>NC_133658.1:62727974-65127974 GCF_037893015.1 Macrotis lagotis
GATCTTGTGTTGGGGGAGGTGCTGGTTCACAGAGGTTTGGTGTTGGGATCCCTAGGCTTTACTCACTGAGTTTATTAACTCCAAGTGGGCCAGCCAGTAGGGAGTACTAGAGGCTGGAACTCACCCTCCAGTAAGCCCTAGACCATCAATCCACAGCCAAAGCCTCTGCTCCCCAGTTGGCTCTCAGACTGCCCCTGTTGGTTCTCTGTGCCTGGTTCACCCAGGATCCTCAAAGACAGACCTTGAGGTAGGTGTTCTCCTAGCTTCTCTTTTTGGGTTTTTCCAATAGAATTTCTGTTAAGGTTTGTTTCATATTATAAATGACAGAAGACCTTAGCACAGGGCCTGTCTTCTCTCTGCCATCTTGGCTGTAAGTCCAGAAATAGGAATATTCTTTAATATTTTTCATTTATAAGACACTATAAATATTTCAAAAAAGTTTTCCAACAGCCTATTCAGTTCTATATGTTCCTTTACTCTGATAGTGTCCTCATCTGGTCTAGATGACTTCTAAGAATCTAACTCTTCTAAGGATCTGTAAATCTGGATTTAATCTATTTTTATCTTTTGAAAATATAATTATCTGGTTTCATTATATCAAAATATTTATTCAAAAAAGTATTAAAAATGGGGTGGCTAGGTGGCCCAGTGGATAAAGCACTGGCCCTGGAGTCAGGAGTACCTGGGTTCAAATCCGGTCTCAGACACATAATAATTATCTAGCTGTGTGGCCTTGGGCAAGCCACTTAACCCCATTTGCCTGCAAAAACCTAAAAAAAAAAAAGTATAAAAATTATGCCAAACTTTAAAATTAAGCATTAATAAGAATGCTAAAAAAATTTAGTCATAAAGGCATAGCTAGTAGCTGAGGTATCACTAAAGACTGATGCATTTTGACAGACAATTCTCAACAAACTCTTCTAAAAAAATAACACCTCCCCACAACAGTAAATTTATTGTTTTTTTTTCAAGGAGGAGAAATGTGTTAAAACTCTGACAGTACAGGCCTAACATTTAAAATTCTATTTGATTAGTGTTCTGGTATCTCTTAATGGTGAATTTACACTGATGTAATTGCTTTTTTCCCCCCGTTGCTCCCTTAGCACTTTCTTCTTTAAATTTCTTCATTGTCTGAGTTGTTGCTAACTCCAAGAAAAACTACTATCTCCATTTCAAATTTTTCAGAGGTGGGGTGGTAGTGAGGTAGAGAAGAGGGAAACAGACATGGTAGACTAGCTCTCCATGTATAAGACAGTGGAGAAGCAAGAACTTCTAAAGATTCACTCTTTGAGGGGTGGCTGGGCCTTGGAGTCAGAAATACTTGGGTTCAAATCTGACCTCAGACACTTAATAATAATTACCTAGCCTTGTGGCTTTGGACAAGCCACTTAACCCCATTGCCTTGAACAAAAAAAGATTCACTCTTTGAAGCAGAAAACCAGTCTTTTTCTTTACTCCATGACTTACACTTGGAAAGTCCAAATGACCTGCTAATATTTCACAGCTTATTTTCTGAAGAGGCTTACACTTACTATTCAGTTTCTTTCTCCTTCCCACTTTTTCCCATTAGTGAGCCTGTGGACCCTCACAGAACAGAACCACTGAAAGAGTTGACTACAAGTCTCAAAAGAGTTCCTACACATCAAATCAAGCACCAACTTTATGGCGGACAGAAGTAGAAGAATCCATAATCCCAGAATCCCAGGCTCTCATGGAGAAGAGACCTTCAGACCATTCTGTCCAACATCCTTCTTTTTAAAGAGATATTTACTGGGTCATGGGGATTTACCCTCATAACAGGGTGAGAACTATGGAGTGGGCATTTTAATGCCTACTGGCTCTACTTCTAGAAAAAAGCACAAGCCAAAACCCTCTATTCACCTCCTAAGAACCAAAAGCTCTTACTTCTTGGATGTAGTCTAACAAGCCCATAAAAAGAATGGAAATGAAATATTTTCAGTCTTTTAGAATAAAAGTATGAGAAAAGTTATTTTTCTTGTATTTTAAAAAGCAGACATATAAATCAGAACATATAAATGCAATTATTATATTACTGTGCTAGTACAGCATAGAACAACAAGCACCTGGATGGAGGAGAGTTGGTTCAAACTGTAATGGGAAGCACATAAGTGACTGATATAATGGGTCCTCAGCAAGAACTGACCAGAAAACATCATCACCTTTTCTCTTCTTCACTCAATTCTCCTTTAAAAACGAAGAGAAAAATCAAGGTTTTTCCATGACTAAGAGTGACATGTCATTTTCATACAAAGGCATGACCTAATCTAGAAATATCAAACACATGATCAGCACATGTTCAGAACCAGATTATAAAACAGAATTGGCAAATGGTTAACAAAAATTTGGTAATAAAATATTTAGAGTGGCAATCTTATGAAACAAAAAGAAATTAAGGTAAAAGAGTGAGTTCACGCTATCAAAAAAGATAAATTGGGGGGTGGCTAGGTGGCGCAGTGGATAGAGCACCAGCCAGGGAGTTATGAGTACCTGAGTTCAAGTCTGGCCTCAGACAATAATTATCTAGCTGTATGGCCTTGGGCAAGCCACTTAACCCCATTTGTCTTGTAAAAACTAAAACAAAGAAACAAACAACAACTGAAAAAAAATAAAAATAATAAAAAAAATAAAAATAATAAAAAAAAGACGAATATTCAATCATGCCTGACTCTTAACCCCATTTGAGTTTTTCTTACCAAAGATACTGGGGCGGCTAGGTGGCGTAGTGGACAAAGCACCGGCCCTGGAGTCAGTAGTACCTGGGTTCAAATTTGGTCTCAGACACTTAATAATTACCTAGCTGTGTGGCCTTGGGCAAGCCACTTAACCCCATTTGCCTTGCAAAAAAAAAAAAAACAAAACCCTAAAAAAACCCCCACAAAAGATACTGGAGTGGTTTTGCCATTTCCTTCTCCAACTCCTTTTAGAGAGAGTAAACCAAACAAACAAGATGAAGTTACTTGTCCAGAGTCACACAGCTCCTAAGTGAGACTGGACTGCAATTCAAGAAGATTAGTTTTTCTGACTTCAGGCCAGGCACTCTATTCACTATGCCTTTTGACCTAACAATTAACAATCATTAAACCTAATGGCTAAGTGGTGAATGACAAGCATGGATAACTAAGTATGTAACCAAGTAAGGATGTAATTTATTACTGAGTCCTGGAGTCTGAGATCTAGTCACAACCAATTCCTCAATAAAGGAAATAATTTACTCATTCAACACCTATACTGCACCCTTTGAATGTTTATGGTTTAAATTCATCTGGAGGGCCTAAACTTTGGACAACTAACTTCTAACAAATGAGTATTCCTAGAGATTCCATTCGGAATTTCCTAATATAAATCCAAGTGCAGAGAACAACTGGCTTCTTTCTTACTTCCTTCTGAGTAAAGAGTACAAAAGCTCCTTCTGAATCACATATTCTTAGAACAGGGAGTTGAATACCCCATTTTCTTTGAAACCTAATGCATGTTTAAGTTTGATAACTTAGAATGATAGGGGAGGGCTATCATTTGAGTATTTTCACCTAATCCATTTATGAATATACACTGTTAGTTTATTGTGATAAGCTGAGAATAGTTTATAAGAGTAAAGATAAATATGCACATATTAATACTTGGAAAATATGTATCACCTTGAAAATTTTGCTTGTAGCCCACCTGTCAAAAACTAATAAGTGGTAAACATATAAATTAAAACTACTGGTGTGGTGACCTTAAGACTTTACTCCCATTGCAATCTGGCGAATGAATAAGTTGAAAATCTCTTACACTTAAACCAGACCCATTAAAATTAGCATGACTCCTTTAAAACAATTACCCATGGGGAATTCAGGGAAGCCTGGAAAGATTTGCATGAATTGATGCTGAGCAAGATGAGCAGAACCAGAAAAACATTGTACACCCTAACAGCAACATGGGGGTGATGATCAACCTTGATGAACTTGCTCATCCCTTCAGTGCAACAACAAGGGACAATTTGGGGCTCTCTACAATGGAGAATACCATCTGTATCCAGAGAAAGAATTATGGACTTTGAACAAAGACCAAAGACTATTACCATCAAATTAGGGGGCAAAAAACCTGTTATATTATTATGTAATTTTACTATCTCATACTTTATTTTTCTTCCTTAAGGATATGATTTCTCTGTCATCACATTCAATTGAGATCAATGTATACCATGGAAACAATGTAAAGACTAACAGAATGCCTTCTGTGGGGGATGGATGGAGGGAAGCAAGAATGGGGGAAAAATTGTAAAACTCAAAATAAATAAAATCTTTCTTAAGAAAAAAAAAACAGGGGCAGCTAGGTGGCACAGTGGATAGAGCACTGGCCCTGGAGTCAGGGGTACCTGAGTTCAAATCCAGCCTCAGACACTTAATAATTACTAGCTGTATGGCCTTGGGCAAGCCACTTAACCCCAGTGCCTTGCAAAACCCCCCCCAAAACAACCAAAAACAACAACAACAATTACCCATGGGGCAGGAAGATGGTGCAGTGGATAGACCATGACCTTGAAGTCAAGAGGACCTGAGTTAAAATCTGATCTCAGACACTTAATTCTTACCAGCTGGGTTACCAAGAGCAAATCACTTAACTCCATTGCCTAACAAAAGCGAAAAGAGAAAACAATACCCTTTAGAAAGGGACAGACACCATTATGTTTAATCTACCATTACACCAAAAAGTTCTCAACTTGAGATCCCAATGTTTTTTTTTTTTAACACATGTGAACAAAGCAAAGTCTATCAAAGTTATGGCAGACTCCATGCATAACCTGAGATAAAGTAGCAGTGCGGTTTGGCATTATTGTGTAGTCAGAACTTGGGGTGAGAGGTGGGAACAGGTGGTTTGACATGCTAGTTTTGTGACTGTGGGCAAGGCTTTTCCTCATCACTGATTTTGGGGTTGAAGAAAGGGCTCTGAAGAACATGTTAATGTGAGTTAACTTTATTACAGGAAAAGAGGAAAAAAAACCATTATGGCAAAGTGGCATTAACAATTGCCCAAATTCCCATTCTGCCCTTAAGATACTTAATCTTACAGAGTATACAAAGAAAATACTGATTCAAGTCAGAGGACCCAGATTTTAATTCCACCTCTAATCAAATCACATCACCTTAATGGCTCTCAAGGTTTAACATCTATAAATCTTCCTCCAAGGTCCCTTCTAGCTCTAAATCTGTGGTTTTATGTGGTAGGCACATGAATTTTGTCCAGGAAAGGTTTATGAATATGTTGTATATGCCTGATCCCTATCTCACTATTATTATGAGTGAAGCTAATATTTGGTACCCAACAATATAAATCTGCCCCAACTATATCATTAAAACGAATGAAACACCTGGCACATGATAGATGTTATGACTTATTATATGTTATGACTGACTGATTTGGTGGAACTTTAACAGCTGGCCTGTGGAACATACTTGCATTTCTCTACTACTAGGAGAAATAGAAGCTGGTGGATCTGTGTTCTTCTAAGGTACAAACATGATGGGCCCATGGCAGAAGTGGCAGGCCAATGGGCTGCCTCAGGAAGGGCCCACTGGTTATAGCTTCAATACTGAGACTGGGTCTATGAGAACCATTTCCAGCCTAGATCAGACAGGGAGCTCCAGTCTCAAAAAACCCCCCAATGAAATAATGTCAGAATGCAAATTAAATTTAGCAACCAAACAGAAGATTGGAAGGGAAGTCCAGAAAAATGGTAAAGCCCTAATAACTATGGAACACATGAATCTAGAATCAAAATGGCAATATAACTATGGTTTTGAGTAGGATCACTTCAATGAAATAATCAGGACACAAATTAATACCCCTCCCAATTTGTACATGTGACAGTAAATATAGGTATCCACACCAAAGACTAAATTTATCCTGACAAGGGACAAAATTTGAAGAAATCAGTCTTAATACTTTATTGTTATAATGTTACCTACAAAGAAAAAAATTGTAAATATTCATTAGAAAAACAGCTCTTCCCTGGGTTTTTCCATTACTATCAGTTGACTTTAAATGTTTCTCAGATTTTCAGTCTAATTAATCCTAAGGGATAAGAGATAAATCTCACTCTTTCATGGTAAAAAAAAAAAAAAAGCAGAACAACTGAACTTGCTAGATTCCAAAGCTGAGATTTTCTGGGTATTCTAAACTGATTTTGATTGAATGGGGAAATGCTGTCAATTGTAATGATGACTATGGCCTTAAAAGCCAATTAAGGTTTATGGTAATTTTTGACAGGGCAGCTATGAAAATAAATATGCAGTATATAAAACAGAAACTTATTATTGCTCATAAGTTTATCCAATCACATTTTTAAGACCTCAAAAATCAAACATAACTCTAATGGTTGGTTTATTCTTAACCTATGTTATTGGACATATGATAACTTTGTAGTACGATGTTGCTACTAAATATTGGTTGCCAATCCATATTACAAATAATTTGGGGAACAATTTAGAGACTATTAAATCTTAAGGAGCGGCTAGGTGGATAGAGCACAGGCCCTGGGGTCAGGAGTACCTGAATTCAAATCCAGCCTCAGATACTTAATAATTACCTAGCTGTGTGGCCTTGGGCAAGCCACTTAACCCCATTTGCCTTGCAAAAACTGGAAAAAAAAATAAAAATAAAAAACAAAATATAAAAAAAAATTAAATCCTAAGAGGACAGGATAGGATAGCCTATCTTTCTAAACAAAGCTAGTCTGAAATAAGCGACTGGTGAATTGGCAGCTCATAGACCTTTTCATGTTTCAGTATGCAAAATGAGTATCATTAAAATCCACATTAGTGAATACAGGATGCAAAGACTATATATAATCTGAAAGTAGGCAAATGAACCTGCCTCCGAAAAAATAGGCAGAAGAGGAAAAATTTTTTGTTGAAATCATTCATTCAAAATATATATATATAAGCCTATTTATATAGAGCAATTATTTCCTTTATCATTTTTTTACTGTTACTTGTGTATGGAACTTTTCTCTATGGATATAGTTTTGAATATGGTGCTTTCCCCTTACTATGTAAGAGTCAAATCAACAAGCCTTTTATAAAGCACTGAATATATGCCAAGTCCCGGATACAGGTAAAAAAACTGCATAAGACCTTCCTAGGGGTGATCCAAGAAAACAATGAGTGTTAAGGAAGACCTTAAGATAAACACTCTTGGTGGGGCAGGAACTAAGGCCCTTCCCCCCCCTCCCTCCACATTAGGATATTAAAGGAAAATTGCTAAATATCTAATATAGAGAATGAGAAATTCCAAGAAACAAAGGAGGATTTACATGAACTGATAGCAGAGAGGAAATATGCAGAACCAGAAGAATACATACACTTTGAAGCAAACAGGTATAGGGGGCCTTTCAGAGCCAAATTTTCTCACCCAATTTTTATCTTCTCTTTTGAGACAAGCTTTATCTTATACGTGTAGACAATAGGGATCTGATTTTGGTATGAAATCTGATTAAGAGTTTAAATATAAATATTAAGATAACCAATAGTATCATTTACTTAACCACTTAATGTATGGAAGGAATACTAATCAGAAGTCATTTTTCAAAATTCACACAGCCAAAACATACAAGAAAGGATGGTATTTATGACTCAAAAACCAGCTAAAATACTATTATCAAATCTATATAAGTTTATAGTCAAGCAGCTCAGATTTACTTTTAGTTTATTTATAATTCTAAAAAAATTTCAGTTTGTAGAGATAACTGAATTCATTATGTCCAAATCTTAACTTTTCATTCTTTTCATTCTCCCCAAAATGCTCCTCCCTCTCTGACCCCCCCCTTTTTTTTTTAACATGGCATCAATCTTCTCCCCCTCACCCATGCACAAAACCCGGGCAAGCACTAGTACTCATCCCATGTAGTTATTAAATCCAGCAGATTCTACCTCTACCTCTACTGTGACATATTCCTCACACATCTCTTCTCTCCTTCCTATCAACATAATCCAGGCCTTCATTCCCTTCAAAGACTAGACTAATGTGTACATTTCTAAAAACCAAGTGATAACTCCTTGTGCAGAGTAGCAAGGTGGCACACAGTGGTCAGTTTAAAATCAGAGTTCACCTCCTTCCCAAAGTTGTTGTAAGGTTCAAAGAAGATACTATTTGTCAAAGGGCTTAGCACATTTGTCAAGCAGATAAGAGGTTCTAGAGAAATGCTTCACCTCCCCTGTACCCCACTCACTGACCTTCCCATCATTTCCCTCCAACCAGTTAGGACTCTCTCTAGGACCCACACCAGCTGTGGAGCTTTCCTGACTATGTCCTAGCCTCCACCTTTGCCAAACCAGGACTCATTTTTTAAGATCCATCTCAAATGCTACATGAAGCCTTTCCCAGATAACCAAGGGATTGGGTTGAATTTCTGCAGAACTCTTCACAGACCAGCAGTTCTTCTGACCTCCACAACTCTATGGGGTGGACATTACAAGTATTAACCCCAATTTAAAGATGAGAAGATAGGCATAAGCCCCCATCCTCTCTCAGCAAGAAGAGCTAGTTCTTTGTATAGCTCGTACTATTTGATGTAAAAGATGAAGTTCTAATTGTCTCCTCATCCAGAAATTCTAACTCAGAACCTGAGCCAGTCAACAAGTATTAATGATGCCCCTGCTGGGTACCAGGTGCTGGGCTAAATGTTTGAGATAAAAGGAAGGCAAAAGCAGTCTTTGTCTCCAGAACCTCAGTTTCATAGTCCCAGGGGGCAAACATCAGAAAAACTATACACAAACAAGATCCACAGAGGATAAGTTGGAGATAATCAAAAGAAGAAAGGCTTCCTGTAGAATTATACCCTTTTCAAGAACACCTAAGAAAAAAGCCCTGATGATTCTAGGAAAGAATTTCATAAATCGGTCATTCACCATCATTTCAAGAGTCAAAGTTATAATACATTCAAATCTGGCAAAGGACAAAGAGGGAAAAGAAAACAACCCATATTGTATCTATTTCTGAGATCAAGAAAAGAAAACATTTACCTTTCTGTGCCTGCAGAGTCAGCTTGTGGAAAGGAAACAGTATCCAGGTTTCTTGACTCCAAGTCCTCAATGATTGGTTCACTACAACATCTTGACCCTCTGCTGAAGATCAACATTCATTCTAAAAGAATAAGGAACAAATTATTGTTCAACACAACAAAAATGTACATATCACTGGCAATGAGTCTTTCGTGGTTATCCATCAGCAACATTATTTGATCCTATCCACAAATTCAAATAGCTAAAATGTTAAACTTACAGATACTGTGCTAATTATAGAAATCAGCTTTGGCAAAAAATTTGAAATTTCACAAGCTGACCATTCCTGGGAGACACATTAATGCAGTCAGGTGAATTTCAGTCAAAGATTTAAGTTATAGATATCTCAGAATGTCCAATAGGAAAAAAAAAAGCCAAACATACTCCACAAATTACCAAAACTTCATAAAACAAAGCTGATATATATATAGTACTACTTAAGGTAGAAAGGGGAAAAGCTCAATTGAGAATGAAAATAACAATATAGGTAAAAAGGTAACTAAAAGAATCATTATATATTTTAAGTAATCTATATCTCATATAAAAGAGGATTAATTATGAGCCAGAATGAAGGTCAGTTTCCAATTTCTTGAAGCCTGCCCCATCCCACCTCCAGGACCTTGGCTTTTTGCCCCTGGGTAGTCACTTCATTCTACTATGACTCCCATCCCACTCTGAATTTCTGGCTCCCTTTCATGTGCTGTCTTCTTCCATTAGAAGTTAAAGGCCTGGGACTGTCTCCCTGGCTTGTTATTTGCATCTTTTGACATTAACTCAGTGCTTGGTACCTAACTACTTAATAAATGCTTTTATTATTTTTATTTGATGAAAATAATCAAGAAGAGATTCTTATGTTTGTACCAAACCAAAAAGCCCTTGATGCCTGAAGAAAACCTCTCTCTGGGTTCTGTACTGTGTGAAATCATCTAGCTAGTCCCTTGAAAGACATGAGCCAGGTTGTGAAGAAGGTAGCACTGGCTAGTGATTTGTAAAAATCAATATAAAACTTCATAAAGTCAAGTGCTGCAAAAGGGTGACTTAAAGGAGTTATACAATTTTGAAAAGAGTCACCATGGGAGGCAATACATTGACTCCAAGGAAAGTGTCATTGCTCAGAGCTCTTTAAGTCTTCCAAAGCCCATAGCAGATTCTTTTGAATTTCATCAACTGTCACAAAACTGTTTTCCCCTTGAGGCCAAATTTAACTTTTAGGAACAACCAAAAAGTTTATCAAAGGCAAACGTGGGAAAGAATTCTGGTTAACTCTGGTATTAGTTTAAAAAAAAAAAACAACAGAACCAAAAAATCCCAAAACCAAAATACCCAACACGACCACAACCATAAAATAAGACTTATAGCCTGTAAACAATTACACAGTGGCATTCCGGAACATGTTTGGGGGCAACAATGGCCTCATGGGAATACTGAATAAAGCAAGCATTCACAGTCTCCTCTATCTAACAGGTCAACATTTATTTGGATGGGGGTAAGCTCAAGTCTTTTTTATTTTATTTTAAAGTCATGACTTTCTATTATCTTTATAGATTTAATTTCCAAATAAGAAAAGGGAAAGATTACTGGCACCTTGCCTCAAACAGTGAAAGCTCCTGGAGAGGAAGAAAAAGAGAACAGTCAAAAGATAAAAAGACCAAAAAACTAAGTGGTCTCAAGATTAGAACACTATACTAGATGTAACAGTTCTTTTACAGTCTTAGCCACAGAACTTAATTTCATTCTTCTAAATTTAACTTTTACTTTACTTTTTCCCTTTAACAAATATTAATTTTCTCTTTCCATCTCCCCCAAGGAAAATAAAACTTTGTAATAAGTATGCCATGCCAAACAAAACTAATTCTTGCATTGATCTTGTCTCAAAATCTGTCTTACTGTACACCTTGAGTCTATCACCACTGTCAAGAGATAGGAAGCATAGTCTACATTTTATCAGTCCTTTAGAATCTGGGTTGATCTTTGGATAGACAGGTCTTTCAAAGTTGTCTGTCCTCATATAAATCGTCTTCCTGGTTCTTTTCACTTCACTGAATCCATTCATTAACAAAATTTCTCATGACACTACTCTTCCTCATTTCTAGGGCACAACAGTATTCCAACACATTTATATACCATAATTTATTCATCTATTTCCCCAAATGATGGAAATGCCCTTAAGTTTCCAGTTCTCTGCCATTCTAAAAGGGTTACTTTGAGTATATGTCTATGCTGTTCTTGTTTGGTCTCTTTGGAGGGAGTCTGCAGGCCTAGCAGAGCTATTTCTAGAAGGGTAAATAATTATTTATTAAGCACTAGGAATACAAGAGGGGAAAAAGCCTGGTCCAGTCCTGAAGGGGTACACGAGCAAATTCATACAAAGTATATCCAAGAAAAATGTAATAGAATGAAGAGGGAGGTTATTTTTAATAGTTTAGGAGGAGTTTCCTGAAAATGACTTGAAGGAAGCCAGGAAAGTCAGTAGGTGGACTGATGAGTAAGAGCCATGGTGGGGGAGGCCCCTATGGCCAGCAACCTCCTGCTGCTTTGGATCAAAGAATGCCCCTCAAAAGAAAGGTACAAGAAGGGTGGTGGGGGTTGGGTCCCCTAGGTTATAAAGGGCTCTGAATGCCAGAGGAGCTTGTATTTTTTTTAAAAGGTTTTTGCAAGGCAAATGGAGTTAATTAAGTGGCTTGCCCAAGGTCACACAGCTAGGTAATTATTAAGTGTCTGACACCGGATTTGAACCCAGGTCCTCCTGACTCCAGGGCCGGTGCTTTATCCACTGTGCCACGTAGCCGCCCCAGGAGCTTGTTTTGGATGAAATAATCTTTGTAAAGCACTCAGCAAAGTTCCATAAATATTAGTTGTTGTCATCATCACCAACCCTGAGGCAAGGAGTCATTAGAACACCCTGAGGAGACAGTCAAGTGGTCTGAGCTGCAATTTTCAGGGAGAGGGGTGAATGGAGAAGCCCTGAGGCAGGCAGAGTCCTAGAGCTCACCCCAGTACACATGTGAGGTGACCAGGGTCTGCACCAGGGGCCGGAATGGAGATGGTATACTCTTTGGATGTAGGGGGTGAAGGATGGTGAGGAGTTCAAGATGTGGATAGTGCTGCCCTCGGTTGGACAGTTACTTTTTTATAAACTTTGCCAAAGCGATAAGTATGAGATAACCTCAATGCTGATTTAATTTGTACTTCACTATCGAGTTACAGAATTTTTAAAATATGGTTTATAGCTTGGATATCCTTCCTCTAAGAATTATCTATTTACATTTTTGATATCAACTGGGGGGATGGTTTTTGAAATAATTGTTTATGGATCATAGAGCTGAGATCTTTATTGAGAAAAACTTGCTGCAAAATTTCTCTTCAAATTTCTGCTGTGTTGATATTGTTTATGCAAAAGCTTTAAAAACTTTTTATGTAAAAATGTTCTCTTTTTCTCTTCTGTGATTCCCTCCTTCATCTGTCCATAGTTCTACAAGGAATTTCCTAGGTCCTATCCATATTTTCTTTCAGGTTTCTCTCATGCATTCGTGTTGCTTTCTATATTTATTCATCTGAAGCTTATCTGATTTTATGATATGAGGTACTGGCCTAAACTTAATTTCATTCTTTAACCTATCTGTTCCTGTTCCTCTATACTTGCTGCCAAAAGATCCTTCAAGAGGATACCAGGGATATGGGGATAAAGAAAAATGTTGCAACAGAAGGGCTAATGCAAAGCATATGAAGCAAGAAAAGGGTATCAGACTGAACCAGACCTCATTATTTCCAACACCAAAACTGTAAGGATGTCTGACATATGGTTGTTAGTTTGTCTATCTTTACAAAAAGGATTGGGAGTGCTGGGAAGTATCTATACAAGTCAAGAAGGAGGTGTTGCAAAGAGGTTCCTGATCCTAATAAGACAGCAGAGTCAGTCCTGCACCTGGACTAAGCTTTGGACAGAGCCTTTTTATCATTAATCTTCATTAGTTGAAGAACATATTTTTCCTTCTAAGGATGTCTCAAATTTCACTTTTCTTGCCCTGTCTGCAGCATGTGACACTGCTGATCATGCTCCCTCTGGACACTCTCTCCTAGTTATCCAGCTACTGGTAGCCTCTGACTGCTCAAGTCTCCTTTGCCAATTCTTCATCCATGTTTTACCACTAACTGCGGGTGTCTCCCAAGGTTCTGTCTTGGAAACGCTTTTCTCTCTATACATGTAGTTCACTTGGGTTCAGTTTTATCTTTATGCCAAGATCCAGATCTACACGTATATCCAGCCCTAATATCTCTACTGAACTGCAGTCAGCGTATATAACATAATCACAACAGAATGAATTTATCTTTTCTGCAAAGCCCTCTCCTCTTCCTCTAAAAGCCCCTTTCATCTCACAAACTCACCCTCAGCATTATGCTCAATTCAAATCTGTTGTCCTGTCTGGTTGTTTCTATTTTCACAACATCTCAAAGTACCTTTCTTTGTACTCATGTACTTCAGGTCCTTGTAATATTTTCTGGGTCTCCCCCACTCTGTAACATCTTCCATTCACTGGTCATGGTAACTTTTACAAAGTATTGGTCTGACTATGCCATTCTTTGCTAAATGAGTTCCAGCTCATCCCATTCCTTCCAGCATCAAATATAATGCTCTGCTTAGCCCTTCAAGCTCTTCACAAACTCAACCCTTCCCATATGTCCAGTTTTCTTCCAGCCAGCTCTAGTCATGTACAGGCCTACTTGTGCTTCTTCTGACATCCAGTAAATGGCTCCTTCCCATGGTGGACCCCCTGCATGAAATGTTTCCCTGGCCTCCTTCCCCAGCAATGGGAGGCCTTGGGGTGCCCATGCTGCTAGTAGCTGCCTCCCACCCACCCTTGTATGTGTCTCAATTCAACTCATCAAGTTATTACCACACTACAACAAATGCTTCTTGAGGGGAGAATCAAGAGCTGATTTTCCTTTGAGTCCTAAAAGTTACTATAGTGCTCAGCACATAGCAAATGCTTGCAGAATGGCTTTCTTCAGAAATGTCTAACTCAATGATAAAGTTGCCATTTCCTAATAATTAAAAACTGGGCCAGCTCTACAACACAGTTGCTAGGGTTTTTCAAAAAAAGATGTACAATGGGGGCGGCTAGGTAGTTCAAATCCAGCCTCAAGACACTTTATTTTACCTAGCTGTGTGGCCTTAGGCAAGCCACTTTAACCCCACTACTTTGCAAAAACTTAAAAAAAAAAAAAAGATGCCCAAAAGGTGATAACAAAAACAACCCCCTCCCCCCCCCAGTCCAGAGAACACAAGCCTTTGCCTTAACCAGTGGGGCCTGGAGACACAGCTTAAATCCAGGCTCAGACTTACTCTCTAACCTTGGGCAAGTCACTCAATGCAGCTCTGTCTGCCTGAGTTTTCTCAACTGGAAAATGGGGGTGATGATATACCTACAAGGTAAGGTTGCCCTAAGGTTCAAATGGCATAATTTATTAATATATGGTGGCACAATGCTGGGCAAATCCCCAAAGTGACCAGCACTGAAAAATTAAAATGAAGACCAGAGACTTAAACCAAGACAAGGAATCTCTTCTCATGTCCCTAATAAGGGAAGGTTATGCTAAAGGAACAGAAAAGTGGGTCACGTGGAAGTTTAAAATAATAACAATTTGCAAGTCTCTAAGTGCTTTGCATTTACAACTCATTTTAAAGATTTATGAAGTGGTCATTATTCATGCAGAGTAGAAGACAAGCTGATAAGCTTTGGTGTGGGCAGAGATGACAAACTTCGCTAAACTAAGGCTCTCCCAATGCAATACTCTACATACCCTAAACATCTGACCTCCAGTATCAGAGCAAAAAATGGAGAAAGGTTAAAGAGACTGTTCAACATCAAAGTGCTAGTAAACAGAATTATCTAGAACATAGACCAAGATACTTTAACTCCTGGTCTAGCATGGGTTTTTTGTGTTTGTTTTTACACTGATGAATCAATCTGGTCTTTAAATTATGGACAGAGAATATAAAACTAAGATATTTTCAAACAAACAGTTATATGCTTGAATTTCATACTAAACCTACTTAAAGGGCAGGAGGATGACAGAAAACAATTAATAGAAGAAAAAATATACACATACACACAGTCAAAGTTTAGTCAGAGTAAAATTTAAGTGTCACTTCAGTGATGCCTCCTAAAATCTCAGTTAGTAGCTGAAATGTGAACTATTAAGTGCTCATTATTTATTCAGAAACTAGGACCTGGAAAGGGACCCAGCAGCTCAAGTGAGAAATTCTTTGGAAAAGTGACAAAAGCAGTTTTCTTTAAAAACAAAAGCAAAAGCAGTTCACTCCCTTATAAAGAATGGATGAAATTCAACTGAGATCAGGTAGATTCTTGCACTTTTGATACAAGCTATAATAGTGTTAGGAAAAGGGCCCTGAAAGGATGAAATGCTTTACTTTGTATTTGCCATGGCAGGGTTTTCATTAAAAAGCATGTAAAGGGAGAGTAAAAGAACTCTCTATTGCCTTTTAGGTAAATGGTAGTTCTGAGAAACAAGGAATCAATCTAAATTTTTCCAAGCTAATTTAGATATCAAACTGCAGTTAAGATTTAAAGTGAAAGCACAGTGAGTCTGCGAATCATTATTTGCTACAAAATTGGGGTTGGCCACAAAGCAAAGTAAAATTATTCTATATAATGATTAAGTAGGGGAATAGAAAAATCACTGGAGAAATGGTTATGGAGTCCCTTACAGACTGACTCACCTTGGCTGTGCAACATAGGGGAGGGGACATTGCTTAATCTCTCTGAGGCTCAATTTCCTGATTGTATTATGAGGATATCACCATCACCCTCATAGGATTGTTCTACAAGAAGACCATAAACCTACTTTCCACTTTTACTTTCTCTTAGGCCTTCTCTCTCAACAACCAGCCTAAATTGCCCCGACTGTGCAAGTGTGTACAAATTAAATATTCAAGCTTAGAAAAATTACATATTTAGTCATTTCAAAAGGTCACTTCGTTAGAATGTGATAACATTTTATAAAACGAAGTTCTTCCAGTTAATTGGAAACTTCCCAAGATTTTCTTTTATCTTTGAGTTATTACTTTTGTCCTGTTGATTTAGGTTCCAAACACTTCTCTCAGGACCTAGTCTACACACCTCGGAGGAGACTGAAGGAAAATGAACTAAGAAAATCTTCCTAAAGATAATGTTCCTCTCAGGTAGCCAGAGAGAGAGAGAGAGAGAGAGAGAGAGAGAGAGAAGAAGTAAGTTTCCATGGCAGAGAAGACGAGCAGTCAGGGCAGGACAGGCGAGAGCCCAGTTGGGGTCCGGCCCCAGCCGTCTACGAGCGCGGGGTCCTGGAGGCGGCGGCCCGGGCTGCCTCGTGCAAGGCGGACCAACTGTCGGGGAGCTCCGGAGGCCTGGAGCCCCGGGAGCCCGCCGCCCCCTCGGCGGGGGTGGGAGACGCGGACGAGCGGGCGCCGCGCGGCGCGGGCAGGGCCCGGGCATCCGGCCGGCTGGGCCGGGCGGGCCCGCGTGCGCGGGGCGCGCGCGTGCCAGGCAGTGCCCGGCCGGCGCGCGGAGGGCGCTCTCGGCGGCTGGCGGGGCCCCTCGGGCGGCAGCGCCGCCTCCGCCTCCGCACGGCGCGCGCACACACACAGACAGACACACGGACACACACGCGCGCGCGTCGCCGGCCCAGGAGGAGGCGCCGCCGCGGGCCCCCGGGGGCCGGCCCGAGGGGAGGCGGCGGGGCCCGGGACCGGCGGGACCGGCGGGGACGGCGGCGGGGCCCGGGCGCCCACGAGGTGCCGGGGGGGGGGGCGCGCGGGGCGGCGGCGGGGCCGGGGCGGCGGCAAGGGCACGCGGGGCGGCGGGGGGCCGGGGCGGCCGGGGCGGCCCGGGACCGGCGGGCGGGCCGAGACAAAGGAAGGAAGATGGAGTCCGGGCCTCGAGGGCTCGGCCCCGCCCGGCCCCGGGCCTCGGGCCGCGCCGGGGCGGCGGCGTCGGGCAAATGGCGGCGGGGCAATGGCGGCGGCCGGCGCCGCGGCGGGCACCAGACAGGGAGACCAACACCCCCCGGCGGCGGCGGCTGGTGCCGGGGCTGCAGCCAGCGCCGACCGGAGCGGCCCCATCGTGACACCTAGAGGCGGCCCGCGAAACCTCCCTGCAAAGCCGCGTTTCCCCCCTTACCTCCGCGCCGCGCCGCGCCACACCCCCCCGCGGCGCCCGCTCCTCCGCCTGCCCGGCCGCGCCGGCCGCCCCGGCCGCCGTCCGCTCCGCTCCGGCCCCGCAGCCGCCGGCCGCCGCCGCCGCCGCTCGGAAACAGGCAGCTCCGCGCACGGTTTAATCGCTCCACAGCCGCGGACACAAAATGGCGGCGGCGCGGCGCAGTGCGCCTGCGTCGGGGCTGCCGGTCCTGCTGGAGCTGATAAGGGAAGCGGGGCGGGGGGGGGGGGAGAGGAGAGCGGGCCGGAGCGGGAGGGAGGAAAGGTGAGGAGAGGGCGGGGCGGCGCGGGGCACCATGGGAGGCGGCCTCAGGGCGCCAAGTTTCAAATGCCGGCGCGATGGCGTCACGGGGCACGCCGCGCGTCACGCGCCCGCCGGGCCCCGGGCCTCCGACCCCGGCGTGGTGCGCGGGTTTCCGCCGGCGTAGAGTCATCCGGGTCACCGCGTCCCGGCCCCCTCCGGCTCCTCCCCTCGCCCCGGGGCGGGGCGGGCTCCGGGCGGTAGGCCCCGGTGCCCGCGGGCCGCCGGGCGCGGAGGGGGCGGGGCTGCTCGCCCTTCCGGCGCCTCCCCTCCCCACCCCGCGCTGCAGGTGAGTCCGCCGCCGGCCCCCCGTGCTCCCCCAGGTGACGCCAGGCTCCCGGCCCGGCTCCGCAGGGGAGGCTCCCGGGCCCAGAACCGGGCAGGAAAAGGCTGTGTCCCCCTTCGCTCCCTCGTGCGCGGCTCCCTACTCTTCTGCCATTCAGCAGACATACCCAAAGCACCTTGTGACAGCAGATAGAAAGTTCAGGAAAGGCCAGGTAGCTGCCCTCCACTCGGCCTACTAGTCCACAGACAAGACACCCGGGAGCACGATATCGACAAGTTCCTCGGAGAGGTACAAAACAGAGGGGACCGGGGAGGTCCCGGGGGGAATTTGGAGGAGACTTCCTGGAGGACGGGAAATAATCAATAGTGTGAATAGTGATTAAGCTCCTGCTCAAAGTGCTGGGATACAGAAGCCAAAAGAACCCCAGTAGCCTGAAATCTACAGGAGCATGAAAATACAAGGAGAGAGGGGGCAGTCACAAGTACCAACATGGGGACACGAGGGGAGAAGCAAGTCCCCCAGCTGGGCAGCCCCATGACATGTCGGAGCTGGGCTCCCGCCGTAAATGGAAGTTTGGGAAGTTGAAGCACTACCTTCTGACTCCAAGGCCCGAGGATGGTGTTGAGGCAGAGGCCCAAGGCTTTTGGGACCTTGCAGGATGAGAAGGGGCGTGATACAAAAATTCCTGCTAGGTGAGAAACAGTATATGACAGACTAGAGCTCTAGGTAGGAATTCAGCCGATGAATAGGGAGAGAGGACATAATGTGTGCTGCAGGCTTGAAGAACAAAGTAACCAAAAACCCTGTTGTCAGGAACGCACATCACCATGGACTGGGGCTTCACTCTAGGACATTCACCTCAGCAGTGAGGAGGCCAGAAAAGGTCTGGCCTTTTACATAATTCCTCCTGCAATGATTATATCACTGGGATCTGATCACTATTAATATTTCCTTTTCCCTTTATAGATGCCTTATCCTGTGAGACCCTGGTCCAGGATTTCACATATATTCTTCTTTGAGGATCATCCAAACTCATCGTAGGAATTTCTATCTTCATATTTTGAAAGTGTCTGAGCAGCTTAGCTGATAGGTGAAGGAATCAGGAAGACTGAATTCAAATGTGACCTCAGACAGTCACCAGCTCTGTGATCCTGAAGGGGTCACTCAAACCTGAATGCCTCCAAAAAAAGGAACACTTTACAACTTACTCTTATTCCATGGCTGCCTCACCTTTTCTCCCTGTCTATGCCTTTCATGCAAGTCACATTTGATATTTTAGAATATTACCAAAATAACTCTTACACAAAAACATATATGTATGCTTGAATCCTTCCTATGCTTTCATTGAAAGTTGAATGCAGACTTGGTGGAGGCCCCTTGAGCCTAGTAAGGGATGCACCTGCACACTGAGAGCTGTAAAGAACATCTGACTTTTAGTTTATAACTGACTAAAGTTGCTCTGTAAACAATGCCACATTTAAGGCCTCTTGGTTCTCTTTAGCAGGACAGGGACTAGGGGCCTCTTAACCATTGTGAGCTGTTTACCACTGGTTAGACTTAGGTACTTAGTTTACTTACCAGATAAATTTAATTTAGCAAATGTTTATTAGGGTTTACTATATGCAAAACAATTCTGTGAGCTAATCTCCAGTAGGTAAGGCTATAGGGCTAATGGGGAGAACAATCATTACACATTTTACATAATTGCCATATAAGTCTCAGCCATAGTGATCAAAAATGCTTCTACAAAGGGACTGGTAAAAATGTTCCAAGGGGTCCTTGACCTAAAGTTTTCAAAAAACCTAATACCTTCTGTGCAGATGTTAGAAATCTCTCAAGATTTAAAGCTACAGGGAGGCTAGGTGGCATAGTGGAGCACCGGCCTTGGAGTCAGGAGTACCTGGGTTCAAATCCGGTCTCAGACACTTAATAATTACCTAGCTGTGTGGCCTTGGGCAAGCCACTTAACCCCATTTGCCTTGCAAAAAATTAAAGTTACAAACAGGCTAATGAAGGAACTTGTAAAAGTTATACAACTAGTAAGCTACCATGCTATCTGACATTTGTTCTCAAAGAAGACCATGACATCAAGGAAGTGGTAAGCATGTGAATTGGATTTGAGTTGGGGTTGGGGGTGTGCTAAATTACCAGCCTTACTCTCTTCTCCAGGGTCATTGATCCAGTGGCCCGATATAGATCAGGATAATTGGGGATGACCAAGGCAATCACGGGGTTAAGTGACTTGCCCAAGGTCACACAACTAGTGTCAACTGACTGAGATCACTTGATCAAGACCTCCTGTCTCTAGGGTTGTTGCTTAATCCATTTACCACCTAGCTGACCCTAGTTAGCAAAGTGAAGTTCACAGCCAGAATCTCTTGAATCCAAATCTGGTATTCTTTCTAATAGAAGAAGAAACTGCCACATGAGAAAGAAGTTAGGCCGAGTCATTGAGTTTTTGTTTTAACTTTAATGAACCAAGCTACCTGTTTATTTCTAGAAATTATGAATTTTAGACCAACTCAAATTCAAATTCACTTCAAGACTACTTTTTCCTCAAATTTCATTTTGTTTCTTGAATTTTTCTTTGCAGATAAACCACAGAAAAAAATTTTGTAAAGCTTTTTTGAGTGGACAGAAAAAAAATGGCAATTGAGCAGCCATGAAGTTGTATAGAAAATGTTTAAAACTACTTATAGCCTGATAAGTTCTGTCTTTTGTCCAGAATTTATTCAAAAGCCTATCAAAATGCTGACCCTTATCAGAGAGAGTTCCTTTGACCAAATAGCTGAAATACCTTAAGTGCCTGTCAAGAAATACGACTGGGAGGGGGCGGCTAGGTGGTGTAGTGGATAAAGCACAGACCCTGGAGTGTGGAGTACCTGGGTTCAAATCCAGTCTCAGACACTTAATAATTACCTAGCTGTGTGGCTTTGGGCAAGGCACTTAACTCCATTTGCCTTGCAAAAACCTACAAGAAGAAATACAACTAGGGAAGGCAGACTGAAAAAAAAATCATAAATGTTTTGTTAGAGAAAGAAGACCTGAAAGAAAAACTTCAAAATTGAATCTTGGTCATGCTTACTATGGTTTCACTGAACAGTTCTATTCTTCCTTATCTGTATACTTAAGCACCCTCTAAGTTCTTTAATTCTCTTTTCTTACCACTGTTAAGTTCTTTTGCTTTTTCTCTGTTTTCAAAACATCCTTACAGATTTCATTGAATTCAATTATCTGAGTAGGTGGAATAGGGTTTTAAATTCTAGGATATTCTGAATTACAATCAGAGGGCTCCCTTGAAGGCTGAGAAGGGAGTTAGGTGATCTGTAGGTCAAAGCAAACATATGCATAGTAATTACTTTGTAGCTAACTCCTTATCCCTCTACCAGCTGAGAATGGAAAAGGCATATGCACAGTTTTGGTCCTGCCTTTTGGTTTGCTGGTGTTGATCTACAACTCATTTGTGACTTAGAGATTGAGAAGCCAGACAGCCACAGGAGGTCAGGTGACCTGTCCCAGGCAATTTCAGAAGCAAGCTTCCTCCTGAGACTGGCCTGTCCCATCGACCACATTGCATCTAAGACATATTCATGACTAAGAGACAGTGATGGGATAGGCTCCCTTAACCTTGATATGGACATTAGGAAAAAGGAACTCTTCTTAAATTCCTCCCTCTTTTTGTTTTCAGAAATAGCCCTAGTCTTCAGGAATCACTTGTCTTTATTGTGTTTTGAGTCTTCTGACAGCAACCAAGTGTCAGTAGCTACTTTGTGTCTTCTGACAAACACAGGAGGCAGGAATTCACCTAGATCCTAGAGATGTTTTCCTTTGTGATGAATATAGGAAAAAAAAACTTTTTACTGAATATTTTTCTGGTATTAAAACAGGTCCCAGCTGCCACTGGATCTTCACTTTAATCTCCTTTTCTCCACTTCCTTTGAATATGAGGAAGCGCTCTTAACAAGGCCTGAAGCAGCTGTGACAGCCAAGCCTAATATGAGAAACAGTGTTATAGAGTGCACAGAATACTGGATTTGGAGGTTGGAAGACTTGGGTTCTAATGTTACCTTAGATTCTTATTAGGTGACCTTGGGCAGGTACCTTAACCTTTTTCTTCTTTGTTGTTTCTTTTAATAACCATTTACCTTCACAAGGCAAGCAAGCTGTCCAGCTAAAGTGGCAACTCCCCTGGGGAAAGACAGAAAGCAGAATGTTCTAGGTAAGTGAAATCTCCACCTCATTTCCTCTGGTTGTGATAGACAACAGGCCCTGGGAATAGCCCAGTGTCCTCAGCCATCATCTGGGAAGCCATACCTGTGGAGAGGATTTGCACAGACTGCTGCCACAGCTCCTGAAGGCCCTGAAAAGGTTTTTGCTTTCAGTGCCTGTCAGATTATCAGCATCAGGAATGGAGACCATCTTATTAGTGGAAATGACATCAAAGAAGAGGCATTAACATCTGCTTGGCTGCTACTCCCAATGTACCAGGGGATATGAGTTCAAATCTTGCTTCAGACTCTTGACTAGCTGTGTGACTCTGGGCAAGTCACTTCACCATTTTCCTCATCTGTTAAATGAACATCAATAGGGAATGGCATTTTGTTCCACAATTTCTGCCAAGAAAACCCCAAAGGAGATCATGGGAGAGTCGGTCACAATTGCACAATAATAAAACGTTTGTGTAATACTAGCCTATTATGTGCCAGGCCTGTGCTGAGCACTTTACAAATTTATAATCCTCCCAGTGCTGGAAGGATGGTTGTATTAGTTTAATAAATATTCTTTTTATCGAGGAAACTGAGGCAAACAAGTGAATTACCCAAGGTCACACAATTTGACTCCAGGGCCAGCTCTCTATCCACTTGGTTCCTCAATATGTTGTCACTCCAATTAGAATGTGAACTCCTTGAGAGCAGAGGTAAGTACAGGCCTGACCTTGGACAAGTTCAAGTGCCAGAGGTTCATAATGGAGTGTTGACCCTAGTTGATTGTTAATGTGCTTAACCACAACCTCTTATGAGAACTGTACACCCAAGATATTGCATTGTAGTTGGGGGGGGGGGTCATTTAATACAGAGACACAGAGGATATGGTTCAGGCCTGGGAGAAAGTTTGGAATATGAGGTAACTTAAGACCTGCTCATCTAACCAACAACTGCCAAATTCAGTTGTTTTTGAAGGTCCTGTCAGGATTGATGATACTCTACTCATTTACCTCTTTCCTCTGCTCAGGCTAAAATAACTCTTCCCTTTTCAGTTGGAGCCTAACAGCAACCCTGTAAGGTAAAACAGATTATTCCCATGTTACAAGAGAGCAAACTGAATACTGATCTTTAAAACTGGCTAAACTTTTTTTTTTGGGGGGGGGAACAGAGGGAAGGAGAGTGATTGCTCTGTAACATAGTAGGTACTTAATAAATGCTGGATGAAGACCTAAGACCACACTTCTACTTAGTGGCAAAGTCTATCTTAGATTGAATGGTGAATCCATGGGAATTGATACAGAGAATATAGGGAGGATGGTGACTACTAAAGGAGACTGAGAAGGCTTGTGCTGACAGCGAAACATGAGGTAATGCCACAAAAGCCCTAGGGAGAGACAGTATTTTGATGATAGTTGAGTGCTGCAGAGAGGTTAAGAAGGATAAGAACTGTGGCGACTAGGTGGTGGAGTGGATAAAGCACACTTGCCTTAGAGTCAGGAGTACCTGGGTTCAAACCTGGTCTCAGACACTTAATATAATTACCTAGCTGTGTGGCCTTGGGCAAGCCACTTAACTCCATTTGCCTTGCAAAAAAAAAAGGCAATTGAGTTTGTCAATAAAAACATCACTGATGACCTTACAAAAAGTTTCCTTTGAGTGTTGGGGAAAGAAGCCATAAGGCAAAGGCTAAAGAGTAGTAGATAAAAAAATAGAGGCAAAGGTCAATTTACAAAAAGTGACCAGATTAACAGGAGGAAATATTTTTAAGTAACTGTTAAAAAAGGAAATTGAACTAGCCAAATAAGACAGTATGCCTAAGTCAATTTACTCGACAATACCAGTCAAACTGCTAAAAGATTATAGAGCTAGGGGAAAATAGTAAAATTCATCTAGAGGAATACAAGGCTGAGAATGTCAAGGAAATTAATTTTTCTTTTAGTGGCAGCAAAGAGACCTAGCAGCTAGCAGTACCAAATCTTAAACTCTATAAAGCTAGAATCAAAGCAATCTGATAGTAAGACATAGAAATGTTGATCTTTGGAACAGATTAGGTTGGACCCTATACAAATGCAAATAAGGGTGATTGGTAGTTGATAAATTCAAAAGATCTAAATATTAGGGACAAGAATTCTAGTCATCAAAAAAGGAGAAAAGCAGAAAGCAGTTTGACAGAAACTAGGTATCATCCAATGTCACACACTGTCTAGGAAGAAAAACCCTAAACGGGAATGATTTAGACATGGTGACAGAGAAGCTTGGAAGAAATATGTTAAATCTATGAATAGAGGTAAAGTTTGTGACCAAAAAAGGGCTAGAAAGGTTCAGAAGAGGTGAAATGGACAGTTGTAATTTAAAGATTTTTTTTAAACCATTTAAATTTAGAAGAGTAGGAAATTGGAGGTGAGGGAATTTTTGCAGCATTTTTCTGATAAAGCCCTTATTTCTAATATAAAGTACAGACTAAGAGTCATTCCACAATAAATAAAGGAAGAAATTTAAAACCCACCCCATGACCCAATTTGAAACCGATTTCTTTAAAAATGAATTTATTAATTTTTAAAGTTGAGTTCCAAATTCTCTCCCTCCAGTCCCTCTCCTACCCATTAAGACAGCAAGCAACATGTTACTTATACATAAAAAGTCATGTGAAACAGTTCCATATTATCCATATTGCAAAAGAAAACATTTAAAAAGCATAAAAATAGTATGTTTCAATATGTACTAAGTTCACTCTGGAGATGGATAGCATTTTTCATCATGGGGTTCTTTAGAATTGTCTTGGATCATTATCTTTTTCAGAGTGGCTAAGGTTTTTACTCTGCACAATTTTTTTTTTGGGGGTTCTACTTCACTCTACATTGAGTATAGAATCTTCCCAGGTTTTCTGAAACCATCCTACTTGTCATTTCATCACAATCGTACATATACCACTATTTGTTCACTCATTCTCCAATTGATGGACACCCCCCCTCAATTTCTAGTTCTTTGCCAAAGCAAAGGCTGTCTCTCCTTAGGACACAGATTATGCAGTGGTATTGTTGGTTAATGGTATGCACAGTTTTAAAGCCTCTTGTCATAATCCCAAATTGTTCTCCAGAATAGTCAGTCCTGTTCTCAACTCCACCAACAATGCATTATTGCCCTTGTTTTTCCACATCCTCTCCATAATTGATCATTTTTCTTTTCTGTCATGTGGGACAAACAGAGGTATGAGGTATTTCAGTTTTCTAATGTGCATTTCTCTAGTAGTAATTTGTGCAGTTAAAAATTTTTTGTTTTTTTGGGGGGGGGAGGCAATGGGGATAAGTGACTTGCCCAAGCTCATACAGCTAGGTAATTATTAAGGGTCTGAGACCGAATTTGAATTCAGGTCCTCCTTATTCCAGGGCTGGTACTCTTATCCACTATTCCTTCTAGCTGCCCCTGAGCATTTTTTTATACGACTACCTATAGCTTGGATTTCTTCAGAATACTGCCTCTTTTTATTCTTTGGCAATTATTAATTGGGGGATGTCTTATTTTTGTAAATTTGACTCTGTGCCCCCTGTATAGTTGAGGCATGAGACCACATCAGAGAAACTTGCTAATCATTAGTAATTAGAAAATGCAAATGAAAACAACTGAAATAATACCTCACATCATATTGGCAAAATGAAAATGACAAAAATGGGATTATGGAAAAACAGACATATTACTGTATGATGTATGATGAAGCAGTTTACTGGTTAGCCTTTCTGAAAAAAATTGAACAGGGTATGCTGTTTGATGCAAAAATACTACTATTAGGTCTATAACCCAAAGAGATGAAAGAAATCAGACCTGAAAATAATTGAATTTTAAAAATTTTAAGCAAAGTGTAGACAAGATTGTACAAAAGTATTCATAGCAGTTCTTTTTGTGGTTGCAAAGAATTGGAAATTGAGGGTGTACCCATCAATTGGGGAATGGCTGAACAAGTTATGGTATATGACTACCATGAAATAATATGCTATAAGAAATTACAACCAGGATGGTTTCAGGAAAAAAAATCTGGAAAGACATCACACTGGTGCAAAGTGAAGAGAGAGTAGAGCTAGGAGAGTCTTATACATTAACTATGAAAAACTTAAACCACTGATCATGATGATGATGATCCAAGACAATTCCAGAAGATTCATGAAAAGTGCTATCTACTTCCAGAGAGAGAATTGAAGAACTTTTGAATGCAGATAAAACAATTGTTCAGTTTTTGCAAGGTAATAGGGTTAAGTGACTTGCCCAAGGCCACACAGCTAGGTAATTATTAAGTGTCTAAGGCCAGATTTGAACATAGGCACTCCTGACTCCAGGGCGGGTGCTCTATCTACTGTTCCACCTAGCTGCCCCTCAACTCATTTTTAAAAGATGAATGTTATCAAATTTTTGCAAAAAAAAGATGGATAGTTCAGAAAAACCTGAGAAGATTCATATAAACTGAGTCAAAGTGAAGTGAGCAGAACCAGGGAAACAATGTATACTTTAACATTAGAAAGATAAGCAACTTTGAAAAACTTCAGAACTTTGAGTAATGCAATCCCAGAGAACTCCTGTTGGAACATGCTATCTACTTCCAGATAGAGAGGTGATAGACTCTATTCAGATTATAGTATTTTTTTAAGCAAGGCCTCATGCACATATTTGTTTTGCTTGACTATATATGTAGAATTGATTTTTCTTGCCTTTTCAATAGGGGGAGTCAGAAGATAAGATCCGAAAGTAAAATAACTGAATCTTAAAAAATTAAATTGAGGCAAGGAGTCTTTCAAGTAGTTTACTGAGGGAAAGGAAGAGATATAGAATGGTAACGATAGCATATCTGGGGTGTTGGGGGGGAAGATAATGAGAAAAGTCTTGAAAACATCAAAAATGGGGTGGCTAGGTGGCGTAGTGGATAAAGCACCGGCCCTGGAGTCGAGTACCTGGGTTCAAATCCGGTCTCAGACAGTTAATAATTACCTAGCTGTGTGGCCTTGGGCAAGCCACTTAACCCCATTTGCCTTGCAAAAACCTGGAAAAAAAAAGAAAAAACATCAAAAATAGTATGTTACCAGTAATTTGAAAAGCAGAATGGAAGGACTGGAAATATAGGATTATGAGACATTACAAAGATGACAAATGAAAACATGAGAGTTGAAGTTCTTTGGGACTGAGTGAAGAGAACTATGGGCTGACAGTAATTTACTATTACTATTATTGAATATTTAAGAATGTTGGGTTATTGGACATAAAGATACAAAAACCGAGTTCTTTCCTCACAACCTTTCAGTATCATAAATGTAATTGTTTTTATTTTATAGATGAGGAAATAGAGGCATAGGTTGGGTCAGCCACACCAGAGCCAGGACCTGCCTTCTCTTCTAGGCAGTTGGGAGGCAGGAAAAGGACCAGGATGATGCAGTGTCACAGAAACCAAGGGAGGATAGAGTTTCAAGAAGTAGGTCACCTCTAGGATGTTGCAAAAAGGATAAATAGGGCAAGAACCGAAATAAAGCTTTTGGATCTGATTCTTCATCAGCAGTGACAGGATTAGACTAGATCTTCAAGGTCTCTTCCAGCATCAGTCCTTTCAACTGGTCAGGGAGGAGGTCATGGTGATTTTATGACTGATTGTAACTGCTCCCACTAATATGGGCCAGTCCCATATTAATAATAAATTATAGCATTTTAAAACATGAGAGATATTGGGAATAATCTAGCCCCATGCCTTTATTTTATAGAAGAGAAAATTTTGAGGCTTTAAAGAGATTTGTTAGGCTGCATGGGGAGTATCAGAGTTGCAAGCTGAATGCTAAGGCTCCTGACTCCCAGTCCCTTTTCTCTGCTCTAATGCTGACCCCGACCTTTCATCTCCCTTATTCCTGTACCCCATACATTGACTGGTCCACTGAGGTTTAACTTGCCTTCTTGTAAGGCATTTTTGCTTCTCAGGCAGAAATGACTCCATCTCCTGGAAATAACCGTTTTCTTGGGTGGATCCAGGACTTCTTGGGAGAAGATCCCCTGAGCAACAAGGCTCCTTCACCAGTGGTTGCCTAGGCCCTAGCTTTACTTTCTTTTTCTCTGTCAGACAAACCCAAAAGCAAACAGTGACCTTAGAGGGTCCTGGCTTGTTTCTGGGTAAATATGTCATACCAATCTTTTTTTTTTTTGATTATGGATCTTGAAAAGTGTAACCTTCTTTCCTAGGCCACTGAGGGATCAGTTAACATTTTTTTTGCAAGGCAATGGGGTTAAGTGGCTTGCCCAAGGCTGCACAGCTAAGTAATTATTAAATGTCTGAGGCTAGATTTGAACTCAGGTACTCCTGACTCCAGGGCCAGTACTATCCCCTTCACCACCTAGCTGCCCCCAGTTAGCATTTCTAATAGATGACGTATACCTTTGTCATTTACAAAGCACTTTGCATACACAGTATATTGAACTGGGCCTGTAGTCAGGAAGATCCAAGTTCAAATACAGTCATAGACATTTCCTGCTGGGTAACCCTCTGCCTCAGTCTCCCTGTCTGTAAAATGGAATAATAATAATATGGCAAAACATGAAAAGAACCCTCCTTCCCACACCTTAGAATACCTATTATGATACTGTGTATATTAGACATTAAGAGATATAGCTGGTGACTGATTTGAAAGCAGAGACAGAAAATAAAGGCAGATGATCCCTGTCTATGTCTTCCTTTAGCTCCTCCTTTAGAGGTCCTGGATTAGCAGCTCCCCGGACTGTTGTGAGGCACAAAATGAGACAGTTATTGTAAAGCATTTAACACAGTTAAGTGTTAGGATTCCATTTGGGCCCTGAGATGGCTTACCTTGTTGTTTATCCAGCTGTCCCAAGTATTTGGAGCCCTTCCTGATCCACCCTCTGCCCTTTGTTGCATTTGTTTAGTGACCCCATGTAGGGTTTTCTTGGCAGAGATACTGGAGTGATTTGTCTGTCTCTGCAGTTCATGTTACAAAGGAGGAAATTGAGACAAACAGGATGATGTGACTTTCCCAGGTTCACACAGGTACTAAATGTGAGGTCAAATTTGAACTCAAATCTTTTCCAGACCCAGACGTCTGGAGGCCCATTGTTCTTGGAGGGCCAGAGCTACTATTCCAGGACCTAACCTCTCCCTCTTCACCTCCAGGCTTCCCTCTAAACTCAGCTGAAAACCCACCTTCAGGATGCCTCTCTGGTCCTCCCAGCTGCTCAGTTCCTCTCCTCTGAGATCATCTTTCACACATTCTGTATGAATCCTACATGTACTCAGCACCATAATAGGCATTCTTGGGTGTGGGAAGGAGGGTTTTTCCCCCATGCTTTACCATATTATTATCCCCATTTTGCAGATAGTAGAGTCTGAGGCAGAAAGGGTCACCTAGCAAGAAACATTGCCATTAGACTGTAAGCTCCTTTTGAGGGCAGAGACTGCTTTATTCATTCTTTAGAACCTCAGTGCAGACATAGCACAATGTATTTGACAGAGAATAAGCCCTTGATACAGCTGTTGACTGCTTGACTCATTGATTGATGTAGCTAGGTATGGAAATGGCAAGTCCATTGGACCAGTGATCAAAGCTTTCATTTACCTGATGACATCAGACAGCAGAACAGCTGGCTATGAGATTCCTCTTCATGAGTTTTGTTGGGAGAAAGGAAAGGGTATTCTCCATTTTTCTTTCTGGCCATTAATCTCTCAGAGATTCTGGGTGGACTCAGAGAACCATCCTTTGATTAGTCTGCTGTGGTGGGAACACATTGTAGTAGGTCACATTTGGCTTAAACTTCACCAATTGTATTAGCTGGTGACTGGAACTTGATTTGAGCCCCGAGTTAAGTTTTAGGGGGTGGAAAGATGAGCAGAAATTCTCTAGTTGGACCCCACAGATGGAAAGGTAGGTAGGGGTCCAAAGAGAAGTTTTTTTTTAGCCTTCTAAACTCTGGTCAGGGTCCAGTTGTGAGTTCAGAGCCCTGATGGTGAGGCATGTCTGTTCATTCGAGTGTACTTATTTGTTAACAAGGGAGGAATCTGTTGGGATCTTTGGAAAGTTGTAGTTAATGTAAAAAATATATAGTAACACTTTTAAAACAAAATGTTCATTTGACAACAATAACTAATCTTTAGTACTATAGTGCCAGACCCTATTCTAAGCCATTTACATTTATTATCTCATTTGACTCATTGATTGACCTTTTTGATACTGTTTTAGGGATGGGGACTTGCCTTTTGAGATTTTATTGGATTGAGGCAGAAAAAATTCCCATGAACCTTGGAGTGCAGGTACAGGAATGTAGATCTGCAGTCCAGAACTTCAGATATCCATGTTTTGTCAAAATTTGCCATTGCCCACCCTTCACTTTTCCCCAGTAGATGGTGAGGGCCAAAACCAGCTCCACTCTGCTCAGAACAGCCCAAACTAGTAGAGCTAGTTTCCTCAGTCAATGATGGGCAATGAGATATTTTATATGCTTTGCTATTATCCTCTCTGTTCATGTTTTAGCACAAATTATTGAATTCACTGGGCTCCTGAGCTTATTTTCCTGCCATGCCTCATTAGCAGTGCTCATTTGTATCTATCCCTGCTGTGCTTCTTCCTCCACATATACATAAATAAAATTGAACTTCTTGTTTCCATCCTTGCTCCTAAACCATTCAGGCCTGCCTCTAACTCTGTCCTGGTTCCTTCATAGCATTTTTGGGTAGCTTGGAGGTATAGCAAGTAGAATGATAGTCATGGAATCAGGGAGCCCTGAGTTCAAATCTAGCATCAGACACTTAGTTAACCATGTGCCCCTGGGAAAGACACTTAATCTCTGCCTGCCCTCAGTTTCCTCATCTGTAAAATGGGGATGATAATACCTTCCTCCTCAGGGTTGTTGTAAGAATCAAATTAATATTTATAAAACATTTTGCAACCTTAAATCTCTAGAAGTGCTGGTTATTATTACTATGAATTTTGTACTGAAAGAGACCTCAGACAGAAATCATCTAATCCAGCACCAACTTTACTATCAACATTTTTCACATTAGGTAAGTGACTTGCCCAAAGACCCAAGGTGGCAATTAGTGGAGGCAAGCTGTGAGCCCAGGTCCTCTGATTTCAAATCTGATGCTTTTTTTCCTTGACCATTACATTCTTCCTTGTTACTCTAGTTAGTGAATGCCATTCCTATGGTTTCTGTGTTTTGCAAAGAGGGGAAGGAGAAGGATTGAGTAGGATGCTGAAGGAAGTCTTGCTCCACTCCAGATATTTCTCACTGGAGATATTAGGAACTGGAATTCCCAAGGAAAAGAATTCTGGTTTACATTGGGCCTGATGCCTTAGGTTTGGTTTGGTATGGTAGAACAGTCAGAAATGGTCCCTAATTCCTCCTGTTCCTTAACCTCTTCCCTTTATTGATCCTCACTACTTGATTTCATCTCTATCAAATACCCTAAGATGAAGAGTTCTATACCCCCCCCCGTACCTCCACTGATCCAGATTCACTAGTCCCCTAGCTAGAAGCTTCTAGACTGAGAGATAACCCTCAATCTAGAGCCAGCAGATCCAACCTTCAATACTTAATATGAATCTATCCTGAGGAGTTTCATGCCATCATGGTTTTAAATGTTCATTACGCTTTTGAGGCACTTCTTGCCATTGTCCACTTCCACTTTTCTTTACCCTCCCCCAATCAGCCATCATTTGGCCTGCTCAGTTTTACACACATATGTTTTTGCAAGGCAAATGGAGTTAAGTGGCCTGCCCAAGGCCACACAGCTAGGTAATTATTAAGTGTCTGAGACGGGGTTTGAATCCAGATACTCCTGACTCCAAGGCCGGCGCTTTATCCACTATGCCACCTAGCCGACCCAACACATTTTCTATGGTCACTGAGGGGCCTAATGAGAGAAGACTCCTCAGGGACATAGGCTCAAAGCCCCAATGTCCCACCCACTACAGACTTCACACTGGTTCCCCCATGCCCTCTTTTCCCTATCTCAACTAGAATCGTTGAGCCCAGGGACCACTCTTGCATCCTAACAACAGGTGCTTCCTGTGAAGGTTCCTGTTGCCTTATTACTCTAGTCAACTTCCCCAGCAGGTGGTTAGGGCCAAAGCCACCCCCACTTCATTACCCCAACTTATCCAGCCCAACTCTGTTGGGGGTAGGGCGGATCAGGATGTGCTGGGGGGTTCCCCATGAGGGATATTATCCCACAAAGAGGTCCCCATGATGCTGAATCTAGAATAGAAGGGGCATTAACTCTGGAAACAAGTCATTTATAGTGTACACATAGATTTAAAAACAAAATCAGTCTGCCTGTGTGTTCGGTATTTGTACATACAGATTTTTCAGGCAGGTCTCCATTGTAAAGGCAAGGGAGGAGATGTCTTCTTAATGCCATGTAAAAGAAGGGAGAATGAAATGCCCTGGGCAAATATGTAAGGGACCCTCCCTCCCCAGATGTCTTCCTTCTTTCCACATGATAAATGAGGTACACCCAAGACAAATACAGGAGTGAGCAAAATTTGGAATGGTTTGGAAAGGGGAAAAGGAAAAATTGTAGTGTGAAACCTGAGGCTGCAGGATTCACTAGGCTATTATTTCCCAGGCCTCCCTAAGGGTTGCCAGATCTTTGATGTGAACTAGCAGTTCCCCTCCTCCCCTACTTCTGTAGCCTCAGCTACATCCCTCTCCAACCCAACTTTGGGTAACTCCCAGTCTCTGTGGAACTCTCCCCTCCCCAATCCCATTATAAGGTCATCCTTCCTCAAACTTCCCTTAGTAATCCTTTCAGGGCCTCCATTGGACCTGGAATCGGCAGCTCCAGATAAGTGATTACCTGGGGTACCACTTCACTGTGTTTGATAACATAAAAAGAGTTCATTGCAGAGAGATGATAGTTTAAGCTTCATCAAAGGAACTGAAAGAGGGAACAGTTCTGTTCTCCCCTGCCCCTATGCGAATCTGGCTTTAAGCTATTTTATAATTTTTATTAAAAAAAATCTTTTTGAGGAGGGGTCTCCCTTTCTTGTCCTAGTGCTGAGATCATTCACGAGCCCAACTCTAAAAATGATTTTTAGACCCGAGGCTGGTCTGCTTCTGCCTTCTGCTCTGGGGGTAGCAGAGTAAGGGGACTTTTGAGCCACCATCCTTGGCCTTCAGGCTCTTTAGAGGGTATGGATCTTCCCTCCTTGTTTCTGTCAGTCCTTTGATACTCTTATGTGATAGTATTCATGTGAACGTAAGAACTAGAGCTGGAACAGGCATCAATTTGTCCAGCCTCATTGTTTAAAAGCATTTTAAGACCTAAGGTTGCAGAGTAGAATAACTAGCAAAGGCAGGATTTGAACCCAGGTTCTATGACTTGAACTTTATTTTTTTTTGTTTTTACAAGGCAATGGGGTTAAGTGGCTTGCCCAAGGCCACACAGCTAGGTAATCATTAAGTGTCTGAGGTCGGATTTGAACTCAGGTACTCCTGACTCCAGGGCTGGTGCTCTATCCACTGTGCCACCTAGTGACCCCGACTTGAACTTTAATAAAACATCTTTCCACTGCCCAGTCTTATGTCCATCTCCCCCAGTCCTGATCTTCAACCTCCCTACAATCCTTTCCCTCACATACACCTCCTCTTAGTGAGAAAGGAAATCTTAAGGAGACTCTTGGGTTCAAGCCCTTCCCACCTGCTCCTCCCCAACCAGCCAGCCCTTCCCTTTTACTGATCTCCTCTTGGCCTGGCTTAGACAGACTTTGGCGCCCTCTGGAGGATAGAAGCTTGCAGTCCAGTGGTTCCAGTCTGTCCTCACGTGCTTTAGGATCCAGACCCACTTCAACTCACCTTCCTCCTTTTTTCACTTTGGTTTCTTGGGACTCTCCTTTATCCTTCAGTCTCTGCCTTGCCTCTTTCTTCCCATCCTTGCTCCACCACTTCCAATATTTTCCCCATTGTTTCATGAGAGCTCCAAGCCTCCTAGAACCAGCCTTGTCCAGGGTCCTGAGCTCCTAGTGCTGCTACAGGAAGGGCCCTGGAAGCTCAGGCCTGGTCTCCAAATTGGAAAACAAAATTAAAGATCCATAGTCTATGACCACCATTCCCACTAGCTTGCTGGACTATAAACATCCCCATGTTTCAGCATCTCATAGGAGAACTCCCAACTCCATGCAATGATTTTGTGCATGTTTGTTGGCTTATGTTTCTAGAGGCATCCAGCTCTAGTGGAAGCAGCCCTGGACTCCTGGTCAAATACAGGTTGGATAAGGTGATCCTTGCTGGCTTAACGTGATTGCCAGCAGTGTGATCTTAGGCAAATTAGTCCGAGTCTCAGTTTTCCCAGTTGTAAAATGTGGATACAATACCCACCTCAAAGGTTCTATTTTTGTGTGTGAAGGAAATGCTTTGTAAATGTTACTGTTTGCTCTTATCAGGTACACACCCTTCTGCCTGTACTGCCACATAAGCAGAAATGCATGCCAGGGTCCTCAGTGAAATAATGACAATTGTATTCTCCAAGTCTCCTCTCTCCCTTGGGGGGTTTATTGTTGGAGGATGAGCAAGATAGGATGCTCCAAAATAATGGTGACAAGTATGCACAGCATAGGAAAGAGATTTTGCTTTTTATTTTCTGCAAAATCCTGTAAATAAAATACAAAATCAGACATGGTGGGGAAAGGCAGGGTGGCCAGGGATTAGAAGGGGATCCCAGTGTGGTGAGGGAAGCCTGTTGTAGGCTGGGGAGGCACTTGACTGCAGGTGGCGGTCTCTGCTGGGGGAGCAGAAGAATATATTAAAGAGATTTCTATTTATAAGAATCAGTAGGATGGGAGGGAGCCCTGGAACCTGGGTCCTGATCCCTAGCCTACCCCTGCCAATGTCAGTTGGGCCCATCAAGTTGGGGACTCCCAGGGCAGGGCCAGCCCTGAAAGGTGGTGGTAGAGGAGGGGCTCAAGGGAAGAGGCAGCGACTCCTGAGGCCCCTCATGTTCCCGGGGCAGGCATCAAACATAGAGCTCAGAATGCAGTGCTGGCCATGCTTCCTGGCCCAAAGATCCGGGGCAGAGCCTCCAGAGACTCTTCCAGCCGCCGGTGAGCTGACTGTCCATCCTCGCCTAGAAAGGGGCACAGTGGGTCAGGGTCAAGCAATGCCTTTCCTTCCCGTGTGTAACCACCTTCCTTCTCCCCCCTACCCATCTCTGCCTCCTGGACTTGGTTGTGAAGAGCACTCACCGCACTGCAGGAGGCTCTGCCGGGCAGCCTCCCTCACAGCCTCCTTGTCTGTTTGGCACAGATAGACCAGTGGTTCAATGCCCTCTGTAGCCTGGTTGGAGAAAGGACAAAGAACAAAAAGTGAAGAGAGCTGAAGCCATCATGGAATGGGCTTCAGGGCTGGAAGCTGGGAGGACAGAGGGGTCATTGGAGGAAGCATTTTGTGCCAGATGAGGCAAAGGGCAAGCAGTGGGTCAGTGGGATGGCCAAAGAGACGCAAGGTGAATGGTACAATGCAGGGACCTCAGTGGGCCAGAGCAGGAAGTCGAGAGGACCATTACCTTGAGACAGCCCAGAGCCACGCAGCCTGCCACCCGGGTCTGAATGTCTTCATCCTCCAGTTGTTCCAAAAAGCAGAACAAGGCCTATGGGGAGAGAGAGGAAGAGCAAAATGAGCCACTGGCCCCACTGTGTTAAGTCCGACCACTTTTGTCCAGGCCCTCTGGTCTGCCCCTGACCTTCTTTCGGAAGTCTGAGCCAAGGGCTAAACTTCGAAGCTGAGTGGTGACAGCAGCCATAACTTTGCTATTGCCGTGGATGAGGAGGAAGCTGAGGGCTCGCAGCCCATCCCTGTGGAGCCGCCCCTCGGGAGCCAGTCTCAAGGCCCGGAGCACTACTGCCTGGTCATCTGAATTCAAGTTCTTCACCAGCAACACTGAGAGAAAGGTAGGAAGGGTGGGAGGGAAGGGAGAAGTCAAGGCTACTGTCCTTAGAGGATGGCTGGAATGAAGGTCAAGGGTTTGGGGCAGCTATCGGAGTGATAAAAGAGGATCTGCTCCCTGCCTCCACCCCACCACAACTGTGAAGGGAAGACAGGAAACCACCAGTACAAGCACAACCACCAATCATTGCAGTGATGCAAGTGTGTGTGCCTCTGAAACATCTGAGGTCCTGAGGAACTACTACTCACCCTCTTCAGCCATCTCTGTGACATAAGCCTCCATGGAGGGACTATTCAAGGCCTCAATGTGGCTCCAGAACTGGAAGATTGTGAGCTGTTCCCCAGGCCCTGGCCGAGGTCTCCTGGGCAGCCTCTGACCCATGGCATCCTCCAGGAACTTAACACATACTGGGGAGAAGAGAGGGTCCTCATGAGGGACGTCATGGAGAGCCTTGGATGTGACTCTCCAGCCTCATCTGCTTGCTTCCCATTCTGGAGGGTCACATCCATAGAGCTCCCTGGCACAGAGTCCAGCTTCTCCTGATCAGACCTCTCCCAAAGCACTCAACCCCTTTTCTGAACTCTGCTAGTGCTTACTGTCTCTACCTCTTGCTCTGGGCATCAGAGCCAGGACACTAGGACATTGGAGTCAGGAGTCAGGCTCAAATCCCACGTTTGCTACCTACTCCCTGAGTGAATGTGGCAAGTCTAATAAAATGGGGAAGTTGGCAAAGCTGACCTCTGTGTTTCATTCCAACTCTGGATCTTTTAACCCCCCAACCCTCCCATGTGAGTTGGACTTTCCATTTGACCTGCATGTACCCTGAGGTCAGGAAGTAGGCCGTGCATTTTGTGTGTGTCTGTTTAGTCTTCATCTTGAACACAGTCTACCCTAAATCAGTATTTATGAGTTGGTTGTGAGTGCTTGACCAGGCCTTGGAGGAGATGGGAGGCCCACTCACCAGCCTCAGCCAGGCCTGGCTGGCGCAGCGAGAGGCGGGCTCCAAACTGGCTGCAGAAGGTGAAGAGGATGCGCTCCACGGGACAGATCAGGAGATTCCCTCCCTCGCTGCACAGGTCCCAGAAGGGCAGGAAGCCCGGGCGGGGAACAGAGAGCTGCAGCACTGGGGTGGTGGGTGGGGAGCAGTCAGTGGGATGGAGTGGAGGGTCAATGGAGGGCTTGTGGGATTGGGACATTAGAAAGGCCTGGAGAGTGGGGACAAGTCTCTAGGGGGAGGGGAGGGGCAAAAGGCAGAATTCTGGAGAAAGATGGTGGCAGAGTTCCCAAGTTTGTTCCAGGATGGAACAATTTGCCTTTACCTTCCTGAGCAGAGGTGGCCTTGCCCACTTGCCCCCCACAAAGTTGGCACACCACTTCCAGCACCAGGGCCTCCCGAAGCAGCCGCTCCAATGCTGATGCTTCCTGGCATCGTAGGGGGCCAAAGGTGCCTAGTTTCTGAAGAGCAGAGACCAGTCAGGGCCACCTCAGACACAAGGAAGAGGAGCAAGTTCTCCTCTGCCCCGTTCAGGGTTAGGGAAGGTGGGTGGCACAAGGGACCCAGAAATATGGTGAAGAGCCCAGGGACTTCAACTCCCAGCATGCAAAGGGCAGGCACATTTGTGTGAGGTTAAAAAAGTACAGGTTGAGATTCCAAGTATGCAAAGGGGAGACTATAGGTCGTAACATGCTAGACTCTCAGGGTCAGTAATGGGTTAATGTAAAGGGGGGGGGGGAAGGCTGCTGGCCTCACCAGCAAGAGGTGACCACAGTGCTGTAGGTGTAAGACCAAGGCTGTGTCCAGGGCAGGGCAGCCGGTGCTAAGGGGACCGGGCGTAGAGGACTCCAGGGCATCCTCAGACACACCACTAACCCCAGCCTCAGACCCAGGCCCTGGGCTGCTCAACGTCCTGCAGGAGAGACCTGAGTAGTGAGCTCCTGCTGTCCAGATCACCAGATGCAGAGTATCACCATCATTGTGCCAGTGTTTATTTATTGAGATGCATACCCAGCCTTTGCCCGCCCCCATCTCTAGATATACACAGGATGGATGCATGGAGAAGAAGAACAAATGGATGGACAGATGGACATACACATACATGGCTATGATAACTGGACTTCATGGTTGTGGGGCCCTTTGGGCAGGGCAACCCAACATGGGCTGGAGTGATGGAAGTGTATTCGAGATAGGTATCAGGGAGGGCAGAGAGCAAATGGAGTCAGTGGAGCAGAAGACTGATGCTGGCACTTTGAGGATTGGGAAGAGAAGTTATCAGGTTGGAGATGGGAAAACCATGGATGAAGTGACCGGAGGGAGCTCCATAGGAAGCGATAGGGGTTCTGCCAGGTTAGAAGTGCTGAGGCCTTGGACCAGAGTGGCGGTGATGGTGAGGGGAGGTGGGACAAAGCTTGGTCGGTGAGGTGGATGGTACGGAAGCTGTTGCGAGGGAGTTCATCAAGGGACCAAAGTCTCCGCCTAGGCAGGGCAGGAGTAAGGGCCGAAGGGGAGAGATGATGATGAGGCCAATTTCCAGCCATGAATGAGTGAGGAGATGATGGGGGGGCATGTCCAGAGACAAGGTCCAAAATGAAACTGAGGGAGAGAGGCAGAGCTAGAGGTAGACAGATTAGGGGTACTGGGAGGGGCTGGTCTGAAGACTCTTAAGGAGGAAAGACAAAGTGGAAGGGACGGACAGACACTAAGAGCCCCAGGAAGGGGGCAAATGGGGCAAATGGAGACACAGGGAGGGAAAGAGCTGGAGTTAAAGGTAGAGACAGGTCCCCTTCCCAGTAAATACTGACTTCCCTTTAGCTTCCCCTCCATTTTTAATCTTCTGTTTTCTTAATCCCTCTTAATGGTCCCTCCCTCACCTGTACCCCAGCCCCTTCTTCACCTGTCCTCAGGCCCATCATCGTCATCTTCATCATCATTGAGGAAACTAAAACTCTCCAGTGCGTGCTCTACAGTGAGACTGAGGCTGGACGCTCGGCTTCGGGACAGGCCTTGTCTCTGCTGTAGACGTGGAAGAGAAGGAAGTGGTGGAGTATTCCTTCCTTCTTCTCCCCCTTCCCACTCCTTCCCATCTCCATTCCCCTTTACCATAAGCAGGCTCTCAAGCCGGGTCACCTCCTGCTCTAGTCCTTGCAGCTCTGGAAACTGGCCCCGATAGTCATCCAGGGCAGAGCTCAAGGCCCCCAGGGCTTCTTCTAGCCCTGTGTCCCTCAGCCCTGCCCCCTGCTCCAGTGGCCCTTTCTGGGGAGGAGCTTTGACCTCTGTTAGGGAAATGCCAGTTGCCTCTTGGACTGGAACCTGGGGCACCTCAGGGCAACTGGGGATGTGGTCTGTGAAGGGTGACTGTGTGGGAACTATGTGTGAAGAGGCAGGGTGTGAATTGGGATAAGAGGAATCTGAGAGGGGGGGTACAAGGTAAGGAGAAACATGGTTTGTGGGTTCAGGGCTGGTGACTGGGAATAGAGGGGCAAGGACTGAGTGTGAGGGGGTGGAATCTGGATGGACAGTGCCAGGGTCAGAGTCAGACTCTGGATGGGAGGGGTTGAAATCTGGATGGGAGGAGACAGGGTCTGGGAGAGAGAGGACAGGGTCTGGGAGAGAGGGGACAGGGCTTGGGTGGGAGGGGATAGGGTCTGGGTGGGAAGGAATGGGGTCTGGGTGGGAGGGGATGGGGTCTAGGTGGGGAAAATCAGACTCAGACAGTCTTGGCTGGGAGGGCAAGGAGGTCAGATTTAAAGTGACTGGTTCTGAGGGTGAGGGGGTAAGGCCTTCATGCAGAGTGGTTGAGTCTAAACAAGAGAGGTTGGGACTTGGGTTTAAGGGCTCTGGATGTGCTTCTAGGGTAGGGACTGGGGTAGTGTCAGAGTCTGGGCGTACAGAGGAGACCAAGTCCTGGGCATGGGTCTCCAAGGCCAGAGATTCATGGGTAGCCTCTGCCAATGAGGCATCCACACTTGCTTCACTGATATGGCTCAAAGTTCGGCTGTAGGGGATGTGCCCATTGGCCAGAACTGGGGCTTTTGTCCCCTCCTCCTCCAGGGCCTCCCCTGAGGGTTGGGGAATCTCTGGTCGAGAGAAGGCGATATGGATCGGGGGAGCCTCAGGTTGCTGCACAAAGGGGCGAGAGGGTGGCATAAGTCGGGCAGCCCCTGAGAGCTGGGGGCTGGAGGAATCGTCAGAAGATTCGGAGGAGAGGGACCAAGCCGTTCCATTCTCTAGTTCTTCCTGGCGACGGAGCATGTTCTAAGATGGAAAAGTAGGGGAGAAAGGAATGTGAGTAAGAGATGCCCCAGGACCCCCTCAGAGAAAGAAAAATATGTGAGGCCTGAGGAAGAGCCCCCAATCCATTCAATCATTCCTTCTAATCAGACTCTACTGCCTAGAGTTGGGTAAGAGGAGAAAAGCGGGCAAGAGACTTGGAGTGATACCCTCACCATAGACAGGTGGACAGTGTGGCCCGAAGGTCGAGCCACCTTGCACAATGGGTCACTCCTGGGGCAGACTTGGGAGGAAGTTGGTGGGGTGGCCCCTCCCAAGGAGGGCAGGTTAAGGACCACTCACATAGAAAGCCTGTTCCCGTAGTGAAGGGGTGTCTGGAGGACTCTGACTGTAAGTAGAAAAGCGTTTACTGACAGTGGAGGACTTGGTGACTGTGGAAGCTGCTGAAGGCTGATCATCCTTGTCAAAGGGACTGAGAGAAAGTCAGAGTGTTGTTAGAGACAATGGCAATTGCCCTCTGCCCCCATCTCTTCCTTTGTCATATGAAGCCCCCTCCTGGGCACTAACCTCCAAGTGACCTCAAGGCTGAGCTTGATGGTGCCCAGGTCATTGATATCCACAGCCACAACCTGAGGCAGAGCAGCAAATAGGTCTTTGGTCTCACAAGAGACACTGCCAACAACTACATGGTTTGCCAAGCTCTTTAGTTCTGTGACCTGTGGGAAAAGGGGCCACGGGAACAATCAGCCAGCAGTAATGGGGAGATCACAGACAAGAGCTTGTATTTTACCCAGAAAGACTAGGGTTGGGGACTTGGGGAGAAGAGACCTTTAGTCACCTTGATGGAGAGGAATTCTGTGAGAAGTGGCAGGAAGACCATGTCCTCACTGTCCCAAACTTGTTTCCCGCTGCTTTCGATTCGTCCACGTAGCTTCCAACGCTGACGCCCATATTTCATAAAGATCTGAGGAAGAGGGATAGTGAGCAACTCCATCCTCAGCCCCACCGCTTGACTGAGAAAGATAGAAACTACCAGACCAAGGATGGTGATTTCTAAATCACTCCCCCTGAGAGACAGAGATGATCCACAGGTAAAAATAACTTCCCCCTCCCGCTATTCACTGTTTCCACAGTACCTCATATTGGTCCCCAACACACAGCCGGGCAAAACCAGCCAACCCTGAAAAGAGAACGAGAGAGAAAGAGGTCTGAGAGTTTCAAGTTTCCCTCCCTCTTTTGGGGCTCCCTCTGTCCCCCTTACAAGTTTTCCTTAAATTAGGATGGAACCTTCCCCACCATTTAGACATACCTTTCATTTTGAGGTGGAATTCACCCAACTGGCCTTCAATTTCACTTTCCAGTAAACACATGCTCTGGGGACAACAAAGAAGAGAGGGTCAGGAAGCACCCCCTTCCAGACCTCCCTGAAGCTCTTCCAAAGGAGCTTCTCCCCACTCTCCCCCTTCCTTCTCAAGAGACCTGTCAACCTTCTCACCTCAGTGTATTCTCGGTGTCCACGAGTCGCCTCAGCCAGGCTGTCTCTGGCCTCACGACTCCCAGGAGTCCCTGAAGTATAAGCCCGAACCATATTTTGGGCTCCATCCCGCAACCGCCGCTGGATGCAATATCCATCGTACAGCTCATCAATCTGGAGGAAGGGGACCGAGAAGGGATCAGAAAGAGTGAGAAGCATCCAAGCTGGCAGCCCCAGGAAATCAAGCAACTTTACCCTCATTGTGTCTAGAAAGCTCCAAGAGCTGTCTTTTCCAGTAGCAGGTGGTACTTTCCACCCCAAGGAGAGAAGCACCAACTCTGGCATCTTCTCAGTATCTTCCTTTGCTTTCCCCTCCCAATCCCCATTACAATAATATGTCCCTCTTCTACCATGGTTACCTTGCTGACATGGAACTCCAGACGCCGGAGAAAACGCTCAATAGACTTTACTTGCTAAGGAAATAAAGAAGGTTTTGATGAGAAAAATGCTGGTTGGGGTGTAGAGGAAGAGAAAAAGGCGCTTCTTCCTCCTTGGAGCTCCCTCTTCCCAACCCTCTGATCTTTCACACCCTGATTTATTTACCTGTCTCAGATTCACTTACCTTGTCCAACTCGTAGAGAAAGCCCTGCATGGGAAAAAAAAAATTAAGATAAGCATAAGAGAAATGGGCTTCCTGGATAGCACTGGTGTGTAACCCTAAGAATGAATTGTCCATTTTGCTCTATTGTTGTGGTAACCTTGTGTGTGGATAAGTAAGGAGAGAAATAATCAAAGGGAATGGAGGAAGGAGATAGAAACCTATTGGACATAGCATGATGCGTGAAGGACCCTCACCAGTTCCTGGGTCTGGAAATGGGTGTGAGAAGAAGGATAAAGGGAAGGAAAAGGGATGTGCTGCTGGAGCCAACTCCAACCCGCAAGCTAGAACATGCTGTTGAATGTTTAAGGTGAGCATTTATTCCTCAGAAATGAACATGCTACAAATCAGAGTATGATTTATTGTTTTGTTTATTGTCTAGACTTGAGGAAGTATGAAGAAAATCTTAATAATACAGATTAAATTTTAAGAGAGTGTCTGCTTACATTCCCACTCTTTCCCCCAAGCCCCTCAGCCAGTTGCTAAACATTTCTCTGACACTGTTGGCCTAGCTCCTTCTTATCCCGTCATTCTTTATTTCTTAACCCATATTCAAGATTGAGAAGCTTGTGATTGGGGGATGTAGTGAAAGGACCCTTTGTGGATTGAGTTTTTCATTTAAATTAGCATCCTGCTCTGTGTCATTAACACCAGAGAGGACCCTTTCACCGCTCTGTAAGATCTGTGATTGATGGACATAGGGGTGGGGATGGGGGTGGGAGTGGCGTGCCTTAGAAAACACCTGAGTTAAGGAGAGCTCTAGGAAGGGATGGAACTGAGAGGGACAAGAAGGCAGGTCAATGGGAAAAAAAGCACTGAAATGGAAAAAAGACATTTCCTAGGCTGAAAGGTGGAACTTCACAAGGACACAAATTTGACCTGGTCTGTGGAACCATGATAAAATCGGTTGCAAAAAGCAATCTTTGGTTTCAAACCATTAGAATTACAAGGGTCCTTTAGAGCCCTTTGAGAATCCCTAGAAGAAGCATCGTCTAAGAGTTTCCACAAAGTCAGTGACAAAGCTAAGACCAAAGTCCAGGTTTCCTGATTCTTAATCCAAGACCCTTGCCACTATTCTAAATGCTCTCTTGGAGTACTTTGTACCTTTTAGTTTTCTTTAATTAAAATCCTTTAATCTATGGCAGTAGCAGAACTCTTGGGTGCATCATGGGGGGGGGGGAGAACCAAAAAGATTAGATGAATGAATAAATCCTGGAGGAATTCAATTACATTTCATCAACACATATTAAGCAACAGGTAGAGTACAGAGTCTGGAGTCATCTTCCTGAGCCCAAATCTCGTCTCAGACACTTATTAACTGCATGACCCTGGATAAGTCACTTCATCCTTTTTTGCCTCAGTTTCCTCATCTGTAAAATGATCAGGAAAAGGAAATGGCAAACTACTCCAGTATCTTTTCCAAGAATATCCCGAACGGGGTTATGATGAGAAATATGACTGAAGGAAGATATTCAGGGCACAGAACTAGGATGCTGAGGATATGAAACCAAAAATTAAACAGCTTCTGTCCCCAAGGAGGATACACAAAATCAGGGAAAATATCTCAAGAAAATTATGTCAGTGATTGTTTAGGAAAAGAGAGAATACTAACTACTGGGGAAGAAGAAGGGTTGGTTCACTATGAAATTGGTAATTAGTGTTTGAGGAGCTCTCAGAAGAGATTCAAAGGTTATGACAAGGGGTAACGGGGAGGAGGCTTTGCCTTCTAGGCATTGTGGAAGGCCTGCATGCATGAATGCATGGACATGGAAGGCTGAATTTGTAGGGGAGAGCTAGCCATCCTGCCTGGTTGGAAATGCAGAGGCAGGTGAATTGGAGAAATGTGAAATAAAACCTAGTTTGAACTAGACTGGGGAGGATCTTAAAGCTAAATTGAGAGTTTTGTATTTTATACAGCAATAGGAAGCCATTGGAAGTTCATGATCACTCCTGTGTTTTGGGAAGATCGTTTTGGCAGAAATATGGAAGACAGAGTCTGGATGAAAAGAGACAATTTAGAAGGTTATTACCAATAGTTGAAACTTTTGGGATCAGGAAAGAGTACAAAAATGCCCAGGTGCATTATTGTTCACAAATTGATCATCTCTGCAGAGCTATCTTGGGCAATGGCAGGGACAGGCCCCTCTTATCTAAAAGTAACCAGGAATTAGCCCACCCCCATTCCAATTCAGTTAGATTGGTTTTCCCTCCCCCCAGAGCCTAGGTCTCTTTCCCAGTCATGCTTGTGGTCTAAAGGGAAAGAAGGGTCCCAAATGACTCACCAGTCTAGAGTTTCTCTTGGATTCTCTGATTTGAACTTGGAGTTTCTCCTGTTCTAACTGATGCACCTCCAGATAGGCCCTGGAGAGGAGTGTGAAAATAGTTGGAATGGGGGATCCTACCAGTTCTTCCCAGGTAGATTCACTTATAATTCTCAAGGAAGAAACCAAGACACAGCTTGGTCTGTCTATATTTAGCCTTTGGTCTTGAGAGGGGGCAGCTGCTTTGGGGTAGTGTGCTATAGGTAGGGTCAGGATTCCAGGTCATGACTGGGGGAGGAGGAAGAGAGGGCAGAGGTAGTATTTCTTGGTATAAGAGGATATGTGTGTGGTATAACCTATATCACACTGTTTAGCCTCTTGGGAGGAGGGTGGAATGGAGAAATTTGGAACTCAAAATCTTTTTTTTAATTAATGGAATTCAAAATCTTATAAAAAATGAATGTTAAAAGTTGTCTTTACATGTAATTGGAAAAAAATACAAAATTATTTTTAAAAAGAGAGACACTTAGGTGGTACAGTGGATTCCACCAGCCCTGGAATCAGGAGGACCTAGTTCAAATCTGGTCTCAGACACTTAATAATTCCCTAGCTGTGTGACCTTGGGCAAGTCACTTAACTCCACTGCCTTGTTAAAAAAAATCCAACAAAAAAAAGAGTATTTGTGTGGGAAAGAAGGTTTCCGAGACTGGTAGGGAACCGGATTTAAAATTTCTGTGGAGGGGCAGCTAGGTGGTGCAGTGGATAAAGCACCTGCCCTGGAGTTGGGAGTACCTGGGTTCAAATCTGGTCTCAGACACTTAATTACCTAGCTGTGTGGCCTTGGGCAAGCCACTTAACCCCATTGCCTAGCAAAAACCTAAAAAAAAAAAAATAATTTTTAAAAAATAAATAAATAAAAATTTCTGTGGGTGGGGTTCCTCTGAAGAAGTCTCCAGGAATTATGATGTGAGAGGGTCCCAGACTAGGAAGGAAGAGTGTGCTTACGTTAGGCCCCTCTTCAGGGCTTCATACACTTGGTCCAGCCGCTCTGGCTGAGGCACCTTTGGAGGTGGGTGTGCCATGGAGAACATCCTGGAGACTCGGACAATGGCAGGTGTTTTTCGGGGGGCCACAGGGGGGCTGAAGGGTACTAAACTCCTGGAGAGAGGAATGAGGATAGGAAGAATCCTAACCCACAAATTTACTGGTACAATATGACTTCCACCTCATACATCCCCTTGCCAAGTATCCCATCCCTATCACTGCCCACTGGAGAACTTCCCCACCCTCTGTTTGCCCCTCAGTACCTGCCCCCCCGGTCCTGGCCACTCAGGACACCTGCAAAGGACTGGCTCCTATTGATCCTGGTACTGAGAATGCGCCGTTGGGGTCGAACTGACAGCGACATCATCGAATGAGTCCGAGAGGGGCTCCCTGATGGGAAGAGGAAGGAAGGAAGGGTAGGAGGAAGTGGCCCAATTTCCCAGTGTTTAGGGAGCAAAGGGTCAAGCTGGACTCTCTTCCAGGAATGGGAATCCCAGTTTCCTCCAGCTCTTCCCCGAAGCTAGGGTTGGAGCAGAGAATGGACTAGAGAAGCCAAGAACAGAACCCAGGTTCCAGATTCCCAGCCTCTGACTGGTCCCACTTACTCAGTTGACTGAGCGTTAAAGGATGGGGTGAGAAGGGGCTCCTGCCCCTTTCCTAGCCGGTCCTTCTGCCCATGACAACAGTTCTCCACTCCCTCCCCTCCACTGTAGGATTACTGATGTAATCGGATCAGGGTCCATGAGGAGAGGAGGGAGAGGCCCTGGCTGGACCCCTAAATCCAAATCCCAGAATACCTTGCTTGCTCACTAACTGTTCCAAGCAGGGCAGTCTCTGGGGTGAGAAAGGGAAGAGGAGAGCCTCACTGAGACGCCATCTCTCAGCAGGGATGTTCCCAGTCTAAACATGAAGTAATGAGAGAAGCTGGGCCAGAGGTAATCACAGGGCCTGCAAGGCAGGTGGAGTGGGGACTCTGCTTGGGAGCTGCAGGGCTCCACTTCCTGCCCCCCTTCCAACTTCCCAAATAACAATCCCATCCCCTCATCCCGTCCACCTTCTGCCTCCCAAGCCTGAGGCAGAGCCCCGAGGTGCCCTGGCTCAATGCCAGGGAAACCCAGGAGGGGACGGGATTAGGAAGGATGGCTGGGAGAGGTGAAGGCTGGGGAGAGGGCGGGGAGGGGGAAGGAAGAGGGGTTGTCAAGGCAGTGGGGCAGAAAAACCTTGGCAAAAGTGTATGGCAGGATCACAGCTGGCAGCCCAGGGACTGACTCAGCTCCCTAACTGGCCCTCTCTTCCTTATCTCTGGGAGATTCCATCCCTACAGTACACCCCCAACCCCAAGACACACACCCAATCCCCACACGCATACACACACACACACACACACACACAATCCCAACACACACACACACACACACACACACACACACACCCCACATGCTTGGCCCTGGGAGGGAGCAGGAAAGGGAAGGAACAGATTCTGAAGAATGGAAGGAAGCGCATGTTTACCCCAGAGACACTGGTGGGCGGGGCGCCCCTTCTAGCCTCCGCAGCCCCCCTCCCCTCCCTTAAACTATTTCCCTTACCCTGGGATCCCAAGGCTGGAAGGGGAGGGGAAAGTGAAGGGTCCGGGATGGTGGGCAACGTGGCCTGGGGGGATGAGTGTGCACTTCGGACCCCTGGGGGGCTGGTCCTCCAGATTGGGGGGGGTCAGAGCACCCGCAGTGTGAACTCCTCCTGATTCCTAGTGACCCCGATGCTTTGCTAGCCCCGGCCCGGCCCAGGATGGGGCGCAGGGCGGGAGGTAGGAGGCAGCCAGACCAAGAGGTGTGGAACCTGCTTCTCCGAAACCAACCTGACCTCTCCCCGATCCCGGGCCGCGGGTGGCACAGACGCACCTAAACAAGCTGCCATTCTGCCTCTGCCCCCAACCCTCCTCCCTGACACCCCCAAAGAGGAGCTCGGACGCCTGGGTTCTGGGGAGGTTCTGAAGGACCCGGGGGCTGCCAGTAGAGTCGATAAATAAAAGGGGCCGCCCAAGGGGGCAAGGGCAGGTTTCGGCTGCGCTGTCTGTCTGTCCTCCTCCCTCCCGGACTACTTGGGCCCGACCCTTCCTCTCCCTCAGCCCCCGCCCCACCCCAGTCCAGAGGAGTCCCGGGTTTTAAAGCCTGGAGCAAAACTGGGGATTCCCAGATTGGGGGTTGGGAAGGAAACGCTGGAAGGAGGGGTCCCGTTGGGCTCGGGGGTTATGACGGGAAAAGCCCCGCCCCTGCCGGGCTTCCCGAGTTTCAGGAGGGGAAAACGAGTCACGACTAGATCCAGCCTTCTCCGTAGCCCCCATTCTGCCCACCCTGGTCTCCCGGCCCTAGGACCCCAGAACCGACCACCCGGCATCCCTACCAGTTCTCCCCAAGAGGCTAGAGGTTGGCGGGGGTGGCGGTGGGGGGCAGGCGGGGCGGTTACCTCTTTTTCTCGAGTTCATGGTGGGTGGGGGGCGGCCCGGTGCAGAGGCTCTGCTCCGGTCTAATCAGCCCCCGGTGCCCCGGTCCCGCCTGGCTGGGCTCTGCTCGGGCTCCCGCGGCAGCTGGGGCTCCGGCTCCTCCCCTCGGCCCTGGCCCGGTCCCCCCGCCCAGTTCCTGCTCTTTAGCTCCTGACTCAGAGTCCCTGTCCTAGGGAGACTGGGCGGGCTCCGAGGACCCCAAGCTTGGGGCGAGGGGGCCCCCTAACCTTCCCCTCCCTCCCCATGCCCCCTTCAGGGGCTCCTTAGCCTGGGTGAGCCCGATAATATCAAGGGCGCAGACACACCAAGATATTCCCCAGGGTCCAGGGCTCAGACTGGGAGGTGTGCAACAACCCGGGGTGGGGGTGCAGGGGGGCTCTGAGAGGGATACCTCTTTTGGATGCCCTTCTATGATGCAGTCAGAAGCAGTCGCCCGGGGGGTTCCAGGCCCCCAGTCCACATGTGACCTTAGGCTAACCTCTCGGTTCCAAACAATTCTCTTAAGACAGACTTGCTGAGAGGTGAATGATTGGACTGTTGGAAGGAGTTTTCTCACAGCCTGTTCTTTACACCAAGGAATGAACAAGTTTAGGAAAAAGTGTCATATCTGTTTAATACTAGAAAATCGTTCCCAAACTTTCCATTAAACTCGCTGAGCCTCAGTTTCCTCCTTTGTAAATGGAAGGGATTGAACTAGAGGATCTCTCCAAACACAGACCCAACTCTCATGTATCCTAAGTTGTTACAAGTTTTACACTGCATTATGTTACAACGAAGGTTCAAAGTCTCTGGGTGGATGGTCACACTTGTCTCAGAGCTTGTTCAAGTCTGGCCGGGAATCCCCCAAACCCACCCCTAAGCCCAGTATGGGATCACTCAAACTGGTTCCAAATAGGTGACGAAATGGAAGCTGGGGGGGATTAAATGAATTGATCAAAGTTCTGCAGGCAGTAAGCTTCAGAGGTGGGATCTGAACCCTCTTTTCCATCTGAACCCTCTTTTCCTAGCCTGCTTCTTCTCAGGAAGAGTCAAAAACTCTTTTTTGTCCACTTCCCTCTCACAAGGGATATTTCGAGGAGGGGCTCACTTCTCTGTCCCTGCCCCTTCTTTGTTACTTCTCCTTGTTATCCAGGGGAAATCAAGTTAAAAAGAACAGAGCACAGGAAATCAGGATTCCTGGGATGTGTTCTCTGCTCTGACACTAAGCAGCTGGGTGACTTTGAGCCGGTCACTTCCCTTCCCAAGCCAGGCCTCAGTCTTTTTTTATCTGTAAAATGAGAGGGTTGGATAAGATGATCTCTAAGGTTCCTTTCAGCTCTTTGAGAAATAGAAATCTGGAATGGGGGGAGGGACCTTGCCTTAGTGATTATGGAGGATAGAGGTTCAGATTTAACTGATATTTCAGTACTCCTGGATTATTTTTGGAGTCCCTCCCTCAGCTAGCGTCCTCTTAGTCATTGGAGGAGGCACTTTCAGAAGCAATCTCAAGAAGCCAACATTTCCTAACCAGGATGTCCACTGAACAGAAGAAGAAACTGAGGCACCAGGGCCTGAAAAACCAAGGTCAGACCCACAGAGTGTAGAAATGTGCTTGGGATGGGAGTGTGTAGAAAAGCTTAGGCTATTTGCCCAAAGGAAACTCTAACTTCAGGAAAGGGCAGTCAAGGCAGAAAACTTCAACTATGTGGTTCCCTTCGGGTAGATTGGGCTGGGCTGCTGGCACTATGAGAAACAGGGGAAAGTCTGACCCTGGAGATACTGGTAGTAGATATATCAGCAGCTTGTGGATCTGGAGCATTGTCCAGTTTACAGAGTTCTTGGAGCTCTGGAAGTAGACGAGATGGGTATGAATGGTATAATTCCCCTCATAAAGAGAAAGGCCAAGCCCTCAGGAAGGCTCATAGGGGCCAAGTTATGACAGCACCTACTTCAAGAACAATCAAACAGAAAGAGGGATTAGGCCAGTGCTTTGTGGCTCCAGTGAGCAGAACTAGGAGCAATGGGTAAAAATTGAAGTGCGAGAGAAAACTTAGAAATAATTTAAACCTCTCTGGAGGGAGTTCTTCCTCCTCACTAAAGAGCTACAAGAAGTTGGACAGACATGTGTCATAAATATTCTTACTCAGGGTGGGGGTACACTACTGATCAGTTGGGGTTTAATACAATGGCTGGTGGTACATAGTGGGTACTTCATAAATATCTACTGATCCACTGAAGTATGTATACTATGTGTCACTCTGTTGCTTGTCCTTCGTTCTCAAAAGAAGATCATGACATCAGGGAAATGATGCCATGACATGCAAGTAAATTGGATTCAAGTGAGGGGGTGCTGTGCCTTAGCTCACCAGCTTCACGTTCTCCCTTAGAGCCATCTGAGTTGAATGGCCAGATAGGGATCAGGACAGATGGAGATGACTCTGGATGAAGGCAATCAGGCTTAAGTGACTTGCCCAAGGTCACACAACTAGTAAGGGTCAAGTCGACTGAGGTCAAATTTGAACTCCTGTCTCCAGGGCTGGTGTTGTATCCACTGAGTTGAGTACTAAGTAAGAGATATAAAGGAAGGCAAGGGGTAGTCTCTGATTTCAAGGAGCTCACGAGGTTTCTTCCAATTCTGGCAAAAAATTTTTGCCCTTGACTATGAGCACACAGCTCCCAGGTCTGGGAACTGGAATATGATCTCTAGTCTTATAGAGAGGGGGAAGGGAAAAAACATTCATATAGTTCCTCCTACCTACCAGACATTCAGATAACTTTATCCTCATAAAATCCCTTCATTTCAATCCCTATTATCTTCATTTTACAGTCGAGGATACTGAGGCAGATTGAGGTAAAATGATGTGCAGGGTCACATATCTAGGAACTGTCTGAGGCAGATTTGAATTTACCTTTTCCTGATTCTGTGTTCAGTGGAATAATCCACTGTGCCATGGATTAACTGCCATAGTCTGTTAGATTTGGCAGCAACTGTAGAGATGGTGTGGGTAAGTGGAAGGAATCTTCTGTTGCAATGGCCTAATCTGTTACTTATTATCTGTGTAAAACACATTAACAACAACAACAAAAACCTAGATAGAAGTCTTGTCTCTTGGTCTCTCTGGACCTTAGCTAACCCATTTAATAATGGGAGGATGACTAGATGACCTCTGATGTGTCACTCTGATTTATATACCTTAGTCTGTGTTTACAGAGGATTAAAGATAGGAAGTGATTTATCCAATGTCTCATAATTAGTTGCTGGCAAAACTAGGACTAGAACTCAGGCCTCTTGTTGTCATTAACTGACCTTCAATTCCTTTTCCATGGCCAGGAGGATCTTCAGCCCCAGGCACTATTTCCAGCCAAGCTCAGATTCAAACCACAAGCCAAGTCAAATGTCTGAGCCTGAGGTTGGATAGGAACCTCGAGTGGCCATGTTGGAGGAATGGTATGATAGAGTAAAAGTGAAGCTGCCTAGGGATAAGGGCTAGACGAGTGATTTCCCTGGTATTGGGTATTCTTAGTTGAGGAAACTGGTGGCACCAAGGAGTCAGGAAGAAGGAATTCAAATTTGACCTTTGGGAGACCTAGGTAAGTCATTAACCTCTCTCTCTCTTCAAACTTCCTCCAATTTCAGTATCCTTAACTGTAAACCAAGGCTAATAATAGCACCTCCCTTCTAGGATTGAAGATATTTACTGTAAAAACCAAAGGATTAGCCTAGTGTCTGGCTCCTATTAAGTGCCTCATAAATCCTCATTCCCTTCCCTTATCTAGATAAGATACCCTTCTCTTCTGCCTACAGAGTCTATGACCTAGAGTCATAAAAAATGGCTTGGGGACATAGGGAATGATTTGCTCAGTCACTCTCCCATTTTGTATTCTTAGAGGCTGGATTTGAAGCCAGTGCAGACTGGTAAAGAGACAGCTCCCTCTTCACCACCATTTCCCAGATGCCACAGGAACCAGATTAAAATGTAGTTGGGAAATGGTCAACAAAATCGTTAAAACTACAATGGAACGTGGAGAATATTATATTTTAAAATTAAGGCAATAAGGGATTGCAGGAATCCTCATGTGCAGAACAATAATAGCCCTGGTTCTATTTGAGTTTGCCAACATTGCCCTACATCATAGGACTTCACAAAGGAAAGGTAATATTGGTAAAATAACAGTGGCAACTCATATTTATATCACACTAACAAGTGCTTCATGCCTCATATTTCATTTTGTCTTCAGGACAAACCCTTCTTCTTTGGGATGGGCAGTTAAGGCAGTTATCATACCCATTTTAGAGAAGAGAAATTGGAGGCCAAGAGAAAGGACACAGCTAGTTAGGGACAGGCCTATGACTTCTATTCTAGATTTCCTGACTCCCAAGCCCATCACTCTTTCCTTTACTCTTTCTTTTTTTTTCTATTTTCTTTTTTAGTTTTTTGCAAGGCAATGGGCTTAAGTGGCTTGCCCAAGGCCACACAGCTAGGTAATAATTAAGTGTCTGAGGCTGGATTTGAACTCAGGTACTCCTAACTCCAAGGCCAGTGCTCTATCCACTGCACCACCTAGCCGCCCTCCTTTACCCTTTCCACCATACTACTTTTCTAAGGGGACCTGAGATTAAAAAACAAAAGAATGGGTAGATGAGCCCCAGTCTGTAGAAAGTCCTGAGGCCCACACCCATGCTTCCCCCAGATGCCTTTAAATCCCAACTAAAATTCCACTTTATACAGGAAGTCTTTTTCAATTCTCTTAATTTTAGTATCTACCTCTGTTAATTATTCTCTATTTAACCTGTATAAATTTTACTTTGAATAAATTATTTCCTATTTAACCTGTAAAAAGCTTACTGTGAATAAATCATTCCCTATTTAACGTGTATTACGGCACGCTTTAAAAAATTTTGTTGGAGACTACCTTCTGTGGGGGGGTGGGGAGAGGGAAGCAAAAATAAGGGGAAAATTGTAAAACTCAAAATAAATAAAATCTTTCTTAAAAATTTTTTTTTTGTTGGCCTAGTCTCCCCCATTAGATTAGAAAAAGAGCAGGAGGTCTTTTTCTTCCTTTTCTATCCCAATAACTTAGCACCGTTTTTGGTGGTTTGGTCATTTTAGCCTTGTCTGGAGGATTCTTCGTGACCCCATTTGAGGTTTTCTTGGCAGAGATACTGGAGTGGTTTGCCATTTCCTTCTTCAGCTCATTTTACAGATGAGGAACTGAGGCAAACAGAGCAGAAGTGAACTGCACAGGATCATATGGGCTAGTAAATGTCTGAGGCTGGATTTGAACTCAGGAAGATGAGTCTTTCTGACTTCAGACCCACCTATCTACTTTGGCACCTAGCTGCCTATAGCACATAGTAGGTGCTTAATAAATGATTGCTGATTGATTCTAAATCACAAAGTAAAGCAGTGGCATTCTTTCTTTTAATTTCATCATATTCTTTTTCTTTAAAAAATATTCCTGGTTCCAAGAAAGGGGAACCATGTATGTCTCTCTCAAAAAAGAATGAAAAATATCTCCTCTTCAAAGCTCTTATGCCATCACTGCCTCTCATTACAGTCTATGATATTAGTATCACAAAAAAAACAATTTTTTTAAACTTCAATTTCACAGGGGTGTGGCACAGTGTGATTCTTCCAGCACCACCACTGAAAAGCAGCAACTGTGTGAGCACTGGCAAGAATTTAAACTTCCAGTCTCAGTTTCTTAATCTGTAAAAACGGGATGATAACAATACTCCTCACCTGGAGGATTACAGTGCCTTTTTAGTTGGTCTCCCTGACTCAAATCTCTCTCTCTCTTCCAACCCATCCTCCACACAGCTGTCAAAGTAATATTCTTAAAGTGCAGGTCTGATCACATCATGTTACCACACCACTCAATAAACTCCAGAGGCTCTGTGTATCACCTATGATCCAATCCAAACTCTCCCTTTTGGCATTTAAGGTCTTTCACAACTTGGCTCCACCCTTCTTTTCCAGGTTTCATTTTATACATCATGCCCTCTGTGGTCCAGCCAGACTGACCTTCTTCCTGTTCCTCACATAAGACATTCCACCCCGCCCCATTTTGACTTTTACATAGGCTGTCTCCCATGCCATCTTAGATTCACTCGTCTCCTTCAAAGATCAGTTTGAGTGACAGACACTAAGAAGAGTCCTCCGCTCATTCCCCAAGATGTGAATGTCTTCACCCAATAATTATCAAGTATTTATTTTGTATATATCTTCTATCTACTTACATGTTAAAATCAATATAGTTAGTCATAAGCATTTAATTAAACCATTAGGAGCAGAGGTGATGAAGTAGATAAAGCACCCATTCCTGGAGTCAGGAGGACCTGAGTTCAAATCCGACCTCAGATACTTAACACTTCCTTGGGCAAGTAACTTGACCCTAATTGCCTTGTATTGGGGGCCATCTCCAGTCATCCTGATCCATATCTGGGCACAGGACTCAGAGGACTGAGTGACTGGATGACTTAGCACAGCTCCCCCTCCCTCAAATCCAATGGACTTGCATGTCAGGGTAACACCTCCCTGAGGTCATGTTCTGCTAGAATGAAGGACAAACAACATCATTATCATCATCAATCAAGCCATTACTGTTTGTCACACATTTGCTAAGTACTAGAGATACAAAGAAAGTTAAAAAAGCAAAATTCATTGAATGTTGCCTGGCACCCTGTAGTCAATTAATAAATGTTGACTGATGGAATTTGAGTTTCTTCGGGGAATTCGTTTTTGATTTTCTATTCTCAACATCTGGCATCCTGTCTTGTACATATTAAGACCTTAATGCTTATTAGTTGGTTATATCAAAGTGCTTTTATGAGACAAATGTCTCCTAAACCTGGAGGTGGTCAGGTTCAGAGCACTGGATTTGGAACCAGAAAGATCTGAGTTCAAATCTAGCTTCAGATATTAGCTGTGTGACCCTGGGCAAGTCACTCAACCTCTACCAGCCTCAGAAGTTTCCTCACCTGCACAATGAAGGTAATAATATTATTTCACAGTACTGTGAAAATTAAATGATTATGTATGTAAATACACACATATATCTATTCACATATATGAAGTAAAGTGCTTTGATGTCTCCTAGACATCTTAAGTTCAAATTGCACAGAACTGATTATCTTTTCCCCGAAATGTTTCCCTCTTACCTTGGAGGACACCCAAACTTACAAACCAGGTGATACTCTCACCTCTTCACTCTCACCCCTCCCAAATTCCAATATATTAGTAAATCCTGTTGTTTCTACCTTTATAATCACTCTCATATAAGTCTTCCCCTTCTCTTCTCTCACGCTGCCACCCTCATTTTGTACCTGGACAACTGTAATAACCTCCTCATCAGTGTCCTTGCCTCAGTTCTCTCCATCAGTCTAGTACATCCTCTAAATGACTGTCAAAAGTTTGATCATGTCACCTCCACCTATTCAATGAACTCCAATGATTCCTTGTCACCTCCAGAATCACCAGAGTCCTTTATAGCCTGTCCCCTTCCTACATTTCTAGTCTTCTTGAACCTTGCTTCTAATTGTTCTGAGTCAGTCGTCTTTTTTGCTGTTAATGTTTGTCCTTCTTTCTCAAAGAAGACCATGACATCAGGATGGTGATGCCATGACGAGCATAAGAATTGGATTTGAGAGGAGGAGTATTGTTCTAAGTCACCAGCCTCACCTTCTCCTCCAGAGCCTTCTGGGTCTGTTGGCCAGATAAGAATCAAGATGACTGAAGATGGCCCTAGATGTGAGGCAACCATGGTTAAGTGACTTGCCCAAGGTCATACAGCTAGTTTAAGAGTCAAGTGTCTAGGGGAGGCTAGGTGGCGTAGTGGATAAAACACCGGCCTGGAGTCAGGAGTACCTGGGTTCAAATCCGGTCTCAAACACTTAATAATTACCTAGCTGTGTGGCCTTTGGCAAGCCACTTAACCCCACTTGCCTCGCAAAAACCTAAAAAACAAAACAAAACAAAAGAGTCAAGTGTCTGAGGAATTCCCATCCTTCTGACTCTAAAGCTCTATCCACTGGGCCACCCAGCTACCCTAAGTGCTGTACTTTATACCTGAAACTCCTTTCTGAACATTTTCAGAACACTCTCCTTCTTCACCTCAACTTACTGGCTTCCTTCAAGCCCCAACCAAAATTCAAACTTTTTTAAGAAATCTTTCTTTGTATTCCTTAATGCCTTCCCTGTAAGACTATCCTGTAGAAAATTCATAATTTATATTTTATCAAATTATATACACTATAAAACTTGTTTAAAAAAAGAGGGAAAAAGCCTGTTTCATTAGAATATGAGCTCCTAGAGAGCAGACCCCACTCCCCTTTATATTTCCAGTACTTAGTATATTGCTTAGTACGTTTGTTGATATGACCTTAATATGAAATAAAATATTATTATTGTGGTGGTGGGTTGTTGTTATAAAACTCTATAGACAATTTACCATATTTTTATACCTGGCAGACCCGGCAGGAGCCAAGGGTGAGTTGCCAACTGGCAGATTGGGAACAGCTCTAATCTTTCATTCAGACCTGGATCCAGTCCTATACCCCTTACCTCTGGGCCTTTGCCCAACCTAAGACAACCTTTGTCAGTTTTTTCCATCTATAAATAGCTGCTGATGCTACCTGCCTATATGGGTAGACACAACATACCTTACAGGATTTCATTTTTTTTAAACTCTTGACTGATGATTTCATTGGTGTAGCATGGAGCTCCCAGTGGGGAAATTCCCTGGCTCTAAAGCAGATCCTCTGGCAATTATTAGGCAACCTGAAGTTTTACAAAGTTGCCCAGTGGGAAGTTAAATGAGAAATTAAAATGACTTGCCCAAGGTCATTCTGCCAGTGTGACCCTCTACATTCCACCAAGAAGCTAGACTTTTAGCCCACTTGGCCTTTCTCCATAAGTAAACCTTTAACTTGTTTTTTTTTTTAAATATTTGCTATTCTTCTTAAGAGTAGTCTCTGGCAGCTAGGTGTGGCAGTGGAGAGAGTACTGGCCTTGGAGTCAGGAGTACCTGAGTTCAAATTCAGCCTCAGACACTTAATAATTACTTAGCCGTGTGGCCTTAGGCAAGCCGATTAACCCCATTGCCTTGCAAAAAAAAAAAGTAGTCTCAACAAGGGGGGCAGCTGAGTGGCTAGTAGAAACAGCACCGGCCCTGGAGTCCGGAGGACCTGGGTTCAAATCCGGCCTCAGACAAGTAATAACTGCCTAGCTGTGTGACCTTGGTCAGGTCGCTTAACCCCATTGCCTTGCCCCCCCAATCAACTAGTCTGTAAAACCTTATTAGTCTCCCTGCCTCAGTTTCTCTCCATCAGTCGAATCCATCCACCAAAAGACTGTCCAAGGGATCTTGGTCTTGGGCACAAGCAAGAAGAGAGAGCGCAAATCCCAGGGTCCTGTTTCAAGCGCATCCTCTCTCTCGAACCCCCCCCCCTCCCCACTCCCTTTTCGCTTCCACAAAGTCAGGGAGCCCGAGCCCGAGGGCCTGCCGCCGTCCCTGGCCTTCCCCGCCTGGCAAGGGGCCCAGGCTGCGGCCACCGCACGCGCTGAGCCAGAAGCCCTGGCACCTGCTGCCCGGCCCCTGCGCCACCACCGAGCAGCCAGCTGGCACGGCGGCCCGCCCACTCCGGCTCCCGAGAGCCCCCAGCCTCAGGGCGGGCCTGGGTTGAGCCCCTCCCAGGGAGGGGCGGAGGGACGGGATGTAAACAGTGACCGAGAGGACCAGGAGTGGGGGGCGCCTTGCGGATGCCAGACCAGCCCCAGGGTGCCCCGCTGCCCCCTGGCCCAGCCTTGCGACCCCCCCCACGCGTCCCCTCCCGAGCCTCACGGGGTAAACGTCCTACCCCTTTGTCCCCGAGCCCCGCCTCCCCCATTCCCCGCGACGCCCAGCCCGAGGTGGCGCCTCCGGCGCTTCCCCAGCACCCCCTTCCTCACCCCCCCCAAGCAGGACACCCAGGCTGAGGGGCTGCCAGGCTCCTGACTTCCTTCTCCCCATCCAAGGAGGTGTCGGCCTACGGGGCAATCAGTGCTGAGCCGGGAGTAGGCCCGAGGTCCGGCCGAGAGCCCGCTTAGTCCCACCAGATCGGCAGCACCCCCGGCCCAAACGAACAGAACGAGAGTCGCCTCTTGGGTGACTTTGGCGCCTTGGCATGGGTGGGGTGGGGGCCGGGGAGAGGAGGCAGAGAGCCCTCACCATATGGAACTCAATTGTTTATCTTGGACCCGCCCCCCTCTCCAGCCATCACTCCTTGCACCCAGTCAGTGGTCCATCCGGGCCAGGCCCCTCCCTCCCAAGGGTCAGCTGGTCACATTCCCAAAGCTGTAGGCTCAGGGAGTACTTGGGGGCGGAGGCGGAGGGACCCTGTGGCTCACCCCATTAGGAGTCAGGGAGGGATCTTGTCTCCCTTCCTTGGGGGCCGGGCTTGAGGGACTCCATGAGTAACCCCTCCAAGAGGAGGGGTGCCTGCAAAGAAGTGACTCAGACTGGGCCCCCTCCTGTCTTCCGTCAGCTTTTCCATCTGACCAGGGAGAGGCAGCTCTGCCAGAGCTTGGGTGCTGAAGCCTCCGGGATTAGGTGTATAATTGCCTCACTGAGCTCAAAGGAGTTTGGGGGGCTGAGTCCCCTCAGCTGCTTCTTTAGTTTCTTTGAGCCTTCTGAGGCCAGATTTCTGAACCTGAGGCCTGGACTATTTCCTTCTAGCTGAAGCAGGGCTGCTCAGCAGGAGAGCCTCCCACAGGAGCACCTCAAAGCCAGGGGCATGTTTCCGAAGTTTAATGTCTAGCCCTGGCCTGAACCTGATCCCCTAAGTAGGGTCAGACTGGTAGGACCGGCCCAAGAGGCAAAGGAAGGCTCCCTGCTGCTTTCCGAGGTTGAAAACAACAAAACAAAGGCCCAAACAAAAAGTGTAGGGGGCTCGCGGGGGCTGTTCTCTCAGAGCCGCTGCAAAAGTGATATTTCAGTTCAAGACTGTCCTTGATCAGACACCCCCGTGCCATAAACTTAAACCACATCTGTTTTGTTTTCAGTCCCAGACACACAAGTGACTGCAGGCACCGCAGACCGACCAGGCCAATACAGTCACCCAAATACATATTCACACAGATGGACACAAGAGAAGGAGTAAGGGGGAAGGGAATCTTTTGCTACAGCTATCAGAGGCAGCACCTATCAGAGGCAGCACCTAAAAGCCCACTGCTGATGCAGACGCTCCGGCTGGCGGTTAGGAGGGTAGGCAAAAACAAGATGGGGGAAGACAATGTCCAACTTTCCCCCCAAAGCCTTCACTTCGGCTCCAATCTGGATTCCTGGCTGGACTTTGGCCTCCTGGGCTGGGTCCCCTCAATTTGCTTAAAATCTGAGTGGGGAGTGCTGTCAGTCCCTAAGACCGCACGTTCTCTTCTCAAACTCTCTCCTTCCATTCCAACTGCCCTTTCCCAGAGAACACTTAACTGCAAGACAACGGCGAGACCTAAAAGTGGGTGCCTTCCTTAGCTTCCGCAGCCCCCCACCTCGTCCCCAGAATCAATGCCCTCTGCCCCCCTTCTCTCCTTCTCCATCACTCCCCTTTCCGATCTTTGCTTTCTTTAGTTCCTTCTTCTGTCTCTTCCCTCCCAAATTGCTTCCTGTGGCTCAGCCCTCCCAACCCCCCGGTCTCTGCCTCCCCCACTCCCTCCCCCCAATCTCCAGGTCTCTGCCTCCCACACGGCCAGAAGCAGCTGCTCCGACAAGCGGCAGAGGGTGGGGGCGGCTGCGGAGCCAGAGTGGGGGGCCACCGGCCCCAGATTCCTCTCCGGGCTTCCCCCGGGCAGGGCGCCTTTGTAGGGCTCAGCGCCCCCCCCCCCCCCACGGCCCCGGGAGCAATCGGCTGGCTCCGGGCTGAGGCACTAGCCAATGCGCCCCCCGCCCCCACTCCGCCTGCCCGGCTGGCCGGGAGTTCTGCTTAGGGTCGGGATGGGGCGAACCGGCCCGGGCCCGAGGCTCGGGGTCCCGAGGGCTGCCGGGGGGCCCGTTGGCCGCCGGGCCGGGCCAGGCTGCAGCCCCCAGGCCCAGGCTCCCCTGCACAGATTTCTCGGGCACCGGGACTGAAGGCTGCGGGCGGCGCGGATCGCAGGCCCCGGCGCTGGGGACCCCGGGGGCCCGGCCCCAGCCGAGCCGGGGGACGTGGGGAGGAGGACGGACAGGCGCTGGGTTGGGGGGGGGGGGACAGAGAGCCCGACGCCGACCCCCGAGAAGCCCTGCGGCCCCGGGGGGGAGGAGGCGGGGCGGGACCCGGCGGCCCCGAGCCCCCCCCCCGCTCCCCCCCGGTGACCTCCCGTAGCCCCCCCCCGGCCGCCCCACTCACATGGCTCCGCCGCCCGGGCTGCGCTGGGCCCGGCCGCCGCGATCAGCCCGCTCGGCCCGGGCCTCCTCCTCCTCTGCCGCCTGCGCTGCGCTGAAGCCGGCGCCCGCCCCTCCCTCTTCCCCTCCCCCTCCCTCTCCCCTCTCCCCAGCCCGGCCCGGCCCGGCCCCGCGCTCAGGCCCCGCCCCCAGCCCCGTTCTTCTGTTCCCACTGCTCCCCCAACCCCCCCATCCTGGGTCCGGGGAGGAGCAGGAGCCCGCGGAGCCGCCCCTTCCCTCCCCGCCCCAGGCCACCCATTCCCAGGTCCGGGACGGAGGCCTGATCCACCCTCCTCTCCAGGTCAGGCCCTCCTGAACCCCAGAGTAGCGGAAGGTCAGGTTCCTCCCACACTCTGAAATCCGGAAAAGGCCGAGACTCCAGACCCCTCCCCAAGGCTCTGGTTTTTCCGGGAGACCTCCCGATGGGGGTGGGGGGGTGTTTGCAAGACCCAGCGGCTGCCCGCCGGAGACATCCCGCGCTCCCCAAGTCCGTCCAAACAGCACAACCCTCTGGGGGCTTCTAGGGGCATGTGCTTTTCTTCTAAGCTGGTCCCAGCCGGCTTTGTGGACTGGGTGCAGCTCTCCCTACCCCGGATTCCCAGGAATGAAGGAACAGGGAGGGATCCTCCTCAGGACCCAGCCGGGCAGTAGGGTGGGGTGGAGACAACCCCAGGACTGAGCCACCTCATCGTGAGGCACCTTCTAGCTAAGGGCGCTCCACTCCTCCACTTACTGAACGGAGGATTTAACCTCTCTGGGTCTCAGTTGTCTCATCTGTCCAATGGAAGGTTTGGATTTGATGACCCCTCAGGTCCTTTCAAATCCGACATCTACGCCCCTGAATCCTGCCCCGCACACTTGGGGGGCCGAGGAGGGGGGAGGGGGAAATGGAGAAATGACTGTCTCCCAGTCTTTGGCTCAGCCATCTGTCAGTTGCCTTAAGATTGCTTTCTTCTACATCCCTGTCCCAATTTCTTTTCTTTCCTCTTCTCTCTCCTCCCCCTCTCTCTCCCTTCTCTCTTTCTCCTCTGCCTCTGTCTCTGTCTCAGTCTCCCCGTTCTCTGTCTCTCTTGTCTCTCTGTGTGTCTGTCTCTCTCAGTCTCTTTCCTCTGTCTCTCTCTTATTTCTCGCTCCTGTCTCTATCTCCCCCTCCCCTCTCTGACACTCTTCCTTTCCTCCTCTGCCCCATTCTGCTTCATCTCCCTTCTCTCCGCCCTCCACTCCTATCCATCTTCTAGTTTGTCACAATAAACACTTCGGTCCTCAGGAAGAGAGAAGGCTCCGTCATTTCTTGGGGATCAGAGCCTTGGCTGGCCCAAGGGTCCAGGATTCAGCTGGCTTTGGGCGACCTTCCTTTCTGGCCCTCTGCACTCAGGGGCCAGATGGTCGAACTCCCTCCGCATCCAGATGTGCCCTGACCTCGCGGCTGGTCTTTGCACAACCTCAGTTTCCTAATCTGTAGAATAGGAGATAGAGAAGGGACAGACAGGGAGGGCTGTACAAGCAGATTCTGGCCAAGGGTGGAGGTGGGGGGCTTCAATTAAGTGTGGTCCTGGCACCTCTGTGATCTCCCCCCCCCATTGTGGCCTCAGGCCAAACTTAACTCGTGATGCCTGAAAGGGGGTGCGGGCAAGTGAGCTACAAAGCTCTCCCTCCCTCCCATCCTATTTATAGAGAGCTTTCCTCTAGAGAGCCCAAACCCAGCCTGCTCTCTCACTCCCGCCCCCACCCTTGCTCGCGCAGGCGCACAGGCAGCCTGGCAGTTCACGTGCAGAGCCCATCAAAATGCCAAGTGTGTTAACACCGTCATGAACCTGGCTTTGAAGGGGCTAACTTCCATCTAGTACATGCCCTTCACTTTATTAAAGATTTTATTTGAGTTTTACAAATTCCCCCCCTTCTTACTTCCCTCCCCTACCCCCCACCCCTAACGGAAAGCAATCTGTCAGTCTTTACTTTGTTTCCATGCTATACATTCATCCAAATTGAGTGTGATGAGAGAGAAATCATATTCCTTTAAAGAAACTAAGCCCCAGTTAGTTGGTCCTTTGCCTTCAGTTACCCAGAGAGCAGTAGGTGGAGAGCTGGGGTGTGATTCTGGGGTACATGACCACAGAATTTGGGGATCCATCGTTCTGATCACTGAACAATTCTACCTCAAAATGAGTTAACTCAAGAATTCTTGACTTGGGGTGGGGGGGTTCTGGAAACTTGGCAAGGAAAAAATACATCTTTATTTCAATATACTTGGTTTCCTTTGTAATCTTATGTGTTTTGTGTTCTGAAAAAGGGGCCCAGTCAGTCAAACAGCATTCATGAAGTGCCACCTGTGCTAAGCCCTTCTCCACACTGAATGATTGATGAAGCATGTAGTGAGCACTGACTGTATACCAGGCACTTTGGTAAGGCTTGGGGATATAGAATAAACCAATTCCTGCTCTCAAGAAGCTCACATTCTAAAGAGGAAAGTACCAACTGTAAGTCAGAAGAGGCCCTGTGTCCTTAGGGTGTACTGGCAAAGCAGGGGTAAATGCCTCATCTGTAATGTCATTTCCATGGATAAAAAAGTAGCAGTTTTTGATGTGGAACCACTTGACAGAACTTACATTCTGTATTTGACAGACCCAAAGGACTTTGGTGGCAAGAACCCTCCTTTCTGGATCTTTAGGATTTGGGGCTGCAGCCTCTACAGGGGTTGCTGCCCAAGATCAGAATTGTGGCCACTGGGGTGGATGCATGGTTATTTTGCAAGCTTTTGGGTTCAGACTCCTGAGCTGTCTCCATCAGGGAAGATGGTGGTCAAGGTTATGGGAGTGACTTGCTTTGTTTGGCACATGCTCCCTCCTTGTGTCTTGTTGTTTCAATTCAGCTGGCTTGCCCTGCTCTGGGAATGGCATTTGGCTGGCAGTTGGTGAGGATGGCTAACCTCTTCTCCAGAGGAGTTGCTTTTCTCAATGATATCTGTGAAAATTGAGTTAGACTGGGAACCAAAAAAGGTCCATGGCACAAAGGAAATTAGGAATGCCTAATTTTAATCCAACCCTTTAAAGTTTTTTATTTTTAATTTTTAAAATTCTGAACAGAAACATCAGTAAAATGAGGAAGTTGGATCTGATGATCTCTGAGGATACCTGGATCCCAGAATCTGTGACCAATGACCTAATGAGAATGTCCACATTCACAATAGAGCCAAGTGAATTTTTGAGAAATTTAGAACATGAATCATATGACACAAAACTTGCTTTTTCAAGAATATAATATATTCAAAATGTAACTCTCCAAGCTTTCCTCCTTGTATGTGCTTCTTTCTGCCCCTTCTCCTTCTCTTTTCTGCCTATACTCTTCATTTTATAGATGGCAAAAGTAAGGCCTAGGAAAGGGGAAGGGACTTGCTTAAAGAAAAACCAGTCAACAAGTATTTATCAAGGCCTTTCACTGAGCCAGGTATGTGCTAAGGGCTGGAGATATGAAGAAAGACAAACATTCTCTGTTCTCAAAGCATTCCCAGCCTAATGGAGGAGACAGCATGCAAACAATAATGTACAAACCAGATTTCTATACAAGATAAGTTGGAGATATTCAAAGAGGGAAGGCATTGGAATTAAGGTAGACTGAGAAAGCTTTCTTGTAGAAGGTAGGATTTTAGGTGGGTCTTGAAAGAAGCCAGGGAAGTACCAGTAGACTGAGTGGATGGAAAGAATTTTGGAAAGAGTTGGGAGATGAAGTTTTGTGTGAGAAGAGGTCAGTGGCCTTGGATCAGAGAGTATGTTAAAAGAAATAAGGTGGAAGTGGCTAGTTGGCACAGTGGATAGAGCCCCAGCCCTGGAGTCAGGAGTACCTGAGTTCAAATCCAGCCTCAGACACTTAATAATTACCTGGCTGTGTGGCCTTGGGCAAGCCACTTAACCCCACTGCCTTGCAAAAAAAAAAAATCTAAAAAGAAATAAGGTGTAAGAAAACTGGAAAGGTAGCGATGATCTAGGTTACAAGGGATTTTGAAAGTCAAACAGAGGGTTTTATATGATCCTGGAGGTGATAGGAGATCACTGGAGCAGATCTGAATGAGGGGAGGTGTGGATGTGTGACACAGTTCTATACTTTAAAAAGATCAGTTTGACAGCTGAGGGGAGGATGGATTGGAGTGGGGAGAGACTTGAGGCGGGCAGATCCACCAACAGGTTATTGCAATAATCATGGGGGGGAAGGAGATGAAGGCCTGTACTAGAGTTGGAGCAGTATCAGAGTAAAGAATTGGGCAGGAGAGATGTTATGGATGGTGCAAAAACAGAACTTTGCCACTGATGGAGAGGAGGTGAGAGAGGAGTTACGAATGACTTGTAGCTTGTGAACCTGAGTGACTTGGAGAATCCAGGTCATTTGCTAACAAGTACTTACCTTTTTAGGTCCAAACAGTCTCTAACAGTTAGTGTAACTTCAAAGGTAGCTATAGCTCAGTGGATGGGGAGGGGTCTGACTAGGAGATGAGGGAGGGGAGTGTTTCCTAATCCAGTGTTAGAATTCCTAATTTCCTTTAAATTCAGTTCAAGTACTTTGTTTACTGTAACATTTGTAGTATTATGTTTTATTTATAATCTTATGTTTTTTTCCTCCAGTAGAATGGAAGCTTCTTAAGGGTAGGGATTATTTTGACTTTTGTTTCTTTTCCCTCCATTCTATAGTGGATAGAGAGCCAGTCTAGAAGACATTAAATTGTTTGTTGTTTAGTAGTACCGGCCTCTTCATGACCTCATGGACCATAGGCCACATTTTCTGAAGTCTGACCAAGCTCATGTCAGTTGTTTTCATGAATCTATCCATATTGCCCTCTGCTATCCTCTTCTCCTTTTTGTCTGCAATCTTTCCCAACATCAGGGTCTTTTCCAATGAATGCTATCTTCTCATTATGTAACCAAAGAATTTAAACTTCAACCTTGGTATTTGATTTTCCGATGTTAATTCCAGAGTTAATTTTTTTAAGTATTGACTAATTTGATCTCCTTTCTGTTCAAGGGACTCTCGAAAATCTTCTCCAGTACCATAATTTGAAATCACTGATGCTGAGATGTTCAGCTTACAGTCCAACTATCACAGGGATATATTGCTCCTGGAAAAAAATCACAACTTAGACTATGGACTGGTTGTAAACAAAGGACTGTCTCTGTTTTTTAGTATGCCATCCAGATTTGCTATAATTTTCTTATCAAAGAGCAAGCATTTTAATTTCATGACTATAGTCACCATCTACAGTGATCTTTGAGCCTAAGAATATAAATTTGACCTGGGTTCAGATCCTATCCCTGACACATATTGGCTGCCTGACCCTTAACTTCTCATTGCTCTAGGTAATTCTGCAATATTTTAAAACTCAAAGAATATGCAGACTTCAACTTGTAGAGGGAATCTCCTATGCCAGTAAAACTGCAGGTCCAGTCCCTATTTCCAGAACCCAATATAGTACCTAGTTGGAATTGAGACTGTTGGCATCCATTTCCAAATTTTTTTTAAATTTAAGGCAATGGGGTTAAGTGACTTGCCCAAGGTCACACAGTTAGGCAATTATCCATATCTTTTTAATGACAGTCTGACTTGATCTTACCAACATCATAAGCTGAGGAGCCCTACCTATTGTTCAGAATCCAACCAGGGCAGGAGGACTTCAGGAGATCTGGGTTCTAGTCCCAGATCTATTGGGTGAATTTGGGCATTTCTTTTCCCTTCTCCAACATTTGTTTCTTTCTCTGTAAAGAGTGAATTAGATAAGCTCTTTCGAGTTCTAATATTCCATGTTCTAGGAAACCCTATGACCAGCTGGTTGGGTCCTCTCTCCATTGCCAACCTAGATCTCTGGAAGAGATCATATAGATCATTTTGTCCAATCTCTTCATTTAACAGATGAGAAAAATAAACTCAGAGAGGTTAATTTAATTGCTTAAGAAACAGTGGATCCAATATCTGAAACTGAGTCCCCTGTCTCTAAAGATGTCCTCATTAAAACAGCACTTCTGTTGAGGGGCTTAGTCAGCTTCATCCAATCACTTGTATATATTAAGAACAAATTGGTTCCCCTTCTCTTCACAACTGGACCCTGGGGGAATCTTTTCCCTTCTCTATTCTCTCCCTTCCTTCTGGAATTGGGGATATTATTGCTTACCTTCTCCTTGAATGTTTAGTTCAGGAATCCCACTTCCTGTCCAGCATCCTTTGCAGGTACCCTTCAAAGGTTCTTCTCTTCCCTGGGGTGGAGCTTCCCTCTCTTGTTACTCGTTATTTTTGCTGTGAGAACTGGTCTTCCACAGACATTGCTCAGATGGGTTGGGTGTGATTAGCCCCACAAAATCCCCAAAGTCTATGCCTCCCAACACCATGTATGAAATGTACCCCATTAGAACTTACAAACAGATTTGGGGAGACACACCAGTCAAGTAAACATGGAACTTCTCTGGTCCGCTTTTATTAGCCCAGATTCACTTCTCCAGTTATCAGGTTGTTAAATAAAAACTAAACAATTCAACTTTAAAAAAAAGCACTGTGTCAAATATGTACCAAGTATTGTACTAGGACCTTGAGACCATAAATCTTGACCTTGGGGGATGGGACACACAGGAAATATCAGTGAGGAGCCTGGGGTCAATGTGAGGGTAACCGAGCCACAGGGGAAGGAACATGAGATAGGATGGCCAAAGATGGGGGATGAGGAAGGGAGGGAGGAAGAGGAAGGGCCACAAACCAGGACCAACTATGACTGGCTCTGGCTCTCTATGTGAAGCAATTGTGATTTAAGTTAGCATGGGGCTTGGAGTCAGAGGATTAGAGTTTGCTCTATCACGATTTAACTAATTGTGTGACCTTGAGCGAGTTATTTCCACTTTCTAGGACTTAGTTTTCCCATCTTTAAAATGATTGAATTAGACAACTGAGGATGGCTAAAGTCCCTTCCAACTCCAAAGGTTATGATCCTAGATGAATTTCTATATTTCCATACCTATGTGTTTACATATGTACTACATATGAACATTTGTATGTTCTTTGCAGTATTTCTATATATCATATTTAACCATTAAAAGATAGTTGATTTCTTTGAAGAATACAGTTTCTTCTAATATAAGTATGTCTCCTCTTTGTGTATCAATGTGTGTGTGATACCGTATACAATGCCCAAAGATAAATCATTGATGGGGGATCAGTGAAGTTGACCAGTAGGAGAGGAGGATAAGGCCTCTCACTCTTTCCAATGTCCATATTTCCATCTTTTTCTCAGATCCTCACTGAAGAAGGTGTGTTTGTGTGTGTGTGTGTGTGTGTGTGTGTGTGTGTGTATGTGTGTGTGTGATGTTAGAGGTGGGGAGGGTACTCCCCCATCCCAAATTAGGAGGGAAGAGAGGAAAGCATTCTGGGTCTCTACTTTTTCCTACTGTGTGACTGGTTATTAAATTTTTACCAAAATATGTCCATTCTGTCTCTCTTCTGATCTTTAGTCTCCATTACCAATTGCCAATTGGATGTTTCAAGATGCAAACATCTTCAATTCAATATGTTAAAAACTGGACTCATTCTTTTTCCATATATACTGTTGAAATATTTCTTTGGAAGGTATTATCATCTTTTAGTCTTGGTGTTAACCTGTAGTCCATCTTCTCCCTCACCTCAATTATTCAATAAATTCACAGATTTGTCTGTTTCTATCCTCTAACCATCTTGAATCTGACCCCATTTGTCCACTCACACCCCTAACTACCACCATGGTTCAGGGCCTTAATCATTTCTTAGATAAGATTATTGTAAACCTTCTCATTGTTCTCTTGACCTTAAGTCTCTTCTCATTCTAGTCCATATTCCCAAAGTAATTTTCCTTAAATGCAAATCTGACCATGTGACTAATTCTCAACCAGTTCCAATGGCTCTCTGGAGCCTTTGGGATAAAAGATAAAAACTCTGTTTAGTTTTTAAAGTCCTTCATCTAGCTCCCACCTTTCTTTCTTGTCTCATTGAATATTTCTCTCCCAGTTTTTCTAGATAAAATCAAATGAACATTCTCTTGGTTCTTCTCTCATGATATTCCACCTTAGGTCTTTGTGCCTTTTCCTGACTGTCCATGGCCACAATGCAAGACCTTCTCATATAGTGCTTCTCTTTTCCTTTAAGATACAGTTAAAGGGGAGCAGCTAGGTGGTTCAATGAATAGAACACTGGTCCTGGATTCAGGAAGATCTGAGTTCAAATCTGCCCTCACTTACTTAGCTGTGTGATCTTGGACAAGTCACTTAACCCCATTGCCTTATCAAACAAACAAACAAATAAATAAATAAACACACAAACAAAAAATAAATAAACAAATAAAAAGATTTAGTTAAAAGGATATTTAGGTGGCAAAATGGAGCACCAGCCCTGGAGTCAGGAGGACTTGAGTTCAAATTTGACCCCATTGCCTTACAAAACAAACAAACCAAAAAAGATGTAATTAAAAACATTATATTTTGCAGGAACTTTTTCCTGAACCTTCCAACTACTGTTTTCTTCCCAAACTATATTTTATTTAACTACAGTTCTTTGCATATGTTTATATCTTTTAACTTTTTATTTTCTCCATATATATGATATGTAATTGTCTGTTTTCATTGGAACATAAGCTCATGGCTTATGGTAGGCACTGTTTCATTCTGTATATTTATTTGTACATCCAGTATCTAGTACAAGTGGCTGACAAAATACTTGCTCATTGATTGATTTCTGATTCTCAATTTCTTTATCATTCATTAACAAACACTTATTAAACTCTTACTTTGTTCTAAGTGCTGTGATAGGCTCTAGAAATACAAAGAAAAAACCCAGAGTCCATGTCTTCATGGTATTGGGGAAAATAAAGGGAAGGAGATAAGCATTTATATACAGCCTGGGTTGTACCAGGTACTGATGGTTGTTATATTTAAAATAAATATGAGTTAATTTTGAGGGAGTCAAGAGAACTGGGGGAATCAGAAAAGTCTTTTGGAGGAGGTCATGTTTTAGCTGAGAATGGAGCGGTATTGGAGTGGAGATGAGGAGAGGCTACATTCCAGGTCTGGGCAGGGGTGGGGGTGGGCAGGATAGCCTGTGCAAGGAGGCAGAGATGCAAGATGGAATGTTTTATGTGAAGGGCAGAAGAGCCCTTCAGGGGAATGCAAGTTTGACTGGACCAAAGAGTACTTGAAGAAGAGTAATGCGTAATCAGCCTGTAAAGTAAATCAGTAATAATCTTGGTACCGCCTACAGAAAAGTCCCAGAAAAGTGTTTGTAAACTTTAGATTGCTATGAAAATGTGATTATTCCTGAGGAGGGCAGAGGACAGGCTACCTCCAGAATTCTTGGACTCTTCCTAGCCCTCTGACTCCTAATACACTATCTTTCTCTCCCTTCATCCCCTAGGGGTCTCCCCATCTTTCAGTACTAAAGGGCTGGTCCAGGAGTGGTCCAGATGTTCCATTCACCAGAAATCTCAGGACTAGGTGCTCAGGACTAATCTGTTTTCTCATCATAAAATTAGGAGGTTGGGGAAGCTAGGTGGCTCAGTGAATAGAGCACCAGCCCTGTAGTCAGGAGTACCTGAGTTCAAATTCAACTTTAGACACTTAATAATTACCTAGCTGTGTGGCCTTGGGCAAGCCACTTAACCCCATTTGCCTTGCAAAAACCAAAAAAACACCACCCCCCCAAATAAAAAAATAAAAAAAATAAAATTAGGAGGTTAGATTAGATGGGATAGAGTGCCAGGCCTGAAGTCTGGAAGGTGAGTTTTCCTGAGTTCAAAGTTGACATCTGACATTTACTAGCTGTGACCCTAGGCAAGTCACTTAATCCTGTTTGCCTCAATTTTCTCAACTATAAAGTTTTCTGGAGAAAGAAAATCACTCCAGCATCTTTGCCAAGATAACTCCAAATGGGGTCATGAAGAATTCAACATAACTGAAACTATTGAACAACAGAAACAAGGTTAGATGACCATCTTTCCAGCTCTGAATGGATGAACCTCTAATCCTGTAACACCCTAGAACCTCCTTTCATCTCATCACTTGATAGTGTCAGAAAGCCTATACCAAGTTTAGGGATCTGGAGTTTGGTAGAGAAGTGGAAGGAGATATTCCTTAGTGTGGGGGTCCGCTTGGAGATCTATACCTGCCTCAATCGCCATCCTCATTGAAGGGAGGTCAAGTCAATAGGAGTAATGGTATGTTCCAGAGTCCTGGGTTTGATGTCACACTTGGGTTTGAATTCTCATTGTGTTACTATCTATATGACTGTTGAGAAATCTTTCCTCATCTGTAAAATGAGAAGATCAGGTTAGATAATCTCCAAAGTCACTTTTTTTTTTTTGGCAAGGCAATGGGGTTAAGTGGCTTGCCCAAGGCCACACAGCTAGGTCATTATTGATTGTCTGAGGCTGTATTTGAACTCAGGGACTCCTGACTCAAAGGCCGGTGCTCTATCCACTGTGCCACCTAGCCGCCCCCCAAAGTCACTTCTTGCTCTAAAATCTTATGATCATTCTTTTGGCCTCCAGGTTTGGTCAGGAATAGAGGGAGGGCAGGTTCCCAGTCATTCCTGGAATGTACATTTCTGGGCCTTTGAGCTCAGTGATGTTTACCTAGGGCCTCAAGCCTTGGCACTTTGCCTACCCCCTCCACACAACCTTCCTCCCCCCCCCCCCCCCCCAGGGATCTGCTCATTGGAGCAGGGACAGGATTTTCAAAGACTCTCTTCTAATCCTATTTCCTAGCCTGCTGGAAGAGTGATCCTCAAGATCTATGGGAGCTGTGGTCTGTAGGACCCTCTGGTTCTGGTACCTAAATTGGACCACCCTGGTACTTTGAGAACTGGAGGGAGGTAGAGCTGGGGATCAGAAGCTGAAGAGTTGGCCTGCACCAAGACTAGGGGTGGAGCTGACTTGGAGTCATCAGTCATTGTAGCTTGGGTGTGGTGAACCCCTTGTCCAGTCTGTCCTTCCTTCCTGGACCCCTCCACCCCCACAATGTGAAAAGGGTGGAGGCATATGGGAGCTATGACCCTGAGAAGGGATGAACTTCTATTTTTGGATTCCAAGTCAATTATTGGTACTATGTAGTCCCAGTCCAGTCATTCTTGCCCAGAATGAATTATTGGAACTTTTTAGATCTGGCTCCTTCCTTCTATACAAATGGAATTACCTCACAGACCTAAAGACTGCCTCGCAAAAGGAGTTATTGGTGCTATGTAGACTCTCCCCCGCCTTTTGAAGATGAGATATTGGTATTCTGTAGTTCTTTTTTTTTTTTTTTTTTTTTTTTAGGTTTTTGCAAGGCAATGGGGTTAAGTGGCTTGCCCAAGGCCACAGCTAGGTCATTATTAAGTGTCTGAGGCTGAATTTGAACTCAGGTACTCCTGACTCCAGGGCCGGTGCTCTATCCACTGTACCACTTAGCCACCCCTGTAGAGCTAGTTCTTAACCTTGTTCTTAAAATAAGTTTTAGGTATTGCACGAACCTAGACTTTAGCCTCCCTAGCAAAATGTTTTATTAGTTCTTTTTCTCCAAAAGTGAGGAACCTGTAGACCTAGTCCTCTCCCAAAGCAAATATAACTAATATAAGCATCAGAACTGGGATGCTTTGCCCCTCTGCTTGGACCTTTGCAGGTTAGTTCTGCGAGTAGGTTAGTTCTAATGAGAGGCTGCTTTTTCTCATACTCTTTAGTTTATCCCTGAGCCCTAGAGACAAATTACTTGTTAGGGGTTGGGCCACATTTGGGGTCTCCTCAAAATTGGGAATAAAAAAAGGCCTTTTTAAAAATGTAAATCAGATGGGACAAGAATTTATTTTCTACACACAAAAGAAATGCTAACAGAAACATGGTCTCATAGAGCACATTGACAAAGTGATGAAGAATTCAGTAGCTTATAATTATTCTTCAGCATTCTCAGGAGGTTAATATTTAAACCCTTTCGGTAAATAAAGAGGTTCACAAGACTGCTGATTAAAAAATTTCTATTTCACTTTGACTCTGTACTATCCACAAAACTTCCTGCAGGGGCAGCTAGGTGGCATAGTGGATAAAGCACCAGCCTTGGAGTCAGGAGTACCTGGGTTCAAATCCCATCTCAGACACTTAATAATGACCTAGCTGTGTGGCCTTGGGCAAACCACTTAACCCTGTTTGCCTTGCAAAAAGCTAAAACAAAACAAAACAAAACAAAAAAACTTCCTGCATATAGAGTCTTCTAGAGTGGGCCAAGTTTGGGCCAATCCTCTTGTAGAGGTTACTATTTCCAAGAGTTCCGGTATTGTCCTTGGGAATTCCTCCCCTTAACCAACATTCAGCTCTGACAAAAAGTCCCAGAACTTTTTGAACTCAAGATCACCTTATCATCTGGACACCTTTATTTCAGGATAGATACACCTTCTTCTTAGATTAGGAAAAATCCCAACACAAAATCTAAAATGGCAACTAGGGACCCAGTTCTCCTGAACTAGCTGCTACATGAGCAATCTATGGTGTTGGAGGGGAAGAATAACCAGTCTACTGAAAGATTTTTAGATGTCACATGGAAAGTTAAAAGAAGAGTTTGAGCTCTTTTTAATTGACTTAATGTAACTAAACCACCTACGTCTTCCCCTTCACCCCCAAAGTACCATTCTTAATCTGCCTACCCTTTGTACTATGCCTTCTGGAATACCTGCCTCATAATTTAACAGACTTCTTTTCTTTTTAAGTTTTTGCTAGGCAACAGGGTTAAGTGACTAGGTTACACAGATAGGTAATTGTTAAGTGTCTGAGACTGGATTTGAACTCAGGTCCTCCTGACTCCAAGGCTGGTGCTCTAACCACTGTGTCACCTAGCTGCCCTTCACTGTGCCACCTAGCTGCCCTCAAACTTCCTTTTGTAAAAGATACCCCCAAAATAAGAAAGGTCCTTGCCACACTTTTAGTTTGTTGAATTAATTATATGTTAAACTAAATTTTATCTTAATTAGGCATAAACATTACCAAAAGTTTTGACCTTAAGGAAGAGCAAAACAATCTAACTAACAATTTTATTGATATGTCTCCAAGATGAGACCTTCTGTTAGAGGGCATGTATATGGGTGTGTGGGGGGGATGAGGTCGAGGTGTGGAAGAAGTGGTGGGAACTGAGTAAAGGAAGGAGGCCTCTGTTTTACAATTAAGGGAGTTCTCTCTAAGCACCCTTTCAAATTATTTCTTGACTTGATTAGTTATTTAAGTGAAGAGAGCTTCTTCCACCTCCCTATACTTTGATCTGATCAAGAGGAGGCTTTCTAAAATAGGGGAATTTCCAGGATTTGTTAAAGAACTAGAAGTTTACATATATATATATATATATATATATATATATATATATATAGCCACCCCACTTACTTTTGATACTTTCAACTTAGACATCTTTCTTATTCCTTTTGTGATCATATCAATAGATGCTGAAAAAGCTTTTGACAAAATACAGCATCCATTCCTATTAAAAACTCTAGAGAGTGTAGGAATAAATGGACTGTTCCTTAAATTAATTAGCAGTATCTATTTGAAACCATCAACAAGCATTATACTCAACGGGAGAGGCTAGAGGCATTCCCAATAACATCAGGGGTGAAACAAGGGTGCCCATTATCACCAATACTATTCAATATTGTATTAGAAATGTTAGCTTCAGCAATTAGAGAAGAAAAAGAAATTGAAGGAATTAGAATTGGGAAGGAAGAGACAAAACTCTCACTCTGCAGATGACATGATGGTCTACCTAGAGAATCCCAAGAAATCATCCAAAAAACTACTGGAAACAATTAGCAATTTTAGCAAAGTTGCAGGGTATAAAATAAACCCTCATAAATCCTCAACTTTTCTATATATGTCTAGCAAGATATAGCAGGAAGAGCTAGAAAGAGAAATCCCATTCAAAGTAACCTCAGACAATATAAAATACTTGGGAGTCTATTTGCCAAGACACTCAGAATCTTTTTGAAAACAATTATAAAACACTTCTCACACAAATTAGATCAGATTTCTTATTCCTTTTGTCTTCTAACCCTCAATGAGACACAGCTTCTACCTGAATATATTTCTTCCCTTAGCATTATTTCTAGTACTAGCTATTTTTTCTCTTATATCCTCTGACTGGCTGATTCTGGTAGAGGAGTCTAAATACTCCTTGTTCCTCATTGCCACTTCCAGATCCTTCCTTTACCATCTTCACTAAAGAATCTCTCTTTCTTTGAGATTCATGCTATCCAAATTTATCATCCAAGCCAAAGCCTAACAGTTGTTCTCTAGTGCTCCCAGAACATTTTTTTCTTCGTTCCACAATGAGTTCAGTGTGTGGTTCACAATCTTTATCTTTTACCCAGTTTCTGCCCTTAAAAATATTAGAGGACTTCACACATGTATATTGCTACTCACCCAAATACCCTTATTTCTCAGTTCTTCAATAAATTCAGTTTTGATGGCTTATTCCTTCACTCTACTTCAGTCACTCAGAAATGATCACACCTTTAGCTTTGCCATTACCCATAAATGTTCCAAAGAAACTTAGCACATGCCTTTGATTCTATTCCCTTCTCAACAAATTACCTCTACTAACAGATGAACAATTTCTTTTCTTTTCAATTTATATGTATTAACTATTTTCTTGTTGCCAACAAACATATTTAAGTTTCCTCCATTCTTAAAAATACTTATACTAGATCCTACCATACTTGATTCCTAATATTCTGTATCTCTCCTCCTTTTTATGGCCAAACTCCTTGAGAAAGTCATCTACATTAGTGTTTCTACTTCCTTTCCTCTCATTATTTTCTAGAATCTCTAAAGTCTGGCTTCTGATCTCATTGTTCAATTAAAATTGCCCACTGGAACAGTAATCTCTTAATTGCCAAGTCTAGGGGACTTTTTTTCAGTTTTAATCTTCTTTGAACTTTATGCAATGTTTGATACTGCTGAATGTCTTCTGCATACTCTCCTCTTCTAGGTTTTTTTTTTTTTTGACACTTCTCTCTCCTGTCTCCAATTTTTATTAAAAGATGTATTTTTTTTTTTATCAGTCTCCTTTGCTGGCTCCTCATCAATGTCATTCCCTCTAACCATAGATTCTTTCCTGATTGCACTTCTCTTTTTTTTTAAGGTTTTTTACAAGGCAAATGGGGTTAAGTGGCTTGCCCAAGTCCACACAGCTGGGTAATTATTAAGTGTCTGAGATCAGATTTGAACCCAGGTACTCCTGACTCCAGGGCTGGTGCTTTATCCACTACTCCACCTAGCCACCCCTACTTCTCTTTTTACTATATTCTTTCTCACTTAGGTATTTCATTAGCTCCCACAGATTCAAGTATCATTTCTATATGCATGATTCTCAGAGGTATATATCCAGCCCTAGTCTGTCTCCTGAGTCATGCAGCTCCATCTCAAACTGGATATCCCATTGTCATCTTCAACTCTTTCCTCTCATTCACTCTACATATCCAACTCTGGCTGACTCAGAATGTCTGACCTTGATCAGATGAAGCTGGATTGAAATGATTTCCTTATCTTTAGTTAGTTCTCTGCACTGATATGTTGCCTTAATTTATTATGTTTTTAATCCTATGATTTTAGAGAATGGATGTTACCATAGGAGAATATGAAAGATTTATATTTTAAAGACTACATTCCAGTCAATAAACCATCAGAGATGATTGCAGCTTCTTTTGGTGTGAGGAAGTTAAATGTTTCAAGGATCATTTAAGCCCACAATGATTGAATCAAAGCACAAAGAAAAGTGTGATTAAAGATGAAAAACAATGCCCCAAATTAAACAAAAGTGATCAGGAAATGATCAGGAAATAAACCAAGACCTTCAGAGGGACCCAGCAGCTGGAGAGGTTGTTTCTGATCCCTTTGTAGTGAAGCATAGGTTTCTTGAAGTTGGAAGAATACTGAGAGGACCATATTGTCTTTTCCCCTTGTATCTCCCCGGTTAGCACAGTATCCAAGTGGTTAGTAAATATTTACTGACAGAGTGGCTGACTAGCAAAAAACAGATATTAAGCATTGCTCTGAAAGAAAAACAACAAAAAACAGTAATCTTGGGTAGAACAACACAAAGACTAGAATCCTAAAGACTAGAAAAAGGTAATTTTTGTTGCTGAGAGTTTTATCATTCAAGGATATGCTAAAACTTTTTTTTTTTTTTTTTTTTTTTTTTTAGTTTTTGCAAGGCAAATGGGGTTAAGTGGCTTGCCCAAGGCCACACAGCTAGGTAAGAATGGATTTGAACCCAGGTACTCCTGACTCCAAGGCCGGTGCTTTATCCACTAAACCACCTAGCCACTCCAATGCGAAAACTCTTGGCAGAAGAATCCAGGGAAATTATAATCGCTGAGCCTCTTTATTAGATGATAAAGCATTTATCTTAAAAACAATTTGGAGGATTTTTTACTTCTAGTGGACCTTTGTTATCAAAGAGGACCACTAGGTTAGAGATAGCTAACACTGTAGTGTGTCTGACTGTGGCTGATCAAACCAATAATGAGCTCTGAATGACTTGCCATAGATTGGGCAAAAATAGTCCATGTGATCATTTGAGATGGGCTCTCTAAACTTGCTCATCTCACATTTCCTTTGAGCTGCTTCCATTCTGCCTTGCTTGTAGAGCACAGTATCCTTTCTGATGAGGTCATATTATGCTGGCTAATTCTGGGCCAGTGTCTCCCATGTTGCACAGTCAATCCTAAATTTTTCAAGACAGACTTTGAGAGTGTCCTTTTATTGCTATTTCTGGACCCCCCCCCCCCCCCCCCCCCGCCATGAGCACTTGTCCTTTGTGAGTTCTCCATAACATACTCTTTTTGGTCAGCATACATTTGGCATTTGAGCATCATGGCCAGCCCAAAATAGTCACATTCTCTGTAGTAATGTTTGAATGGCTTGGCAGTTTAGTTCGAGGAAGGATCTCAGAGTCTGATAACTTCTACCAGGTGATCTACAGCATCCTCCTAAGACAATTTAAATGGAAGCAATTCGGGTTTCCTGGCATGGAGCTGGTAGATTGTCCAGGTTGCACAAGCATACAACAATGAAGTCAACGTTTCTGTAGATCTTCAGGTTGTCAGTCTGACTCCCACACTTTTCCTCAGAGCCTCCCAAACATGAACTAACTCTGGCAATATGCATATCAACCTAATTTTCCTTTTTTTTTTTTTTTTAGGTTTTTGCAAGGCAATGGGGTTAAGTGGCTTGCCCAAGGCTACACAGCTAGGTCATTATTAAGTGTCTGAGATCAGATTTGAACTCAGGTACTCCTGACTCCAGGGCCAGTGCTCTATCCTAGCTGCCCCCTCGTTTTCAGTGTGTCCCTCCTTGGAAAATACACTACCAAGGTAAGTGAATTTATACACAGTATCTAAAATTTCTCCATTTGCTGTATCTAATGGTTCCACATATGGACAGTGTGATGCTGATTTATGGAGCAACTGTGTTTTCTTGGTGTTAATTGTTAAATTAAAATTAGCGCAGACAACAGAGAATTGATCCATACTTTGTTGCATCTCAGCTTCAGAGGCTGCATTGAGCACAATCATCTACAAACAGAAAATCGTGTACCAACACTCCCTCTACTTAGGTCTTGGCTTGTAGCCATTTCAAGTTGAAGAATTTGCCATCAGTGCGGTAACTGACCTTGAGGCTAGGAGTGAACTCTGAAAAAAAAAAGTACATTAATATACTAAGAAGCAGAATTGTTTTGGAATTGCAGACATTCCTAAGAAGAGACAGAATGCCATGACCTTGCATCATCCCATACTTCACAAAGGTTTAAAAAAACCTAAATGATGAAGACAAATGTGCTTCATTAGCCGAGGTAATTTGTCTGATTTAAACCTCATTGAAATCCTTGGGCTAAACTTAGGAAGCAAGATGACAAAGTGGTAATAAGTAATTCAGTGAGCTCCCCTGCTCTATAGACTCCTAACAGATTTACGAAATGAACCAGACTGAATTCTGATAGGGAAATTCAGAAAAAAAATCACAATGAGTCCTTTGTCCAGTTCATCTGGCACAGTGAGAAAGATAGAGAGGTCTGAAGGCAATAGGGATGGGTCTAGCTAGAGCACTCACCATGTGGAACATTCCAACAGTCAGGGAAAGTTTAGACTTTTCATTAGGGCAGCAGGATGTCTGAGATCCTTGTAGGCCCACAACTGGGCCCACAACTGGGCCAACTATCCATTTTGTTGCCCACTCCCTAGTTGTAGGTCACAGATTCTGGCTGCAGTGAGTAAGGATGTATGTAAGGCAGTGATTCCCTGGCAGGAAAACTCTGGACAAAGGAAGAAGTTCAAAAAAATCAGCAGCAGCAACAGTTCATGGCTTAGGCTCCAGGTCCAAAATAGGGTCTCATTTCCAACATTTAGTCCAGCCTGCAGAGAAATAATTAGGGTAGAAATCCCAGATCAATGGAATCTTTGATGCTCTGAGCTAATAGAGCTTTCCAATGGGCTGATTAGAGTGGAGACCAGGAGTTGCCAATTTTTGCTCAAACCTAAACCCAGGTCAGAAACTTGTAGAGCTCAGATCAAAGGGGGTAGAAATTATATTTGCCCTGGATCAGACCAGTTTGGAAAGACTGAAAGCTTATAGTTACCCTGAGATCCTGGAATAAAACAACTCTCAATATCCCAAGAAACCAGCCCAATCACAGAACCCAGCCCTAACATCACATCTGAAGGCAGGAAATGGGCTAGAAAAATGGACAAATAAAAACCCCCCCCAACATAATGAGTTATTTATTATGGTAGCAAGGGGCACTCAGGATACAAATGCAAGAGAGGACAACTCAAAAACATATAAAAGCTTTGCCTCAGGTAAAAAAATACAGCTTGGGCATAAACTCAACTATAATTTCTGAAAAGATGAAGGAAGAATTAAAACAATTTTCTTTATAAACAAAAGAACACTTGAAAAAATTGAAAGAGAAATGAAAGATAAAGAAGAAAGAATTAGAAAGGGCATTAACAGCTTGTCACAAGAGGTTCGAAATCCTGTCAAAGAAACAAACTTCCTGAAAATTTGATTGAATCAAATATAAAGTCATAAACTCTTGGGTCTATTTCCTAGGACTGTGATCTGGGTCTGAGTATGGGCAATGTAACAGAGTCCTGCTCCCAGTGCCAGCACAGGGATCTGGACCAGATGTCTGACTCCCTTATTGTCCATGGACCTTAGAAGTCATTGATGATTCAGTTGTCCCCAAGTCCTGGTGCTGTTTTGTTGAACTATTTCCCACTCTTATACCCTGGTGGGACAGACCTTCATGCTGACCTTCTAAGTTATCTTGAATGAGGAAAATCGTTTCACCCCACCTTTTGTGGGTTCTGTCTCTCCAGAATTTTTTTTTTGAGGCATTATTCAAAGTCTTTTGGAGGGGAATCTTGGAAAGCTCAGGTGAGTCCCAGTCTTTTCCCGACCATCTTGACTCTGTGCTCTTCCCCTGCAAGACTGAAGGGACTTGAAAAGACTCTCTGGCCTGAAGAAACCTGAAGAGCTCACATTTCTCCTGCTCTCATGAACTCTGCTCTACCCCTTATGCAGACTCCATTTATTGATCTCCACCAATGAGGATAATGTCCCATACCAATGATCTTTGGGATTTGGGTTATATCCAAACCCAAATATCCATGTTTTTAGCAGTGTGTTTTTTTCTTGAGGGAAGAAGAAGGGAAATAAAGCTGGAAAAAAATAAAATTTAGTTAAAAACACCCTGTGGGTTATAATCAAAGTTAGACTTGGAATAAGTTTCTATTAAACATGAACGATAGGGAAATATGTTTTGCATGATTATACATGTATATTTAAATCTAATTCTTGTTTTCTCAATTAGGGGGATGGGGAGGGAGGGAGAGAATTTGGAACTCCAAATTTTGAAAACAAATATTAAAAAAATTGGTTTATATCTAATTGGGGAAAAACAAAATACTAAATAAATAATTTTTTGTAAATGGATTGTTAAAGGTATGTTTAATATCTGTTGTAATAAGTGTGATTTCATGATTAAGAATTGAAGAATGGGGGCAGCTAGGTCGAAGTGGATAGAGCAGCAGCCCTGGAGTCAGGAGCACCTGAGTTCAAGTCTAGCCTCAGACACTTAATAATTACCTAGCTGTGTGGCCTTGGGCAAGCCACTTAACCCCATTTGCCTTGCAAAAAAAAAACCCCTAAAAAAAAAAGAATTGAAGAATAGGTGTCAAAATCTTGTGATTTCAGTGCTAAGTCATTGCAACAAAGGGAGGGCTTATTGCATATTAAAAAAAATTTTAAAACATTAAAAAATTGAAAGAATCATTGTGGACATCTATAAACTTATCTTCCTTCATCCCAATACTGCAGTATCCTAGGTCAAGAGTTAGAAGGGAATTCAACCAGTCCAAACTCCCATATTACAGATGAGAAAACTGAGGTGTAGAGAAGTCAATAAGAATTAATTAAGTTTTTACTAGGGTCAGGCCTACACCATGTAAGTTAAGAGACTTGTTGCTTGCACTCACACAGTAAGTGCTATGGAAGGATTTGAATCCAGGTCTCAAAGATCATCTCATCAGAGCCAGACACTGCTCTTTTCCCTGTTGTCCAAGGAGTGGCTTGTCAAGCCTCAGTGCTTCATAACTTCCCCATCCTGTTCCTCACCCTGAGGACATAGGGCACAATGACCAGTCCCCTGCTTAATCCTGTTGGGGCTGTTTCCCTTCTTAGAAGACAGTTTTCTCCCCTCCCCCCCCGCCATTAAAGTTCATACAACCAGTTACTGGGGGCAGCGGTGGTGCTGATGATCCCATGAAGTATCTCCTTTCAGTGATCCTGAATCTTAGAGCTAGCAAGTTGGCCCAGTGGTCCATTTGAGTCAATTTACTAAGTTTTTGAGGTGCTAGATTAGACTACCTTAGTCCTGAGGCACACTACCTCTAGCTTCTCCCTCCATCTCCCTCATTTTACAGAGAAGAAAACAGAGGCTTAAAGAGGTTAAATGACTTATTGCTGATAAGCAGCATAATCAGTATTCAAAGTCAGATGCTCTGACTCCAAATTCAATATCTTCCCCATTGTACAGCCTTCCTACATGGGCTGTGACAGGTGTTAGCAAGTTTGTGTGTGTTAATATATAAGGATTAGCGTGTTCATCAGTGTCAGTAGCAGTATTTGTATATGTACAAATTTTGAGAACAAATACCTCTATGAAATATATCATAAATGAATAATAATAAAATCTAGCATTTATAGAGTGCTTGAAGTTTTGCAAAATGCTTTAAAGTTTGATCCTTATAACAACCCTGGGAAGTAGATGCTATTTTTTCCTGTTTTACAGTTGGAGAAACTGAGGCAGATAGTGGTTGAGTCACATACCTAGTAAAGACTTGAGGCTGGATTTGAACTCAATTCTTCCTGATTCTATTGTCTGTACCACCGAGTTGCCTCTATAATCCTCATAGATCATGGGAAGAAGAACTTTTTTCTAGTTTTCAAGTCATTTCCATCATTCATAGGCCAAAATATCCTTTCTTTGATCTCTCTACATGGTCTGCCATGGAGGTTTGTCTACTTTGGTTCCTGGAAGAGTGTACATAGTCTTTGAGGATGTATGTGTATATATATGTATCATTGTGAACAGTGGTATATGTTGGTTTGGGAAGAGTTTCTTTCACTTGGTTTCATAGTTGTGTGGAACAGAAGTCCCTCCAAGGAGCTGAGAAAGAGGAGCTTTCACTGTAGAACTGTCTTTTGGGGCTTTGTCTCACAGATCTACTTCTCTCTTGTTCACCAGTGGCATTTGTCGGTCTAGTGGCTGTGCTATTTTGGGTAATTAAAAAAAAGACTTGAGGCCATGAAAACAGAGAAAGGGGGAGAGGAAGTACTTCATAGGATCAGAGGATTTAGAGCTAGGAAAGGACCTAGTGAATCTATCTACCAGCATTTATTGAGGGTCTACTGTGTGCTTAGCACTGGAGCTATGAAGATGAAAATGGAAGTCCTTGCCCTCTACATTCTACCTGGGTGAGAATCAAATGAGACAATCTTTGCAAATCTTAAAGTGCTCTATAAATGCTAGCAATTATTTGTTTTCTTTTCCTTTTCCAATTACATACAAAGGTAGTTTACAATATCAATCCATTTGCAAGTTTATGAGTTCCACAATTTTTCTACTTTCCTCCCATCCCTCCCTCATCAATCTGGTAAAAGTAGTACATATAGAATCATATTTTACATATTTCTACTTTAGACATGTTGTGAAAGAGGAATTAGAACTATGAGAAAAAACAACCATGAGAAAGAAAGGAAAAACATAAAGAGGCTTTGAAAAGTGAACATAGTATACTTTGCATTCAGGCATTTGGTATTTTTTTCTGGATGTGGATGGCATTTTCCATAACAGATTTCTTGGGATTGTCCTTGCTCCATTGAACCGCTGAGAGGAGCTTTGTCCGTCATAGTTAATCATCTCACAATGTAGTTGTTCATGTGTACAATGTTCCCTTGGTTCTGCACACTTCAGTCAGCATCAGTTTATGCCAGTCTTTCCATGCTTTTCTAAAGTCTGAAGGCTTATGATTTCTTACAATACAATAAAGCTCCATGACTTGTTCAGCCATTCCCCAACTGATGGGCATGCCCTCAATTTCCAGTTGTTTTCCATCTCAAAAAGAGCTGCACAATATTTTTGTACAATATGGTCTTATCCTACTTTTTTGATTTCTATGGGATACAGACCTGTGTGCTGATGGTATTATTGCTGATCAAAAAGTATCCAGTTTTACTATCCTTTGGGCATAGTTCCAAATTATTCTCCAGAATGGCTGGATCAGTTCACAATGCCACCAACAGTACTAACAATTATTATTAATAAATGTGAGGCAATATCAGACAAAAGGTAGTTGGTTGGAGCACAGAAAGGATAGTTGGATTTGTCTGAAAAATGAGTTCTGCCTCAGACCTGTAGAGTTTGAGATGTTTATGTAGCATCCTGTTCAAGATGTCCGAGAGAGCTGGTAATGGGGGTTACAGACAGAATAAATCTGATTTCTAAACCTGGGAGTCATCTACATATAGATGATAATTAAACCAGTGAGAGCTGATGAGATCTCCAAGAGAGGTTCTTCCCAAGATTAGATCATCTAGCCCAACAGCTTCATTTTACAAAGTAGGAAACTGCAGGGAAGGGCTGGGAAAGGATTTGCCCAAAACAGGTAACTAGAAATTCCAACCCAGGTTAATCCTATAGCATCCGTCTACAAATCCAATGACCTCAGGACTGTGTCCCTCATGAATCTGGTCCTTGTAGAAATGAGTCCTTCCTGTCAAAAGGGTGGAAAACTGGGTGGAGTGGAAAAGGCATTACCCCAACTGACTCCCAGATGACACCATCAAGAACTTCCCAACAAAACATTGGATTTCATACTGGCCTTTGGTGCCACCGTGTGGTAAGTGTTCTATATGACACTTGCTAGGTTCAGAAGAGAGCGGTTTGGTGGGATGGGGAAAAGGGTTATAAGGAAAGGGAAGAAGTGCTACTAACTCTGCCAAACACTTCACAAATATCTCATTTGATCCTCATCACAAGGATCAAATGTGAGAGTAGGTGCTATTATTATTTCCATTTTACAGATGAGGAAACTGAGGCAGGGAGTGGTTAAGAGACAAGTCAATGGTCACTCTCTTATGAAGTATCTGAACTTAGATCTTCCTGATTCTAGTACCAGCACCCTATCCACTGAGTGCCCTGGCTGCCTCTGGGTGGAAGGAATGTTGAAAACACAGAATGTCCCAACTTTGGAATTTAGGATGTTGGGGTAGGGAGGAACTTAAGAACATAGGTCAGTGGAGAGGAGAAGGACCATGAAATAGAGAATATTAAAAAGTTGATGTGAACATAAGAGCATAGGACATAGAATGTCAGAGCTGGTTAGAGATCCTCTTGCCCTCATTTTATAGATGGGTGAATTATTTTCCCTAGATCACAATGAGAGTAACTAGCTGGGTGAGGATTTAAACTGGATCCTTTCCTTCTGAATCCAGGGATATTGCTACCTTGGCAAGCTGGACCACAGTTTGGTTAATTGTATTTCTTTTCTTTTTAAAGATTTTTTTTTATTTAAGGCAATGGGGTCAAGTGACTTACCCAAGGTCACACAGCTAGGTAATTATCAAGTGTCTGAGGTCAGATTTGAACTCAGGTCCTCCTGACTCCAGGCCCCGTGCTTTATCCACTGTACCACCTAGCTGTCCCAGTTAATTGCATTTCATATGGGCTTTTGGCATCAGTTAAATGCTGACCTAGAAATATTGTCTAAAAATGACCAGTTGCTGAAGTCAGAAATTCCATTTTCTTGGCATGGAGATAGTGTTTTCTCTTTCTCTTTTAATTAAAATTTTCTTTAAAAAAAATAACAGGCATCTGTGTGCTCTCCCTCACATCTCCACCTCCCTACTAAGGAAGAAAAATAAAAACTCATTTGACAAATATGCATAGCAAAGCAAAACAAGTTATAGCCAAGTCCAAAGTTGAGTATCTCACTCTGCATTTTTAATCTGTCATCCCTGTGTTAGGAGGTGGGCAGAATTCTAAATCAGCAGACCTCTGGAATCATGGACAGAGTGTTTAAATCTCTCAAAACAGTTAGTCTTCACAAAGGTTTTATCATACTACATGTAGTTCTGGGGTGGCTAGGTGACACAATGGATAAAGCCCTGGGCCTAGAGTCAGGAATATTCAACTTCCCAAGTTCAAATCTGGCCTAAGACACTCTGTGTAACCTTGGGCAAGTCACTTAACCCTGTTTGCCTCAGTTTCCTCATCTGTAAAATTAACTGAGGAAAGAAAGGGCAGACTACTCTATTATGCTTGCCAAGAAAACCCCCAATGGGGTTAGGAAGAGCTGAACAACATGAATGGTTCTCCTGGTTGTGCTTTCTTCATTCTGTATCAATTCAAAATGGGTTTCATGTACTCCTCCTACCTTTCCTCATTTATAAAGACTTCTATTTGCTCCCCTCACCTTATGAAAAAGTAAGTTCTCCCTCTCATTCTTTCCCTTCCCTCCTTCCCCCCAGTTTCCCCATCTTCCTTTCCTTTTTTCTTTTAAGAACATCAAAATAGTACAAAAATAATTCCTGGCTCTCTATCTTGGTTGATCCCTTCCAAGACCTCTGCTGTTTTCAGGGGATGCTTGGATCCTCCCCACTCATCCCTTCCCCCATCACTAGAAGGAAAACATTTTATTCTCATGAAATCTTTTCTAATTGCTCATTTATATTTACTCCCAAGGGTTTTGAGATAGTTCTGATTTGGATGCTGGTCCTTGAGTGGATATCTGGAATTCACTAGCAGATAATAATCAGGACCTCAGTGGTGTTAGGTTAATTCTGGTCCCCCCAAAAACATTTGGGAACTCTACTCCTGATCCTGAGAAAAGGAAAACTGAATCCTGAAAGCAAGAAAGCAGACTTTCCAGTGCTCCAGACACAGTCCCAGAGGAGGGGAAGTTTGGGATTCAAATTTGGAGAAATTTGGGACTCAAATCTAATGATATTTGGGACTCAGATCCTTAAGTAGATGATCTTAGCTCTAATTATGATCTCCATAAGAGAGGACAACAATGATTCACTAACAATAAGGAGCAGGGTCTATCTGGGTCACTTTGATAGGAGTCTCTGGAGGTCAGAAGGTCTGGAAATTGATCCATGGATGAGGAGCAAGTTCTGAGAATGGTCTCTGAGAAGATGCAATTTGAAACTCGTTTGTCCTTCATTTTCAAAAAGGAACAATGGCATCACGATGTTGAGGTATGGGTGATGTCTTGACTTAAGTGTCAATTGAATTTAAATGAAGCAGAGTTGCCCAAAGTCATCAGGCTCATTCTCTCTTCAACTGGACAGTGGCAAGACAAAAATCAAGAAAAAAATGGCAATTTTTCATGACTGTTGAAGCAAATTGTTCTCAATCTCCCAGAGTAAAATCATCTCTGAAAAGGTGGGGGAGCTGGGGATGAGGAGAGAAACAGGAAAAAAGTATAAGACAATAGAATGGAATTATACTAAGTGATTAGTATAATTACCACAATTAACAATCGACAATTATTATTATGAATATGAATGGAATGAACTCATATATAAAATGGAAGCGGATAGCAGAAAAGTAAAATCCAATGACACATGGTTTACAAGAAACCCATCTGAAATATAAAGATTCACAGTTAAAATACATTACTATTTCCCCAAAGGGCTAACAATATGCTAACAAAACTAACAACAAATGTGATGAACATTTACAGAAATATTAAAAGCTAGATTAACAGAATAAGAATTAAAGAATTTAAACAATCCAATCTCAGATAAAGGATTTGAACAGGCCACAAATAAAGTCTTAAAGGGAAAAGACCCCAGGACTAGATAAATTTCCTATCAAATATTTAAAGAACAACTTAATTCCAATGTTACGCAAACTCTTTGCAAAAGAAGGAAAAGAATGAATTCTGCCAAATTCCTTCAATGATAAAAATATAGTCTTTGTGTATGTGTGTGTGTGTGTGTGGGGGGGCAATGAGGTACAACTATAGTCCTGAAACCTAAACAAGGTAGAGTTAAAACAGAGGAAAAAAACTATAGATCACTATCACTAATGAATAGTAATGCAAACATTTTAAGCACTAGCATATCACAAAGATTACATACTATGACTTGGATTTATACAAGAAATTCAAGGAAAATTTTTTGTGTGGAAAACTACAAACCATAGAAACATCAATATATATATATAGACATACACATATCAGCATTATATGTAAATGAAGACAACCTAGGATCCTTTCCAATAAGAGGAATAAATATTTATTAAGTGCTTGTCATGTATCAGGAAATGTTCTAAGTGTTTTTACAAATATTTCATGTGATTATCACAATAACCCTGGGAAGTAAGTACTATTGTTATTATTCCCATTTTACAGATGAGAAAACTGAAGCAAACAGAGGTTAAATGACCTATTTAGGGTCACACAGCTATTAAGTGTTTGAGGCTGGATTTGAACTCATCTTCCTGAATCCAGCCCCAGCACTTTATCCATAGTATCACCTAGCTACCTCTAATAATACCAGAAATAAAATAAAGATGCCCTAGCTATAGCAATAAGATAAGAAAGAATTGTGAGAATAAGCATAGGTAAAGAAGAAACAAAATTATCAATTTATGCAGATGATAAGATAGTGTGCTTCCAGAACTCTAGAGAGTCAACTAAAAATAAATTGGAACCATATCCAGTAAAGTTGTAGGATATAAAAGAAATTCACCTAAGTCATTTAGCAATTTAAAATAACTACAGAGATATAAAATATTTGAGAGATGACCTGCTAAGGTACAAACAAGTATTATACATTTATATATATATATATATATTTAGTTTTTTTGCAAAGCAATGGGGTTAAGTGGCTTGCCCAAGGCCACATGGCTAGGTAATTATTAAGTGTCTGAGACTGGATTTGAACCTAGGTACTCCTGACTCCAGGGCCAGTGCTTTATCCACTGTGCCACCTAGACGCCCATAAACAAGAATTATATTAATACAACAACAAAATATTGTGTATAGAAATATAGACCTTAATAATTAGATTAGAGAAATAGTAAGTCCTCAGGAATAGGTTAAAACAGTTAATAAAAATGATGATGCTATCTAGATTAGTTTATTTATTCAGTGCCATACCAATCAAACTATAAAAGAATTCCCTCATAAAACTAGAAAAAATGTAAAATTTGTTTTGAGACAGAAAGTCAAGAGTCTCAAGAGAAATAATAATATAAAAAGTGGACAGGAAGGAGACGTGGTAGCGCTGGATCTCAAACTATACAACAAAGCAGTAATTCTCATTTTTGGTTATGATTAAAAACATTGAAATTAACCTTTTTATTATACTTTGACTAATTCATTTCTCTACTTTTGCTCATGTTACCTGATAAAAATCATTTACTTTTGTTTTGAAGAACACTGAATGTGGGAAATGAATTTAATAGAAATGTTAACCCTTCTTTTTAAGAAATCTGCCTTGTCTGGCTAAATAAAAAGTTTAAGTGTATTAAAAATAAAAGGTGAGAGAAAAAACATTAATAATGCAGATGAAACTTACAAGTGTGATGTTTTTGAATGTCATTTGTTAAACATTTACCAGCACATTTCTGTGGTAGGGAAAGGGGTCATTAGTTTACTTGATGTGATTAAAGGGTAAGGAAATTTCATGTTCTTTCCATAATGGAATGGAAAGAGTGATGGATCATCTCTCCTTTTCACAACACAACTCCTAGCAAAGGTTATTTATTCTTATGGCCTATAAACCTTTACTTCTCACTTCTTATCTCATTACTCAACTGAAACTACTCTCCCAAAGTTGCCAATGCTCTGTTTATTTTATTATAATTATTATCAACCTATTAAATTTCTCCATTGCTACTGACTAATTTTTTTTTCACATATGGAGAAATGCTGTGAATCTTTTCTTTCTACTCTGGGAAATTGTTAATACAAATCAATAATTCTTCTTTGATGGTGAGCTCCCATTCAGAAATCTCTCTCTCCCTTCCAGGGCATCATAATTCTCATCTTTCTTCCATTCTTAGACCTCCAACAGCATGCTACATCCAAGCATTCATAAATAATTACTTTTGATCAGTTAACCATGATTTTTTTTTTAGGTTTTTTTTTTCAAGGCAAATGGGGCTAAGTGGCTTGCCCAAGGCCACACAGCTAGGTAATTATTAAGCGTCTGAGACTGGATTTGAACCCAGGTACTCCTGACTCCAAGGCTGGTGCTTTATCCACTACACCACCTAGCCGCCCCAACCATGATTTTTAATAGCATAAAGATTTAAAGCAAATTTAGGCAAATGAAACTTCCAAAGACTTAAGGAATTTTCCTATTTCTGATAGACCACAAAGCTACTTACTCTTCCTAAGAGTAATGGAAAAACAGAAAAGGATGGAAAGTATTCTTTACACTTTAATGAGTCTCTCATCAGCTTAAAATCAATGGACAACTGGTGGTATAATGGATAAGGGGCTGGGCTTTGAAAACTTGAGTTCAAATTCTTCCTCATATATTCAATAACTGTATGACCCTGGGCAAGTCATTTAATCTCTTCCTGCCTCAGTTTCCTTATCTTTAAAATGGGTATAAGGAAAACATCTTAAACCCAGCCTCCCCCCCACATTGTGAAGATCAATGAGATTTTATTTGTAAATCACTTAGCACAGTGCCTTCCAAGGATGTCTTTGCACAACATTCCCCTCACTTTAATCAACATAATGTACAAGTCATGTCACCATTCCCTTGATGTTATGGTCTTCTTCAGTCTACAAAGGACAGCAGCAACAAGCTTTTATCATATTTGAAAGACTTGTCTATCCCATAGTAAGCACTATAGGTGCATTTGGAAATATATGCTGACCAGGTTGAGGGAATCTGTTAGATCTCTTGTGCTCTTTCATGGAAAGACTACATGTGGAGGTCTAGCTTCTGTTCTGAGGCCACATTTTATGAGGAGCATGAATAAATTCCCTTTATCAATGTGTAATTTGGTAGGCTAAATTCCAGGAGAACTAGGCTAAAATAAATTGTAGAGATGGCAGCAATTGAAAGATGTGTACAGGTCTATTTTTCCCAGGGGTCTCTTTTCTCCTTTGAGTCACATTGAAAAAGAACATGGTGAGTGGGTGTTTGTGTGTGTGTGTGTGTGTGTGTGTGTGTGTGTGTGTGTTTCCCTCCCTATAGGCTGAGATGGCAAATGAAGGAAAGAAATACATTTAGGAGTCCAGATTCTTCCTCATCCATACCTATGGCTTTGAACATGGGAAAAGAAAGCATAAATGGAAATGTCTTTGCTGAGCTGTCCAAGGAGGGAGGATGACGAGAACAGATGCTTACTATAGATCACATCTGAACCCATAGTCTGAGGAGGCAGAAAGCAACCCAGCCCAACCATGTGGGAAAGCCTGGCTTGGGATGAGACCAGCAGCTGCCCTGGGAGAGAACAAGCAGATCAACCAAAGTTCCTCCTCTGGCTTCCTCAGATGATAAGGAAACCAGCCCTATTTTTAAGCCTGCCCAATTCCTTTCCTTTTCATTCCCCTCAAACTGTCTGGGAGGAAGGGTGGGAAAGGAAAGAAAAAAAATCAATTCAAGCTTCAAGATTGTAGTCTGATATTTGAAGCATTGTTTTTATTGTTTATTTGAGTGTTCTTATGTTATCCGATTGTGTTAATAAATCAGTTAATCATTAATGGTAAATTATTGCAATTTAGTCTCAAAGAAGATAGATGTGAAAATCTCTCCTTTTACTCCTTTGCAAAAGTCAGGTGCTGTTGGGGTGAAACATTGCATCAGGTTTTTAAAAACGTGTTAATTGGTTTTTGCTGAATTTTTCTTTTTCCTTATTAAATAAAACCCTTTGTTATAAATGAATAAATCAAAGGGAAGAGAAAGGATATAGGAAGAAATTGAAGTGACAAAAATGTCAGTAAAAACCTGCTGACCAAGAGTGAATTTCTGAAACTTATGAGTAGGGAGTTGTGATGCCAGAACATTGGAAATGGGAGCTCATGTGAGGAAGATGTTTTAATTTGTTTTTATTTTGAGAATATTCCACAGTATATGACTTCTAATGAATCTGGGGACCAAGTCAGTCACTGAATGGCCAAGAAGACTTGAAAAATGAGGTATGGAGAGGAAAGAACTGTTCAAGGATAGATGGCATGCCATTGGGTAGTCACACAATATACTATAGATCCCATAGATTCTGGGGGTCCCAAATATTCTCTTTTCTTTACTTCACTTCTCATAGACATCTCTCTTCCCAACTCCTTTCCTTCCATGGAACCTTAGTCTGAAAAGTCAATTCCCAGACTCTGTTATAAATTATTATCACCTAATATATAACAAAAAACTAGGAAATGAGGACTATAGGAATATAGGATCTAGACTGAGATGGGAATTTAGGTATCATAGAGTCTAAACATTTTACCAACTCAGGGAACTGAGTCCTAGGAACTCTTCTCTGAGCTAAGTCCAATCAACACATAAAGCATAGTGAAAATAATACTATAGCCATAGGATTTAGAGCTGGAAAGGATCTTGAAGGTGGTCAAGTCCAAGGCCATGATGACTGTAGACAATAGATTGAATCTTTTTCACTTCATCACTTCCTTCCACTGACCAAAGAAAAATAGTCAGATAAATAAAGAGGAGTTAGATTTTTTTTTCCTGTGCTTTAGTCCAGGGAAGCAAAGGCAAGACAGGTGCTATGAACTGAATTTTAGTAGGCCATCCATCTCTGGTCCCATTTGATTACATCTTTCCCTGCCTTCCTCTCCACTCCATCACATCAGTATTGCTTGTTTTTCCTGCTTTCTGTCACAGGGTCAGTCCCCTGGACTCCTTGATGGCTCAGAAGGAGAATTAGGGGTACTAGAATGACTCCAGGGCCTCCTTTGACTCCAGGGCCTTCTTTGCTTCCATCTTGACTGCATGATTTCTCTATATCTCAGGTATGCATCTTGGGGGAAGGAAATTTTTTCCAAAATCAAAAGCCCTGGAAAGTGGAAAACTAGATAATGCCTATATCATAACCCTCTGAATACAACAAATGTCTATGACAACATCATTGGGATTCAATTAATTTTGAATTAAGTTAAATTTATGAGTTGAAGGTATTGTCTCTTTAGCATGTGAATAATTTGTTTGCTGATGACAATCAAAACAGAAAGAATCTATTTGTAAAGAAATAGTTTCTCAGATAAAATCTGAATGAGAAACATACATTTTTAGGGAAATTAAATAAAGATTTGTCCCTCTGAGAAATGTACTGAGAAAATTTGTTTGGGGGCAGACTATGACCAAGATTGCAAAGTATTGTAATCTCTCATCCAATTATGTGAGACTGTTTTTAGAGTTTGGAAAATTATAGCTCCTTAAGTGTTTAAAAAAACAACTGTTTGGGGACTAACAGAAGTTTCAATAAGTATTATGAGTTTTATGTATAATGGAAAGGTAGATTTTGTTAGTTTTAAAGGGAAAAATGAGTCACTTGTTTCAGGGGAAGATGAAGAGAATTTGAAAGTAACAGAAAGAATTTGGGTGGAGATACATATTGACTAAAAGTAGAGAATTATAATTGTAACAGAAACAATTGTAATCTTAAAAGCTGCATGGGGTGGAGACTCCCCCCCATCCTTAATGTACCATTGATTCTTGTTTAATGTAAAATTTGTATCTTGATCTCCTTGGGCTTTACTCTCTAACTAATTCTGGGTCCAGTGTAGGGGAAGGGAGTTCATAGAAGGCAGTCTGTTAGTTTTTACATTGTTTCCATGGTATACATTGATCTAAGTTGAATGTGATGAGAGAAAAATCATATCCTTAAGGAAGAAACATAATGTATAAGAGATAGCAAAATTACATAATAAGATAGCAGTTTCCCCCCCTAAAGTGAAGTCTTTGGAGACCAGGCATTATTAAGACAAGCTCCCCTCTTTCTCTGAGAGCTATATAGTCGGCTTTTTTTTACCTTAGTGCTCAATCTAGGAGAAAGCACCTTGGGTCCCTAGATGTTTTTTCTCTCTTTCTCATTCACTACTTTTTTGTGGTTGTCCTCTCCTATAAATGTACACATTAGGAGCAGCTAGGAGGTGCAGTGGATAGAGTACCACAGGTAGAATCAGGTAGACTTGAGTTTAAATCAGGCCTCTGACACTTAGAAGCTGTGTGACCCTGGGCAAGTCACTCATTCAAGTCACTTATTCCCAATTGCACATTATATGTATATAAATACACATATGGAAATATTTTACACACATGCCTAGGTATTTTACACATATGTTAAATTTTATGCATGTTCACACACACATATCTATTTTTGGTAGTTAGGATATATATGTATATATGTATATATAAAATACATATTTACATATCTATATCTGTCCATCTACCCATCATCTATTCATCTATCTATGAGAAGGGAAGAACTTTAAGGTTTCTGGCCAAAGCAGGAACAATCACTGTTTATATTCACTCTTTTTTTTTTAAGTTTTTATAAGGCAAAGGGGTTAAGTGGCTTGCCCAAGGCCACACAGCTAGGTAATTATTAAGTGTCTGAGACGGGATTTGAACCCAGGTCCTCCTGACTCCAGGGCTGGTGCTCTATCCACTGAGCCACCTAGCCACCCCTACTTTTCCTCTTAACCAATTATGATCAAGTGGGGCTTGGTCTACCTATTGTGGACCAACCAATGAAAGTCAAAGTAATTTGGAGCTTGTAAACCCCAAGACATCTTGCAGGTTTTGGTAATCACAAATTTACATTTCTTTGGGCTCTATACCCATAGGAAAGGGTGTGAAAATCCATATGGACATGAATGGAGAAGAGAGTAGAGCAGAGCTGAACTGCCCAACTTGTGGGACAGCTTCTAGAGGCCCACCGGTCTCATTTCTTACCAAGCCATAATCACTGAATTTAGCTGTTAGTTCAGCTGTTAAAGATCCTTCCTTAAAAGAGGCTAAGAATTCCCATTCCAGGGGTGGCTAGGTGGCTCAGTGGATAGAGCACAGCCCTGGAGTCAGGAGGACCTGGGTTCAAATCCAGCCTCAGACACTTGATAATTACCTAGCTGTGTGGCCTTGGGCAAGCCACTTAACCCCATTGCCTAGCAAAAACCTTAACAAAAAGAATTCCTATTCCATCTGGGGCCATTTCTAGTCATCTTGATCCATATCTGCCACTGGACTCAAATGACCACACAAACACACACAGAACCAATGACCGACGGACCTGTTTCTTTGGTTGTGTTCTCAAACAAAACTTCACACAACTTAATATTTTTTTTTCATTAGTCATCCTAGAACTGGGAGTCCACCCTCATTCCAATGGGGATCCTATAGGATGCCTTTATACACCTGACCCCATTTTTTCTGGCAGTTTACTCAACCAGGAATGGCACTCCTTAGAAGAACTTCTGCTTACTGTACTGGACTAGATTGCCAAAGTCCAAGACTTTTGGCTTGTTCCATCTAGGATATTCCCCATTGAAGATGCTGGAGATCATCCTTCTTGACTTTTTTAAAAGGGGCAGTTCCTGGTTTTCTGTGAGTCTTATCCTACAAATGACTCTTGAATATTCACAGATTTGTTTTTTTTTTTTTGACAAATTCTCCCAAACTTCCAATTCTTAATTCCTAACCTTTGGAGTCCTGAGACTTCAGATTCAAAAGGATCAAAGGGCTCAAAGGTCCTTTATAAATGAATATTCAACAAAATTTATACTAGCTTTTCTTTAAAACTTTCTAAAAATTTAGCTCTGATTGTCCATAACTACTTTAGTTCTAAGCAAATATAAGTGATAACAATCATATTCACTGATTGAAAGGAGAGACCTTTTCCTTTCTTCAAGTCTGTAAAACTAAAATGGGTCTTCTTAGGTCAGAAAATTGTGGGATTGCTTCCACAGTGGTCCCATACCTTAACAGCTTACCACTGAGGTAGAGAATCTCTCTCTAAGACTACTGGGGCTAACCCAAATTATTGTTCCTTCAAGGTGATATCTGAACATTCTTGTGGGCAATCTCTCCCCTAAGTCCTACCAATCCAGGAACTAGTCATAGGGTCTTCTAGATGTGTTTCTCACCCTTCTGTGAACCTCTGAAAGGTCCTCCTCAACAATTTAAGAGATTTCTCTACTAATGACAAGAATGACTTAATTGTTTCTTGATAAAGGAATTTTGAGGGGGGAAAAAATCTATTTTAACATTGCCAAGAGGAAGTTTTAAAATTAACTATGTAGCTAATTGGCTGAAAATGAGGAACTAGGGCATGTAGGTGGCATGGTGGATATAGGGTATTGACCCTGGGGTCAGGAGGACCTGGGTTCAAATCTTACCTCAGACATTTAATAATTACCTAGCTCTGTGACCTTGGGCAAGTCACTTAACCTTTTGCCTTGCCAAAATGAAAAAAAAGAAAATGAGGAACTAGAAATTCTACTACTGTATCTCCTTATCTTAATGAAATGAAAGTAAAGAAATTAGAGGGAAAAAACCAGTAGCTCATGTTTAAGAAGTTAAAATGATTATGGTCATATAGTTTTATATAGAAATCCATTTACATGCGCTTGGAGCTTATACATTTTAAACACATTTAGTTACAAATTCACAGTCCTTACCTCAACTGGGGACCTTTCTAAAAGAAAAAACATTTAGGTTAGGTCAAGGCAAAATCACAAATCTTTAGTTGGAGAGACATTTCAAGTTCACAGAATTTGGGTACAGTGTAAGGGGATTTTAATTTTTCAGGGTCTGTGTTCACTGGTTCTAGTGTGAACTTTCTTTTCTGGATTGTCAATAATATGAGGTTTGAAATTGTCCAACCTACAATATAAGAAACAGTTAAAACTTGGAGCCAATGGCATTTTATTAAGGGGTTCTTGGTCTCCTTTAATGAAGTAGACCTCAGATCTTTCTCACAGGATGCCCCCTTCCTCCATGGTCTTATTTTTATAAGGTTTTAATATTTGATTTGATACCTGAGCATTATAGAGGGGTTACACAAAATACAGAATCCCATTGGTCGATAGACCTTGCTTCAAGGGTCAGAGATGATGTATTGACCAGAAATGGTATGTCAGCAGGGAGGTCACAGGTTGGGTCAATTCAGGAAATATCTCTACTGACTAATTGTTATAAGGATAGATGGGTTCCTCCTCATAAAAAGCAAGAGAAGATGGCACAAGTCATGTAAATACCAAAAACATATTGGGGAACTTTTTGTACCATGTCACACATGCTCAGCTTGGTCAAAGAATATGAGCAAAAGTGGGTGAAAAGTTTGGCAGTTAGTAAACAAGACATTAAGGTGAGGTCTATTATAGAGGTCCTTCTATAAAAACCTATTTTATCTACTTATTTCTATATAATTTGTGTGTGAGAAATGTAGGGTGTTGGTTTTCACAGGGTGTGGAAGGAGGCCCTTAGGGAATCCATTACAAAGGGGGAATGGCCCAGCCAATCACAAGACTGGAAGAGTTTTCCTAATCCCATTCCAGGGATACCAAACCCCAAACCAGTTCTCAACTGGTCAAGAGTGACCTAGAGATCTTTTCCTAATGCTACTGAGTTTGTGCAATTAGGTAATTGAATATTAACCCACACACCCCTGTGACGATTGGGGTTCATTGGCATATCATCCATCATCATATGATGTGTGTGTGTGGGGGATCAAATTAGGGGCATGTTGTGGAATGGGTGGACTTCTTAGATTGTAACTCAAACTCTGAAAGCCTATGAACATCCAAGAGGGAGGGGAAAGAGTTTCTGAAGACCATAAATTACCTGACTTTGAAGACTAATTTGTGCTTCATGCCTAGGTGAAGTACCTGTACCTTGTAAAGTATATCTTGCAAGGTTCGTGAATAAAATGTACAATTTTCTCTCACTCTAGCAGGCTTTTCTTTTCATTCATTCATTTATAACATCGTGTAAAATATCAAACTGATTAATACTACTTGGAATAGAGTAGGGGTCCTAATGAATCATAATTCACAGTTTGTATTCCCAGAGTTCATAGCATAAGGTCTGGCACATAGTAGACACTTAATAAGTGTTTATTGGTTCTTCCTTTGAAAGGTCTAGACTTCTAAGAATTCAGTGACTGAACAGAAGCCAAAAGTCTAAGAGTCCTTGGGGTGCCCTGGAGACATCTGCCCTCCAGGGAAGGAAGCCTGGAGGTAACTTGCTTATCCCTATAGAGAAGGGTTTAGTCTGTCAAATATTCATTAAGACCCTTGAGGATATAAATATAAGAAAAGAAAGATAGTCCCTGCTTTCAATGAATTTACAATCTAAAGGGGGGAAACAGCACATTAAAAGAAGTTGAAAAGCAAGTGGGAGGGGGAAAAAAGGTACCTGAGACAAGGTACAAAGGCATAATAGAGTGAAGTCCAAAGGAGTTAAGCTGGTGGAAAATGAAGAGAGGATTGACTGGGAAGCTTTTTTTTTTTTAACTTTTAAATTTATTTATTTATTTATTTTGAATTTTACAGTTTTTCCTCTAATCTCATTTCCCTCCCCCCACCCCCCACAGAAGGCAGTCTGCTAATCTTTACATTGTTTCCATGGTCTGCACTGATTTCAGTTGAATGTGATGAGAGAGAAATCATATCCTTAAGGAAAAAAAATAAAGTATAAGAGATAGCAAAATTACATAAGATCATGGTTTTTTTTTTTTTAAATTAAAGGTAATAGTCTTTGGTCTTTGTTCAAACTCCACAGTTCTTTCTCTGGATACAGATAGTATTCTCCATTGCAGAGAGCCCCAAAATGTCCCTGATGTTGTGCTGATGGAATGAGCAAGTCCATTAAGGTTGATCATCACCCCCAAGTTGCTGTTAGGGTGTACAACGTTCTTCTGGTTGACTGGGAAATTTTTTGTAAAATGAGGGCTTTGGAAGGAATTCTTGCTCTGTCCTCTAGCCCTAGAATGGGGAGTGGGGGTGGACAAAGGGTTGGAATAGAATAGATTCTGGTATAGCAGTGCAAATCCTAAGTGAAAGCTTGACTTCTGGAGGGATTCAAAGACATATAATGTAAATGTAATGTGTAATATGTATAACAGTAGACTCCCACACAAACACATCCTCAAGAGGTTTGAAAAGTTCAATTGCATATGAAGAGGTCAAGAAGACAATGAAATTGCCTTGGGGCATAGATTATATTCCTGCTCCCTACCTACTCATTTGTATCAAGTTACCAAAGAAATATGGGAAGTGTGGGGTAGCTAGGTGGCACATAGAGCACTGGCCCTAGAGTCAGGAGGACCTGAATTCAATTTCTGCCTCAGAAACTTAATAATTACCTAGCTGTGTGGCCTTGGGCAAGCCACTTAACTCCATTTGCTTTGCAAAAACCTTAAAAAAAAATATGGGAAGTGGAACTGAACCAAGAAGATTGCCTGCCATACACTTAACAAATGTAATAAAAAACCCTCCACCATAAGTGACTTCTTCCACTGCAGAGCTGCACAAAGCTCCCAGGAAATGGAGCATCCAGTAAAATGATGATGAACTGGTGTAGGTGGCTTGAGAAAGAATTCATAGATCATCTCTTAACCAAGAGACATAGGGGTGGCTAGGTGGTGTAGTGGATAAAGCACCGGCCTTGGAGTCAGGAGTACCTAGCTGTGGCCTTGGGCAAGCCACTTAACACCATTTGCCTTGCAAAAAAAACAAAAAACCTGAGACATAAACCATTTCTTAGTCAAAGGAGGCATTTATTCACTGAAAAGATGCAGAAATTTAGAGAGGGGGAGATTAGAGACCTGATATATGCTCATCTATATTGGGAGAGAAGAAGGGAGAAGAGAGAAAAAAAGATCTCAGTAGATGATTAAACCTGGAGGTAAGAAGTTATTCCAAAAATGGGGTTGAAACCACCAAGTTAGGATTAATAATTAAAATATACATTTTCTTGTTAAGGAGAATTTTTGGATAGCAAAGTAGACCCCAGGTGCTGATAATAAGTAATTAAGTCCCTTTAGGTAGACTGGGATCCTTACCAAAAAAATATAAATAAATAAAGGACAAGGATAGCCCTAAGCAAGTCAAGAGCAGAGGGCACTGATAAAAGGCAACTAGAAGACAAAAAAAAAAGCCTTGGTCAGAGGCAGGAGCAGTAGAACCTGTAATTAAGTCATAGTTAGAATTCCAGGTTTTAATGAGGATTTTAGCTAGGACCCCCAGAGCAGATCTCAATGTTGGGGATGGGGGCTCATTAATTGTGACCTCCATCAAGAAGAGATTACCTTTCAGCATAATCTGAGATTGGACATGACTAATAAGGAAATATTGTTTAACATGATTATATGTGTTTAACTTGTATGAGATTTTTTGCTGTCTTGGGGAGGGAAGGAAAAAAGAAGTAGGGGAAAAATGTGGAACTCAAAATCTTACTGTGAGGAATGTAGGGTGTTTGGCTTCTACCTAATGTAAGAGGAGATTGTTGGTTTATATTTCAAAGACTAAGGTCTGACTGTGTGGGTGCCTATGTACAGGTATGTGAGTATAAGACAATAGAAATGACCCTGACCAATCATTGAGCTGAATAAGGTCCCCTCACCTGACAGTAAACCTCCTTACACAGGGGAGGTCAAAAACTAGCTTCAACTAGTCAGGGGTTGGTCTAAGTCCTTTGCACCTGCTCAATGAAGTTCATACATATTCCTGTACACTCCCCTGTGCTCATTAGTATAATGGCCAGGGGAGGGAAAACATTATTAGAGAATAGTATGTGGTCAAGGTTATTAATTAGATTGTAATCCCAACCAATGATTGGCAGGAAGGGGAGGAACAAGCTTTTCAAACTACATAAAAGACTGTTCATTGTTGTAATTCACTGCTTTTCTTGCTAGCAGAGATGGCCTTTCTTTGCAGAGTAGTTAATAAAAACTATTTTAATCACTCTGGACTAAGTATTTATAATTATGAGCCATTGATAACATTACAAAAGAATGTTGAAAGCTATCCTTGCATGCAATTGTAAAAAAATAAAATTTTTAAAAAGCTTAAAAAAAAGAAAGTATGCTTTCAAAGTTTAATTTCTTTAGTTATATATATATATATATATATATAATTTTTTTTTGGCAAGGCAGTAGGGTTAAGTGACTTGCCCAGGGTCACACAGCTAGATAATTATTAAGTGTCTGAGGCCAACTTTGAACTCAGGTCCTCCTGACTCTAGGGCTGGTGCTCTATCCACTGCACCACCTAGCTGCCCCTGATTCTATATTTCTGATTTAAGATTGGCTTCTAAGCCACTAATTAGATGTTAACCTCTACCCTTCTTAAGATCCACAGCTATAAATCTGAAGGCAGGCTCTGTTGTTTCATCAGTCTGTTTCCTCTGATTGCATATGCAAACTTGCAAGTTTAGCTGTCACAGATGTATAGACAATAGGAAAAGAGCTGATCTAGATCTCCCAAAATAGGAGACAACAATCTTCCTTCTAATTGAATATTTTCTTAGCTTATTGGTTTCTTGTAATAGGACAGACTTATGAGTATGTTAGAGAAATTATAAGTCTGATTAGTGACATCTTTATGTACTAATGTGTAACCTGATTGGTTGGCTCTTTGTCCTTTCTGTATAAATATGCCTCCAAAACTTAAAATCAGAGTTGATATTTTTAATGATGTCATCCACCCATGAGTTTGGTAAGATCCTAGAGAATAAAACTTATAACTAACTTCTTTTTATTTCACTTTTAGCCTAAAAAAATTATGTTTAACATTTTGGTGCTATGGACTTTGATAGACAGAGATTAAAAGATGGACAGAATCTTTCTCCTCTCTCATTGGAAGGAAGGAGGTCTTTAATTTTTCAACTCCCTGCTTCATTTTGAACTGAACTTTTGTTTCCCTGTTGTGTTATGATGGACAAATGACCTGCACAAGTCAGATTTGTTCCTAACAATGCTGTATAAAGGGCCCAGAGTTAAGACAGATTTTGAGCCTGGCAAAAGTTTTTGTTGGTCTTGTGTGAGGAATATGTGGGTGTTTGGGTTCCACAAGAAAGTGAAGGGAAGATTGTTAGTTTACATTACAAAGACTGGGGTCTACCTATATTTTTGCCTATGGTCAAGGTACTGAGTTAAGATAAAAGATTTAGCTTCCATCTGGTCAAAAACTGATGAGATTGCCCCACCTGTTTTTAAGTTAACCTTTGCTCATGCTCAAGGAGATCTAGCTGTTCTTGCTCATTAGTATAATGAGCAGAGTGGGGGAAATGTATGGGAACCAATTTATCAACCAGATTGGGACCCCAGCCTATGATTGACATGAAGAGGCAGGAACAAGGTCTTTCAAAGTGCATAAAAGACCTTGCATTTGAGATTTTCTCACCCCTCTCTCCCACCTTGAGAGAGGTGTGCCATTTTGTTAAGATATCTTAATAAAAACCATTTTAATCAGTCTGGACTAAGTCTTCATGAACTATTTATAACAATTTGGAGGCTCGTGTGGGATATTAATGTAAATCTCTTTTCCTGGTATTTCCCCAGAAGAACACAAGAAAATAATGTGCACAAATGGCTTGATTTCAAGCCCACTTTCTTGGTGTTCTCTGTGGGGAAAATATCTCAGAGATTCCTGGGAAGATTGGCCTGTGTTTGGAACTGAGAGTGATTAAACTATCTGGGAGTAAAACCACGGGAAAGAGGCAATTTCCAGGGTGATGGTGGGCAGAACTACCCTGACTGGCTGAGAAGTTCTTCAGGTGGGAGATCTATGCCAAAGGAGAGGATAGAGGATACATAATAGGGTACCCCCAAAGGGAGGGAAGGGGATTTGGGGTCCCTCTCCAGGAATTTCCCCAAAATCTTAAAGGGGAAAAGTTACCTCTAGACTTGGGGGCAGGGCAAAGGAGCCACAAGGTTGGCAGCTGGAAGCCAGGGAAGGAAGGAAGCCGATTGGATCCAGGGTGCAGTATGAGTTTGAATGTTCCTGTGTGTGGGGGGGTGTATTTGTTATATGTCCTGTCTTGTATAAGTGATCTGGGTTAGGTATTTCTGAGTCTGGGGACCCCAGTCTAAGTTTTTTTTCTCATTTTATTTTATTTTCATTTATTTATTTTAGGTTTTTGCAAGGCAAATGGGGTAAGTGTCTTGTCCAAGGCCACACAGCTAGGTAATTATTAAGTGTCTGAGACCAGATTTGAACCCAGGTATTCCTGACTCCAGGGCTGGTGCTTTATCCATGGTGCTTTATCCACTGTGCCACCTAGATGCCCCATTTTTTTCTCATTTTAAAGAAAGATTTTATTTATTTTGAGTTTTATAATTTTTCCCCTATTCTTGCTTCCCTTTCCTCACCCCCCACAGAAAGCAGTCTGTTGTTCTTTACATAAATTTAACATGATGAGAGAAAAATCATATCCTTAAGTAAGAAAATAGGATGGGTCCATGTCTCTGATAAATAAAATGAGTAAGTAAAAATCTTGATAGAAGAAAAAGTCAGTAGTCATATCAATAACAAGGTTTATGATTTAAGAAAGAAATCATTAACAAGGTGTGGAACCCAAACTCTTATAATACTTGGAAGGGGTGAGTCTGCCACTTTTCAACTCAATCGCTCTAGTTTTGAAATATCGCTTTGGTTGAAGTTTAATTTTTTCTAGAATTTTAGTTCTCATTTTAGAAATTCTCATCTTCTAGTAATTGTTTACTTTTTGCTGGCTGGGTGTTGAGGACTTGTCCCTGGATCTGAGTGTGGAACTTGCTTGGTAAGCAGCCTGGTATATAAGTCTGTTAAGGAATGTTGTCTGGCACCCTGTTGTCTAGCTTTGTGTTGTATATTTGGTTCCCCTGTTTTGTGTTTTTTGTTAAAATTGTTTGTTTATTTGTGTCTTAGGACCCTCTAGTGTGAAAGCAAAGTGGGTTTTCCCTTGAGTCTCTGGCACTTCTCTGGTATGAGAATTTGTTCCAAGATGCTCTGACTTGGTTTATGTGTTTTGCATGTGTTTGTTTAATTTGTGTATTCTTTGTGGTACAAGCAGAATCAAACTTTTTGTTGTCTCTTCCTGGTCTGCTTGTTATCCTTACTGACCAAACCTGCTCCCTCTTTCTCTCCTCCCCTGCTAGGAGAGCATCTCCTGCTTCCCTCTCCCCTTCTTTCTGTTTCATAGCCAGGAAATAGGGGAAATCAGATTTTTTTTTTTCTTTTTCAAAAACTCACAGCTTGGCACCACAGGATAGTTTTTCTTGAAAGTCATTTTTTTTAAACAAGGCAATGGGGTTAAGTGACTTTCCCAAGGTCACACAGCTAGGTAAATATTAAGTGTCTGAGTTTGGATTTGAACTCAGGTCTTCCTGACTCCACCTGGTTGCCCCAGTCATTTTATTTTTGGAGCAGAAAAGGACTCTCTTCTTCTTTTCCTGATTTCCTTAAACTCTGGTCTGGCTGAAATTTCATCCTTCCATTTTTCTCATTCTCTGCTATTCCCAGTTGCCAGTTATATTTCTGTGTTCTGATTAACCAATTTTAGCCTCCTGGATTTCCAGGCTCATTTCCACATATACTCCTCTGGGACTTGGGAACTATCCTTCTCCCCATCTTGTTCTTTCTATCTTCTCTAAGATAAAATTTGTTTCTGTAAAGCAAATTATGTTACATACTTTGTGAGTTTATAGATAAATCAGAGTGGTACCACCCATCCCATTCAGGAAGAGAAGTAAGTTTCTTTCAAATCTGAGTGTTCCAGGGGAATGTGGAAGGAAATCTTCCTCCTCCCCTTTCTTTCAGTCTCCCTGTCTGCCTCTGGTTTAAGGTTAGCTGCCTGAGTCTCTGTATTCAACTTTGTCACTGCTCTGGGGCAGGTTCAGCATGAACAACTTCCCTATTGTTGTTTCTGAGGTTGAAGACTTTGGAATGGGAAGGTGTGTTTTGAATATTGGAATTCTTGCTATAAATTAATGCCCTGTTCCTCACCATAAAATTGATAAAGTTATTGGAAAATGTTTTGTTACTAGGGTTGTGAATATTTCAAAGGGTTAAAAAATATATTTAAGAGAGTTTGATTGATGCTTTTTCTTTTAAGGGATATCTAAGTTTTAACAAAGAAAAAAATTTATTGTGCAAGGTTTTAAAATTTATTGTTTGACTATAAAAGTAAGATTTGTTAATAACCATATCTACAAAAACCATAAAAAGAAAGAATAAGCAGTCTGAAATACAGTTAATTAGTGCACTAAAATAATAAATAATAAATTTATAAAATGAATTTTGAAAGACTTGGAAAGGGAATAGAAAGATAAAAGGAAAAATGGAAGGTGTAAAAAGTTTGAATTTTTTAAACCATATGAGAGATTTATTTGACATAAAAGATGCCCTCAAGCACATTATAAAGTAAGTATGAACAATTTTAAAAAACTTTATATGAGAACTATAAATCAAAAATTAAGTTATTAAGTAAATCAAAAATTATGGAATTTAGATTTGAACTCAATTAAATTGTTCTCAGATGTAATAATTAAGAAAATTAAATCCTAACATCAGATACTACCTGCAAATCTCTAGCAGTGTATTGCCTGAGAAATAATAAAACCCAGAAATATTGAATGTTTGGGAAAAAAAAATTTGTGAATTCAGGGGTGACTAGATGGTGCAGTGGATAAAACTCTGACCCTAGAGTCAGGAGGACTTGAGTTCAAATCCAACCTCAGACTCTTAATACTTCCGTAGCCATATTGGATAAGTTATTTGACTCCATTTCCTTGCAAAAACAAAAAAAAAATTGTGAACTCTTCTTAATTACTTTTGGGCTCTTAAAAGATTAATGTGGAGTAGATTTTCATCTGATCTTAAGACTTCAGAGTCTAGCCCATACAGAGCATTCAAAGAATGTCACTTAGGAGGGAACTGCAGAAAGAAAAGTTTTTTTAAGAGGTCAGTCTGGATCAGTTAAAAAAAATGATGAAAGTTTGCAAACAGTTTGGTGACAAGAATGATTTTCAAAACTGTTAAGGAAACCTCTATCTGCAGTTCACTTTGTGCTTATAAAGATGAAACAAATAATTTATTGCTATAAATAGGCCAACATACTCTCCTCCCTCAGCAGGGTTGAGGAAATAGTTCAAACATCCTAGAACTACTCCAAACTTTCACACCACTACACTGATTTGTGGGAAGGAGAAATTGGCTCTAAATAGCAAAAAGACTATGCTTACTTATTTAATTAAATTTAAATTAATCCATTTATTAACAGCTCTTGCAAGACATGGGTGCCCCTTAGGGAGAGACACCCTGAATCCTCATAATGTACAAAATTATATAGTAGAAGACCCCTGCTCCTCCTCTCTGAGTCCTGATAGGTCCTCATCATTGGGGTTACATTCTTTTTTTGTTTGTTTGTTTGTGGTTTTTTTAGGTTTTTGCAAGGCAAATGGGGTTAAGTGGCTTGCCCAATGCCACACAGGTAATTATTAAGTGTCTGAGGCCAGATTTGAACCCAGGTACTCCTGACTCCAGGGCCAGTGCTTTATCCACTATACCACCTAGCGGCCCCTGGGGTTACATTCTTAGGACTTACCTTCCCCTCAGATCTTCACTAAGCAGGCACACCAGTTTGAGATAGCTTACAACTGCGCCCCCCCCAAGATAATTTGAAGTCTGTTGAGGGGCTTCATTTAGCTCACAAATTAGTCAAATTCCTTTCTCATCATTACCTTCCTTTTGTCTATCCTTCAGCTTCCTGTAGAACAGACTGGCATCTTTTCAGTTTCCACAAAGACCAGACATCCAGGCTTTTGTAATTTATTATTCTCCCAGATACCTGTATTATTCTTGCAATTTCCTTATTCTATATCCTCATTCTTGTGGAAACAAAATATACAATTCTTTCTCACATATATTAATTTTGATTTAATTTACCCCAAAATTTAGTCCTGAAGGGAACAAAAATAAGGCTACCTAATATTTGGTGTTTTGGTATCAAGGAAAATGTATATACTATAACAAAGAAAAGGTGGTTTAGGTTATTATTCTGTAAGGAGGAAACAAAGATCCATAAGATTATCAAATGTTTGGCATGAAAACAAATGCTAAGGTTTTATTATTTTTTTCAGTTATATAACTCTATATGGGCTGATCTGTTTAAGGTATTTCTTTCTCTTTTTTTTTTTGTTGTTTTTTTTTGCAAGGCAAATGGGGTTAAGTGGCTTGCCCAAGGCCACACAGCTAGGTAATTACTAAATGTCTGAGACCGGATTTGAACCCAGGTACTCCTGACTCCAGGGCTGGTGCTTTATCCACTATGCCACCTAGCCACCCTTGTTTAAGGTATTTCTGAGAATACATTTAACTAAATTAAGTTTTCAAGTTTTGAAAATGCATAATTTTGATTGTGATATTGTGATGTTCCTAAATGTTCTAATATTAATAGATTCAGATTATTGATTGTATCACCTATGATTCCTAATAAGGATAAAGGTGCTTATACAATAAACATTTGGGGGTTTAAAATTGTTCTGTTAACAACAAACAGAATGAATGAATGAAGTAAATTTAAGTGAAATAAAATCTCATGGTATCATTATTATTATTATTATTATTATTGTAACTAAAGCTTTCTGGATATCACATGAATTCCATAAGATTAAGTGAAGTACAAACAAAATTTTGTGATCATAAAAAGGGATTTTTAGAACCATCTAGGCATAAAATCTTTCTTTTTTTTTTTGGTAAGGTAATGGGATTAAGTGACTTGCCCAAGGTCACACTGCTAGGTAATTATTAAATGTCTGAGGTCAGATTTGAACTCAGGTGCTCCTTGACTTCAAGGCCAGTGCTCTATCCACTGCATCACCTAACTGCCCCTAGTCATAAAATCTTTATCAAGAATTTTCCATGTTGCAGAATTTCTACTATGTGAATGAAGACCTTTGCAATAAGAACTTCATCTGTTGATGTATTTTCATAAACAAATTAATTTGAAAATTTAATGTGGGATTTTTCCAGTGATAAAGTTAAAGACAAAGAAAATTGTATTCTAATAAATCTTTAGTCTGTGGTAAACTTTGCTATTTACTGGGTGGCACAGTGGATAGAGCACTGACCTTGGAGTCAGGAGGAAGGGAGCTCCAATCCAATTTCAGGCACTTAACACTTACTAACTGTGTAACCTTGGGCAAGTCACTTAACCCTGATTGCCTCTCATCAAGGGTGATCTCCAATCATCCTGATTCATATCTGCCCATTGGACCCAGATGACTCTGAAGGAGAAAGCACCTCCTCACTCAAATCCAATTCATGTGCTTGTTATAGCATCACCTCTTAGATGTCATGGTCCTCTTCAAGAACAAAGGATAGGGCAGCTAGGTGGCACAGCACCCGCCTTGGAGTCAAGGAGTACCTGAGTTCAAATCTGACCTCAGACACTTAATGATTACCTATTTGTGTGGCCTTGGGCAAGTCACTTAACCCCATTGCCTTGCAAAAAAAAACTAAAAAAAAAAGAACAAAGGATAAACATCATCATCAATTTAATTATGTGTGTTCCCCCGTCTTAACCTTTTCCTTTAGAAAATACCTTTTGGCTCAAGGAAAGTGGTACTTAGAAACTTTGTGATAATTAGAGATTTATTGGGTGTGAAGAACTTTTGGAATTTATTTATGATACTTAGAATTTTATACCAACTTAGGTCTGATAAATTCCAATTCTAAAGATTTATTTTTGCTTTAAGATTGAATAAGAGAGAGATATCTATCACTTTTCAAGTTCTCAACAAATGCATTTCATAGAGGTTTTGTTATTGTCCTCATCAGGAGTATTTAAAAACAAAAATTTTTATATGATTTATATAAGGTATATGAAACTTTCAAATCTGTAAGCTAATTCATTGCAATAATGTGATGGTATTTGTTATATACCTCTATAACCTCTATAAATAAAAGAGGGTGGGAAGGCTGTTGATAGGGAAAAAGTTCCCACTTTGTATTTTAAAAAAAGAAACTATCAGAGAACTAAATTGGGGAGTAATTTAGTCACCTTTGACCTTTCAAAGTAATTGAAAGTTCTGTAACAAATATAAGACTTTATATGTGTTATTAAGAAGAAAAATATAATTGAGATAAATTGTATGTCAAGGAATTTGGGAATATTGAAATATATAATTATGTTTTCAGGGATATTTCCTGATTTCTTTGGGGAAAGAAAAATTTTGAACTAAATTTATAATCTGATTTGTTGTGATATTAATTGATATTGATAATATATTGTCAACAAACTCACAAGGTCTTTTGTGATAAAGGAAGAAAATTTGCAATAATCTTTGTCTTTTATCCCATGTTTATAGAAAGGAACATATATATATATACATATATGTGTATATATATATATATATATATATATATATGACAAAAAGTAAAATCTACTTAACATCTGTTATTTGAAAATAAGAAAAGGTATTAACATTGCCTAGCATTTTAGTATTTTGCTCTTGTTCTAAGGGGAATGATATGTTTAAATAAGAATCTTATATTCAATGTAGATTAATAATGTATGTTTAATTTTAAAGAAGTCAAGAATGGTAACTGCAGACTGTTGATGTAGGGGAGCTCTCACAGAAGACTGAACAAATAGCAATTCTGTGGTCCCACTGTAATGTAACTTATTGATGAATAAGATAAATTTGTCAGTTATGTGATATTATTTTGTAACTTCAAAGAAATTATATTTACAATATTTGGTTATTTCTCATGAACATATAAGCTATTTGAATACTGTAATGTTAAAGCCTAGAGTTAACATGTGATTGCTTTGAAGGGGTGGTAAGGAAAATATCACAAATTATGACCTATTCTGGCATAAATCTGTGGATTCATGGATAACATAATGATGGAAATATTATTTTGCAAAATTTAATAACTCATGTGTTAATTGACTTGAATATCTAGTTGTTCTTACTTTTTCTGGAATCAATAACACATGTTAGAACTTTAAAGTCACCCAAGATGCTCTAATGGTTTTAAAGAATTCTGAAAGTAATAATTTGTATTTTGAAGATGGCTAGTAGTTAAAAGTTTATGTATAGAAGTTTCTAGCTATATATGGAAACTGGGACTAAACTGTGATTGTTTGCTTTGAGGTAAAAGCACCTATGTAACATGAGGAAGATAAAATAATGATGATAAATTGAGATTTCCCTGTGATAATCTCTAGCTAATTGAGAAGTATGGAGATGATGGATAATCTCCTAGCCAAAAGAAGATGTTATTTTAAACATAGTTAATAATTAAAAGGGTTCGGGACAGCTAGGTGGTGCAGTGGATAGAGCACTGGCCCTGGAGTCAGGAGTACCTGAGTTCAAATCAGGCCTCAGACACTTAATAATTACCTAGCTGTGGCCTTGGGCAAGCCACTTAATCCCATTGCCTTGCAACAAAAAAAAAGCAAAAAAAAAAGGTATTTTAATACTGGCTTAGGAGCATAAAGTATAATTCTTGCTCTTTATGGACCTTCTGGTTTTTTCCTCCTAATTATTGGACCTCTGTTGAATAGCTTTCTGTTAAAATATCTCTGTGGTTTTTGCTTCCTCAATTTTTTTCCCTTGAGTTTCATTTCTCTAGCTGTATAACTCCAAGACCAGCCTCTGCACAATTCCAGTAAATTTGCCAGTCAGTCATTCTCTGAACCCTGCCTCAGTGAAGTTCTCATTGCAATGCATTCATATCCAAATGGATTCTGGAAGGCCCAGAAGAATCTGGATCCCAAATAATTTTGAGGGGGAAACGATGTAGAGAATTGTGAATTAGAAACAAAATCTGTCAAATGGGTGAAGGTTCCCCTCCCTTGAGATTCTGCCTCCCTTGGACACTGTTGATTGTATCCTGTCTCCTCCTGACCCTGTTGTTTGTATCTTATCCTCCATTCCTCCCTTCATCTGATCTTGGCCTGGACACTGGTGGGCAGGAAATGATATGTTAAAATTGGACATCAAGAACCTTGAGACAGGAAAGACCAGCATGTAGATTGCCATTGGAGGTTACCTACTTCAAGGTGTAAAAGACCACTCCCAGGCACCACCCTCTGTTCAACCTACAATGGAGGGATATTTAATGGGAAGTGTTGAGCTGTCTTGATTCTTCCAGCCTTCCATCCACGAGGAGCTCCATGGGCTTCACCATGTGGCCTGGTTAACCCAAGCCTCATGACTGCCTACCCTTTCTCTTTCTCTCTCTTGCTCTCTCTCTTCCTTTCCAGTCTTCATCTGAGCCTGTCAGCTGACCTGTCAAGATTAATTAGCAAACCACATGGCTTTTCCTTAAACTCTTCTTAATTTTCCTATCACTTTCTTATGTGTTGTAATTTCTCTTAATAAATCTCTATTTTCTTCCACATCTGCATTCTCAGGTCTGAATTGTGATTTGTCACAGGTGGATAATTGAACTCAAGCATGTGGCAACCATAGCACAGGAATGTAGACATTGTCAGAATGATTGATAACTCTAAGCTGATTTCCTACTCCCATTTGAATATTTCTCCTCTACAGCAAATAGGTAGGGGTGCAGTTTGAGGACTCAGGTGCTTGTCTCTGGGTCTAATTCACCCAAAGTATAGGTGTCATCCAGGAACTTTTTGTGTGTATGTTTATGTGTAGGTGGGAGACACCTTTTCCCCTTCTTGGGTCCTATAATCCTGAGAAATGGTCTTGGGCTTCTGGTCCTCTTTTATTTGTTGCTAACTTGGAAGTAAAGCTGAGCCAACACATACAGCTGGTAACAATGGAACAGAAAAAGAGTGGGCAGCTTTCAGAGATTGGGTGTACAGTGTTGCATTTACTCATCTGGGTCAGAATGCTCCCACACATCAAGACTGTTTGATGAAAATTAAGGGGAAATACAGAAGCTACTAAATGAAAAATGAGAACTCCATAGGGTTTGCCAGCAGGATGGTTCATCCATATCTAAGAAGGCAGCATTTAATGCCATCAAAAGTAAAGTACAAGTGAAGATTAGAGAGAGATGCAGGACTCTTGGTTCAGTAAAAAGGCAGATGAAATAGTATTTCAATAGTAAAATAGTAAGTGAAATAGTAAGATAGTAGAGGGCAGATAGTCAAAATCCAAAGTGCTTTTATGATGCCCTGAAAGCAATTCATGGGCCAGAGAAATATGGCGCATCTCAACTATTCAGTGCTAATGGAGCCGCATTGATTAATGATATGGACATGATTCTTCCATAGTGTTCTTAATTAAAAAAATTTTTTTTAAATGTATTTCATGCAATGTGGCCCAAGGTCACATAGTTGGATGATTATTAAATGTCTGAGGTCACATTTGAACTCAGGTCCTTCTGACTCCAGGGCTGTTACTCTATTCAATGTGCCACCTAGCTGCCCCCTTCCATAATGTTTTTAACAGGTTGTCTTCAACTAATGCAGAAGTCATTGACTATTTACCTCAAGGTGAAGTCATTCTGTCCCTAGTTGAAGTTCCAAGTAAAGAAGAGATTTTGAATGCCCTTAGATTCCTTTCATGTGACAAACACCGGGTGCTGATTCTATTTATTCCAGCTAAGATTTACAAGGTGGGGATCCATACAAAAGCTGACTGAAATTTTCTAGGTTATATGGCAAGAAGAAATTATCTCCCCCAAATTCAAATTGCCTCCACAGTCCAGATCTATAAATGCAAAGGGAATAGGTTGCCCTTTGACGGTCACAGGGGTGTTTCTCTTTTAGTCACTGCTTGTAAGATTCTTGCCAGAGTCCTTCTCAATAGGCTGGAAGATGATCATTTACCTAAGAGATGGCTGACAACTCCAGGAAAATTCCAGGAACAGAACAGACATCTGTATACAACATACTGTTACCCTAAGAAGTGAGTTGGAGACTAAACTATGAAATTTGGGAGTGGAGTTTATTTACCTGGGGGTTGCTAGAGGTAAAAACCCAAATCTAAGAATCCCGAGAATAGAATGAGCATGGTTTTAATAATATTTTGAGGGCTGGGGGTATTGTGAGTCAGTAGGGTACAGAAGCTGAAATAGCAGTTAGATATATTTCCTCATCAAACTATTGCACACATGAAAGGAGATAAATAAAAGATGGAAGGGGGTCAGAGTCTTGTGGTACAGGACAGTCATGTACTAGGGAGACTTAGGTTGGGTGGAGTTTACCATCTCACAGCTCCAGCTGCACCTGTGGAGGAGGGAGGCAGTTTTAGGAGGGAGCAGGAATATTGCAGAAACAACAAAAGGATTAGGTTAACAAGAGCATTAGGTAAGTCCCAGATAAAATTTATGGTATATCTTGTGACTCTTAGGGTCTACTGTTTTAGGCCCTGTCAGGATGTTCCCAGACTTAGGGGTGGTAGCCAAACTGTATTTCTGGGGAGTTTCTTGGGACCCAGAAAAGTGTCAAGGACCGCCTTTACACAGTATTAATATTATACTTCAATATGTAGATCTGACCATTGTCTTTGTGAGGGCTTATGGAAAATTAAGTCAAAATTTGGTTGCCTGAAGAAGTTCATTAGAGTTGTATGTCAGTTCTATGATGGGGTGCTTGCCTGGGTTGTGGATAGATGATGCTCTCAAGATTTCCCAGTCACTAATGGAGTAAACCAAGGTTGTATCCTTGCTCCCATGCTTTTTAGCCTGATGTTTTCAGTCAAGATATCAAATGCCTTCACTGAGAATGAAGGTCAGTCACTGCATTGATGGTAAATTCTTCAACTTGGAAAGGCTACAAGCCAAGACCAAAGTGGAGGGAGTGTTGGTGCATGATGTGCATCAATGCAGCCTCTGAAGCTGAGATGCAACAAAGTATCTGCTGCTTGTGTTCATTTTGACCTAACAATGAACACCAAGAAAACACAGGTGTTCCATAAGTTAGCCACATCATCCATGTGTGAAACCATTGATATAGCAAATGGAAATGTTTTGAATATTGTGGACAAGTTCATTACCTTGGCAGTGTCCTTTCCAGGGAGGTAGATATTGATAATGAGGCTGACACATGCATTGCCAGAGCTAGCTCAGTATTTAGGAGACTCTGATAGAAAGTGTGGGAGAGAAGAGGTATTAGATTGACTGCCAAACTCAAGGTCAACAGAGCCATTGAACTGAACTCATTGTTGTAGACCTGTGAAACCTGGATAGTCTACCAGCACCATGTCAGGAAATGGAATTGCTTCTATTTTAAATAGTCTAAGGAAGATTTTGAAGATCACTTGGCAGAAGATATCAGACAATGAGGTCTTTTCTCAAGCTAAAGTGCCAAGCATACATTACTACAGGGCGTACAATTATAATGGGCTGACCACATTGTTAGAATGTCAAACTTATGATTGCCAAAAAGACCATTTTATGGAGAAGTACAGAGGGCAAGTAATCACAAGGGGACTCAAACACCCTGAAGATCTGTCTTAAGAACTTTAGAACTGATTATATAGCATGGGAGACACTGGCACAGACTGCCTCTGTGTCCTCAGAGTACTGTGTTCTATGAGCAAGGCAAAACTGAAGCAGCTCAAAGGAAATATGGGATACATAAGTTTAGAGTAAGCACCCCAGGTGTTCAAATGGACTACTTATGCCCAACCAGTGGTAGAGCATTCCAAGCTCATATTGGACTGATCAGCAAAAGTTAGACACAGTGTATTTTGTCTTTAGCATAGTGATGTCCTTTTGGTTATCTTTGATAACAAAGGACAAGAAGCAATCAGCCAACTAACCCTGAGAAATGGTCTTGGGCTTCTGGTCCTCTTTTATTTGTCCTTTCCCATTCTAGGCACAGGTGGTAGAGTTGCTGGACCTGGAAGCTTGAGCCATGGGAGCCTGGAAATCAGGATCCCAGGCTGGATCTTGCTGTCAGGGCAGAAAGCACACCTTGGTAAGTAAGAGTGCTGAGACAAAAGTCCATAGAGGCTCTGGTCTTGGAACTGGTAGGATATATCTTACATGGAGTGAAGCTGAGAACCAAATTCTCATTCTCAGAGACCAAGGTGATGTAGGGGGAATTATGCTCTTCCTTGTTTGGAGAAAAAATGTTTTTATGTCAATTCTTGTTGTATCTTTGAAGCACATATTTATTTGTAAAAGCTAATCTGGGGGCGGCTAGGTGGCATAGTGGATAAAGCACCGGCCTTAGTGTCAGGAGTACCTGGGTTCAAATCCGGCCTCAGACACTTAATAATTACCTAGCTGTGTGGCTTTGGGCAAGCCACTTAACCCCATTTGCCTTGCAAAAAAAAAAACAAACCTAAAAAAAAAAAGGCTAATCTGACTGTTAAGAAGTGAAAGGAACTGGGATGTTGAAGGACTCCTTAAATTAAGAGAATAGAGTAGTTGGGGATTTCAGTTCAGTTAGGATTTAAATCTGTTTACATCTTCTTTCTAGAACACATTAGACATTAGGCACTCTGCCTTTTGTGTAGAAAAGCACAATGCTAATCTCCTGATCTTTCCTCAGAAATAATATGAAACAGGGGTAGCTAGGTAGCGCAGTGGATAAAGCACTGGCCCTGGAATCAGGAGTACCTGAGTTCAAATCTGGCTTCAGACACTTAATAATTACTTAGCTGTGTGGCCTTGGGCAAGCCACTTAACTCCATTGCCTTGCAAAAAACTAAAAAATAAATAATATGAAACAAATCTCTTAATATAAATCCAATTCACAAAACCCAGAAAGAGAAACTAGGAGAAGATCTACCTCAAGGTTTGTCCTCTGGGATTGTGGGTGAGCTGGGCTCAGAGGGCTGACTCTGCCAGGAGCACAGGACAAATTAGCCTGATCATCAGGGCGGCCTAGATCCTGAAAGCCTAAAAATGGGGCAAGCTTGATAGGGAGCAGAGGCATTGGTTGTGTCACTGAAGGTCTGGAGCTTGCCAGCAGAGCTGGAGGGAGAGTTCCAGTGCTTCATTTCAGCTGAAGTCTCTTCCCAGAACAAACACAATTACAGCCCACCTCTGCCCCAGGCTTGTGAGACCTGCCTCAGCTGTGAATAGGGAGAGCAATTACCTTGCCCTAGGGCAAAATCCACCACTGATCAAAGATAAAAATACCCACTCCAAGTTAAGGGAGAGGGCCTCAAATTAAGGTCACAGACACTCCAAGAAAAAGCAACCAACACAAGCCTTCTGGCCAGCCTACTTGGAGTTACTAAACTCAGTGAGTAAAACCTCTAGGGATCTCAACACCAAACCTCTGTGAACCAGCCCCTTGCCAACATATGGTCTTGGTAAAATGAAGAAAGGCCAGAAGAAAGAGGGTTACCTAGGACCTTTGAGGAGAATATGATCTGGTCTCTAGTACACAAAGACTTCCTTGAAGAAATCGGGAAGGAGTTTAAAAATCAATTGGAAGATTTGGGAGAGACAACACCTTGCAGCAAGAAAACAAATCATTGGAAAAAACAATTGAACAAATGCAAAAAAGAAAATAATCCTCTCAAAACCTCAATTGGTCAAATGGAAAATTCTTTCAAAAATAGAATTGACCAATTGGAAAAGGAGTTGCAAAAGGTAAATGAAGAAAATTCTTCTCTAAAAAAAAAAAGAATGGAGTCTGTGGAAACTAATGACTTCATGAGACAGCAGGAGCCTGTTAAACAAAACCAAAAAATTAAAAAAAATAGAAGGAAATGTAAAAATATCCCATCAGCAAAACTACTGACCTTGAGAATACATCAAGAGGGACAACTTGAGATTATAGGTCTTCCTGAAAACACTGAAGAGAAAAAAAAGCCTGGACTTAATATTATAGAATTTAGTGATGGAAAACTTCCCTGATATCATGGAACCAGAGGGCAAAATTGTTATTGAAAGAATACATCGATCCCCTCCAGAATCCTAAAATGAAAACACCAAGGAATGTTGTTGCCAAATTCTAGAACTATCAGATAAAAGAGAAAAGCTTGCAAGCAGCCAGAAAGAAACAATTTAGATACCAAGGAGGCACAGTAAGGATTACACAGGACCAGGCTGCATCAACATTAAGGGATTGAAGGGCCTGGAATGAGATATTCCAAAGAGCAAGGGAGCTTAGAATACAACCAAGAATCTACTACCCAGCAAAGCTGAGCCTTCTCTTCCAGGGGAAAAGATAGACATTTGATGAAATGGGAGACTTCCAACATATCCAGATGAAAAGACCAGAACTTAATAGAAAATTTAGACATCAAACAGGAGGCTCAAGAGACACATGAAAAGGTTAAAAAAAAGGGGGGTAAAGGAAAAAAAAAACCTGTCTACTATCCAATAAGATGAAACTGGCTATATACCCACCTGAGAGAAAAAGTCTCATAACTCTTGAGAATTGTAACTCTATTAGAGAGAATATACTTAGCCAGAAGTGATGGACACTCATGACTTTTCTGTGACTCAGAATGATTTAAAAATAACACTTCTTTAAAAAGGGGGATAATAAGGAGATGTGAAGAGGGAGGAGACTGAATGGGGTAAATCTCATTACATTAAGAGGTACAAAAGACCTATTGTAATATAGGGGAAGAAAGGAGAAGCTGAGAACCACCTGAATCTTCCTCTCAACAGACTTGGCTTAAAATTAACTTACACAAACACTTAGTTAAGTTAAGAAATATCTTACTTTTCAAGTATTAAAAGGGGGAAAGGGGAGGGAGGAGATGGGGATGGGGAGAAAAAGGGGAACTAACATAAGGAAGGGAGGGAAGAAGGGGAAAAGGGAAAGGGGAAAGAAAGGGGAGGGGGTAGACATAGGAGGGCAAACACACTGAAGGTGGTAGTATTCAGAAGCAAAATATTGGGGGATATGGATAAAGAGAAAAAAGGGGGAAATACAAACAAACAGAGGGAAGATAGCAGGGAGGGCAATAAAGAGTTAGTAATTATAACTTTGAATGTGAATGTGATGAACTCTCCCTTAAAGTGTAAGTGAATAGAAAGATATGATTTCCTCTCTTATCACATTCAACTTAGATCAATGTATACCATGGAAGCATTGTAAAGACTAGCAGTCTGTCTTCTGTGTGGGGTGGGGGAGGGAAGGAAAATTGGGGGAAAAATTGGAAAATTCAAAATAAATAAAATCTTAAAAAAAAAGAAGGTGAGGCTTTAATGATATTGGAGCATTGGGAGAGGGGTGAAGTATAACATACTTGACTTTCAGGCAATGGGGCCATTATCAACCTTTTATTTTATAATTTTCTGAAATTGCCCATCAAAGTATTTTTATCCTCTTTTTGGGCTGGCTGTAAGGGAGAGAATATTCATTCTGTGGAAGAGGAATGGACACATTAGCTTCCTGAGATGCCATTCTGGAGGATAAAGGAGGAAAAAACATTTGGAAAGGAGGTTTTAGGTTTAGCTGAGCCTACTATTATCCCCCTGTAGAGGTTAGTCTAGATCAGGACAAGTGTTTCCCTGATTCCAAAGGTGCCTCATGTGTGCTGGAGCCACAACAGTGACTTAAGGATAAAGGCATGAGATATTGTCCCTGGGAATGATGGAAAAATATCTGGGGGTGGGGAAAATAGATGGTATCCTAGCATGAGTTAGACTAGGTAACACTAGCATATTGATTCTCTATTGAGCCTGCTCTTTTCCAAGGCAAATACATGACTTAACTGTGTCCCTGTTTCTTCCCCTGTAAAAACAAGATGCTTGAGCCCATGGATGTCTGATGCCCAGGGGAAGCCTCTCTCTGTTCTAGAGAGACCAGAAATCTCAGATTAGACAAATACTAGAGGAATGATCAAAGGTTAAGAGAGGTTTGGGAGTTTGATCCAAGGCCAGATCAGAACTAGGCTGTTCACAAAGGTGGAGGATTGTTTCTTATGCAAGCTCTGTAGTTCTTAATTTCTTTGAGAACCAGGAGGAAGGGTAAGAGGGTAAAGTGTCTCCTTCCCTCCCTTTCCAGTCCTTTATTGACCAGAGCATAAGGGTGGAACTAGAGGCCACAGTAAACACAGGCAGAAGGTAACAGGGTTGCAGACAGATTCTAGAAAGGTCTTCTGGAAATCCAGGTGCCTTCAATGGGGGGTCCTAAAACCTTCCAGTGTTCTGGAGACTGGGGCCAACTGGGGACTGGGGCTGGAGTTGGTTAGACAATTTCTGCAAATGCCAGAGCCTCCCCAGATGTTGTTTGCCACCTGTAGGAATCCCTCTGCTGCCCAGGTGAGAGGTTTGTCCCCCTTTTTGCCTCCCTGAGCCCTTTACCTCATCTCTGAGTGTATCCAAAGAGAAGTGCCTTCAACCCAGCCCTAGAGACCCAGGATTGAGATCTGCTACCCTATGGGAGCTGGGGGTGTCAAAAGAGAATTTGGAACATTGAGTTTCTGTGGGATGTCTCCAAGGGAACCTGGGCTTCTCCCCAGACCAGGGATTCCAGATCTGGCTGTCAACTGATGCTTTAGTTGCTCCTGAGTCTCTTGGTACAAATTTTGGCAAAGAGGCAGTCTCTCTCAGCATCCAGTGGGGTGGGGGAGAGATGGTGGGATGTCTGCTATTTAAGGATCTAGTCGGGGAGGGGGGTCTCTGGGACCTTAAACTTAAATTCAACTCCTGAGTACGATCCTGGGAGGGAGCAAGGAGGGGACTCTTTGCTGTCCTCCATTCCCCCATGGGGACAGGAGCTTACCATTACCTGTCTTCCCTCTTTTGCTGCCATAGGACCTTCGAGAGCTGGCAGCTCAGCATTCCAGTCTCCAGATCCTGTGCTTGGGTGAGCCTCCCAACAGAATCTGTTCTCTATCTCCTTGCTTCCCACTCAACCCCTCTTTTCCCAATTGTGGGACCCTACTTCAGTCCCCCTTGGGACTTCCTGGGGTCTTACTTGTTGGCACAGTTTTCGGTCTTATGTTGTCCAGGAGGAAGAGGAAGGAGAACCTTTGGAAGAGGCTAGTAGAATAGGAGGAGTTTAGGGCTGAGCAAAATAAGATTCAGCATAGTGACCTGCTGAAGGTCACACAGCTAGGAAATATAAGAGACCAGTTCTAACTCAGGTCCTCTTTTGTAAAATCTGACTTGTAGCTCATTGCCATCTTACTAGCAGAAGAAGTAAAATTAACAGCATGATGTTCTCTGGGCTTGTCTACTGCACTTAGGCAGTCAATCTCAGGGAATTTATACCCTCTCTGCACCTCTCCACCTTGCTTAGTTAGGATTTAAATCTGTTTACAACTCCTCCTTTCTAGAACACATTAGACATTAGGCACTCTGCCTTTTGGAAAAGGAGCTATTGGCACTTGATAAGTTGGCTAAGCCATGAGACTTACCAGAGTGGCATAGAACTGGGCCTCCTGCCTCTCAATACCTCCCCTGCCAGGTTGACAAGGGATCTACAATTTAGTCATGAAGGATTTGTTTCTTTGGATTTGGAGGACATTGCAATTTAGGTGGTGTCATCTCAATCTCCTGGGAGGCAGAGATATGTGAAGCTCTTATCAGGTGCCATAATTTTTAAAATGCCTCCTTGATCTTTTTCCTCATGGTGAAGGAATGTACCCTTCGAAGTTCTTGTATTGTCACTGTCCATGGTGCTAGGGATTTAGCCTACTCATTCATGTCCTAAGCAGTTGATACATGGAATGTGGTTTGGAGGCACTTTGACTAGAAAGGGAAAGATAATGATAGGGGTCATTCTAATGGTTTCTCTTAAGAATTATGGAATTGATTGTCCAGCATGGTAGACCTTGGCACACGATCTCCTAGTGAGACATGCCTTCATCAGAGAGGGTGCTGTGCTCTATAATCCAGGCAGAAGTGAAGCAGTTCAAAGAAAATGTGAGATGAGAAAGTTTAGAGTGCTCATCCCAGGTGTTGACATGGACTATTTGTACCAGATTTGTGGTAGAGCATTCTGGGCTAGAATTGGTTTGATTAGTCACAGTCAAACACTGTAATTTTTCTCAAAAATAGTGATGTCATTTTGGTCTTCAATAGCAAAGGTCAAGAACCAATCAACTAAGAGGGGAAAGATAAGACATTGACAAAGAATTTACCAACTTCCTCCCTTGGTGGATTCACTCAGGTCTACTGCCCTGTAAACTTCCCCTTCATCTTTTCCTCTTCTTCCTTCCCCAGTGCAGCTGAGAGCATTCTCGTCCTTATCCTCTTTAAATTATCTGCTCTCTTTAATCCGAGTAACCATCATATCCTGCCATATATACTCTCCTGATTCTCCTCATCCCTGTCTGACTCATCTTTCTCAGACTCTGCTAGCTCACCACAAACTTCTTGCCCTTTAATTATGATTATTCCTCAAGGCTCTGTCCTGTGCTCTCTTCTCCTCTGTACTTTCTAGATCACCTCATCAGCATCTTTTGGTTGAATTACAGTTTTTAATTGTCTTTTGTTCTCAAAGAGAATTGAGATGACAACATTATGTCTGGGTCAAGGCATAGTATGTCAAAGTGCACTGATCAGAACAGTACAAGGTTGGAATACTCGACCACAATTTGGGCAGATACTCCACATGAACATTTGGAGTGGAGATATCTCTACATTTATCTATTATGAAGATAACTCATAAATCTGTATAAATCCAGCAACAATCTCTCTTCTGAGATTCAGCCTTTCCTCACTAGTTGCCTATTGGACATTTCAAATTGGGTATCTTGGTAACATATCAGACTCAGTATATCCAAAACAATTCATTCTCTTTCCCCAAATCCACCCTTCTTTCACCCTTTCTCATTTCTATTGAAGGTATCACCATACTTCTATTCTTCCAGGTCCATAAATAACCTCAACAATATCTCAGACTCTTTATTTTCCTTTAATATATATATATATATATATATATATATATATATATATATATATATATATATATATTAGTTGTCAAATCTTGATATTGCTATACCCATACCATTTTTCACATCCAATCCTTGCTCTTCATTCACAAAGGTATCTTATAAATTTAGATTCTCATCATCTCATACCTGGATTATCATAACCTCCAAATTGATCTGTCTATTCACTCCAGTCTTTTCTCCATATTTCTGCCAAAATAATTTCTCTTAAGTGGAGATCTGACCATGTCATTGCCATGCTCAATAAACTGTTCTGGCACCCTATTACCTTTCCTGGCACCCTATTACCTTTGGAAGAAATCACAAATGCCTCTGTTTAGTTTCTAAAGTTCCTTTAAATTTTGCCTATCTTTCTAGGCTCATTTTTGTATCACTCTATCCTTTGTTCTTTGATCCAGCCCAACTGACTTTTTCCCTGTTGGTCATGATTCTAGTTCAGCTCTCATTTCCATATGTTCTCTGGCAATGCTTCCTGTCTGGACCTAATACCTCTTCACCTTCAGCAAACAGAATCATTCTCTACCTTTGTGACTTAGTCAGCTCAAGTACCATAATTTTACAAGGATGGGGAAACTTTTTTCTTCTCAGGGTCAAAACTTAAAATTAGCCTGCTCTATTTTGTCAAAGATTTAATTAATTCACCCCAAAGAGCTTCTATATTTATTGAATTTTGAGAACCACCTGTGGTTGCACCACACCAAATAAAGTCTGTGGGCCAGACATTTTCCACCCAAGTCCTACTGGAAGCCTTTTCTGAATCCTAGCTGGTAGTGACTTCCCTTTTTATTTGACTACTTTATTATGAATACAAGACATCCTCAATTTCTTCTCTTTATATATTTTTTCTCTATATAGAGTCACATACATGTGCATATCTAGATTTGTATATGTGAATATATCCACACAGATACATATATACATACATATTGTGTGTTTTCATATATGCACATATAATCATCTATTTTTATTTCTATCAGTCTATCTACACATACACAAACACACACAATGCAAACATATGTCTATCAGGGGCGGCTAGGTGGTGTAGTGGATAGAGCACCGGCCCTGGAGTCAGGAGTACCTGGGTTCAAATCCGACCTCAGACACTTAGTAATTACCTAGCCATGTGGCCTTGGGCAAGCCACTTAAGCCCATTGCCTTGAAAAATCTAAAAAAAAAAACCCCATATGTCTATCAGGGGCAGCAAGATGGTACAGTGGGCAGAGCACTGGGCTTGGAGTCAGGAGGATCTGAGTTCAAATCTAACCTCAGATACTTACTAGTGGTGACCCTGGGCAAGTCACTTAACCCTGTTTATTTCAGTTTCCTCATCTATAAAATGAGCTGGTGAAAAACCACTGGCAAACCACTCCAAATCACTTTTTTTTTAAAGTTTTTTGCAAGGCAAATGGGGTTAAGTGGCTTGGCCAAGGCCACACAGCTAGGTAATTATTAAATGTCTGAGACCAGATTTGAACCCAGGTACTCCTGACTCCAGGGCTGGTGCTCTCTCCACTGCGCCACCTAGCAGCCCCACCAAACCACTTTTCTTTGTCAAGAAAACCTCAAATAGGGCAACTAGGTGGCATGGTCAATAGAGCTCCGTCACTGGGGTCAGGAGGATCTGAGTTCAAATGCAGCCTCAATCACTTAATACTTAGCTTTGTGATCTTGGGCAAGTCACTTAACCTTGCAAAAATAAAAGAAAAAAAAGAATATCCCAAAGGGGACTCAGACATAACTAACAACAACACATCTGGTTATCTTTTCCATCATGATATTAATTTTTGATAATAGGGATTGTTTCTTTGTTTTTCGTTCCCCAGTACCTAGTATAGAGCTACTACATAGTATAGTATATGAATACCTTTGTGCTTCAATGAATATTTTATTCTGATAGATGGGGAGAGTACTGCTTCTATCCAAGAAGCCTTTGTGTCTGTCAAGAACCAACTGGAGGAGGCAGCTAGGTGGCACAGTGGATAGAGCACCAGCCCTGGAGTCAGGAGTAGCTGAGTTCAAATCTGGCCTCAGACACTTAATAATTACCTAGCTGTGTGGCCTTGGGCAAGCCACTTAACCCCACTGCCTTGCAAAAGGAAAAAAAACTAAAAAAAAACCCCAAGTGGAGGGTTTGGGACTGAACTTACTCATCAACATTGCTGGAAGGGCCTTTAACACTTCAATTTTTTCTGAGTCAGAAGAAAACATGCACCTGTTGTTCCAGATTCATGTTGTCGGAAGCCTAAAGATGAGCCAGGTGAGGCTCTTCTCACTGGGACCCCCAAAGAGTTCCCATCTGGACATGAGTGACCACCTCCATCCACAGTCATGGAGCTGAGGATTTTTGTTATTAGCCTTCTCTTACACTCCCTGCCTCCCTCTCAAGATGTTTCTAAATCTGGCTTCTTCCCACATTTTCGTATTCGTAGGTCTTCCTCTGCACTTAAAGACAGTCATCTTCATGTATTTAAAGGGTTGTCAGAAGGAGAGAGGAATGAGTCTTGTTCTACTTGACTCCAGGGTGAATAATGTTTAGAAATTACATGGAGGCAGATTTTAGCTTATTAGAAGAAAAAGTCTCTAAGAATTAGATCTTGGGAAAAGTTTAGCCCTCAGTTTCCTCACTCACTTTAATTTAAATGGTGCGTGACAGCAGTATCAGATGTTTAGATACCATAGGGCATCTAGGTGGTATAAGAGTGCCCAATATAGTGTCAGGAAGAGGCTAATTTCTAAGTTTTGGCCCTGGGCAAGAAAAGGGCAGAAAAAAGGGTTCCCATCCCTGATGCAGAATATCATACTTGAGCTAAGTTACAAAGGTAGAGAGTGAGTCTTTTAGCTGAAGGTGAAGAGGTATTGGGTCCCAGATAGGATAGAAATGGAACTAGAATCATGACCGACAGAGGAAAAAGTCAGTTGGGCTGGATCAAAGAACAAAGGAAGGAGGATGATACAAAATAAGTCCAGAAAGATAGACTGGGGGCCAAATTGAAAAGGGCTTTAGAAACTATACTGTGTTTGTCCTCAGACACAAGCTAGCTGGGTGGCCCTGGGCAAGTCATTTCACCCTATTTGCCTTAATTTTCTCATCTGTTAAATGAACTGGAGAAGAAAGTGGCAAACCACTCCAGTATCTGGGCCAAGAAAAACCCCAAAAGGTGGGGTCACAAAGAGTTGAACACCCCTGAAAATAGGTACATCAACAAATAGTTGTGACAAGAATGACACCAAATGGTTGTGAAGTCCCCCCCCCCCCCCATCTATCTGGTCTACATAGAAAAACAAGATAAAGATTAATCATTAGTGAACTAATCAGCAAGGCAGAATTACCCACTAGATGGGGATCTTCTCCAGGTATCAGCCAAGTACCTTGATCAGAGGGTATTCTGTATTCTATCTTCATTCAAAGCCATGATAGTCCTTCAACTCTCACAATTTTTTAACTTTTAAACTATTCTTTCTATACTTCTACCCAAAACCCTAGTCTACAGAGCATACTGCTGTTTTCTCCACTTGATATTCACCTAGGGATATGGAAAACATTGAAAATTGTTATGGAATATTAAAATTATGACATCTCAATTTGCTTCTTCCTTACTCTACATTTGGGAAATTTAATGCTTTTGGTTGATGAAGCAGACAATGGACATTTTGTGATCATATAATTTATTTATTTTTTCCATTTTGAATGTTGTTTTATTTTTTCAACTACATGAAAAATTAGTTTTTAGCATTCATCTTTTTTGTAGATTTTGAGTTTCACATTTTTCTACCTTCCCGCCTTCACTCCCCCGGCCCCATGATAGTAAGTAATTGAGATAGGTTATCCTTGTACAATAAGATCATATGCTTTGTTAAGCTAAAGTAAAGTGATTGACTATAAAGAAATTGCTTTGCTGATTGCCTCCTACTGTTTCATTATTAGACTACCATCTCTTTTCTGGAAGAAGAGGAAGAAGTAATTAGGTAGTAAATATCCATAATAATATTGCATCACATTGATATAACTTGTTCAACCATTCTTCAATTAATGAATACTTGCTCTAATTTCCAATTCTTTGTCACCACAAAAAGAGATGCTATAAATATCTTTTTGAACATATGGGTCTTTTTCCTTTCTTTGATCTTTTTGGGATATGAACCTAGTTGTAGTAAGGATGTTTGTCTTTCATTCTGGAAGAAGACCATGACATCAGGGAGGTAATGCCATAACAAGCATATAAATTGGATTTGAGTGGGGGCTACTGCACCAAGTCACCAACCTCACTTTTTTCCTCCAGAAAAAGTGGATCCAGTGGCCAGATATGAATCAGTTTTGGATGTGAGTCAATCAGGATTAAGTTGCCCAAGATCACACAGCTAGTAAGTGGCAAGTGTCTGAACTTGGATTCGAACTCCCATCTTCCTGACTCTTAGACCAGGGCTTTATCCACTGTATTGCCAAGCTGCCCCTACCTGGTAGTAGTATCACTGGATCAAAGAAAATCCATAGTTTAATAGTTTGGGGGGCATAGTTTCAAACTATTTTCCAGAATGTTTAGACCAGTTTGCTGCTCCAACAAGTATTACTATACTCATTTTTCCCATAGCCCCTTCAATTAGTCATTCTTCTTTTTTTCAGCTTTACCAACCCTGGTGGGTGTGAGGTGAACCTTAGTATCTTTTTTGTTTGAATTTCTCAATTTATTAGTAATTTTTAAGAATTTATTAGTAATTTGAGGCATTTTCCCCCATACAACTATTGGTACTTTGGATTTCTGCTTCTGAATACTGCCTATTCATATTTCTTTATCAGTTAGGGAATTGTTTTGATAATCATAAATCTGAACTAATTCTCTCTATAATTCTATCTTAGAAATGAGACCTTCATATTTAAAAAAAAAGCCATTCCCCTGACAAATGGTCAAAGGATATGTAAAAGGCAATTTACAGATGAGGAGATCAAAGCAATCTATAGTCATATGAAAAATTGCTCTAAATCATTACTTATTAGAGAAATGCGAATTAAAGTTTCTCTGAGATACCACCTCACACCTCTCAGACTGGCCAATATGACCAGAAAGGATAATGATTATTGTTGGAAGGGTTGTGGGAAATGTGGGACACTAATACATTGTTGGTGGAGCTGTGAACTCATCCAGCCTTTCTGGAGAGAAATTTGGAACTATGCCCAAAGGACAACAAAAATATGCATACCCATTGATCCAGCAATACCACTACTGAGTCTATACCATGAAGAGATGATGAAAAAGGGTTAAAACATCACTTGTACAAAAATATTCATAGCAGCCCTGTTATGGTGGCAAAGAATTGGAAATCAAGTAAATGGCCTTCAATTGGGGAATGGCTTAGCAAACTGGTATATGTATGTCATGAAACACTATTGTTCTATTAGAAATCAGGAGTACTGGAATTCAGGGAAGTCTGGAGGGATTTGCATGAACTGATGCTGAGTGAGATGAGCAGAACCAGAAAAACACTGTACACCCTAACAACAACATAGGGGCGATAATCAACCTTGATGGACTTGCTCATTCCATCAGTGCAACAATCAGGGACAATTTGGAGCTCTCTGCTATGGAGAATATCATCTGTATCCAGAGAAAGAACTGTGGAGTTTTAACAAAGACTAAGGACTATTACCTTTAATTTAGAAAAAAAAAACCTGATATCTTATTGTCTGATCTTGCTATCTCTTATACTTTATTTTTCTTCCTTAAGGATATGATTTCTTTCTCATCACATTTAATTTGGATCAATATATACCATGGAAACGATGTAAAGACTGACAAAATTGCCTTCTGTTGGGGGTGGGAGGAGGGAAGTAAGATTAGGGGAAAAATTGTAAAACTCAAAATAAATAAAATCTTTAATTTAAAAAAAAAGAAATGAGATCTTTATCAGGGAAATTTACTGCAGAAATGTCTTACTCTTCACTTTTCTTTCTTTCCTTATAAGGCCCTATTTGAGATCCATTCTCCATGATTAGAGATGATTTAGTTTAAGGTGATCTCTCCTTTAATATTTTCTTCTTCCTTATTTCTCTCTCTGCTTTCCTCTTTCCCCTTCTATTTGTCTGTTGAATGATATGTGTTTCTAAATATTGTGTCTCCTCTAGGGCCATTCACAATGCTATGCACACTCTGAATTTCACAAAAAAGATGTTGAATTGAAGTGCAAAGAAAACTGAGACCATGCAGGACCACTATACTTTTAGATTCTGATGATAATGTCTCTACTCTCATGTCTTTCTCCTTCTGCCAGAGATTTCTGCACTTGTTGAAGAAGTCTGCCTAAACAGGTCCTCAGGATGGTCTCAGTCGTAACCAGGCTGCTATTATCAACATGTCTAGTGCTGCAGGCTCCATAACAGAACTTTTGGGCTGGGAACATGGTCACATTTTGTCCTATCGCTGCAGTAAGGTATGGAAGTTGTGTCCTGGGTAGAAGGAAGGAAGGAGGAGTGAAGTGGGTGGTGATAAGGACCCTGGTCCTATAGGGCTTCATTAGTAGGGTTGAGCTGTGACCTCTTCTCCCTTTGCCACACTCCCTTCCACCAGGCTGCCCTGAACATGCTCACCCAGTGTCAAGGTCTGGTCCTTAAGGAAGAAGGCATTCTCTGTATTGCTATTCATCCTGGCTGGGTTCTGGGAGATATGGACAAATCCTCAGGCTATATGGTAAGTATACCTCCTGCTGGCAACTCCCTTGGGCCCAAGCTTGGGACAAAAAAATAGGACCTCTTAGTTTACTTGTGTGGGGAGGGTAAGGAAAATGGTGAGGTAGTTCCTTGGGAGGAAGACACAGGGAGTCCCTTAGGATAGACCTGATCTCTATGATTTGGAAGAGGAAAATAAAAGTAAGTTACATTAGGATCTGCATGGATATTTCTACTGTTTATTTTCAGTATTTGAGGTGATGACCTCTATCAGGTCAAAGGGGGTGTTGATTCACTGGTTTCCTACAACCTTCCAATTGTCCCTCAACCTCTGGGAAGTTAGCCCCTTCCTTTTTTTTTTTTTTTTTTTAAGATTTTTGCAAGGCAAATGGGGTTAAGTGGCTTGCACAAGGCCACACAGCTGGGTAATTATTAAGTGTCTGAGACTGGATTTGAACCCAGGTACTCCTGACTCCAGAGCCGGTGCTTTATCCACTGTGCCACCTAACCACCCCTAAAGTTATCCCCTTCTTTCTGAATCACTTATTTCCTGTTCCATCCTCATTGCATTCAGATGCTAGCCTAGTAGGTTCGCTCGCCTCCTGATTCCTTTTTAAGCTGCTGTGTCTTCCACAGTCTACTTTGAAGAAAGAAGAATCAGTTTGAGGCATACTGAATGTCTTTTCTTCCCTTTCAGAGGGTTTCTACATTTGGGAGGGAAAGACGTTGCCTTGGTGAAGTTACAGCAAGCTGGGAGGCAGAGATAGAGATCTAACTTTGGTTATCTTTCTTGGATGTCCATCAGCAGCTGTGGATTCACTATCTCATCTTCATTCATCACTTCCGTGAGCTCTAGTTTCCAATAAACTTGTTCAACTGTCTCACTAAAGTTTTCTTCTTCTTTCTAATTATAACTCCATGTGGTGTTGACAGTCTAGACTTAAGAAAGTGATGGGAGATATGAAAAATGCAGATTAAACTTAAAAGTGCTATGTGTACATCCCCCCCCCCCAAAAACCAGTGTTACATATTTACTAGCACACCCTTTATTGTAGCCCAAAGCTACAAAAAGAAACTATCTTGGATATCTTGAGGGAAAGCTTCCTGGTGGGGAAGGGATGAGTAATCATGGTCATTCTGACTCTTCTCTGGTGGTTTTTTTTTTGGCAAGGCAATGGGTTTAAGTGACTTGCCCAAGGTCACACAGCTAGGTAATTATTGTGTCTGAGGCTGGAGTTGAATTCAGGTCCTCCTGACTCCAGGGCCAGTGCTTTATCCACTGCACAACTTAGCTGCCCTTTCTCTTATGACTTCTGACTTTCAGAGGTCTTTAGGGTCCCCAATATAGAACCTAGAAGAACTTCAATCAATTAATTAGAATTTATTAAGTGCCCATTATATGACAGACACTGTACTAAGTACCACGGAAATGGTTGCTGTTCTTCCTACTCAAAGAGGACCAAAATGACTTCATTATGTTAGAGTCAAGTTATGGTGAGTCTGATTATGGCTAATCAGACCAATATGATCTTGGAATTTTCTACCACAGACTGGGCATAAATTGTCCAGTGAACACCTGGGATGAATTCTCTAAACCTGTGTATCTTGAGTTTCCTTTTGAGTTGCTTTTATTGTAATTTGCTCATAGAGTACAGCACACTCTCTGATGAGGATGGTCCTATGCCACTGTCTACCATATTGTACAGTCAATTCCAAAGTTCTTAAGAGAGACCTTTAGAGTGTCTTTGTATTTCTGTGAGTGCTTGCCCAGGTTGAGTTTCCCATAAAATAGTCATTTAGGCAAACATACATTTGGCATTTGAAAAATGTGGCCAACACATTGGAGTTGCACTCTCTATAGCAGAGTTTGAATGCTTGGTAGTTTAGTTTGAGAAATGACCTCAGTGTCTGGTATCTTCTGCCAACTGATCTTTAGCATCTTCCTAAGATGATTTAAATAGTGGTGATTCAGTTTCCTGGCATGGTCCTGGTTTCACAGGAATGCAACAATGAGGTCAGCACAATGGCTCTGTAGACCCTCAGTTTGGTAGTCAGTTTAATACCTCTTCTTTCCCACACTTTCCCTCAGAGCCTCGCCAATACTGAACTAGCTTTAGCTATGTATGTGTCCACCTCATTATCAATATATACTTTCCTGGAAAGTACCATTGATTACAACTTTGCTGAAGTTTTGAGTACTGTGGACAAACTCACTTACCTTGGCAGTGTCCTTTCCCAGGAGGCACATATTGACAGTTAGGTTGATACACATATTCCAAGAGCTAGCTGAGTATTTGGGAGGCTCTGAAAGAAAGTATGGAAGAGAAGAGGTATTAGACTGTCTACCAAACTGAAGGTCTACAGAGCCATTGTGCTGACTTCATTGTTACCAGTGCCATGTCAGGAAACTGAATCGCTTCCATTTAAATTGTCTTAAGAAGATTCTGAAGATCGCCTGGCAGGAGAAGATACCAGACACTGAGGTGCTTTCTCAGGCTAAACTGCCAAGCATTCCAACATTACCACAGAGAGTGCAACTGCGAAGGGCTGGACACATTATTATGCCAGATGCATGCTTGTCAAAAAAGACTGTTTTATGGAGAACCCACACAGGGCAAGCACTCACAAAGGGGGTCAGAAGAAGTGGTACTGAGAGACCCTGAAGGTCTCTTTGAAGAATTTTGGTATTGATTATGCAGCATAGGAGACATTGGCATAGGGCCTCCCAGCATGGCATGTCCTCATCAGTGTGGGTGCTGGGCTCTATAATACAGGTTGAATTGAAGCAACTCAAAGAAAATGTGACATACATAAGTTTAGAATTCCACCCCAGGTGTTCACATGACTATTTGTGTCCAATCTATGGTAGAGCACTCTGAGCTTATATAGGTCTGATCAGTCAGATACACTGGAATTTGTCTCAAATATAGTAATGTCACTTTGGTCTTCTTAGATAAAGCAGGACAAGAACCATTTGCTGTAAACAATGGTTCTACATATGAATGCTGTGGTACTGTCTGATGGAGCACCTGTGTTTTCTTGGTGTTAATTGTTAGGTCAAAATCAGTATAAGCAGCAGAGAATTGATCCATACTTCGTTGCCTCTCAGCTTCAGAGATTGCAATGAGGGCACAATCATCTGCAAACAGAAAATCACTCACCAATACTCCCTATATTTTGGTCTTGGCTTGTAGTCTTTCAAGTTGAAGAATTTACCATCAGTGTGGTAAAATGTGCTGACCTTGAGTTTGTCATCATTGAAGTTATTTGATATTATGACTGAAAAATGCTAAAAAACATGGGAGCAAGTACATAGTTTTGTTTTACTCCATTGTTGACTGGGAAAGTGTGAACACATCATCAACTATCTAGAACCTGGGCAAAGAAATTGTCATGAATTGACAGACAATACTGAAAAACTTCTCTATGCAATCAAATTTTGAATTTTCTATCTACTCTCTCCACTGACAGTATTAAAGTTTGGGGTCAGATCTATATACAGGCTTCTATTCTGCTCCCGGCATTTCTCCTGGAGTTGTTGGGCAGCACAATATGGACCATTCCTTGGGCATTTCTGAAACTAGTGTCTCTCAGGTGGATGTTCTTCATAGCTTTTAAACTTATTAAGGAATACTATGGCAAGGATCTTTCCAGCAATGATTAAGACAAAAACATTTCTGTGATTGTCACAGAATAATCTATTCCTTTTACCTTTATAGAGATGAACAATGTAGGCTTCCTTGAATTCCTATGGGATAACTTTTTCATGCCATATAACCTGGAAAATTTCAGTCAGTTTTTTTTTAGGTTTTTGCAAGGCAAATGGGGTTAAGTGGCTTGCCCAAGGCCACACAGCTAAGCAATTATTAAGTGTCTGAGGCCAGATTTGAACTCAGGTACTCCTGACTCTCAGGCCGGTGCTCTATCCATTGTGCAACCTAGCCTCCCCTTCAGTCAGTTTTTGCATGAACAATGGACCCTACTCCTTGTAAATATTAACTGAAATAGAACCAGTATGTTTCTTTGCCACATGAAAGGAACCTAATGGCATTCAAAACTCTTCTTCCGTTTGAACATCAGTTAGGGAAGGATTGATTTCAACCTGATGGAAGCAGTCAGTGACTTCAATGTTAATTGATGATGGTCTGTTGAGAATAGTATGGAAGTGTTAAACCCATCCCTAGGATCAGGTCCCTATCACTAATCAATATGGCTCTTTACACTAATTAGTTGAGATGCACCATATATCTTTGATCCATAAATAGTCTTTAGCATCCTAAAAGCCCTTTGGATTGTTACTATGATCATAAAACTGAATTTCATCTACCTTCTTTCTGAGTCGAGTCCTGTATCTCCCTAAGTTTCACTTGTATTTTATTTTTGACGTAATTAAATATTGCCTTCTTAGTGGATGAACTCAGAAATGAATGAACTATCCTGTTGGTAAACTCTGTGGAGTTCTAGTTTTTCCACTTTTCCACTTATATTTCTTTTTTTTTCTTTTGCAAGGCAAATGGGGTTAAGTGGCTGCCCAAGGCCACACAGCTAGGCAATTATTAAGTGTCTGAGCTCAGATTTGAACCCAGGTACTCCTGACTCCAGGGCCGGTGCTCTATCCACTGCGCCACCTAGCTGCCCCCCACTTATATTTCTACATCATTTTCATTAAACCAGGTTTGATGTTTGTAAGTGTTCTGACCCAGATGAGCAAATGTAGTGCTGTACACCAAATCTCTAAAAGCAGCCCACTCCTTTCCCTTCAAGTTGGTAACGAACTGTTTCCATTCAGAGAATTGCTCTAATATCTTTATATCAGTTTTGGTGATTACTTTACCTTGAGGTTGCTGCTTTAGTTGAATTTGACTATTTAGCTAGGAGAGGACAAGTTTATGATTCATCCAGCACTCTGTACACACATTGCCTTTGTCATTCTCAGATGTCTGTCTCTTCTCATTACAATCACACAGTCTTTTAAATGCCAGTGTTTAGGGTGGCTAGGTGGCCCAATGGATAGAGCACCGGCCCTGGAGTCAGGAGTACCTGGGTTCAAATCCGACCTCAGACACTTAATAATCGCCTAGCTGTGTGGCCTTGGGCAAGCCACTTAACCCCATTTGCCTTGCAAAAACCTAAAAATAATTAAATGCCAGTGTTTACTATGAGGGTATTTCTATGAAGTTTTATTGTGTTTATGACGAGCACTTGAGACATACAGGTCTTCATTAATAGGTGGCTATTACTGTTGCCACTTTTAGCTCCATTCCTCTCAAGGACTCCTTGCCATGTCTGGTAATCTGAGCCTACTCTAGGATTAAAGTCACCCTGAATTATAAACTTGTTCGGCATTGGCACATTGTTGATAAGCATCTCCAGGTTTGTAATAAATGATTAAGTTTCATTTCTCTATCAAAAAAAAGTCTTACATCTCAGGTAGGACATCTATCTGAGTCCCATTGTGGTTTCAGAAAGGATCAAGGAAGGGTTGATGTGGTGCTGCCCCACAACTCCAGGAGAAATGCCAGGAGCAGAATAGAGGCCTGTATATAACATTTGTAAATCTGACCAAGGCCTTTAATACTGTTGGTGAAGAGGGCTGATGGAAAATTATGTTATGAGAAACTGAGGAAAATATGTCTTACCAATAAATGAATCTAGTGGTTGGAGTAAACTATAAAGTGGATTGATGTGTAACAGAATAAGGGAAGGTCATTAAAAAAGAGTTGCATTTACAAGATAAAGAGTAAACTAATTTCACTGAGGGGAGGGGTGGGAAGGGAAGATGGAAGGAAATTTTGTAACTTAAAAATATACATACACATATGGATGAATGTTAAAAAAAACAAAATAAATGAACTTTTTGGGAAAAAAGTAAACTAATTTACAACTAGCTGTAAGCAAAAGGAAACTCTCTCTACAGATAAGGAGTCAGGTAAACTTACAAAAAAAATGCAGGAAACCATAAAAATGTAATAAGGATTTTTAGGAGAATAAGTAAACCGACAGAAACCAAATATAAATTTTTCTTTATTTTTGTTTTATGACTTTACAACCCCAAATGAAGGTTTAGCTGGTTAGATTGTAGGAAAGGGGGAGGAAGTTGATTTGGTAAAAGATGAGTGACCCTTGTTGGGGTGAGGGGAGGATTAGGTGTTTTGGATAGAGTGATAACCTCTGTATTATCCAGCCAATGAGGAAAGGGGAGGAACTTGCATTTGGAATATGGGTTGAAAAATGAAGTCTGCATGCTCCAAAGTTGTGCTTATTTTTTGATAGTCACTCACTCTTGCAAGAATGTAAACAAACTTCCTGACTTTACCAGAGAATCTGTGGTCTCCTATGTAGGAAATTTTTGTTGTGTTTTCTAACAGTTGGGGAATGTGTCTGAGACTGGATTTGAACCCAGGTACTCCTGGCTCCAAGGCCAGTGCTTTATCCACTATGCCACCTAGCTGTCCTACCAAACAGTTTTGATGACTGATGCTTTATAATATAATTTTAGATCAGGTAGGGCTAAGCCCCCTTCTTTTGCATACAGTATATTTTCCATTGCATCTACTCATGCAAATTTTTTTATTGAGAGCATCCTGTTCATCATTGCCCATAAAAATCATATATCACAATTTGCTCAGCCATTCCCCAACTTCTGGGCATCCCTTCAATCTCCATTATTGATTATATTAATAAACTCATTTGAAAACTGTTCATATCTCTTGATCACTTATCAATTGGGGAATGACCCTTATTTTTTTTTATATAAATTTGACTCAGTTCTCTATGTTTAAGAAATGAAGTCTTTATCAGAGAAACTTGTTTCAATATTTTCCCCACATTTACTATTGCTAACTGTATTCATCTTCATTCCTAATCGCCCTGTATTCCTCTCATTTATTCTATTCTCTCTCTCCTCTCACCCTGTCTCTCTTAAAAATGTTTTGCATCGGGGTGGCTAGGTGGTGCAGTAAAGCACCGGCCCTGGAGTCAGGAGTACCTGAGTTCAAATCCAGCCTCAGACACTTAATAATTACCTAGCTGTGTGGCCTTGGGCAAGTCACTTAACCCCATTGCCTTGCAAAAAACTAAAAAAAAAGATAGATTTCTAAACTCAATTGAGTGTGTATGTTATTCCCTCTCTGAGTCAATTCCGATGAGAGTAAGATTCACTTACACTCCCTTACCTTCCCCTTCTTTTACTCCACTGCAAAAGTTTTTTCTTGCCTCTTTTAGTTGAAATAACTTACTCTATTCTACCTCTCATTTCCTTTTCTCCCAGTACAATCCTTTCTTGCCCATTAACTCTAATTAATTTATTATCCTTTCAAAATCAGCTCGCTCTTGTGCCTTGTCCATATATGCTCCTTCTAACTACCCTAATAAATGAGAAAGTTCATATGAGTCATCAGTATCTTCTTCCTTTGCAGGGACTATAAGCATTTCAACATCATTGAATCCTTTATAATTTGCCTTTCCTGTTTATCTTTTTTATGCTTCACTTGAGTCTTGTATTTGAAGATCAAATTTTCTATTCAGCTCTAGTCATTTCATCAGGAAAGTTTGAAAGTCCCTATTTCAATGAATGTCCATCTTTTCCCCTGAAAGAGTATGTTCAGTTTTCTTGGGTAGTTGATTCTTGGTTGTAATACAAGCTCTTTTGCCTTTAAGAATATTATGTTCCAAGCTCTATGATCCCTTAAGGTAGAAGCTGTTGTCTTAGAAAGATTCTGAAGATTACCTGGCAGGAGAAGATACCAGACACTGAGATCTTTTCTTTCTAACATTACTATAGAGAGTGCAACTACAAAGAACTGGACACATTACTAGAATGCCAAATGTTCACTTTCCAAAAAAACTATTTTATGGACAGGACATAAGTGCTCACAAGGGGCCCAGAGGAAATGATACTGAGATACCCTGAAGGCCTCATTGAAGAACTTTAGAATTGATTGTATAGCATGAGAGACACTGACATGGGACCACCCAGCATGGCAAGCTTTCATCAATGAGGGTACTGTACTCTATGAGGAAGGCAGAACTGAAGCAGCTCAAAGGAAAGGAGACATTCATAAGTTTAGAGTACCTACACCATGTATTCACATAGACTATTTGTACCTGACTTGTGGAAGAGCATTCTGAGCTCATATTGGTCTGATCAGCCACAGTTGGACACATTTTAATTTGTCTCAAACATAGTGATGTCATTGTGATCTTCTTCGATAATGAAGGACAAGAACCAACCAACCAATAAGTTCTTTGCCTTCCAGAATATCATATTCCAATCCCCATGATCCCTTAATGTAGAAACTACTAAATCTTGCATTATACTGACTGTAGCTCCATGATATTTGACTTGTTTCTTTCTGGTTGCTTGCAATAGTTTCTCTTTGACTTGGGAGTTCTGAATTTGACCACAGTATTTCTGGTAGTTTTCATTTTGATATCTCTTTCAGAGGGTGATCAGCAGATTCTTTCCATTTCTATTTTAACCTCTGCTTCTAGAGAATCAGGGCAATTTTCCTGAATAAATTCTTGGAAAATGACATCTAGGATCTTTTTTTAATCATGACTTTCAGGTGGTTGAATAATTTTAAAATGATCTTTTCTGGGTCTGTTTTCCAGATCAGTTGTTTTTCCTATGAGATATTTCACATTTTCTTCTAGTTTTTCATTTTTTTTTGGTTTTGATTTCTTTTGTTTCTTGATTTCTCACAAAGTTATCAGCTTCCCTTAGTGTCATTCAATATTTCAAGGAATTACTTTCTTCAGAGAGCTTTTGTATCTCACTTTTCATTTGAACAATTTTGCTTTTAAGGCATTCTTCTCATTAGCCTTTTGGGCCACCTTTTCCATTTGGTCTAGTCTGGCTTTGAAGATATTATTTTTTTCATTTTTTTTGTATTTCCTTAACTATGCTGCTGACTCAATTTTCATGATTTTCCCAAATCACTCTCATTTCTCTTCCCAATTTTTCCTTTACCTCCCTTACTTGATTTTCAAAATCTTTTTTGTACTCTTCCATGAGACCAATTCATATTTTTCTTGGAGTCTTTGGATGCAGAAACTTTGATTTTATTATCCTCTTCTGAGTGTGTTTTTTGATCCTCCATATGATTAAAGTAATTGTCTATGGTAAGATTTTTTTCTTCTGTTGTTTGCTCATTTTCCTAGGCAATGACTTGATTTTAGCCCTTTGTTAAAGTAGAGGATATACTGTCTCAAACTTTTAAAGGCTTTTGCAACTGTTTTTAGAGATATCTTGGTATTGAAAAATACCAAGTTTTCAATTCCTCCAAGGTCTTATGAGAGGATAAGCATTCTTTTGGCCTTTGCTCTGGTTTGTAGTGATCCCAGTCACTTCTTTCTGTCCTGGGTCCCTGCTCTATTAAGGAAATAAATTCTGCTGACCTACTCCTTTTCCTGAATCTGGGGCCCAGACTATAACCCAAATCTGAGTATTGGCAAAGCAACAGAGTCCTGCCTCAGGGATAGCAAGGAGACCTCTGCAATATCTCCCAACCCATCCATGGATTGAGTGCTCTGGCAGTGGCTCCTGAGACCTGGGGTAGGGTTTGTTCTGCTGTGGACTGTGCTGGACTGTGCTCCTCTCTCACCCCTGGTATGGCAGAGTTTTCCTGCTGAGTTTCCTAGATGTCCTTGATAATCCCTGGGTTGAGATGTCTGGAAGCCAACACTGTTTCCATGGACCCAGGCATTCTGTGTTCTGTTCCTGGATGGTTGGAGCCAGTTCCCTTCAATTTGATCCTGGCTATGCTGCAGGTCCTTTCTATTTTTTTTTTTGCAAGGCAATGGGGTCACATAGCTAGGTAATTTTTAATTGTCTGAGTCTGGATTTGAACTCAAGCTCTCCTGACTCAGGTCCTCCTGACTCCAGGGCTGGTGCTCTATCCACTGTGCTACATAGCTGCCTTTAGAGGTCCTTTCCAACCCTGGTGTAACAGACCTTCCCATGTATCTTCCAAGTTGTCTTGGATGGAAAATTGTTTCACTCAGTCTTTTTATGGGTTCTATTACTCTAGAATTTAGTTAGATGCATTATTTAAAGGTATTTGGAATGGTTTGGGAGAGAGCTCATGTGAATCCCTGCCCTTACTCTTCCATCTTGGCTCTGCCTTCATGAATCAAACTTTAAAGAAACATCTGTCTAAATTAATGTTAGAGACTATGTGTTTACCCACTGCATTATTAAGAATTAGAACTACCCTGAGAAAAGATTTAGTGTTATCTCCTTCTGAAATGTTATTTATTTTTCCTTACTTAGGAGGGACTGGGGACATTGCAATCATGGAAACAGACAGTTTTTTTTTGAAGGAAAAATGTGCTGGTTTTGACCTCTTCTTTACCCAGTATTAGGAGGTAGACATTATTAGGCCAGACTTCACTATTAGAGTTCACTATACACAAGATACATTCAGGAGACTGGATCCTGGTCAAATCATGGGAAGACATTAAACTACAGCTCAAGTGGGAAAGATCCTACCAGGTGCTTCTAGTCCCCGAGACTGCAGTCTTTACTGCAGAGAAAGGTTGGACTCATTATAACTATAATTTAGGGACCTGTAAGAAACCCAGACAAGACAGATTTGACACCTACAAGAGGGATTTGGGAAGTAAAATCCACCTCGGATCCTCCGAAGTTCATCTTCATCAGACAAATAATGTGAAATAACTAATGGATTTGGGTGATGTATTTTCTTTTGTATACAGTTTATTATAATAGTACTGAACACCTTCTTTAGATTTAGTGAAAGAATATTTTGAAACTATTTCCCTTCTGGAAAAGCACCAAGAGAACAATGTATACATTAACAGCTACATTATGAGTTGATAATCTATGATGGCTACAACTCCTTTCAAGCAGTTCAGAGAGCTAGGACAATCCTGAGAGACCTGTTATAGACAATACCATCCACATCCAGATGAAAACAAAACCCCAAATGAAACAAAAAATTACAGAATCTGAATGAATAAATACTATGTTCACTTAAAAAAAAACCTTTCTTATGTTTTTCCTTCATATCCTTAGTCATAATTCCTCATATACAAAATGACTAGTATATAAATGAATATACTTGTATAATGTTCACTAGACTATTTGCCACTGAGGGGAAGGAGGGGGAAAGGAGGCTGGAAGAAAAGTGACTCTTCAGAGTCATCAGAATCCAATGGCAAAACAAAATCAGTCATAGAAAAAGTCTCATGGATAGAGGAGAGGATCATAAAATAATCCATGACATCTTTATATGTGTAATCTGATTAGTTGACCACCAAAAGTTTATGACTCTTGGCAGAACCAGAAAAACACTATGTGCCTTAACAGCAACATGGGGACAATGATCAACTTTGATGGATTTGCTCATTCCATTATTGCAACAATCAGGGACAGTTTTGGGCTGTCTGCAATGGAGAATACACCTTCCGTATCCAGAGAAAGAACTGTGGAGTTTGAACAAAGACCAAGGACTATTACCTTTAATTTAGGGAAAAAACCTGATATCTTATTGTTTGATCTGGCTATCTCTTTTACTTTATGTTTCTTCCTTAAGAATATGATTTCTCTCTCATTACATTCAATTTGGATCAATGTATACCATGGAAACAATGTAAAGACTGGCAAATTGCCTTCTGTGGGGGGTTGGGGGAGGGAAGTAAGATCAGGGGAAAAATTGTAAAATTCAAAATAAATAAAACCTTTATAAAAAAATTTTATGACTCTTGGTGTGTTTGCTATAAATATTCTTTCCTCATTTTGCTTTGGGTAGTCATCTGTAATGATACCTGATATCTATAGGTTTCTGCATAAATCTTAGAGAATAAACTTCATGTATTACATTAGAACTTCTATTATTTTCTTGTAACCCAAAATAATTAAGTTTTGACAATTGTGATCTTCAGCAGGATTATTGCTGTGCTCTTTCAGAGAGAACTGAGATCCTTACCTTAAAATAGGCAGAAGCCTTTCTAATTCTGGTTTCTCAGGGTCTAGGCCTCAAAGTTTTTCATAGCCCAGTTAGGAGATGGGAAAAGACAGTTCATGCCTGGTTTTTTTTTTTGATCCTGCTTCCTGATTGAGAGCTGGGTTTTCTCACTATAGAACTTATGAAGACCATTCAATATATCTATACCTGGACAATGACCTCTTACCCAATCATCATTACATATTCCTGGGATTCAGTTTCCTTGGATTTTTTGATCCTTAAGGATCTTTATTGTCCCATCTCTCTCTCTTTTTTTGGAGTGCTCTGTCTCTTCTACCCTTTGAAAATATCTTTTATTGAAGGTGCCCCCACTTTCTTTCCTCTCACTCTCTTATTAACTCCTTACAATTTGGTCCATTATTTAACATTCCACCAAAACTGTTTTCCAAAGTCACTAATGATCCTTTGGTTGCCAAATTCAACAATCTTGTTTTTGTTGTTGAGTTGTATACAACTCTTTATGATCCCATTTGGGATTTTCTTGACAAAGATGATAAAGTGGTTTGCTATTTCCTTCTCCAACTCATTTGACAGATGAAAACTAAGGTAAATTGAGTGAAGTGATTTGCCCAAGATCATACAGGAAGGTGGTATCTAAGGTGAAATTTAAACTCAGGTCCTTCTGACTCCAAAGTTGGTGTTCTGTCCACTGCCTCAAGGCCTCATCTCAGTATTCAAAAAGTGTGTATTAGATATTTGAGGTATAGATACCCTCAGGGAGTTTTAAGTCATTATAAATCTCTATTGTAAAATTTATATTCTTTTTTTTTTTTTGCAAGGCAAATGGGGTTAAGTGGCTTGCCCAAGGCCACACAACTAGGTAATTATTAAGTGTTTGAGCCCAGATTTGAACCCAGGTACTCCTGACTCCAGTGACGGTGCTTTATCCACTGTGCCACCTAGCCGCCCCTGTGAAATTTATATTCTTGAGAAGAAATCTTTATTTCTTTCTAAACACCCTAGACCTCCTTGTGTTTACAACTTTAATATACTCTTTATTACTCCTACAAGAAATGACACTATCAAATATCTCATTAGTGACTTCTGTGATAGTGTTTGTGAAAGGATTATTTAAAATTTATCATTTTTCATTCAAAAAACCTACAGGATGAGAGTTTTATAAATTGATGTATGATAAAAACTTAATGAATTATCCTAGTGTTTATTAATAGGGAACTACATTTAGGTAAATAACATTTTAGATACTTTAACTTTGAATCATAATTAAACAGTTTAGAACTGAAAGGAAGCTGAGCTAAGCCAAATTACTTGGAAGTAAATGTTGGACTACGTTTCAAATGCCCTCAACAAAATAGATCTCTCAAGGACTTCTTGATTTATCATTCACTGGCATGGGAAGATATGATTAAATAAATATAAATTTAATCCAACCTTCTAAAAAGTAATGAATGATTTCCTTTGGCACTGAATGTATCATAGAAAAAAATGTTTTGCCAGATAGCCACAGCTAAGTGTTGACCTTGATGCAGGGAGTTATGGACATGGGAGATATGATTGGAAACAAATTTTGTAATCTTTTACAATTCTGTCAGTGCTGTGAAGACACTTCCTTTTGGAATTCAATCTAACCTTGGCCATGTTTTCATTGAGGGTCAAGCTTATGCAGGCATGACAATCATCTTCCACAGAAAATGGCTGTGTTGGATATAAAGGTTACCCACTTTGGAACAAGAAATACTAGTATGTGGTTTGCCTATTAGAGAATACCTGGAGCCAGATGCTGGACCACTCCCCAAGCACCACCCTTGTTCAGTCCACTACAGAAACATATTTAAGTGCAGAAGCCTAAAAGAGAAGTTTCTTCTCTCTTCTTTCTGCTAGGAGGATGGGATTTCTTTCTTTTTCTGTCTAAGCTAGAGCCACATGCTCCTAGCCCAGGCCCACTGGAGAACCATGGACCTCTCTTCTATGTGACTGGACTGGTTTGAGTCTAAGCCAACTCTTATGGTTGTTTCTCCTTTCCCTCTTACACTCAGCTAAGCCAGGTCCCCTGGCTGCCTCCCTTTTCACTCTCTCACCTTCAAGTACTTCACCTAATGCTTTGTTTTTCAACCTGTCTTCAAGCAGCTAACTGTCTCTCCAGGAGACAAGTTTTAATCTGTAAACTTGGAAAATTTGTAAAATAAATCCTGAGCGATTTCAACTCCAGGGCCAGATGTGAATTCATTCACTTTCACTAGCTTTCAAATCTTTATTGGTGACACCCATGTCACCAGCAACAACCTAACTACTGTTAAGTACCTCATAAAGTCACCTTACTGATAGTTAGATTATGGAGAGACAATTTTGAATATACTGAGATGTTGCCAAGTTGTCCCCAAATAATCATATAATGTCACTTTTCCCAGTCTTACTGGAACACCATGGAGCCTTGATGATATGGGAGAGAAACCATATCCATAAGGCCAAAGACTCCCACAGAATCCAGACATTACCAGAAGTCCTCTTTCCTATCTATCAGGCCAATTAGTGAATCAGTTCTGGAAAAGGCAATGAGAAGGATGTCTTTGTATAACACTCTCCTACTAAAATAAACATAATGTGCAAGTCATGTCATCTTGTATATTTATTTACATATAATTTATTTCCAATTAAATGTTAAGATAATTTTCAGCATTCATTTTTCATAAAATATTTGAGTTTCATCATGCTAAACATATTGACATACTAATTAAGTTGTGAAAGAGGAACCAGGGAAAAGCCGTGAAAAAAAATTTAAAAAAGTGAAAATAGAATGCTTTGATCTGCATTCAGACTCCATAGTTTTTTTCCCCTGAATGTGAATGGGTTTTTTTCATCCCAAATCTTTTGGAAATGTCTTTGATCACTATGTTGCTGAGAAGAGCTATGTGTATCATAGTTGATTATCATACAATGATCTGGTACTGTGTACAATTTTCTCCTAGTTTTGCTCACTTTACTCAGTTTCAGTTCATCTAAGTCTTTCCATTGCATTCATATACCACAATTTTTCAGCCATGAACATCCCATTAAAGTTCAATTCTTTGCTGCCAAAAAAAGAGCTGCTAAAACTATTTTGTATGGGTAGATCTTTACCAGCCCTTCTCTTCTCCTTAACCAATAGACAAGAATGCATTTTAAACACCCTCCTTGTCCTCAGGTCTTATTCACCCATAGTAATGACGTCATCCAGTAAGCCTTGGTGGATGGTATCTTTTTCCCTTCTTAGACCCTATTATCCAGAGGGATGATCTTGGGTTTCTGGTCTTCTTTTATTTGTCCTTTTTCATTCTATGCACAGGTGGTAGAATTGCTGGACCTGGAAGCTTGAGCCATGGAGATCTGGGAGTCAGGCTGGATGTTGCTGTCAGAGTAGAAAGTAGGCCCTTGGAAGGGAGAGTGCTGAGACAAAATCCTTGGGGACTTTGGCCTTGGAACTGGCAAGACTATTTTATATAGGAATGGAGTGAAGTTGAAAGTCTAATTCCCCTACCCAGAGATAAAGGTGATGTAAGGAAATTATGCTCCCCCCTCCCTTGAAAAAGAATATTTTTACATTTGTTCTTGTTATACCTTTTTAGTACATATTCCTTTTAAAAGCTAATTTGATTGTCAAGAGGTTAAAGATAACTGGGGTGTGCAGTATTCCCTAAAATTAGGGAAACAGAGCTGGAGATGTGAGCCAATGACAGAGCCTAGACAACCCAACCCTTTAATGATACTGGGGCACTAGGAGAGGGGTGAAGTATAACATACCTGACTCTCAGGCAATGGGGGACAGAATACATGTTGTCAGTCTTTTATTTTTATAATTTTCTGAAATTCCCTAGGAAAGTATTTTCACTCCCCTATTTAGGTTGGCCATAGAGAGAGAACTTTCTTACTGGAAAAGAGGAATGGGCATAACATTAACTTCCTGAGATGCCAGACTGGAGGATAAGGGAGGAAAAAATATTTGGAAAAGAGGTTTTAGGTTCAGTTGAGGCTACTATTATCCCCCTGCAGAGTTTAGTTCAGATTAGAAAAGTGTCTCCCTGATTCTAACATGCCTCATGTGTTACTTGCACTTTAATGCTGGAACCTTGGAAGTGAGAAAATTTAATAAGCACATCAAACTTACATTCCTAATAAAAAGTTTGATTTCTTTCTGTTGTAAGAAATGATCTGTTATCTCCCTATATGTTAATTATAAACTCAGGAAGACATGATTAGGAAGCCAGAAAACTTAACTGGCCTCATTTTAAATCCAGAAAGAGATAATAATTAATTCTTATTTAGACCAGATAACACTGTATAAATAATCATGCAATTTAATATGGTGCAACTCAATTGGATGTGAAGCAATCAGGGTTAAGTTCCTTACCCAAAGTCACATAGCTAATTAGTGTCAAAGTCTGAGGTCAGACTGAACTCAGATCCTCCTGACTCCAGGACTGGTGCTCTATCCTGTACACTTAGTACACCCTGACTGCCTCTTATTCAGGGCCATCTTCAGTCTTCTTGATTCATATCTGGCCACTGGATCCAGATGACTTCAGAGGAGAAAGTGAGGCTGCTGACTTTGTCCAGTATCCCCCTATCTCAAATCCAATTCATGTACTTGCCATGGCATCATCTCCCTGATGTCATGGCCTTCTTTGAGAACAAAGGACAAACTTCATCATTATCATCATTATGTAACCTAACAGACAAATCTTTTTTTTTTTAGATTTTTTTCAAGGCAATGGGGTTAAGTGGTTTGCCCAAGGCCACACAGCTAGGTAATTATTAAGTGTCTGAGGCCGGATTTGAACCCAGGTACTCCTGACTCCAAGGCTGGTGCTCTATTCTCTGTACCACCTAGCCGCCCCTTAACAGACAGATCTTGAAGAATGTCAATGATTTCCCTTATATTTTGTTTATGGATAAATATTCCCCTCCCTCCCCCATCCCCCAGTTAGGGTGGTTATCTTGTATAGATGGCTTTCACCTATAGGGTTTCTGAGTAAATCTTAGAGAATAAATTTCATGTATAACTTGTATTTTCTATCATTTTATTAACCCTAAATTTTAAGGTTTATAACAGTGACTTGAGGATAAAGTATGAACTCTTGTCCCTGGGGATGATGAAAAGTATTCGTAGCAAGTGATCTAGACTAGGTGATTCAACCATGCTGACCTTGGTTGCAATACTTTCTCTTTCCCAAGGCAAATACATGACTTAACTGTGCTCTGCTTCTTGCCTTGTAAAAACAAGATGCTTGAATCCCTAGAAGCCTGATGTCCAGTAAAAATTTCTCTGTTTTATCAGGTTTAGCTTGGAGAGACTGAAATTGCAGTTCAGACAAACTCCATGAAATAGAAAAAAAAAAGGTTTAGAACTGATAGGAAGATTGGTTCAAGGCCAGATAAATTCTACAAAAGGGGAGGATCATTTCTGGTGCAAGCTCTGTCATGTTTAATTTCCTTAGGGGCCAGGAGAAGGAATAGAAGGTGAAGTCTCTCCTCCCTCCTTTTCCAGTCCTTTACTGACTAGAGCATAAGGGTGGAACTAGAGGTCACAGCTAAACCTAGAGAGAAGATAACCTGGTTGCAGACAGACTTTTTTTCTTTTTTTGCAGAGACTTAAAGAAAGGTCTTCTGGAAAGCCAGGAGCCTTCAATGGGGGTTCTAGAGCCTTCCAGCGTCCTGGTGACTGGGGCCAACCGGGGGCTGGGGCTGGAGTTGGTCAGACAATTTCTGCAAATGCCAAAGCCTCCCCAGATGTTGTTTGCTACCTGCAGGAATCCCTCTGTTGCCCAGGTGAGAGGGTTGTCCCCCTCCCCAACTCCCTGACCCCTCCACCTCATCCCTGAGTGTCCCCAAAGAGAAGTGCCTTCAGCCCAGACCTAGAGACCCAGGATTGAGACCTGCTACCCTATGGGAACTGGGGGCGTCAAAGGAGAGATTTGGGGCATTGAGTTTCTGTGGGATGTCTCCAAGGGAACCTGGGCTTCTCCCCAGAACAGGGTTTCCAGACCTGTCTGTTAACTGATTTCCTTAGTTGCTCAGGAGTTTCTGGGTATGAATTTTGGACAAGAGGCAGTCTCTCTCAACATCCGGGGGGGTGGGGGAGAGATGGTGGGATGTCTGCTCTCTCAGGGTCTAGTGGGAGAGGGGCATCTTTGGGGCCTTGAGCCCCCTGGGAGGGAACAAGGAGGGGAATCTTTGCTGTCCCCATCCCCCCATTGGAGCATACCATTACCTGTCTTCCCTCTTTTGCTGCCATAGGACCTTCGAGAACTCGCGGCTCAGCATTCCAATCTCCGGATCCTGCGCTTGGGTGAGCCTCCCAACAGACTCAGTTTCTCTCCCTTCTCCCCTCCCACCCAACCCCTCTTTTCCCAGTTGTGGGGCTCTGCCTCAGTTCCCCCTGGGACTTCCTGTGGTCCTTCTTATTGGGACAGGTCTTCAGCTCTATGTTACCCAGGGGGAAGAGGAAGGAGAACCTGTGGAAGAGGCTAGTAGAATAGTAGGGGTTTAGAGCTGGGCAAAATGAGACTCAGAACAGAGACTTGATGAAGGTCACACAGCTAGGAAATATCAGAGACCAATTCTAACTCAGGTCTTCTTTTGTAAAATCTGATTTATAGCTCATTACCATGCTTCTCCATCTTACTAGCAGAAGGAGTAAATTCATTCATTCATTAACTATTTCTTTAATTACTTATTAGTTTTTGCAAGGCAGTGGGGTTAAGTGACTTGTGCAGAGTTACACAGCTAGATAATTATAAAGTGTCTGTGGACAGATTTGAACTGAGTTTCTTCTGACTTCAAGGCTGGTACTCTATCCATTGTGCCACCTAGCTGCCCTTAAAGGAGTACATTTAACAGAAATGAGACAGTATAGTCCAAAGGCATATCTTTTGAGTTTGTCTACCTTGCTGTATGTGTGTGAGGATGGTTTACACACTCTCTGTGTCTCCCCACCTTGCTTAAATTTAAATCTGTCTATAACTCCTTGTTTCTAGAACAGAGAGACATTAGACATTAGGCACTCTGTATTTTGTGTAAAGGAGCTATTGGAACTTTCAGATATATCATGTGCTAAGCAGGCTAAGCTATAGAACTTATCAGATAGGCATAGAACAGAGCCTCCTGCCTTCCAATATCTCCCCTGCTAGGTTGCCAATTTAGTCGAGAAGGATTTGTTTAGGGACAGCTAGTTGGTGCAATGGATAGAACACCAGCCCTGGAGTCAGGAGAATCTGAGTTCAAATCCAGCCTCAGATATTTAATGATTACCTAGATGTGTGACTCTGGGAAAGTCACATCACCCTAATGCCTTGCAAAAACCAAAAAGAAAAAAAAAAGAAACAACAAAACAAGAAGGATGTGCTTCTTTGGATTTGGAGGGAATTGCAGTCTAGACAGCGTCTCAATGTGTAAAAATCCTCCTGGGAGGCAGAGACACATGAAGGTCATATCAGGCAGCATCATTTCTCCAGTGTCTCCCTGATCTTTTGGAAGAATGGATCCCTAGAAGTTTTTCTATTAAGATGCTGTCCTTGGTGCTGGGGATTTAGGTGACATGCATATCACAGGCAGCTGACACATGGAATGTGGTCAAGAGACACTTTGACTAAAGACACTAAAGGCAGTGACAAAGATTTTGGCAATTTCCCCCCTTAGGGGTCTCACTCAGGGCAGCTGTTCCCCTCAAACCTCCTCTTCCTCTTCTTCCCTCTGTCCCAGTGTAACTGAGCTCCTTCTCAGTCCTTATCCTCTTCAATCTATCTGTTCTCTTTGAGCCTGGTAATCATCTTGTCCTTCCATGTAGACTCTCTTTGTTTTCCTCCTACCTCTCTGATCCGTTGTTCTCAAACTCTGATGGCTCATCACATACATCTTGACCTCTAATTGTGATTATTCCCAAGACTCTGTCTTGTTTCCTCTTCCTACACTCTATATGACCTCATCAGCACTCTTTGGTTTAATTAGAGTTTCTTATTAATTTTCATCTTATTTTTATTGCCCTTTGTCTTCAGAAAGGACTGAGATAACAGCACTATGTCTGGGTCAAGGCATAGTGTTTCCACCTATGGTTGTTCAGAATAATAAACAAGGTCCAAGACTTTCCCACAGTTTAATAGTCCACATGAACATTTGGAGTGGAGATATCTCTTCATTTGTGGAATTATCATCTAGTATGAAGATAACTCATAGAACTATAAATCCAGCATCAACCTCTCTTCTGAGATTCAGTCTCTCCTCACCAATTGCCTACAAAATTTCCAACTGACTCAATATATCCAGAACAACTTATTATCTCCCCCCAAACTCACCCTTCTTCCACTTTTTCTCATTTCTGTTGATGGCATCACCATACATCCAATCTTTCTGCTTCAGAAATAACCTCAGTGCTATCCCCAACTCTTTACTTTACATATCCATTTTGTTGTCAGATCTTGTTGTTGCTATACCCTCTGCATTTCTTACATCCAGTCCTTTTTCTCCATTCACATAGCTACCTTCTAAATTCAGGTACTCATCATCTCCTTCCTGGGTTATCTTAACTTCCAAATTGACCTGTCTGCCTCAAGTATATTTTCATTCCCGATTATTCTCCACACTTCTGCCACAATAATTTTTGTGAAGTGGAAATCTGATTATGTCATTCCCCTTCTCAATAAATTGCACTGGATCCCTATTACTTCTAGGAAAAAATCACAAAGGTCTCCGTTTAGTTTCAAAACCTTTTCTAATTTTGCCAGTTTATCCTTTTGGTGTCATTTTGCATCATTCTCCTTCCTTTGTTCTTTGATCCAGGCGAACTGATTTTTTTTTCTCTGTTGGTCATGATTCTAGTCCAGCTTTTATTTCCATGCTTGTACACAAGCAGTGCCTCTTATCTGGGATCCATTACCACTTACCCTTCAAGTAATAGAGTCACTCCCCACCTCTCTGCCTTGGTCATCTCAAGTTCTATCTTTTACATGAAGTCTTTTCTAATTCCCCTGAGTTAGTAGTGCCTTCCCTTTTTATTTGACTACTTTTCTATGAATACAAAATGCCTTCTATTACTTCTCTTTGTATTTATATAAAAACACATATTTACACACACCTGTACACATGTAGACTTAGATATGTGAATGCATGTAGCTACACAAATATAAATACATGAATATACATTTATGTGGTTCATTTACATATATACACATGAACATCTGTCTAATAGTTATCTGTAGAAAAGTCTATCTATACACAACACACACAGAGACATAAATATATCTAGGGTAGTTAGGTGGTGCAGTGGGTAGAGCCTAAAGTCAGAAATACCTGAGTTCTAATCTGACCTCTGATACTTACTAGCTTGGGTCACCCTTTTTTACCTCAGTTTCCTCATCTATAAAATAAACTGGAGAAGAAAATGGCAAATTCCTTTTGTATCTTTGTCAAGAAAACCCCAAATGGACTCACAAAGAGTCAGATATAACTGATAGACTAAACAATAACAATGTGTCTTATCAAACTCTTCCATTACAACGTGAATTTTTGAAAATAGGAATGGTTTCATTCTTTGTTTTTGGTTCCCCAGTGCCTAGTATAGAGCCTGGCATGAATACTTTTATGCTTCAATGAATATTTTGTCTTGATAGATGTGGAGAGTAAGGCTTCTATCCAAGAAGCCTTTGTGTCTGTCAAGGACCAACTGAAGGGCTTGGGACTCAATTTACTCATCAACAACGCTGGAAGGGTCTTTAGCTCTTCAGTGTTTTCTGAATCAGAAGAAAACATGCACCTGCTATACCAGATTCATGTCATTGGGAGCCTAAAGATGAGTCAGGTGAGGCTCTTCTCATTGGGATCCCCAAAAGTGCATCCCTTCCCATCTGGGCATAAGTGACCACATCCATCCACTGTTGCAGAGCATTAACCTCCTCTCATACTCCCTGCCTCCCTTTTAAGATGTTGCTCAATCTATTTCCCACATTTTTAAATTAATGGATCTTTTTCTGCACTTAAAGTAAGTCATCTTCATGTATTAAAGGGTGTAAAGTGAGAGAGAGGAATGAGACTGTTTCTGCTTGATTCCAGGGTGAATGTTTGGAAATGACAGGGAGGCAGACTTCAGTTCATTAGTGGAGAACTACCTAAGAACTAGATCTTGGGAAAAGGTAGCCTCACCCTCGGTTTCCTCATTCACTTCAATTTAAGCATGGGTAGCCCCAGTATTAGGAGTATAATTGCCATAGGGCATCTAGGTGGTAGAGTGGTTAGAGGTCCCAATCTGGTGTCAGGAAGAGGGGTCTTCCCAAATTCAACTCTGTCCTCAAAAACTTAGTAGTTGTGTAGCCCTGGGCAAGTCACTTTACCTTGTTTGAATCAGTTTTCTCATCTTTTAAATGAGGTGGAAAAGGTAGTGACAAATCACTGTTCTTTGAAAACCCCAAAAGGGGGTCACAAAGAGTTGGATGCCACTGAAAACCTAATAAGAAAACAACAAATAGTTGTGATAACAGCCCCCATCTATCTAATCAATATAGAAAAACAAACTATAGATTCATCATTAGGTAAATAATCAGCAAGGCAGTATTTACACCTCAGGAATGATCACCTCCAGTTATCAGCCAAGTGACTTGAACAGAGTGTATGCACTCTGTCTTTCCCCAAAACCATGATAGATCTGCCTCTCTCACCAGGGATACTGCTCTACAAACTCTTAACTTTTAGTCTTTTCTTCTTTCTGTACCTCTATCAAGCCCTACAGAAGATGCTGGAATTCACTCAATTTGCTAATTCATCTATGGGTATGGAAAACATGGAAAATCGTAAGGAAATGTTAAAGTTATGGAAATGTCAGTTTATTTCTCCCTCACTGTAGATTTGGCAAATTTCCTGCTCTTGACAGATGAATTTTATCTATATGACCCAGACAGTGAACTTTTTAGTGAGCATAGGGTTTTTTTAAACCAAAGTAAAGTGGTTGACTATAAAGAAATTTGCTTTGATTGGTTATCTCCTACTGGTTCATTAGACTACCCACTTTCTTCTGGACGCTGGTCGAATGGGGAGAAGTAATTATGTACTGAATATCCATCAGTTTCTACAAACAATTAGCAGAAAGAAGGGAGAGAGCTAGGGATTGGTATCTCTTTCCTAGGCTGACCTTTAGAGCAGCTGAAGTTTCAGAGCAGCTGCCAATTTGGCCTCTCCTAGAAGAATGATTTTATATCGTAACTTTGATTTATTTGGTCATTTTCTTCATCATGTGTCATATTCCATCACATTTATTTAGTACAATTTGTTCAGCCATTCCATAGCTAATGAACACTCCTCTAATTTCCAGCACTTTGTCACCACAAAAAGAGCTGCTATAAATACTTTTGTACATATGGTTCCTTTTCTGTTCTTTGATCTCTTTGGGACATGAACCTGAAAGAAGCATCATTGGGTCAAAGGAAAGCCACTGTTTAATAGATTTTTGGGCATAGTTTCAGATTGTTTTCAAGAATGGTTAGATCATTTGGTACTCCAGCAATAGGTATTAGCATACTCATTTTTTCCACAGCCCCTTTAATATTAGTCTTTTCCCTCTTTTTGGTCAATTTTGCCAAAATTGGAGTCTCTTTTGTTTCAATTTCTCAAATTGTTAATGCTTTGTAGTATTTTCTCATTGAATTATAGCTATTGGTATCTTGGATTTCTGCTTCTGAATGATGCCTATTCATATCCTTCAATCATTTATCTTTTGGGTTGTGAGTTTTATACTCATAAAAATGAACAAATTCTGTCTGTATTTCTTTCTTAAAAATGAGGAAATTTGCTGCCCAGATTTTTTATCTATTTATCTATTGTCTTCTAAATTTACTTGTATTACTTTTGCTTGTGTAAAAACTTTTTGAATTATTGCAATCAAAATTGGTTATTTTACTTTCTGTCATCCTCTCTGTAATTTGTTATGATTTTACTTCTACCTTTAAACCTGAATGATAGTTTCTTCCTTCTCCTTTTAATTTGTTTGTGGCATTATCTTTTCTGTCTCAGTCACATATCCATTTGGAAATTATCATGTTATGCTTTATGGGATGCTAGTCTGTATCTAGTTTCTGCCAAAGTGCTTTCCAGTTGTCCCAGAAGTTTTCGTCAATTAGTGAGTTCTTACCCAAAATCTCTGATCACTTGTTTTTTCAAATAGGAGACTACTGTGATCATTTATTTTTGTATATATATATATATATATATACATATATATATGTATATATATATATATATATATTTTTTTTTTTACCTGATCTATTCCTCTGATGAGTTTCTTTATTTTAAATCAGTATCAAATTGTTTTGATAACTATGGCTTTGCAGTATAGTTTGAGAGCTGATGCTGCTTCTCTCAATTCCTTTCTAAAATTTACTTCCTTTGAAATTTTTGGACTTCTGTTCTTCCAAATCAATTTTGTTATTATTTTAAAATTAGCTTTATAAAGAAATCCTTTTATAGTTTGATTGGTGTGGCACTGAATAAGTTAATTAATTTAGGTGACATTGCTGCTTTAATTTATATGGGCTTAGCATCTCTATAAGCAATTTCTCCAACTATTACTGTCTTTATTTTTGTGAAGAATGCTTTATAATTATATTCATGTAGTTTTGTGTATATCTTGGGTAAGTAGATTTCCAATGTTTTATTTTTATGTAATAATTTTAAATCAAATTTCTCTTTCAAATGATTTATGTGGGGGCAGTGCTCTATCCACTGCACCACCTAGCTGCCCCCACATAAATCATATTTTAATGGGGGTAGCTAGCTGGCTTAGTGGATAGAGCACCAGTCCTGGAGTCAGGAGTACCTGAGTTCAAATCCGACCTCAGACACTTAATAATTATCTAGCTGTGTAGCCTTGGGCAAGCCAGCCACTTAACCCCATTGCCTTGCAAATGATTTATGAGGTTTTGTTTTGTGTCCCACAACTTTGTTTAAGTTGTTTATTGTTTCAATTTGCTTTTTAGTTTTCATTTTAAGGTCCTCTAAGTAAGTAAGTCTTCATATAATCTTCAAAAAGCAACAATTATTTTTCCTCTTTGCCTATGTTTATTCCCTCATTTTTTTTTTTTTTTGGTTTTCTTGTTGAATTCTGTTTTCTAATCAATTTTGATATCAACTTCCATTTTGTTGGTTAGTTTATTCCATTCACATTTACATTTATCATAGTAAATTATGGATTTCCTGCAATCCTATTCTCATAATTTTCCTTTTCTTTCTTTCTCACTTCCTTTGTTTTTTTTTTAAAGGTTGCAAAGAAAGGATTATACTTAGCACTAGAGTTCTAGATTTAAAGCAATTTGCTTCTGCTCTCCTAACACTTTCCTCTTTCTGTGGCCAAAAGCCTTATTATAGTTTCTTAACTTTTCTTTCCTCATAAGCCCCTCTTTGAGACCTACTCTCCCACAGTTAGGGTTTATTTTGCTTAGGTCTGATCTTTCTTTCATTCTCTCCTTCCTCCTTATTTTTTTCTCCACTTTCCACCCCCCCCCCCACCCCCCCCCCGTTAGTCTGTTGAATGTTATGTATTTCTAAACCTTGTGTGTCCTCCAGGACCATTTCATAAAACACAAATTTTATTTTTTTTTTTAGGTTTTTTTTTTTGGCAAGGTAAATGGGGTTAAGTGGCTTGCCCAAGGCCACACAGCTAGGTAATTATTAGGTGTCTGGGACCGGATTTGAACCCAGGTACTCCTGACTGCAAGACTGGTGCCTTATCCACTACGCCACCTAGCCGCCCCACAAAACACAAATTTTAAACTGTATTAAATTTGAAATAAACCGAGGCCATGCCAGACCACTATCCTTTTAGATTTCTGATGATAATAAATGTCTCTACTTCCCTGTTTTTCTTCAACTCTGCCAGACATTCCTGCCCTTGTTGAAGAAGGCTGCCCAAACAGGTCCTCAGGATGGTCTCAGTTGTAACCGGGCTGCTGTTATCAACGTGTCTAGTGCTGCAGGCTCCATAACAACACTTTTGGGCTGGGAATATGGTCACATTTTGTCCTATCGCTGCAGTAAGGTATAGAAGTTGTGTCCTGGCTAGAAGGAAGGAAAAAGGAATGAAGTGGGTGGTGATAGGGATCCTGGTCCTACAGGGCTTCATTAGTAGGGTTGAGCTGTGACCTCTTCTCCCTTTGCTACATTCCCTTCCACCAGGCTGCCCTGAACATGCTCACCCAGTGCCAAGGTCTGGTCCTTAAGGAAGAAGGCATTCTCTGTATTGCTATTCACCCTGGCTGGGTTCAGGGAGAAATGGGCAGCTCTTCAGGCTATATGGTAAGTATACTTCCTGCTGGCAACTCCTTCAGCTTGGGCCCAAGCATGGGACAGAAAATAGACCGTCTTAGCTAACTTGTGTGAGAAGGAAACTGTAGGGTAATGAAAATGATGAGGAAGGAAGGAAGGAAGGAAGGAAGGAAGGAAGGAAGGGAGTCAGTTAGATTAAGTGAGTCAGTTAGATTAGACCTGATCTCCATGACTTGGAAGAGGAAAATAAATCTAAGTTGCATTAGGATCTGAATGGTGTGTTCGTTTTAATTGGAACTATTTCATCCTCCTTGCCCCTTCCTTCCAATTCTATCCATGCAGACATATCCATATCTGTTTCAGGTTCCAGGGGATGTTCATTCACTGACTTCCTACTTGACCAGCAACCTTCCAAATGTCCCTCAGCTTCTGGGAAGTTAGCCCTTCTTTTTTAAATTTTTACCAAACAGTGGAGTTAAGTGACTTGCCCAAGGTCACTTAGCTAGATAATTGTTATGTGTCTGAAACCACATTTGAACTCAAGTCCTCCTAACTCCAGGGCCAGTGCTCTATCCACTGCACCACCTAGCTGCCCCAGCACCTTCTTTCTGAGTCAATTATTTCCTGCTACATCCTCATTTTATCCAGATGCTAGACTAGTAGGTTCCCGATCCTCTTGATCCCTCCTAAGCTTCAGTGTCTTTCACAGCCTACTTTGAAGAAAGAAGAATCAGTTCAAGGCATGCTGAACGTCTTTTCTACACTTTCAGAGGAGAATTCAGGTGGTTTCTACAGTTGGGAGGGAAAGGTATTACCTTGGTGAATTTAATGCAAGTTGGGAGGTGTGGTAAAGTTATCTTTCCTGCTTTTCCATTGGCAGCCTAGGTTTGACCACCTCATCTTGGTTCATGATTTCCCAAGTTTCCAATAAACTTGTTTAACTGCCTCATTAAACTGTTTTGTTTTTTCTATGTGTAGCTAATGGGCAGCTAAGTGGTGCAGTGGCTAGATGAGTCAGGAGTTCGAATGTGAGCTGAGATACTTGACACTTACAAACTGTGTGACCTTTATCAAGTCACTCAACCTGAATGCCTCACATCCAGGCCATCTCCAGTTGTCCTGATTCATGTCTGGTCACTGGACCCAGATGACTCTGGAGGAGAAAGTGAGTCTGGTGACAAAGCACAGCATCCCCCTCACTCAAATTCAATTCACGTCATAGCATCTCTTCCCTGATGACATGGACTTTTTTCAAAAATGAAGGACAAACATTATTAGGGGTGGTGTTAATGGCCTAGACTTAAGAAAGTGATTTATGTGTACATTTTCCCTCTGGAAAATCAGTTGTTAAACATTTACTAGCACATTCCTTATGGTAGTCAAAAACTGTGAAAAGAAACTAGCACTGACCCTGGAGTCAGGAGGATCTGAGTTCAAATCTGATCTCAGACACTTAATAATCACCTAGTTATGTATTTTTAACTACATTGCCTTGTAAAAACCTAAAGAAATAAAAATAAAAATTAAAGAAACTATCCCTTGAGGGAAGATCTCCTGATGGAAAAGGGATGGGTAACCATGGCCATTTCCAGATTCTTCTCTGGTGTTTTGTGTAAAGTTCCTAAGATTTCTGACTACTGAAGTACAATATCAATGTGAAATTCCTATTGTTAAGGTCCGAGAAAAGTCCCCAATTACAGAGCAGAGGCCCTTGACATGATGGAGATGCAATAGCAAGGGTTTATTAAACTAGCTCGAGCTAGGGTTCCATCCTAGGTCAGGGCTAGGATCCTGGAACCCCGAGTAAAGTGAGGAGAGACCTTATATATGGTTTGGTAGGGGAGTTTCAAGCATTTGCCTGCAGATTGTCTTGAGATGGTTTGGCGTGGCCTTATTGGATGCAGGTCCTCCGAGAAGCCCCCCTGCTGCATGGTCCCAGGGCTAACCAGGCAGAATCCTCAGGAGCTGATCTGGCACGAACTCAGCTAGCTGACCAAGCAGGAACTTAGGGGAAGAATTTAGGCAACAGTTCATAGGTTTCGACATTCAGGGTCTTACAGGCATTCAGGCTAAGGTTCACAGATTTCTACACTCAGGGTCTTACAGGCATTCAGGCTAAAGTTCACAGGTTTCGAAACTCAGGGTCTTGCATTCCCTCCTCTTCTTGGTCAATCCAGGAGCACTCATGCTCCTCAAAGGGATGCACAGAACCCCCAGGGAGACCATTGTAAGAGTGCCTGAGTACCATTAGTTGGATAGTGTTAAACCTGTTCCTAATGACAGCAAGCACTCAGTTTAATATGCAGGGCCCAAAGGTTAGGAGGAGCAAAAGCAGTATCAGGGGGTCAATCAGAGTAGAGGTCAATGTGGTGAGCCACGGGGATTGGTTGAACCATGCTTCAGACCATCCTTCTTGCTGTTCTCTTTCTTTCCTACGTTTGGCCAATCCCTCCCTTTCTTTAGCCATTGACTCTCTGACCACTCCAGTATGGTCAGTAACACTCTTCTCCCAGTGCAGCACAATCCCCCCTGCTGTAGGAAAATCAAGTCTAAGCCTCTCCTGTTCTGTAAAACTACTTCCGAAAGAGAGGTAAGGGATTTCTCCAGGTGTGAGATTGATTCCTCTATTCTGCTAATATCCTCATCTACCGCTGCTCTGAGGGAGTCGAAACCTTTCTGGTGGAGGGTAAGAGAGGAAATCCCTGTGCCCGCTCCTACCAAATAGGGTGGCTATGGTTAGGGCGGTGAGGGGCTCCCTTCTTGGCAAGGGTGGGCATTCTCATTATCAAGGGGAGGTTACAAAAACAGATCCCTTGACAATACAATGTAAACATTGGTGAGAAATGGTAGAGATGAACTGGTCCAGTGTCTCTGCTCTCTTCTCTTCTCTCCTGGAGACCTCTGATGTCCTTCTGCATCTTCTGAATCGGTTCCAAAAAGTTCTCTCCAGCTCAGGTGACTAGTTGAAACTTTGTCTTCTGGTAAAGGATTTGCTTAACATTTTACTTAGATCAAAACACATGTTTTCTTCACAAGACAATGAGATTTTGGAGCTTATTGCAATTTACATTTTGCCTTATTGCCATATTGATGCACATACTTAAATTTTAACACAGTAAACTTTTACTATATGAGCGAACTCCCAATGAGAATTGTCATACTGTCTTAAGCTTGTAACATACATTCAACAATCATCTTAGTTCAGAGTACCCAGCATATGGTTTAAAAATAAAACAATCTTAGCCTTTGCTCTTATTACAGTAATGGCTCAAACATCCTTAAGCAAAAATGAAATTTTTCAAAATATTCTCAAATATACCATTGATTTTCCTTTTCCTGATATACTTATCTGACTCACATTCCTTTCCTTAAGCTAGACCTTAGAACTATAATTATCCTAAGGATTTCCTATTCTTCTTCTTACCTAAATATCCCTTCTAAAAATTAAAGAAATTTAATTCCTATCATAACATGTAGCTGTTAGCAGGTGTCAGAGCCACACACCTAACCTATCTCTGGCTATTAGATCCAATTCACCTAAAATGTCTTTTTCTAGTTTGTTTAGTAATTAACCATAAAGATCCAGGACAATAAAGGAAAAATTCCTTTCTAGATATAAGTATTGAATGTCAGTGTCCAGGCAGAGGTCACATGGGTAAGTCAAATGTCTTAGGCCAGATTTATTCTTCCAGGTGAGATATTATCCAAATGTCATTTTGGGGAAATCAAGTCAAAGGGGTCCAACCTCAGCCTTACTGAGAAGTCGCCCCTTTGGCCACCCATCCCAGTCACCTGACATCTTGGCTCCCTTGGCTGCAAGAACATGACATTTACCCAGTGGTATCTGACATAAGAGAAAATCAATTAAAAGTCCCGTGATCTAAAATGGTTGTTTTACCTAGTTAGAACTTCCAGTGAATACAATTTACTAAATTCCAATTATAATCTTAATGGAGTCCCAATTAATGAAAACCCTTACCTAAAGCTTGGATTATCTTTCCTGGGTCTTTGTCTAACATCTGGTATTCTAATTATGACTGGCCCTAGAGGCCTGTCTCCTACCTCTTACATTCAGACATCCCTTTGTCTGAAATCATGCAAGGCAATTGGGGTTAAGTGACTTGGCCAAGGTTGCACAGCTAGACAATCACCAAGTATCTGAGGCCTGACCTAAACCCAGGTCTCCTGACTCCAGGGCCAGTGCTCTAAGCACTGTGCCACCTAGCCGCCCTTAACACACAAATTACTAGATTGTACAAAGTAATTCCTCCATTATCACATTATTCATGAACCCACAGATCTATCCCAGAAAGTGTCATACTTTTTCATATTTTCCTTATTGCTCTTCAAAGCAATCACAATAATCCCAGGCTTTAACGATACAGTATTTTAAAAAAAACATTTTCACAAGAGATAGCTAAATATTGCAAATATTATCTCTTTGCAGTTACAAAAGAACATCACATAACTGATAAAAACATCTTATTCATCAATGTTACCTTACAATAGGGCCCACAATTGCAACTTGTTCAGAGCCCCCATCAGCTGTCTGCAATTACCAAGAGAGACGTTCACATTCTCGACTTCTTTAAACATACATTGTTAATATACATTAAACATTAAGATTCTTAAACATCTCATTTCCCTTAGAACAAAAGTGAAATTCTCAGAATCCAATCTCATACATATGACACATTTAAACCCCAATGTCATTACATTTCAACTAACTTTCTAACAGCTTAGTTCGATAAAAACTTTAGAGTACCTTATACAGAGAATCCAGCACTCACATTCCAAAAGCTCTACCCAAAATAAAAACACTGTTAGCATTATTAAACTCAACATTAAAGCCAATTAGAGCTTTTCCCCAAAAAGACATCAGTAAACATCCCTGATAACCTAGGTGTTTCTCTTCTTAGTAACCCAATACCAGTTTTCTTAACCCAAAGGTGTTACAATAGAGTTCTAAAATCCCAAACTCACAATAGTGTTACAATAGTGTCACAATAGTGTCACAATAGTGTTAAAACAGTTTTTAATCCCAAACTAATTTAACAATCTAGGTTATTTAATTCCTCCCATTCTGTACAAATTTTGTCAGAATATTACAACACTAGTATTCTTCTTTCAGAACCCTCAGAATGCTTTCCAAAACTCTAGTTCACAAACTTTAGAAACAATGAGAGTCATCACTCAGGCCACATGGCCAGCAGATAGTCATCAAACGTGATTTCCTTTCAATAAAGAAGTCTCTTAACCCCTGGATCTTAGATAATTAATTTTTTTTTCCAATCACAACATCCCACCTGTGGAGGGTTCTTTCCCTCTAAGGCTTAAGTAGGTAAGGATTTTTCCAGTTCCCCACCATCCTCCTGCTACCCTCCCCCCCTTTTTTTTTTCAGACTGCTTCAGGGGGAAGGGAAGCCAGGTCTAGGAATGTTCATTACCTTCCCTGCTTATTGTATTCCCCCCTTTTGATCTAGCGAAGGAATCTTCCAAGGGGGAACAGAAGGGACCTGGTGACAGGGGTGAGGGATGGGGTGTGGAAATTCAGGGGCTGAGGGCTCTAAATTTAACAATACAGTAATATGTATAACTTCCTCTTTAACAGATAATAAACTACACTGATCTCACATATCAATATTCCCTTTCATAAACATGAGGTGAAAAACAAAGCCTTCCACAAATTTTCTGGGCCAAAAGAACCTTGAGAACTATAACCCATTGGCAAGGTATTCTCTAGTTGGTTTTTTCCATAACAAAATCTTTACAAATGTGAGAGGTGAAACTTCAATTCATTTGTTATTACAAAACAATTTTAAAATCTCAAAAAGTGTAGTTTAAATTGTTCTTATACAAAGCTTACTAATTGTACACAGCATATTTCAATTGCATGTATGTTCTCTTTATTCCCTAAACCTTTAAAATACAAAGAATTCTTAAGACTAATTGTTGCTAAAAAAAATCCCTTCTTATGACTACAAGATTTTCTTCATGTTTCTCTTAAATTCCAAAAGTTACATTCAAATTAGTTTTAAATCATTTTCTTTCCAAAAGCCTAAAAAAGTTTGCAAATTCTTATCTTCATTAGTGCAATTCTAACTTCTCAATGCTCTCACTTATAAGAGCTTTCTATCTTCACTGACCAACATTTCTTAATATTAGAACATTCTATGTTCTGGGAATGAGATTCCCCACAATTTGAGATATCAAAGTGATATGCACTAATTCTTTACCTTTACTGTTTATCATTACTCACTCACTCCAGATTCTTCCCAAATACATAATCCACATTCCAATCAGTGTAAAATATTAACTTCCTCTTGTTTAGTTATTCTAAAGTTGACTCACAAGTCTGTCCTGACTCCTATGACTCTGGAGGGGCCATAAAACATCAGAATCCAAACTCAAACATATTCTTTACAAACCCCTTAATTCAATTTACAATTATCTTTAGATTAGCACATTATAGGATCATTAATAAAATTAACATTTACCTAGTAATCGCTTTCATAGCAAACTTTTCACTTTATGGGGCTTATTACTTTTCTTATCAATTCATTGCCAAACATTGCAAAAAGTACCAATTTAATGCAATTTTAAATCACCCCAATCTCAGATAAACACATATCTCCCTATAGACCTACAATTCTATACTGTCTTCTTTTCCCATAATGATTTGTACACCTTTTCCCAAAGTTCCCACAATCCGTCTTTGGTGTACAAAGTCAACCCTGCTCAAACCTTCTGTCTACATACTTTTACCACTTTCCTTACTTAACAAATGGTTCAAAAGAAACCCCAGTTGTCTCTAAGTCTGGATTTTCTTTCCCAGTACTTTCAGAATCTCTTACTCAAACTATACAACTCACATTTTCCACTATTCCTTTACATTAGCTCCCCCTGACCTCAAGTCACACCATTCCGAACTAGAGTCACATAGTTCATACTACAGCTATGATTCCCCTCCCACAAGGCACCTTCCATTCCAAGGTTTTAATATGTAACATTTCTTGAATACAACTGCTAAAATTCTGGAGAAGGCAGTCATTCAAAAATCCCCTAGCCCAAATAGAACATTCCCTGCCCCACCCCCTTCTTCAAATAGAGTAAACTGAATATTATAGAGAGAGAGAGGCCATCCTAGATTCTTTCTGGGGGGGGGGGGGTGATCTTCTATTCTTCAACCCTTACATGTCCCATAATTTTCTGTAATAACTAAACTCCTAAACCTCTAATGATAGCATATCATTCTGGAAAAAAGACTATTTAGTTTCCCCTATACAGGCATCTTGGTAACCACATTAGTCTGACAGGACCCAAGTGCTTGACCCTGGGGGTCACAGATATGCCAAGAATTTGTCTAAGATTCACAAAGCACACTTGTTAGCCCTAATTATCTTGCTGTTTCTGTAAAATTCCTGCTTCTTCCCAGGACTGCCTCCCCTTCCCCCAGATGTGAATGGCACCATAAGATAGTAAATTCTACTCCCTCAAACCTGTGGGAAGTCCATGAATATGTGACTTTCCTGAGATATTCATCTCAGGAAACATGTTTAGACAAAACACAAAGATCCTGACCCTTTCCCACTCTGTCTAGTCCCATATCTATACTGAGCCACATGTTTGCATATGTTTGTAGTAGTATGACAAGACAATATATCTAATTACTGTCTTTGCTTCTTTATCCTACCACCTCCCAAAACACTATAAAAAACCCTATCCCCTGAACACTCAGGGACTGTCTGATTTGGATCCTCTTCATCCCCAGGCAGTCCTGGGGGAATAAAGTTCTCCAAACTTATCAAATTTTGGTCTCTGTCTGGCTCTTTGGCTTCAGCACTACCAGGGGCCCCTTGCCTGTGGCAAAGGCATAGGGTCACAAGATCTATAGCCAGAAAAACTTCAATCAATCAATCAATCAACATTAAGTGCCTATTATGTGACAGACACTGTGTCAAGTGCCTTGGACACAAAAACAAGTAGAAGTTTCTTGCTCTCAAGGAGTTTACAATGTAATGAGTTCAGAAGTTATTCAGTTCAATATCTTCATTTAACATACAAGGTTACACTTATTTCCCTTGATTTATATCTGCCCTGATGGGCTAGGCTCCCAAAAGGATAAAAGCTCTCAGGTTTTAGGCATGATTCTAACTCTGGAATCATATAACATCTCTGTCTGTGCAAGCCTCACTGGGCTTGTTTCTCAGTGGCCATTGTAATCTTTATCATCTTTATCTTCAGTTGCAATTCTCAACGGGGTTACTCCTGTATTCTTTCAGATGGAGCTGAGATCTTTACTTTAAAATAGGCAGAAGCCTTTCCAATTCTGGTCCCTCAGGGTCTAGACCTCAAAGTTTCCCATAACCAGTTAGAAGATGGAAGAAGACAGTTCATGTCTTTTCCTTTTGACTATTTTTCCTGACTGAGGGCTGGGTTTCCTCAGTGAGAAATCTCACTGTAATTTATGATGACCATCCAGTGATCTCCAAACTTATCATATTCTGGTCTCCATCTCACTCTTTGGGTTCAGCAGTTCCCTCTGACCTTAGGTATCTCTCAGTATTCTGTCCTAGTCCTCTTCTCTTCTTCTTCTATTCTATTTCACTTGATGATAGCATCAACTTCCTTGGATTTAATCAGCATCTCTATGCTGATAATTCTCAAATCTATCTATTCTACCTTATGCTATCCACTGTCTTCTAATCTTGCCTCTCCAATTGCCTTTCACACACCTTGAACCGGATATTCATAAATATTTTAAACTCAATAGTCATTTCATTTGTAGCTGACTCTCTATGATCCTATTTGGGGTTTTCTTGGCAAAGACACTAGAGAGATTTGCCATTTTCTTCTCCAATTCATTTTATAGATGAGGCAACTAAGGCAAAAAGGGTGGAGTGATTTGCTTAGGGTTACTTTTTAGTGTTTGATGCCAGATTTGAACTGAGGCAGATGAGTTTTTTTGAGAATGAAGAACAAACATCATTAGTCCTGGTACTCTATCCACTGTACCATCTAGTTGCCACATCCAGGGCCATCTCCAGTTGTCTTGATTCAAATCTGGCCACTGAACCTAGATGGCTCCAGAGGAGAAAGTGAGGCAGTAACTTAGCACAGCACCCCCTCACTCAAATTCAGTTCACTTGATTGTCATGACATCACCCCCTTATGTCATGGTCTTCTTAGAGAGGGAAGGACAAACATCATCATTATAAACTCAACATCTCCAAAACAGAACTTATCTTTTCCCCATCTACCTTCCTTAGAAGGATGGGCCTTACAGGGAGATATCATCCTTCCAGTCCCTCAGGTCCAAAAACTAGGAGGCGTCCTGGATTCCTCACTATCTCTACACCCTCACCTCATCCAATCTGTTGACAAGACTTGCTGATTCTACTTCTGCAGTATTTTAAAAATCCGGCCTCCCTCCCTCCCTCTTTTTCTTCTCACGCAGCTACCATTTTGGTATAGGTTTTCATCATCTCAAACCTGGACTATTGTAGAAGCTGTTAGTGGTTCAGCCTACCTCAAATCTCTCTACACTTCTTTCCACCCCTTCATTCATCCATCAACTCAGCCATTCTAAATTGCAGATTTGATTGTGTCATACCCCTTTCTACTCCATAAATTCCATAAGCTTCCGATTGCTGCCAGGATTGAATACAAAATGCTCCATTTGGCATTGTTAGAATGACCCTGTTGTTGTTAACTTGTACCTGACTCTTAGTGACCCCATTTGGATTTATCTTAGCAAAGATACTTGAGTGGTTTTCTATTTCTCTCTCAAGTTCATTTGACAGATGATCTCTTTTTAAAGATTTCTTTGGGTTATAGACCTAGTAGTGATTTTGCTGGAACAAAGGGTATTCACAAATTTGTTCTCTTTTGGGCTTAGTTCCAAATTTCTCTTCAGAATAGATGAATCAGCTTACGACTCTGCCAACAATGTATTAGTGTTATCAATGGCTTGTCATTATAAATACTTAATCCAGAGTGATTAAAATTACTTTTATTAATTCCAACTCTGCCAACAATGTATTAGTGTTATCAATGGCTTGTCATTATAAATACTTAATCCAGAGTGATTAAAATGACTTTTATTAATACATCTTTGTAAAAAAGGATCTTCTCTCTTAATGAAAGAAGGCCTTGAATTACAACTCCGAGTTTTATATGCAATTTGAAAGGTTTGTTCTTTTCCTTTATACCAATCATCTGTCAGGGTCACAATCTAATTGATACATTCCCCCATATGTTACTATACTAATGAGCAGAGGGGAGTGAGCAGTAATATGCATTAATCTCCTTGAGCAGGCAAAATTGTAAAGAACAATGACCCTAGGTCAACTGGGAACTTGATGGGGCAGGCCTGATCTAATCTCAGGTCTGATCAGGTTGGAGACAATCCCTTTGTTTTACACTCATACCTGCCCATAGGCACCAACACAGGCAGACCTCAGTCTTTGTAATGTAAACTAACAATCTCTCCTCACATTCTTGTGGAAACCAAACACCCCACATTCTTCACAATTAGTGACCCCAAAATCGATAATCTGTAAAGTTTCTGTTCATATTTCATCTTACCAAATTTAACCCATCAATTTTCTGATGGGTTAAATTATCCTGTTAGCCAAGTGCTATTAGTTTTGCAACATCTATATATTAGTCATCTGTGCTTACATTCAAATTATTTTTGAAAAATATAGATGACTATGCCCTTGGACAGATTCCTAGAACATTGGCCATGGCCAAGGACAGAGTCCTAGAATATGTTTTTATTCAGTTATTTCAATGATGTCCAACTCTTTGTGACCCATTTTTTAATTTTTCTTGGTAATGATACTGAAATGATTTGCCATTTCGGTCTCTAGCTTATTTTACAGATGAAGAAACTGAGGCAAACAGGATTTAGTTATTTGCCCAGGGTCATACTGTCTCCTTGATTTAAAGCCCAATGCTCTATCTACTTCATCACTCAACTGACCTTATAAATTCTGGCCTTGGGTTAGAAACAGGAAGTTGGCGCAGATTATCCTGAAGTCCACTTTCTTCCTTGCCATTCTATCAGTCAGTGATTCATTGTAGTTTTTCTTTTGTCCTTCACTAAAGGGATAAACTACCTTTGAGTATTTAATTTCATCCAATAATAAACTTAAACTACAAATGGATTTCCTCAATCAGGTTCCTCATTACCTCCGGAAGGAAAGCACTGTCAATGATGAACCTGTGATGGGCCTTGTGATATCACTGGTTCATCTTTTGCAGTATGTGCCTTAAGCCCTCTAGCAGGTCACAAATCAATTTATTACAAGACATTTTCCCTAAGCATCCAGGACAGGGGAAGGCAACCTCCCAGTAACAAGACTCTTCCTGTACCATTTTGCCACATAGAATCCTCACCTGATGCTTTTATTTGTAATACTGAAAATACCATCAGCTATGCAGTCCAAGGACCAAATTAAGAAAGATAGGGCAGGAATCTGAGGCTAATTGTTTTCAAAACTACTTTTAAGTAGCTCTTACAATAGAAGAGAGATTTGTATCCTTTTCATGGTTTAAGGCAACAACAGATGCTTCCTTCTTGTCCAAACAATTATACTGACTTCTTAAACTTGTTAAGACTTTGTCTTGATCAGTCCCCATGTTAGCATAGTAGTGAGAAAAGAGAAACTAGAAGTGGAGGTGGAAGCCTAGGAAGGTTGCTGGGACCATCTTGAATTGCCCATGTGAATTGTATTTAAATTGCTTTGGGAAACAGCTGAAGAGTGTTAGTTGGTTATGCTGGAACTTTCTTGAAGAAAGTAAAATAATGAAAAGATGGCTTATGTGCATTACATTAAGCAAGTCTATGGGGATGAGAATGTGAACGTGCATGCTTTATCTGAATCCAAGTCATGCAGAAGTTTTCCAAGGAAGAATTAGATGTTGGGATGTACTACAAATTTGATACGAGGCGACAATGTGATGATAAAAGGAAGAAAACAAGTGTGTCAAGAGACCCATAGCATGAAGTCCAGATGCATGTCTCATTGTACTCATTTCTGACCATTGTATTTTAGGAAGGATATCATAAACTGGAAAGTGTCCAAAAGAGAGCAACCAGGATGATAAAGAGCTTCCAGTTCATGCCATATGAAGATTGTTTGATGGAACTATGAGTATTTAGGCAGGAAAAAAAGATTTGAGGAGCTGGGTATAAGAATAAGCCATCTTCAAATATTTGAAGGGCTATTATATAGAAGGATTAACTTGGCTCCAGAAAAAAAAAAGTTGGAGAAAGGAACAGAAGTTGCAAAGAACTATTTAAGGTTGGATATAAATCCAAGTAAACTGAAAAAGGATTTATAATTCATTTACTATGATATGCAGTCAGTGGGATTGTCAAGGCAAGTCCTCTAATCATATATCAATTAATTAATCAATCAATCAACTAGTATTTATACTTATTATATGTACAAGGCTCTGTACTACAGTACGGGAAGACATAGTAGTAAGTATCATATGTACTGGGTGGCTAGGTGGCACAGTGAAATAGAATGCTCTTCCTGAGTATAAATTGGAGCTCAGAGACTTACTAGCAATGTGACCCTGGACAAGTCACCCACCCTAATTGTCTCAGTTTCCTCATCTGCAATATGAACTGGAGACAGAAATACCAAACCACTTCAGTATCTTTTTCAAGAAGACTTTGTCATGAGGCAAATTCACCAAAGGTATACTAAAGAGAATTTCTCTGAGGTGGATAACATTTTATTGGTTGGGCTTGATCCTATCAACAAAATGGATCAAAGCTTCAGAGATTATTTTCTTTTTATAATATTAGAACAAAGAACAGAACAGAGTAGATGATTTCATAGTGGTGAGGACTGTGAAGAATATGTGGGTTTTGGGTTTTACAAGAATATGAATGGAGAAATTGTGAGTTTATATTACAAAGACTGGGCTCTGCCTATATTTTTGCCTATGGGCAGGTAGCCTCAATCTGATCAAAAACTAAGGTTAGGCCCAGTTCATCCCCATATTTTTAAGTTAACCTAGGGTCTTGACCTTCTTCTTTCCATGCTTAAGGAGATGTATGGGGACCAATGTATTAATTACATTGTGATCCTAGATTATGATTGGCAGGAAGGGGCAGGAACAAAGCCTTACAAACTGCATAAAATGTCTTCTGTTTCTGGGATTTCTTACCCTTCTCCCACCTAGAGAGAGGTTTGCCATTTATTGAGACATTTTAATAAAAACCATTTTAGTCACTCTGGATTAAGTGAACCATTCATTCATGAACCATTTATAACAAGGACAACATATAGAAAATCATTCATCTGTAGCACTCTCATTGTAATAAACCCAAAATTGTTTTCCAATATACAATAATTATATTCAATCAAACAGTTAACAATAGTGAATAAGTATAGAGTGTTTATCATATACTGATCTTGTGTTAAGCCCTTTGCAACCATTACATCATTTGTTATCTTCACAACAAACTCTGGAAGATAGGTAGCATTTTCATCTCCTGTAGAGATGAATAAACTAAGGAAAACAGAAATGAAGTTACCCACCTAAAAATCAGTTGTCAAGTTTACAGAAAACAGATTTTTAACTTATGTTTCAGAGCCATGATCTTTCAACATTTTGCCTTAATATCAAACAGCATTATAACTTTAAGTTTAGGACAAATTTTATCCCAGCAAATCTGATTTACAATCACAAAATCAAAATCACAATTTTCTCAGAGGCCATGTATTCCTAGTACTTTATATCACAGGATTCATTCTTCTCAGATACTCTACTGCCAAAGAATTAAAGAGGCATTCCTGTATTCTCAGCCCCCTCTGTAGGGTCCAAGAGAATTTTATATTCCTTACACAATAACTAAGATAAACTTTTCTAATGTTTCTAATGTTCTAAGTTGAAGAAAGTATAATAATGGGAAGATAGTATGGGTATATTGGATTGAACAATCTATGTGAATGAGGATGTGCCCATGAGTCATATGCCCTTTCTGAATTCAAGGAAAAATTAGATGTTGGGATGGACTACAAGTTTAATATGAGTCAACAATGTGATGGTGAAATGAAGTAAGTAAATATGTTAAGAAAGACATAGTGTCCACAGGTCCAGAGAAACAACAGTGCCACTGTACTCTTCATAGGCCACTGTATTTTAGGAAGGACATCATAAACTGGAAAGTGTCCAGAAGAGAGCAAACAGGATAATAAAGAACTTCCAATTCATGCCATATGAAAATTGCTTAAAGGAATGAGGATAGAAGTTTCAAATCCTATCTCCATATAATTTTTATGTTGCAAATTTAATGCCTGTCCTTCCAAAGAAGACCATGAATCAGCGAGATGATGCCATGACAAGCATGTGAATTGAATTTGAGTGAGGGGATACTGTGTTAAGTCACCAATCTCACTTTCTCCTTCAGAACCATTTGGGTCCAGCAGCCAGATATGGATCAGGATGACTGGAGGTGACCCTGGATGCAAAGCATTCAAGGTTAAGTGACTTGCCCAAAATCACACAGCTAAAAAATGGCAAGTGTCTGGGGCTGGATTTGAACTCCTGAACTCCTGACTCCAAAGCCATAAAGAACAATTGCATAAAATTTCTCTTGGCCTTCATATTTTTTTTTTTAGATTTTTGCAAGGCAATGGGGTTAAGTGGCTTGCCCAAGGCCACACAGCTAGGTAATTATTAAGTGTCTGAGGCCAGATTTGAACCAGGTACTCCTGACTCCAAGGCCGGTGCTCTATTCACTGTACCACCTAGCCGCCCCTATCATAAGTTTTTGAGAGTTGTCTTGGGTCCCAGCACTACTGTACTACTATACATTGTTTAAAAAAACCAATGACTCATTAAAGACTTTTACTCCTAAATTACATAGTTAATTTCAATTCAGATTGCTTTTTCATTAATTTATCTATAATTCTGTTGAATTATTGTTAATTTGTTACAATTCTGTTTTTCCCTGAGAAATAAAAGCACCAAAAATCCATTAATTTTTTTTTCAGATTTTTCAAGGCAATGGGGTTAAGCGGCTTGCCCAAGGCCACACAGCTAGGTAATTAGTAAATGTCTGAGACCGGATTTGAACCCAGGTACTCCTGACTCCAGGGCTGGTACCACCTAGCTGCCCCCCAAAATCCATGAAAATATTAGTCATTATAAAAATTCTTTAACAGCTTGCAAAAACCTGGTCTATATGAATAACAATTAAGTTCTGTTATATTGTTCACTGAAGCAACATAAAATACTCCCTCCCCCCAACCTGGGAGGCAATTGGGGCTAAGTGACTTGTTCAGGGTCTCATGGCTAGAAAGTGTGTGAAGACAAATTTGAACTCAGGTCTTCCTAACTCTAGGACTGGTACTCTGTCCACAGCACCACTTAGTTGTCCCTAAGTATTTTTATAAATAAATTTCACTTTCATCCATGTTGCTTAAATGAACTTTTATTTTTTCTAGGGAGGAAGCAAGACAGTTCTTAAAATTCAAGCTGTAAAATGCTTTAAAAATCAACCCAAAGAGACTTCCCTATCCTGATTGGTACTAATTTTATTTTGTAAAATTCCCAAATATCTAGTGAGATGTTCTAATAAAACTCATTTATGTTTTAGTTGCTGCCTGATTTACAAACATTTTTCTCTTTTTTTGTGAACCAGGAGTTAATAACAGACAGAAGTTTTAAAGTGTCAGACATATTTAAAATGTTAGCTGCAGCCTAATTTTTTTCTTCTTTAAAATTTCACTGATACCATCTTCCTAATGAGCAAAATGATCTTCCTGTCTTAGTTGTAAATTAATAAATCTGTCATCAGCAGACAGAGTGATAAGATACCTGAATGTTATTTTCCCTGCAACTTTTACAATTATGTTCTCAATTTCCTCAAAACCAATCCCAAGGATGTTAACCTGAAACTCACTAGAATATTACAGCATTCACAGAGAGCATTCAAAACATATTTTTTAAAGTCACTGGGGAACTTAGATTTTAATCACAAACTCAGTTTCTAACTAGCTTACATTGTCACAAAATTATATGGTCTGGGGGAATAGATTCCCTTTCTCCTTATCTGTTTTTCTCTCTATACTCCCAAAACTTAACCATAGTTCCAGGATGTAAAGAGAGAGAGCTTTCTGAAGACTTAGAGACTGAGACACACACACACACACACACACAACTTGGTGAAAGAGTTTTTCTTTCTAAACCTTGTATGCACAATTTTCTAAAAACAATCTTTTTTTTTGTTGGTTTTTACAAGGCAATGGGGGGTTAAGTGACTTGCCCAAGGTCGCACAGCTAGGTACTTATTAAGTGTCTGAGGTCAAATTTGAACTCAGGTCCTCCTGATTCCAGGGCCGGTGCTCTAGCCACTGCACTACCTAACTGTCCCTAAAAACAATCTTGAAAAAACTCCCTGAAATTCTTCAAAGTAAGGGACTATCTAGCTACTTGGTCTAGACAAATATGTAGGGGATACACATAGACACAGAAAAATAGGCAATCACAGGCAACCCATTATACAGCTGTCACATAGTGGCTATAGTGTTTCCTCACAGACTGTAATGTGAGACTTCAGTTATAGCCTCAACTAGTAATATAGAATAACAGGAACATACTTAAACATCTAGGAATGTTGCTATTCTCAATTCGTTCACTAGATGTCTCTAAAGACCATGCTGTTCTATACACCTCAGGCTGCTTAGCCTATGGGAGAGCAAGAGAGAAAAAAACTCCCCTCAGGAATCTTTAGAAAACAATTTGATCTATATATTTTTGCATATTTCTTTAGGACCCCGACGAGAGAACCAGATAATAATATTTCACTAAGACCCTCAATCCCTTAAGCAAGAAATTCCCACAGCCTCAAAGCAGTTTCTGGCTTATGGTAGGACAATAGGATATCATTTTTCTTTCAAATTGGAAGAACATGATTTTTTGGAGGTCTTCTCTGAAGGCAAAGCCAAATAACAATTAAGTTTGAAGTATACTATTCATTTACTTTACAAAAGGGTCATTTATTACAAGCATTTTTATCATGAGACCCATTATATTCTTTGCCAATGATTTAAGAGTGGTTGCACACATTAGATCAGAACCATGCATACACATGGGCTCACATACATTCCTTCAAAGGACATCTAATCCTTTTTTGGAGAGATATTCTTCAAGGGAGTAAATTCCTTATAAAGGATAGTCCAGGAAATCTACCTTGATTTTATATATTGCCAATTCTTTTTTTCAAATCAATAAACTGCAACTATCAATGTGAATGATACATTCAACATAAACACAAAACAAAAATATACAAACTTATTCCCAAATTATCACACTGAATACAAAATAGTATTCCAATTAGACATGGACTAACAAAAAGCTGCAGCTTTTCCCAACAAAGGGACTCAAATTTGGAGTCAAAACTATGGAATTTGAGAAGCTCTCTTCCAGGTGAAAAAAATCTCACCAGAGAGCTATCAAGAAGTGAGTGGGAGGGCTCCTAAAGGGACTTAAGGGGGATAAACATCTCTCCCCCATTCCCATCACTATCATCAAACTGTCTCAAGTAAAATTCAACCTAGGTAGATGAGGCAAGATTCTCCCAGAAGGATAGCATTTTTATTAGTAGGGCACAAATATATTAACAATAGATCTTTGACTGCCTCAGTTACTGGGCCAAAAAACCTGAGATGATTATGAGATAATTTTTATAAGGTTAGAACAAAGAAGAGAGAAGGCAGGAGACATTATGAGTGGAAGACAGCTACATAGCTGAGATGTGGAAAACAATATGGTTAATTGGAAGATAGGCATGAGGGACTAGCAGCAACTCCCTTCTTCCCTATTGTAACTAAGAAATACTTGTTGTTTGAGTCTACCTGAAAGGTCAAAAGATATTGGACCAGACTTCTTTGGATAGCAAACTGGACATCCTTGAAGCTTAGTGATATAAAGATATTAGACTGGATTTCCTGGTATCCAACCATATTTCCCAAGGATAGCAGATTTCCTTGAAGCAAAAATACAACAATGATTATCCAGAGAATTGAATTTCTTAAATTCACTCATCACAGGCCAGTTGAGTATCTGAACTAAGTTCAGAGAGAGAGTACCAAGACTTAGGCAGTTATAGGACAAAACCAATTAGCTATAATTGATCAATAAGCAATAATTAAAAGTGGTATTATAACTGAAACAACAGTGATGGAAGGAATAATAGGTAAAAAAAATAAGAACTATAGGGCAGCTAGGTGGTACAGTGGATAGAGCACCGGCCCAGGAATCAGGAGTACCTGAGTTCAAATTCGACCTCAGACACTTAATAATTACCTAGCTGTGTGGCCTTGGGCAAGCCACTTAACCCCATTGCCTTGCAAAAAAACCTTAAAAAAAAAAAAGAAAAAAAAGAACTATAGAGGAGAGACTTTGAAAAGGTAAGAGAGGAAGGAAATAAGCTTTTATCAAGTGCTTACCATCTGCCAGGCACTCTTAAGTGCTTTATAGATATTATCTCATTTGAAAGAAAGTTAAGAATTTGGCATATGAGATAGAAAGGTTTACTCAGGTAATAGACTCCTGGAAAATTAGAACAGACAAAAGAGAAATTAATGTTTCTATGAAACAATAAGAAATATTAAAACAAAGTTCAAAGACTGAAAAAGGTAGATCAAAAACAATTGACCTGGAAAACAGATCAATGAGAAATAATTTAAAAATCACTGAATGCCTGAAAGTCTACCTGTCTCCCTAGTTGGATGTCCAGGGCTCTCTCACAGGTTCTATCCTATGTTAATTGGCACCCAAGCTTTGATCTGTTCTGCTTTTGATGGGGATAAGTTTGTCCTTCCTTAGGCAACACATAAATAAACACAACTTCTGGGAGCTCACCATATTAATGCTAAACCTAATACAGAGACCAGATGGACTTAGCCCGTTGTAGCTCAGAATTGACACATTTAACAGATCTGTCAGCTTTGACTTTTCCAACTGCAGGAATTATGGGTATATGCTACCCCTGTTTGAAGTTGGATGATTTTCTTTCACGATTACTTTACATTTGATATCAAGAATCTTTTTGGGGGTCATAACTTTCAGGTTATCCAATGATTCTTAAATCATTAATTAATTAATTAATTTTTGCGAGGCAAATGGGGTTAAGTGGCTTGCCCAAGGCCACACAGCTAGGTAATTATTAAGTGTCTGAGACTGTATTTGAACCCACGTACTCCTGACTCCAGGGCTGGTGCTCTATCCACAGTGCTACCTAACTATCCCGATTCTTAAATTATATCTTATCAGTCTGTTTTCTAGGTCAATTGTTTTTGATCTATTTTTTTCAATCTTTGAACTTTGTTTTAGTGTTTCTTGTTGTTTCATAGAGTCATTAATTTCTGGCCTTAGCAACAGAAAATGAAACATTGATTATCTCATGTCAGAGAAATAGTTATTTTATTGTTGAGATAGAGGTTTTGATACATGAGTCATATCATATCATATGGAAAAAGTTTTCCAGTTTCTTAAATGAGTAAAATTTAATAAATTATGGTGAGGTAAGAGTTAATTTTATTGATGATAATTACTATTAGAAAGGTTGTAATTTAGTAATTAAGAAGAAATATACTAAAGTACTCCTGAATTAACCCAGAACTTGAGATGATGAGAATAAGCTCAGCAACTGACTGAGGGACAACCTTTGAAACTTTATTATATGGAAGGATTTTTCAGTTGTGCTTAATTCCTTTGGTATTTTCTTTTTTTTCTTTTTCTTTTTTTTAATTTCTTTTTTTAAATTTTTCTTCTTCTTTTTTTTTTTTGGAAGGCAAATGGGGTTAAGTGGCTTGCCCAAGGCCACACAGCTAGGTAATTATTAAGTGTCTGAGATCAGATTTGAACCCAGGTACTCCTGACTCCAGGGCCGGTGCTTTATCCACTGCGCCTCCTAGCTGCCCCAATCCTTTGGTATTTTCTTGGCAAAATTTTAGACTTTTGGTTTTTTGCCTTTGTATTCTTAGTGAATAGCATAATGGATGGCACATAAATAGGGCAACTAAATGGTTTAGTGAATTTTCTGAACACTTACCATTTGTGTGACTCTGGACAAATCACCTAACCCTCTTTGCTTTAACTTCCACATTTATAAAATGAGTTGGAGAAGGAAGTGGCAAACTCCTTCAGTACTTTTGCCTAAAAAATCCCAAATAGATAGGAATATAATTTTTGGTCACATATTTTGTAAGGCATTTGAGGTTTGGAATATGGAGTTTAAAATTTTTTTTTGTAATTACTATTATTTTCGTTTTTCAAAAGCTGGAACATTTTACTTTCTTTGTTCTTACAGAGTTTTCCTTTATGATTTCTTGAAATGTAGCTCTGGGAAAAAAATCAGACTTCAAAAAGTCCATTGTATTTCAAATGGAGCCATTTGACTATGCCTTTAAACCCACATCATTCTGGCTTTCCTGGAATGGTCAATGATAGCCCCCAACCCAAACCTTTGTGGCTCATCATTTAAGTTTAATGGCTAGAATCAGTGTAAATAATAATTGTTTTCTGTTCTGGACAGAAACTCTGTCTCCCAGTCCCATATTTTGTGATTGGTAAATTGAATCATCTATTGTCTCAGTTTTTACCCAGCCCTTAGTCACTGAATGGATGTTGCCCTAGACAAACCAAGACCTGAAAAGACCTAATTTAGAAAAACCAAGGTCACCATTGCATCCCAGCCCATAGTCGAATATCTTGACTTTTATTGTGCCACTGGACTTTGATGACTCTGGAGGAAAGGGTGAATCTGAAGACTGTGCAGCTCTACCTCACTCATATCTAATTCATTCTCAAGTTAAGACATCACCTGTGATATCAATGGTTCTCTTTGAAAACGAAAGACAACAACAATTAATCCTAGAATCTGGTTGAGTTTGATTATGTCCAAGATATCTGTTCTCTTCCTCATCTGCAGCCCATATTTTTGGTTTCATAAAATATTCTAAAACCTCAAATTTCAAATCTCTAAAATCTCATTTTCTTTGCTTTATTTCTTTCTAATTTTAATCAGCATTTGCTCTATTTAATTCCTACCTTGATCTGATTAGGTGGAGTTACTGCCAGTTAAAAATAAATCTAAAAACCAAAAAAATTTTATTTTGTAAGTCTAAAAAAGAACTGTGAACTCAAGACATGTATGTTGGTGCCTACAGAATGATTGGGAACTTACCAGGACAAAGATGGTAAGAGGAGATAGACTAGGCATGCTAGAGGCCAAAGCTGGAAAAGTGTGTCTATTTTCATGATGAAGCTGAGAGAAGAATGGATTCAATGACTTAGATTTAGATTTGGAAGGGTCATTAGAATTCACCTAGTCCAGAGATTCTGGGATAGGAAAAAATTACTTCACTATTTTCACTAATCAAAATTTCACTCTAATTGAAATTGAGTATTTTCTTTGATTATGAATATAGGTAACAAAAAACAGTAGTTCTAATAGTTGGTACCCATGAGTTTATACCACTGAAATCAAAGATATTTTCAAATCATGTTATAGCTGTTGAAAATATCTCAAAATATTGTTTATGCTCATCACTATTTTCAAATTCCTGTAGTTATTATCGTTAGATTATGTGTGATTGAAGCTTTCCTATCCATGGAGGCTGGTGCAATGCAGCTGGCCAACATTGAAGATATAAAGGCTTCCCCATGCTGCCAAAGAGTCTATGTCACAAAAAAAGTTGAGAACCTTTGATCTAGTCCAACTTTTTAATTTTATAGGTGTAGAAAATGAGACTAACCCAAAAAAGAGAAATGACTTCTTTGGGTCACTCAGATAGTAAGTAACAGAAAAATCAAGGTCCTTTGGTTTCAAATTTAGCTTTTAAATTAGTGATATATTTTGTTTTGACAAGAGATATTTCCCAACAAATAAACAAACTCTCTCACAAAGTATATTATAAAAAATGTTAATCAACCATTAAAGATAAAATCATAAAATCATAGTCCTAGAACTGGAAGGCATTTAGTCCAATTTCTTTATTTAACAGATAAGGAACCTGAGACTAGGCTGGCCCTAGCTCTCAAGATTGTAAGTAGCAGATCTAGTACTTCACTCATGTCCTGTGATTCCAAGAAAAGCCATCCCTATGTCATGCTTCTTCCTTTAAAGAGAGATTTTAACTTGTATAATTCGACATTGGCCTTAACAATGACCATCTTATTTGGCTAGGCAACTCTTTTGTTGCCCATAATTAAAATCTCCAGGAGAAAGAGAAGGAATCAAGTCACTAATGTCTATTTCAGCCTTCACAACCTGTATCATTCAGGCCTTTGAGATAAGAGAGACAGAGAGAGACTGAGAGAGAGAGACAGAGACACACAGAAGGAGACAGAGAGACAGAGAGACAGAGGCAAAGAGACTGAGGGACCGAAACAGAGAGAGATGGAGTCAGAGACACAGAGAGAAACGAGAGACAGAGAGACAAAGATAGACAGAAATAGACTTACCTTTGAGTCACACAAGGACACACTCATGCTACATGTGGGGGACAGCTTCATTTCATATAGTTTATTGATTCATTGTTCAATTAATAGTTATTTTCTTAGCTTTAGTTCTTTCCCACTACAAAAAGAGCAAATATATGAATATATATATATATATATATATATATATATATATACATATATGTGTGTATGCTTGTAACTCATGAGTATTCTTTTTTTGATTTCTTTGAGGTCTGATTTAATTGGGGTTAGAGGATATAGGTAGTTTAGTAACTTTGGAGTCTATTTCCAAATTGCCTTTATAGAACTGTTAAACCAATTCATAGGCCCATTAATAGTGCATTAAAATGCCTTTCTCCCTCAGCACCTTCCAAAAATGGACATTTTCTTTTCTTTTCTCTTTTGCCAATCTGATGGATGTGAGTTGGAACCTCTATTTTAATTCATATTTCCCTAGAAGTTTGGATTTGGAGCATTTTTTTTTTATGTCTATAAATACCTTGAATTTTTTTCTTTGAAAACTTTGGTTGTGACTTTTATTCTCATGAATTTGAATCAATGCCTTATCTTAAAAATGATACCTTTATCAGAGGAATTTGCCTCAAAGATTTCCCAACTCCCTCCCCCTGCTAATTGGTTCCATCCTAATCCTAGCAACACTTAACCTACATTCTCTTTTGAAAATTCAATCTCAATGACAGAAAACCCACCTTCTCTACCTTCTACCATTCTCCCCAACAACTAGGAACCCTCCTTGAAAAAAGAAAGAAAAACAGGGCAGCTAGGTAGTGCAGTGGATGCAGTGGTAGTACAGCACTGGCCCTGGAGTCAGGAGGACCCGAGTTCAAATCCAACCTCAGATACTTAATAATTGCCTAGCTGTGTGACCTTGGGCAAGTTACTTAATCCCACTTTCTTAAAATAAAAATTAAAAAAAAATTTGAAAAAGAAAGAAAAAGAAAACCCTGTGACAAATATTCATAGTCAAACAAAATTCCTGCATTGACCATGTCCAAAAAAGACTAAGTCTGTGATCTGAGATCATCGTTTCTCTGTCAGGAGATGGGCAGAATCTTGGTTTGTCGTTTCATTGATCAGTTCCTGCCCCCTCTTTAAAAAGAAAGGTGTAGTGAGAGAGAGTGTGCTCAGGACCACTATCTTTGATTTGCTGTTGTTTCTGCTCCCCTTCCTTTCTTTTCTACTCTGGTCTTAGAGTTCAATAACAGGTCTTAAACCTTTCTTTCCTTTTAAACCCCTCTTCAAGAACTACTCTCTGTGGTTAGTTTATTTTGCTTAGGAGTTTTATTTGCTTTCTTCCTTCTCCCCTTTCCCTCATGTTTCCCTATTGAATGAAATGTATATTTGCTCACAGCTGTGTATTTATGTATATTCTTTCCTTCTTTGATGGGTTCAGATGAAAATGAGATTCAAGTGTTGCTTGCTCCACTGATTTCTTTCTCCTTCCTTGTGTAGTTTTCTGATATATTTATTATGTGAAATAATTTCCTCCAATTTTTCATCTCACTTTCTCCTTATTCTTTCCCCTCTCTCTTTCCTTCATTTTAAAGATTAAAGAAACCCTCTTTCATTATTAAACTTTTGCTATGACAATGCCAACTTATGATAATAGGGTTCAGAGGGGAAACCCATCTAATTTTTCCTTACTAGTATGTACAAAATTCACCCTTGATTGGTAGCTTATGAATGCTCACTCATATTTAACTTTTTATGTTTCTCTTGAGTCCTCTGTTTTCATTTCAACATTTCTAGACAGTTTGGCTTCTCAATTTGATTGCTTAGATGTCATCTATTTGATAAAAGGTCTATCCCCCCCCCTTTTGCTGGGTATGCTATTTTTATTGTAAGTATATATCTTTTGCCTTCTGGAATATCATATTACAAGTTTTTGGGTTCTTTATGGTATTATAAGATAAATCTTGTACTTGATTATGGTTTCTTGATATTTGGATTCTTTCTTCCTTGGATATTTGTGGTATTTTTTTTTTCTTTGACCTGGGATCTCTGGATTTGGGTTAAAATATTGCTGGAAGTTTTTATTTTAGTGTTTCTGTCTAGAAGTGACCAATGGGTTCTTTTTTTTTTTTTATCACTTTGTTCTCTTCTAAAAGATCTGGACATCTGCCCAGGTTTTTTCACCTCATGATTTCTTGAAGCATGGTCATGGATTTCAAGTAGTCCAGAGATTCTGAAATTATCTCTCTTTGATCTGTTTTCCAGGTCATTCCTTTTTTATATGGAATAATTAACATTTTTTTCTTTTTTTAATCCTTTGATTTGTTTTTAAAATTTCTAGTTGTCTCATATAGTCATTAACTTCTATTTTATTTGTTCAGGGCAGAATGGATAGAATGCTAATAAGTCAGGAAGGCTTATCTTTATGAATTCAAATCTGACCTCAGATACAAACTGTGATCCTCAATTTCCTCATCTGTCAAATGAGCTGGAGAAGGAGAAGAAAAACTACTTCAGTGTTAGGATCAGGTTCTGTTAATGTCTAAATGACTGACCATGCTTGATCCTATTTTGTGTTCTCTTAGGTCATACTGATGCTTTCTTTGGGTATACATTCCATTAAATGCATTTCATTGAGACTTATGTAATTTTAGGATCTCAGGAACATCTCAGTTGAGTACTCAAAAACTTAAAAATTCAGATATGGTAAGCAAATTCTGACCTCCACTCCTCCTGATTTGAATTCTGTACATTCCTGATCTGAATTTAGATCTGAGCAAGATAAGTAGATAGAATAGAGTTACTAAATGGAGAGTGGATAGAGACTTTGCAGACTCTGAGTCAGGAAGACTCATTTATCTGTTTTCAAATCTGGCTTCAGATTTAACTTCTTTCTTGCTTATTTTTTGGTAATATTTATCTACCTCTGAAAGGTATACATCAATATTCCCTCACTGTTCTAGGCTTATTAACATTTCTGCCTCATTTAAATCATTTAACTTTTTATAAATAATGAGATGGTATTCCATTCATTAGATATATGTTAAACATTGAAATTAATTCATTGCCTGTGTTACCTTGCACCAAAATGTAGTTTTCCTGTTTGTCTTCTCCTTGAATCTGTTTTTGAAGTTGTCAATTTTATGAATGATTGCTACCCCTATTGTTGTGAGTTCAACTAAAAAAATCATAGATTTGACACCAACATAGCATCAGATACTAGAGAAAGAATCATTATCTAATATTCCAGCAATTACCTCAGAATACTTACTATTCACATCAATGTCTGCTCCTTACCAAGGCATATTTGAGGCACATGGTACAGGGATTGGCATAATTTTATTCCTGAACTGTTACAATAGTCTGCTGTTTGGTCTGCCTACCTTAAATTTCTTCCCACTCTGCTTCACTGTTCACTCTGCTGCCAAATTGTTCTTCCTAAAGGGCAGATATGAGGACATTACTGCACTCCTCATTTGTTATTCAATCAAGCAAAATGGCTTCTCATTGGCTTCAAGGTCAAATATAAAATCTTCTCTTTGGTTTTTAAAGATTTTGATAATCTGGCCCCTTCCCAAGCAAATCACTTAACTTTTCAGCCTCAGTTTCTTCATCTGTAAAATGCAGATAATCATAGTATTTACATCCCATGGTTGATGTGAGGATCAAATGTGATAATAATTGAAAAATGCTTTGCGAGCATGCAAGTGCTATAGATATGCAAGTGATTATAAGTGTTTGCTGTTACCACTTGGGTAAGGTTTCATATCTGTTGTGCTAAGTTTTCCATTCTCTGTCCAAGTCTCTCTCCCATAGGACTCTTTTAAAATTTTTTCTTTCAGTTTTCTCATTTCATTTATAATTTTAATTAAAAAAAACCCCAAATATCTCTTGCATCATTTCTCTTAGGAATTCCAATTGATTTTATGACCAGGCTATTTATTTCTTTGTGTCTTTGGTTGCAGGTGGTTGTATGGTATGCCCCTCTTCTAGTTTAGGTCTTGGACGTGGTCATAACACTTTGTTTTGGTAGCTTATTCATACTTCCAGTCTTCCTCCCTAGATGGAAATTTTATTTTAGGGCCAACTTCAAGCCACTCCTGGGAGTGAGGGGACTATGGTGGTTTTATATGGTCCTGTCCTACCTTATCTAGTGTCCTTCTTTTGGGGTTAGAGAGATTGTATCACAATCTTTTCCTAGTTTACAACAATGGGTCTCTTTCACTCAAGGAGACCAGCCCTGAGATGCTAGCCTACCCCTTTCCCCCAGGTCCTGTCCATGTCACTTGTCTGTTGACATAGTTTGTGATCTTGTAATGGGAAGAAGATTCCCTTGTACTTTCTTCTTCAGTTTTTGGTCTTTCTCAATCTCAGTCTGAGATTTCTTATAGGGTTACCACCAGGCTCTATGACTTTATCTTCTTCTCCAAGCTTGGGTTGTCTCCCTCATTTGTCTTTTCTACACAGATCACTCCGATTTCCATAATCTGTTTCAGGAACTCTGCTTGGCATTAAAGAATGTTGACTGGACATCACCCATGTCTCCTTTTGTTAGATTTGTTACATTGAATGTTACATTTTCCCTTTTAAACCTGCCTGTCCTCCAAACTTTCCTCTCTCTAGGACTCCCATCCAACTGGTTAACTAGATTAATAAGCTCAAATTCATCTTCCACTGTTTCCTCTCTTATCCTCATCATATTCAAACAGTTTCCAATCAGATCGCACCTCTATAATATTTTTCACTTATCCCTTTCTTCATTCATATACCCTAGTTCAGTCTTTCCTTATTTCTCACCTGACCTATTGTGATGACCTTCTGGTTGATCCCTTCTGTCCCTTTCTTTTGTCAATCTACCATGAATATGGCACAAATTGAATCCTGTCAAAACATAGGGATCTCTAATAGTTCTTAGTTTGTTTTTTTTTCAAGGCAGTGGGGTTAAGTGGCTCGCCCAAGGCCACACGGCTAGGTAATTATTAACTGTCTGAGGCCAGATTTGAACTCAGGTACTCCTGATTCCAAGGCCAGTGCCCTATCCACTGCACCACCTAGCCACCCCAATCTCTAATAGTTCTTAAAGGGCTTACCCTTTGACCTGGTCAAATCTTGTCCCTTTTTATTTTTCCAAGCTGATTTTATATTATTTCTCTTTATACAATGCATTTCAGACAAAATAAGACCATTTAGTTCTCTTGATTTAGCATAGGTTGTTCTTCTATGCACTTATATAAATATCTCCTCAACCCAGTGTGCACTCCTTCCTCAACTTCACCACTTGGAAGTCTTATCTTCTTATAAGGCTCAATTTAAGTCCTACTCCTTTTGCCTAATGATTTTCCCCATACTCCCTAGACTTTAAAGCTCTTTCCCATTGGCATACTAGAGGGTATTCAACCAGCTCATGAGAACTAAAAGTAAAATGTTCAGTGTGAGTACTGGAAATCAGCAAAAACTACAACTCTGAGTTTGAATCATTGTTGTATTGGTTGTCCATGCTTGCCAAAGTGATAGAAAAATTGCCAACAATACAGATTAACTCTCTATTTATGTTCCATTTTCCCCTACATTATCAGGATACTGGCTTTCTCCCTCCTCAAATTACCTTATATTTATTTATCATCTTCGTCTCTTGCTTCTTCCTCTTCCCCCTTGATGACACAGGGAAGATCTTACCTCTGTCTTTGTATTTCTAGAGACTAGTAAAGTGATTTGCAGCATTAAATCTTCATGGAATTGAACTGAATGAAAGAAGCAATGTGGTCCAATGGAAAGAGCACTGGATTTTGGAGTCAGAGGATCTGAGTTAAAATTCTGCCCATATCATTTACTACCTGTGTGACCTCTAACAAGTCATTTAACCTTTCCATGCCTCAGTTTCCACATCTGTTAAAATGAGAAGGTTGAACTAGAACCAATGTTTTATCTCCCTCTAAATCAGAGTTAGGGAAACTTTTTCTGCCAAGAACTATTTGTATATTTATAACATCATTTGGGGACTATATTTGGTCAAACATTAATTAAATTACTCCTAAAAAGCTGCTAAGATTTACTGAATTTCCAGGCCTGTCAGCGGTTGCCTTAGCAGCACAACACCAATATAGCCCAAGGGATGGGGGGTCCCCACTCTGCTCTAAATTATGATTCTTTAAGAAATTGAGAACCAGAGAATTTAATGATTTGTCTAAAGGTCACTTTGGACAAGCTGATAAACAGAGGAACTAAGAGTAGAATTCACATCTTCTGTATAACAGGCCAGAGCTCTTAATAATAATAAAGATAACTTAAAATGCCAGAATCCTGATGCTTTCTCATGTTAAGAGAGTAAAATCTAAAGGACATTTACATATAGGAATTAAAGTTGCCTTAGGAAAAGATAGCCATAATCATTTTAACTAAAGCTCATTTAAACAACTTATTGGAAACCTCTCAAAGTTAGGTGCAGAACTAAAATTTTTGTTAGGAACAGTGAAACCTCTCTAGCATTTGGGAAACTATTGATATTTATTTTTTAGGTTTTGATATCATGGCTCAATAAATTTTGTATTTTGACATTTGAAAAATTATAAGAATAAGAACAATAATAAACATTTATCTAGACCTACTACATTTACAATCCAGACCTAAGCATCTTGCAATTATTATCTCATTTGATCTTCACAACAACCCTGGGAGGTATGTGTTATCATTAACTCCATTGGGGAAACTGAGGCAAACCGAAATTTAGTGACTTACGGGGGAGGGGGTCATCCAACTAATAAAGTGTCTGAGGCTGAATTCTTTTTACTATCCACATAGCCCCTTTTCCCTTCCCCTCAGACCCCCAAGGCAAGGTTAAATCCCAAAGCAGAGGGGATTGAGATTATAGTTGTGATGACAGAGTAGAGGTGCCCTGGAAAGAAGCCAAAAAGTACTAACTCTGTGATACATGTCCACCCCAACCATCTCCTAAAATTCTGAAGGAGGATGATGTGAGCAGGAAGGAATGTTTCTGGCTCTGTTAGGACAAGATGCATCCCAATACATCCTCAAAGGCCAATGATTCCCCTGAACTCGATGAAGGCATCTGGCATTAGCTCAGTGTTCCATGGGGCCAGGATCTGGGAGGATTCTAAGAAGCAATGCTTCCTACTTTCCCAGAATTACAACAAAAATAATAAACATTTATTACTAGTCCCTTCCTGTGGGGCAGGGTGTAGTTAGTTCTTCGTAAATTTAGGCACAACTTTAAATTCCAGGAATCTAAGAAAGTTAGAACTGGACGAGATCTCAACCCTCTAATTTTATAGATGAGGGAATAGAACCCGAGAGAGGTGAGTTGGTTTGTCCCAAGAAAGTTTGAGGTAGAGTCAAGACTAGAACCCAGGTCTTTTGCATTATTATTATTTCTTCTCTGGCACACTATAAAGAAGAGGAATACTGCAGAAATCAATTCTTCTTCAAGGAGCTGGTTTAAAAACTATGAAGTGATGGGCATGATTGACTCAGTCACCTTTTCTCTTCCCAGTTGGAGTTCATGGCAGGATAATTTGAGGGCACCTGGAGGGTGCTTCCTATCCTCCAGTTGTCGACTGTTCCCACATAGTATCCTAATTAGGGAGACTCAACTAAGGGAACTTATGCCTGAACCTCTGGCTGCTTATTTTGTTTTGGTTTTTTTGAGTAGTAGTAAATGATCAAACAGCAATCCCAATTAGGATGGACACATCCAGACTTGGAAATAACCTGAATGTGAGAGGTTGGACGTCAAAGATACATTTGTTGGAGGTGATTAGAAGCAAGGAGAGTTTCTATACTAGAGAATACAATCACCAAGATAGGAAAGAGCTCAATTCCTGGCTTGGCTGGCCCAAAGACATGGATTTTGAGGAGAAGAAATTGTGCTGAGTGTCCCAGTGTTTAAGTGACAGTTTCATAGCAATAATTATTACCTGTTGCTTATTGTGGTTTTTAGAAAGTTTGGGACATAATTTCTGGGTAATAAGTACTTTTATTAATAATGCCAGCATTTTAATAAAAGAGGTTCAGTGGCCCTCTTGAATGCCAGAGATCCCTCATGGTGGCAGGTTCAAGGCTTATATGCCCTAGGAAAAGGGATGTTCCTGAGAGTGTACAAAATTCCATAAAAAATTCGGATTGATTAACAATTAATGAAGAATGAGTATTTCAATGAAGGGCTATATCCATTCTAATTAGCTTTGATTATATATTTTACTTCCAAATTATCCAGCATTAGGGGTAATTTGTCAGATGATCCAATGGATAGAACCCATTGGAGGTCTTGAATTCAAATCTAGCCACAGACACTTACTAACTGGGGAAGTCACTTAACTCTGATTGCCTAGCATCCAGGGTTATCTCTGGTTGTCTTTATTCATATCTGGTCACTGGACTCAGATGGCTCCAGAGAAGAAAGTGAGGCTGATGAACACCCTCACTCAAATTTAATTCAAGTGCATGGCCTGGCATCATCTCCCTGATGTCATGATTTTCTTCTAGAATGAAGGATAATCATCATCTTTATCACCCCAGTCCTGGATGGAGTCTGACCAATATTTGTGGAAAGTGAATTCAATTTCATTATCAGTAATGTCTTCCAAGAAACTGAACTTTTGAAATGAAGACTTTAGGAAAAAGAGGGAACTTGGATCTCCCTAAAATATTGGTTATTAATAATCATTTCCCTTATTGCTTAATTTTTTGTTTGGTTTTTGTGTAGGAAAAATAAATCCCTGTCTCATACCTTATTTACATTGTGCATTAGGTCATGTGAAGTTGGGACAGAACTAAGAATTTTAATGGGAAGAAAATAAGTATTTGGAGATATTCATGAAATTTCAGAAAAAGGGGGTGAAATGTAAGATAATTTGAGAAAACTTTGTGAAATATAGTATGCAAATAATTCTTACATTCTGAGCTGAGAACTGAAAGCAAAGTATGGAAATAGATACTTTTGAGTTTAGGAAGACTTCCTGCCACTAGTCCCTTATATGTGAAAGGTACCTTATTTATCTCCAATGCCTTATAAATAGGTCACCCCTGGAGTCCATCAAGTATAACTTAGATTATAGTATCTTAAGTTTACATTTGATTTTTAAGGGATTTTATATCATCATTGATTAATATCAAATTGTAATTCCCAAATCACTTTCTTTTTTAAAATTAATCTTTATCACTTAATAAGCATTTATTTCTCTCATTTCATATCTCCCCTATAAAAAAAGAAAAGCAAAACCTTTGTGATAAATATTCATAGTTAAGGAAAATAAATTCTTATATTGACCATGTCAAAAATGTATGTCACATTCTGGATATTAATGTCCATTTATCTCTCTGTCAGGAAGTGGGTAATCATTATTCGGTTATTTGGAATTGTGATTGGTCACTGGGTCTTAACAACTTTAAGACTTTCAAAGAGATTTTTCTTTACAATATTGTTAACTGTACAAATTTTTCTCCTGGTTTTTCTCTGTTTCACTCTGTCAATTCATATAATTATTCTCAGGCTTCTCTAAAACTATCTTTCTTAATCTCTTACAATACCATAATATTTTCTTTGGAACTTATCTTGGTGTATGGTATACGGTGTTGATCTAAATCTACTTTCAGTCAGATGTGACTATCCAGTTTTTCCCAGAGTTTTTTGTCAAATAGTGAATCCTTCTCCCCAGTAAATGTTTTTGGGTTTATTGAGCACTAGGCTACCAAATAGGTTTTCCTTGTATTATTGTGAACTTAATTTGTTCCACTAATCAACATCTTTATGTTTTTTACCAGTAGTAAATGGTTTTAAAGATTGTAGATTGAGATTGATTGCTGCTAGGCACCTTTCTTGACTACTTATTTTATTAAGCATTGATTCTTGACCTTTGGCCTCCTCCAGATGAATTTCATTATCCCTTTTTAAGTTCTATAATAGCATACTTTGGTAATTTGATTCGTACGACACTGAATAAATCTATTTGTGAAGTAGCATCATTTAAAATCATATTGGTTTAGCTTACTCATGAGCAATTTATATTTTTCCTTTTATTTTTAGGTTTGTATTGATTTTGGCAAATAGTGTTTTGAAGTTGTATTTAGAGAGTTCATGGTTATAACTTCTTAGGTAGTCTACCAAGTATTTTATAAATTTGTAGCTATTATAAATGAAATTTCTCTTTCTAGCTCTTCCTGATGGGTTTTATAGGTAATATACAGAAATAGGTGGGAAGATTTTAGTGGGTAGAGAAATTCTAGTTCCTCCACAAACATTGCCCAGACTTAGAAATACATTTCTCTTTTAAAAGACTGATTCCTCTCTAGACTTTCTCTTCTATGTCCCTGCCCCACAAAAATCCTGTAGCAATCCTAGAAGAATCAACTAGGGAAGGTTGAGGACAAAATGCAAAGGGCAGATGGGTAATGCCAACACTCTCTGTTTGATCTTGGCAATGTGGGGATCCAGCTCAATACACAAACCTTCCCCAATCCAAAGACAGAGCTGCAACACATTGAGAGGGTCAATCATAGCATTACCTGTTTGGACCAAATGGCACCAAATCTGGACCTTTCTCAAGCCCTGAGCTTAGCCCTAGATAGCAGCCTCTAAGACAGTCCTCTAAGCCTGAACCAAATAGAGCCTGAGGCCAGCTCATTTCCCAAAGCATTTGAACTCAACTCTAGTTTGGCAAAAAGAACAGCATCTGGGAGATCCAGAAAGGGTTCAGAGTCGGACCAGTGGGTTAAGCTTACCTTTGGGAAGGTCTTGGAGCCTTGAGACATAGGAGAGCCTCTGGTACAGTTAAGCACCAAAGCAGCCTCTGAATAGTTTGAGGGAGAGAATTAGTCTGGGTTGCCATACTTTGGATCAAGCAGGTTTCATTCTATGAAATTTAGTTGTGGACCTGAGTCAAGTACTGATTCATCCAGGACCCAAACTAAGGGAAACTCTGAACATCACAAGGAAATACCTTGGTTTGAGAGATACCTAGGGTGGGGGGAGGGGCGGTAAAGCCTGAAGAGAACAGCAACCCCACAGATAAGACTTCAGAGAAAAAAAATATCCTGGCTACAAAGACTGCAGTAAAATCTAGAGACAATGAAATAAGAGACAGAGAATGGAAAAATTTGGGAGGAAAAAATGGCAAGGCAATCCTTAGACTATCTAGATGGTAGAACATCTCACTGAAGAAATGAATGACCTGGAAATTTAGAATGGACCAAAATGAAAATAATTATTCAATAAGCTAAACAGAAATATCAAAACCAGATTAAAAAAATCCAACAGATGATCTAAGAGATAGATAAAAAACAACTGATGTGGAAAACAAATCAAAGAGAGATGATCTAAGAATTAATGGATCATATATAAATTAGGAACAGAAAAAAATTTGGTTACCATTTTTTGGATATTATAAATGAAAACTTCCCAGAACTGTTAGAACCAGAGAGCAAAGTAAAAATAGAAAGACAATACTATTTTTCTCAGGGAAGAAATCTCAAAATGAATATTACAAATAACATCATCTCCCAAATCTAGAGCCCCAAGGTAAAAGAAAAAATAGCACATATAGTCAAATAGGAGTTCAAATGACCAAGGATCCATAATTAAGATTGACACCATAAAAGGGTATTTCAATTGGCAAGAGATACAGGTTTACAATCAAGGATAACCTATCTACTAAAACAAAGTATAATCCCTATAAGGAAAGAAGTGAGTCTTTAATTATTTCCAAGCATTCTGATGAACACTTCAGATTGAGGAGTTATTTTGAAATGTAAATTTAAAGTAAGTGACAGGAGAAACATAGAAAGGACACATCTGTGTAATTGAAAGAGAAAATGTGGGTATGAATAGTTTATACTAGTAGGGGGAGAAGAAACACATCTCAGAACCCTGATAACACTAAGTGTCATAAAGAAAGGTTAAAATGATGGAGGGTGATTGTGGTTTGTTTTGATGATGCTAGGAGAAGGCAAAAATGGGAAGGATAAGGGACTATATTGTGGAGAACAGAAGGAGAAAGAGGAGAGAAATCATGATTGCATAATGGTGGTATATAGGATGAAGAATATATAGACACAGAGCAAGCAGGGGGAGAAATAGGTATCCTATAAGTCTTACTTTCATTTGAAGCATATAAAAAGATTGAGTTCAATTACACATGCAGATTTCAGTATGGAAAAAAAGGAAATAAGAAGAGAAAGGGAATAGGAAGATGTAGAAAGGATGGCAGAATAGATACAAGAAAAGTCATAAACAAAACAAACTTAAAAGCTGAAGGAGGATTATAAAGATAGGAAGAAAGCAAAAACCTGGGACCAGGGATGGTGTAAGAAGGAGAAAAGAGCTACAACAGAAAGGAAAGAGGCTATTTCACTTATATGAACACAAAAGTTAGCAAAGTCACTCCCTTTTATGACCTTCTGATTTGTAAAGAGAGTAAAGTACAAGAGATAAGGACAGAGAGAAATGTCTAATTAACAATCATAAATGTAGCAAATGGAATGAAATTCATTTCTGAAATGGAAATAAAAAATGGATTAGAAAGTAGAAACTGATAATATAGTACTTCATTTTTTAATGAGAAACACAAAGATTCACATAGAATTAAAATGAAGACATAGAACAAAATCTATTGTGTTTTAGCTGAAGTCAAAAAAGCAGAAGTAACAATCATGATTTTAGATAAAGCTACCATAAAAAAGGTATGATAAAGAGATAAACAGGGAAATTATATCATGTTTAAAGACACTGTAGCTAGCAAATCAATATCAGTTGATTCACATGTATCTAATAATATAAGTATTTAAATATTTCAAAGAAAAGTTATCAAGTCAACAAACCAACAGTATTATCTAAGGATAATACATATGTATGTGTGTGTGTAACACACACAGAGTATAGTTTGGAGATAATTCAAGAAAAAGACACTGGCATTAATAGAGATCAAGAAAGACCTCTTGCAGCAAATGAGATTTTAAGAGAGAGTAAGACTTTAAAGTGATGGACCTTGATGCATATCTTTCAGACATAAATCCAAACAAAATATGAAAATGAAAGAAGTTTAGGACATGAATAGAACCTTAGAAAATTAGAGAGGATAGTTCTGTGGTGATTATTAAATCTTAACTATAGATGACATTTTCACAAAAATTAACCATATGAGGGAGCATAAATGATTTAAAAATGAAGAAAAATTGAAATACTAAAGTTTTGTATTTTTAAACTATTTTAAAACATTTTTGTTTATTGACCATAATGCAATAAAATTAGATTCAATAAATTTTTAAAAAAGAATTAAAAAATAATTGGAAACTCAATCACATAATTCTAAAGGAATGGTAGGTCAAAAAATTATAGAAACAATAGAAAATGTTTCACTCCAAATGACACTTATGAGACAATATTCCAAAAGTTATGAGATACAACTAAAATAATTCTGAGAGGAAAATTTATATTTCTAAATAGTTTCATAACAAAAAAGAAAAGGAAAAAATAAATTGGACATGCAATTAAAAAAAACTTCAACAGCAAATCAAAATTTTCAACCAAAGAACAAAGTAGGAATTATGAAAATTAAAGAAATTAATAAAATTAAAAGCAGGAACATCATTGAAATTAAAACCAGGAGCTGCATTGTTTCAAAAAAAAAAACAAGATTTATAAGCAGTTAGCTAACCCAATTTTTAAAAAGAGGAATGAAAAAGATGAACAAATTGTTCATATTAAAAAAATTTTTAAAGGAGAACTCACAACATTAAAGAAAAAAACAAAGGAAATGATAAGAAACTATTTTACCCAAATACATGCAAATAAAACAGATAACTTAGATGAAACAGATGGATACTACAACAATATAAAATATTCCATCTAAGAAAAGAAGAAATACATTGTTTAAATAATCCAGTATCAGAATAAGAATAAGAAATTATAAACAAAATCATAGTGAAAAAATTATAGGTACAGATAGATTTGGAAGTGAATTCTATCAAATACTCATATTTAATTACAATGCAATATAAAATGATTATATAATAAAAAAATAGAAGATACCCTTCCAGTCTTTCCATGATACAACTATGACTTTGCTACCTAAAGATAAAGCAGAGAAAGAAAACTATAGACTAATATCCCTAATGAGCAATGATATAAAAATTTTAAATAAAAAATTAGCAAGTAGACTATAAGATTATATTAGAAAGATTTTACATTATGATCAGATTGGGTTTATACTAAAATGCAAGGTTGGGTCAGCAAAAGAAAGACCATGAATTTAATAAACTGTGTTAATAATATAAATAACAAAAATCATATGACTGTATCAATAGATGATGAAAAAGCTTTTGACAAAATCCAACATCCTTTTCTATTAGAGATTCTAAAAGTCACAGAAATGGATAGCCTTCTCTCTCTCTCTTTTTTTTTGATTTTTAGGTTTTTGCAAGGCAAATGGGGTTAAGTGGCTTGCCCAAGGCCACACAGTTAGGTAATTATTAAATGTCTGAGACCGGATTTGAACCCAGGCACTCCTGACTCCAAGGCCGGTGCTTTATCCACTATACCACCTAGTCACCCCTAGCCTTCTCTTTTAAATAATAAATAATATTTAACTAAATCCAAGAGCAATCATTATATATAATGAGGACTAGTTAGAAGTGTTTAATATTGATATTGATAAATTAATAATAATAATAATAAGGTAAAGTAAGGATGTCCATTATCATCACTATCATTTAATATAGTTCTTTAAATACTAGCTCTAACAGGACAAGGAAAAGAATTGAAGGAATAAAATTTTTCTTTTTACAGTTAATATGATGTGTACTTAGAGAACTCTATAGACATAACTAAAAATAAATTGAAATGATTAAAAAACTGAAGAATCATGGATAAATCCACATAAATCAGTATCCTGATTTTTTCTGATAGTTCAGCAGGAAGAGATAGAAATGGAAATTCCTTTCAAAATGACTACAGAAATTATCAAATATTTGGGAGTATCTATCAGTGGGCAGCTTGGATAGAGTGCTGGGCCTCGAGTCAGGAGCCCTGAATTCAAATCTGAGCTCAGACACTTACTAGTAGTGTGACCCTGGGGAAGTCACTTAACCTGTTTGCCTCAGTTTCCTCATTTGACAAATGAGCTAGAGGAGGATATGGTAGTCTACTCCAGTATCTATGCCAAGAAAACCCCAAAGGGATCATGAAGGGTTGGACTGAACTGAAAATCACAGAAGAAGATAAGTATCACATCTTAAAATATGTGTGGCAATCATTACATTAATTAGTTATAATTAATTAATTACAATCATTACAATGACAGACAGAGATAGAGTGGAGAAATGAAACAGATTTGGCACAACTGTTGAGAAAACTTGTCAGCAACCTTTAGACCAACATTTCACATCACATAGCCAAAATAAGTTCCAAATGGATACATGACAATCTCCAAAATGGTGAGAGCATATAGATCTAAAAAGTAATTCCTACCTTTCTCTAATTTGTTTTCTTTCTTTTTTTGGGGGGGGTTGCATGGCAATGGGATTAAGTGACCTGTCCAAGATCACACAGCTAGGCAATTATAAAGTGTCTGAGGCTAAATTTGAATTCAGGTCCTCCTGATTCTAGGGCTGGTGCTCTATTCACTGTGCTACATAGCTGCCCCCTAATTTGTTTTCGATGTAAATGTTATCTCCTAATTTTTCTTCTTTCAATATGATGGCTCCTTCTTAGTATTCTTTGCTGGATCTGTATCCAGGGAGCATCCACTAACTTTGAGTTTTCCTAAGGACCTGTGTCCTCTTTTTTGTCTTTACTATTTCTCTTGGTGATCTTTATCTGTGATGATTAAATATATTATAGAATCATATAAGGTCAATTTGACAATTTTGATTTTCAAAAAGTTTAAAATTTAAAGCTTATATTAAAATGTTGAAAGGAAGCAGATAACCGGGAACAAAATCTTTGCAGCAAGTTTCTATCATTAAGTTTTCATTACTATAAAAGGAACTGATTCAAATTTATAAGAATAAGAGCCATTCTTCAATAGATAAATGGTCAAAGGAAACAAGTAGTTTTCAACGGAAGAAATCTAAACTATCAACAATTAAGTGAAAGATACTCTTAATCATTAATAATTAAAGAAATATAGATTAAAACAACTTTTGGCTCCACCTCATGCTTTTCTGACTGACATAGATAACGTAAAAGAAAATAACAAATGTTGATGGAGCTAGCAGTGAACAGTTCCAGTTACTCTGGAAATCAATTTGGATTCTGCTCGGAAAGTTTCCAAACTGTGTAAACCTATTGTCCTAAGTTGACCATGGTTAGACTTATATTCCCAAAAAATCAAAGAGGAAAAGAATCTATATGGTCAAAAATATTTAGAGTAACTTTTTTTTAAGTCAAAAAATTTGAAATTTAGGATGGGTCCTATTGAAGAATGATTAAAACATTGTAGTATATTAATGCAATAGAATATTATTGTGCCACAAGAAATGATGAAATGGACAATTTCAGAAGAAACTGAGATCTTCGTGAATTGATATGAAGTATGCAGAAACAGGAGAATAATTTAGTTGTACCTATTCTACTTTGACCCAAACTGACTGAAGATGAGGTAGTTTTCACCATTCCCTCAGAGTTCTCTGGTACCTTTTAGGGAATTTGGGTGGTGTCTAGGTTCTCTGTAAAAGGTCCCAACGCTAACTAATTTTCCTCAAACTCTACTACAGAAACTGCAAGTCTGATGGACTGGTCATATTGTAAGAATGTCAAATGTATGTTTGCCAAAAAGATTGTTTTATAGAGAACTCACAAGGCAAGCACTCACAGTGGGATCAGAAAAAGTGATACAAGGACACTCTTAAGATCTCTCGTAAGAACTTTGGAGTTGATTGTGCAATATAGGAGACCATGGCACAGGATCTCCCAGCATGGTGTACCCTCATCAGAGAGGGTGCTGTGCTCTCTGAGCAGAATTGAAGTAACTTAAAGTTCACTTTTCCCAGCAGGTGTTTGTCAAGTAGTGATTTCCTTCCCTCAGTAACTGAGTTCTTTGGGTTTATCAAACACTAGGTTAACAAGTTTGTTTGATTTTATGTTATTTACCTAAATGGTCCTCTGATAAATTTCTCTCTTTGTCTCTCCATCACCCTCTCTCTTAACAGGTGTGATTACTGTTTTGTTTGAGACTTAGTACTGATAAACTTCTTTTCTTCCAGGATAGGCTACCACTTTTAAACTCATCACCATGTGGCTAACTTGATTGATACACCCTCTTATCAGTCTCCTCTCCTCTCTCACTGATGGGTGGAAAGTGAAATACCTACTCCTTCTAATGCCATCCTTTATAGAGAAGAGAAACTGCACTCTCAGCTCTTTCTACTTTGCATCTGCTCCCCTACCTAGATTTAATTTGTTGAGAATAAAAGAAGAGAGTGTAAAAAAAGCTGACTTGAAGTTTAACACCCCCCCAAAATCATGCTAAAAACCCAACTAAGATCTTGGCATCTGGTCCTATCATTTCCTGGCAAATAGAGGGAGAAAAATGGAAGCAGAGTCAGATTTTATATTCTTGGGCTCAAAGATCCCTGCAGACAGTGACTACGGTCATGAAATTAAAAGACAATTGCTCCTTGGAAAGAAAGCTATAGCAAATTTGAACAGAATATTAAAAAGCAATGATATCACTTTGCCACAAAGATCCACATGGTCAAAGCCATATTTTTTCAGTGCAATGAAAGACTGTGAGAGTTGAACTAAAAGGAAAACCGAGTGCTGCAAAATCAACACTTTTTTTTTTGCAAGGCAATGGGGTTCAGTGGCTTCCCCAAGGCTACACAGCTAGGTATTTATTAAGTGTTTAAGGCCAGATTTGAACTCAGGTACTCCTGACTCCAGGGTCAGTGCTCTATTCACTGCGCCACTTAGCCACCCCAACACTTTCTAATGGTGGTGCTAGAGAAGACCTTCGAGAGTCCCTTGAAGAACAAGGAGATCCAATCAGTCAATATTTAATCAATTCAAGACCATGTCAAGTAAGTGAAGTGGATTTGAGTGAGGGAACTTCTCTTCCTTCTAGTTTCATCTGGGTCTAATGGCCAGATGTGAAAGAGGAAGACTGGACATGGCCCTTGAGGCAAGGTGCTCAGAGTTACATGATTTGCCCAAGGTCACATAACTAGGAAGTGGCAAGTGTCTCAGGTCATATTTGAACTCAGAGCCTCCTGATTTTCTATCCAGTGCAGCACCTAGTTGTTTCTATCAGAAATCCTAAGGGTCTTCCCTCAGATTGATTTTTCTATTATTAGGTTAAAAACTGGTCATTCTCTGCCTCTTTGCTTATCTAGCCTTAATCACTAAATAGGCATTGCCTCAGTCAAACTGAGACCAATAGAATCAAATGAAAGGTCTTCCACTACCCCAGAGCTAAAACCCGGATCCTGATTTAAATCTTGTCACTAGAACCAGATGATCTGGAGGAGAAAATGAGGAGACTAATGAATTTGTACAGCCTTCCCTCTCTTAAATCCAATTCACTTGCATGTCATGGCATCACCTCTCTGATGTGGGTCCTCTTCTAGAATGAAGGACAAACAACAACTTCTATTTGACAGTAATGATTGATTCCTTCAGACCAGGTCAGACATGTCCCACATGGGTAGCAGAGGTCAGAGAACAATAAGTGAGGGGAAAATCCAAAGTCAAGATGCATCAAAATCTTCTGACAAGTGGTCAAATAATTTGAGTTTGAAAACCAGTACTTTCTTGGGGTTACCTACTGTATTTTTGACTAGCTCTAATGGTTAGGAAATAGTTTCCACTCTTTGATCCTACTTCTCTGCTCAATGGTGACAGAAAAATACACTTAAACAGGGCAGTTAGGTGGTGCAGTGGATGGAGTACCAGTCCTGGACTCAGGAGGACCTGAATTCAAATCTAGTCTTAGACATTTAATACTTACTTAGCTGGGTGAACTTGGGCAAGTCACTTAACCCCATTTCCTTGCAAAAAACCAAAAGAAAAGAAAAGAAAAATACAACTAAAATATCCACAAATGTTTTCCCTTCTCTAGGGTAAACATCTGTTTCTTTCAAATAATCCTCAAGTCATATTTTCAAGTGCCCTCAGCATATAATTTAATCATCGCTGGGGACATTCAGATCTTTTATTATTCTTTCTAATACATGGTGTCCAGGAATGACACCCATTTAGAATTGTAGATATTACTGAAAAGGAGCAAAGGACAACTATCCTACCTTGGATAGTTGCTATCTACCTTTTAGGGATCAAGTAAACTCTCTGAGTCCGATTCTTCTCAACTGTTAAAATGAGGCATTTGGCCTCTGATTCCTTTTAGATTTAAATTTATGAGTCTATGATCTATGCTCCTATGACTTCAGAACCCCTCTACTTCTCTCATTATCAGTTAAATTTATTTTGAATATTTATCAGATTTAAGCATTGAATATATAATTTTCCCACTTACTATATGTGCAGAAATTCCTTTTAGCTTTTTCTGGATAATGTTCCTTTTTTTCATCACAGCACACTCTGTCCACAACAAAACAGAGGAGAACAATCCAGGGGCTGAGGTGATGGGAAGGTCTGGTGATTCACTGATACTAGCAGTATAGACCCTGCTGCATTAGGTTAGAAGCATTTGGTAAATTGATGTCCTCAGAAAAAGGATTCCAGTTCTTCCTACTCTGTGTAAGCTTTTGGTCCTACCCATTTAGCATGATTCACTGCTTCACTTATGGGTAAGAAAGGTATGCTAACCACAAGAATCTGGCACACATTCTGAGTAAATGCAGGATCTACATCTCCTCTCCTTGCTTTTACCTCCTCTTTTCTCTTTCACCTTTCTTTTCTCCCATTCCCTCCCCATTATTATCCATTTCAGCTTACTATTTGTCCCTCTCCTCTATCCTTCCCCATCTTTTTCATCTTTCTTTAAGCCATGTCAAATACTATGAAACCTGTACATTCATTTTTATACCACCTACCAAATAAAGGTCAAAATTAAATACCAAAGGTTTTAGTAACAAGAGGAAAGGGTGGGAAGAGATGATTGTGACAAACCTAGACAGATGTGGTTTTACTTCATGTACTATTTTTCACATATTGAGTGTGGCATGTTGACCCTGACTACTTCTCTGTAACCAATGGGAAGAAAATAGCAAAAGGTGAGAACACAGAAGGTTCTGGAAAGCCAATAGGTTAATCCAGGGCTTTCTAGAAGGAAGGACCTGAATTGGCCTCGAATCAAAAAAAGGTAGAATTGATGATTGGGTCAACATTCATACATTGGCAGAGTAGAGACTATTGTCCTTGTCACAGTTCCAAGATCAGGGTCAGGGAATAAGAGGCTAGTTAAAGAAACAATACTGAGGGTAGATTGAAGTCTAGATCACTGTAACCCAAGTAGTTTTGAATTCTTTTTCCTGATACACTCCAGATTTTGTTATATCATGCACCCAGAACTAGTAGCTTGTTAATAAATACTAAAAGGAATAAATATTTAAATGCATGGAGACAAAGAAATGAATGAATGAACAGCCAAACAAAATGAACAAAGGAATATAGATAGGGAGATAGGCAAATAAATAAGTAATGTACATAAGTTCATGAATACATAAAAAATGGAAGTTTGTTAATAGAATCAAATGAAAATGATAAAGGAAGGCAATGACTGATGTCTTGGATCTTAGTTCCAGATCATCTTGGCCAGAACCAGGATTGAGGACAGACTTGTCATCCAGATGGCTTTGGATTTTTTTGCATTTCAATTTTTTTCTTCTATTACTCTCCAGAGAGAATTAAATCCATGACTGAGAACCAGCAACTCTCTATCACTGTACCACTTTCCTGAACTGGTAATCAGAGAAAAAATGAATTTTGACCACTAGGCATTTTGGAAGAAGAATTCTATTAATACTTAAAAGAAACTATTAAAAGTATTCAATAAATTACAATACTATATCACAAGAGTTGGATTCTGAGTGAAAGACAGACAGAATAAAGAACATAATGGCCTCAAGTAAACTTCATTGAATCATGAAAGATAAATGTATTATGAGAGATTATAATGATTAAGACCTTGACAGATCAATAGAGGGTAGGACATTGATACAAGACATTTTATAAAATAAGCTTTTATTGCCTTTAGTTTTTGTACTCTTCTTTGACTATAGACTTCCCTATACTTCTTCTAGACATCACAACAAAGAAGGCATTTTACAATAACATTGATACCTTCTCTATGTCTCCAATTACAAATCAGATCATTTTCAACCAATAGCCATTGGCTATTGAAGGTAAAACAATTCTGATCTGTTTAGATAGGAACACTATTGGGAACCTTGAGGCCCATTACTCTGAAAAAGAAAAAAAAAGATGAGAATACACTGCCAATGCAGAGACTTAGGGAAAGAGTTCTCATTTTTTTTTTTTTTTTGCAAGGCAATGGGTTTAAGTAACTTGTCCAAGGTCCCACAGCTAGTTAATTATTAAGTGTCTGAGACCAGATTTGAACCCAGGTACTCCTGACTCCAGCCGGTGCTCTAGCCATTGCTCCTCATAGCTGCCCCTGAGTTCTCATTTTTTGAGGGAAAATTAAAGGGAGAAGCTATAAAAAAAGACATCAACAACTTAGTTCCAAAATCTTTTGCTGGTAGAGCTCTGATTATCATTTCTGAGTGGAATATCTGAATAGAATTAGAAATAAGTATCTATCACTTGGGGAAAAATGAAATCTTTGTTTTTAAAAATGATTTACTAATTAGTAAATCATAGTTGTAAAAAGGAACAAAAATGGGAGACTAAGGGGAAAAATACCTAAGTTTAAAATTAGCTAAAGAAGGATTCTTAGGAATGTTTCATTTAGAATTGAGGGTCAAGACTACTCTAGTTTGAAGAGTTTAGGTGTGAATATCATTGTGAACTCTGGCACATTACTATACAAAAGGAAAAAGGTAACAATTAAACCCTATACCAGAGATGGGAAGCAATTCCAAAACACCAGAGTTCTCACCATTTGTGGGTTGAATGAAGGAAGGGCTAACTGAAGGAAGACAAATAAGAAGACTGTCCTAAATTTTTTGCTGCCAGAGCTCAAGATAAGGAACTAATATTATCTCTCTTGATTTTTTTTTCAAGGCTTTGGGGATAAGTGACTTGTCCAAGGTCACACAGCTAGGTAATTATTAAGTGTCTGAAGTTGTATTTGAACTCAGATCTTCCTGCCTCCAGGACCAGTGCTCTATTCAATGCATCACCTAGCTGCCCTGTGTTATCTAATCTATCTTGAGAAGAATATTGGAAAAGGACAGAATCAGAGCTCTAGGAACATGGAAACCAAAGACTTACTTGAACACCTCAAGGCAGATTTCACTTTTTTCATCTGTCTGGACAACTTCACTGACCCAGTGATTGTTAAATATGACTGTAACTTTTACACAGAATATCTTCTCCACAGTAGGGAAGAAGCTGACAGTGATCCAAATCAGCAATTTGGTACCCAACAAGAGCCTGCAGAATCTGTCCATCACTGGCAAACTGATCAGATTTCACTTACTTCAGAGCATGATGGGCCTCATCATTAGTGATCAATGTTGGAAAAAAGAGCAGCTCTTCTGTGAAGGAGACCAGAGAGCTATCTGTGATTTCTGTTCCTTAGCCCCAGAGCACAAGGATCACCAAATCCTTCCTTTGGACAAAGCTGCTGAGAAGTGCAAGGAGAAACTCCAGCAGGCAGGGGAAAATCTTACAAATCTTACAAAGAAAAGACTCTCCCTCTTATCTAAAAATCTAAGAATCCTAATTGGCTTCAAATATGGAAATAATTTCTCAGGAATTCACAAGATGACATTTGTGAGAGCTTACTTATCCACAAGTTAGGCATTTTTCTTGATTATGAAAAGGGACATATAGCATTTTATGATGTCTCAGACAAATCCCTTATCTACGGTCCCCCAAACAAAACCTTTCAAGGACCTCTTCATCTTTACTTGACGCCATGCTGTCCTAATAAAGAATGGTTCCCTGGAGTAAGCAGGAGATGGCTAATGTTGACACTCATTGCTTTGGAAGACTTTCACTAATAAGTGACTGAAAAAAGACACAGAAAATTACTTTCTATTCATTTAAACTTAAGTTTAAATGATTATTAAATTATGTTTGATTATCAAAACTAATGACAATAGAGTCCATCTTATTTATACTTGGGAAGAATATTTAATCTATTCAGACTATTCATTGGGAGGACAAATACTGAAGGTGAAACAAATATTTTGACATCATACTGAAAAAAACAAGACTCATTAGAAAAGACCCTGATGTTGGGAAAGATTGAAGACAAAAGGCAAAGGGGACAGCAGAGGATGAGATGGATAGATGTTGTCATGGAACTTGAATAGGAGATAATGAAGGATAAAAGGGACTGACATGCTATGATCCATGGGGTCACAAAGAGACACATGTGACTGAATGACTTAAGTTTCAACTCCACAGAACAAGATATTCCCAGGGTTGGGTACCCCTATATCTAGCCCCTTTCCTGTCTACTATTGTGTGTTGTCTCCCCCTTTGGATTGTTAGCATCTTGAAGGCAAATAGCATCTTTCTTTTTATTGTGTTCCCAGTGCTGTCACAATATGGCATTTTGTAGAGCTTAACAAATGTTTATTGGATACTACTGAATATTATTATTTCTTTATAGAATGGTATATTTTGATTGATATTTTATTTTTCCAATTACATGTTATACAAGTTTTTCAACATTCATATTTATGAGTTACATAATTTTCTTCTACCTTCCCTCCAGTGGCAGCCTATTGAACATTTGCATATATATTTGCATTTAACATGTTTATATGCTAGTCATTTTCTGTATGAGTAATTAGGACTAAGGGAAAAGAAAGAAAACCATGGGATAGAAAGGAAAAACATAAGAAAAATTTTTTAAAAAGTTAACATAGTGTTTATTCAGATTCTGTGAGTTTTGGAGAGGGTTTTTGGTCTGGATGTGGGTAGTGTTATCCATAACAAGTCTCCCAGGACTGTCCTAGCTCTCTGAACTGCTGAGAGGGCCTGCATCCCTCAGAGTTGATCAACTCATAATGTTGTTGTTAATGTGTACAATGTTCTCTTGGTTCTACTTCCTTCACTTAGCATCAGTTCATGTAATTCTTTCTTTGCATCTCTAGAATCTGACCATAAAATGGTGTATTTCTAAGCCCCAGGGTTCCTTAATCTTAGCATGTCATGATCTTCCCACAGTCCTTTCTAAGGCCTTCAAAAGAAATATAAAGAAACGCTTGAGTTTTATCAACTGGGTTCAAACTTAAAGAATCTTACACAAAGCATTCGCTCCACCTAGTTTCTTTCTTTCCTTTTTAAAGGCAATTGGTGGGGGCGGGGAGCTATGATGGCAGCATGAAGGCAGGAATTTATAGAAGGTCCTTTCTAAAATACTCCAAAAATTTTAGAGAGGCAGAGTCCACAGAAAGACCAAGTGAATCAATTCTCCAGGCCAAGGTAACTTGGAAGATCTGTGAGAAGGCTCTTTTCCACTGGGGTTGAAAGGGATGGCAACACAACTGCACCAAAGTGAATGAGCTCCAACCTTCCAGGAATAACCAGAGGGGCACCGGGTTCCTGTGGGAGCCTGGGCTTGGGACAATGGAAGTGGTTCCCAGACCTCCTAATCTATGGATCACCAAGCACAACTTGGAAATTCATTGGGAAACCTCTGCCAGAGAGATTGTGGAGCCCAGGTCTGCCCCTGTCTGGGAAGCAGAAACAGGCCTTCAGAGTCAGCTTCCAAAGCACTCAACCCATGGAAAATAAGGAAGGTAAGAGGGTTGAGGGAGATTATCAAGGTCACTCCACTATCCCTGTGGCAGGGATGCTTTGTCTGGTGCTTTGTCCAGATCCTGGTTACAGTCTGGGGTCCCCATTGCCACAATGCAACAAGGACTCTCCTCGCAGCTCCAGGGCAGAGGGGAGTGCTTGTGTTCATCCACAGACCAGAGCACAGGCCAAGAGAGCAGTCAGAGCCTCTTATAAGACCCTGAGGGAACTGAGATCCTTGTGGGGTTATCCCCAAAACACTCAAAAGCTTGGGAAGCACCTCTAAATCAGGGCATAGACTGGGGAAATGAGTAAATAACAAAAAAAGAATTTGACCATAAATAATTACTTTGGTCCCATGGAGGATCAAAACACAAACTGAGAAGATGACAAAATCAAAGCTTCTGTATCCAAAGCCTCCAAGAAAATCAGAAATTGGTCTCAGACAATGGATGAGCTCAAGAAAGATTTTGAAAATCAATTAAGGAAGGCAGAGGAAAAATTGGGAGGAGAAATGAGAATAATGCAGGAAAATCATGAAATCCAAGTCATCAATTTGGTAAAAGAGATCCCTCAAATACCAAAGAAAATATCATGTTAAAAACCAGTTTAGGTCAAATGGAAAAATGCAGTCCAAAAGGTTAATGAGGAGAAGAATGCCTCAAAAAAGCAGAATTGACCAGATGGAAAAGGAGTTAAATAAAATGGAGCTAAATGAAGCTGATGACTTTACAAAAAAATAAAAAAACAATAAAACAAAAACCAAAAGAATGAAAAATTAGAAGAAAATGTGAAATACCTCAGTGGAAAAACAACTGATCTGGAAAACAAATCCAGAAGAGACAATTTAAAAATTGTTGGGCTTACCTGAAAATCATGACCAGGAAAAAAGTCTTGACTTATTTTTTAAGAATTTCTACAGGAAAATTTCCCTGATATCCTAAAAACAGGGTAAAATAGAAATTGAGAGAATCTATCGATCACCTCCTGAAAGAGATCCCAATAAATAACTCCCAGTAATATTATAGCTAAATTCCAGAACTCCCAAGTCAAAGAAAAAATATTACACACAGTCAGAAAGAAATAATTCAATATCATGGAGCTACAGTCGAGATTACACAGGACTTAGTAGCATCTACATTAAGGGCTCATAGGGCTTGGAATATGATATTCTGTAAAGCAAAAGATCTTCAATTACAATTGAGAATTGATTACCCGGCAAAACTGAACATCCTCTTCCAGGGGAAAAGATGGACATTCACTGAAATAGGAGAATTTCAGACTTTCCTGTTGAAATGACTAGAGCTGAACAGAAAATTTGATTTCCAAGTACAGGACACAGGCAAACCATAGAGAGGGTGGATGGGAAGGGCAAATTATGAGGAATTTAATGATGTTGTACTGCATGTATTCTTGCATGGGAAGATGATACTGGATAACTCAAATGGACCATCTCAATCAGTAGAACAGTTAGAAGGAGCTTATATAGACAAGGCACAGGAGGGGAATGAATATGAAATTATAATATATTATAAAGATGGGGTCAATGGGTGAAAAAGGAACGTACTGAGAGAAAGGGAAATAAGAGGTAGAATGTATTAAGATGTTTCACATAAAAAGAGTCAAGAAAAAAGATTTTCAATGGAGTGGAAGGGGAAAGGCAAGGGGAAATGAGTGAACCTTCATTCTTATCAGAATTGACTCAGGAAACAACATATACAATTAATAGGGTAGAGAAATCTGTCTTAACCCAGAGGTAAAAGGAGACAAAGGGGATGGGAGAAAGGGAGCAGCTGTTGTAGGTGATAGAAGAAAGGGAAGATTGTGGGAGAGGGGAGGCAGATACACACACTTTTTTTTTGTTTTTTTGCAGGGTGGTGGAGTTGGGTGGCCTGCCTGGGTCCATGCAGCTAGGTGATTGTTGAGTTTCTGGGGTGGGATTTGGACTTGGCCCCTCCTGGCTCTGGGACTGGGACTGTGTTTACTGTGCCACTTGGCTGCCCCACAACATATTCTTAAGGAGGGATGAAGTAGAAAGAGAGAGAAAATAGAATAAATGGGAGTGGGAAGAATGGATGGAGGGAAATACAATTAGCAATAGCAACTGTGGGAAAAAGAAGTTGAAGCAACTTCTTTGATGGATTTATAATAAAGAATCCACCCAGAGACAGAGCTGAACAAAGGTATTTGAACACAGACTGAAGTACAATTTTCCTTGTCTTTTTCTCTCATTTTATTTTTCATGAGATTTTTCTATTTTTGTAGGGGGAGGGGAGATTATGTTTACTCTTATAACAAGACTATTTTAGTAATGTGTAAATAAATAAATAAATTAAATTTTTTAAAAAAGAAAGGGTTAAGTGACTTGCCCAGGGTTATATCATTACCATTGGAGACTAGATTTGTACTCAGATCTTCCTAAATCCAAGGCTAGAACTGTACCACCTAAAGGATTCAATTTCACTTTCAAATATGGCATGAATTCACTTTGAAAAATGGTATCTTGGCAGCCATGAACAGTTTACTGATGGACTGGTCCTACAGGTTACTGCTTGGGCTTACTCTGGTGATGGTCTCCTATAATGGATTCTGGCTTTCCTGATTTTTTTGCAAGGCAATTGGGTTAAGTGACTTGCCCAAGGTCACACAAGGTAATTATGAAGTGTCTGAGGTCAGATTTGAACTCAGGTCCTCCTGACTCCAAGGCTGGTGTTCTATCTACTGTGCCACCTAGCAACCCCTTCCTGATGTTTTTTAACTCACAAACTTAATCTGCCTTGTTCATTCTGTCTTTGATATTCTTTCACAAAGGCAGAAAGGATTATATACAACATAGTAAGAAGCAACAGCAAGTAATGAATTCATAGACTCAAAGCACCTAGGGTGTGTATAAATAGAATGATGATACTCTCCTCACCTGAAGGCTTTTTGTAATTATTCCTTTCTTACAAAAAATGAGGACAGCTACATGGCATAGTAAAAAGCTCCATGCCTGAAATCAGGAAGACTCATTTTTATGAATTCAAATGTGGACCCAAACACAAGAGTCTGAGTAGTAACCCTGGCAAGTCACTTAACTCTCTTTGCCTCAGTTTCTTCATCTGTAAAATAAGCTGGAGAAGAAAATGGGGAACACCTCCAGTATCTTTGCCAAGAAAACTCCAAATGAGATCACAAGTTGGACCTGACTGAAAACAAATGAATAACAGCAATAACAACTAAAATACTAAGTATCTCCAGGAAATTGAGAGAAAAAACAAAGCTGAGTCATTGGGGCCATTAGTATACACATTTCCATCTCAAGGACTAGCTGAAAATCCTTTCTTTATCATACAGTAATCCAAAAGAAAATATTTATAGAATGCCTGTGTATTCTCAAAATGGCCTCTTTTCAAATACATCACTAGTTGTTTCGAGGAGCTGGCTCACCAAACACATGTGTCCTAGGGGCATCCAGATCCATGTTTCATTGGAATGTTGAGGAGGACCCTTGGAGAATTTGACACACCCCTTCTAGGATCAATGGCAGAGTTGATTCAATCAGGGTTCCAGAATTGGAGAGCTGGAGAAATGGGGAAGGTTGCATGCAAAAATAGAAGATGGTAGATGAGAAATCATTTTGGGGACATGGCAGGATGAGCCAGTTAGAAACACAGTTCCTCTGATTTCAAATCTTTCCCACTTTCCCATTTATCCTCTGATAAGATATTTATTTAATAAGAACTCAGAGCTGCCTTTCCTGATTTTAATTAACTAAAATGCAGAGGAGCTTTGGAGTTATCTTTCAGTCATATTTGATATATCATCTAGGGGCTCGAAAAGGGAGGTAATAAAGATTCCCTTAATTTATCGTTGAGCTGGAGGAACCAATGACTCAGAAGATGTACAAGAGACTGACCCACCCCCTCAGTCACTTTATTTATGCTATAACCTGAGAATTGGGTAGGGGTGTTTTATTTCATTGCCCTAACTTAGCTCCTCTGCATCTATGAGCACATGTTCTTCCTAGGTAGATCTGAACCTGAATTTGGACATACTCATTTGTATTTCCTTTCCTGAGTGGGGATGTGAGAAGCAACTTGAGATGTACATGTCTAGGAGGTGACTGTGAGTTTGGAAGCTTTGGAGTTTGACAATTGTAATGGTGTTGATGTCCTTTCAAGCAGGAGGATATGGTATCAGTAGATCTAAATGGTTGTCTGTGGAAAAGTCTAAGCACAAAGTTTAGAAGCAACTAGGTGTTTCAGTGGATAAAGCCTGGTTTCAGGAAGACCTGAGTTCAAATTCAACCTCAGATACTTACTAGCCATATGACCCTGGGCAAGTCTCTTAACTGCTCTTTACCTTAGTTTCCCCATCTGTAAAATAAGGATCACAATAATATCTTCCTCCCAGGGTTAAATGAGATAATATTTATAAAATATTTGGTACATAGATTATTGTTATAGCTTTTATTGGAATGAAATGATAATGCAAAGCCAAGGTGAAACATTAAATGTCTATCAGTAATCTCTAAAACTGTTTTATGTTAATGAACTTCAAAAGTTATCTTATTATTAAACCCTCTTCCATTAACAATTTTCTGACAAAGCAGTTATCTAGCCTCTGCTTGAATGCTTCTAGTGATGAGGAACTATCTTTAAAAATAGCCTATTCCATTTTGTATTGCCCACTCTACTGTTTTCTTCCCTCAACCTGCCTTCAATGACCTCCCAGCCATGTCCCATGGTTTCTTGTCTTGTAGCTCATTCTCTGGTGATATACTCTATATTATATCATATAATGGTTAATCTTTGGCTCCATCAATTACACACACACACACACACACACACACACACACACACACACACACACACAGCACTAGCAGCCTTCCTTCTTTCTGGCAGACCTAAAACCCCTCATTTGAAATGCTAGGGGAGACAAGTGCTCCTCTTCCCTGATTATTTTTGAAGCAGAGAGAGCAATAGAAGGAGCTTTTTCCCATTGCTTACTGGCTTCTGATGACCTTACTGTTCCCTAGTCTCCTTGCATGCTCTTCTCTATGCAGTTTGGAACTGGATTAGAGACTGTCATATTTTTTTTTATTGGTTTCATATGCCTTAGTTTGGTCTCTCAAATCTGGCCTCAGATTCTTACTAGCTATGTGATTTTGGGCAAGTCACTCAGTTTCCCATCTGTAAATTGAAGTAGAGAAAGAAATGGCAAAATATTCCATTGTCTTTGCCAAGAAAACCCCAAATGGGGTCATAAAGAGACAGGATTGAAATGACAACACAGTTTTATCTCACTAATTAGAAGGTAAGCTACTTCAGGTAGACAAGTAACATGTCCTATTTATCTCTGAACAAAAACAAAACAGTGTGGAATACTGGGGAAAACTTTTCTTGGAGAGTAAAAAAACCCTAGGTTAATATATTGACTATCACTTTCTTTGCGGCCTTGGGTCAAAGGATTTAAAACTAGGAGGAACCCTTTATTTATGGAATCAGAGCTTCAGTACTGGAAGATGTCACAGGGATCTAGCAAGTCTAGTCACCTCTATTTTATAGATGAAACAACTGAGTCACAGAGAGATATCTGAATTCATAATGGTAGGAAGTACCATTGGGGTACTACTGGGGTAGAGCTAAGATTGATTCAAACCAATTGATATCCAATCCAATCCACTTTTCCCATTATCCCTCTCTAGTCATTTCACTTCCCTGGACCTTTTTATTATCTCTAAAATGAAAGTTTTTATCATCTATAAAATGAGAAACCTGAAACAATATCACTTTCAGCTTTAAATTCAATGATGCTATGAACTCTATAGCACAAAGCCTTGCAGATAGCAGACACATAGTAGGGTTGACTACACCATCTCTACCCCAAGTCATAAGTGAAAGAGTATGAAGAGTAAAAACTTCTTCTCTGAGGTATTCTCCTCTTCATGTTTTGTCCCTATATAACCTGAGCATTTCCAGTTTTATCTTAATTTAACCATAAGTAGTATGGCTAGCCACTGACCTGATTTGATTCATTAAAAACAAACAAGCCTTGGGAAGTCTCATGTTTACTTGGCAGTTGTGTATTCCATTCCAATAAGAAGTAGCAGTGACGAAATGTTGCTTTATGGTGAACTTTTGTCCTATTGTTGGGATTGTCTCTAGGTAACAGTACTTGTTAAAGAGAAGCTATAATATGTTGATTTGCCCAATCAAAATTAGCTCTGAACTTCCATCTTCCAAAACTACCACATCCTCCATGATTCTAATCTATTTCATTCATATCTAATCAGCCTAATAGGCTCATTCTTCCCTTCAATTCCCCATTCATGCTTGAATATTGAATACAGTGTTTTACCTTTTTCTATAGACTTGAGAAAAGAAATAATTAACAAATAACATATAACAAAATACTGACAGCATACCTACAAAACTGTAGCTATGAACTCTGACAATAGAGTAAATACAGACAGTTTTCCCATGGTCCAGGGAACTAAATAACAAAAACTGAGCTCAGCCAGAGTTTTGTAAGTAGACAGGTGCAAGCAAGACTCCTGGTGATTCTGTGTATGCAGACATAACCAGAGGCCACGCAACTCCTGGTCTTAGAGTCAAAAGTTTTGGGTCTGGGTCCCATAGATAGGTCATGGCATGAATTTTGGGCAAAATTAATCCCCTTTTGGGGTCATTTTCTAAATGAAGAGAGGGGAGGTAAAGTATCTTCTAGTTCTGATTCCATGTACTTAGATAGTATAATATGCTGGTGAAAGAAGCTGGGTCCTCTATGAAAAAGAATCAATGATTTCCCTAGAGATAAAATGCTGAAGGACATGAATAGATGGTTTTCAAAAGAAGAATTGAAACCTATCAACAATCATATGCCCCACTTCACCAATAATAAGAAATGTAAATTAAAACCTCACTAGAGTTTTACATGATGTAAAACACCCCTTGGATTGGAAAAGATGACAAAAGAGCAAATATGGGAGGACAAGAGCACTATGGAGAGGGATGTGAATTAATCTAACCATTCTGTAAAACAGTTTGGAACTATATCCAAAAAGTCACTACCTTCTGCATATCCTATGACCCATAAAAACCATGGATAGGAATGTAACTCAAAAATGTTCAAAGATAGGAGAGTAGAGTGCAAGACACATGCATATTTGGACAAAATATTTGTAACCACAAAAAAAATGTGAGAATAAATTGTGTGCCCAGAAATTAGGGAATGACTACACAAATTATAATATATGAATGTAATAAAATGTTTGTTGGCTTTTTGAGGGGAGGGTTGCCATAAGATTCTATAAATATGAATAGAAGAGACTTGTCCTACACTTGCCCAGATAACCTAACATGGAGGCAATTTAAATTCCACATTTTCCTACCACATGAGTTGGGGTAGCTCCCTTTGATAGGCTACATAGCTAGAATAGGCTATGTATTTAAAACTGGCCAAATTGAGACAGACTTTATCTTTCCTTCAATCTTTTCAAAATACACTTTAGGATTACTTTCCAGAGGGTGAAGATCATAGTTCACCCCATAGTGCAGAAATCATGAACAAAACCAGTGAGGTGTGTGTGGGGGGTTGGGAATAGGTTACATGAATGCCCCTTTAAGTGCATTGGAAGTCAGAGCATTTAAAAAGGAGATGAAATCATTAGTAGAAGATCCACTAGAACTACTGACCAATTGGAACAATTCTCCTCCTCTTTGCCTGGGGTCTTTTCTTCAGGCAGTCCATTTCACTTTGGGACATTTCTAATTGTTAGCAAGATTCCCACCATCCCTCATCCTCAATGAAGTCTAAATTTGCCTCTTTACAACTTCTACACATTGTTGCATTCTGTCCCTCACTCCTCAGGTCAAACAGTACAAGTCTAATTTTCCCCTACATCCCTTGAGCCTCTTCTTCAGTTAAATATGCCCAGTTCCTTCAATGAATATAGTCTTGCAGAGGAGAAAAACCTGAAGCTGTTGGAGAAGTGACCAGGTAAAAGCAGGACTGTGAGGAATGTAGGGTGTTGGTCTTCACAGGGTATGGAGGGGAGGTCCCTTTGAGATCCATTACAAAGGGGGAATTGCCTCAGCTGATCACAAAACTGGGAGAGTTTTCCTAATCCTATTCCAGAGATGACAAACCCAATATTAGAAGAAACTAGTCCTCAGCCAGTCAAAAGTGACCTGAAGACCTAATGCAACTGAGTTCGCTCAATTAGGTTATTGAATATTATCCCACACACCCCCTGTGACAATTGGAGGTCATCAGCATATCACGAGTCATCTGATGGTGGGGATCATATTAGAGGTATGTCATGGGATGGGTGGACCTCTTAGATTGTAACTCAAACTCTGAGAGCCTATGAAAATCCAAGAGGGAAGGGAAAGAGTTTCTGAAGATTATAATTTACCTGATGTTCAAATGCTATGTTGTGCCTCATGCTAGGTGAGGTACCTGTATCCTGTAGGATTCGTGAATAAAAAATCTACAATTTTCTCTCACTCTAGCAGGTTTTTCTTGCATTTATTTATAACAATTTGGGGACTCCTGTTCAGGATCTGCAGTACCCACTTGAGGAAGCCCCAGAAGAGACTGGAGAAAGAGTGCTCATAGCTTGATTTCTTTCTTTTTTTTTTTTATTGTAAACTGTCCAGTTTCATAGCTTGATTTCAAGACAGATCCCCATTTCTTTTCCCCATTTAAGGGGTTCCCTTGGGTGGATCTCTGAATGGACCCGAAACCCTGGCATTGATGAAAAAATGATGGAAAATTGTGGAAATGACTCAGAAAGGTAGGGAACCTTTCAAGGCTTAGAAGTCCTCATTAGGGGCAGAGCCAAGATGGCGACAAGAAGGGATCGAGTCTTAGATGCTCTCTGATAAAACTTGAAACTAAGGACTCTAACTAAACTTTCGAGAGACAGAACCCACAAAGGGACCCAGCAAGGCAATTCTCCTACTCAAGGTAACATGGAAAAGAGCAGAAAGGCTCTGCTCCCCGGGGTTAGAGGGGCTGCCCACCAGAGGGGTGGCCCGCCAGAGCAAAAGAACTTCAGCCTCCTGGAGGCAGCCCCAGGGTGCTGGGAGCCCCAGCTCACAGCAGCGGGGAAGTCTCCTGAGCTGCACCCCGGGGGAGCACCGGGCACAAAGTGGGGGAACAGTGGGGGACCTCTGCCAGGAGCGCGTGGAGCCCAGCCCTCAGGGCACACAGCAAGCAGCTTGGTCTTTCCACAGCCTAGATCTGGAAACAGAAGCAGGAGCCTCCAGGGCATGAGCCCATTGAGCTGAGGGAAGGGAGTGAAGAGAGACTGTAGAGCTCTGTCCTCTGCCCCTGGAACAGGACTCTGGGGCTCTGAACACATTCAGATCCTGATAGCAGTCTAGGCCCCCCCATAGAACAGCAGACCCCCCCCCCACCTCAGCCCCATGGCAGAGGGGTGCGCTTATGGTCATTCGAAGACCAGGAGGGAGGACAGAGCCTCATACACTGAGACTCTTGTGGGAGTGTCCCAAAAGCTCAGGAAGCACCCCAAAACCAGGCCCAGGCTGGGATAATGAGCAAGCAGAGAAACAAGAGGAAGACCATTGAGAAATATTTTGCATATGAGCCCAAGAAGGATCAAAATACTCAGTCTGAAGATGAGGAAGCACAAGCTCCTGCATCTAAAGACTCCAAGAAAAACAGAAATTGGGCTCAGGCTATGCCAGAACTCAAAAAAGACTTTGAAAATCAAATGAGGGAGTTGGAAGAAAAACTGGGAAAAGAAAGGAGAGAGATGCAGGAAAAACATGAAAATTAAGTCAGCAGCTTAGTCAAGGAAATCCAAAAAAATGCTGAAGAAAATAGCATGCTAAAAACCAGCTTAGGTCAAATGGATAAAACAGTTCAAAAAAGTTATTGAGGAGAAGAATGCCTTAAAAAGCAAATTTGGCCAGATGGAAAAAGAGATAAGAAAACTTTCTAAGGAGAACAAATCCTTCAGACAAAGAATAGAATTCAGGGAGATTGATGAATTTACCAGAAATCAGGAACCAATACTTCAAAACCAAAAAAATGAAAAAGTAGAAGAAAATGTGAAATATCTCATTGAAAAAACAACTGATATGGAAAACAGACTTAGGAAAGATAATTTAAAAATTATTGGAATACCTGAAAGTCATGATCAGGAAAAGAGCCTTGACATCATTGTCAAAGAATTACTACAGGAAAATTGCCCTGATATTCTAGAAGCAGAGGGTAAAATAGAAATGGAGAGAATCCACCGATCCCCCTGAGAAAGAGATCCCCAAAAACCAACCCCTAGGAATATTATAGCCAAGTTCCAGAACTCCCAAGTCAAAGAGAAAATATTACAAGCAGCCAGAAGGACACAGTTCAAATATCGTGGAGCTGCAGTCAGGATCACACAGGACTTAGCAGTAACTACATTGGAAGCTCATAGGGCTTGGAATATAATATACCAGAAGGCAAAAGAGCTTAGAATGCAACCAAGAAAGAACTACCCAGCAAGGCTGAATGTCTTCTTCTAGGGAAAAAGATGGACTTTCAATGAACCAGGGGAATTTCAAATGTTCCTGTTGGAATGGCCAGAGCTGAACAGAAGGTTTGATTTTCAGATACAGGACTCAGGTGAAGCATGGAGATTGGAGGAGAAGGGGAAAATATGAGGGACTTAATGATGATGAACTGCATGTATTCCTGCATAGAAAAATGACACTGACAATACTCATATGAACCTTCTCAGTTAATAGAGCAGGTAGAGGGAGCTTTTATAGTTGAAGCACAGGAAAAAGCTGAATTCGAAGATAAAATATGATGTAAAAATGGAGTCAATAGGAAAAAAGGGAAATGTAATGGGAGAAAGAAAAAGGAGAGGGGGGGAATAGGCCAAGATATTTCATATAATAAGATTTTTCATTATTACAATGAGCTATTGCAATGATATGGAAGGGGAGAGGCAAGGGGGAATGAGGGAACCTTTGCTCTCCTCAGAGGTGGCTAGGAGAGGAAACAGCATATATACTCAATGGGGTATAGGCATCTGGAATAAGAAGGAGGGGAGAGCAGGGGGAAGGGGTGGGGATGTGAATAAAGGAGGAGAGGATGGACCATGGGGGGAGAGTGGTCAGATATAACACATTTTCTTTTTTACTTCTTGCAAGGGTCTGGGATTGGAAGACCCGTCCAGGACCATAGGGCCAGGTGGATTCTGGGCCTAAGGGGTAGTATGAGGGCTCAGGGCCTCTTGGCCCCAGGATCAGGGATCTGTTTGCTGCACCAGAGAGAAAATATAGTACATGGTAGTGGAGAAAAAAGAAAGTAGGGAGTTGCAATCAGCAATGGCAATGTTGGAAAAATATGGAAGTAACTTTTGCAATGAACTTACCATAAAGAATGTGATCCACCCTTGACAGAGTTGTTGGTGTTGGAACAAAGACTGAAGTACATTTTTTATTATTATTATTTGGGGGAGGGTGCAGGGCAAATGGGGCTGGGTGACCTGCCTGGGGCCACATAGAAGGGTGATCTTTGGGTGTCTGAGGCTGGATTTGGACCCAGGTGCTCCTGGCTCAAGGGCCAATGCTCTGTCTGCCACCCAGCCACCCCTACTATTATTAATGTTTTATTTTATTTTGGGTCTTTTTTTCTTCTTTTTGGTTTTTGCAGGGCAGTGGGGATCAGGTGGCTTGCATGTCACACAGCTGGGTGATTGTTGGGTCTACGGGGCTGGATGTGGGTTCGGGTGCTCATGGCTCCAGGGCTGGTGCTTCGTCCATTGCGCCAGCTGGCCATACCTACAATTATTACTATTATTTTTTTTAATTTTAATTTATTTTCTCTCCCCTTTATCGCCCAAGCAAGTCTATATTCATGGGGGGAGGGGTATTTTGTCTACTCTTAAACAAGAATATTTTATTAATGTAAAAAAAAATTTGTACAAAATGAGTCTAAAAAAAAAAGAAGTCCTCATTATAGACAATCCCAGGGAAAGAAGATCCTAGATGGGAGGCCAAGGGTTGAAAAAGGTGCCTGGGGGGAGAGGAAGAGACCCCTCCCTATCAAATACCCAAAGAGAGTCCCTTGGGTAGAAAATTAGCTAGCTGGGATGGTGAGGATTCTGTCTAGAATAAAGAGAAATGTTTAAATGTTTTTATTAGTAACAAGGTACCTTTAAACAAAGAGGAAGTGGAATATGCAGCATGATAGATAGTTGGGGATCAATTTCTAAGTAAGTTAGAAAGAGATAAGAAACATAGGTGGGATCCTCTGGCAATATTTCCTCTGCCCTATACCCCACCCCCTGATTCTCAGTCTGCTCCAAGTTCTCCAACTGCTCCTAGAGAGGAGGAGGCTAACAGTAGAGCCCAAGAGGAAAGGGAAAGTTGGGAGAAAAGAGAAAAAGAAATTTTTTCTAAATTAAGGAAGGAGCTGGAGCAATGCAAAAGGGATATAATATCCCTTTATTAACTGATCAAAAGTCTTTGTCCTTGTTTCCATTACATGAGGTGCCAATGGGAGGCGGAAGGTGGGTGGGTGGGAATAGTTTACATGAATGCCCCTTTAAGTACATTGGAAGTCAGAGCATTTAAAAAGGAGATGAAATAATTAGTAGAGGATCCAATAGTACTACTGATCAATTGGAACAATTCTTAGGGCCCAACCTCTTCACATGGGGAGAATTAATGTCAATCATAAATGTCCTTTTCACAAGGGAAAGAATCAGAGAAGAAATGGACAGAATCAATGTTTTAAATGTGGTAGAGCAGGAAATTTTAAAAGAGAATGCCCTGAGTTGGAGGAGGCACAGATATGCCCCTCATGACCTTTGAGGAAGAAGACTAGGAAACTCAGGGGCTCTTGTTTCACAAGCCCAACCAAGAACTCTAGGAAACCTGGGGCTTGGAGACTTCAGAGAAATATGTGTTTGTTCTATCCTATCTTGTTTAAATGTCTGTGTAGAGTTAAAGAGAAGGTGGGGGAGAAGGAAGTGAGTATACATTGGCCCCCACCTGGGAATCAGCCCCTCCCTCACTGAGCCGGTGGTAACTGTATGGGTGTGTAGAGGTAAAAAGAAAAGGGGAGGGGGATTCTTAGAGAGAAAAAGCTGTGGTTTGGGGAGAATCTAGAAGTTTAAGAGAAGAAAACCTTTAAGGGAAAGATTGAGAAGTTATAGGAAGAAAGATTTCTTATCCTTATGAGTGTCTGGGAAAGATCCCATGCTTTCCCCCTGCATTGGAGGAAGGGGGTGGTGGGTTGACTCATGGTGGTCTTGTTCCCATCTACCATCTTGTTAAGATTTGAACCCTAGACTGAGTCCACCTGAGAGGCCCACCCACCCATGAAGAGAGGAAGGTGTGGAAACAGGAGACTTCAAGTGCTTTAGTCTTAAAGGGAAAGAGACCCCTCCACAAGTGGGATATGTGATTAGGAAAGGGAAAAAAATATAAAATCCAGGGGTTAAGAGTTATTGAAAGGAAATCACATTTAATGAACATCTGCTCTGGCCACATGGCCTGAGTTATGACTGTAATTGTTTTTAAGGTTTCTGAACTGGAGTTTTGGGAAGCACGTTGAGAGTTTTAAAAGGGATATTAGTCTTGTAACATTCTGACAAAATTTGTACAGAATGGGAGGAATTAAATAACTTAGATTGTTAAATTAGTTTGGGATTATAAACTTTAAACACTATTGTAACTATTGCAAGGAGTTAAGTGGTTTGAGATTGTAACACCTTTGGGTTAAAGAAAAGTGGTATTGTGTTACTAAGAAGAGAAATACCTGTATTACCAGGGAGTTTATTGATTTCTTTTGGGAAAAACTCTAATTCATTTTAATGTTAAGCCTAATAATGCTAACAATTCTATTTTTATTTTGGATAGAGCTTTTGGAATGTTAGTGCTGGATTCTCTGTATAAAGTATTCTAAAGTTTTTTTTTTCAAATTAAACTATTAGGAAGTTTAGTTGTAATTGATTGGGGTTTTAAATGTATCATATGTATGAGATTGGACTCTGAGAAGATCGTGGTGTATTCATTTTGCTCTTGTACTAAATGGAATGAGATGTTTAAATAAGTCTTATGATTAAAATATATTAACAATATGTTTAATTTTAAAGAAATCAAAAATGTGGAGTTATCTCTTGGCAACTGCAGACAGCTGATATGGGGGGCTCTGACTGATGCTGTAAGATAACTTATTGATGAATAAGATGTGTTTATCAGTTATATGATAGTCTTTTGTAATGGCAAAGAAATTATATTTGCAATATTTAGTTAACTCTTGTGAATGTTATTTAAATGCTGCATTGTTAAGGCCTTGGATTAACATGTGATTGCTTTGAAGGGCAATAAGGGAAATATCAAAAAGTATGACCCTTTCTGGGATAGATCTGTGGGTTCATGAATAATGTAGTAATGGAAGGATTGCTTTGTACAATCTAGTAATTTGCTGTTCTGTTATATTGAAATCAATAACAAATATTAGAAATTTAATGTTACCTAAGATGTTCTAATGATTTTAAAGAATCCTGAAAAGTAATTTGTATCTTAGGGGGTAGCTAGGTAGTGCAGAAGATAGAGCACTAGGCCCTGTGTCAGGAGACCTGAGTTCAAATTGGACCTCAGATACTTAGTGTGACCTTGGAAAAGTAACCTAACCCCAATTGCCTTGCCAAAATAAAAATAATCATTTGTACGTTGAGGATGGTTAGTAGCTAAATAAGTTTATGTATAAAAGTTTCTAGTTATAGAAGTGAATTGGGAATATTTTGGATATTATATATATATATATATATATATATATATATATATATATATATATATACATATATATATATATTTCAAAGTAATGATTGTTTGCTTTGAAGTAAAAGCACTATGTAATATGGGAAAGATATACACAAGATAATTTGAGATTTTTCTGTGCAATTTCCTGGACAAAGGAGGTATTAATTTGTTGTAAAATACAATAGGCTGGAAGGATGTTTCTCTAGCCAAGGGGAATCTGATATGCCATCTTTATATGGAGATAGAGTAGATATGATTTCAGACACAGGGATGTCTCTAGTTAGAAGTAGGAGATGAGGGGCGGCTAGGTGGTGCAGTGGATAAAGCACCGGCCCTGGAGTCAGGAGTACCTGGGTTCAAATCCGGTCTCAGACACTTAATAATTACCTAGCTGTGTGGCCTTGGGCAAGCCACTTAACCCCGTTTGCCTTGCAAAAACTAAAAAAAAAAAAAAAAAGAAGTAGGAGATGAGGCCTATAGGGCTAGTCATAGTTAGAATACCTGGTTTTAGGCAAAGACCCATGAAGTATACTCAGAGCTTTATGTAGGGGTTTCATTAATTGGGACTCCATTAAGATTATAATTAGAATTCAGTAAATTGTATTCACTGGAAATTCTAATTAGATAAAACAACTATTTTAGATCACAGGAATTTTAATCAATTTTCTCTTTATGTCAGATACCAGGATGGTCAGCAAAAGGAAATGCTACTGGGTAAATGTCATGTTCTTAGAGCCAAGGAAGCCAATGGGTTAAAGATGTCAGATGACAGGGATGTGCAGCTGAAGGGCTGGCTTCTCAGTATGACTGAGGTTGGACCCCTTTAACTTGATTTCCCCAAAATGACATTTGGATAATGTCTCTCACCTTGAAGAATAAATCTGGTGTAGGACATCTACCCACATGACCTCTGCCATTCATGATTCTGACATTCAATACTTATATCTGTAAAGGAATTTTCCTTTAATGTCCTGGATCTTTATAGTTACTAAGCAAGCCAGAAAAAAGAAGTTTTAGGTGAATTGGATCTAATAGCCAAAGATAGGTTAGGTGTCTGGCTCTGACACCTGCTATCAAGCTACATGTTAAGATAGGAAGTAAGTTTCCTTAATTTTTATTTAGAGGGGATATTTAGATAAGAAGAAGAAGAATGGGAAATTCTTGGAATAATTATAGTTTCAAGTTCTAGCTTAAGGAAAGGAATGTGCGTTAGATAAGTGCACCAGGAAAAGGAAAATATGGGAATATTTTGAAAAAAAATTCATTTTTGGTTAAGGATGCTTGACTCATTATTGTGATGAGAGTAAAGGTTAAGATTGTTTTATTTTAAGCCAGATGCTGGGTACTTTTTGAATGAAGATGGCTGTTGAATGTATATGTTACAAGCTTGAGTCAATGTGATCATTCTCATTGTGAGTTTGCTCATGTAGTAAAACACTGATCGAACTTGACTGTGTTAACGTGAAGTATGTGCATCAATCTGACAATAAGGCAAAATGTAAATTGTAATTAGCTCTAGAATCTCATTGTTTTGTGATGAAAACATGTGTTTTGATCTGAATAAGATGTTAAGCACTTTCTCTACCAGAAGATAAGGTCTCAACTAGTCACCAGAGCTGGAGAGGACTTTTTGGAACAGATTCAGAAGATGCAGAAGGACATTGGATGCCTCCAAGGAAGAAGAGAAGAGAAGAGAGGAGAGGCACTAGACCAGTTCATCTCCACCATCTCTTGCCGATGTGTACATTGTTTTTCCATAACTTCCCCTTGACTCTGTAAGTGTGACACCCCCTACTTATGACTTTCTCCTTATGGAAAGGAGGAGGAGAGGCAGGGTGAAAATGTTCTTCATTGAGAGAGAAAGAGAGGGATTATTGGGTGGCATGAATATATCCTACTGCCTATCTAGGGAGAATTCTATCTCTGATTTAGACAATGGGGTATTAGTAAAGGTGAGAGGAGAGTCTAGTTGACAGAAGTCAATGCCCAGTCGTTTGGTGTGGCTAATTGTTGGACTTCCTGTAGTTCACAGCAGTTTGAGAATTGGCCTTGGGTGACAGTACATACTGTCTGGATGTGTCCAGCAAGGTGTATATATATTCTGGACTGTACAACTTAGAGATAGGTGGCCTCAGACTCATGTGAGATTAATGATGGTATCTGGATCTCTTGTAAAGATGCAAAAACAGGGGCATTTGTTAAGGGAAACTAATTATGAGTTAGTATGGACTTGCAAGGAAAGTGCTGAAATGGCCATTTGCAAGAAAAATAATTTAAAGAACATCACTAGGTATATTAGTTATTCTTGGGGTTGGTCCAATGGCACAAAATCAGGGATTTGTTTTGATCAATTTTAGAGTCAGGAAGACCTCTCTAAAGACATTAGTATAAAAACTTGCCAGTGGAAGGAGGTACAGCAACTTGCTAGGTGAGGTACCTGTATCCTGCAGAATTTGTGAATAAAATCTACATTTTTCTCTTACTCTAGCGGGTTTTTCTTTCATTCATTTATAACAGGACCATGTGGAAAGTTGGCAGCTTCAGTGGTAATGAGAAGGTAGGGTTAAAGTCAGTGAAGACTAGAGCAAAGGGACAGTACTTAGAACAAAGCAGAAGGAGGATATGGGGAAGCCAACTCAACAATTACCCACAACTCTGCTAGCCTACTGGATCTCTCCTGAGTTGGTTTTCATGAGGGTAAGAACCAATCTCTGGAGAGAAAGACTAAGGAAAGGGAACTATTCCTTTGTTAACCAAATTTGGTAGCTACTATTTTTTCTGTTCTCTATAGACCTCATTATTGGGTACTTGCTTGTTAGATTTATTACTTGAGTCTGCTAGGTGATGCAGAGGATAGAGTGGCAGATCAGGAAGATCAGGAAGACTCAAGTCTGTGACCTTGGGCAAGGCACTTAACCTTGTTTGGCTCAGTTTCCTCAATCTGTAAATTGAGCTGGAGAAGGTCTACAGAGCTTTTGTGCTGATTTCATTGCTATGTGGCTGTGAAACCTGGACAGTCTATCAGTGACATGTCAGGAAACTGAATTTAAATTGGCTTAGGAATATTCTGAAGATCACCTGGTAGGAGCAGATATCAGACACTGAGGTCCTTTCTTGAGCTAAATTGTCCATAATTCCAATATTACTGCAGAGAGTGCAACTATGATGGACTGGTCATGTTGTTAGGATGCTAGATGTATGCTTGTCAAAAAAAACTTTTATGGAGAACCCACACAGGGCAAGCAAAGGGGGTCAGAAGAAGCAATACTTAGACACCCTGAAGTTCTCATTAAAGAACTGTAGAATTGATTGTACAGCATGGGAGATATTGGCACAGGATCACCCAGCATAGTGTTCCCTCATCATTGAGGGGGCTGCACTCTATAATCTAGGCAGAATTGAAGCAACTTAAAGGAAACAAGACATATGTAACTTTAGCGTTCCCACCCCAGGTGTTCACATGTCATTTGTACCTGACCTGTGGAAGAGCATTTTGAGCTCCTATTAGTCTTATCAGCCACAGTCAGACCCACTGTATTGTCTCAAACATAATGATGTCATTTTGGCCTTCTTTGATAATGAAGGACAAGAACTAACCAGCTATTCTTGTCCAAGTAGATTCTCTCTTCCTGTTATGGACCATTTAGGGACATGGTGTTTCAATCATTCAACTTTATACATCATTTGGCCAACTCCACCAGCAATGGACCCAAATTCAGAGATACTTTGGTAGCAATGTATTGGACTAAACAAGTTCTGGTGTCTATGTGATTTTTGCAGGACCTTGTTTCCTGGTTGGGATTCTCAGAAAAAGGCTGGTGATATGGACCATCCTGATGAAGATCCACCATCATTCTATCACCCTCCTACTTATCTTGAATTCAGTGGTGGCCAGCTTCCTATTGTTGTTCATCTTGCCCTTCTGGATCCATTTAGTAGCTGATGCATGGTACTGAAATAAAGTACAGTACCTCTGGTATTAGGGCTGCAGAGACCATTTCAAAGCTCCTTTTGACCTTTGATGTCCACCTGAGCCAAACAACTCTCATTTCATTTGTAGTTCCAAGAAGCTATAGCATGGACAGTGGCCACATGCCAGTAAACCATTTTGGCAGATGAGCTAAACCAGGTTGAGGGTAACCAAGAAGGTTTCAACTCATTGGTGAGTTAGGGTGCTGTCTACCCCAAGCATGTGAAGTCTTCCACTGGTAGAATGGATGGAAGAGAATAATTTGTCCCCATGGACATGAAGGCGCCTGAAGCAGGTATCATGGAGCACTTAGAGCTTAGCTAGACATCAAAGGTGCCAAGGTCATCCACTGCATCTAGAGTCATTACCAGTTGTATTGATTCTATCTTGCCACTGTACTATGACTATGGAAGAGAGGGTGAGGCCAATGACTTTATGCAATTCCACCTCATTCAAATCCAATTTATGCAGGACTCAAAAGATTTTTTAGCAAATGGAGAAGTTTTGATTACTGTGGATAAATTTACTCATCTTGGCAATATACTTTCTAGGGAGGTACAAATTGATAATGAGGTTGACACACCCATTGCCAGAGTTAGGTCAGCATTTGGGAGGTTCTGAGGGTAAGTGTGGGAAAGAAGAGGCATTAGGCTGAAGGTCTACAGAGTCATTGTGTTGACCTCATTGTTGTATGGTGAACATGTATGGTGAAATCTGAACAATCTACCAGCACCATGCCAGGAAACTAAATTACTTCTATTTAAATTGTCTTTGGAAGATTCTGAAGATTGCCTGGCAGGATAAGATACCAGACACTAAGATCCTTTCTCAAACTAAACTGCCTAGCTTTCAAATGTTACTTCAGAGAGCACAATTATGATGGGCTGGCTATGTTGCTCGAATGGCAAATATATGCTTGCCAAAAAGACTATTTTAAGGAGAATACACAGGGCAAGCACTCACAGTGCAGTCATAAAAGCAATTAAAGGACCCTCTCAAGGTCTTGCTTGAGAATTTTGGGATTGATTGTGCAACATGGGAGACACTGGCACAGAACTGACCAGCTTGGCATGCCCTCATCTGAGAGAGTGCTGTGCTCTAAGAGCAAGGTAGCATTGAAACAGTTCAAAAGAAATGTGCAAGTTTAGAGAACCCATCCCAAGAGTTCAAATGGAATGTTTGTGTCTGACCTGTGGTAGAGCATTATGAGCTTGTATTGATCTGATCTGTAACTTATCTTTAGAATAGTGACATCATTTTGTTCTTCTTTGATAATGCAGAACAACCAACAACAGCATTTTCTGCAAGATAATCATCTTTATCACCTTTTTCACCATTTATGGAAGCATCACTTCCATCACAGTGATCAGTCAATACCACTGCCTGACTGGCCTTTACCCACTTGCCTCCTAATAGTGGCAGAAGAAAAGGATTGTCCATGGGATCCTGGGCATTGTTTGACTGTTGGCCTTATTATGCACCGAACCCATTCTCTTCTTCATAGAGAGGGACAGCATTTTGTCTGCCCCAACTTTATGTATGACTTTGACAAGTAGTCCATCTCAAAGAATCTGGAGAAAATCCTTTGTGGCCTGGATAAAAGTCAATCACTGCTTTAACCACTGTCTTCTGGGTCTGCTGGTTCCCAGTGCACATCCTCAATATTCTAAGTCTCTGCCCTAAATTTAAGACCTTAAACAAGGACCAGTCTCTACAGAGGACAATTGATTCTGCTGAAATCATAGCTGTTGCCCTGGTTTTTCTCAGCAGCTGCCTCAATCCTAGCCTGGGGTATATCTTTGCTGCTCATATCTTTGGAAGGGGCATCCAGGGGACCAGTTTTGCCAAGCTCTTTGTGCAGCTGGATGATGATATAAAGGGGAAGCTGTAAAAAAGGGTCTGCTCAACTTGGGAGTCAGAGAACTGATGAGTCCACCCAGTCTTTGCTTATATCTAGTGTGAATTCTGTAAGCTGAAGTTGTTTGGGTTTTTCCCCCCAGGGGATAGGTATTGAAACCAAAAGGACTTCTTCTCCATAGACACATAGATTATTTTGTTTGGTTGGATTTTGCAAGGCAATAGGGTTAAAGTAAGTTGCTCAAGGTCACACAGCTAGGTAATTTTTTTTAAGTTTTTGCAAGGCAATGGGGTTAAGTGCCTTGCCCAAGGCCACACAGCTAGGTAATTATTAAGTGTCTGAGGCCGGATTTGAACTCAGGTACTCCTGACTCCAGGGCTGGTGCTCCATCCACTGCACCACCTAGCCACCCCACAGCTAGGTAATTATTAAGAGTCTGAGGCTGGATTTCAGGGTCGGAGCTCTATCTACTGAACCACCTAGTTGCCCAGATCTATAAATTATTAGAGCTGGAAGGGAGCTTAGGACATAAAATGTTAGAGCTTTAAGTGACCTTATTTAGCAAATCTGGAAAGGAGAATATATATCACAGAATTTGGAACTAGACAGTATCCAGTATAATAATAAATTTTTAATAATTAATTGATAGATAGGACTTTAGAACATAAAATGTTAGAGCTGGAAGGAAGCTACAAGATCATCTAGCCCAGCTCCTTTATTTTATAGATGGCCAAACTGAGGAAAGTGACTTGCCCAGAGTCACACAAGCAATAAGATCTGTCCTTGCTCCCTGATCCTTCTCAGTCCTTCTAATTTCCCATTAACAAATGAAGGGGAGGTGAGTGAAAGTCAAAGAGGCTGAATGTTTGTCCTCACAGCACTAGTTAGGACTCTCTGTGCCCCTTGAAATTCTTAGTTCAGGGCTTTTTGAGCAATATTCCAACTGCCTTCTATCCAATATCACATTTGACCTCGTATTCTCTCCCTTCCTGGCTATGGAGGCATGCAGGGAGTCCAGGGAGCTTTAGTCTGTTTTAGTGAATAGCAAGTTTTGGTGGATTGAAGTTCAGAAAGTACCTCTTTGGAGCCCTCTGCCATCTATCAGGGGAACTTGCAGAAGTAGCTGTCAGATGGGGAAAATTAGGGAAGCTCTGCTAACCAGACTTCTGAAGGAGCATGGATTTGTAGCTTAAAAGATCCATGGAGTCAGAAGGTCATTTGTCAAGAAAACAACTGTTACTAAAAAGTAGAATATATGGAGGGGAGTGAGATATAGGAAAATTGGAATGGGAGGTCAGGGCCAGGTGATAGAGACCTTTAAAAATCAAAATGGAGGATTTTATATTTGATCCTGGAGGTAATTGAGAACAGGGGGTGACATGCTCAGACATGTATTTTAGGAAGATCACTTTGATAGCTGAGGGAAGGATGGACAGAGTAAGGAGAGATTAGAGGCAGGGAGATCAGTCCCAGGCTATGGCAATAGTGATAGGATGATAGGGTCTGCACCAAGATGGTGACCATATCAGAAGAGGAAAGCAGATAAGTACAAGAAATATTTTGAAGGCAGAATTGGTGGGACTTCCACATGTTCCAAAATATTCATAGCAGCTCTTTTCATAGTGGCAAAGAATTGGAAACTGAGGGGATGCCCGTTAATTGGGGAATGGCTGAACAAGTTATGGCATATGAATGTTATGGAATACAATTGTTCTACAAGAAATCATGAATGGCTAGACTCTAGAGAAACATGGATTGAATTACAGGATCTGATGCTGAGCATAGGGAGTAGAACCAAGAGAACATTGTTCATATTAACAACATTGTGAGTTGATCAACCATGATGGATGCAGCTCCTCACAGCAGTTCAGAGAGCTAGGACAACCCTAGGAGACTGACTACAATGCTATCCCTATTCAGAGGAAGAAAAACAAAACAAAACAAGCACAAAAATCCCTTCAAAATCTGATGGGAACTACATTCACTTTTTTTTGGCAAGGCAATGGGGTTAAGTGACTTGTCCAAAACCGCACAGCTAGGTAATTATTAAGAGTCTGAGGTCAAATTTGAACTCAGGTCCTCCTGACTCCAGGGCCAGTGCTCTATCCACTACACCATCTAGCTGCCCCTATATTCACCTTTAAAAATTTTTTTCTTAAGTATTTCTTTCCTATCCCATGGTTTTCTTTCTTTCTCCTTAATACTAATTCCTCATACCAAAAATGACTAATCTGTGTTTAACAGAAATATGTATGTACAATATTCACCTATTGGCTGCTGAGGGGAGGGGGGTGGGAAGGCAAGGTGGAAGGAAATTATATAACTTAAAATGTGCATATGCATATGGATGAATATCTAAAAGCATTCATAACATGTATCTAGAAAAATAAAATATCAAAAAAAGAATTAATGGTACTAGACAAAGATTGGATATGAATGGTGAGAGAAAGGAGGAGCTGAGGATGAGATTAAGATTGCAAATCTGGATGATAACAGTAATTGGGAGAAAAATCGTGAGATCAGTTTTGGACATATTGAGTATAAAATGAATATAGACAACAACCCTGCTTGGTAGAGCTGTTATTTATCCCCATTTGAGGAAACCAAGGCAAACAAATGTAAAGTGACTCACCCCAGGGTCATAAAGTTAGTAGATGTCTGAGGCTGAGTTTGAACTCAGTTCTCCCAGATTCCAGGGCTTGTCCTCTATCCACTGTGCCACCACGCTGCCTCAAAGTGATGCATCCACAAAAGAGACTGAACATTATTACAGCGCATGAGACCTGAACCCAGAGGCAAATCTTTTTCTGCTCAAAATCACTACAAAAACTCCAAGATACAGATTCTTGAACCTTCCTGATTTTGCTGCAAGCCCACATATAGACATACATCTGTAATGATCCTGACAGTAGCTCAGGTATAGGAGCTTAGAGATCAAATCAGTGGCAGGAGAACTAGTCCAGTCATTAGGCTAAATTATGATGTTACAGGTAGGCAACAGTACTAGTGAAAAGAACTGTACAGGTAATCCTTTATGTTTATTGCTATAGCATGAGCTACTGCAAGTTTCAATATCCACATGAGGCCACTAAGTAGCACCATAAAGTACTGGGCCTTGAGTCAGGAGGACTCCTTTCCTTGAGTTCAAATCCAGCCTCAGACACCTATGAGTTGTATTACCCTAGGCAAGTCACTTAACCCTATTTGCCTCAGTTTCCTTGCCTGTAAGATTTCCTGGAGAAGAAAATGGCAAACCACTCTGATATCTTTGCCAAGAAAACCCTAAATCACATCACAAAAAGTCAGACAATGACTGAAAAATGACTAAATGACTGAGTATTCTTATTTTCATTTCCTTGTTATGTTCATTTGACTGTTTTGTATCATGTTCATGCTATAGCAAAATTTAATAATTTGTTTTGTGCATTTGCTTGTATTAAGTTATATTTTATATATTGTCCTATTGATAGGATTTTTACTGTAGCTAGCAAGTTTTGCTTTGTTAGTCATGTTTATGACTTTTGATTGATGGCTGGGGACTTTGGACAGGCATGTATTTCCAAAAGGAACATGAATCCTGTGTGCAGTTAAGCACACTGCCCAATGCTGCTCTGCATAGTGCCATGTCTACTATAAACACCCTTAATGTGTATTTTGCTTTATTTCTGTTTCAATGGTAACCATGCTTGGTTACCTGCAATGCCAGGAAAGTCATCCTTGTGTAATGCAGCTGATGCTTGTGTTTATATTGTATCTTTACAGTTCTGAATTTGCACTCATTTATCTTTTCAAGGGACTGAAAAGAATTTCAATCCAGAGAGAGGATGTGACCTGAGACCCAAAGTCCCAAAGTTTGCTTTGGGTTTTTTTTAGCTTTCAGAGAGAAGATGGACAAAGACCAAGTCCACATTAAGAATCAGAGAAAGAAAATACTCTGGGAAGACAAAGGAAGAGCAGGCAGTCTCTATCAAGTCCCTAGCTCCAACTTGCAACTCCAGAGACTTCACCAAACTTCTCCTTGGATGAGATCTGGGACTCTCTCCTGGCTGAACTGAGTTACCCCAATTTCAATTTTTCACTGTATTGTCTAGTATATATCTTCTCTGGTTTCTGTTTTGCTATTGACTTGGTTAAATGAGTTTGTCCTATATATTTATTGTGGAGTTGGCAATTGATGGGAAGGGAGTTTTGAAAATAGAGTATGTGCGTGGGGAGCAGCTAGGTGGCACCTAGGTGGCACAGTGGATAGAGCCCTGGCCCTGGAGTCAGGAGGACCTGAGTTCAAATATGACCTCATAATTACCTAGTTGTGTGACTTTGGCCAGGTCACTTAACCCCATTGCCTTGCCAAAAAACAAAAAACCCCAAATAGAACTTGGGTTGTGTTGTTTCTCCTATAAGAATCAGAGATCAGAAGTTAGCTTGATCCTGAAAGTCATATTCTTTAGACTAATAATATTTAAGGAGTAGTTAGATATGATTATAACCCAGTATTCTTTCTCTCTAAAGGTAACAGAATGGTCAAGCTTTTGACTCCAAACTCCTGCTTCCCCTCCTGGAAGAAAAAAGTCTCCCTTACAGAAGGCTGGGGAGTGGGGGGGGTGGGGAAGAGGTTAGAAATAGAGGTCTATTCTTCCTAGAGCTGAACACTAATGTTACCATACTATATATAGTGGACAGACTTTGGTCCAAGTATAATATAAAGGAAGGGCAAATGCTTCAGACTTCTTACACTTAGCATACCCTCTTCCTGGACTCTGACACAAATACTCACCTCTTTGTGTGTTGCAACTCAGGGTTGTCCCCTTTGCCTGAAACGTGTTCTCTCTCTCTCTCTCTCTCTCTCTCTCTCTCTCTCTCTCTCTCTCTCTCTCTGTCTCCTTTCTGTTTCTTTCTCTCTCTATATGTGTGTCTCTCCTCTCTCTGTGTCTCTTTGTCTTTCTCTGTCTCCCTCTTCCCTCCCTCTCTCTGCTTCAAGTCCCAACCAAAACCCTATCTTCTATAGGAAGTCTTTTCCAAGTCTTCTTTAATTCTACTTCCTTCTGTTGATTATTTCCTATTTATCTTTTATATGGTAACTGGGTGGCATGGTGGATTAGGCATCTCTTCTGGAATCTGGAAGAACCTCGAACACTTCCTATCTGTATAACCCTGTATAAGGCACTTAACCCTGTTTGCCTCAGTTTCTTCATCTATGAAATGACTTGGAGAAGGAATTGGCAAACCACTCCAGTATTTTTACCAGGAAAACTCCGAATGAGGTTGCACAAAGTCACATGCAATTGAACAAAAAGAGTGATTTGCATGTTGTCTCTTCCATCAGATTGTGAACTTCTTAAGTACTGGGACTATCTTTTGACTTTCTGCACACTCCTGGTACTTAGTATAGGGACTCATGCAGGGCAAGTGTTCACAAGGGGGTTGGAAGAAGCAACACTGGGAACACCCTGAAGGTCTCATTGAAGAATTTTAGAATTGATTGTACAACATAGGACACACTAGCACAGGACCACTCAGAATGGTGTGTACTCTCATCAGAGAGGGTGCTGAGCTCTTTGAGGAAGGTAGAATTAAAGCCACTCAAAGGAAATATAGCTAACTTTAGAGTAGCCACCCTAGGTATTCACATGGACTATTATGCTAGACTAGTCACAATCTGACATCCTGTAATTTGTCTCAAATATAGCGATGTCATTTTGATCTTAACAAAGGACAAGAACCAGTCAACTAAGCACTGTTGGTGTTTATTGTTGTTTTGTTCCTGTTTATTGATTTACTGACTCCAAAGCAGCATATACCTGAAATCCCAGTTTCTAGAAAGACTGAAGCTTGTGGGTCAATTGAGTCCCTACTGTGTGACAATAACTTAATGAATCCAGGGCTGGGGAAGACAGATACCTGGCTGCTTAAGGAAGGGCTCAGGGCGTTCAGGTCAGAAATAAGTCAATCAAAACTCCCAAGTTGAGCTGTAGTGGGCCCTACATTCCCATTATAGCACCCATTGAACTTCAAGCCTGGATGAGATATGGAGTCCTAGTCTCAGAAAAAGTGCTCTAAGAAAATTTGAGAAGGGAAAAAATACTCTTGTGGGATGGGGAGAGATAGGGATCCTTTATGGGCAAGATGACATCTGATTATTAGAAGTAGAATTGTGGATAGAATGTATTCTGGGAATGGGTGGTAACTTATGAGAGTGCACAGTAGACAAAGCTGTAATGTCAAATTTGGAGAGCAGTTAATAGGTCAATTTGACTAGTATAGAGAGTATATGAGTGGTGGGAAAGGAAAAAAACTGAAAATGCAAGCTGGAGCTAAAATATCAGGGCTAAGGACTAAATAACTTATCCTAAAGTGATGAAGATATTTTTCAAATTTCAATTTTTTTTTTTTTGCTAGGCAATGGGGTTAAGTGGCTTGCCCAAGGCCACACAACTAGGTAATTATTAAGTGTCTGAGACTGGATTTGAACCCAGGTACTCCTGACTCCAGGGCTGGTGCTTTATCCACTGCGCCACCTAGCCACCCCCTCAAATTTGTTTAATTGATAGAATTAACCATACAGAATTTCACACTAGTAAAACATTAAATAATGTATCCTCTTTGCTGCAATCTTATTATATGAGTTTGGAAATGAGTTCACAAGAAGTTATCAAAATATCACTTTTAACATCACTTGTACAAAAATATTCATAGCAGTCCTGTTTGTGGTGGTGAAGAACTGGAAATTGGGTAAATGTCCTTCAATTAGGGAATGGCTTAACAAACTGTGGTATATGTATGTGATGGAACACTATTGTTCTATTAGAAACCAGGAGGGATGGGAATTCAGGGAAGCCTGGAGGGATTTGCATGAACTGATGCTGAGCGAGATGAGCAGAACCAGAAGAACATTGTAAACCCTAAACAGCAACATGGGGGTGATGATCAAACTTGATGGACTTGCTCATTCCATCAGTGCAACAATAAGGGACAATTCTGGGGTATCTGTGATGGAGAATGCCATCTGTATCCAGAGAAAGAATTGTGGAGTTTAAACAAAGACAAAGACTATTACCTTTAATTTAGGAAAAAAAACCAATATCTTATTATGTAATCCTGTTATCTCTTATACTTTATTTTTCTTCCTTAAGGATATGATTTATCTCTTAGATTCAACTTAGATCAGTGTATACCATGGAAACAATGCAAAGACTAGCAAACTGCCTTCTGTGGGGGGTGGGGGAAGGGAAGTAAGATTGGGGGGAAATTATAAAACTCAAAATGAATAAAATCTTAAAGAAAAAATATTACTTTTATTTTATTTTGGGGGGGGTTTCAACTAAGCAAGTATTTATGTTCTCTCCCTTCTCCTATCCTTCCATGGAGTTGGGGGAATTGTATGGAGAGAAAAAAAATCTTGTAACAAATATGCCTAGTCATTGACCATGTCCAAAAATGTCTGTCTCTGTCTCTCTTTTTCTTCCCATATGTAACACAAATCTGTGCACACATGTGTATACATATATATGTATTAACATGTGCCTATGTATATGCATATATACACATCTTAACAAACTGTGGCATATGTATGTCATGGAACACTATTGTTCTATTAGAAACCAGGAGGGATGGGAACTCGGGGAAGCATGGAAGCATTTGCATGGATTGGTTTTTTTAAATGAACATCTGGATTTTTGAATGAACCAAAAAATCTCTCCCTCCTACCCTATCAAACTACTGAAGGAAAAATTGCAAAACAATTATGCATAGCAAAGCAAAACAAATTGCCACAATGGGGATGAGTGATGAAGATTTTTGAGTGGAAGTTTAGAAAATGCCTTCTTCAATATCAATCCTAGAATTGATCCTAGAAAGAAAATAGGGCAAGTTTATTTTCTCCATTTTACAGATGAGGAAACTGAGGGTCAGAGAGACAAAGAGACATGACCAAAGTCACTCAGTTCAAGATGGGTAAAGTCAAGATTTTTTTTTAGGTTTTTTTTTTTTGCAAGGCAAATGGGGTTAAGTGGCTTGCCCAAGGCCACACAGCTGGGTAATTATTAAGTGTCTAAGACCGAATTTGAACCCAGGTACTCCTGACTCCAAGGCCTGTGCTTTATCTACTACGCCACCTAACCACCCCTAAAGTCAAGTTTTGAACAAAGGTATTCTAAACCCAAACCTGGTACTCTTTCTCCTACACTGGGCTACAGAGAAGGAACCCCTTGTGAAGTGGTATCAAGGTGACTCCAGCTTCCCCCAGATCCCAGATTGATTGCTAAACATGATGGAAATAAGCTGAGAGTCAGGGCCAGAAAGTCATCCTTAATCAGATAAGAGGAATCAACTCTAGGGAAAGGGAAGAGTTGGAGAACTTAGAGGTAGTAAAGTAGTTGTGGTCAGTTTACCAGGCCAAGGGGCCAAACCACAGAAATAAATTGAAGCCTTAACACCCACAGGTAAAGAGCAACTAGGTGACTCACTGGAAAGTACACTGGTCTTAGACTGAAGAAGGCCAGAGTTCAAATCCTGCCCCCCCATCTATAAAATAAAGGGATTAAACTTAATGACCTTGAAGATTCTTTCTAGTTCTAAATCCATAATCCTATTTGTGGATAGCTGAGAGGAATCCAGGACCAAAAACATGTTATCAGGTTGAGCCAAGGGATCAGGAAAATCAAGGGAAATTAAATCAAGCTGTGAGCAATGCCACCAACTACAGAGGGACAATTTGTGTCTATTTTGTTGTGATAGAAAATTGCTGGTCCAGACAATCTTTTGCTTGTAAGCTTTCCCTGACCCCTCCTAATTCCAGTGTCTTCTCTCTGTTAATTATCTCCTTGTTGCTCAGTGGTTTCAATCACGCCTGTCTCTTCATGACCCAATTTGGAATTTTCCTGGCAAAGATACAGGAGTGGTTTGCCATTTCCTTCTCCAGCTCATTTTATACATGATGAAACCAAGGCAAGCAGAATTAAATGAATTGTCTCCTACCTATCCTGTACATAGCTTGTTTTATCTATGTTTGATCTCCATGTGGTCTCCACCATTAATTGCAAGCTTCTTGAGGGTGGGGATTGTCTTTTGCCTCTTTTTGTATTTCTAGCATTTAACAGAGTGCCTGTTACAAAGTATGTGCTTAATAAATGTTTATTGATTGATCTCTCCTTATTTGATGATTCCAAGTCAGTTGCTTAACTTTACTGGGCCTCACACCCACTCATATGTTAAATAAAGGGGTTCAGCTAGATAACCTCTAAGGTATTTTCCAATGCGAATCTCTAATTTATTTATTAAAAGTTGTCCCCTTCTAATCCATAAAGGGCAGGGAATATTGCTTCTGTACTCTTGGAGGTCTGTGATGGTTTGCCTTACTCTTATGCCAAGCATAGGGATCCCTGCTTGGCTCTGTGCCAACCCATGTGCCCCCAGCTAATTTGGACTCCAAGCTGGCTTGAAGAAATGCCTTTGGGGAGTGAAAACTGTTCTTAAAAACAAATCACAAAAGAGCCCAATCCCTTTCTGTCCAAATCACCAAAAGGGAGAAAGCAAATAATCCTCATCTACTCCCTTCCTTGTCTTTGAGAGTTGCCTCATTTTTCACTCTTTGTGCCTTTCTACTAGGTGAAGCCTGTCTATTCCAGAACCTCTTGGATATTTCTTCCCTCATCTTTGACTAGTTCAGATACTTCTTTCTTTTTGCTCTCTTGGATGCTCCTTTCTCCCCTCTTGTTTATCTCCTTCTTCTGGGCCTGCCCATCACTAAATTGTACAACTTCACCCTAATTCAAAAGCTAAGGCAAGAAGGTGGACCCGAGTCATCTCCCTGGGAGGGTCCTAGGTTAAAGGATGACTTTATTGGTTGTTGATGGGGCAGCCCAGCAAAGAATTCTGCCTGTCTGGCTATCTTTTAGCTGGCACACATCCTCCACCATCATTGAGCTGTTGATAGACTTCTTCTACTTCCTGTTGAGAGTTCTTAGACATGGGTAATATGGATCATACAACCCAACTCAATCTTACTTTCCCTGTCCTGCATAGAAAAAGGCCGAGATAAAGAGAAAGATAGATCAATATAACAATACTATTATATATATATATATATATATATATATATATATATATATATGTACACATATATCTTATATATAGACTTTGTATATTGTCTCCCTCCTTTAATTACGGTGAGCTCCTTGAAAGCAGAGGCAATCTTTAACCTTTCTTTATGTTCTCATCACTTAACATCACAGAGCCTGCCATATAGTAGGTCTTAATAATGTTTGTTGACTTTAACTCTCATTCAATTCCCATGTGTCTCTTTCTGTACCCAGCCACAGCTGAAAACCTAGACTTCCTTAAACAAGGGTAGCCTCCTGTCCTTTGGACTGGCACTTGGGATGCTTCTTTGCCAGATCCTCACCCACCTGATTTGTCTCATCATGAGAGTATGCCAGTATCTTCATCACCCACACAGTTTTCTGCCTGTTGTTTATTCTGAGATCCTTCATCTCTCAATATTAGATCAATAAATAGAATAAATGGCTAAATAAATAAAAATAAATGGAGGAGATGGTGGTTCCAGGACAGGGGTATGGAGTGCTGGGAGTTGTGTGGGTCCTAGAGGGGCATCTTCCTTTCCTCTAAGATCAGTATGGCCATATTCAATGGCTCACACAGGTATATAGGGTCCCAGAATAGTAACTGTCCTTGTGGTAAAGGTAATGCTTTGCATTACCATCTCACTTAATACATTGCTCATTTGCTACACACTTGGGTGACTCACAGAGTGCACTAACTGAGAATTTAGATGAAAACATACCTCCTGAAGCTGGTACCTGTGGTTTTGCTTCCTTTTTCTATCAACCAGTTCTTTACCACATTTTTAGGCTCTTGGTCATCTCTCTGCTGCTACAACCCTCAGTGTTCAGGTTGACCCTGATCCTTCAGAAAAGGGTGGCTGCCACAGGCCTTGATTATGTTTCTCCCCTTCCTCAGGAGCTATCTGAGTTCCCCCCTCTAGGTTCTCTTTGCCTGATGCTTCCAAAGGGACTAGCACAGTTAACCAAACTCATGACAGTGGGGAGAAGGGACTCTTGGAAATTCCAGGTGCTCAAGACCAACTTTCTTCTCTAAATGCTTGACCTCCTCCAGAACCAGGATGAGTCTTACTTGGATATAAGGTGTAAGAAGTTGATGGAAAGTCTCTGGAGGAGTATGCCTTTCATTCTACCTCCATAAGGTCCCACCCATCCTTCAACTTTCTAATTAGGATCCTAATTAGAATCTGAGGCTAAAGATAACCCTACTTAGTATAGCCAAGAAAACTAGGGGTTTTATAATGTAGAAAGAGAGGGGAAGAGTTCATTAGAAGTAGGGATATTAGTTCTGCTACAAACTATTGACTTTGCAAGACATCTGTGAGACTCTGAGTCTCAGTCATCCCCATCCATAAAATGGGGATAAATGATCAATATCCTTCAAAAAATAGAAAAATAAATGAATTAGTGCCTATTTCTCACCTTCAAACTGTTGGTAAAAATAGGTTTCCCTTGACCAGAAGGCACAAAAAGACAAGAGTATTTTCCCTTTCCATATTCTCCTGGCCATTTGAGTTTACATCTAGCTCTCTGAGCAAACATCTCTGTATTAGATGCTAAATTTGCTCCAGCCCTGTGAATTTCTCTCTTACCTGAACTCCCTATTCCTCTCCTCTTGATAAACTGAGTCATAATGGCCTCTTTTCATAAGGAAAATGCTTTGGAAACCCTGAAGCACTATACAAATGTGAATGGTTAGTGTTCATCTTCTATGATGATATCTTAGACTCAAAGCCTTTCCCCACTGCTCTCATTGCAATTTCTCTTCCTCTCCCTAACCATCCACTGGCAGAAGGGACTGACTACATCTGACTGTTGGCTGCCCTTCTACCAGTGTGATTTACAAAGGAAGACACTGGATGAATTAACACAGCAGTTGGCTGACTGCCATAGGATAATAAAGACAGCTCATAATTTTATGTCTTACTTTAGGGCTGACAAAGACTTTTCCTCACAAGAACCCTATATGAGTAGGGAGCACCAGAATCATCATTCTTTCTTTATAGAGGAGGGGCAGAGAGGAGAAATGACAAGCAGCTGGTTAGTAGCAACATTAGGGCTTAAACTTAGTTTTTTGAAAACAAGTCAAGGACCTGATTTTGGTTTTTTTGTTTGTTTTATTAACCCTACACATCACTTCTCAAAGATACCATTTGGTAGGTTGATCATTCCTTGTAATTCCTGAGGACTAACAACTTCTCTTTGTGACTTTTGTTCCAGATCCCAAGAGCAATTTGGTTAGATAAAAATCATCTCTCAGTGGACAGGGAGGATTGATGTCCTGAAGGGATCTTCCCTTTTCAGAGTTGGATTCCTGATGAAATATTTCTGCTAGCCTTCAAGTAACCTTTGGGTTCTGGTGCATTGCTCTCCCAGTTAGAGATAATCTCATGATTCTCTCAATAGGAGTCAAATAACTCTTAAAATATTATTTCTTTGTCTTAAGAAATGAAGAATAGGAAAAATTACAGAGAATTTAAATGAACTGATGCAAGATGAAGTAAGAAAAACTAGGAATATAATAACTACAGCAATAGACTCAGACAATAACAGTAACCCCCCCCCCCCAATTCCCTGAAATTGAATTCTATGCAAGTAAAATGATCAAGCTTGACCTAAAAGAAGAGAGGGGAAAATACATTTTCCTGTTTTTTTTTGTAGAAGTCTTAGGATTTTAGAATTTTCACTGGGGACTATGGAGGTAGAACATTACCTATATTATCAGATTCAATTGATGTATCAATTACTTTTGCTGAATTTCCCTCTCTGCAGCACCCTCATCCTCTCTACTTCCCTTTTGTCCCTTTATCCCTACTTCCCTATGTTTCTTTCCCTCTTCATCTCCCCTTCTGTCTCCAACTCTTTTTTCCTCTCTATTTCTCTCCCTTCTCTATCTCTCTGTTGCTCCTTCTTCCTCCTTCCTTTTGTTACAAAGGATGACTCTCTGGGAAAGATTAAAGGAAGAGGGAAGAATATATTTTGAAGTGAAAAGGCTATCAACAAAATTTTTAAAAGGAAGATCGAACATTCAAATCAGAAAGAAAAATAGAACATGGCCTATTAGGACTGGAAAGATTTCAGAGACCATTTGGTCCAATTTTTTGATTTTTTTCAGAAAAGAAATCTGAGGCTCAGAAAAAAGGTAGATCAGTATCAATAGCTTGATACTGATTATAGACTTTCATCTAAGGAATTTTCCTATTATAGCCCACTTCTTACTATCAAAGAAATTCTTTGATCTACAGGTTAAGTCTTGGAAGAGGCTTTCATAATATTTAGACCATCCTAGCCTTGCTGGAAGGACATAAACCTTTCAGAACTCCAATCATAGCCTGGACATTTAGTGTTACAAGTAAGGAACTAGCAGAAGGGCTGGAAAAAATGATTTGGAATTTTTAATTATGGCCTTAACAAGATTTTAATTTCCTCCTCAATCCCCAACAAAAATTGTTGCCCCACTTACACCCCCTGAGCATTCACAGATTCTAGATACTTCTTCACAGAGAGGAGAGCTGCAGTCTATTCCCATCTCAGTTTGGAATTCACTGACTTCCCAGCTAACACATTTCCCGTGAATCTGGGTATAATAGCTAAAATCAGACAGTGAAGATCCTACACAAGGTAAAACAACATGTATTTTATCTTATTTTATTTTTCAAATTAGCAGTATGTATTTTGTAGAAATAATGATTGAACTGAGAAGCACTCAAATTATCCTGGCTAGAGAACTGACTTCAGAATGAGGAATCCCTCTTCTGCTATAAATTGAATAACTGACACTGGGAAAGTCACTTCATTTCTCAAAATTTCAATAAACTCTAAGATTGTAAAATGCAGAATTAGATAATCAACAAAAAATAGATTAATCAATAGAAAGAGATAAAGGATAGATGATAGATAGATAAGAATATTTATTATCTACTTTATTATGTATTATGTTTCAGCAGTTAGGGGATATATTAGATAGAGTACCAGCCTTGGAGTCAGGAGGACTTAATTTTAATTCTGGTCTCAGACAAATGATACTAACTGTGAGACCTTGGGTAAGTCTATTAACCCTAAGTGCCTCATATCCAGGGCCATTTCCAGTTATGCTGATCCATATCTGGCCACTGGACCAAGATGACTCCAGAGGAGAAAGTGAGGCTGGTGACTTAGCAATACACCTCTCACTCAAACCCAAATTAACTTCCTTGTTGTGGCATCCCTTCCTTGATGTCATGGTCTTCTTCCAGAATGAAAGGCAAACATCATCTTTACTATGTGTCAGGCACTATGCCAAGCACTGGAAATACAAATACATGCAAAAACAATTCTGCCCTCAAGGAGCTTACATTCTATTGGAGAAAAGAATATATACACACACATACATATATAGAGAAAACTAAAAAGCTGGGGAAGGAAAGGGAGTCATGAACTCAGCAGAGGAGTCAATCAGTTAACTAGCAAGGACCGGGAGGAGATTGTAGATAGAGATGGAAGCACTGCCAACCTGCCAGGACAAGTTTCAACCACACCTCTCACCAGGAGTTCAAGATGAAATCACAGGTTTGTTTTTTGTTGTTATAATTGTCCATGTATTACATGCTTCTTTCATACTCCTCTCCATAACATACTATATTCCAGTTTACTAGTACAATTCCCTCCCTATCTCTCCCTCCCTCTTCCTATCCTTTCTAATGTTGATACCTTTGCTCTCATTGTCCCTATTCTTTGGTATGAACTAATGCTGCCTCCCTGTCTCCAGCTCTTGAATTCTTGAGTTTCCTTTGGATGCCTCTAAGGTGTCAAATCCTCCATGAAAGCTTCCTTCATTCCAGAACAATAACTAGCCTGACTCAAGAGGTATCTTGTCTTAGAGTGCCAACAGGTCCCACTCTTAAATTTTTTTTTTTTTAGTTTTTGCAAGGCAATGGGGTTAAGTGGCTTGCCCAAGGCCACACAGCTAAGTAATTATTAAGTGTCTGAGGCCTGATTTGAACTCAGGTACTCCTTACTCCATGGCCAGTGCTCTACCAACTGCACCACACCAGACCTACCCGCTTCCAGTCCCTTCTTCAAGGCTATGCCCTGATTCGTTGTCCAACTATCTGTTATGTCTGCTCCTCCTCCATGCTCCCTCCATTTCCATACTTTTCTGTACCACTGTCTTTTCTTCTCAAATGAATTAGCCTAGTTATCTTCCTGATCCATAGCATGAGGCCACTACTTATTCCCTTATCCCCACAGCTAAAAATAATCTCTTTTACCTTAAATTTCTACCACTTCTTTGAATTATTCCTTTGCAATTATCTCATTTTGCCTTACATCAGATTGTTGCAACCTGTTGTGGTTTTATTTTTTGGTATCCCCAATGCCTAGTAATTATGTATTGAATAAATTACTAAAGGAACAAATAAGAAATAAGATTTATAGAGAACTTTAAATATTATATCTTGCTTGTTGTTCATGAGAACACTATAAAGTATGGCAATGCAAGAACTATTTTCCTCATTTTGCAGATGAAGAAATGAGTTAAGAGGAACAAAGTGACTTGTTCAATGTCACACAGCTGAAAAGTGACAAAAGTAGGACTTGAACTCACGTCATTTCCAGACCTTCTTTGGGCAATTGACCAAGTTCTTTGGCTGGTTTTTAGGGCTCTTTTATTAAGATCATCTTTTATTACTTTGCTAAGGTCAGCTCAGCCTTAGGTTTGGGTCAGGATGACTTATTGTCTTGCTTCCAAAAATCTGTTTCTCTTTTGTTGATAAATTTTGTTTGTATTCTTTCTATTGAGTCCCCACTTAATCCCAACAATGCCCAATTTAGGAAAGAATTATGTTTCAAAGTTCATGTTTATAATTTGAACTTTTAAACACAATTGTTTAGGGTTTGGAGGGTACTAGCTTGGAAAGAGAGAGGAGAAGGGGAAGGGAGGTAGAGACAAAGAGGAGAAGGAAAGAGATACTGAGAGAGGAGGGAAGAATGAGAGGGAGGGGGAGAAAGAAGAGGGAGAGAAAGAGGGGAGAGAGAGAGAGAGAGAGAGAGAGAGAGAGAGAGAGAGGAAGAAGAAGAAGAAGAAGAAGAAGAAGAAGAAGAAGAAGAAGAAGAAGAGAAGGAAATGAAACAGAACAGAATGGAATGGAATGGAAGGAAAGACTAAGAAAGACAATATTAAACATAATTTTCTTAGGCTAAAATTAAAATAACAAAGTTAATTTTACAAAATTCTGGGAGCATTTTATACAAGAAAGGACAAAGAATAATAAAAACTGAGTTAAGTATCCAATGAGATTTCACATAGATGACATGGTTTTACAATAGAATCCTCTCATATCTTATAATATTTGTTTACAATTCCTACTGACAAGAATCCCACTTAGGTTGGAGAGTAAATGTTTATAAATAATAATAGGATTGCTCTCTCCTCATCCAAGATGTCTCTTATCTTGAGGTTGTTGATCAGGTAAAGGAATTTATTGGTGCTATCAATGAGATGACCAGATAGTATTGACACAGGTCAAGTCAACATTTGGGATGTAGGACACAGGCCTTACATAGCAGACTGACATTTTGTACACACTGAAATTTATAACGATCAGTTAAAGGAAGAGACTAATTTTTGTGCAGAAATATTAATTTCAAATTGAAGAACATCAGATTAGACAACAGAGAAAAGAGGTAGACAGAGAAAGGATACCAAGAGAGAGACTCTCACACAGAGAATGGAGGGAGAAGGACAGGAAAGGAGGGGAAAAAGGAGGGAAAGAGAAAGAGAGAGATGGAGGGAAGAAGAGAGAGCACCAGAGAAAGAAAAAGACAGAGAGACAGAGATGGAGATAGAGACAAAGAGAGAGACAGATAAAGACACAGAAACAGAAAGTGAGAGAGAGAGGGGAGGGGGAAGGAAGATTTTTTAAGAATCTTGTATCTGGGTCAGTATTTTGCCCTGGGAATACAAATACAAACACAAAAAACAAGAAAGTACTTGTTCTTAAGGAAGTTACATTGTAATAGAGGAAAAACAATGCTTCAGAAAGAAGGTGAAAAAATCCCAAGCTAACCTGAGAAGAGAGGTGTGAACATGGGAGCATTGGACACTTTCTCAAATGAAGTGTCTGGGAAGGAATTTGTCTAGTGTATGTTGTGGCAGAGTCATCTTCCTGAGAGTTCGATGGAGGTAAAATCTGAAGAGTTAGAGCCAAGAGAACAGAACCAGTGCTGTATCTGGTAGAACATAACAATACAACATTATTAGTCCATTTTGAGGAAGGACCTTGCCTCCCTTCCACCATTCTCTGAACTCTGTTGTTGTGCCCTTCCAAAGGGTGCCTTGTCCCTCCTTCTGATCTCTGCCCCCTTTTATGCCCCGTCTCCAATTAGAATGAAAACTAGAAGGAAAGGAAATGCTGCAAAATTACACAGAACAAGTTTGGCCCCAAAGAAAATAATTCCCTGTCCTCCAAAAGTATGGTTCACTAGATATATTTTCAGATTTTTTTTTTTTAAATGGGTTTTTGCTGATTGTTTTTCCCTCTAAAAAAAAAAGATTGCTATATGGGGTAGCTGAGGACAGAGTTAGAAGCAATGGAGAGAGATAAAGAGAGAAATTTAGTTGATGTAAGCATAAGAGAAAGCAACAATTTTTTTAAAAAAAACCTCTAGTGTTAGCTCAACTAGATACAGAAATGTGGGGAGACTCTCAAGCACCTTTCCCAGATCCTGTCCTTTCTTTACCTTTTCAAAACCTACCCATCCTTCACAGATTTGCTCATGTCTTAATTCCTCTGGGAAGTTTTTTCTATCCATTGAATGTCAGAGTGAAATCTTTCATATGAACTCCTCTAGTATTTCACCACTAATTTGATATCTAAATAACCACAGCTACATAAACTGTTTACCTTCCCACCTGAGAAAATGATACTTATAATTCCTAAAAACTTTCTCATTATTAGGTGGACAGAAAAAACAGGTGTCAGTTGATTATGAAGGCATGATATCTACAATAAAATTAAGGGATGATAGAAAAATGTTCTGCGAGAAAGGGGGAGGTAGAATGGGCCAAATTATCTGATATAAAAGAATCCTGAAAGAAATTTTATAGTGGAGGAAGAGTGAGTGAATGAACCTGATTCTCATGAGAATTGACTCAAAAAAGGAAATAACATCACATTCAGTTGGATGTAGAAATCTATTTTACCATATAGGAAAGTAGGAAGGGAAAGGTATAAAAGAAGGGAGGGGGACCCTGATAGAAGGGAGAAGTAAAAGTTGATAGAAAAACATAAGGACATATGATAGAGGGGAGAAATAGGATGGCAAGAAATAGAGTTGATAATCATTACTGTGAAAAAAGCAAGTTTCTCTGAAAAAGATTTCATTTCACAAATATATAGAATAAACTCAATAGAAAAGAGAGCTATTCCTTAATTGATAAATGGTCAAAGGATATGAAAAGGCAGTTTTCAGATGAAGCTATCTGGAATCATGTGGAAAAATGTTCTAAATCAATAATGATTAAAGAAATGGAAATTAAAACAACCTCCACACATGCCTATCAGATTGACTAATATCACAGAAAAGTAAAATGACAAATATTGGAGGGGATGTGGAAAAATTAAAGCACCATTGTACTGTTGGTAAAGTTATAAAGTGATTCAACCATTCTGTAGGGTAATTTTGATCTGTGAAGAGTGTAGGGTGTTTGGTTTCCAAAGGGAGGAAGTTTTCTAAGATATACATGATAAAATCTGGGGTCTGCCTATAGCTGTTGTGCCTACGTGTAGGTATGTGAGAATAAAATAAAAGGAGAGACAAAGGAATTGATCCCAATCTTATCAGACCTGAGATTAGATCAGACCTGCCCCAACTAGTCCTGAGTTGATCTAGGGTCCCTGTTCTCTGCAAGTACTTCTGTCTAATGAGAGCCATACATAGTACTGTACACTCCCCCTATGATGATTGAGGTTCATTTTATCTATTAGATTATAATCCTGATGGTTCAGACCAATGACTCAAAGTCTTTCAAACTATATATAAGATTAGATATTATTGCCTTTCAAGGAGTTTCCTGCTAGGGGAAATGGTCCTTTTCTGCAGAAAAGTTAATTAATAAAAGCCATTTTAATCACTCTAGACTAAATTTTTAAAATTATGAGTCATTTATAACATGAACTATGCACAAAGGGTTATAAAACTATATATACTCTTTGTCCAAGCAATACCACCTCTAGGTCTGTATCCTAAGAGAGAAGAAGAAAAAAAGAAAAGCATCTATATGCACAAAATTATTTATAGCAGCTCTTTTACTGGTGGTAAAGAATTGGAAATTGAGGGGATATCCATCAATTGGGGAATGGCTGAACAAGCTAATGTATATGATTGTGATGAAATACTATTGGGCTATAAGAAATGACAAACAAGGGGTGGCTAGGTGGCACAGTGAATAGAGCACCAGCCTTGGAGTCAGGAGTACCTGGGTTCAAATCTGACCTCAGACACTTAACCCCGTTTGCCTTGCAAAAAATCTAAAAAAAAAATGACAAACAGGATGCTCTCAGAAAAACCTGTAAAGACCTGTTTGAACTGATGCAAAGAAAAGTGTGCAGAACCAGGCCAACATTGTCCAGTAACAGTAATATTATAGGATGACCTATTGTGAACACTTAACTATTCTCAACAATACAATGCTAAGACAATACTGAAGGACTTATGAAGAAAGGTGTTTTCCATCTTCAGAAAAATAACTGGTAAAACCTGAATGCAGATTGAAGATAGTTTTCCTTTATTTTTTAGAGGTTTTTTTTTTTGTCTGTGTTTTCTTTCACAGCAAGAATGACTTACATGGAAATGTGATTTGCTTGACAAATTGCTTGCCTTCTTAAAGAGGGAAGTAAGGAAGGGATGGAGAGAATTTGGAACTCAAAACTTAAAAATAAAATGTCAAAACTGTTTTTACTTCTTAATGGGAAAAATAAAATATTAAATTTAAAAATAACAGCTGCATTTATGAAGCATTTCCAAAGTCTAAGATGACTTTAGCATCTTATCCAATTTTCACAACAACCCTGTGAGGTAAGGATTATAAGTATTATTATGCCCACATTATAGAAACATTATAGAAATTATGGAAATTGAGACACAAAAAAATTTAGTGTTCACTCATGATAAGTTTCTTCAGGCTCTTAAATCCTAAGTTATTTTGGATATCATTGCGCATCTAGTAATAACTTGCCTTAGGATCCAAAGATTTAAGGATGGACTTTAAAATAGAATGTTAGAAGATAGAACATGAAACTGAGCTCTGTGTATAGAGTGTCAGGTCTGTAGTTAGGGAGATTCATCTTTGGGAGTTCAAATCTGGTCTCTGATACCTTCTAGCTATGTGACATTGAACAAGTCACTTAACCATGCTTGCCTCAGTTTCTCCAATTGTCAAATGAGTTGGAAAAGGAAATGGCAAATCACTCCAAATAGCTTTGCCAATAACACCCCAAATGAGGTCACAAAGAATCAGAAAAAGACTCAAAACAATTGAACAACAACAAAAGAACATGGAATATCAGAGGTGGAAGGGACCTCAGAATGTAAACTGCAGAATGTCAAAGCTGGGAAGAATCTTAGATATAATATTAGAGCTAGAAAGAATCCAAGGAGGGAACAGAAACAATATAAATTTGAAAAACCTGTGACTTAGCTAGACTAAATTAAATTGAAGATGAACCCAAGAATATGATTTTTGCCTTGACAATTCACTGAGATTGGACAAACTTTCAAAGCTGTTCAGGCTACAGCCTCTGTATATTCCTCACTCCAACTGCCATAGAATGTTGGGTTGAAAGGGCCCTCAGGGAATTTAGAAATCATTTTAGGTTAACCTTCTACTTTTCATTCTTCTTTTTTAAAAAGGACTAACAACATCACAGGGTGATGTCTTGAGAGTGAATTGAATTTAAGAAAGGTAAAGGTTGCACAAAGTTGACAATCTCACTTTCTCTTCTAGAGTCATCAAGAAGTCCAGTGACAGGACAAAAGTCAAGGTGACTAAAGACAGCTTGAGATGCAAAGTATGACCTTGGCTTCTTTGATGTCTGAACAAGTTCTAATATTTCACAGCTCCTGCTTCAGCTGCCTTCTTGATTTTTGGAACTGGTAGAGGTCTTCACATGCTTAGGGTAGACATTCTCCTAACTCACTGACAGGTTTGAGACCAGTCAGTTACTCTTGGTCAAGTTTAGCTTATCTGCTGAGATGGTTTTACCAAGAAGCAGTTGCTAGACATTCTAGAGCTTCTTGGAGTCACAGGTGAGAGTTTGGTGAATGAAATGGACACCAAAAGTGGATGACCAGCCCTGAAAAGAACTTGGCAAGCCCTCACAGCAGAGGTGCTAGTCCTCCCTTAACACACCAATATCCCAAATGATATTTGAGTTACATTTCTGTTTGCTTATTGATCTGTGCCCTTGAGTCTCAGAAAATGAGGAAAGTAAAACCTAGGTGGAAGGAAATGATTTTACCCAAGTTACAGAAGAAATAAGCAAGAGACCAAGAATTTAACCAGGTTCTCTTTTATATTGCCTTGAATTGCTATTTGCCTTTTCATACTTGTGTGTCTAGGCTCCTAAACTAGACCTGTGAGCAACTTGAATGAAGGGAGTGTGTATTTGTATGGTATGGATACACATATTAGCTATTAGCTAGAACCTGGGTGGTGGGAGTTAAGAAGTTACCTCTAGGGAGCAAGGAAACATGATAAAGCCTGAGGCCCAAGAAGGAAGGCCTTGGAAATTTTATCAGCCTTAAAGTCTTTTTTTGCCAAAGCAAGAGAGATTTGAGAAATGGGAAGTTAGGAGCCTAAGATGGATTCTCTTAATGAAAGTCTGTGGGACAATATGACTAATATGGAAATATGTTAAACAGGATTGTACATGCTTTACCTGTATCGAATTACTCATTGTCTCAGGGAGGGAGGAGGGTAAGGAAGGGAGGGAGGTAGAAATATGTAGAACTCAAAAGTTTACAAAAAGATGAATGTTTAAAACTATCCTTGCATGTAATTGAAAAAATATAATAAAATGACATTTTAAAAAATGAGTCTATGGGAGAATGTGTTAACCATGATGGGGATAAAGGAGAGAGGTAAGATTTTTCTCAGAGAATAGATAATGAGTGGGAAAGGAGAAGGAAGAAGGGAGTACTCCTACCTAAACCAGTAGAATCAGGAAGTTGAGATTAGAGGCCAGCCTAAGCCTGACAGGCTTTGATTGGGTCAGAAGGAGCCACCACTGGCAACAGCTCTAGAGTATGGATTTATAAGAGGTTATGTATCTTTCTGCAAAAAACACTGATTTTTCAGTCAGAGGACCTGGGTTTGGGTTCAAGTTGGCAGGAATCTCAGAAGCCAGTTAATTCAACCACTAATAAGTTACCCATGCCATATTACTTACTTGCTATATGGATCTGCCTAAGGTCTTTCCAGTAGTGTTTGGGTTATGGAATGTGTTATGGAAAGAATCAAAAAAAGAAAGAACCCTTGAAACTTTTTTAAATGCAAAGAAGAGAGCAGAAATAAGTTTTGAAAGTTCATTACATGTTGAATATATTATATACTTAAAAAAGAAAAGCAAGCTTTACTTAGCAGTTATTCATAGTTTTTTAATGATATTCTTTTTCTATTTTACTATGTATATAGGGAAATGTTCTTTTTATTTGATGTATGTTAAGTTTAGAATAAAAAGAAAATTTATACACACAGAAAGGAAAGATGAACTCTGCATACTGGAGATGTTCCAGTCCCAACCTCCGTTCTGGACCACCATGGGATTTTTCTGACTTCCAGTCTTGTTTCTGTTCTCTTGTTCCATAGTCCGCATTCATAGTACAGAGGTTTCACTTCTGCCCAGAATGTCCTGACCATACAGCTTTCATTTTTAGGAAAGAGGCTGCATTCCTTCTACCCTTTACTTAAGCACAAGATGGGTGACCCTGGAAGAGCAGAGAGTCCTTGGGGACCTAGAAAATTCACCAGAGGACTCCTGTTTCTGTCATTCTTTCCTCATGTCATTGTCCTATTAGTCACTCCCCTTTCTTTGATTACTCCTGATTCACTGATTACTCTTCTCATAGGACACTCCTCCTCACTACAGACACTCCCTTAGTGGCCATTCTCTGAGGTAACACTCTACTTTGGCTACTCTTCTCTCATGGTTCATTCTTTCACTTTGATTACTGTCCTCTTAGCACTCCTCCTCTCATTCCTCCCCCATGAATCCCATCTCTTTTCAGTGAAAGAAGAGTCAGAGGTGGGGGTAATGCCTCAGTCCCTCAAAGGTCAATAATCCAACAAGACATTGGTGACTTTTTTTTAAGAGATAGAATTCTTGATTCTTCAGCAAGAAGAGAACATCATCTCCTCGGTGGGGGGGTAGATTGATCTAGAGAGTTATCAGTGTTGGAATGGATAACATATGAGGAGAGATACTAATAATTCATAGACAGGAGAAATGGAGATGCCCAAACATTTGGTAGCATTAAATTATCTGTTCAGGATTCCTTCTTTCACTTCCCTGAGTTTTGTTCTCACCCAGTTGGAGCCCAGCTGCTTAAGAGTAGTCAATTCTACTTACATTTTTTATCTAGATAGGGAACTGCTGGTGTGTCAGTCAATCAGTTGATAAACATTTATTAAGTACTTACTTTGTGTTAGACATTATCTTAAGCCCTAATGATAATAATAAGAATGTTTGTCCTTCCTTCTCGAAGAAGACCATGACATCAGGGAGGTGATGCCATGACAAGCACGTAAAGCTGGATTTGAGTGAAGGGAATGCTGTGCTAAGTCACCAGCCTCACTTTCTCCTCCAGAGTCATGACTACATATGAATTAGGATGACTGAAAGTGGCTCTGAATTCGAGGTAATCCAGGTTAAGTGACTTGCCCAGAGTCACACAGCTAGTTAGTGTCAGTTATCTGGGATCACATTCCAACTCTGTCCTCCTGACTCCAAGCAAGGCCAGTGCTCTATCCTCTGTACCACCTGAGAAAGGCAAAAGGTAATTCTTTCTCTCAAGAACTCAGTCTAATGGGGGAAACAACTATCTACAAACAAGATATATACAGGATATACTAGAGATAATCTATAGAGGGGAGGTGCTAGGATTAAGGTGGATTGGGAAAGGCTTCCTATAGAAGATCTGGGACTTGAAGGAAATTAGGGGAGGTAGGAAGTAGAAATGAGGAGGGAGAGAATTCCAGGCAACAGAGACAGTCAGAGAAAATGTTTGGAGTCTGTAGATAAAGTGTTGTATGTGAGGAAAAGAAAAGAGGTCAGTGTCTAAGGACTGAAGAGTACAGAGATGAGGTGCAGGAGATGGTGTAAGGTATTCAGAGACTGCTATAGAATATAGCATCAATATCAGAAATGATTCATCAATCATCAGTGTTGGGTTTACTGAAATGTTTTCTTGTTTTTCTCAATCATACTTTTTCTTGTTAAGTACCAGCAAGCCTTTGGAGCTGTTGTAGACTAGGCTCTTCATCTCTAGAGGGAGGTAGAAAAAATATAGTAGTGACAGACCATTTCAATGAGTCTACCAGTCTACCATGTGCTCAGCCAAGAACTAGAAAGTTTTCAATCAATGCCAATGCAACATGTTATTGAGTTATTTCAGTTTGATTTTTCATGACTCCATTTGGGGTTTTCTTGGCAAAGATACTTAAGTGGTTTGCTCAGTACATACAGCAGCTGAGTGGGTATTTAATAAAAGTTTGTTGACTTGAAACCTAGATTCAACAGAGGTATATTATCCAGTTTCAGGACTAATCATTTAACTTCCTTTTTTTCTGACCTATCAAACTTAAAACCCCATCTTGAGAAGTAGTGTAGTATAGTGGTGTATGGGATAAAAATCCACTTTAAAAAATATCGAGACTCCTCTCAGCAAAACAAAAAAAAAATTGGCTTTTCATAAGAAAAGGGCACACTCCAAGTCTCATAGAGGAAACGAAGATCAAGAAACTGCCCCAAATTGACAAACAAGATCCTATGGCCTAATGCCATCCCCTCCTCTTCCCTATCAGCCCTCTCTCTCTCTCTACTCATTGTTTAGTCTTCAGAGTTACATTCTACTTGTGAAAATCTACCCCAGCAACAAAGAAAAGAATGAAAGGTTTTCATAAAATGTTACCTTACCATCTAGATGGTGAGAATAACCTTCAGGATTATAACTATCTTATTGAAGTAATGTAACTTGTCTTGGAATGCAAGGTGTAGGAACAGTCTGCTATTCTTCCATTCAGTACTCATCATCAAATAAGAGGAGGCTTATGAGTTTTTTTTGGAATACAAGGTTTTTCTCATGGGAAAAAGTCTACAGTCCTTCTAGTAGTCAGTAAACGTAGTCTTATCAAAAGTTAGGAGAGTGAGCCACTTGTTTGGAATACAAGAGGCTTTCTTCTAGAAATAGTTTAAGAATAATAGTTTGTTCTTTTTTTAATATTTCTTAATCCTGAGAGAACTTCACTAGGAATATTAACCCTGAAATGGTTTTATTGGGAATATTCCACTCAGTGGGATAAGAAACCAAAATTGGGATTAGGAAACTTTTGATAAAATTCCCATTCTAAAACCAAGATTGACTATATGATCTTTTTTTTAGTTTTTTTTTTTTTTTTGCAAGGCAATGTGGTTAAGCAGTTTGCCCAAGGCCACACAGCTAGGTAATTATTAAGTGTCTGAGGCCGGATTTGAACTCAGGTACCCCTGACTCCAGGGCCGGTGCTCTATCCACTGTGCCACCTAGCCACCCCTGACTATATGATCTTTTGAAAATCATTTTATTTCCTTATCAATTTTGTGACAATGGGGATAATAATAGTTCTACTTCTGACAAGATTGTTGTGAGGAAATTACTTCGTAAACCTTAAAGGATTGTGTAATAATATTATTTCACAATTTCTCATCTATTCCCTGAAGGATGGTTACTACCTCAAGATTCAAGTGGTACCCAGAGGATAGATGCCCCTAAAACTATATATAGCTCATAAATCCCCACTGAAGTGCTTCCCATTAAGATCAGTTAATAGACATATTAGGCTTTTAGCATAGTTATATACTATGCCATAGTAAACTACCATTAGTAAGCTACCAGAGTAGCTACCATTCTCTACTCCCTGTCATAAATTTGTTTGCACTATCTCAGAAATACACATAGCATCCTTTAGTCTGATTGAATTGAGTCATCAGTAGGGCACAAATGAAGCAGAGACAAAATGGTGAATTAGAGGCAACCCAAATGAACTCTTTCAACATACCTGTCTAAATAACTTTAAAATAATACCTCAAAACAAATGTTGGAGCAGTAGAGACAACAAAAAATCAAGGTGAGACTTTTCTGAAAAGAAGTCTAAGAAAGCTATGAAGTCCAAAGGAGAAGTTCATAACTCCAGAGCCCACATATGCAGTGACAGTAACAGTGGCTACAGCAGCAGCAGCAACTTCAAAAGCTCTCAGTTCAGAGATTGTAGGGAGGCTGGATAATTGGTCAGAACAAGATTAGAGGGGACCTTTTGTCAGCCCTGGATTTGGTTGACATTGATTAACAAATCTATTGCCCATATCCAATTCTGGATCACAGTTCCAGGGAGGAGAGAAGAGCTCAGGGGTTGGTCACAATTCTAAGGCAAAAAAGAATGCTAATACTTATGGCTGCAGAGGACTAGGGGCCCTTTCTAGATAAAGACCAGGGAAACAGAACAAGACCTTTCCCAGGATCATACCACTTTGGAAGTACCAAAAAGTTACAAACCCCTAGAAGTAGCTCTGAAAATAGTAGCATGAAAAAAACCTAAAGCTTGGGAAGGTGCCTTTCCACTCCCAGGTAGAAAAGCCCTAATTTAACAAAGTTCAAACTCAAGAAATAGGCTGGAGGGGCAGCTAGGTGGCACAGTGGATAGAGCACTGGCTCTGGAATCAGGAGTACCTGAGTTCAAATCTGGCCTCAGACACTTAATAATTACCTAGCTGTGTGGTCTTGGGCAAGCCACTTAACCCCATTTGTCTTGCAAAAAAAAAAAAACTTAAAAGAAAAGAAAGAAATAGGCTAGAAAATGAGCAACAATAGCAAAAAGAATTTGACCATAAAAAGCTACCATGTGGCAGGAAAGACCAAGATAAACTCAGAAGACATGAGGTGAAAACAGCTACATTCAAAGTGTCAAAGAAAAAATGCTAATTGGATGCAATTCCAACAAGAGTTCTTGGAAGAAGTAATGAAAAAGATAAGAGTAATAGAAGAAAAATTGGGAAAGTAAATGAGATGGATGAAAGAAAATTATGAGAAAAAGGGAGCCAAGATGTGACAAGAAGGGATCCAGTCTTAGGCGCACTCTGATAAAACTCATAAGCTAAGGACTCTAACTAAACTTTCGAGAGACAGAACCCACAAAGGGACCCAGTGAGGCAGTTCTCCTACTCAAGGTAACCTGGAAAAGAGCAGAAAGGCTCTGCTCCCTAGGATCGGAGGGGTGGCCCGCCAGTGGGGTGGCCTGCCAGAACAAAAAAACTTCAGCCTCCCGGAGGCAGCCCCAGGGCACTGGGAGCCATGGCTCACAGAAGCAGAAGAGCCTCCTGAGCTTCACCCCGAGGAGCACCGGGCACAAAGTGGGGGAATGGGGTGGGGGAACCTCTGCCAGAGCAAGCACGTGGAGCCCAGCCCTCAAGGCACACAGCAAACAGCTTGGTTTTTCCACAGCCTAGATCTGGAAACAGAAGCAGGTGGAGCCACTAAGCAGGAGCCTCCAGGGCATGAGCCCATTGAGCTGAGGGAGGGGAGTGAAGAGAGACTGCAGAGCTCTGTCCTCTGCCCCTGGAACAGGACTCTGGGGCTCTGAACACATTCAGATCCTGATAGCAGTCTAGGCCCCCCATAGAACAACAGGGCCCCCCCACCTCAGCCAGAGGGGGGCGCTTGTGGTCATTCACAGACCAGGAGGGAGGACAGACCCTCACACACTGAGACCCTTGTGGGAGTATCCCAAAAGCTCAGGAAGCACCCCAAAATCAGGCCCAGGCTGGGAAAATGAGCAAGCAGAGAAACAAGAGGAAGACCATTGAGAAATATTTTGCAAATGAGCCCAAGAAGGATCAAAATACTCAGTCTGAAGATGAGGAAGCACAAGCTCCTGCATCTAAAGACTCCAAGAAAAACAGAAATTGGGCTCAGGCTATGACAGAGCTCAAAAAAGACTTTGAAAATCAAATGAGGGAGTTGGAAGAAAAACTGGGAAAAGAAAGGAGAGAGATGCAGGAAAAACATGAAAATTAAGTCAGCAGCTTAGTCAAGGAAATCCAAAAAAATGCTGAAGAAAATAGCATGCTAAAAACCAGCTTAGGTCAAATGGATGAAACAGTTTAAAAAAGTTATTGAGGAGAAGAATGCTTTAAAAAGCAAAATTGGCCAGATGGAAAAAGAGATAAGAAAACTCTCTGAGGAGAACAAATCCTTCAGACAAAGAATAGAATTCAGGGAGATGGATGAATTTACCAGAAATCAGGAATCAATACTTCAAAACCAAAAAAATGAAAAAGTAGAAGAAAATGTGAAATATCTCATTGAAAAAACAACTGATATGGAAAACAGACTTAGGAAAGATAATTTAAAAATTATTGGAATACCTGAAAGTCATGATCAGGAAAAGAGCCTTGACATCATTGTCAAAGAATTACTACAGGAAAATTGCCCTGATATTCTAGCAGCAGAGGGCAAAATAGAAATGGAGAGAATCCACTGATCCCCCCAAGAAAGAGATCCCCAAAAACCAACCCCTAGGAATATTATAGCCAAATTCCAGAACTCCCAAGTCAAAGAGAAAATATTACAAGCAACCAGAAGGACACAGTTCAAATATCGTGGAGCTGCAGTCAGGATCACACAGGACTTAGCAGCAACTACATTGGAAGCTCATAGGGCTTGGAATAAAATATACCAGAAGGCAAAAGATCTTAGAATGCAGCCAAGAATGAACTACTCAGCAAGGCTGACTGTCCTCTTCCAGGGGAAAAAGATGGACTTTCAATGAACCAGGGGAATTTTAAATGTTCCTTTTGCAATGGCCAGAGCTGAACAGAAGGTTTGATCTTCAGATACAGGACTCAGGTGAAGCATGGAGATTGGAGGAGAAGGGGAAAATATGAGGGACTTAATGATGATGAACTGCATGTATTCCTGCATAGAAAAATGACACTGACAATACTCATATGAACCTTCTCAGTTAATAGAGCAGGTAGAGGGAGCTTTTATAGTTGAAGCACAGGAGAAAGCTGAATTCAAAGATAAAATATGGTGTAAAAATGGAGTCAATAGAAAAAAAGGGAAATGGAATAGGAGAAAGAAAAAGGAGAGGGGGAATAGTCCAAGATATTTCATATAATAAGATTTTTTTTATTACAATGAGCTATGCAATGATATGGAAGGGGGGGAGGCAAGGGGGAATGAGGGAGCCTTTGCTCTCATCAGAGGTGGCTAGGAGAGGAAACAGCATATATACTCAATGGGGTATAGACATCTGGAGTAAGAAGGAGGGGGGAGCAGGGGGAAGGGGTGGGGATGTGAATAAAGGAGGAGAGGATGGACCATGGGGGGAGAGTGGTCAGATATAACACATTTTCTTTTTTACTTCTTGCAAGGGTCTGGGATTGGAAGGCCTGTCCAGGACCATAGGGCCAGGTGGATTCTGGGCCTAAGAGGTGGCATGGGGGCTCAGGGCTTCTCAGCCCCAGGACCAGGGATCTTTCTGTTGTGCCATTCAGCTACTCTACAGCAGAGTCAGAGTGAAAGGAGAGAGAAAATATAGTACATGGTAGTGGAGAAATAAGAAAGGAGGGAGTTGCGATCAGCAATGGCAATGTTGGAAAAATATGGAAGTAACTTTTGCAATGGACTTATCATAAAGAATGTGGTCCACCTGTGACAGAGTTGTTGGTGTTGGAACAAAGACTAAAGCACATTTTTTGTTATTATTTGGGGGAGGGTGCAGGGCAAATGGGGCTGGGTGGCCTGCCTAGGGCCACATAGAAGGATGATCTTTGGATGTCTGAGGCCGGATTTGGACCCGGGTGCTCCTGGCTCAAGGGCCAGTGCTCTGTCTGCCACCCAGCCACCCCTACTATTATTACTATTTTATTTTATTTTGGGTCTTTTTTTCTTCTTTTTGGTTTTTGCAGGGCAGTGGGGATCAGGTGGCTTGCATGTCACATGGCTGGGTGATTGTTGGGTTTAGGAGGCTGGATGTGGGCTCGGGTGCTCGTGGCTCCAGGGCTGGTGCTTCATCCATTGTGCCACCTGGCCATACCTACAATTATTACTATTATTTTTTTTTAATTTTAATTTATTTTCTCTCCCCTTTACTTTATCGCCCAAGCAAGTCTATATTCATGGGGGGAGGGGTATTTTGTTTACTCATAAACAAGAATATTTTATTAATGTAAAAAAAACATTTGTACAAAATGAGAATAAATTAGTTAATAGTAGTTAAAAGTAATAAAAGTTAATAAAAGTAAAAAAAAGAACATTATGAAAACAGAATGAACAGTCTAGTAAAAGAGGTACAAAAAAAAGTACTAAGGAAAATAACACCTTAAAAAATAGAATTGGCCAAAAGGAAAAAGAGGTAAAAAATTTCACTGAAGAAAATAAATCCTTGAAAACTGCTTCCACTTAAATTTTTAATAGATCAATGAGAGATGATTTAAGAATTATTGGACTACCTGAAAGCCATGATCAAATAAGGAATCTAAATAACATATTCAAGAAATTATCAAGGAAAGCTGTCTTAATATTTTAGATCCTGAAAAAATCCTCTGATCACCTCTGAAAGATATACCCAGTAATATTGTAGTCAAATTCCAGAGCTCCCTGGTCAAGGAGGAGAAATATTTTAATCAGTCAGAAAAAAAACCAATTCAAATATTGTGGAGCTACAGTCAGGATCACACAAGATTTAGCAGGTTTCATGTTAAAGGAGTGGAGGGTTTAGAATATGATATTCCAGGAAGCAAAAAAGCTAGGATTACAATCAAGAATTACCTACCTTTTGGGGGAGGAATGTAATGGATATTTAATTAGGTAGAAGACTTTCAAAAATTTCTGATGAAAAGTCCAGAGCTGAATAGAAAATTTGACTTATAAACAGATTAAAAGACTAAAAAAAAGCATGGAAGCATAAACAGCAAAAAGAAATCATGAGATTCAATAAGGTTAAACTATCTACATTCTTAAATGGGAAGATCATACATGTAACTACCAAGAACTTTCTTATTGTTAGGGCAGTTAGGAATATACATAGACAAGAAGCATGAATGTGAGGTGAGTATGATAAAATGTCATCTAAAAAATTATATTAAATTAAGGCATGAAAAAGAGAGATCCATTGGGAGAAGGGGAAGAGGGAGAGGTAAAAACGGATAAATTATCTCACATAAAAGGGGCACAAAGGAGTTTTTATGGTTGGGGGAGGGTGGTAGAGAAGACAATGTTTGATCCTTCCTCTCAGCAGAATTGACTCAAAAAGGGAATAACATATACACTCAGTTGGGTATAGAAATTTATCTTACAGCAAAGTATGAAGGCAATGGTATAAAATAATGGGGGGCTATGCTGATAGAAGGGAGAGCATATTTTTGGGGACATGGTGGTCAGAAGCAAAATTTTAAAGAGGGATAGGGTGAAAGGAGAGGAAAAGGGGAGAGGGAAGGAGAAAAAGAGAATTGGGGAGAATAGGATAGAGGGAAACAATGAAAGTTTTTATAGCAAGTTTCTCTGATAAAGGTCTAATTTCTCAAATATATAGGGAAATTGAATCAAATTGATAAAAAAAAATGAGTCATTTCCCAGTTGATTAATGTTCAAGGGAAGATGGTGAGGTACTTCAGCAGGAGCTCTAAAAAGCTGAGCATCTTCTATTAGCAAGTTGTTGATAATTTTCCAAATGATTTATTCACTGGCATTTCCTATGTCCATATGATGGTTTTAAGCATAGGCTGGAACCCTTACTGTGAGGAATGCTTTTCAAATATATGGATACATGTCATATGCACCTTCAAAGAGGATTTCTTGAATGTGTCTTGTCTCCCCCATTAAACTGAGCTTCTTGAGAAAAGGAATTGTTTTTTGACTTTCTTTGTATTGATTATATTGGAATGCTCTCAAAAAAAAAACCAGGGGATAGAGAGGGATGCACTGGGAGGAGGGAGGGGGAAGGGAGAGGTAGAAATAGGGAAAGTTTTCTCACATAAAAGAGACACAAAAGGAAGAGCTTTTACAATGGAGGGAAAATAAGGGTGAAGTGTGGTAGAAGGCAATATTTAAACCTCATTCTCATCAGAATTGGGTCAAAGAAGGAAGAATATATCATATTCAGATATAATGAAGTAATATCTTTACTATATATACATAAATAATCTTCATTATATTTAAACTTGACAGAAAGTTTTTCTAACAAAGACATCATTTTTCAGATATATACTGAATATAAAACTGAGTAAAATTATAAAAATAAGTCATTTTCCAAATGATATGTCAAATGATATGAACAAGTAGTTTTCAAAAAAAGAAAAAGAAATTAAGCTATCCATAGTCCTTTGAAAAAACTAAATCATTACTGGTTAGAGAAATGTAAATTAAAACAACTCTCAGGTACCAACTTACACTTATCAGAAATGACAAATGATGAAGGGAATTAGGGAAAATGATAGAACTGTTGGTGAATTGGTGGAGTTAGGAACTGGTACAACTATACTGGAGAGCAATTTGGAATTATGTGCAAAGGGCTGTAAAACTGTACATACTCTTTGACTCAGCAATGCCACTGCTTGTTCTGAATACCAAAGAGATCAAAGGAAAAGGAAAAGGATCTATATATACAAAAATGTTTATAACAGCTCTTTTAGTGGTGGCAAAGAATTGGAAATCAAGGGGATGTTCATCAGTTGGGGAATGGCTGATCAGGTTGTATGGTCTTGAAGGAGTACTCTTGTCCTGTGGGAAATGATGAGGGGATTGATTTTAGAAAATCCTGGGAAGATCAATAAAAACTGATGAAAAGTAAAGTGAGAAGCTGGAAATCATTGTTCATAGTATCAGCAATTTTGTAATGGTGATCAACTGTGAAAGACTTGTCTACTCTAATCAAAGCAATGATCCAAGAAAATTCCCAGACTCATGATTAAATAAATGCCATCCATCTCCAGAGAGAGAGAATTAATGAACTCTGGGTGCAAACTGAAGTATAATTTTTTTTAACTTTCTTTATTTTTCTTCTTTGGGGGGAAATACGACTAATATTGAAATATATTTTGCAAGATTTCACATGGGTAATTAATATCATATTTCTTGCCTTCTTAGTAGGGATAGAAGAGAGGGAGACAATTGGAACTTTTAATTGAAAAATTTTAAAAAGAATGTTTAAAGTAGGTAAAGAATTTTTTTAAAAAAAAAGAAAAGAAAAAAGAACATTGTCCCCTCTTGGACTGAATGAGGAAACATATATAGGGGAAGTTAAATGAGGAAGTGATGAAATTCTGGGCCTGGAGTCAGGAAGTTGTTGCTGTTGTTTGGTCATTCACTTGTGCCTGACTGTACAAGACCCCGTGGACTTCGTCCATGGAGTTTTGGAGAATTTTTGGGCAGATTTTAATGGGATAGTTTGCAATATTCTTCTATGATATGTCCCTTTTATGTAAAGACATTTTGTTAAGAGTATGGATAGATACAAAGACAAAAAAGAAATAGTCCCTGCCCTCAAAAAGATTTACATTTTATTGAAAGACCTATGAATTGGTAAACTATTTTGGGAAGCAATTTGTAACAATGCCTCAAAAGTTCTGAAACTGCGTCTTCCCTTTGATGCAACTAAACCTCCACTTGGTCTATATCCTAGAGTGATCAAAGTAAGAAAGAACCCATGTGTACAAAAAATATTTATAACCACTCTTTTTTGTCATAACCCCCAAGCTGGAAACCAAGATGGAGGGCAATCAATTCAACATATATTTATTAACTACCTATTATGTGCAAATACTTTACAGCTAGATGGTACAATGGATAGAGTCCCAGGTCTAGAGTTGGGAAAATCTGAGTTCAAATTCAGTCTCAGACACTTATTAGCTGTGTGACCCTGGGCAAATCACATAACCTTGTCTGCTTCAGTTTCTTCCATCTTAAAATAAGCTGAGAAGAAAATGGCTAACAAACCACTATCTTTGCGGAAAAAAAAAATTCTCAATGAAATCATGAAGAGTCATACATAATTGAAACAACTAAACAACTGTGTTAAGCTTTGAGGGTACAAACAAGGCAAAAACCAACCGCCCCCCAAACTCCATGATTTTCCATGCTCTCAAGGAACTAACAATCTAGTGAACAAAACTAACATATTATATAAAGACAACAACATTATAGAGAAAAACAACTTTGAAAGACATTAAAACTCTGAATAAGGCAATGGTAACTCAGAAATCCAGAGAACTAATGATGAATTAAGCAACCCACTTACTATTAGAGAACTGATAGATTTAAAATGCAGAAATGTGGAAATACATATTTACTATGAGGGTTTTGTTTTTCTTGTTTGTTATTCAACTGTGAGAAAGGGCAATGGGACAAAAAGATAAATTATTTTTTAAAATAATATTTTAATCTCCCTCATGTAAAAAGAATTTATAACATTTGATGTTTTTTTAAGTTTTGAATTCCAAAATTTTATAAAAGGGAGAAAGAAAGATAGGAAGGAAGGAAAGAAGGAAGGAAGGAAGGAAGGAAGGAAGGAAGGAAGGAAGGAAGGAAGGAAGGAAGGAAGAAATGAATTTTAATTGTCTTTGAAATTTTCTTTGATCATTGCCTCAATCACAGTAGGTAAATCTTTCACAGTTGTTCATTATTACAATATTGCTGTTACTGTGTACAATGTTCTCCTAGTTCTGCTCACTTTACTTTTTATCAGTTCATATAAGTTTTCCCAGATTTTTCCAACAGTATCTCCCTTATATCACTGACCAAGTGATTAATACTCCAGGATCATTTAAGTCAAGTTAATATCTCCCTTCCATCATTAATCATCCAAGTGATTAGCACTCCAATATGACTTAACCAATTAATATCAATTAACATTTATTGTCTAAATTTAATGTCTTTAATCCTATATTTCTGATCAAAAATTGGTTTCTCAGCCTCTAATTAGGATTTGTAATGTTAATCATTGCCTTCCTCAAGGTCTGTGTCTCTACAGTTAAAGATCTGAAGTCAGACTGTTTCACACAACCTATTTTTCCTAATTGTATATACAAGCTGGCAAGGTGAGCTTTCGAAGGTATATAGACAATTGGCTATAATGATCATCCTGAGGAAGCAGAGACTAGTTTGGTTATCCCAGAATAGGAGACAATAATCTTTCTTCTAATTGAATCCTTATCAGTTTTCTTACAACAGAATAGACCTTTTGAACAGGTTAGAGAAATTATAGGTCAAATTAGTGACACCCTCTATGTACTAATGTGTAACCTGATTGGGTCACCAAAATTTTGTATCTCTTTGTCCTTTGTATAAATATGTCTCCAAACTTTGTATCAGAGTTGATATCTTTAATGATATCATCCATCCTATAGGATTCAGTAAGATTCTAGAGAATAAAACTTCATGAATAAACTAACTTTTTGTTATTTCATTTTAGCCTAGGAAAATTAACAAGATTAATATAAAACATATTTCTCTGTCCATTGTTTACCCTACTTCACTCTGAGAGCCTAATCCCTCTATTCCATATCATCCATTTTCATAAGCAGGTTCACTAAGTGCACGAAGGTCTGAGCCCTCATTGGCCAGTCCCTCATTCCAAGAATATATACAAAATAAATAAATTTAATTGTGGAGGATACTAACAGCAAGGGATGGGGTACTGGTAAAGGCTTTATGTACTGTTGGCCCCAGTAACAAAATATCATTGTATCATTGATTACGGAGGTGTGCTGACATCCTGAAGGGGAGATTCACATTTGCAGAGGTCCTGGCATAACAGTTAGTGCACTCCTTTTAATAGAATATTCAGCTCCTCAGCCCCACCTCGGTCTCTCCCCCCCCCCCCCCCCGCCCCATCTTGAGTTGGGGGAGCCACTCCTTTCTTTGATTATACAATCTGGAGGTGAATTTTCAGGTCCTATCTTCTGATGACGGTCAACTAGAATAAAACCCAAGTCCAGAATTTGGGGGGGGGGTTGGTTCTCCTACATAATCAGAGAAGAAATATTAATAGATGCATATATTAACCTAATTCTGTTTGCTCTTTCTTCAGGCCAAACACTGGGGGGTTAATGTTTGTCCTTTATTAGAGTTAATACATTTTCATTTAATTATTATTTTTAAGGTCAAAACTCAAGGAGGAACTCATCTCAGTATACAATTCCAAATTAAAATATTGCTCCCAATTATTCCTATGCACAGCAAATCAAGAAAGGGACAAGAGGAGAAAGGGGTAGAAAGTTGAGCCCTGATTTCTTTTATTTTTTAAAATTTTTGACCTGTGATTTCATACTTACCACCTAAAGTATCAGAGTTGCCTGAGGGCACTAAGAAATCTAGTGACTTCTTCAGGATGACTGCCAAGATGTTTCAGGATGTAAAGCTATGTCTCCTCTCCAATGCAAGCCATTGCCTTCCCCATTGAGCTTCTGACTTTCTAGACTTTGCAGCCACCCTGTCTCAGCCACAGTCTCACCCTGGAACATCCATCATTCCTATGGCCTTTTTATCCTGGAACATCTATTATTCCCTGTGTCTTTCTCAGTCTCCCTCTGCTAGGGCTAGCCCTGCTCTTCCAAGGGTCAGTCACTTCCTCCCAATTCTTCCATTTCAGGGAGGGGTTCAACTTTATTTCCTTATTGGTTATGCTGTTCAGCTCCATTTTGTGTGTTATCTTTCTGGATTAGAATGTAAACTCCTTGAGGAGGTTTTTTTTTTCTTTTTATTTGCTAGTTATTATGCCTGGTACTTAGGAAATTCTTAATAACTGCTTGTTGCCCTTCTGATACCAAGGACCCTGAAGCTCCTTTCTATCCACTGTGCCATACTGCCTCTTTCTTTTAAGGATCTCTATAAAAGGTAAGAGAACATCTGCTTTTACAGGTTACCATAAAGGAGAGGATGACATCCAACAACAATTCATCCTTCAGAATCTCAGCAAGTTGATCATCTTTGAAGGCAGCCTGAGTCATTGAAAATCAATTAGGAATTGTGTATGTCCCATATGTCCCCACTCTCCTTGGGGAGATGCCTTTCAGAGATCTCCAACAGCTCAAACCTTATACAATTTCACATTGATTGTGGGGAACTCAACAAAGTAATCAGAAGTTTCCCTGGTCACTCCCTTAAATAATAATAACTACCATTTAGATAATACTTTCCATGGACAAGAAACTGTGCTAATTCCTTTATAATGATCATCTCATTAGATCTTTGCAAGAAACCTAGTGCTACTAATATTTCCATTTTACAGATGAATAAAATGGAGGCAAATAAAGATCAAGTGACTTAACCATAGTCACATAACTTACTAGCTAGTAAGTTTAATGAGGCAGAATTTGAATTTGAGTCTTTCTGACTACAGACCCAGAGCTCTATCCACTGTAACACCTAGCTGCTCCCATATAAAAAGGTTATTACTTGCTGAAATATGGTATTTCTGAAGTATTTCATAAAGATAATGGGACTGAATAATAAAAACCCAAAAAATCCAGGACCCTTAGAAAAACTGTTTAAACCTTCACATGTTCTTCTTATACTATTCCCCAATTTCTCTTTCCTACTTCTCTTTGGGCTATCAATATTGGGGCTTCTTTATCTCTGAGTGAGGGAGTCAATCTTGGAGGCTGGGAGGGTCCTAGGTCCCTAGTCCTCTTTAGAAGATCTGAGTGAATAAAGTGTGACCAAGAACAAATAGTTAGGGTCTATTAACAGCAATGAGGCAGATAGCTCTAAAAGCTTTTTAATCTAGGGCTGCCATGCCTCAGCTCCAGGATATTCAATCACTGGATGGCATGTCCTGTTCTATTTCCATTTCCTTAGCTTCCAGGAAAACCTGCTAGAGGTTGGGGGGACAGGGGAGCATGCAAGTGGTTAATGAGGATGGCAGTGGGTGTGTTCCCTAGTAAACAATTGGTACTTCATCAAACCCCTCCTCCTACCACCCCTCAAAGGTTGTTCTCTTTCCCAATGTGGGACAACAGTTTTCCCTCATTCTGATTTCCTGGAAACTGAGGAAATGGAACAGGCAACCTTGATTACAAAACTTATGTGGAGTGGGTGGATAGCAATGTGGTCACAAATTAAAAAGCTCTTTGCTGCTTGCCTGCCTTATTACTTCTAATCACTTCTATGGTCCCTGCTCCACTACCCTCCTCCCTCCTGCTCCATGGTCCAGAAAAACATAACTATTCTCAATTTGCCTAGCCCTCCCTTTTTCATCCAAAGGAGGAGTGGAGCACCCCAACTGCTCTTTGTCATGGGTTCTTAGGCTGAACCCCAACTTAGTGAACCCTTATCCCTGGTTCAGGACACCTAGAGCTTTGAAAACAGGGATGAGAGAGGACAGGAGTCCCCTTTTTTCCAGACCTCAAAGGAGGGTAGCTTCCTAGTCCCAGTTCCTATACTATCCACCCTAGGACACTCCACCCCCACCCTGTACTGGTGACAGAGAGGGCGGGGACCTCAGGGGACAGTGTCTCTGGCTCAGGGATGGCTCCCCTTACCCATCCCACAAGCTGTCATCTGACCTGCCTCTTCATTAGGACCTGGATATATATAAACAGGGGGGTTGCTGGGAGGCATTGGAAGAGAATATCTCCAAGGACAAAGAAAGGAATAAGGACAATTCATAGGTGGTGAGATACCTCCCTTCCCCAGCTTGAGCCTCTTAAATTCTCCATGGGGAGAGAATGGTCTTTGCGGCCCCCAGTTCCATTATTTTTATCTGGGTCTCTGTGTAGGGAAAGGGTGGTATCTTCTTCTAAGAGAAGATTGTCACTCAGAATAAGGGTCAGGGGACAGTGGAGGGGGGTGGCACAAGGTGAATGTCTTAGAGATCACAAGGATGAGAGAATGGGTATTGGGTAATGAGTACCACAGACTGGGGAATATAGAGAGAGCTCTGAGATTTAGGAACCACTGCAGCACAAGGTGAGTCCATGTTTTCTCAATGCCTATCCCAGACCATGTTGAATGCTTTGCTGCTGAGCTGGGCCATGCTGCAGGGATTTCCCATCATCTTGGCTGTCCAGCCACCTCAGCAATACCCAGATGCCATCGGTTCCAGACTGAGTAGGTCAAGTCAAGTTCTATATCCTGGACTCCTGAAATCAGCCCCTGCTGCCTCTCTGGGACTCTCAGGTTAGTACTGAAATGTAGGAGTTATGGACAACCAAGGGATTAAAGGTTATCAATTGAGGCTCACAGAACCAGCAAAGTTAGGAAATCTTCCCATTTTCCACAAGACTGGTGGCCCTCACCTGAGAAGTTAGAAAAGACCTCTAAAATCATTTAGTCAAAATCCATCATTTTACAAAAATGAAACTGACATTTGTCCAAGATTAGCTGGACAGTGAGTGAAACAATTAGGAATTGAACTCCAGATCTCTTTCTGTCAAATCCCTACTTTCTCCTGGGATTGAATTCTGTATTCCCACCCCCCACATTTCTTTTCATTCTCCTTAAGTTTTGCCCAGTCTCCTACTTGAGGAATCTTCTAGTAGGCTGGGCTGGACTAGACTAGGTAGACTGTTGCCTTCCCTTAACCACTTCTCTACCTGCCAGGCCCTGGTATACAGCCAGAATTGGAGCAAATGGCATCAGAACTGGCAGAAGAATCCTTCATGCAAGATACTGGATCTTTAGCACCTGGGGTAAGTATCTTTGCAGGAAAGGAAGAAAATCATAAAATTGTAAGCCTCTGGCAGAAGGAAGAAAACTTGGTTTCTCTAGTCCCTTTCCCCTCCAAAGGTCACAGGACTTAGAATAGGAAAAGATTTAGGAGACTGACTAAGTCTATTCTTTCTTCTTGACAGGTGAGGAAATTAAAGTCACAGGGAGTTTAATTATCTTGCCTGAATTCACACAGATAGTAAGAGAAAGTACAGTGTAATGGAAAGAATGCTGGTGTCAGGAGAGGTTTGGGTTGAAATCTTTCTTCCCTTATTTATTAAGCACATAGTAGGTCCCTAATAATTTAATACTTGTTGAATTGAATTGGATCCAGTAAATGCCTACCTCACCATTTTGTTATGAGGTACAAATGTTAATGCATGTGAAGTGTTTGGTAAATCTTAAAACTTCTCTGTTAAGTCAGCCCATACCAAGTAGGAAAGCCAGGATTTCAGCCAAGGGGCAGCTAGGTGGTTAGATAGAGCACTAGTCCTGGAGTCAGGAGGACCTAATTCAAATCCGACCTGAGACACGTAATAATTGTTTAACTGTTGGACCTTGGGTAAGTCATTTAACCCCATTGACTTCCAAAAACAAACAAACAAAAAAAGGATTTCAGTAAAGGTCTTTAGCAAGAAAAAAGATTAATGAAGTTCCAATCTTTTTCCTAGAATCATAGCATGTTAGAGCTAACCCAAGGATTCCTATCATCTTACTGTTTTCAGACATAATATAGTCAGATGGCCTTTCCGGGTCATAAGCTTCTCTTTTAAACTTAGTAGCTGTGGCCTTGGGTAAATCACCCTCTCTGGGTGTTTTCCCAATTGTGAAATAAGGGGAGGGCTAGTTTTGAACTAGATGAGGTCCCTTCCAGTTCTAAATCTCAGAATGATAAACCTAGAAATACTGGGGGTTGGGGGGGTTGTCTCTTTTTTCCCTCCTCCTTTCGAAATTTGAGGAGATTCTACAAGGGGTGACATGCCACGGCCATGGGCATCCACTAGATCCTTGGTAGCCTGATCCCCCCCTCTCGGTCTTCCGCAGATGCCCGGCCCCGTGGGCCGAGAAGATCGCTCCCTCCGCCGCTGTGTTCGCCTCCTCGAGTCCTGTCTAGGTCACCAGGTCCCCTGCTGCGACCCGTGTGCCACCTGCTACTGTCGTTTCTTTAACTCCTTCTGCTACTGCCGAAAGATCAGCACTAATTACCCTTGTAGCCGCAATTAGTTGGGTTAGGCTGAGGGGGCAGCGGGAAGCTAATCTGTATAAGCACTAATAAAGGCTCCCCAGAGCAAAACTGGAAATCCGTGGCTAGGAGGTTTTTCCTTACTCCAGGATCCAGCCAGTCCTGTCCAAAACAGGAGCAAATTTTGCCTGAGCTCAGGGCTGGAGGTCCGGCAGCAGGGGGCGGGCGCTGATCTGAGTTTTCTGGCTGGCAAACTGAGACTGAGGATGGCGAGATGGGGAGCTGGCACTATCTCCGTGGGGGGCAATCTTCTTGAAATCAGTCCTGCCCATCTATCCTTGCCCTTGCCCACACATGACAAATACGGGAATTTCCATAGAGCTTTTAAGATTTTCTAAAACAAAGACACCCGTGGGAAGGGTAGGTAGTACAATTAATCCCCGTTTTACAAATGAGAAAGATAAGGCTTAGGGAGCCAACTGGGTGAGATTCAAACCCAAGTTTATTCGACTTGGGTCCTTTCTATTGTCCTATTGATATGTCCTCGTCCTTTTTCTGAGTGTGTACTTGGTCCTCTATCTACCCATTTCATTTTTTTCACTAAGTCATCACATCAGCACCATAGCCTTTCTCTTCCTAGCACTTGAAGAAAACTATTTCTAAGTATGTAAGAGCCTTGGATCTCGAGCAACAGCATAGGTGTGTGTGTGTGGGGGGGGGGGGAGATCCAAGCACTGATCCCAGTTGTGGAAAGCAATCTATCTCAGATTTGGAAGGGCCCTCAGAGGCTAGCTAATCAAACTCTGATCAAAATCTCCCCTTCCCCCCAACATCCTGGTCTTCCAACCTGTGCAGGGCGCAGTGTAGTGATTCGGGCACTCCTCGGCTGGGGGTGCCCATCTGCAAAAGGGAGGATGACCTCACCTGGCTCCCCCAAGTGTGGCCAAGGTAACTGCACGGGGCTCAGCCACCCTCAGAGCCCTTACTATCTGGAGGCATCTAGAACGGCTGGGCTGGGGGAGGGGCGGCGGAACGAGCTTTGCCCCACGTTCGCTATCAGAAGCTCCAAGGTCTCCTCTGGGAAGGCGTCTAGGGCCCAGAAGGCACGCCTTTCTGGTGTGACAGCTGGGGGACCTGGCCGGGACCTCCCAGCCTGGCCTCGGCGGCGCCGGAGCGAGCCGGTCCCGCGGTCTTTCCCCTCCTCGAGGCCTTGCTCGCTTCCGTCGGGCTCCAGGGGCGGGAGCAGGGATGCGGGGGGAGTCAGGGAGGGAGACGGCCCTCCTCTGACAGCACTTGGGGAGGAGGGGCGTGCGGGCGCGAGGCCTCGGACCTGCCGGCCGGGGGGCACCTGCCGGCCGCGGGGCACCTGCCCGCCGGGGGGACCTGCCGAAGTTTATTCCCGCTTATCTCCTCCTGGGAACCAGGACAGTAAAGGCACGCACTCCTCGCGCGCGCGCAATGAAGCGCCCGTCGGCGCATGCGGACACGGTCCCCGTGAAGCCAAGGCGTCGTCGCTAGCCAATAGTCTTCTCGGCCCCGGGTCACGTGACCGGGACGTGGGGCTCGTCATCTGACTCGGCTGTCAGTGCCGCCGCCCGGGCGACGCGTCACCTGATCCGTAGGGGCGGGATCACATGCTCGGCCCGGTTCCGGTTCGGCAGGAGTTGGCCCTTTAAACTCGCCGAGCCCGCAGAGCCGCCGCCGCTGCCATGATGTCCGCCTTCCCCGAGCTCTACTTCAACGTGGACAACGGCTACCTGGAGGGCCTGGTCCGGGGCCTCAAGGCCGGGGTGCTGAGCCAGTCGGATTACGTCAACCTGGTGCAGTGCGAGACGCTGGAGGGTGAGCGAGGCCCGCCCGGGGGGGAGGGGAGGGCCCGCTCCGGGGCGCCGCGGGGACACGCGGGGAGCTCGGGCCTCGGCGGCGGCCGCCCCGGCGCGGCGCGGGGAGGGTGGACGGGTGCGCGGGGCGCCCGGCCGCTCCCCCTCCCCTCGCCCGGCAGGTGGGCTCCCCGCGGAGGCCGCTGTCCAGCACGGGGGGGGGGGGGGGCTTCAGAGGGAGGCTGCCAGCCCTGCCCCCGAGGCGGCTCCTCCGTGTGCGTGTGCGTGCGTGGGGAGCTGGTGAAGACACTCCGGGTGGGCTGCGCCCCGCCGGGGCTAAGCTGGTGACAAATAAACAAAGACCTTCCTTCACTTAGGCAAGCAATTTCCACACCTTATCTCCCGGCCCGGGCACAGGAATGGATCTGCCTCTCCCTTCTCCTTCGCTCCTTGCCCTCCCCCTCCCCCAGGCGGATTATTTTGTGGTTTCCTTTCCATTTTGTCTTTTAACTATCTTAATCTGTTTTTTTTTTTAATCTAGATAAGATTGGAGATGGGGTGAGCACGGAGTATTTTTTGTTGTTTAGTTGGGATTTTCATTTCTGGACTCCTTTTCATTGCCGTCCCTTTTTAAGACTTCTTGATGAGCCATAAAATGAACAAATATCTGTAATCTGTAGAATCTGACATTTGTGGACCTTCAAAATTTGGTGACCCATCTTCCTTTCTAGTCTCTACCCTCTCAGGGGCGGCTAGGTGGCGCAGTGGATAGAACACCAGCCCGGGAGTCAGGAGGACCTCAGTTCAAATCCCACCTCAGACACTTAATAATGACCTAGCGGTGTGGGCAAGCCACTTAACCCCATTGCCTTGCAAAAACTTAAATGAATAAATAGTCTCTGTCCTCTCTCCTGTTCCTTGAACTAGAATTAGGCATTCCTTCTCTCACTTTTTGCGTTTGCACAAGCATCCTCTCACACACCTGAAATTTACTGCTTCCTCATCAACAATTGCCATTTCTTCCAGGAAGCCTTTTCTGTTTCACTCATTTATTAGGGTTCTCTCAGTAACAGCTTTAACTCCCTAATCTTAGAGGCAGCCCAATGTCACTGTGGATGTCTGTCAAGAAGATCTGAATTCCAATCCACCCTCAGACACTTCACTTAATGCCTGTTTGCCTCAGTTTCCTCAACTGTAAGATGGGGACAATAAGAGCTCTTAACCGATAAGGTTGTTTCGAAGGCCAAATAAGATATCTGTTTAGCTTTTAGTATCAAGTAATAGATGCTGAATAAATGCTTAATTCTTTCTCTTCCTTTTCAGATGACTTTTTATTTACTTAGCTGTATATGTAGAATACAAGCTTCCTGAGGATTTATATTTGTCTCTTGTTTTCCACAAACCTCTTTTATCTTCATTATCCAGCACAGTGATTTATACAGCTCTTCAGTCAGTCTCCCAGTCTCCCAAATCATCAGTCATTGTAGACTTCATCTTCCCCAGTCCAGTCCCTTTTCAGATCTCCTGGATTCAAAACTGAAGAATTGTTGTGTTTACTTGTTCAGCATTCAAAACCCTTTATAATGTAACTGCATTCTACCTTTCCTGGACTATTGTATATTACTTCCCATAACACACTTTTCAGCCAGACTGATGCTATTTGTTCCTTGTTCTTGCCTTCTCTGTTCCTTTGGTACTTTTGTCATGGCTATCCCCTAAACTTGGAATGTTCTCCATCTCTTGGTACCTTTAAATCCCTACAAGACTCAGCTTAGATTCCACATCCTGTAGGAGTCCTCCCTCCTCTTAATGTTCCCACCCCCAAATTACCTTGTCCATACATATATATATATATATATATATATATATGTTTTTACCCTAGTGCAGAATAAGGTCCTTGAGGACAGGGACTGGATTTATCTTTCCATACTTAGGATCCAGAATACTACTTTTCACACAGCAGGTCCTTAATGTTTGTGTAGATAATTAGTAAAATGTCAGGACCATTGATTGGAAGCAGTGTGGTGGCTGTGAACAAATTAGCCTTTCTGTGACTTAGTTTCCTCATCTGTGAAACAGAGAGTTATTGTACTACCTCCCTTACAGGGTTATTGCAGAGTTTTGTGAACATTAAATCACTATGTAATGCTAAATCACTAAATGTGTTGTCATTATATTCTCAGCAGGAATCTTAGTGAAAGATCCCTAATGACTACCACCATCTTGTGGTCAATGTATCCTTCTATGCCTCTCCAACATTCCTTCTAGACCCACAACTGCTTACTTTAGCACTCTTTCTCTCTGCCCTCAGTTGGGGTAAAGACTTGCTTTCCCCTCCTCCCTACCACAAAGAATCATAATGTAGTGATAGCCTTATTACTAGCCTTCTCTCACATCAACTCTCATACCATTGCTGAGCAATATCAGAGATGATAAGAGCTTTTTCCTTCTGTTTTCTTTACCTTCCTGCATTGATAGAGCTGCTCATACCCCAGTAGCAGGGAGACTTATCTATCTGCTGGAAAATGTGAGGTATCTGCTAAATGCTTATTGACTTGAATGCTACTTTTAGAATCTTTTGTCTCTAGTTTTTAGCTTGAATGTCTTCAAGTAGCATGATGCTATTGAAGAAGCACTGAACTTGGCTCCTGGGGTCAGTTGTGCTATTGACAAGTAGTATAGCTTGGAGCAAACAAATCACTTCCTTTCTCTGGTCCTCAGTTTTTTTCTTTTTTCTCTAAGATCCCTCTTGTCACCAATGAATTAGGAATATACTTTAAAAATACTATCACACCTGAAATCTACTGCAGAGTTCCTTTAAGCAAAAACAGCCTGGATATGGAAACTTTGCTAAATGCATAAATTATATGCAAAATACTGTATTAGGGGGTAGAGAGGGGAAGGATCATTGCTGATGGAGATCAGGAGAGATTTCAAGGAAGGTATGGAAGTTGATCTAGGTTTGAGAATGTTTCAGACACGAGCAGAGACAGAGCTTTCTGAATTTGCTCTAAGAACAGAGAACAGTCTATTTTGGCTTACTCAGAGAGTGTGTTTAGGGAAGGTAGTAGGAGACATAGTTGGAAAGCTAAGGGGCGGTCCCCAAAGTCTGGAAGGGTTGAAATGCTAGGCTAAAGGTTGTTGATTTTAGTGTCTTAGAGTAGATGATCTCTTATGATCTCTAGTTCTGAGTTTTGTGATTGGATGATTGCTGTCCTGGAGGAGATTCCCTGGTCTTTTTTAGTAACAAAGGTCATTGCTCTTAGTCTTTGTTACTGTAGCTACTGATATTTAAGGCAATACCAAGTGGTCCAGCAGTAATATGGCTAATAAGTCTGAGAGTAGGTTTGCTCTTTTGTGTTTTTTTAAATTTATTTTTACAAGGTCACACAGCTAGGTAATTATTAAATGTCTGTCTGGATTTGAACTCAGATCCTCCTGACTCCAGGGCCAGTGCTCTATTCACCTAGCTGAATCCCTGTGGGTTCACTCTTGAATGGGCTTTGCTACTTGATCACTGACATAGTAACAGAAGTAGAATAATTTATATGAATGAACAATTGCCTCCAATGTCTGTACCTAGGAGCTGTTAGATTTGGATCCTGCCTTTGCCAGTAACTAGTAGTGTGATCTTGGGCAAGTTACTTTGCTCCCTGTCTCAGTGATCTTTATGTTTCTCTCTTCTCTAACATTCTTGGTTCTTTGGTTGTGAGGATGAGATACAAAAATAGCTGTCCTTACTCTGATATAGTTATCACAGCTCTAGACTCTAGTAACTGAGAGTACCTTGATGATGAGGAGCATTCAGGCCTCAGTAAAGCAGCTTATACCACCAGAATGCTCACAAAACCATAAAACAAAATTTACGTGATCCCTACCCTCATAAAAATTTCAATTTAGGAAGGTGATAAAGCACAGATATAGATAACTTTAATATACAATGATTTGTTGTTGTTATTGCTTAGTGTATCTGACTCTCTGTGACTCCATTTGGGGTTTTCTTGACAAAGATATTGGAGTGGTTTGCCATTTCCTACTCCAGGTCATTTTATGAATCAGGAAACTAAGGCACTCATGGTAAAGTGACTTGCCCAGGGTCACCCAGCTAGGAAGTGTCTGAGGTCACATTTGAACTCAGGAAGAGGAATCTTCCTGGCTCCAGGCCCAGCACTCTGTGTGCTATGGCACCACCTAGTTTCCCCTAATATATATAGTGATGCATTGGTGCACCCATACTGTAGGAAGGTTGTTACCAGCAGAGTTTCTTCAGTTAGTTTATGAGTTACATCTTCCTGGTTCTCTGGTTATCCATCCCCCTTTGAAATAAAGGAGAATCTAATAATCAAAAGGTTATTTAATAGTTACTGGGATGAAGAGAGTTATTTCTATCAAGTTGACAGGTCACTTTCCTTCAGTACAGGTTAACATATGTCTTTCTGAATGAGTGGGATATCCTCCCTTTGACTCTGTAGGATATACTCATATTTAATCTCTCTAGGGCTGAGTTTCTTTATTGATAAAGACACTAGACAGTGTCTCAGAGTCTATCCAGTGCTAATAATCAGTAAGTACATAACTTTTATTTCTTATTCTTGCTGAATATCCCCATTCTGCTTATACTTTCTTGAAATATAGAAGGGATGTGTTGAAATGACATATTTTTATAATTGTTACATCATTTTACAGTAAGAGTGCAATTTAGGGATTATTTTGATCATTTCCTTCATTTCACAGAAAAGGGAGCCCAGCAGAAGGAAGTGATTTTACTCAAAGTCATACAGCATAAGTTTACTATTTTATGTTAATTTTATTAAAAAACAGAGGTAGACTAGTTTTTAAAAATTATCACTTAGTCACATATCTCTAAATCTCATGGATCTCTTCTGGGAAGATTCCTTGTGGATGAATGAAAAAACACTTATTTAGCACTTGCTGTGTTAAATGCTGGGGATACAAATAAAAATGCCAAGATAATAATACTCTCATATCTTACTTTGTAATGGAAGAAAAACCTACAAGAGATTGTGACTAGAAGTCAGGTAGAAAGGTCCAATGGTCCTCATGGGCGGGTAGGAGAGCAGATGGTAATGCCCTCCCCCTTTTTTGGTTAAGCAATGGGGTTAAGTGGCTTGCCCAAGGTCTTGTCAGTTAGGTAATTATTAAGTGTTTGAGGCTAGATCTGAACTCAGGTCCTCCTGACTCCAGGACCAGTACTCAATCCACTGTGTCACCAAGTAATACCTCTTTTATAATGGAATTTTCTCTACTAAAAATCATGTCTATTTCTGCTGTTAAACCATTTGACAGTGCCAAGGACTTTGAAGGTTAGACACCCCCCCCACCCCCGTCACCAGCTGTGTTTGCTGCTTCAACTGTAACTGCAACTGGGGTCTACCCAGTTGCAGATCTCTTTATAGATCTTGACTCTATAAGACATGTCTCCTAGAATGATGGCTCCTGGGAGTTTGGCTAGACAGTCTTATGATCTAAGGATCTGGGCATTCCCCAAACCCTCAGATAGAACCTTCCCATAAGTGGCACTTTGTCATTAGTTAGTATGGTTGGAGGCAAAAAGATGAGTCCCCTCTTCAGAGTGATTGCTCCCCTCCCTGGTACTTATAGGGTACCAGTTCCAGGGCTGGAAGCAGGGTAGTGGTCTGTGAGCTATAATACTCTTCCCCGGTTTTTTGCATTCAGGGTCCTAGTCTTTCTTCAGTGAGGTTTGAAGGGAGTTGATGATAGCAGCCCCGCTGCTTTTTGGTCTTTACCTCTGGATACTTTGTTACTTTCCTCATAGCTGGCACTGTGTCTACAGGTAATGGGAATGGCTGGGCCTTTCTTTGGATGTTGACTTTAAGGACCAGCTGAAAGCAGGGCCAGTGTGTGAGCATGGGATGGGGTGGACTGGACAGGAAGAATGCTGCTTTTCTCAGGGCGCTTGGGTTCAAAGTCCTGGTTGACTCCAATGGTTTGATTTCAGTAAAGAGTGATAGCAATAGTTTGTAATTCAAGGACTAGAAATCTTTTCTCCACACTGTGAAAGGCTGTAGACTTACAGAAAAAAAAAATTATGAAAACAATATATAGGCATCATAGACTATGTGTATGTACGTACTTACTGTAAGGGACCTCAGAGATCATATCTAGTTCAGGGCTCTTATTTTACAAGAGAGAAAACATTTTGACGGAGAATGCCATCTGTATCCTGAGAAAGAATTGTGGAGTTTGAACAAAGACCAAAGACTATTACTTTTATTTATTTTTTCTTTTTAAGGTTTTTGTTAGGCAGTGGGGTTAAGTGGCTTGCCCAAGGCCACACAGCTAGGTAATTATTAAGTATCTGAGCCAGATTTGAACTCAGGTATTCCTGACTCCAGGGCCGGTGCTCTACCACTGCTACCTAGCTGCCCCTATTACTTTTAATTTTAAAAAATGTTATCTTATTATGTAATTCTGCTATATATCATACTTCATGTTTCTTTTTTAGGGATATGATTTTTCTCTCATCACATTCAACTTAGATTAATGCATACCATGGAAACAATGTAAAAACTAACAAACTGTCTTCTGTGGTGTGGGGGGAAAGCAAGATTAGGGGAAAAATTGTAAAATTCAAAATAAAATCGTTCTAAAAATAAAACATGAGAGAGAGAGAGAGAGAGAGAGAGAGAGAGAGAGAGAGAGAGAGATTAGAGAACGAACTTTCATTGAGATAGGGGATGTTTGTTGCCCAAGGCCATATTGGCTATAAAAGGCTAAATCATGATTTGATCCTCTGACTCCAAGTCCACTATGCTTTCCCCAGCACCATGCTGTCTGAATTACATTGCTTTTTAATTTAATGAGTACATTTAAAGAAACTTTTTTTGGACTTTATATTTTTGAAAGTTTGATTCATGCCTTTTACTTTTTGTCCTATAATTATTTTCCTGTCAATCCTCTTTATAACAAATAAAACAGCAAAAGTGAACAAAGCAACTTTATTGTATATTGTATTCAGTATTTTGCACTTGTGATCTCTCATATCTCCCTAGTGAGGGGTAGGAAATATCTGTTTGCCAGAACCATATTTGCCTTTCTCATCTATTCTCCAGGATTACATTGGCCATTACGGTTAGTCTGCATTTGGCTTTCTTTTGGTTTATTTTATATTTATGCTATTTTAGTTCTTATGGATATATTTCTACTGGTTATGCTCACTTCATTCTTTATCAGTTCATATAAACGTTCCCACGTTTCTCAGAGTTCCTCATGTTCTTTCCATCTCTGAATTCTTATTTTGTAACCATAATAATATTACATTATATGCCACAATATGTTTCCAAGTTTTAATTATTATAAAAAGAGCTACTATAAGTATTCTTCTCAAAGTTTTTTATTTGATCTTTAAATTTGGGGTTGAATATCCGCTTGCCTACTTTAAAAATTAATAACAGGAAATAAAAATGCTTCATTAACCAGAGTATATTCAGTATAAATGATCAAACATTTATTAAATGTCTACTCTCTGCAAAATCCCTGTCCTGTATTAGACACTGATGGAAAGAAAAGTATATAATTTTTTTTACATTAAGAATTTGAAGTCTGCTGGGAGAAAATATGATATGTGCACAAATTAAATATAGGAAGGAGAAGTGGAGAGGGAAAGGTTGAAAACACAGAGAGACAGGATGGTTGCTTGAGAAGGTTGCAAAGGTGTTGGAGGTGAGCCTAAAGCTGGGCCTTGAAGAATGGATAGGTAGCAAAGATTATTCTCGTAGGGAGCCAAGGCAAAGACAAGAATGAGGTCTGGGAGGAAACTGACCTGGTTGGATGGGAAGAAATAGGAGGGGTAAGATGAAGAGTAAATGGTGAGAGGAGATTATCTAAACTAAAAGTATTTTTCTGTTCCAAATTATAGTCACAGAGAGAAAGAAAGGCAGGGAGTAATACTAAAAGTGAGAAAAATCTAGCCCCCTGTCCCCAATCTTCATAACTTTGGCATGCCCAGTTCTCTATTTTAATGACCCAATTTCCGTCTTACTTGAAGGTAAGGCTTTTCCTTTGCCTTAAAGCCCCTACTCTGACATAGAAACCCTAGTCTTCCCTTGCATAATTGATATAGCTTCACTGGACCTCTTCTAAGGAAGGGCACCTATTTTGTTCTTCAGCTGATTTCCTTTCATGGATAGGATGAAGCTCTTAGTGTCAACTTTGGAGTTTCTTGCAAGGTGCTTCTCAAATTTATTTTTGGCCCCTTTGATTTCTGGCCTGTGATATTTTGAGGTTCTTCCCTGTTCTTGCTCGGAGAAGGTTTCCTTTTCCTTGTTTCCTATTTCTTTTAGTCTTTTCTGACTTGACCTAACTAGGATTTTCTTTAGATGCTTCATCTTCTTGATTCTTAGATTATATTTTCCCTGGGTTGCCCAAAAAATGTCTTTTTGAATATTCTCCCAAGTTGGATTATTCACATTTTACTACTCCCTTTCATTTTTTCCTTTAATATCAACAAAAGATTATAATTCCTTTTTCTAAAATTGAATAACCACATAACACATCTATTTTGTTTTTCCTTCTGTCTTGATGCAGTTAAACTATTCCCCAAGGAGGAATTAGGATATCTAGTCAGCTAGGTGGCTCAGTGGATAGAGCACTGGCCCTGTAGTCAGGAGTACCTGAGTTCAAATCCAGCCTCAGATGCTTAATAATTACCTAGCTGTGTGGTCTTGCGCAAGCCACTTAACCCCATTACCTTGCAAAAAAAAAAAAAAAGAATTAAAAAATAAAAAAAAACCTATTCTCCAAGCCTTTCTGTAGAGAGTAATTGGACTATGTGAACTGTCCTTTTGCTAACATTTTATAATCTCATGATTCTGTGTAATGATCAGTGTTATTTGGAGAATCATAGAATAAAGCTCTTATTTTTTTGAGTTTCAAATTTTTCTTTCTCCCTTCCTCACCTTTCCTCTCCCCCTGACAGAAAGCAATCTAATATAGATTATACATGTATAACTATGTTAAACATATATCATATTAATCATGTTGTGAAAGAAGAATCAAATCAAAAATGGACAAAAATACATAAGACAACTTTTAAAAATTGAAGATAGTAAACTTTGGTCTGTATTTAAAACTTCATAGTTTTTCTCTGAATATGGATGGCATTTTCCATCACAAGTCTTTTAGAATTTGCCTTTGATTATTTAACTGCTGAAATGAACAAGTCCATTATTGTTGATATTAGTGTGTATATGTTGTTGTTAGTGTGTATAATGTCCTGATTCTGCTTTCTTCACAGCATCAGTTCATGCAAGTCTTTCCAGGCTTCTTTGCAATTCCATCCCATCCCATTTTATAGAATAATAGTACTCTATCACATTCATATACCATAATTAGGTTCAGACATTTCCCATTTGTTGGACATCCCCTCAATTTCCAATTCTTTGCTACTACAAAAAGAGTTACTTTTAATATTTTTTGTAGATGTGGGGTTTTTTTTACCCTTTTTTTAAACAATCTCCTTGAGATACAAACTTAGTAGTGGTATTGCTGGATCAAAGAATATGCATAGTTTTATTGACCTTTGCGTCTAAGAATAAAGGTCTTATGAAAGAGAAAGGGGTGTATGTGTGTCTGTGTGTACCCTTTTTCCCTTACCCCTTTGAATATTAGGCATAGAGGTACCTGATAGTTTAGGAAACTTTTGCTGCAGGGTGATTAAGATCAAATAGAAGACCATGGGACTGGTTCTTTGCTCCTGTGGTAAATTTGAATTCCCTTCAAGGTACATGTATTCTCAGCATTCAGAGCTACAGTTTCCTTCATCAGATGAGTAGTTGCCTATTTGAAATTTTGTCTTCCTTATCTTTATTTCCTAAATTTGAAGGCTTATTTTCTTTTCAGTTTATGTCCTACTCCCTGATTAGAGCTTTTTTATTGGTGTCATCTAGCATAATGTTATAAGGAGCTGAAAATCCTTTCTTCTGGTTAGTGATTTTAATGCCCTTTTCAGTAAATATTTAAGTATCTGTCAGACATGTGCCATCAAATCTGGCCTTCTAGGGATTGAATATAGTCCCATCCTCAAAAGACTGGGGCTGTTTGAGCTGATGAGTTGATAATATGCTATAGCTAAAAAAAAAAAGACTTTTCAGAAGACTACCTCATGAATTTCAGCTTTGATGCTTAATAGCTATATGACCCTGGGCTACTTATTTTAATTTCTCTGAGCCTCAGTTTCTTCATCTTTTAAATAGGGATAAACAAGAGCAGTGATCTCGGAGTTAAAGGACCTAGGTTTGCTCCTTTGCTGTGCCATTTATTTTCCGTGTGACCTTGGGTAAGTCACTTTGTCTTGATCTGTTTTTCTCCTTTATAGAATAAGGATCTTAGAATGGATAACCTTTAAAGGATCCTTCCATCCCTCAAAGCTATAATTACGTGACTATTTGTACTGTTCACCACATAGGGGTGGTTTCGACTAAAATACTTTAACATTTACAAAGCGCTGTGTAAATTATGTAAGTTAACTATTACTCTTCGGAATCTAAATAAAGTATCCCATTTCTAATGGACAGTCCAAATATTGAATAGCAATTGAAGTATGTGGCATGGTGCAGTGCGAGTCTGCATTCAGAAGCAGAGGGTTCAAATCCTTATCTGTGTGATTCCTACTAAGCCAGAGCCTCTCTCAGAGCCTCAGTTTCCTCTTCTGTACCATGAGGTGTTTGACCCAGATTACCTCAATAGATATATCAAACTCTCAGTTCCATGGCCCATAAACTATTTTGTAGTTCTCTGTAGAGTTTGATGAACCTGCATGTGTCTTCTCTAAGATTGTTAGACCCTCTACCTCAGGGATTATCAGACCATTGAAAACAAAGTTAAATCTCAAATATCCCAAACAAGGATTCGGTTTGATATCAGTATATCAGTTTACAAGAGCACAGCCTGTTGGAAACGGAAACTTTTTATCTGACTTCCTTTCTCTGGCACAGTAGTTCTCAGAGTATGGTCCAGGGATCCCCTGGAGTGAGGAAAGGTGGAGAGAAGGACATCAACACTTTCGTGATTATTAAGACATTTTAATGTTCAACGCAGTAAATATTGGTAGTTATAATTCATATAAATAAAAGTTCTTTGGGGGAGAGTCCTCCAACTTTAAAAGTCTGAGAACTCTGGCATGATCCTGGCATGGAATTCAGTTGATAACTATGTGACAAACTGTCCATTAGAGACTCCTAATGCAGAAACCAAATTAAGGTCAAGGCTCTGAATTAGTGAACCGAGGGATTCAATTCTTAGGTCACAGTTGGAAGGATTCTTGGAAATACTCTTTTCATGCAGTATTTAGGGCAGGGCTCTCCACTCTAGTGTCCATATAGCAGTCTACATCTTTTCTTCTCTAGGTTCAGATGGGTCTGGCATCTGTTTGGTGGGAAGTTCTCTAGAAGGAGAGTGGATCATGTCCCCTCTACTCCCCAGAGTGCATCCCCCGGAGTGTCCATCCCCCAGCCCAGAAGTCTTCCCTGCTTTCCTCTGATATTGAGAGGATACCAGCGATGCTCCCTGCCAGCCATCAGTAGCCCCCTGCCTCACCCTCAGCCCCAGAGTTCTTTGATGACATCCTACTCTCATGTTTTTAAGGGTTGATATGCTAAGCCTCCTCACACTGGGAGGCCATTTTGGCTGGGCATGATCCCTGTTCTAAAGCAGTGGCAGGTTCTACCATGCTGACCTCAGGAACCGATTGATTCTGTTTTCTAGTGTGGATAGCCATTTGGGGGCATGGAGAATGGAGTGCTGAATCTGGATTCAGGAAGATTCAGTTCATTTCTGCCTTCAGACTGTTGATAGTTGTGTAATCCTAGGCACCTCTTCTTGCCTCAGTTTTCTCAGCTGTAAAATATCACCTCCCTTATGAGGGGATATTGGTAAGGTGTGTAGAGCACAGTGCCTGGCTCACAGCATACAGTAGGTGCTCTATAAATGCATATCCCCCCCCCCCCCGGAAACTGGCCCAGTGGTTTATGAAATTAGGGGTGGAGGGAAGAATGAAAAACTGAGCAACTCATGCAAACATGACTTTCAGTCCTCTCTGATGAAACGGGAGAGGAACAGACACTTCTAAGAATCACAAAGGTTTTTATAGTTGTCAGTAAAACTTTGGTTTGTGCGTTTATTAAATGTGAGATCTTTGTCCAGTGACCAATAAAGGGACATATTAGAAGCCTCTCTACTGGTAAAACAACAATGAAAAAAGAAGTCTCTACCCCCAGAGTATGTGACCTAGTAGTTTTGGTATTAGGGTGCACTCTTTGAGGGAAGGGAGGATGGGATCAGGGATGGCTTCAGGGAGGAGGTGGTGTTTGAGTTGGACCTCAAAGGAATAAAAAGGATTTTAACTGGAAGAGATATCAGGGAGTAGTCTGGGAGAATGGAAGCCCCCAAAAGACAGGATTATAAAAGGTGATAAGAAGTGAGGAGTTGAAAGGAAATTGCAGTAGATTGTGTGAAATAGAAAAGACTCAAGAGATCCTAGAGTGTTTCACCTATTACTCTTGGTCCATTCCATATACCAAACCAACCCACACAGTACCTATAAAACAAAACACTGAGCTCTGATGAATACTGGCAGGACCTTAGTGAAGGCCTGAGGGCCTTCCCCAGATTATAAATCTGTCTTTCTTACAAACCTTTTCAATCATAGGTTCGGAGAACTAGAAGGAAGTGAGGAGATTTTTTTTTTAGCTTAATTCTCCTGTTTTATAGATAGGGATGTTAAGGTCTAGAGAAAAATGATTTTGGTTGAAATTCAGCAGATAATGAGTATCCAAACTAGAACTGACTCATATCTTTTGACTTGTGTTTGAAACCTCTCCATTCTACTTTGCTGCCTTTATTCATGAAGCTGATGTTGCTGCCTTAACTCTTACTTTTTTGGTCCAGATACCCCTTTGGTTAACTCCCAGTTCCTTTGCTAGAGCTCATCCACCCTGTTTTTTGATTCTATCTTTCACATTTTAGCATTTCCATCTCTTCAATTGATTACATCTTGTTCCAGTTTATATTTTACACAGATTTGTATCGGCTGAGTTGTTTAGAGTAATGTCGGCAACAACCCACATTCTACTTTGGTTACAGAACTCCTGTTTCACAATGTTTATATCAGGGATCCAGTGTTGGAACAGGCACTGATTGTTATGAACATAAACTTTCTCTATTTGGTCTTTTTTCCCTTCTTTCCCTTGGTCTGGTTTCTGATGTTGTGCCAGATCCCTATAACCTACTGATGAAAACCAGAAAATTATAGGCTCAAAGGGCGGAGAGCTGGGGAGGAAGGAGCTTTGATATCATCTAGTTTTTCCCATTTTACAGAGAATGAAACCGAGGCCCAGAAAGAGCAAGTAACTTGCATGAATAATAAGGGTCATGGAGAAGATTTACCCTCAGCTCTTTTGACTCCAGATCCAGTATTCATTTAATTAGATCAGGCTGTTTCATATTCTATATTTTTTTTAATTGACATTTTGCTTCATGTACTTTTTAGTTTTTGCAAGGCAGTGGGGTTAAGTGGCTTGCCCAAGGCCACACAGCTAGGCATTTCTGAGGCTAGATTTGAACTCAGGTACTCCTGACTCCAGGGCCGGTGCTCTATCCACTGTGCCACCTAGCCACCCCCTCATGTACTTTCAAACCCTATTCTTTCAGAACCCTTGGAAATGAATTCATAGATCTGGAAATTGTTAGAGCTTCTAGAGATCCATCTGAGCCCAACTTCTTTATCTTACAGATGAAACTAAAGGCCAGATTGACTGACTTGTTCCCAGTCAAAGATTTTTTTAGATTAACAAATTTTCAAACTGAGATTTTACCCTTTTAAAAGTTGGATCCAGGCGGCAGCTAGGTGGTGTAGTGGATAAAGGGGGCGGCTAGGTGGCGTAGTGGATAGAGCACCGGCCCTGGAGTCAGGAGTACCTGAGTTTAAATCCGGTCTCAGACACTTAATAGCTGTGTGGCCTTGGGCAAGCCACTTAACCCCATTTGCTTTGCAAAAACCTAAAAAAAAAAATGGATCCAAATCTTTCTAATCCCTTACAAACCTCTCTTCTTAAAAATAGGCTAGGTGGAGCAGTGGATAGAGCACCAGCCCTGGAGTCAAGGAGTACCTGAGTTCAAATTCAGCCTCAGACACTTAATAATTACCTAGCTGTGTGGCCTTGGGCAAGCCACTTAACCCCATTTTCCTTGCAAAAAAAATCTCTAAAAAATAACAGACCAAACGTAGCAATATTTTTGTAATGACTCAAGCCTGTTATGAACACCAGGGCTGCTGTGCTTATAGTGTTAGTTGACCCAGAACTAGTTTTTGCTCTGTCACTGTCGTGAAAGATTGGACTATTCACTTTTCCTCCTGCCAGTAATTTCCTCCATTTCCTCCTTGGTAGGAAATCCTGGTGGGGACTTGGTTCCCCCTGCTGGACTCTTCTTGAAGGAAATGGGGAACTCTATCTGATCCTATGACCAATCCAGTAGAATCTAGTAAGCATGCCAAGTACTAAGGATATAAAAAGAAAGATCGTTTCTGCCCTTAAGGAGCTTACACTCTAAGGAAGAGGACAAGATACAAAAGGGGACAGGGAAGTGAGCAGGACAACAAGGGGCAACAGAGTAGAAGCCAGGCAGGGCAGCAGATGCCAAGTGGTGTGCCAGTTCTGCCTTTTATAAAAGAAAGCATCAGGGAGAGCTGGGTATCTAGCCTCCACACTGAAGAAAGACTCACCTTAGCAACATGGTGGTGAGTTTAGAAATGATGCACTTGTTCTGTGGGTTCCCTTTATTCCATTCACACACAAGTACTGCCCTAGGGCAGGCCCTCTGAACTTTTACCCAAGCTATAGTCTTTTTTTTTTTAAGGTCTTTTGCAAGGCAATGGGGTTAAGTGGCTTGCCCAAGGCCACACAGCTAAGTAATTGTTAAGTGTCTGAGGCCCGATTTGAGCTCAGGTACTCCTGACTCCAGGGCCCGTGCTCGGCCCGTGCTCTTTCCACTGTGCCACCTAGCCACCCCTAGGCAATAGTCTTCTAATGGGTCTGCCTGTCTCCAGTTTCTCCTCCCTTTAAATCCATCCTCCACACAGCTGCCATAGTGCTTTTCCTAAAGTGCAGCTATGACCATGTCACTGCACCACTGAGGAACTCTGGTAACTTCTTTTTACCTCTAGAATCAATTATAAACTCTGGTATTTAAAGCTCTTCAAATTCTATTGCACTTTTTATCCTTGCAGTTATTTTACTCCCTTTCACTCATACTATGACTCAGCCATACTCTTATTTCATTGCCCAAAGTACTTCATTTTTTGCATCCACACATTTATACCTACTGTTCCCAGGCCCTCTAGCCTCCCCTGCTTTTTAGAATCTCTTTCAAGATGAAGTTTTAGGGCTGAAATTGCAATTACCTTCCTCAAGTTTGTATTTATACTAAATATGCGTATTATAGTTATCTACCTGTTATCTCCCTCATTCAGTTGCAAGCTTCTTGAAGACAAAGGTTTTTTTGCATTTTTTTAACCCCCTCCACCCCCCTCCATATTTTTCATGGTGCCATAAACATAGTAAAATTGCCTGTGATTGGTTCTTGTTGATTGAAAGGTTGATCCTCATCACCTGTCCACAGACATCTCTCTTGACTGCCCATTCCTATTACCAACTCTGTCATCTGATTTTTCTCTCCCTATATCTAAAGGTAACTAAATCTGGGTGACTGGAAGAATGGTGATTAGAAAGGGTGAATTTAGGTGTGGTTATATCGAGTTGAAATGACCCAGATAAGGCATTCATTATTCTGGGTGTTTGACACACAGACAAAACCAAAACAACTTCTGCTTTTGAGCTTAAATAATGCCATTTGAGATTATAGCTGGAATCAAGAAAGGCTGAAGAGGATATCCAGGTGACGAAGGTATTGTGAGGTGAGATCTTGTACTGGAGAGATAGGACATGTAGAAGTGTACATTTGGGATGATGATGTGAGAGGAGATACTTAGTCCCTGGCTTCTGAAGGCAAGAAAGTTAGAATCAATTTGCATAGAGGTAGGTCCGAGGTCACAGTATTTAGAACTAAAAGGGTCCTTATTTTACAGGTGAGGAAATTGAGGAACAGAGAGAAGAGTTTTTTTTTAAGGTTTTTGCAAGGCAATGGGGTTAAGTGGCTTGCCCAAGGCCACACGGCTAGATAATTACTAAGGGTCTGAGGCAGATTTGAACTCAGGTACTCCTGACTCCAGGGCTGGTGCTCTATCCACTGAGCCACCTAGCCACCCTGAGAACAAAAATTCTAAGATCATAGGATAATTAACAGGCAGAAGTAAAATTTAAACCCTCTGATCCTCAAAGCTAGTGTTCTTTTCATTATAGCATGGCAGGTTCCCAAAGAATAAACCAAGATTGATCACTGCCCTTTCCTAAGGGAGAGGTATTTTCTTAGTTTCTAGTTATTTTCTTCCTTTTTTCTCCTTTTTAAACTTCTTCCCCTTCAGGATCCAGTGGCCTGGTCTGATCTGCATGAATGACGTTCATCTGATATCTACCCCCCCACACTTTTTCCAAGCCCCCTCTTCCTCCTTTGTATAGGTGTGTTTTCCTTTTTACCTTCCCATTTCTTTCCCTTTTTAAACTCTCAGAACAGATACAATCTACCTCTTCTCCTTATATTTTGTATGGAAGGACTACTCAACTGGTGCCCCACATCTCTTTGTTCTGGAAATGACTCTGCCACCACAAGCAGGGTAACCAGGCATTGGATAATTACTCTGTGTATATGAGTTGTATTTCTGTGTGTCCAGTGGAATATGAGCTTCTTGAAGGCAGGGACTTGTTAGTCTGTCTTTATAATCTTCATTTCTTAGTCATTTGGGTATTAAATATTATTCCTTGTTCTCTAGTATTTTAATAGAACTGTGATCTCCTTGATGGACTCATCCTTCTTCCAGAGGTGCAGACTTGCACTTTAACACAGAGGGAGTCCTAGGCCATGCCCTCACGCTCTTTACAATGTAGGAGTTTAGCTCCATTTTTTTTTTAACTTCAGTTTCCATATCTATAAAGTTAAGGGCTTATACTCTTATTTCCAAATTCTTTCCCAACTCTGTCTCTGTCCTCTGGGCAATTTTGGCCAGACTTAACAACCAGGAGCCCTGTTAGGTATGTAACTGGCTCCCAAGTCTGAATGGCATTCTCCCTTCCAACACAAGATGGCAGAAAAGGACCATCCCTTAGCCTTTCCTTCTTCCTGATTTCTCCTTCCTCTGGCCACAAGAGGTCCTTGGAGAGAGAGAGAGAGAGAGAGAGAGAGAGAGAGAGAGAGAGAGAGAGAGAGAGAGAGAGAGAGCGCGAGCTTTCTTTGTGGGGTTTACCATCTCTTTGGATTGTTCTGGCAAAGTGGAGGAGCTGAGGTCTTTAGTCTGACTTGCTCCTCCTAACTCCCACTAACTTGCTTGGTCCCTTCACTCCCCACCCCTTCTTTTCTTTGGGTTAAAGGGGAAACAGCAATAGGTGTTCCTTAAATGGGGACAAGAGATGTCAGTGTTCCTGGTCTTTCCTTTGCTCCAGAGTCAACCTTTTTTAGTTGAGGTTTCCATGTTTCTAACTTACCCCTGCCTATTCTTCACCTACTAAATTCTACTGCTTTATGATGGAGAGTAATGGGCTTTCTTTTTTTAGACTCAAAAAGTTTTTCTGCCTCTGTTTTTTTCCCCTCTAATTCATCCTTTACCCTTTCCTAAACTATTTTCTATAAGGATAGATCTGGATGCATTATTGCCATGCTCAAAAATCATCAGTGATTCAATATTGTCTTCTGGGTAAACTCCTTAGATGGACATTTGAGGCTCTCCACATTCTGGGGACCCTTCACACACACCTTATTTCACCCTCCTGTCTTCCACATTCCCTTCATTGCAGTCAAAATGAATTGCTCTTTTCCCTAAAGAAGTGTTGGATTTCCTTTCCTCTGTGCCTTTGCTTTCACTGTTTGATGATAAGTCTAAAAAGATCTTCTCCATGTCATATGTGGACTTCCTAACTCCAGATCTCCACAAGGGAACCTTGTCTGCTTCTAACATTTGGGACAGCCTCAGAAAGCACTTTGTTTTTGTATATCTTGAAGTTCTGGAAGGGATTTTAGAGAGCTTCTGGCTCAGTCTGCCATTTTGCCATTCTTCTCCATACCCTTCCATACTGTAAACTCCATGAGGGAAACTGGCCAATGCCTTATTGAAACCTGGGATGGTGCTGTGAACACAACACATGCTTATATGTGGAATTGACATATTCTCTTCTTCCCTAGACCTTTGCTGTAATCTTTAGAGCAAAGCCTGGCCCTCTTTCTTTTATGGTTAGCCCTGGAGCACCTCAGAATATGAACTGTCCCCCCTTCTGTCCCTCCCCCTTACTACTGTTGACACCTTTGTAGCTTCAGGGGAAGATAACAGGACGAACTCAACACTGTTTGCTTAGCCATAAACTCCAATATTGTTTGTGGAATAACCTTGGAGACCTGAAATAAAACCATAAAGTAGGGCTCTGTGGGACCGCCTTCATTTGGAAGTAGGTCAGACACATATGTCCCAACGTTTACAGGAATTGCAAGGTAACCAACAAGCCAACTTCAGCCTAGGGACTTGGGTGCCCAGAGGGAATGAGAAGAAGAACAGGAACTTGCCTCAGAACCAGAGTTTTACAGTGAGCAGCACCTTGAGTTTTTAACCTTTAATCATATACTTCTTTGGAATCTTTTCCTTTTCCTCGGGAACACAAGATCTTCTCTATAATCACTATTTCCTGGCACTTACCCTAGAACTCTATGAATATCTTTTCAAAAGGAACCCATGTCTAAAAGAAACATCAAATGGGGTTAGTAATGCCTATTTCCCAGCCAGATATAACTACCACATAGTGTAAGGCTCCCTCAAGTTCCTAAACTATTCTCTAGCAGCTATTTTAACTCTTTCTCTTATTTCACTTCTCTTTTCTGACAAGCCTCCTTGATGTGAATGCAGAGGACTGTGAAAAGAGACAGTAGTTGGTGTCTACCAGTGAGAACACACTGTAGAAAAAGTCAGAGAATACTTGGATGAATTTAGTGATGCTGGAAGCTAAACTCAAAAAATGGAGCTGAGAGGAGACCTCAGAGATAGAAAGAAGGGAGGGAGGAGGAGGACAAAAAGATTATTAAGCACTTACTACCCTCCAGTTGTTAGGCCAAAAGCACTTTACAAATATCTCATTTGATCCTATTATCCCCATTTTACAACTCAGGAAACCGTAGGGGCAGACTGAGGATAAGTGATTTTCACAGGATCACACCACTAGGAAGTATCTGAGAATGTATTTGAACCCAGGGGAGTAGCAGTGAAGCGATTGGAATAAGGGGGGAAATTGAAAATCAGCTAGAGAGTCTCCTGAGGATTGCTCCTTTAGACCTGACCAGAGGTGATGTGCCCACTGAATAGCTCCTGTGATCATGCCTATAACAATATTAGCCTTGTGGTGCAAGGGGCCTGGTTTTACTTGGTCTGAATTGATTGCCTTCACAGAGAGGCCAGGGAGGAGGCACAGATTGCAATTCTTTACCCCACTAAAAATCAACATTCAGGATGATGGAACCAGGATTCAAAAAGATCTTAAAAGAGAGATGGCCCATTAGGTTGGAGGGAGTAGAATATATTCAGAAATAAAGATGACATAAATGAACAAGATAAAGCATTTTTTAAAGTCAAAAAGATCCTCACAGATTAAAATGATTGATTGAATCTACTAATTTGAAATTTATTAGAGATACATGTGAAATCTTACATATGCCTGGAAAAAAAATATAAGGGAGCTATAACCCCATTCCATAGCCTTATTCATATGAAAATCTGAGAGAGTTGAGATTCTTTTCATTATAGAATGGGAGATTATGTGTGAAATATTTTATATTCTATCACACTTCAGTATATTAGTTTTTGCTGGATTATGTTTTCTTTTTAAAATCTTTAAAAAAAACAAAAACAAAGGATGATTTGGAAAATATCCTTATTTTGGAAATATATTTGGAAATAAATTGATACAAAGAGAGAAAGCATCAATTAAGTTTTGGTAAACTGGGAGCATGCTGTGTGAATCAGCAGTGTGCTATGGCAGCTCAGAAAGCTGCAATGGAAGGGACAATGTCCAGGACCAGGGAGATGCTGACTCCGAGGCCTCTGCCTGAAGGATTGTGTTCAGTTGTAGGTACCACATTTGAGGAAGGATACTGACCAGCAGAAGAACATCCAGAGGCAGGGCAGACAGGAGAGCGAGTGGACTGATAACTGTTGCTGGAAGGACCTTGGAATACTTATTCTGAAGATGAAAAGACTTACAGTGGATGAGATCATAGTCTTCAGGTATTTGAAGGATGACCATGGGGGTAGAGGGTTTAAATTGTTCTCCTTAACTCTAGGGCAGAACCAGGAGCAATAGGGAAAAGCCATACAGAGATTGATTCTAGGTGGGATGTTAGGGAGCTGTCCACAGATAGAATCAGTTGACGCTGAAGATGTAAGTTTCTCAATATGGGAAATCTTAGAAATAGGATGACCGTTTGTTGGAGATGTGAAGAATATTTCTGTTGCAGCATGGGTTAAATTAAAAAATTTCAAAGCCCTTTTAACTTGAGATTGTGTGATATCACTTTTCATGTTTCATATGTTTTGTTTTTTTAAGTGTGCATCTTCTTTCCCCAAAAAGAGGGGTAGGCCTGTGAGGGAAACTTTCTGCCACTTTGTCAGCATTGTTGCTGCCCTGGGGGCTGGCCTTGATGACCCAGAGAAGGTGAGAGTCAGGATTCACCAGATCAAAACATGGACCTGACCTCAGCCTTCAGCCCATCTGGACACCATTACTGTCCTCTCTCCAGACTTAGAGGTGCGAATTCAAAGCCTTCCACCCACTTTTCCCACCCCCTTCCTATTCTGCACCATCTAGTGTGGGAGAGCTGGTGGTTGAGCTGGTGATGGGGACAAATACAGCACCAACCCATCAGCAAGCCCTCCTGAATGGACCCTGTGCCCCCCATTCAGAAGGGGGACAGTGCCTGCCCCTCTTCCCAATTCTCCTTGTATTACTGTGTCTGTGTTCTTTATCTGCCCAGGTGAACATAGGATCATAAATTTAGAACTGGAAGGGACCTTAGGAAGCATTTTGTAAAAAAAAAAAAACCACCCTATTTGACAGATGAGGAAATTGGGACTGCTTGATTGCTCAGCTCTGTAGCTCGTAAATGTGTGAGACAGAATTTGAATTAAATTCCCTCCACCCTTCCCCCAAACCTTTCTCTCATTGGAATGTAAGGCCCTTGTCCCCACCCACACTGTGGGATGGTATTGGACTCATTGGTGACTCTTAGGTTTCAACAACACAGATTCACTTGGTGAAGGCTCCTGGGTCATCCCTCTTCCAGAATCCAACAAGATCCCAGAGCCTAGCAGCCCAAGAAGTACTGTGTAAATCCAGAACCCAAGGGATCCAGGAGAAATGTCCTTCTTGCTCACTCTCAGACAGAGGAATGGGAATGTGAGGAAAATCATTTTCCCTTCAGAGCTTGTTAGTCTTGACTCAGTGGTATTTTCTCACTACTTGCTCAGCCCAGAAGTCATTAGCCTCAGCTCCAGGAGCATGCTGCATGACCTCAACTCCCCTTACAGCCCTAGAGTCAGAAGGCCAAGGGGTGGAGAACATCACTTGGAGAGAGAGGCTTGGAAAGCAATATTCTGGCCCAGGGCACCAGACCTCAATTTCCAGAATCCTCTTTGTGGAGTCAGAGATCCATAGAGTTCCGCTGGTTTTCTGGCAGATGGGAAGCAGCAGGTCAGGGGCTCCTGCTTGTCACCTGGGGTTTCCAAGATGACTTAGCTCTTTGGAGAGTAGTAGAGGCTTTGGAGTGATGCACAGAGCTGCTTGGAAGAACTCAAGTGTGGAAGAAGTTGAATTGCATCACAACAGCTGTTAAAGCTCAGCCATTCCAAAGGGCCGTTCTCACTTCACCTTCTCCTCTTCTACTCTGACTGGGAAACTGTGGTGATCACGAGCCCTAAACAGCCTGCTCTGGAGGCTAGAGTTCTTTCCTTCTGCCCTGTGCTTTTGTCCAGGTTCTTAGCACCCTCCCTTCTGAGGCTTCATTTGGAGATTGGAGCCAAGTGAAGTCTTGGGAAGAGAGGGCTTGGTGTCCAGCTTTCCCCCCACCTTCCCTGAACACCTGCTTCAGCTCTGGGCCACTCAGTGTTTGGTAAGCCCTTTTCTGGAGTGCTTTGTACTGTCACGGTTCACCAGCCTCTGACTCATGAACCCTCCTTGGAGACCTGTTAAGGTTGAGATCACAGGATTTTGAGCTGCTAGGAGGGACCTTCCATCATGAAGTCTGACCTCACTTCACAGGGATGAACTGAGGCTCCAGAGGGGCAGGAGCGTGCCCAAAGCTGTGGTACCATGGAGAGAGAGCTGGCTTCCCTTGGATGCTCATTTCCTGTGTTCAGCCTCCCTAGTTCACAGTTTCCTCATTTCTAAAAGAAGGGGTCAACCTCAAGGCCTGAGATTCCTTCTCACTCTAGGTCTAGGAGCTCATGACTAAATCTGGCCAGTGGGAGGAAGGTGTGACAGGTGGAGCCCTGACCATTCCTGCAGTACCAGGTATAGCTCTGGGCAGAGACTTGGCATGGACAAGAGCATTCAACTGCTTTTTACAAAGACCTCCCGCCTAGAGCTCCCTGCAAGCACTCTGCCCAACCTCAAAAGGCAGGACTTCTCCCTGAAGCCTGCAGGGCAGGACGACTGAAGTCCAGATTTCAGCCCTTGGCTTCCTAGTCAGCCTCAGTCACTTTCTGCTTCTGTGACCCTTGGGCCAATCACTTCCCCTTTGTCTGCCTCAATTTCCTCAGCTGTAAAATGGGGATCACAGGAGATCATAATTGTAAAGGGCTTAGCACTGTGCCTGGCAAACAGTTAAGTGCCATATAAATGCTTATTCCCTCCACTCTCTACTCCCTTTCCCCTGGACTCACTTATTCTCTATTTGGCACTTAGGGATACAGAGTTACTTAAAAATAATTAGGGCAATTAGGTGATGCAGTGGATGGAACACTGGCCCTGGAGTCAAGAGAACCTGAGTTCAAATCCAGCCTTAGACACTTAATAATTACTTAGCTATGTGACCTTAGGCAAGTCACTTAATACCATTGCCTTGCAAAAAAAACAAAACAAAAACATAACTGGGTCAGCCAGGATATCCTATCTAAGGACAGGAATTTTCTTCAAGTCTCTTTTCAGCCCAATCCTTTCCCCCTTCCCACCTCCCCACAACCATCTATGTCTCAACCCTCAGCCTTGACTCTGTACTTGGCTTTCATTTGTTGATCCATTTTGTAGAGAAAGAAACTGAGACCAGAGAAATGAAACTACTTGCCTAGAATCACACAACTATCAAGTAGCAAAGTCTATATTTTAAGGAACCCAGGATCCAGGGCTCCTTTCCCATTAGCCTTTATTAGGGCAGTCCTTTGAGGCAAGTCCCCCTTATACCAAAAGCAGTGTGATCTAGTGGGGAAAACTTAGCAGAAGGAGCCAGAGAGGGCAAGTCACACCTCCTCTCTTGGGCTTAGAATCTTTTACTGTGAACTAGAAACACTGGGCTACATGATTCTTGAATGGCTGAAAAAAATGTATTTTTTTCAATTACATGTAATGATAGTTTTCACTATTAATCTTTTTGTAAGCTTTTGAGTTCCACGTTTTTCTACCTCCCTCCCTCCCTTCCCTTCCTCCTCACTGTGACAGTAAGCTGATATAGGTTATAGATGTGCAATCATGTTTAACATATTTCCATAAAAGAAGTTGAATCGTTCATTTTATTTATTTTTTTATTGGTTTTTGTGGGCCAAGGGGGTTAAGTGCCTTGTCCAAGGTCACTATCAAGTATCTGAGGTTAGATTTGAAATCCAGAGCCAGTGCTTTATCCACCACACCATATAACTCCTCTTTTCTTATACAGTAGCTCCCCTGGAGGAACCAACAGAGCTGAGAAACTGGGCTTGCGAACTCAGGAAATGCAGAGTAGGGAAAAGTTGAAGAGTAACCTTTTTACCTGCTTGATTTTGACATTGGGTGTCCCTTCTTGCTAAGGGTTATTCTTTTCTTTTTTTTTAAGGTTTTTGAGAGGCAAACGGGGTTAAGTGGCTTGCCCAAGGCCACACAGCTAGGTAATTATTAAGTGTCTGAGACCAGATTTGAACCCAGGTACTCCTGACTTCAGGGCCGGTGCTTTATCCACTATGATAAGAATTTAATACCTTTTTTTCTGATATATCTTTCTTTTCATAGTTTCTTTTTTAACTGTTACTTCTTCATTTTTTTGTTGTTTTTTTTTGCAAGGCAATGGGGTTAAGTGTCTTGCCCAAGGCCACATGGCTAGGTAATTATTAAGTATCTGAGACTGGATTTGAACCCAGGTACCCCTGACTCCAGGGCCGGTGCTTTATCCACTGTGCCACCTAGGCACCCCTTGGGTTTTTCTTCAAGAAGGTAGTCTCTCTCTTTTTCTTTCAGGTATAGCATGGGTGGTCCTGATTCCTGCAACTTGTTACCATTTGTTATACTGGGGTTTCAGGGCCTGGGGGGTGATCCACTCTCCTGTACTCTGTGTTGCCCACCAAAGGAAAGCGATGGGAAGTGGATCATTACCAAGATAGTCCCATTTCTAGAGAACCCTGAAATGAGTGATCCAAGGAGCCTGTTCACTGAAGCCAACTCCAAAGTGCAGATTTAAAGCTTCCAAAAATATAGGCCCCACATTCCCCTACCTTGGGTTTTACTCCAAATGTTGTGTAGCTGGCCGAATACTCCAGCTGTTACCCAACACAAACCTGGCTCAAGACCCCTTCCAGGGAGCTCAGGAGTCTATGTAAATGTGCTTCTTGGCCAGTGTGTCCTGTCATTACTTCACATGTGTTCAGTCTCTTCAACTAAGGCCAAATATCCTGAAGGGCATTGAAGAGGCCCACCAGTTCATAGCAGGTAGGAGCATGGGCTCTCTACATAGGCGAGGACTGAGGAGTTAGAAGAGTCATCAGAGGTGACTTGGCTGGGAATCCCATCTGGCCGACTGTTATGGATTGTTGAGTCCTTTGGGGCAGCTTCCAAATCTGGGACTTCTGCCCCCTTCCACTCAAAGACTTCCTTCCTCTCTCCAATTTACCTCCTCCATCATTGCCAAATTTAAGGGTGGCTCTGTCAATATCTGCCCTGTTAGTTCAGTATTTTAACAAAGAATTGATCCATTCTGATTCCAGAGATGAAGCATGCTACTCCTTCCTTCCTTCACCACAGAGATGTGTTGGATCAGTATGCAGAAGGTGACGTGTTTTTGGATATGGTCTCTGAAGGAATTTTTTTTTTTTTGCTTGACTTTGCACATTTGTTACAAGGATTTGGTTTTTCTTTTTGGTGGTTGGAAGGGAGTGAAAAGATATGCTCATTACCTGAAAAAAATTTATTTAAAAATTAAAAGCAGCCCCTCCCCACAAAGTTAGGAACCGCCATTATTTTTTTTGAAATTTTAATATTTTATTTATTTTAACAAATATATGCAATGACAGTTTTCAACTATCATTTTTTACAAGGTTTTGAATTTCACATTTTTCTCTCCTCCCTTCCCCCTTACAGAAAGCAGTCTAATATAGGTTATACATATATAACTATGTTCAATATAAATCCATATTAATCATGTGAAAGAAGAATCAAATGGGAAATAGGGAAAATATTAGGGGAAAAATACATAAGATAACTTTTAAAAACTGAAGAGAAGAGGGGGTAGCTAGATGGCACAGTGGATAGAGCACCGGCCCTGGAGTCAGGAGTACCTGAGTTCAAATCTAGCCTCCGACACTTAATAATTACCTAGCTGTGTGGCCTTGGGCAAGCCACTTAACCCCATTGCCTTGCAAAAAAAACCCCCAAAAAACTGAAGAGAGGAACCTCCTCTCTTAACAACTGTAATAATGCTGATCATACTCAACATTGATATTATACCTTAAGGTTTGCAAAGAACTGTATATAAACTCATTTGCTCTCCTAACCCTGTAAGGACTATTGTTATTGTCCTCATGTTCCAGAAGAGGAAACGAAAACTCTTAGAATTTAAATGACTTGGAGATCTAGGACTTTGAACTCAAGTCTCTCCTATTACTGTATCCAGGACCCTTTCCCTCTGCCACTGCTCCTCTGTGAATCCCTCTGTGAATTGAGCTGGGAAAGGCCTTTGGGAACTATCTCTTCTATTCTAATGCCCTCATAGAAATGCTGACATTCAGGCTCCAAGGTGCAGTGATTGGCCTTGAAACCCACGTTCCATACTTGTCAGGATTCAGTCATTCTAGGTTTCTAGTCTGCTGCAATGCCAGACCCCACTCAGGAAGAAACAAGAAGGAACTAAGCTATGGGAAGCCAAACTCTGAACTCTCTCTACAGAATGTTCCCTTTGGTTTGTCCCTTTTGGGTCCAAGTGAGGAGGGGGTGATGCACAGGTGCCACTTAAGACCAAGGGAGCTGTGCTTGGAACTTGCCCTGGGTGTAGTAGTAACCAGTTCTGCCCCTCCCTGCTGGCACAAAGAGTCCTTCACACCACCCTCCTGTCACACGGGCTATTTCCCCATAGGATGGAGGAGATGCTTTTATCCCTACACACACTTGTGTGCAAGCACACACACCTTGGGACTGGGTGTTCTTTATAGCTCAGATGGTAATTGGGATGGTTCTTTTACTACCCACTGACCTTTAATTACCTCCCATCATCTTGGGTCAGAGTTCAGAAGCTCCAAGTCGTTGGGGAGAGGTGGAGGCACTTGTGGAGAGAGCTGAAACAACAAGAAAGCAGGAATGTGATGGAAATGGAGAAGAAGGAGAATGAATTTGGAGGAAAGGGGAGAAAGAAAAGATAAAGTTTCAAGGGGCTTTTAAGGAATGGACTCAGGGAGGGTTTTGGCTCAAGCAGTGGATCTCTCCTTGAAGAGTTGGCTTCTACTTCTTCCCTGTTAGAAATCTGAGCATAATTAGTAGGCCATTTACTGATTGCCAGCAGAGTAGGAAGCTCTGTCTTGTGCCATTTGGAGTCAGTATGGCCTGTCTTCTTTGCAGGTGACCCATCCCCTGGGGACAGAGGCCTGGTTCAGGCTCCTGGGCATCCCCTCAGAATTGACCTGAGGCTCCCTTTCATGGCAACTCACACCAATTTTCCACACTCTTCACCTCTCTTAATATATCCTATAATGTGAAATAAAATGCCCAATCCAATGACCAAAAAATGAGAACTCGATGTCCTCTCCAACAAAGACTGTGCTGGCTCTGTTCTGTGCCAAATGAAACCTAGTAATGTGCAGGCAGAGGTGCCAAGGTCTGTTTCCAGGTTTTTCCAAAGACCCATCAGCCCCAGCCAGTCCTGAGGCTTCCCACTGAGCAAGTGCTGAGCCTGTTGTGTTCAGAGTCCCATAGACAGAAAACCCTGAAAGCTTAGTGTAAGGGAGGCTCAGTCTTTAAGCTCTGCCCAGTCTATTCTTTTTCTCTCCTCTAACCACCCCTTCTTTGCTTTGGCATTCAGTCAGCTGGCTGGAGCAGCTGTTCAATTCTCAACTTCCCTACTCTTTACCTTATTCCCTGACAGAAAGATGGGGCCAGGGCTATCCCATGGGGTAGGGAGAAAGGCAGATCATACTCTGGCTTATTTGACAAAACCTTTCCTAGGCAGTGGCACAGTCTCTGGCCCCCATCTGAGCTGGGGTTGGATGGGGTAAGTTCTCATTCCCTCTGGACAAATCTGAGTGCCAAATTTGATAAGTAACTTGGTTCTCAGTTTCCTTATCTACAGAGTGGTGCAGTGCAGGGCTAAACTGATCCTAGAATGATCAGAAGTAGAATGACATTGTAGATAGAGGACCAGGCTAGCAGAAGATCCTGCTTCTGCCCCTTAATAACCACATTACCAGGGCAAGTCATTTAATCTCTGAAACTAAAGGAGTTGGAGACCTGCTCCCATGTCTGGTGGAGGCACCCCAAGGTAGTGACATATTTGGATTGCTGAAGATAGAAGGGACTTCTAGAGTTCACATAGTTAAACCTTGTTTTACAGATTAGGAAATTTGGTGAACCACATAGTCTCTCTGAGCCTCCACATCACTCAACCAAAACATTGAGGAACCAGGCTTTTCACTTTGGATTCCTCATCCCAAATCCAGGACTCTCATTGTCTGGGTATTTCTTTTGAGAGCTGTAGAATTGGTATCTGGTCATGCCTCAAAATGGCAATTTAGAATACAGATGGGAAATCATTCACACACATGAAACCTTTTAAGTTACATTATGGTTATGTACCTCCAGTAAATATTATATAAATTGTCAACAAAGGAGGTGTATCCAGAATTATGTGCTGTAGTGTTTGGAAAAGGCTTTTTGTGTAGCATGAGCTGAACCTTGAAGGATAGATCAGTATTCGGTCAGACTGAGAAGGGAAACATTCTCAGAAACAAAGAAAACAGCTGCAGCAGAAGCATTGGTATCAGGAGGAGGTACGCTTTATCTGAGGGGCCAGGAGCAAAGAGACTGACTTGGCCTAAGCAGAAGTCTTTGAGAAATCTTGGCAGATTTGATATTGGGTCGGCAGACTAGATTGAAATAAATCTTAAACCCCAAACCAAGGGGTTTTAATTTGATCCTGTAATCAGTAGGGAGCTGTGGAAGGCTTTTGAGTAGGAGAATGAGTTCATGAGAATGATGTTGAAAGAAAATCAGCATGTGCAGGTGTACTTGGAGGGAGGATCACAGAGGTCAGGAGAGTGCGTGCAGGGAAGTGGGGAGATTACCCTGATGTGACATGGCGGTGGCCTAGGTCATGTTGGTGTTGGGGAGAGCAGAAAGGGAATGGTGATCCAGTCAAGGAAATGAGCACTTGGTGAGTATCTAGTATGGGCATAGTATTTGCTGTCAAGAAGCTCATAGTCTAATGATAAGAAGAAGAGCTACTATTTGTATAGTGTTTCCTATGTTCCAGGAACTATGCCAAATATCTCATTGGAGTTTCATCACAACCCTGCTATTATTGTTCTCATTTTTCAGAGGTGGAAATTGAGGCAAGCAGAAGTAGACTAACTCCCCCAAAGGTCATGCAGAGAGTAAGTGCATATGAAATCCAATTTGAATTTGGGTCTTCTGACTCTGGGCTTAGTGCTCTGTTCACTGCATCCCCTAACTGTCTAATAGGATAGTCAACTTGCAAACATAGATTCAGGACAATTAGAGATAATCTTCGGACAAAATCATTAGCATTAGGAAGGAATTGGAAAAGACTTATTTTCAAAGATACAATTTTAGCTGAGACTTGGAGATGAGAAGGGAGAGAGATCCAGATGTGGGAGACAACCAGTGAAATGCCCAGAGGTGGGGGATGGAGGGTCCTGTGAAAGAAAGAATCCAAGGAGACCAGGTCACTGGATCACAGAGTATGTTGGGGGAATAGGAAAGAGATTTTGAAGGAAGGATAGAACTGAAGTGGTGACTGATTTCCACCTATAGGGAAGGAAGGTATAAGAAAAGGCAAAGCTTCCAGCTAAGAATAGACTTTTTAGTCAAGGATTCTATCCTTGACTCATAAGGAGGATCAGTTGTAGCAGAGAAAGGGACCAGTGAACATAGGGTTAATGGTTTCCCAGTTTTGAGTCCTTGGCCAGGGATCCTAGATTTGGCAATCACTCTTACCTTAACATCAAAGAACACTACATCTTCCTTGAAGCTGATAGAAAGATAAAACTAGAGTGTTTCATTGGTACAGAAAAAATGATTCAGCAAACTTGAACTATAGGCATGGCAAGAGACAATTGACCTGGTAGATTCCAGAGGACTTGGGTTCTAGCTCCAATGCTGATATGTCCTGATTCAAATATCCTGGACAGATCCTCTTACCTCTCTTTGCCCCAAGCAGCTTACTAATTCTCTAAGACTTGAAGCTGCAGAATCTGCCCCAGTATGCTTTGGTCACAGTATTAGGAGGTCACTACCTGGGAGCTCCATCCACAGGTGAAATCACAGATTTGGGCCACAAGGGTGAAAAATAATAGAACCTTCGTAGGGACCCTACCATCTGTCTCTGGTGGACATGGTGGAAGGATACATCTATAAGCAAGCAGCACACTGCTGATCATTTGATTGGACAAAAAAAGAACCTAGGACAATTTCAAAATGAACACTGACCTTGTGGTGAAGGTCCTTCCTGGAGGAGGAGGCATGTGTGCTGAACCTTGAAGGAAAACAAGGTAGAGGGGGTGAGCCAGTATAAGCCAGGCCTGGTGTGCCCACGTGGAGTCAAGAGTTACAGGGCAGCCCCATAGGCTGGCATGGCTAGCGTGTGAAAGGGAATGATGGGAAAGAGTCAGAAAGGTTGATTGAAGGACCTTCAATGCCAGGCTAATCTGAGCTGGTTATATGTTGGATTCTTTAGGGAGCCTTGAGTAGCAGCCCACCCTTCTGGGTTGGTGAATTTTGCAGTTCAATTCATTTAATCTAAAGCTTTGACTAGGGTCTGTCTTTGATTGTTAAAAAGAAGATTAAATCTCCCATGTTTGTTGTGAACCAGATGGCCTCAAAGTGGCTACAAAGATCAGGACTTGGGTTTCTAGATTGGGCCCTAGGATGCCAGTCCCAGGCATGTTCCCAGCTTCATGCTCTTCTTCCCAGAAGAGGGAAGCCCAAAATGGACTAAAGCCAGAGGCTTTGGCTGCCCAGTGGTAGTGGTGAGGCTACAAAAAACAGAGGTTACTGTTGGAAATGAAGAAGAAAGTTCTGAACCTCTGTCTTCCCTATTTCTCATTACCCCTGTGTGAGCCATAATTTATTGTGCGGTTTTTACACACAACACACATATACACTCACTCACTAATTCACTCAATAACTTCAGTTTTCATTTGGTGTGAGGTCAACATTGCCTGAGCTGGTACTTGGGGGGCCTAGGAAACCTGGGAGAAGCCCCTTGAGCTGTTCTTCCCCACATCTGGTTCCACTAAACAATCCCCTTTTCCTGAAAGCCCCTGGAATCCCCAAGAGTTTTTGAGCGACCTCTGAAAAAAAAAGCAGAAGTGAAAGTCCTGGGAACACGTTGTCCTCTCCTACACTGTACTGAGCTCAGTCAGTCAGCCAACTGGCTAGAGGGGCTCATTAACTTAGCTCTGGGACTCAGTTGGTTATTCTGGAAAGATCTAGTGAGCAACCCTCCCTGCCTCCACTTCTGGCCCCCCTCAGCTGCTCTGTTGGGCAGTTGGGGCTAGTGAGGATGGGCAGATCTGGTATATCTCCTCTGTTAACTCTATTTCATTCATACCTTTGTCTTTCAGATTTGGGCTTAGGTTTTTTTCCTTTCTGAACATTTAGAAGCCCCTTGGGCATCAAACTACTTTAGAAGGGGTAATTTCCAAGTTCTGTGTATGTTTTGGGAGCCTGGGAGTACACATGGTTCAAGGCCATTTCTGGGCATAATGGATTGGTAGAAATCTTAATTGGGGAATCCATTCAACTTGGAGAAGATTGCTATGAATCTGTAGCCCAGAGTCTTGCAGCTTCCCAGGGTAGTATACTAGACAGTAGCTACTACCACCTTTTGCTGTCTTGGAAATCCAGCTACCAAAGACATGAAACTTGAAGTCTCTCTGGGCTGTCCTTGAGAAGTATTGAGTTCCCTGTCACTGAGGCTTAAAAGGGATTTGTATTCAGGTATGAGTTGGACTAGATGTCCTTTTCCCTTTCACCTCTAAAAGTCTATGGTTCTTTTTCTATACCTTCTACTTAATTCTCCAGAGCAAGTTATAGGAAATTTTAATGGGAGTGCTGAGTCATAATAACGAAATAAGAAGCATTGAGAAAGTTGGCCCTGGGCCTACATGGGCCTTGATTCCAGCCTGTTCTGGGTCAGCCCAGGGAGGGCTAGTACCCAGGAAGTTCATTGTAGTCAAATCTGGGGTGAGCAGGTTTTGTGTAAAGAGTAGCAGTAACATTCTCAACATAATCAAATTTGGAGCAATACCAGCTGGCCAAGTATTAAAGGTGACATCATGGATGTGGCTGCTTTAGCCCAGGTCCACTGGGCCTCTGACACACCCACCAGCTGTGACTTTGCTTCCTTTCATCACACTAATCCCAAAGAGTCCACTTTTCAACCCATACCTTGGGTTTAGGATCCTGGGTCTGGGGCCTCTAAACATTTGTCTCTGCTTTCTAAGGATATATGGGTACCAGCAAAGCCAGAGCCAAGTCACAATCTACAGTGGTGTTCTTTGTTCCTGATGGCATTTTCCAATCCACATCCCAGGTTTTCATCCTAGTTATACACTCCTTAGTGTTTTTGTCATCATCTGGTCACTAAATCATTTCAGGAGACTAAAGAATACTGCCAATAGAGATGGGGAATCCTTAGTGGATAGTAGGGTGAGTGATACAGCCTACCAAGGCCAGCTTCTGACACTGGGGAAGATCTGGGGTAGTAAGCACTAAACTGAGAGAAGACTAGGTGCTGTCTAGCTGGGAGACCTTGAACAAGTCATCTAATGTCTGTGATTCCTTGTTTACTAGGTAGTAGTTGTGGTAACTACCTCACTGAATTGTGAGGATCAAATATGATTATCTATGTCAAATGCATCATATAAATGGTGGTGGTTCTGATTATAATCATGTTAGGGGAAGGGAATTTAAACTGTGTAGTTTTGGGCATTTATTTATTTGTTTGTTTATTTATTTATTTAAGAGAACTAAGTATAGCAGAGAGAATTAAATTGGTTCAGGCAAGACACCAATAAAAGGAGGATGTAGATCCATGTTTTCGGTTTGAGGTTAGACTGAATGACTTTTGAGTTCAATTTCCAATTTTGTCTTAGCTGGCATCCTGGTTCCAGACCCTGTTCTTCTTGAAGCCATTCAGTGTTAGGCAGTTGGCTTGCCCTTTTTGGACTTTGTTCTCTTTGGGGATGGCCCATTTTTCATGGTCTGTGAGGACTCAGGAATTCTGTCACTTGCCTGGAACTTCTCCATATCCAAACCAAAAATATTAGATAAGACACCCACTGTGCAGGTACTACATGGGATAACAGACACAAAATCCTAACCTCAAAGAACTGGAAAAATAGGTCTGTCATATACAAAAGAACTAGAGGAGAGTGCCAGTCCTGACCTGTCATTGAGAAAATGAGACCAATTCTTTCCATCTTGCCACATCTCCTGCCAAATCTCAATTAAAATCCTGCCTTCTCCAGGAAGCTTTTCCTGCTCTCTCCCTTAATTCTAGTACCTTCTAATGAGCTCCAATTCATTCCACAGTGATTAACAAACTCCCACCTGGCCAAAATATCCTGATCCTAAAAATTTTGAACTTCACTGCCCCACTTTCTCCTTCTCCCCTCTCCCCCCTCCCCCATCATTCAGACTTCTGTCCTCCACTGCTCCATTCCTTATTCACATTTCCCTTCTACTCAATCCTTTCTTCACTTTAAAGCTACCCACCATTTCTATTTTGTTCTCTTGAATGCTTACTCCTTAGGTAACAAACTTGCTTTCCCTTAAATTTTTTAATTTCCTTTTCCTCCCATCTTCTGACTCACTGAAACTTGGCTCTCTCCTGATGATACAGCCTCCCTAGCCTTCCTTTCCAGCATTTTTAACTCATGAATACTTTTACTCATTCTTCCACCCCACTGATCAAGGTAGGGAGTTGGAACATTCCTTTCTCCCCATCGCCACTTCCAAATTCTCTCTACCACTATCTCAGTAACCAATCCTCCTTTGAGGTTCACTCAGTTCATATCTATCACTCAATCAAAATTGTGGTAGCTGTTATAAAGCAACCTTCAGAACACCTTTTCTTTTCTCAATGAGTTCACTGCCTGGCTCAGTCTTTCCTCCCCAATTCCTGCCCTCATACTATGGGACTTCAGTATGCATATTGTACAGAACCTTTCAGTTCTCAACTGATCTATTCCTCTATCCTTCCTCTGCCATACACAAAAAGCTGTACTCTTAATCTAGTCACACCCCCCCATAAATATGACTTCCATGACCATGAATTCTGAAATTACCTTGTCTAACTACAGTCTAATGTTATTCAATCTCTCCCAGTACTCTGAACTCCATACCCTATTCTTCATCAACTTGGTCACCTCCAGTCCCTCTCACCCTCAGTTCTGTCCCAGGCCATCTCCTATACTAGCTGCACTTACTCCCTTCTCCATCTTGAACCCTTCATAAAACAGTTCAACTTTGCACATCCTCTTCCTTCAGTTCCTATCCCTCTTTATAATTGCTGATCTTTCCTTGCCAAACTCCCACCAGCCTCTTACTTCACTCCTACTCATATGCTTTTGAACAGAAAAAAATCAAGAAAGTGCTAACTAGGTGCAACCACTACAAATTTGTTAGATAACTTCAATTTCATTATGGTAAGGCAATCCTTTTACAACTCCCTAATTAACTCATCCCATTCTCTTCATGCGTTTTTCTTAACCTTTTCATCCCTCCTCAAATCTCCTTGGATACCCCCATCCTTACCTTCTCAGATAAGAAACTTACCTTATATTTCTTTTTTTTTAATATTTAATATTTATTCTCATTTTGTACAAATAATGTTTTTATACATTAATAAAATATTCTTGTTTAAGAGTAAACAAAATACCCCCTACCCCCAAAAAATATAGACTTGCTTGAGCGATAAAGTAAAGGGGAGAGAAAAAAATTAAAATAAAAAAAATAATAGTAATAATTGTAGGTATGGCCAGGTGGTGCAATGGACAGAGCACCAGCCCTGGAGCCAGGAGGACCTGAGCCCATATCCAGCCCCATATACCCAACAATCACCCAGCCATGTGACATGCCCCACTGACCACCCCAACCCCACTGCCCTGCAAAAACCAAAAAAAAAAAAAAAAAGAAAAAAAGACCCAAAAGAAAATAAAATAGTAATCATAGTAGGGGTGGCTGGGTGGCAGACAGAGCATTGGCCCTTGAGCCAGGAACACCCAGGTCCAAATCTGGCCTCAGACACCCAATGATCACCCTGCTATGCAGCCCCAGGCAGGCCACCCAGCCCCATTTGTCCTGCACCCCCCAAAAAATAATAATAATAAAAAATGTGCTTCAGTCTTTGTTCCAACACCAATAACTCTGTCACAGGTGGATCACATTCTTTATAAGTCCATCGCAAAAGTTACTTCCATATTTTTCCACTGTTGCCATTGCTGATCACAACTCCCTCCTTTCTTATTTCTCCACTACCATGTACTATATTTTCTCTCTCCTTTCACTCTGACTCTGCTGTAGGGTAGCTGATTGGCCCAGCAGACAGATCCCTGTTCCTGGGGCCAAGAGGCCCCAAGCCCCCTTACCACCCTTTTAGGCCCAGTATCCACCAGGCCCTATGGTCCCAGACAGGCTATCCAATCCCAGCCCCTTGCAAGAAGTAAAAAAGAAAATGTGTTATATCTGACCCCTCTCCCACCATGGTCCATCCTCTCTTCCATCACTCATATCCCCCCTTTCCCCCTGTCCCCCCCTTCTTCTTACTCCAGATGCCTACAACCCATTGAGTATATATGCTGTTTCTTCTCCTAGCCACCTCTAATGAGAGCAAAGATTCCCTCATTCCCCCTTGTCTTCCCCCCTTCCATATCATTGCAATAGCTCATTGTAATAAAGAAAAATCTTATTATATGAAATACCTTGGCCTATTTTCTTTCTCCCATTACATTTCCTTTTTTTCTATTGACTCCATTTTTACACCATATTTTATTTTCAAATTCAGCTTCCTCCTGTGCTTCAACTATAAAAGCTCCTTCTACCTGCTCTTATTAACTGAGAAGGTTCATATGAGTATTATCAGTATCATTTTTCTATATAGGAATACATGTAGTTCATCATTAAGTCCCTCATATTTTCCCCTTCTCCAATCTCTATGCTTCACCTGAGTCCTGTATTTGAAGGTCAAACCTTCTGTTCAGCTCTGGCCATTCCAACAGGAACATTTAAAATTCCCCTGGTTTATTGAAAGTCCATCTTTTTCCCTGGAAGAGGACATTCATTTTTGCTGGGTAGTTGATTCTCGGTTGCATTCCAAGCTCTTTTGCCTTCCAGTATATTATATTCCAAGCCCTATGAGCTTTTAATGTAGTTGCTGCTATAAGTCCTGTGTAATCCTGATTGCAGCTCCACAGTATTTGCATTGTGTCCTTCTGGCTGCTTGTAATATTTTCTCTTTGACTTGGGAGTTCTGGAACTTGGCTATAATATTCCTGGGGGTTGGCTTTTTGGGATCTCTTTCTTGGGGGGATCGGTGGATTCTCTCTATTTCTATTTTGCCCTATGCTTCTAGGATATCAGGGCAATTTTCCTGTAGTAATTCTTTGAAAATGATGTCAAGGCTCTTTTCCTGATCATGATTTTCAGGTGTTCCAATAATTTTTAGATTATCTTTCCTAAATCTGTTTTCCATATCAGTTGTTTTTTCAATGAGATGTTTCACATTTTCTTCTAATTTTTCAATTTTTTTGGTTTTGAAGTAATGAGTCCTGATTTCTCGTAAATTCATCTATCTCCCTGAGTTCTATTCTTTGTCTGAAGGATTTGTTTTCCTCAGAGAGCTTTCTTATCTGTTTTTCCATGTGGCCAATTTTGCTTTTTAAAGCATTCTTCTCCTCAATAACTTTTTGAACTGTTTTATCCATTTGACCTAAGCTGGTTTTTAGCATGCTATTTTCTTCAGCATTTTTTTGTATTTCCTTGACTAAGCTGCTGACTTCATTCTCATGTTTTTCCTGCATCTCTCACATTTCTTTCTCCAGTTTTTCTTCTAACTCCCTCATTTGATTTTCAAAGTCTTTTTTTGAGCTCTGTCATAGCCTGATCCCAATTTCTATTTTTCTTGGAATCTTTACATGCAGGAGTTTGTGTTTCCTCATCTTCAGACTGAGTATATTGATCCTTCTTGGGATCATAGATAATGTATTTCTCAATGGTGTTCCTCTTTTTTCTCTGCTTGCTCATTTTCCCAGCCTAAGCCTGTTTTTGGGGTGCTTCCTGAGCTTTTGGGACACTCCCACAAGGGTCTCAGTGTATGAGGCTCTGTCCTCCCTCCTGGTCTTCGAATGACCATAAGCGCCCCCCTCTGCCATGGGGCTGAGGTGGGGGGGGGCCTGCTGTTCTATGGGGGGGCCTAGACTGCTATCAGGATCTGAATGTGTTCAGAGCCCCAGAGTCCTGTTCCAGGGGCAGAGGACAGAGCTCTGCAGTCTCTCTTCACTCCCCTCCCTCAGCTCAATGGGCTCATGCCCTGGGGGCTCCTGGTTATGTTTCCTGGAAATGGAATGCAGTGGCCTCGCTGCACACTTGTGTGACCTGAGGGCTGGACTTCACGTGTTCGCTCTGGCAGAGGTTCCCCCCACACCCAGCTGTTCCACCAATTTGCCTGGTGCTCCTGGGGTGTAGGTCAGGAAACTCCCCCGCTGCTGTGAGCCCTGGCTCCCAGTGCCCTGGGGCTGCCTTTGGGAGGCTGAAGTTATTTCACTCTGTTGGGCCACCCCTCTGGGGGGCCGCCCCTCTGACCCCGGGGAGCAGAGCCTTTCTGCTCTTTTCCAGGTTACCTTGAGTAGGAGAACTGCCTCATTGGGTCCCTCTGTGGGTTCTGTCTCTAGAAAATTTAGTTGGAGTCCTTAGTTTCTAAGCTTTATGAGAGAATGTGCTCTTGTCGCCATCTTGCCTCCCCCCCTGGATTATCCTTACCTTATATTTCACTGAAAAAATTGAGTCCATTCACAGAGAGCTTTGTCCTCTCCCTTCTTCTTCATTTCACATCGCCCAGATGCCTTCTGTGACTATTTTTTTCCCTTAACTGTTCCATGAAGTAGTGACCCTTCTTATTAACAAGTCAAACCCTTCTAACTGCATAAAAGACCCTATTCCTGTCTGGTTTTTTTCAGGCCCCACTAGCTATTATTGTCCTATATCTCTTCTGTCCTTTGTTATGTTCTCATTTCCATTTCCTTTCCTCTCACTCTCTTCTTAACTCTACAGTCTGGCTTCAATTGAAATTACTCTCTCTAATTATTCATGATCTCTTAATTGCCTGATCTTAATGCATTTTCCTATCTTCATCCTTCTTGACTTTGCTGCAGTCTTTGACACCGTTGAACAACCTCTTCTCCATGATAATCTTGATCAGAAGGGATATTTAAAGTGCTCAGTGCAGTGACTGGCACATCATTGTTCATTCTTAGTTTTTGAAGAGGACCAATTCACAGGGGAAGCAATGTGCTGACTTGCACGTGAATTGGATTACAGTGAGGCAGAGTTGCAAAAGGTTCTCGGCCTCCCTCTTTTTTCCAGAGTCCTTGAAATTCAGTGGCAGGACAGAAGTCAAGGCAACTAGTGTTGACCCAGGATGCACTGAATGACTTAGACATTGTTGATGCCTGGCCAAGCTGTAAGGCCTTCTTCAACTGCCATCATGGCCATTGGAACAAATTGATCTCATCTGCCTATTTTATCAGGGATCACTGATGAGTTTGAGGCCTGACAATTATTCTCAATTTGGTTTAGCCCATTTGCCAAAATGGTTTTAAAGGGGTTTTTGGTTACTACTCATGCCCTGGCTTCTTCTTTTTATTTTTTAGGAAGAACAAGACATTTATTAATGAATCTGATGTGGTGTGTCCTAATGTTTCTTGTTGGCAGCTGCTACCTGTCCAGCAATTCTGTCCAGGTCTCTCTGGCCCTGAGGTGTCAGCTTCTAGCCCCCATCCTGGTGGTTCATCATCTTGAGGCCTTCCAAGGCTTGTAGGACCCTCTGGGCCATGCTCTTGGAGCCTCTGCTAAAGTGACTGGGCATAGATCCTTCTCTCCTCTGACACTGAGTACAAGCTTGGACTATTGCAGTAGCTTGCTAATTGGTCTCACTGCCTGAAGTCTGTATCCTTTCTCTGACAGAAACTCACACAAACACACTCACTCTCTCTCTCTCTCTCTCTCTCTCTCTCTCTCTCTCTCTCTCTCTCCCTCCCCCTCCCCAGTCAGTAAACTCCACTGACTCCCTATCACCTACAAGATCAAATATAAAATTCTCTAACTTTCAGATACCTTCACAACCTAGCCTTCACGTCAATAACACTAACCTCCTAGTACTTCTTGAGCAAAACATCCATATCCAGACTAGGGACATTTTCCCTGACTGTCTTCCATGCCTGGATTGCTCTCCTGCCACATCTCTACTTCCCTGGCTTCCTACAAGTCCCATTTAAAATTCTACTTTTTTATAAGAGACCTTTGCTAGTCCCTTTTAATGCTCCATTGTTTATCCCCAATGTATCATGTATATATATTTTAGTTGAATATAGTTGTTTTCATGTTATCTCCCTCATTAGACTGTGAGTCCCCGGACAGCAAGAACTGTCTTTGTCTTTTTTTGTACCCCTAACATGGTGTCCAATACATAGTAAATGCTTAATTATTTTGTATTCACTCACTATTTGGACAATTGTGCTTGTCCTATTTCTTTTAATTCTGTATGTCCAGCAAAGTCTTGACTTTAATTTTGACATCTATAAAATGGAGTGAACAAACCTTAAGTGACCTTCAAATGATAATAAAAATAACTCAAACTTATAGATACTTTATATTAATTATTATTGATTTTTATCTTCTCTACCTTCCTATCACCATTTCAGATAGTTCAAGTAATGATTTTTCTCCCTATCCCTTTCACATTTGTTACACTTCTCCCTGTGCCTAATTGTGTAAAATGAATTTTCCCCTACCTCTCTTTTCTTCCCTAATATTTCCTCCCCCCATTTTCCTTTCTTCTTTTAAGATCAACAAAACACATCAAAATCCCTCTGCCTTATTGGACTCCCTCTATGACCTCTGACGACATGACCCTTAGGAGAAGCTTATATTATTCCCACCTCCTCATTTGAATACGTGCATTCTATCCTTATGAAGTCTTTTTTTGATATCTCACTTGTATTTACTATTTTTGTATTTCTCTTAATTTCCATGTTTGTCAAAGATTCCTAATCCCTTCAACTTCTAAGGAATGCTTGAAAGACTTATGTTTCATTAAAGGTATATTTTCCTCCCCTTTAAGATTATATGAAGTTTTTGGGGTGACTCGGTGGCGCAGTGGATAAAGCACCAGCCCTGGAGTCAGGAGTGCCTGGGTTCAGATCTGGTCTCAGACACTTATTAATTACCTAGCTGTGGGCAAGCCACTTAACCCCATTTGCCTTGCAAAAAACCTAAAAAAAAAAAGATTATATGAAGTTTTGCTAAGTACGTTATTCTTGGTTGTAAGCTTATATCTTTTGCCTTTGTAATATCAAAGTCCATGCTTTCTACTCTGTTGTAGTGGTAGCTTCTAAGTCTTGTGTATTCCTTACTTGTTCTAACTTTCTAGCTGTTGCAGTATTTTTTTACTTATTTGACCTGGAAGCTCTGGATTTTAGATATCATATTCCTGGTATTTTTCATTTGGGGTTTCTTTTAGGAGGTGATTGGTGAATTCTTGCTATCTTCACTTTACCTTCTTCTGATATGTCTGGGGAGCTTTCCTTTTATGGCTCTCATTTTGTCCCATGATTCCTAAATTATTTCTCCTTGATCTGTTCCCTAGGTCAGTTATCTTTCCAGTGAGATAGCTTGCATTTTCTTATTTTAACTTTGTTTTATTTCTCATTGTCTCATAAAGCCATTGATTTGTTTGATTTATTCTGATTTTTAGGGAATCTTAACATGATAAAAATGTATATTTCTTGTGCTAAACTGTTCATTCTCTTTTCAAATATTTCCTGTAAAGCCCTCATAATATCATTTTAATATGGAAATATGTTAAACATGATTATTCATGTATAACCTATATCAGATTACTCGTGAGGAGGGAGGGAAGAGAGCGAGATAGAAAAATGTGGAACTCAAAAGCTTACAAAATGATGAATGTTCAAAATTGTCTTTGTAATTGAAAAAATAAAATAATATACAAAAATATTTCAAACCCCTTTTTAAACTCTTATTTCTTCAAGGAATTCTAATTGATCTTGTGGCCAAGCATGTTTTTGTTTGGGGTTTTGTTTTTTTTTTGAGGCTTTTCTTGGAGGATTTTGGGAGTTATTCTTTTCTTGGTTTGTTTCTTGGGTGTTCCTGGCACCATAATAGCTCCTTATCTTTTTTTGTTTACTCATTCTTCTAGTCTTGGTTCTCCAATTAGTATTTTGTGTTAGGGCCAGATTCTATGCACTCCTGGCAGGTCTCTTGTGGCCTTGTATGGCCCTGGTTTTTCTTGTGTGATATCCTGCTACTATGTTCTTTGAGTATCAATTGCCATGTTCTTCAAGGGTCACAGGGTCAGTTTAATCCAAGGAGTTGTGACATTTGTGCATGTCCTGTGCAGTCAGATCAAGGCCATGGTCTGATCACTTATCTCTTCAGCTTTTCAGGTTCCAGGCCTTAGTTTGGGTCTAGGCACCATAGCTACAGACATGCTCCTGGGTGGTCCCAGCCACCAGTTAACTGGAAAGCTCAGCAGGTTCAGAACAACTTCACTACTGGCTTTACCCTCTTATGGACCTGGGGTTGAATCATGATCTTTTCTGGGGTTACTGCTTGCCTTACCTTAGGCTAACTCATCCATTCTGTGGAGGAATAATGCTACTAACTCAGACTTGTTCTGGATCTGTAATTCCTGTTCTCCTCTTGGTTAACTTCTCATTACTGGCTTACCCACATGTTCTGGGGGCTGTGTCTGGGGAAACTCTACACTTCTGTTTTGGTTAGGAGATTGAGGTCATGATTTACCCTAGGTGATCCCTTTATCAGAGCCCTGGTCTCTTAAGTCCTTACAGCTGGTTCTTCTACAGACCACTTCCTGCTCACCTGGCTTAAATATGAGTCCATGATTAGCTCTGAGCATCCAGTGCTTTAGGCCTAGCTCTGAGATCTTGATTCTAAATCCATATTCCTAGTCCCTGTTGGTCTAGCTCAGAGCTCTGGCCACTGAATCCATATCCATAATCCCAGTCTACCAACTCATAATTGCTCTCCTTGTCACTTGCTTATAGATTAAATTTACAAAAAGACCCATTTCTATAATTTCTCCTTTGATTTTCTTTCTAGGGAAATCAGTATCAGTTTTGGCATTCTTCTTAGATCATTGTTGAAGGACTTGTAAGGGGAACTGGGCTATGCTGCTGCTTCCTCCTGTGGTTTACAAGGCAGTTCTTAACAACATTTTTGTAAGATAGGTAATGTAAATATTATCCCTATTTAGAGGGGGAGAAAAGGGAACCTTAGAGAGGTAAAACTATTTGTCTAAAGTCATAGCTAATGCTTTACCAGATCTAAAATTATATTATAAAGCATCAGTCATCAAAACTGTCTGGTATTGGCTAAGAAATAGAGTGGTGGATCAGTGGAATAGACTAGGTGCTGTAGCAGGAAATAGTTATAGTAACCTGTTTGATAAACCCAAAGAGTCTAGCTATTGGGATAAAAACTCTCTCTCTCCAATAAAAACTTGGGAAAATTGAAAGTTAGTATGGAAGAAACTTAGATTAGACCAACACCTCACACCCTATACCAAGATAAGGTCAAAATGGATACAGGATCTAGACATAAAAAACAATATTATAAGTAAACTATAAGATCAAGGAGTAGTTTACCTGTCAGATCTTTGGAAAGGGAAGCAGTTTATGACCCAGAAAGAGATGGAGAACATCATTAAAAACAAACTAGATAATTTTGATTACATTAAATTACATTAAATTTGCACAGAAAAAATCAGAAGAAATGTAGTAAATTGGGAGACAATTTTTACAACTAGTATTTCTGACAAAAGACTCATTTCTAAAATATACAGAGAACTGAGTCAAATTTTCAAAAAAAAAAAGCCACTCCCCAATTGACAAATGGTCAGTGGATATGCCAAGGCAATTTAGAGATGAGGAAATCAAAACAATCCATGTTCATATGAAAAATTGCTCTAAATCACTACTTATTAGAGAAATGCAAATTAAAGCATCTCTGATGTACCACCTCACACCTCTCAGACTGGCCAATATGACCAGAAAGGACAATGATCCATTTTGGAAGGGATGTGGGAAATCTGGGTCACTAATACATTGTTGGTGGAGCTGTGAACTCATCCAACCATTCTGGAGAGCAGTTTGGAAATGCACCCAAAGGGCAACAAAAATGTTCATACCCTTTGATCCAGCAATACCGCTACTGGGTCTATACCCTGAAAAGATTATGAAAAAGGGTAAAAATATCACTTGTACAAAAAAAATAGCAGCCCTGTTTGTGGTGGCACAGAATTGGAAATTAAGTAAATGTCCTTCAGTTGGGGAGTGGCTTAACAAACTGTGGTTATGTATGTCACGGAACACTATTGTTCTGTTAGAAACCAAGAGGGATGGGAGTTCAGGGAAGCCTGGAGGGATTTGCATGAACTGATGCTGAGTGAGATGAGCAGAACCAGGAAAACACTGTACACCCTAACAGCAACATGGGGGTGATGATTAACCCTGATGGACTTGCTCATTCCATCAGTGCAGCAATCAGGGACAATTTTTGGCTATCTTTGATGGAGAATACCATTTGTATCCAGAGAAAGAATTGTGGAGTTTGAACAAAGACCAAAGACTATTACCTTCAATTTAGGGGGAAAAAACTATCTTATTATATAATTTTGCTATCTCTTATACTTTATTTTTCTTCCTTAAGGATATGATTTCTCTCTTGTCATATTCAACTTAGATCAGTGTATACCATGGAAACAATGTAAAGAACAACAGACTGCCTTCTGTGGGGGGTAGGGGAAGGGAAGCAAAAAGCTTTATAAAAAATAAATTCATAGCTAATGAATGACAGCAGTTCAAATCACAGCTAAAATCTTACTTTGTACAGGAATTCTTTCCTAGTCTCTCTTAATTCAAGTACCTTCCTTCTGTAGGTTATTTCCAATTTATCCTTGTTTGTACATAGTTATTTAGATATTATACCTCCTCCCATCCATTAGATTGTGAACTCATCATCAGCAAGGATTGTCTTTTTTAAAAACAATTCAGTGTTATTATATTTTTAGTTTTGAATTCTATCTCTCCCTCCTTCTACTTTCCCTCCCACTAAAAGGGAAAACAAAACTCATTACAAATATGTATAGATATGCAAAACACATTCCTTCATTAGCCATATCAAAGAAGGAAAAGAGGAAGGGAAGGAAAGGAGAGAGCAAGAAAATATGCTTGAAATTGTATTTTGATTGTATCCGTTCTTAATTTGGAGGTGTTATAACATGTTTAATCATGAGGCCTTTGAAATTATGGTTAATTATTGTGTTGATTAGGGTTCCTGGGACAACTAGATAGCACAGTTGATAGAGCACTGACCCAGAAGTCAAGTGGTCCTGAGTTCAAATCCAGTCTTAGACATCTGACACTTAAGCAAGTCACTTAATCTTGATGGCCTTACAAAAACCTATCAATAAATAGAGTTACAAGTCTTTAAGAATTAATTATCTTTGCAATAGTTTTTACTTTATAAATGATTCTTTTGGTTCTACTAACTTCTGCATTAATCAGTTGTTACAAAGTCTTTTCAGGTTTTGAAATCATCCCTTTCATCATTTCTTTATTCATTCTTTTTCCTAATCAAAATAGCTGGTAACTTATCTATTTTATTTTTATAAGCTTCTTCAACTTTTCCTCCTTAAACTCTTTCCTTCCTATTTGCTTGTTCTATAAGATGTGTGTGTGTGTATACAAACTTTTTTTGTGTACTTCTCTTATGTGAGATAATTTTCTCCTAATCTTTCTTCCCCATTCTTTTCCCAATGTGTTCTTCTTCCTTGCCCATTCCATTCTTCTTTTGAGATCATCCAAACACAATAGAATCATACTCAGACCCTCTGTCTAATTAGACTTCTATGACCCATGGTGATAATAAAGTTCTGAGGAGTTACATGTATAAAAGAATGTGGTTTAACTTTGTTTCGTCTTTTATTATTTCTTACTCATGTTTACGTTTTTATGCTTTTCTTGATTTCTTTGGATGTTGGATGTTTTACTTGGCTCTGGTCTTTTTCTCAGTAATGTTTGGAAGCCTTCCCATCCCTTAATGGTTCATTTTCATCTCTATAAGATTATACTGAGTTTTGATGGATGGTCTTGGTTGTAAGTATAGGTCCTTTGTCTTTTGGGATATATTCCAAACTCTCTTCTCTTTTATTGTGTTGGCTACTAGGTCTTGTAAGATCTTGATTGAAGCTCTTTGTTTCTTGATTTCTTTTTTTCTGACTCTTTACGGTATTTTCCCCTTCATCTGCAAGCTCTGGATTTTAAATGCTTTAAGTATTTATGGAAATTTTCACTTTGGAGTTTCTTTCAGAGGGTGACTGATGGCTTTTTCATTCTCTACTTTGCCCTTTCTTTCTAAGAGAACTACATAGTTTTCTTTTATGGTTTGTTGAAATATGATAACTAAGGCTTTTTTTAGTCATAGCTTTTGTTGCCCAATAATTCTTAAAATATCTCTCCTCAATCTTCTTTCTAGGTGAGTTGTTTTTCTTGTGAGGTATTTTACATTTTCTTCTCAATTTTGACATTAATTATTTCCTAATGTTTGTTTCATGGAGTCATTCATTAGCTTTCATTCCAATTTTCAAGGAGTTATTTTCTTCAGTAAGGTTTTGTGCTTCTTTTTCCAAGTTATTAATCCTCATTATCATCTTTCTTTTCTAGTTCTTAACTTTTTCCCCTATTCTTTTTCAGTATTGCCCTCATTTGTTTTTTAATTACTTGTAAGCTTCTTTATTTCTTCTAGAAATTCTTATTGCACTTAATTCTGAGTTGGATTTATCTTTGAGACTTTGCTTGTAGTTGAGGATTTTTTTTTTCAGTCATGCTCCTTTTCTCTGTATTTTAAGTTTCTTTAAGTAAGACTCCTTACTTACTTATTTACTTACCAAGACTTGAGCTGACAGGAAAAACCTAGTAGTTGTAGCTATTCCCAGCTTGGGAAGAGAGGAAGTGAGTTGAGTATTAGGTCTGCCAGCCCAACTCTTGCCCTGAGGGTCCTTACTTAAGGAAATGAGAAGCCTTGAGGAAAGACTAAGGGGATTTAGGTTGTCTTCTGCACAACAAGATTGAAAGGATCATTTAATTATTTCAAGTTTGAAGAGTTATTTTCTTCTCTCTCCGAAAGAGAGAAGAGGAATATAGGAGATCCTATTATTCAATTATAATCAGTATCAGGAAAAGACCACATAAAGTAAATCCTCTAAATGGGGACCAACATTTCATAGTAAATAAGGTATGTTTGCATCTGTTGTGTAAGTTTCAAGAACCTTATCTGACCTTATTCTTAATAACATTTAGTTATAATCACAACTCTTCAAATTCTTAGAATGAATCAAATGTTGATTGAGATTTTGCAGATAACTTTTTGAATATATTGCATGATACACAGGATTACACAGATTAAACAAAGATTAGTAAAAATAAAGATGTAAGCAGTCCATGGGCCTCAGATTAAAAACTTCTGTTTTACAGAAAGTACAAGATTTCATCTTTTAAAAAGAATAGATTAAAGGGGGGGGGGTGGTACAAGTAAAAAATAAAGAACAAAATACCTAAGGAAGTAATTCTTTCAGAGGTAAATGATCACACTATTTTCTAACCTAACAAAAAAAAAACCCAAAAAGTTTTAATGAAACTTTTAAAAATCATCTAAAAATTTACTGTGTACTAAGAAAGACACAAAAAATAAAAAAAAATATATGATAGCAGTATTTGATAAATTTTGCCCTATCTCATAAGTTTTCCTAATATCCTCTCCATCTTTTGTTATTCAAATTATTCTCTTATGTACCTTCTACTTCAGGTCTATCTCCTCTCACCCCTTCCATTCTAATTTACTTACTCATCCACTGTGTCAAACTTTCTCCTATCTTAAACCACTTCTCTTGGTCCTTCCATCTTGTGGCACTTGTTGAGATCTATCTCCCTATAGCTAACACTGCATCTTGGGTCATCCTTTCAAATAGGGTCTATATTTTTTTTCATTTGTTGTTGTTGTTCAGTCATATTTAGTAGAGTCCAACCCTTTTTGATCTCATTTGTGGTTTTCTTAGTAGAGATACTGAAGTAATTTGTCGTTTCCTTCTCCAGCTCATTTTCCAGTTGAGAAAATTGAAGCAAACAAGGTGAAGTGATTTGCCCAGGATCACACAGCTAGTTAGAGTCTGAGATCAGATTTGAACTCAGGAAAATTAGTCTTCCTGATTTCAGGCCCGGTTCTCTTTCCATTGTGCTGTCATTTTTACTCCTACTCCAGCATTAAAGGCGTCAGGCTTCTTTGCTTCATTGCTACTTCTAGACTCCTCTTCTACAAGCATACTTGAAACCTGTCGGCCTTTGAGATTCATGCAATCCTTATTTATGGCCCAATTTGGTAGCCATTATCTGCCATCTCCTAGGATATTCTCTCCTTTCTGAATGAATTTTGCACCTAGTTCATACTTCCTCTCTCTCAACTTTGCAACATTGAACTCATACCACAGAATTTAAGCATGTACATTAATGTCCCCTCATAGACTTGTTTCTCAGTCTGTTCAGTTCCTATGACCTACCTCTTGTTCAGCCATATACAGTGATGGTCATATTCTTGAACTTTCCATTATTCAGAAAGTGTTCCCCTTTCATCTTCATGAAACTCTGTAATTTATCAGATTATAACCTTTTTTTCCTTTCCTTTTCACTGCCTTACTTCCCCCAAATCCAAACTCTTCAGTATGATTTGAGAAGCGCTAGGTGGTGCTGTGGTGTAGTGGGTAGATCAGGAAGACCCAAATTCAAATTTGACCTTTACCACTTAACAACTGGATGACCTTGCGCTAGTTTGTTCACCTTAGTTGGCCTCAGTTTTCTCCTCTGTAAAATGGGGATAATTGTTGTGACAATTAAATGAAACTAGAATTGCATAACACTTTGCATAGTATCTGGCACAGAGCTGTTTATATGTCAGCCATCATCACTACTCCTTTGATTTCTCTGTCCTGTACTGGACCATCAGCCTAACTCTGGCTAGCCCCATCTTCCTTTCTTTATTCTTACTAATCCTTAACTGAAATAGTTTTTCCTTAAGGTATGAATTTTAAAAGTATCTGTACTACATACCAAAAAAAGAGTCTGTGACACAGTGCCTTAGTAATCCATTTCATCATCCTTTACTTTCAAATTCCTGTTCTATCTTTGTTCTTTGTTCTATCACCAATTATTCCTTGATAAACTGCTTGAATTACTTTTACTCTGTGCTTTCTTCACTCCTATTCATATCCTGTAGAACCAAATTGGAGGAAATCATAAAACCATGCTGAATAGGTTCACTATGATCATCTTACTTGGACCCTTAACTGCAACAAGGAAGTCCTACTCCCTAATTGATTTCTTTCCCTACTCACTAGAGTAGCTTTCCAAACCTCTTTTCTCTTTGTCTTCCATATTATTCCCTTTCCCTAAAAATTCTTTACTACCTCTAGGACTCATAAGCCTCAACTTATTCTTCATCCAAAAAATTCAGATCATTTGTCATGAGGTCCCTCTTTTTCCCTCCTCATCTCACATCCCACTGACTTCATCCTTCACTTTTTTCCCTTTAACTCCGTGTAGGCTGAAGAGGTAGTCTGACTCCTTCCCAAGGCTAGCCATTCTCCAGCTACTGAGGTTCTTTCTAACCCCATATTTCCCAGCAGATTACCCCTCAATATTATTTTCTCCCTCTCTACTCTTCAGTTTTTCCTTCTTTTACTGATTCCTTCCATGCTGCCTACAAACACACCCAAGACTCTACACTCCTTTAAAAGAAAAAAAATTTCACTTGATCCTATATCTCTCTCTTCCTCTTCTCAGCTGAACTTGAAAAGGATATCTCCATTCTGGACCTCCTCTTCCTGTCATCTCACACTTTTCTAAACCTTCTCTAAACTGAATTCTGACCTCATTATTCACTTGAAATTACTCTGTAGAAAGCAGTGGATTTTAGGGGATCTGTGGATAGATTTTGAGAGGTTCATAAACTTTGATAGGGGAAAAAATGTACATCTTATTCTTACTAACCTCTATCTGAAATGATTTCCTTCAATTATGAGTTTAAAAGAATCATGAAGCTATTCTAGACTGAAAAAGGGGTGCATCACACTTTTAAAAAAAGGTTTAAAACTCCTGATCTGGCATTACCTGTAATCTCTTAATTGTCATACAACATAGCCTTTTTTCTTTATTTTTTTCCAATTACATGTAAAGATAATTTTCACCATTTTTTGGCAAGATTTTGAGTTCCACACATTTCTCCTTCTCTTCCTCCCTTCCTGCTATCCTGTTGATAGAAGTTATACATATGCAATTATGTTAAACATATTTCCACATTGGTCATGTTGTAAAAGAAGAATCAGAACAAACGGAGAAAAAAATCATGAGAAGGAAAAAGCAAGTTTTAAAAAGTGAAAATAGTTTGTATGTTTTGATCTGCATTCAGATTCCCATAGTTCTTTCTCTGGATGTAGATAGCATTTTCCATCATGAGTCTTTTGGAATTATCTTGAATCACTGTATTGTTGAAAGGAACTAAATCTTTCATAGTTGATCATCACACAATATTATGTTAAAGTATACAATGTTCTGCTTCTACTCCACTCAGCTTCAGTTCATATAAGTCTGTCCAGATTTTTCTGAAGTTTGTGCATTTGTTATTTATCTCTTTTTTTTCTTTTTTTAAATTACTCCAAACATTTTTCCCCCAATTACATGAAAAGATAGTTTTCAACATTCATCCTTTTGCAAACTTTTGAATTCCATGTTTTTCTACCACCTTCTTTTCCCACTCCCTCTCCTTGGCAGCAAACATATGATATAGGTTGTACAATCATGTTTAACATATTTCCATATTAGTCATATTGTAAAAGAAGAATTAGAACTAAGGGGGGAAAACATGAGAAAGAAAGTAAAAGCATAAAGTAAATTTTTTAAATGAGCATAATATTTTGCTCACATTCAGAATCCATAAGTTTTTCTCTGGATGTGGATGGCTTTTCTTTTTAACAGGTCTCCCAGGATTGTTCTTAGTCACTGAACTGCTGAGAGGAGCTGTGTCCATTATATTTGTTCATCTCACAATGTTGCTGTTAGTGCAATGTTCTTTTGACTGTTCACTTCACTCAGCATCAGTTCATGCAAGTCTTTCCATGCTTTTCTGAAGTCTGGCAGTTCATGATTTCTTACAGAATAGTAGTACTCCATAATATTCATATACCATAGTTGTTCAGAAGTTTCCCATTTGATGGGCATTCCCTCAATTTCCAATTCTTTGCCACCAGAAAAAAGCTGCTGGGGTGGCTAGGTGGTGCAGTGGATAGAGCACTGGCCTTGGAGTCAGGAGTACCTGAGTTCAAATCTGACCTCATACACTTAATAATTACCTAGCCATGTGGCCTTGGGCAAGCCACTTAACCCCATTGCCTTGCAAAAACTAAAAGATAAAAGAGCTGCTGTACATATTTTTGTACATGTGTACTTTTTCCCCTTTTCTTCATAACCTTTAAAAAAATTCTCCTCTTTCTTGAACCCTTGGTAGCATTTGTCACTTTTCACCTCCTTCTCCATCTGGAGATTGTTCTGTTTTCATGACTATTATCCTGGTTTTCCTCCTACTTGTCTGACCATTTCTCAGTCAATATTTTGCTAGTGGGTGTAGGGTGTGTTCAAGGAAGACTAGAATCTTGGTGTGAGGGTTGCTGAGCCCTCTTCAAGTTTGCTTTCCATCTCTGATGTCCACCTGAGCCACCTAACTTTCACCTGTGGCTCCAAGAAGCTGTTGCATACACAGGAGCTACACCCCAGTAAACCGTTTGGCAGGCGGGCTAAATCTAGATTGACGGTAACTGAGAGAGTCTCAAACTCATCAGTGAATAATGGGGAGATGTCTACTGCAAGCATGTGAAGTCTTCCATTGGTGGAATGGGCAGAGGAGAACAATTCATTCCAGTGGCCATGAAGCCAACTGAAGCAGGTGCTGTGGAGCGCTTAGAGTTTGGTTAGACATTAAGGATATCAAGTCATCCATTGTATCTAGAGCCTTCACCACTTATCTTAATTCTGTCTCATTCTGCTGGATCATAAAGACTTTGGAAGAGGGTGTGAGGTAATTGATTTCATGCAGCTCTGCCTCACTTAAATCAAATTTACACACACACACACACACACACACACACACACACACACACACACAAACAAAAACATCACTCATAACCATTCTACCCAAGTCCTGTGTTGATAGACAAGTGATAAAGCAGCAAGTGCAGATACACTGGGAGCTGTAGTCACAACCCTGCACACAGGTGGCCCAGGCCATAGTGTTGTTTCTCCACTGAAAGTAGCAATGGGATTCAGACCCCCCTCCCCACCTTGGTGACTGAGCAGTCCTTTTAAGGATCACACTGCTCACCTTCTGATGTGAGGAAAGGGTTAGAAAAGGTGACTTAAAAATTGTCTGCAACCCTGGCCTGATTACTATGGCAGGCAGGGAATCCCACAGTGTGGTCCAGACACAAAAAAATCTACAAAAACTTCTTCAAAGAAGATTCCACTCACTATTGGTGCATGGAACGTGCATGTTCACAAACAATACAAGATCCAGTAGACCTGAAAGGTGAACAGTTCTTGTTACAAGAGAGCTCAGCAGGTATAATATCTGAATAGCAACCCTGATTGAAACAAGTTTGGCAAATGAAAGCCAGCTTACTGAAGTTGGAGCTGGATACATGTTTTTTTGGAGTGGTCACAATGAAGGGGAGTGCTGTGAAACTGGGGTAGGTTTTGTAATCAATACTAATCTAGTCAGTATTCTTGAATGCCTACCAAAAGGCATGAACAACAGGCTCATGACAATGAGATTGCTACTTCCAGGAAAACGCCATGCCACACCATCATCAATGCCTATGCTCCCACCTTGATGAACACTGATGAAGTTAAAGAAAAATTTTATGAAGACCTGTAGACTGTTATCATCAAAGTACTAAAAGAGGATAAGCTTATAATTCTAATGCTAAAGTAGGCTCAGATTATCAGACATGGCAGGGATGGGAGGAATGGAGTTAGAAACAGCAACAGCAATGGTCACCTTCCACTGAGGACTTGCATATCTCATGATCTTTACTTCACAAACACCTTTACCCAAATGCAATAACACTGCCTAGATGCACCCTCATAGCAAACAGTGGCATCTGTTAGACTATGTGATTGTAAGGAGAAGAGACAGACAGAATGTGGCAATGTGTGTGCAGAGTGCTGAACTGATCATAGACTCACCCTCTCTAAGCTAAATATCCACATTCAACCAAAACTGTGGCCTCAAGGCAAAATGTATACTAAAAGAATTAATGCCAAGAGATTAGAGTGTCTCAATGAGCAGGAACAGTTTGCTGCTAACTTGGAGGGAAAACTGAGCCAACATACAGTTGGCAACAGTGGAGCAGAAAAATTGTGGGCAGCTTTCAGAGATCTGGTGTACAGCACTGCATTTGCTCATCTGGGCCAGAACACTTGCAAACACCAAGAGTTGTTTAATGAAAATGATGGGGAAATACAGAAGCTGCTAAGTAAAAAATGAGAACTCCACAGGGTTACTAGCAGGATAGTACATCTATTTCTAAGATAGCAGCTCTTAATTCCATCAAAAGGAAAGTCCAAGCAAAGCTTAGAGAGATGCAGGACTTGTGGCTCAGTAAGAAGGCAGATGAAATTCAGTTTTACATAGACAGTAACAAGCCAACATATTTTTGTGATGCCCTGAAGGCTGTTTATGAGCCAAAGACATGGTGTTTCTCAACTACTCAGTGCTGATCACATTGATCAACAATAGGGACATGATCCTAGAGAGATGGGCTGAACACATCCATAGTGTTCTTAACAATCATCAGTCAATGCAGAAGCCTTTGACTGTTTACTTCAAGTTGAAGTCAATCAGTTACTAACTGAAGTTCCAACTGAAGAAGAGGTTTTGAATGCCTTTTGGCTCCTTTCAAGTGGTAAAGCACCTGGTGCTGATTCTATTCTAGTTGAGTTCTACAAGGTAGAGGGTCCATTGCTTATCTAAAAATTGCCTGAAAACTTCTAGGTTATATGGCATGAAGAGGTTATCCCCAAGAATTCAAGGATGCCTCCATTGTCCATCTCTATAAAGATAAAGGGAATAAATTGTCCTGTGACAATCACAGGGATGTTTCTCTTTTAGTCATTGCTGGTAAGATTCTTGCCAGTCTTTCTCAATAGGATGCTCCTTCACCTGGAAGATGGTCACCTCCCTGAGAGCCAGTGTGGCTTCAGAAAGGGTGAAGGAATAGTTGATAAGGTGATTACTGCCAAATACTCCAGGAAAAATGCCAGGAACAGAATATAGGTCTGTATACAATATTTGTAGATCTGACCAAGGCCTTTGATACCATCAGTCATAAGGGTTTAGGGGAAATTATGTCAAAATGTGGTTTCCTGGAGAAGTTCATCAGTGTTATACATCAATCTTAATGCAGCATGCATCCCAGGTTCTGTATAGTAGTTGATGCACTCAGGATTTCCCAGTCACCAATGGAGTGAAACAAGGCTGTGTCCTTGCTCCCATACTTTTTAGCATGATGTTTTCAGCCATGTTATCAAACATTTTCATTGAGGATGGAGATGACCTCAAGGTCAGTTTCTGCACTAATGGCAAATTCTTTAACTTGAAAAGACTCCAAGCTTGACTAAAGTTGAAGGAGTGTTGGTGTGTGATCTTCTGTTTGTAGATGATTGTGCATCAATGCAGCCTCTGAAGCTGAGATGCAACGAAGTATGAATGGATTCTCTACTTCTTGTGCTAATTTTGATCTAACAATTAACACCAAGAAGACATAGGTGTTCAATCAGCCAGCACCACACCATCCACATGTGGAACCATTGATTACAGCAAATGGAGACATTTTGAGCACTGGACAAATTCACTTAACTTGGCAATGCCCTTTCTAAGGAGGTACACATGGACAATGAAGTTGCCATTGCCTTGCCAGAGCTAGCTCAGTATTTGGGAGGCTCTGAAAGAAAGTGAGGGAGAGAAGACTGCTTATCAAACTGAAGGTCTACAGAGTTGTTGTGTTGATCTCATTGCAATATGCCTGCGAAGCCTGGACAGTCTACCAGCACCATGTCAGGAAACTGGATCACTTCCATTTAAATTATCTTAGGAAGATTCTGATGATCACCTGGCAGGAGAAGATACCAGACACTGAGGTCCTTCCTCGAACTAAACTGTCTAACATTCCAGCATTACTACGGAGAGTGCAACTACAATGGGCTGGACACATTGTTGGAATGCCAGATATACACTTGCCAAGAAAACTATTTTATGTAGAACTCATACTGGGCAAGCGATCACAAGGGGTTCAGAATAAGAGATACCAAGACACCCTGAAGGTCTCTTTGAAGAACTTTAGAATTGGTTGTGCAGTAAGGGAGACACTGGCACAGGATTGCCCGGCATAGCATGCCCTTATCAGTGAGGATATTGCACTCTCTATAGGGAAGGCAAAATTGAAGCAGCTTAAAGGAAACATGACATCTGTAAATTTAGAGTATCCATCCCAGTGTTCACATGGATTATTTGTGCCCAACCTGTGCTAGAGTATTCCGAGCTTGTATTGGTTTAATCAGCCGCAGTCAGGCACATGTAATTTGTCGCAAACCTAGTGATTTCATTTTGGTCTTCAATAACTTAGGACAAGAACCAACCAGTGTTTCATGTCATGCCTACTGTTAAGGTATATTCTAAAGTTTTATACTTGGTCCTTTTCTTTCTTTACCTTCTCTTCAGAATCTCATTAGCTACAATTAGAATTCAGTCCCTTATCACCTCTCAAGTAGCCTTCTTACTGGAATCCCTGCCACAAGTCTCTCCCTATGCAACCTATGCTCCACACTGCTGCTAGAACCTAAAAACAGGCATCTGACCATGTCATGCCCCTATTCCAAACTCCAGAGGCTTACTAATACTTTTAGAAGCAAATAGAAACTTGCTTTGGCATTTAAAGTGCTTCCTAATCTGGCCCTTTTCCAAATTGACATTCTTCTCACACATTGCTCCCTCAGCCATGCCAGCCTCCTAGCTCTTCCTTCCATAGGATAGTGCATCTCCTGTCTTTGTGCTGTTGCACTAACTTCCCAGCTTCCTTTAAGACCCTGCCTTCTTCAAGAGGCCTTCTTCTCCAACCTACCTTCCACCTGCTCTGAATGTGTCTTGTAGTTTTTATGTTTGAGCTCCCCCTCATTTGAATGCAAGTTTCTTGATGATAGGAGCTGTTTTCGCACTCTCATTTCTCGTGACTCCCATGATATTGGTAAGGCTCTGGATTTGGATACAGGCAGAGCTGGTTTTAAATCTCACTTCAGAGTCTAACTAACCAGGTGACCCTGGGCAAGTCCCTGGACCTGTAAAATGAGGAAGTTGGACTTGATGACCTTCTATCCTAAATCTGTTATTCTGTGATTTTTCTCTAATCCTTTTACTTCCTCCAGCTTCAACCTTATCCCCCCACCCCTTATCTTTGAGTGTGTTGAACAGGGGATTAGAACAGAGTAATGGAAAGAACTGAGTGGATTAGAATTAGAAAAAAAAAATGAACTGAGGTCCTGTTGTCCCCTGTACAAACCAGAATTGCTGACTTTGCTGCAGCCTTAAGCATGTTTGAGATTCTTTGTGTCACCAAAACTCCTTGCCAACTTGGTGTCTGTTATCACTGGGATGTTGAGGCATTATGCCCAGCCTGGCATGTTGTCATCATACCATCTCAGAACCCAGTTCCAAGATATCAACCTACGTGTGTCCTTGAAACCCTCAAGGTTCTAAGTGGTCAATGGCTGTCCCTGTCTACTGGGGCCAGGGAACCTAGGTATTAGCACCGAATGGTTAGGTCTCCCACGAAGCCCACAATGAGTTCCAGACTTCCCCTCCCTGAGATCTTGGATCTCTCCCTCTTAGCCCAGTCCTATAGCCCTCATGTAGAACAGGACTCTGCAGGAGTCCCTCTGAGGAGGAGCAGCTTGATGTAGAATGCAGCCTGCAGAAGCTCACTAGACCCCCAGCCTCCCCCAGCCTTTGTGCTCCAAGGGCTGCAGTGTCAATCAAAAGCAAAGATGCAAAATTGTTCTCTTGCCTTGTCCCTGAGTGGCTGGGTTTCTAGAATAGGGTCAGAGCTAGTTCAGAATCCCTGTGTGGTCTCTGTCTGGCTGTTTTGGGCTATGGAAAGCCACCCCCTAGAATATAGGGAGGGATTAACTGGTCCTGACTCGAAGAGTCACATTCCCCAGATCCCTCTTTGGGTCGCCTCAATGACTGGTAAACTGTCACCTCTCTCCAGTTCATGGGGAGAAATGGGACCATGCCAGAGAGAATGGTCTGGAAAGGCCCCTCCATAGCTTCCCCAGTGGCTTTTTAAAATTAATTTCCTGGTAACAAAAACTTCTTGGGCTTTTAGAATGATTCTCGGCAAAGTCCCTTTGGATTTCCTCTGCTCCAAGTAGAAACCACGAGGCAGATCCCATCCCTGTCCCTTATTCCAGAAAGTCTTGGCACTACTAGCTTCAGAATGTTTAGTGTCAGCACAACACAAACTTTGAATCAACAGAAGCATTTAAGAAATACCTACTGCATGCATGCCTAGTTCTGAGTTGGATTTGGGGGGGGGGGGGGTGCAAGAGAACTCTGCCCTTGTGGAATATAGGGGTGACCAGGGACCTGGGATAAGACAGAATACCTCTTCTATTACTATTCCCTCTTTTTAGCCTCAACCCAGGATTCCTAGAGTTATAGTCCCAGAAGGGGAAGATCTTTCTGGTTAGGTTGGGACTGTACTGCAGAAGTTTTGTCCAATGTTAACATTCTGCCTGAAGACAGTCTCTCAGGGGGCCCAGATCCCCCTCCCTCCATGCCTCAGCTACACCTTCTGCTTATCCTGAGCTTCTGGGAGGGGTGGGGCAGGGTGGGGTGCTTTCCAAGACTCTAAAAACCCTTGGGGAAACTGTAACCAGAGACCATTTGTCCCCATTCAGATGCTCATTGTCTTGATTCAAAGTTTAGAATCGTAGCATCTAGAAATGTGCACACTCTACGGGTCCCTGGAGTTTATCCAGTCTCCACATTTTACAGGTGAGGCAACTGAATTCCAGAAGTTAGAAATCATTGGCCAAAGGGAAGGACCTTTGTAATAAGTGTCTGCCACTTGTCTTCAGAACAGAGCTCAGTGGGACCAATTTTTCCTTATGTCCATCTGGTTCTCAGGGTGTAGTCAGATCAGAAATCTGCCAGCTTGCCCTCAGAAAATCATGTATTCATTGAATGAATATCATGAGCAGTTTTGTACTAAATATTCTGGGACATGAGAGAAAACATAACCTCTGCCTCCAAGGAATTTCCATAAAACTTAGCTACATGAAAGCAATAAATTAAAGAATAATAAAATGTATCCATAAACCAATCCAGAGTCCATGGTTCTAGTTAAGTGTTCTTGGATGGCAGAAAGGGGAGAAAATATCCTGTGATCTGGAGTAGTTAGGAAAGATGTTGTCAAATAGGTAAGATAGGATTGGTGAGGAAGCTGAGCAATACCCCAGAGGCTGGAGTGGAATTAGTGTCCTGGGATGGAAAGGACGCTAATCAGATTGGGATAGAAGGTCTTTGTTACCAATCATTTTTTTGCAAGGTTTTGTTTTGCAATTTCTAACTTCTCCCTACCTCCTCCCCCTGACAGAAAGCAATCTGATATTTGCAACCATGTTAAACATAGATCAATATTGACTGTGTTATGAGAGAAGAATCAGGTCCAAAAGGAAGAAAGAAAACACTAGAGATAACAAAATGACATAATACATAAGACAACTTTTTAAAAGTTGTAGTTAGTAAACTTTGTTCTTCATTTAACCCCCCCCCCAGTAGAAATAAAGGTTATATGGGGAGTCTGGAACTAGTTTGTGGAGGGGTATTGAATTCCAGGTGAAACTTATACCTGGATATACTAGGAAATAACAAGCTTTGTAAATCCTGGAGCATCTCTTCAAAACAGTGCTCCATTAAATTTGATGGAATCAATTAAGGAAACTTCAAAATCATCTGGTCTAAATCCTTTTTTTCCTTCTTAGATGAGGTAATTGAGACTTAGGAAAATTGACTTGCCCACAATCCCAAGGTGTTGAGTGGCAGGGCCTGGATTCTATTCCAGGGCTTCTGGTGTAAAATCTAGTGGTCTTTCTACCCTATCTCCCTCCTTCCCTGTGTTTAGGACCAGGCTGTGCCCTTTCTTGGATGAGTGATTCAGTAGGCTTTCCATTATCAGGATTTTACCCGATAACCTCTGGGAAAAGTTTGTTCTGTTAACGACGTGTGGTGAGTGTAGAGGAAATCACCCTAGCCCTAAAGATAAGCTATCACTGTTGATTTTATCCTCCACCTAATGAATGGAATGGATAAATAGACAGTCTAGGGCTGCCTGCTGTTGGGCTAGCTTGTCTTATTGTGCCAAACAGGAGAACATGGTGTTCTTATCTTTGGTTCTTATCCACCATGGCTCTCAGCTCCAGTGGTCCCCAGGGCTGATGCTAGGCCTCAGGATGGGGGAAATGCTTGGATTTTTAAATTCAGAGCATGTACAGCTGGAAGGGGCCTGAGCAATCATCTTACCAAAGGAAGAACCCCGGAGAAAGGAAAGGACTGAATGAGGAACACTGGGTGGAGCTACAAAAACATTTGTGGATTTGAACTTTACAGGTCGTAGATGAATTGCCTGATAATTATTGCTATACAAAAATGACTGACTTGGGAGTTAGGGGTTCCTCCTCATTAGAGCGCTTCAAGCAAAGTGACCCCTCACTGAATGGATGACAGTGAGCTTTTGTCAGCCTCCAACTGACTGGTTGGACAAGATAGCCACTGGGGTCCCCTTCTAGCTCTGGAATTCTGGGGTTCTATGACTTGCCCAATGTCACAAGGAGAGCCAAGTTCAACTTCAGGGCCTCTGTTCTTCCCCTACACCATACTGTCACTTGTGGATTCTATTTTAGGTCGTTTTCCCTCCTTACAAACCCATGTCCAGTCAGGCAGAGATAGAGCCATCTGTAATATTTGTACATCTTTTTTTTTTTTTTTTTGCAAGGCAATGGGGTTAAGTGGCTTGCCCAAGGCCACACAGCTAGATAATTATTAAGTGTCTGAGGCTGGATTTGAACTCAGGTACTCCTGACTCCTGGGTCAGTGCTCTTTCCACTGCACCCCCTAGCCACCCCTAATATTTGTACATCTTAACCAAAACTGTTCCCAGGGAAGAAACTCAAGTTTAGTAATATCTGAGCTAAAGAGCTGTCCTACCCATTCATCACTGGTAGATTGCATCTTTGGTATATTAGATTGGTATTTTGCTATCTCAAGGCAAGTCCAGAATTTAACAATTGCTTTTTTTTTAATTATAGAGACCTCTAGCAGACGATCAGATAGTTGAAATCCCTTAATATATCTTGAGCAGTCATAGTTGTCAGTGGGTAGAGTATTAGATTTGCAATCAGGAGATAGAAGTTCAAATCCTCCTTCAAGCAGTTCCTGGTTGTGTGACCTTGGTCAAGTCATTTATTTAGCTTAGTCTTAATTTCCTCATTTGTAAAATGAGAATAAAAACAGTCCTTATATAATATATCTTGGCAGTAAAGTGGTCCAGTATATAGAGTCCTGGACCTGGAGTTGCAAAGACTTGAGTTCAAATGTGGCCTCAGATGCTGACTAACTGTGTAACCCTGGGAAAGTCACCCACTTGGGAGTAATTGATAGTACCTGCCTTGTAAAATTGTTTGTGAGGATCAGATGAGACCATATCTGTGAAGTACTGAGCAGACAATAGGTTCTAAATATTGTTCTCTTTTCATTCCCTCTACCTTCCAAAGTCATAGTGAATATAAAATAAAAAAACTTACCCTATACTTTGCCCAGTCGTAAAGACCTCTAAAGTGCTAGCTGTTGTTACTATTAGTCGTACTATTGTGAGATCTGTCTGTGTTGAGATTTGCTATCATCCCTTTCTTCTATCAGCTTGAATGACTTATCATGTACTCCTAAAACAATGGGAGTTGTGTTTTTCCCATCTCTCGTTCTTGCTCCCAACCTCATCCTGGTAGTACTTTTATTTGAAGACCAGACTAGTATCTTGGCCTTTTGGAGTTTTGGGAGTAGGGAGGAAAATCTACTTGGAGGGGTGAAGGCCTCTACTTTGACTCCCCCGCCCCATTCTAAAATCTGTGGAAAGAGGGAAGGAAGAACAAACTTTGAGGGATATGATATAACGTAGGTGATTGGAGAGAAGTGAGAGAGGTGACCTCATGCCAAACCACAGGTCTCAGGAGGTTAAACCTCTAATTGTAAGCTTCTGGATAACAAAAAGGAACTCTGTGAAGTGCAAGTGAAGTCAGCTCTAGGGGTGAGGTTTCCCCTCTATCTCTAATGTTCTAATTGAATGTTAGAGACAAGAATCCTCAATCTGTGTTCTGATGCCTCTGACTAGGGCAGGCAGATATATTATTTTATATCACTTATTGACCAAGGGCTGTATATTTGGTGATCAAGTGGGAAGCAGGGTAGCTAACCGTATGTTATTCCCTCCCTCTTCCCCTCCAGCCATCTGCAAAGGGGGGTAGTCATATATTTCAAAAATTGAACTATTTCTATAAGTGAAGGATCATATTCAGGAGATAAGTCAGACCTTTCCTATCTAACCTCATGGAGTGGGCAATGGATTCCAGCTATCTAGTGTTAGGCCTAGTTCCTTAAGACATTCCTTACGTAGGTTTGTTGGATGCCTGAGTCATCCTAGTCCTGTGTTTTCTAAAATGAATAGAAAAGTGAGACACAAAAAATTTCAGAGCTTTGTGGGTGGAGGAAAGGAAGGTCAAGGTACTGACAGGACTTTAGGACTAGAGTTGTTCTTTGGGAATAGTGACAGGCCTGAATTTCACGACAGAACAGTGGAGTGGGACAAGGACTTTCCTGAGAGTCAGAAAACTTAGATTCTGATCTTAGTTAATTGTTGTGTGATTTTGAAGAAGTCACCTAATTTTTTTATAAAATGAAAGATTTGAACTTGAACTCATAAAATATCAAATATTACCATTAGTTGGCCCTGGGGTTGGAACAGGACAGTAAAGGGATTAGAGGAGGGATTGGTGTCTTTGAGTAAGATATTGAACCTCTTTTGATCTCTTGTCAACCTTCTTTCTCTCCTTCCTTCATGTTCTAGATCTGAAACTACACCTCCAGAGCACAGACTATGGGAACTTCCTGGCAAATGAAGCATCCCCACTCACTGTGTCAGTCATTGATGACAAACTCAAAGAGAAGATGGTGGTAGAGTTTCGCCACATGAGGAATCATGCCTATGAACCACTGGCCAGCTTCCTGGACTTCATCACGTAAGGATTAAATCCCTCCCCTGAAGCTGAAGGATGCTTAGTCCTTGTAGCACATTGGAGTAGAATCATTAACAGACTCGGGCTTACCCTTTTGTACTTGAAGGTAGCTGAATTGGTTAGTGATGGAGGTTGATATAATAGAGCCTCAACTTGGGAATCCAGAAAACCAACTTCCAGCCCCAACTCTGTTGCTTTCTAGCTGTGTGATTTTCCATAAATGACTGCTTCTTTGGCCCTCTGATCTTCTAAGACCTATCTCAGCCAAGATCCTCTGACTGCTTTGAAAAGAGATGTTCCTTGTTTTAGAATGGACTTGCTCACTCTATCCAGAGCTTGAAAAGCAACTTGCCTGCCTCTTGGCTATTATTATCTAGCCAAAAGGAACTGTAACCTTCATGGGGATGTAGGGAGGGAAGGGAGAGCAGGCGGAAAAGCTAAGTGGTTCTGTAGTCAGACATGTGGCTTTCCAACTTTTATGAGTGTGCTCTGAGTTAATAGAACAGCTGGAGAGGGTGAGACCAGCTCTGATGGTTCCTTATAACCCTGTCTACAGCCCATCCCCTTTATTAGGGAGATGGTCATTCCAAGAGCTATGTTTGGTCCTCTTCTGTTCCCTAGTTACCTGTAAAAATACTCTGCTCCCTGGGCCCGTGTGGCAAACAGGTGTGCCCCAGAGATAGTAGCCCATTCCCCTAGGAGGACATGCAAAGGAACATGGCTGGGTGCCTGTTACTGGGCTGGGGCTTCCTGTCCCTCATGCTTCTCACACCTCCCTCCCTCTCCCGTAGGGAGTGGCCACTTAGACAAGCTCTGGAGCAACCAGAGTGGGCTACCTGAGCCAGTCCAAGGAATGTGCTTTAGGTTGGATGGGGTTGTTCCTTGCAGCAAGAGAGCAGGAGACAGCAGACCCGTTTTACTTTGCCCTGGATGCCCTCCTTGGGGGGGAACCTTTGCTGGATTAGAGGGGCTTAGAGATTGGAGTTTATTCCTTCCCAAAGTCCTTTCTTACTACTTGGATCACTCCTTTCCCCAGGAGTCTGAGAGCTAAAGAGTATCCACTGGTAGGACTAAAGGGCAACAGTAGCCCCAGGGCATTACCTACAAAACCTCAAGGCCAGGCTCCTGATAAAAATTTTCTGGGAATCATTTCAGTGCAGAGTACCCTCATTTGGCCTTTCCTATGTGACTGGGTAGTTTTCTAGGGGATGAAGGATGGGAAAGGGGTGAAAACATGTGGGAAGAAGAGAAAATGGAACTGGCTCATTCACAGAGAAGGCCCTAAAAACCCTATCCACTCTCTCTCTAGAAATAGCTTTGGGAGAAATGCTTTACTGTTTGCTGGGGCACTGGGGGGAAGCACAGTAGGAACGGGGGCCGGCTCTGCCCTGCCTTCCTCAAGTTCCTTTGGATGATGACTTTCTTCCCATCAATAAGAATTTATTGCTTTCCATTTGGACTGGGCTCAGTATAACTTGACTTCCTGTCCTTCGGTTCCATAGTCCATGCTGCTGGTAGTTGAGTCCCTTGCCTTTCCATTTTTGCTGTTATTCTTAACACTTTACATAGTCCTGTGTAGCCAGGCCTTTGGATCTATTGTATGGGTAATCCCCCAGGTTTTTGGAATCAATTAAAAGAGACTCACTAAACTAGTTTGAAACTTGAGGTAAGACCAATATCTAGAGTCTTTGTGCTTGATTCTTGTCCTCACTTTCCCTTCTGGGCCTCTTCAAAGGGTCTGTGCCCCTTAGGACCTAACTTTATTAGCGGTGTTTCTTATAGAAGACCAGGCCTTGCCCTGAGGATCCAGTGGCTTCCCCTGGTGTTCTCAGTGGACCAGAACTGCCTCTCCTTGTTGAGGAGAATCCCTTGCAAGGGCCAGCTCTTTGCTTCTGGGACGATTTTTGAACCTATAGAGAATGGTACAGGTTGTGAAATAGAAACCAGGACACAAGCAAGTGACTGTTTGGTGGTGGGACAGCATGGCACTTTGCCTGAGGGTAATAGTGGGAATTAAATGTACTTGAAATGGCAAAAACCACTTCCTTCATCAGCAGGGATATATAGCAACTTGGGAAAAAAGAAGTGTGTTCTGCCCGGGCTCGGCACTCCCTTCCACTCCCCCTCCTTAGCTCTCAGTTGAAGAGTTTGGCCTCCTGCGTAGTTTGCCCTAGGGGATAGAACTCTCTGTCCTGATTTCCTCCCCAGCTGCTTGTTGGATTATGTCTCTACTTAAATCTTTGCCTGTTTGAGTATCAGCCCAGAGTGAGACTGGAAGGAGTAAAAACTAGCTGACCTAGCCCCCAAGGGGTGCAGAGGGGACTGATGAGACTGGAGGGAAGAATCATGTGGCTACTATGGTGGTTGAGGCCAGAGATAAAACCTGAGAGCAGATCTGAGAACTGGCTCTGCCACAGTGGATGGAATTCAGCATCTGTGGAATCTCTTGTTTTTATCTCTCTGAAGAGGAATTCCCATACCTTAGAATAATAGGCTACAGGACCAGGGAGAGATCCAGTTTACTCCCTTTCTGGTTTAGGTAAGGAAACTGAGGCTTAGTCAGGGGAAGTAGGTAACAGACAGTAGGATTTTTTTTAAAGTTCAAATCCAGTGTATTTTCTGCTACGGCATTCTATTCCTTACTCCATAGTATCACATATGGAACAAATTGAGAAAAGGGTTGTGAAAGTACTTTGAAAAATGTTAAGTGCTAGGGTTGTTAATGCAGCCCTTGGGGTAATGAGGTGGTGGAGTAGAAAGAGTGCCAAACCTAGAGTCAGGAAGATTCATTTGCAGAAGCTGCGTGACCCTGGGCAAGTCACTTAAGTCTGTTTGCCTCGGTTTCCACATCTGGAGCTGGAGATGAACTGGAGAAGGAAATGTCAAACTACTCCTGTATCTGCCAAGAAAACCTTAAATGGGGTCATGAGCAACCCTTGAGACATCATAAGCCTGGAAATGGTTGTGACCTTCCTTATTGTGATTAGTTCCTGTATTCATATCATTCTCATCCTTGGGCTTATTCCTGATGAATCTATGATACTTGTGACAGAAAAGTGATGAATTTTCTTCATCCTCCTTCCTAGGATTCAAGGCCAGCAGAGCTCCTTGTGACATTCACCCACTGTTTTTTATCACCTGTTTCCCCCTATGATGACTCTTTCCCTAGACTCTGGCAGTTAAGTATGATATGGTTGCTTGGGGAAAAAACCCTAACTCAATCTTAGACCAGTGTGATATGGCTGCTAATAAAGCTAATCCAATATTGGGCTATATTAATACGAGTAGAGTGTCCTGATCCCAGGAAGTGACAGTGCCATTGTAGTCTGCATTCAAGACTGTGTCTGGAATATTGTGTTCAGGTCTGGTGAAAAAAGAACATTGATAAACTGGAGCATGACTAGAAGACAGCCACGAGATAATAGTGAAGGGTCTAGAAATCATATAGGGAAATTTAGTCTGAAGGAGAAGAGAACTTAGGCAGAGATAGGGTCACTCACTATCTTTAGAGAGCTGCAGAGCTATCTTGTAGGTAATCAGCCTAAACCAAGTTACTCTATGAAGGGGGAATTGGAGCCAATGAGGGGAATTTAAGAATTGTGGTTCAGTATAAGGAAGGGCTTTCAAAGGATGAGAGCTGTCCAGCAATAGAACCTGCTGCTTCATGGAGTACTTGGTGAATTCTCCATGACTGGGAATATTTGATCAACAGCTGCTTAATCTTATGTCGGGGGTGGGGGTGGGGGGGCTGTAGGAAGGATTCTTGGTCTCTAATTCTATGTCAATTCCAGAGCTCCAGACCACCATTTTGATCCTAGGCACAAGGCACCCCTTGTCTGAGCCTCGGTTTCCTCATTAAAATGAGAGGCTTGAACCATGTGGGGTAGTAGCTTACATTTAGATAGCTAGATAGATAGTTTTTTATGGTTCACAAATTAGTTTCCCTTTGGTATTTCTATAAGGTAATTAATGTGAGTCTTGTTGACCTGATTTTGCAGATGAGAAAACCAAAGCTCAGAAATTTTTTTAAAAAATCACTTGCCTTTGGGGCGGCTAGGTGGCGCAGTGGATAGAGCACTAGCCCTGGAGTCAGGAGTATCTGAGTTCAAATCCAGCCTCAGACACTTAATAATAATTACCTAGCCATGTGACCTTGGGCAAGCCACTTAACCCCATTGCCTTGCAAAAACCTTAAAAAAAAATCACTTGCCTTTGATCACTTATTTGACTGACCTGGAATTTGAACCCACATCTCCCAACACTATACTTCTTTTTTTTTTTTTTTTTGAATTGTGAAATGGTTTTTATTAAGATATCTTAACAAAATGGCATACCTCTCTCATGATGGGAGAGAGGGGGGCAAGAAATCCTAGAAATGGAAGGTCTTTTATGCAGTTTGAAAGGCTTTGCTCCTGTCCCCTCATGCCAATCATAGACTGAGGTCCAAAATCTAATTGCTACATAGGTTCCTATACATTTCCCCTGCCCTGCTCATTACAGTAATGAGCAAAAATAGCCAGATAGATCACCTTGAGCATGCGCAAAGAAGGTCAAGACTCTAGATTAAGTTAAAAACAGGTGGGGCAATAACTTCAGTTTTTGATCAAATGGAGGCTAAATCTTTCATTAGCTCAGTATCTGCCCGTGGGCAACAATATAGGCAGACCTTAGTCTTTCACATTCTCATGGAGCCCAAACACCCAAATATTCCCCACAATCTCCCCCTTTTCTTTTATAGTAAGAATTTAGGGTTCTCTACTTTATTAGTGATTTCTTTCTTAAATCACAACCCTTGTTACTGACATGACTGACTTTTTCTTCTATCAAGATTTTTTACTTCCTCATTATCAGAGACCTGGACCCATTCTATTTTCCAGGTTTGCCAACACTGTACTTCTTTTCTTTTCACTGTGCCATAATATTTCCCTAGATATAATATCCCTGAGGCTGCACCTAAGTCTTACCTTCTTTGATACTTTCTTGGATCTCTTGGTTGATGCTCAAATGTTTTCCAGGCTCCCCTCCAATAGGCCTACCCACACAAATTCATTTCTCAAATGCCTTCTCCTCACTACCATTATTCTTTGCTTTGCTCCAGGGGAACATTGTATTATCTGAAGCCCTTTGGAGTTTCCCTTACCTTAACCCAAGATCATCATCCCTTGCCTTTCTAGGTGGCCATCTCTGGATCTCTCCAGGCTCTCTCAAGTCAGAATCCCAGCTTCCAGCAGTACCTGAAGGGACTCAGGCTAGAAGGAGGCTTATTCTTTTAGCAGAATCTCTGGTTCTGTGTCTTCTGCCCCACACTGTATCTAGTGCCTGCCTGGTCTTGCCTGGACAGCCTTCTGTCTTCTTCTTTCCTCTCTTAACCTCAGAAAAAAAATGCAATACTTGCATTTGGGATCAGAGGCCCTAGATTTGAATCTCACCTCTGCACCTTTTTTATTCTCCAGGTCTCAGTTTTTTAGTAAAACTTTGGAAATTGAACTCGATGATCCATTCCCTAATATCTTTTCCACCTTGCTTTGCCCCTGATTTAGCATGGGGTTCAGACTTAAGGGTCTACCTGTTCATGGGACCAGACCCTCCATGGCCCCACCAACTTGCTCAGAGTGGCTACCCACTCTCCACTCCTTCCTCTGACTGAACCTCTAACCCAGCTCTTTCTTCCCTCTTACCATTTGAAACTAGTACTCAGTCCTTCCTGTTGATCTGTGGAGCCAGTTCATTAAGATTTGGAAAGAATTTTGGAAACCTTATCTAATTAAATCCTTTTTACAGACAAGATCCCTAATTTACCCATTAGTGACATGAGTTTGTCTGTAGAATATCAGACCACTCAGTGGATCATAGATCACGTGGTGACCTTGAGGTCAAGAAGACTATGTGTCCCAGGGCAGGTCACTTAGTTTTTCTCAACCTCAGTTTCCTGATGAAAGTCCTTCCCTGACCAGATATTTTTTGAGGATCAAATATGTTACTAAAGTGCTTTTCACTGCCAAATCTGCCAGTACAATGTAAATATTAGCCACAACTTTTTGTGTTTGATTGTGACATATTGGCAAGACTCCACAGCCTCCCTCTCCACTACCCTACCAGGAAGATATATATGTACAGATTTATAATCCTAGACACACAGCAAAGTATAGACAAAGCCATGGACTTGTCTCCAGGCCAAAAGACAAGTGAAAGGTCATTTTTAAAATGATAATCAGCCTGGGCTTTGCCACTGACCAAAAGTGTAATCAACACAAATGAAGTAAAGGCAGCAAAGTAGGGCTCAAGGTCCCCTTTGTGGGCAACCCTGTCCTAGGATTCATAAAGAAGATACAGGACATTTAACTCAAACCTTGAAGACTTAAGGCCTACTTGGGAAGAGAAGACAAGAACTGAAAAATACAGACATTGGATGGCCCAGGAGTTCAGAGAAGGGAGCAATTAGTCACCAGTTTTAGATAATCTTAAGAGCTCCTCCAGTTCCCCAACATTCTATGATTCTAAGAAATAATTACTGAACATTGCTACCCTGGCAGACCTCTGGAGGAATTGGCCTGGTTGCCAGCTGTCATGGGCCCTGGAGGTTCTGTCGCCACTGGCCATTGGGTGGGGAACTGAAGATTCTCCCCCAGCTTTCCCCTGCACCCCTGCACAGACTTGGCCTGGAGCAGCAGGAAGCGTCTTTGTCTTGGGGCCTGCTGGCCACAGCGAGGGGAGCAGCTGGTTTGTGAGCCTGTCTTGCCCTCTTGTGCTCACCAATGGCCTCCCTGGGTAACACAGTCGAGAGCAGTTGGCTTCAAGCACTGGAGGCTGGTGAGTCACCCTCCCCCAACTCCAGAGATGCCCAGAGGGGTCTGGCGTTGCCAAATCTGCCAGGCCGCCTTCTGTCCCAGCAACCAAGTTGCTTAGTCAGCAGATCATGATCCCCCTCAGTCCCTCTGCCCCCACCACACTCACCCAGTGACCACAGAATCTAGCCAAGCTGGTGCTAGGAGGCTGCAGGGGGAACGTTCTGTCTAAGGAACTTAGGGAAACTGTGGAAAGCAAAAGAGGCTTATGTCTGAGAGGACAAGGTCATGCTCCAGGGAGTGGTGGACAGACCTCAGCTTCCTTTCTTGCCATCACACTCTAGGACTTGAATGGCAAGGTCTAGAGAAGGGGTCTTAACATGAGTCCCACAAACTTTTTGAAAATATTTTGACAACTTTATTTTGGCATAATTGGTTTCCTTTGCAGTCCTTTTATTGCTATTATTTTTTTGCATTTAAAAACATTCTGAGAAAGGGTCCTTACGTTTCACCAGAGGGGTCCAAGACACAGAAATCAAGAACCTTTGTTCTAAAGGACAAAGGGTCGAGAGGAGGGGAATCCACACAGGACTCAGGTCAGATGGGAGCCACTCAGACTGAGTTGCTAAGGGGCCCAATCAGGGAACCAGCTCAGCCCCTGGGGTCCTTGGAGAGCTGTTGCCAAGGCCCAGCCCCTCTGCTCTCCCTCCAGTGTGACCATCCACCGAGTGGAGCAGCCAGCTTTGCTCCCCAGGGAGACTTTGATTGCAGTCTTCCAGGACTGGGTGTGGTAAGATTTGCACTCCTTCTCAGAGCCAGGTGCTTCTGTCACTCCTGAGGGTCATGTCGGGTCCCTCCTCCTCTCTCTGGATTTGGAAGGAATTGCTCTAGGCTGGGATCCCATATTGGGTTTCCCTGCACTTCTCTGGCCCCAGGCAGGCCCTCTGCCTCCCTGGCCGCAGCAGCTGTTTCTGGGCAGCTTGGCTGGGGTTCTGTGGGAGTCCTGGAGAGCAGAGAAGGTTCGAGGAGGCTCCAGTGACTCATCTCTGCAGCCATTTGGCTGGCTGGGTGGTGTGTCCTGGGATGCTCGGTAGGAGCCACACTGGCTTCTCTCCCTGATTTCAGCCAGCCAGTCAGGCCGCAATGATTGCCATGTACTCAGCCTGTACTAGCTTCACTCGGAGTTAAAATCGGCAAGAAGCCCAGACTCTACTCTCAGGAAACTTACCATCTAGCCAGTGATAAACTTATGCATGTGCAACAGTGTCAAAAGAGGAGTCCTATTTAGAGAGCACTTTCAAGTTTCTACAGTGCTTTCCTTTGAAATTTATAAGGTGGATGTGCAAGTGTTACTTTCTCTGTTTTTACAGACTAGGAAACTGAGTTGTTGTCATCCCATATCTAATCTAAATGTCCGAGTCAGAATTTGAACTTCAGCTTTCTGAGTCAAAGTCGGCCACTCTGCTACATTGTGCCCAGGTTTCAAATTCTTGCTCGAGGTGGACTACCTTAAGTGACTTTGGTCAAGTCAATGTTCACAGGCCCTGAGTTTTTTTTTCCATCTGTAAAATGAAGGCTTGAATTAGATGAGCTTCTAATGAATGAATAAAAAAGCATTTATGAAGCGATCAAGTTCAAACCAAGCTCTTTAATGAAGCCAGGAGCACAAATCTTATAGAATGAGCCAGTCAGTCAGTGCTCTCAAGGAGTGGAAACTAACTGGGAGTGACAGTACATCCAGAGAGGTTCTGTCATGGGGCAGATGGAAGGGCCCAGAAATCCCTGGAACACAGCTGAAGGTCAGAGGTCAAAGCCCAGGCTTAGAATCCATCAGTTATTCAAATGGCAGTGGGGACTACAAGTAAAAAAGGGCATTTCTTAAGAACTGGGAAAGTCCCTGCGAAATCTATGGGAAAAAATACTGCGTGTGTTGGTACTGACTGAACACCATGTAAGAGAGAGAGAGAGAGAGGTTGATAGAGACCAGCAAGACTCCTTTCTCTTATGGAATGGAAGTAGGATTTAGCTAAATTGAAGGGAGCAGGGAACCCCAAACAGCTTGACCACCTTGTAACCAAGAGGTCACAAACCACCAGTCAAGTGTCTGTGATCTTCACAGTCACTGCTAGGAAGTTAGCTTGTGTTCTACTCATTTTAAAGAAGGAAAAAGTGAGGTTTGCAAGGTACATGGGAAAAGCCCTGGGCCTGTCCCTGCTTTCAATCTTTGAGGGTTTATATCCCTAGTGCCAGAAAGGATAGAGAATTTGAGCAGCTAAGCCCATCTAGACAATCCAGAACCTTAATAAGTATCCCTTCTTCACTGCCAATAATGGAAAGCCCTCCCCTTTAAGGGAACCTGTCCATCTAAGGTTTGAAGATAATAATCCCTCATTCCTTCAGCTGATCCCATGTAGTATTGTCAGTCCCTCTACTAGAGTAGTCACCTTTTTCTGGATAGGATCCAGCTTTATGAGCAATTTTTTCAAAAACAGCACTCAGAACTAAACTGAACTCAGATTTGTTTGTAGTTTGTACATAGATGAATACAGAAGAACTATCTCCTTCCTTGATTGTGACCTCTTCTAAGCTTGAGATGATAGTAGCTTCAGGAGCTGCCATGCCACACTGTTTGACTACTAAAGTCTACAAAAGTCACCAAAGCCCACAAAAATCTCTAGTGTTTGGTTTGAGTTTTTGCACAAATTGTCATCAAGCTACACCTTGCCTATAATATACTTGCAAGATTGATATTTTTTTAACCCAAAGATTTATATTCATCCTTGTAAAATCTACCATTGTCCTAGCCAGCCTGAGAAATGGCACCATCCTTTCCTTGTCTTCTTTTTCTCTCTGACTCCTCCAGCTCCTCTCCATCTTCCTCACAGATGCTAGAGTGATTTTTCTCAAAGCTTGGGTCTGACCATTTCACTCCCCTGCTCCAGCTCTAGTGGTTCCCTGGCATCAAGTACAAATGCCTCTGTTTGACATTTCAAGTACTTTACAATTTGGTTCAAACTTGCTTTTCCAAATGAGATGATAATTGTGAAGTGTTTTTCAAATACTTTATACATGCTAATCCTTATTTTTTTAAAAATTGTCATTGTTATTCCCTTTCAAATATTCTATGAGTTGAACTAACCAAACTATACTCTTATAGGTGACCCTCCAATCCCTAAGTCGGGATTGTCCCTCCTCTTCACATCTGTCTCCTAGAATTCCCAGTTTTTGTTAAAAAAAAAATCAAATATTGGGGCAGCTAGGTGGTGCAGTGGAGAGAGCACTGGCCCTGGAGTCAGGAGGACCTGAGTTCAAATGCGGCCTCAGGCATATAATAATTGCCTGGCTGTGCCACTTAACCCCACTGCCTTGCAAAAAAAAAAAATTCAAATATTATGACACTTTCTATAGGAAAACTTTCATAATTCCCCTACCCACCCTAAATTTACTTAACAGATATTTTTGGATATTCTCAGATAGATTACATGTAAATGCTTAATTATAGCTGATAAGTTTATTGTAGATTACTGATGCAATAACAACGTTGTAAAGATCACAAGTTTGTCTGATCATTCCTGTACTTGCTTCTGCCTTCGGTTGGCCTCCTGGTGAAGCGGCCACCCACCCCCTGATGAAGAGGGCATGGACTCAGGGCAGGTACTCACAGGCATAATTTGGGGGGATACCATCTGCTTGACTCTACTTGTTTGTAACAGGAGTTTTGTTTTCTTGCTTTCTCAAGTGGGAGGGAGAAAAGGTAGGTCTAAATTTGAAAAAAAAAATTCTTAATTATTTTCTTAATTTTCTTATTATTTTCTTAATTAGAAAAGGGAAATAAGCTCCTTGAGGGAAGCAACCTCATTCTTACCTTTCTGAGCCTGGTTACTATCTTTTGTGCTCACAGAGGACCAAAATGGCACCACTATATCGGGGTCAAGGTACAATGTTTTTGACTGATGAGACCAGTATGAGCCTGGAAAGCTGTACCACTGGTTGGGTATGTTTATATGTGCAGTTAAACAGTTGGGATGGAGATAACTCTAAACTGGCACATCTCTCAATTCCTTTTTTCTTCTGCAGTTGTGATTTGCTCATAGAACAGTGTCATCTTTGATGTGGCCCACCATGCTGGGTCAATCCTGGAACCCAAACAAAGTACCTAGTCCACAATAGGTATTTAACAATGTACTGGTTGATTGATTCTCCAGTATAGATTTTTCAAAACCCTTTTGTCACCTTTGCTACCAGTTTTAGTTTTATCCTGAGTTTTAGCTCTCCCAGCATAGTTTTTTGAGGATCATTCCATTCTCATGTAGTGATTCTCACTTACCTAGCCTTCCCCCTTATTTCTTTTGAATCTGTTTGGAAAGAACCCTGGCTCCAAAGTCCGCAGACTTGGGTTCAATTTCTGCTTCTGACATGTATGATGCTAGAATTAACAATCACTTCATCTTCTGTAAAAATGAAGGGATTAGGGTAGCTAGGTGGCACAGAGGATAGGGCACTGACCCTGGAGTCAGGAGGACCTGGGTTCAAATCCAGCCTCATAAAATCTGAGAATTACCTAGCTGTGTGACCTTGGGCAATTCACTTAACCCCTTGCCTTGCAAAAAACAAACAAACAAAAAAAATGAAGGGACTTAACTTGAGGACTGCTCAGATCCTACCAGCTCTATATCTGCAAACCTTTAAGCTCATCTATTTTACTACATCGGTCTTTCTAGATGGCTTCTCATTTATTTCCTTATGAGACTTAGCTTATTTTTGACTTCAGAATTTCATTCTTTGTAAATAAATATTTGTATTATATCACTTTTTTGTCCTAACACTTATTTTCATATATATCCATCCTCTTCCCCTTCCAGATTAAAAGAAAAGAAAAAAGTTCAACAAAAGTGACTAGACCATCAACTGCCTTATCTTATAGATAGTTTACTTATCTGTGTTTGTTATCTCCCAGATCCTTTAGAGCTAAGAATGAAAGAGGAGTCAGGAAAAGCAGTTTGACAAAAACTAAGCCATTTATCACCTGAGTTTGACAGTAAGTACAGTGCTACACCCTCATAACCCTCTGCCTCTGCCAAGACATAAGGGGGTACTCAGAATGTCATTTTTCTGTTTTTAACATATGCACTTGTATTTGAATTGCTTCTGCCTTCCCTTGGCCTCTGGGTGAAGTGGCTACACACCCCCTATGAAGCAGGCTTGGGCTCAGGGCAGGTACTCACAGGCATAGTTTGGGGGGAATACCTTCTATTTGACTCCTCCAAATACTGGTACCAATCTCATTGAACTCCCTGGGAAACTATAAAAATCTTATGTTGGGGGACAGGAAGGAAAAAGGAGGAGTCATTATGACTGCTTATTAGCTTCACTATTTCAGCTCCCCCCCAAACCCTCCCAAAACAAAGAAGGCCATTTAATCTCTTCTCTTTTGGGGGTAATTATCATGTCAAATATTCCCCACCCCTTTGACAAAAAGACCTACTCCATTAAGAAGCCCAGATTTGTCAGTTCTCTGCTCTGATGATCTCTTATGTACTGGAAAGAGCTTTCTGTCTGGAGTATTGGACTCTGGTGGTACAGTGATCTTGCTTTTTATTATGCTGAGGAAGGCAGAGTTGGAGCCTCCCATCCCCTTCAGCAGTGCCTGGGCATGTGGTGGTAGCATCAGACAGATCTTCATGCTGTGTGTAGTTTCATGGGCACCACAGATTCCATCATGCTCTTATCCCCAATAGTGATTACCTGACAGACCAGGAACTCCTGGCCACCTCCTCTTCCATCCAGGAGTCCAGTAACCTTTCCTGCTCGTGGCCTAGAGCAGTATCACACAGTATCTCCTTAATGACATGCATATTTGACCAGGGCCAGGCAAATGGGGTGGAATGAAGAAGGCTATATATAATCTTTATAGATGGGCATATTTTGAGTCACACCATTACATACAGATGGTACAAGTAAGAAGCCTAGAGGACAGTACAACTGGATGGCAACATCCATGACTGGGGTATCAAAGGCCTCAAACATGATGTGTGTCATATTTTCTCTTTTAACTTTTGGGTTCAAAGTGGCTTCTGAGTGTGACACAGAGCTCATTATATATACACACAGTGCCATATCTTCTCCATGTTGCACAGTTGATGGTAATGCCACATTCAGTGGAATACTTCAGTGTCAGAAAACCTATTCTCTGGACCTCAACCCCCATGTAGCTGTCTTTTTGGCCTATACCTATTGTCCTACTCTAATGTCTGGGGCATTCAGTAAGAGAGGAAGAAAGCCTGAGGGACATTATCTCCTACAAAACCAGCTTTTCACATTCTAGAACCGTTGTTAGTAATAGGGCAGCTATATCATTATCCATGGCAGACACTGAAGAGGCAAGTTTAAACCCTTAGGACAGAAAGTCAGTGGGGCAGCACCCAGAGGGAAAGAGAGAGCTTAGTGCAACTGGCTAGCTAGAGGAACTTGGGTCCAAAATGGTATTCTTTTTTTTCTTTTTGTTGTTCTTTATTTTTTTAACTATAGTTTATTTTTCCCCAATTGTATGTTAAAGCCATTTTTGACTTTTTAAAAAAGTTTTGAGTTCCAAATTCTATCATTCCCTCCCTGCTTCTCCTCCCACCTCCCTGAGATGGTAAGCAATCTGATATAAGTTATACATTAGCTGGCTTTCTTTGTCCATGGGATCCTACCTATTCCACTTTCTCAAAACCTAAAGTGTATGCCAGACTATACCCTGACTTTACTTTCCTCTTTCACAAATTCTAAAATGCAATAGTCACTTAATCCAAGAATCCCATCATTTTTCCTTCAGTAACTAACTCCTCTTTGATCAGAATCAGGTCCATTTTAGGAGTTTATCTAATCATTCCCTCTACTTTTTAGAAATTATAATTGAAACAAGTCAAAAACTTAACAATTGCTCTACTTTTGGTACAGATAACAGTTATCCTGATAATCTGTCTCTTCCCTATTAGATCAAGCCTTAATGCTAGATTATTTTATCTATTTCCCACATTCTTTATCTATTTCTTCTTTATGCCCAGGTAGTCTGTTGTGTACATCACTTTGGTTTCTCTATTCATTCTTTGTCCAATTCCAACACACCTGATTCCTAGGTTTCCTTGAATGAATGTATCATTTTAATATTCGATCTTGCTCCACCAATCTTCTAATTTACTGTCCCCCCCCCCCTTTTTTTGCAAGGCAATGGGGTTAAGTGACTTACTCAAAGGCACACAGAAAAATAAGTATTAAGTGTCTGGGGTCAGATTTGAACTCAGGTCTTCCTGACTCCAGAAACTGTGTTCTATTCACTGCATCACCTAGCTGTTATTTTTAAATAATGTATCTCTTCCATAGAAATATTCCTCATGAATCCCATCCTCTTCAGTTCTGTTATCTATTAGGCCATATTTTCCTTTTGTCTCTTTCTGTCTTTCTTCTTGGATACTCTTTACTGTGGATTTATTAGTCTTCTTCTATCTGCCACTTTCTATGGTATATGACTTGCTAGGCAGATATGAGCAGTTTTTTCTCTTCCTCATACCCATTTTCAACCAAAAAGAAGCTTAAGAAGTTTTGTCTGCTCCATCCTTTCTTTAGAGACAGAGGTTCCCTAGGTCCATGATCAATGGATAAAATGTTGGGGAGATGGAAAAAATGTGGTCAGTGGGATCTACCCACATCTCTCTAGGGCCTTTGAGTCAGCCACAGCTTGGGCAATCTGTGTTTGTACAGCCTTCTCCATTTGTTTTTCGGCTCCTCAAATCTTGGCCGTGGCTCAATGGGTTTATCCCTTTGTGTCTTCTCTTCTTGGTTCTCTCCAGTCTCTTGATAATTCTCTTGGTGGTTAGAATCACAGAATTTTGATGCTAAAAGGAGTCTTAGTGATAATACAGTCTAACTCTTTCTTTCTTCCCCTTACCTCCTTCCTGCCTCCTTCCCCATAAATGTTTTACTGATGAGCAGACCAAATCCCACAGGATTTTCTTAAACTCCTACTTCTAACAATTCACATTTCTTTAACATTCTAAAGTCTACCAAGCACTTTGCTTACAGCTCTCTTATGAGCTAGGTACTGCATTGTTGTCTTCTTGTGGTTTTTGTTGTTGTTCTTTTAATGTAAAAAGGGGTCAGAAATTAATTTTGTTCACTAGGAAAGTAAAAATAAAAATACATTCTTTGAAATAAAGAAATAAAGACCACAACTGAATCAAGTTGGAGATAGTTTCTGAATGTAGAGCTTCATTTTGAGAACTGATTTCTTGAGCAAAATCATTAATCCTCTCTAATAGTTCTATATAAATTCAGGAATTTGAGTTTTGAAGTCCATACTTAGCTCATAAACAGATGTGATAGGTAGAATGTTCTTTCATCTTTGCATAGAAAACATTCTGAAAAGGGTGTTATGCTCTAGTTTATATATTCATCTATTTTTGGCATTCATGAGATCCACAAGAGATTATTTCTGAGAACCTTAAAGATCATTTCATCCAACTCAGTCATTTTAGAGATAAGAAAACTGAAACACATGGAGCTTACAAGGTAGCTGGCTGGCATGACCTGGGTGGAAATCTAGCAAGGAAGACTGAGCAGGCATGGTCAGAGAGGGAGGATGAGAACCAACCAGGAGAGAACAGATTTCTACTCATAGATTATTCGGGGCCTGGGCACTGCCATAGTCATCTGCTTTCAGGTCAGTGAGGAGCCATTCTAGAGCCTTCTGCTGCCCATGGGGGGCAGGTGGGCAGCTTGCTCAGCCATGCTCCATCTGGGTTATACCTGTCTGCAGGGGCTCATCTTCACTAAGACCCATCCTTAAGGCTATACATTGACTGCTGGGCCTGGCAACAGGAAGACCTCAGTTCAAATCCTGCCATAGATATGTCCTAGCTGCGTGACCTTGAGCAAGTCATTTCATCTCTGCCTCAGTTTTCTCAACTGTAAAATGGAAATATTAGCAGAGCTGTTGTGAGGGTCAAATGAAATAATATTTATAAAGTTTCTGGCACATAGCAAACCTGATATAAAAGTTGTAGTGATTATGTGATCATTTTGAAGGAACTTTAGAAGTCATCTAATTCAACCTATTCTGAGGCCTTACAGTCCTGAACCATGACCTCAGTTAATAAACAGACAAACATTCCAATAGGGGATACTCTCCCATTTTACAAATGAGAAAATCAAGGCTGTACTATACCATCCTGCCTATTCAAAGTAACAGCCTAACTTCCCTTCTCCCCTTCCCTCTCTGGTTGCTTGCTGCTTTCCACAGCCAGATGCCTAGTTTCCTCCAAAGCCGGGGAAAATGTGGGTATAGAGGAACCAGGGAATCTTCTCACCCAAGTTAAGATTTTAGGAAAGAAAGGTGCTGTGCAGGCCACCCCACAGTGACAACTGGTAAATGGAGTTTGCAGTTGTTGACTCTTCCTACTCTGGCCAAACTTGAAGGACCTGGTGTCCCCAGGAATAGCCTTAAGGATGGGTCTTGGTGAAGATGAGCCCCTGCAGACAGGTATAACCCAGATGGAGCATGGCTGAGCAGGCTGCCCACCTGCCCCCCCATGGGCAGCAGAAGGCTCTAGAATGGCTCCTCACTGACCTGAAAGCAGATGACTATGGCAGTGCCCAGGCCCCGAATAATCTATGAGTAGAAATCTGTTCTCTCCTGGTTGGTTCTCATCCTCCCTCTCTGACCATGCCTGCTCAGTCTTCCTTGCTAGATTTTCACCCAGGTCGTGCCAGCCAGCCATATTAATTAGTCCACAGTTCCGTGCTCACCTCTCCTCTTTTTTTGGGGTGGGGTTTTTTTTGGTTTTTTTTGGGGGGGGGTTGCAAGGCAGTGGGGTTAAGTGGCTTGCCCAAGGCCACACAGCTAGGTAATTAGAAAGTGTCTGAGGTCGGATTTGAACTCAGGTCCTCCTGACTCCAGGGCCAGTGCTCTCTATCCACTGCACCACCTAGCAGCCCCACCTCTCTTCTCTTTTTTACACTATTGTATTTCCTTTGGTGATCTTTTCTGCTCACATGGATCCAGTTATCTTTCTCCAGATGATGTAGATTTGTCCCAACTCTTTCCTGACCTCCAGTCTTATATCTCTACAGTTTGGATAGTTTGAACTGGAGGTCTTTTTCACACCTAAGACTCAGGATATGCAGATCTAAATTCATTACATTTTTGTCGTCCCCCCCAGCTCTCCCTTCCTAATTTCCTGATACTTCCAGCTGCTTAGGCTGCCATCTTTGAGTCCTGCTTCTGTCTCACCCACCCCCCCCACATACCATCAGTTGCCAAGATTAGGCTTGCTGCCCAGGTGCTATCTTGGACTCCTTACACACTCACACACACATACTATTCCTTTCTCTCTCTCTCTCTCTCTCTCTCCCTCCCTCCCTCCCCTCATGTATCTGATTATTTCTTCACCTTTCTTACATACATCCCTTCCTCTGCCACCAGCCTGTTGCCGGCCCTCATTAACTCAACTTCCCTTGGGAGTTGCCATTGCAGTAGCTTCAAGTTGCTCTCCTGGTCTAAAGTTTTTCCCAACTCAAGTTCTTCCTGCATTCAGCTGTCAGATTGATCCTCCTAAGGTACATTTCTGAACAATCATCTGCCTATTCAGTAAACTCCATTGCCCACCTTAGCTTCTCCAGGATTACTTATAAAATCCTTTGCTGGTCATTAAATCCTCTCAGAACTTGGCCCTTTCCCACCTGTCAAAGCTTATAATACTTCTTCCCTTCCCTGTGTTTTGCAGTCTTATGACACAGACCTTCTTGCTGTTCAATGTGGAAGATTGTCCAACTCCAGCCTCAAGTCATTGTCACTAGTGCTGACCCCTCATGTGGAGTTCCCCCCTCCTGGCTTCCCTCAAGGCCCCCCTTCTATAAGACATCTATTCTAGTACTCCTTTATCATCTGGTGAAACTGCCACCAATTTATCCCATATAGGTCTTGTTTGTATCTAGCTAGTTACGAGTTGTCTCACTTATTAGGCTGAGTTCCTTAAGAGCAGGGACTGAGTGTTTTGGTTTGTTCTTTGGATCCCCAATACTCAGCACAATGTCTAACACATGGTAAGTACTAATAAATGCATATCGACTGTGCAGTCTCCAAGCACTGGAATTCCCAGGCCCTGTCAACCAAGATCACTTTAAAAATGATTTGTGTTCTCTCTTCTGATGATAGCTGATGGGATGGTCAAATTAAAGTCAGACCACAGTGCCTTCCCACAGTCTAGGGCTGCTCCAAGGCTCAAGTTCAACAGAGCCTGGGAGAGTCTGGTGGGAGCCCTCCTTGAAGACTGGTGGCCCAGGGTAGCAAGTGTCTCATCTCCACTGTTGCTTCCTTCCTTCCAAGATGTACACTTAGGCCAAAGTTTTTCTTTTTTTTTCTCCCAAGTCTGGTTTGGTTTTCATTACAAGGAAGTTTCAACTTGGAGAGCCTTGTGGGAGCATTACTCCGTGTCCACAGAGCCCAGCTTGAGGGAAGGGAGAGTCTGTTTTTTAATACTGTTCCCAAACTCTTGAGTGCCATACCTGTTTATTGTCTCTGAAGAGAGAGGGGTGTGTGTTCACCTGGAACAGAAGACTGTCCTGGGTGTAGTATTTATTAATTCAACTAAACAGGTATTTCCTGAGTACCTACTATGTGCTCAGCTTTGGGTTAGGTTTTATGGTATATACAGAAAAATATTCCCTTGAAAGGGATGACAGTCTACACACGTGATAGTGTTCAGGAGTGGTTTGCACCTGTAGGCCTAACCTAAACAGGTGATACTTAGCCCTGGGTGTTCAGGTAGCCCATGTGTCAACTCTCCTGTCACTCACCTGCTAGTGATTCTTGGAGCTGGCAGGCTTTGTATGAAGAAACTCTCCACCCTTATCTGTTCAGGCTCCAATGTGCCTTGTGGCCTCCCCTCTACACTATACATTATTACTCCTTAGAAGAAAGCTGAGTTATGTCCTGGCTGGACTCCTTCTGAATTGGCAGGGTATGCTTTTTTTTGGTCCCTAGTACTAGCTTCCTTCTGCCCTTCCTTTATAGAACCCTAGAACCCTAAATTTGGGGTTGGAGGGACCCCAGAAGTTCTCAAGTTCATCCTCTACTTGAAGAACAACAGTGATGGGATATAATCAATCCCTCAGCTGCTCAAAATGGGGCCATACTACGTCATTACCCTTCCTTATTCCTGTTCAGTGCTGTTCAGTGAAGCTGATCCTTTTAACAGCTCTCTTGATCCCCTTGCCTCCTGATTTCCCCAGGGCTTGGCTATAGTTGTCATACCCACCTTAAGGATATTTATTCTCTCCCACACAATTGGCTGCTAACTGCCTACAAACATTATTAGTTCTATTTGATGGCCAGTGTGCCACCACCTTCCTTTGATTCTTATCTAGCTTATCAAGCTACCTTTATCCCTCTCCTTTTCTGTTAAATTTTTGGAAAAAGGTTTCTCTAGGAGATGGCAAAGTAGGAAGAAAAAGTACAGTGATCTCTGTACAGTCTCAAACATACACCTCCAAACATATCTAAAAACTCTCCAGGCTAAATTTTGATAAGGTAGATAGGGGCGGCTAGGTGGTGCAGTGGATAGAGCACCAGCCCTGGAGTCAGGAGTACCTGAGTTCAGATCCCGCCTCAGACACTTAGTAATTGCCTAGCTGTGTGGCCTTGGGCAAGCCACTTAACCCTATTTGCCTTGCAAAATCCTAAAAAAAAAAAAATTTGATAAGGTAATCCAAGGGAAAAAATAATCACAATGAGACATATTTCCAGCCTAGCTTGGCATAAAGAGATGAGAGGTCTACAGAAGGGTCTAGCAAGGAGCAAAGTACAGAACATTCCAGTGCAGGGAGAGGCTGTGCACCAGGGCAAGACATCCTCCATCCATCATGGATCCCTAATCTTGTGAATAGGTGCCAAATGGCAACCCTTTGACTCACTGTCCAGTTCCAGGTCCCAAATGGACTAAGGTATTCTCTGAGACCTCAAGAATGGAGAAAGATCACAGACCAAAGTTCTGGTGCTCTGAATAAGCAAAACTTTCCAAATGGCTCGTAGTGGCTAAGTCCACTAGCACCTCACCAAATATCCAAACAAGGCAATCCCATAGGCATTTGTTCTGTCCCAAACCTAGACTTTGTTCTGGATTAGACCAGGAAAGCTTGTGGGTCCCCACCCTGAACAGTCCCTGAAATCATGGAATAACACAAGACTGGATACTCCCCAGAGAGTAGCAGCAGGACCAGCCCAGACATTCCCTCCAGAAGTATGCAGGGCCCAGCCCAGGGATCAGTTCCAAAGTCAGCAAGTAGACTGAAAGAATGAGCCACAAAGAATCCCACCTTTTAAATGATGACAGGGACCCTCAAAGCATGACACAAAAGAAGGGAATAATTCCAAAACATCTATAAGCAAAGCCTCAAACATAAATACAACTCAGATACAAATTTAGCTGGAATTTCTGGAAGAAATGTATTAAGGGTTAGAAAAGAGTTTAAAATATTTTTATAAATGAAGTGAGAGCACTAGAGGAAAAAACTAAAAAAGAAATGAGAGCTATTGAAAAAAAATAATTGAAAAGGGAATTAACAGGTACAAAAGAGGTACAAAATCTTGCCTAAGCAACAAATATTTCCTGAAAAGTAGAATTACCAGGTACAAGTTGTTCATTCCATGAGACAATCAAAAATATTGAACACAAATTCAAAAAGATGGGGTGGGGGGGGAGATAGAGGAGAGGAAGAATAAAATATAAGGTTCCTTATTGAAAAAAAAGTTGACTTGGGGCAGCTAGGTGGTGCAGTGGATAGAGCACCAGCCTTGGAGTCAGGAGTACATGGGTTCAAATCCAACCTCAGACACTTAATAATTACCTAGCTGTGTGGCCTTGGGCAAGTCACTTAACTCCATTGCCTTGAAAAAAAAAAATCTAAAAAGAAAAAAGTCGACTAGAAAACACATCAAGGTGATTGATTTAGTATCATTGAACTACCTAAAAGTCATGACCCATGTGAGTATTTCAAGAACTCTTAAAGGAAGACTGAAATAGAAAAATCTACTGTTCACTTCCTGAAAATAATCCAAAATGAAACTCCCAAGAAAATTATCACCAAATTCCAGAATTTTCAGCTGAAACTAAAAAAAAAATGCTACAAGTTGCCAGAAAGAAAGAATTCAGGTACCCAGACACTATAATCAACAACACCTAAGATTTTAGCAGCCATCACTCTAAGGAGTAGAGATATTCATATTTTCCAGAAGACAAAAAAATTTAAACTTACAACCAAGAATAACTTATCCAGAAACACTAAGTAAAATCCTATAGGAAGAAAAATGCAACAAAAGATTTTTAAGCATTCTTAATTTAAAAAAAAAGCTATATAGAAAGTTTGAAGCACAAACACAAATATAAAGATAGAAAGGTAAATTTGAATGAACAATCATAAGAGACTAAACTGTTTATATTCTAATATGAAGAGGTGATACATGTGTCTTTTGAGCCCTATATTCAGGAGTCAGAGGGAATCTAAATGTAGGGAACATTTGTGAGTAGTTTTGTTATGTTTTATGGTTCTTAAAAGAATAAAAGGAAAGGGAGGGAAAATGAACATTGGAAGAGATTGGGGGGAATCTCACAGAATCAGGGTGTAAAACTAAGACTGCAAACTATTCTATACAAACAAGGAGAAGCTATGGGTGACACTTGAATCTCACTTATTTGAAATGGTAAAGAAGAAGAAAATACAAACATACATATTTCACTCAACAGAAAAACAAGAGGGAAAGAGAAACAAAAGGGAAGAAATGAGGGAGAAAGTAGATTAAGGAAAGGATTAGTTCTAGGCAAAACAAACTTTAGCCAAAGATGTACACAAATATTTATAGCTACTTCTTTGATGGTGGCAAAGAATTGGAAAGCGAGGGATGCCGATCAACTGGGCAATGGCTGAACAAGTTATGATATATGGGGGGGGGGGTAAAAACAAGAATTGATGAAATGGAAGGTTTCAGTGAAATTTGGAAAGACTTTTATGACTTGATACAGAGTTAAGTAAGCCAAACCAGGAGAACAATTAATGCAAAGACAACAATGTGATAAAAATTTAGTGTAGTATTACTAGTATTTTCCTGTTTTGAGTTCCCTTCCAAATTTTAGCGTCTTTTCTGTATATTTTTCAAATGTTTTATTGAGGTTCTTTTCAATTTTCCTTATCACTGTCACTCTCCCTCCAAATCCCCCACTTGGAGGGTACTCTCTCAAAAAAACCCTCCTATCAAAAGTAGAAACAAACAAAACAATATGTATTATAGTGGTCATTCCTGAAAATATCTCATTTTGACCAGTTGTCCTTTCAAGTAAGAGGTGGGTGGGAGGGAGGGATGCTTCATCAGTCTTCTGGAGTAAAAATTCCTTGATCACTGTATTGATCTAATTACAATGCAGCTAAAATTAGAAAAGGAACATAATAATTGATTTTTAAGTCTTTAAAGTTTTATTCCCTTTATAATATTGTTACCTTTATAGAAATATTTTTATTTATTTTTCCAACTACATGCAACAGTAATTTTCAACAATCATTTTTTGGCAAAGTTTTAAGTTTCACATTTTTCCCCCTCCCCCTGACAGAAAGCAATCCAATATAGGCTATACATGTATAAGCATGCTAAACATAGATCTATATACTACTCACTTTTAATCTTGCATCAGTTCATATAAACACTCAAGTTTTCCCAAATTTATTCTTTTAGTCAATTATATACCACATTTTTTTTAGCCATTATTCAATTAATGGTCACCTATTTCTTTGGGGAGTATTTTTAATGATGTGTCAAAGTTATGCACAATTTCATTATAGTTGGAGTATAATTCCAAATTGCTTCCAGAATTATTGAACCCATTCATCACTCACCAGCAATATATTTATGTTTCTGACCTCCAAAAGCACCCTATTCCTTTTTTTGGTCATCTTTGCTAATCTCATAGGGGTGAGAACTTAAAAATTGTTTTAATTTGCATTTTCTTTATTGCTAATATGTGATTTTGGCCATTTTTTTAAATGACATTGGCAGTTCTCTTGCCTCAAGAGCATCCTACTCTTACCCCTTTGGTCATTTATTTAGTGGATAATGATACTTCTGTATTTCCAGTCATTCACTAGGTATATTTGACAATAGATCTTTAACAGAAAAATTTGCCACAAGGATCGACTTTCTAGTTAATTGTTTCCCTTCTAATTTTAACTGCATGACTTTTGTCTTCTGGGATTTTCTTATTTTCTATCTAGGTGCAATCTCCCTCGAGAGGTGATTGTGGTTACAGATGAACTCTTAGTTGTCCTATCTCTACATCAATGACCTTTTTCATTCCTCTTCTGTTCTTTGGTCTCTCCCCAGCCTTGTTTGGTCAGTTCCAGATGGCCCCTGCTAGATATCTCTTAAGTCCCTCCTTCAGATATATCTAACCTTCTCTCTTTTTAACTTAAGTTTGGGGTCACACATATGATTTCATTAATGTCAAGATCTCCTTATGAGGAAACAACCTCTTCCAATATAACATCATCACTTTCTCTACAACTGATGGTCTTAGAGTTGCCTGGAGCATTAAAGTCCTAGTGCCCAGGGTCACAAGAGTCATTATGTATGAACTATAGGACTTAAACTGATGCATTCCCAGTACTCAAGCCAACCCTGCACCCTTTATACCACACACTATATTGGGTCTTTTAGCACGATCAGAATATTTCTTAAGTATAGCTAGTTATGTCATTCTTCTGCTCAAAAGTCTTAAGTAGTTCCTGGTTGCCTTTCAAGTCAATTTAAAGTTCTTTGTTTGATGTCAGGGATCCCTTATATTTTAGCAGCACCCTACTTTATCAGTCTTATTTTGTAGCACCTTGGTAGTACAGTGGATAGAATTGACCCTGAGTTCAAGTTCTGCTTCAGATACTTCATAGCTATGTGGCCCTGAGCAAGTCATTTAACTTCTCTGCTTCCATTTCCTCATCTGTAAATGGGCATGATAATAGTACATACCTCTCAGGGTCCCTGTGAGGACCAAACGAGATTATCTTTGAAAAAGCTCTTTGTAAACCTTAAAGCACTATATAAGGCTCCTAATTAGTATTCTTATCATTTCTTTATGTTTCAGTAAAATTGAACCCTAGCTTGCTCTGTACTTTCATACCTCTGAGCTTTTACTCAAGGCATTTTCTATCAGTTAGTCAACAGGCATTTAACTCTAAATCTGTACCAAGCACCATGCCAAACTCTGGAGATAGAAATAGAGGGAAAAACAGATCTTTCCCTCAAAGAGCTTACATTCTAATTGAAGGACAAATGTGAATATGTCAGAATGTACAGGATAAATACAGAAGGGCTGAAATTTTTCACTAGAGACTTCAGGAGACTCTCCCCTGCCAGGGAACATCTATCCACCTTTGCAGGTCAGCACCAGTGCCATCTTTTCTATGGACCCTCCTCTAAATTCTGCTCTGTTCCCCTTGGGAAACTTTCTCTGTCACCAAGCTTTGTCCCATGCTTTTGGATAGTATCCCTTACATTAATTTTGCCCTTTTGCTACTTACTCCTGTTGTTCCTAGTCTGCCGTGGAGGGCCAAGTAGAATACATTTAAGCCCTCTTTCAAGCAATTGTTCTTTAAACACTTAGACTCTGCTCATGTTGGATGAATTGATGAAATACTAGTAAGCAATGAGATACAAATAGACAACTGACCTGAAAACTACATCAGAATCACCTCCAGGTTAGAGTTTATTAAGATTTTACTATGTTCCCACTGCTAAGCACTGGGGTACAAATAGAAAAAATAATCCCTGATTTTAAAGGAGCTTACATTCTAATGGGAAAAAGACAGCCCCTATGGAAGATTTCAGCTGTGTCTAGGTAGAAGTAATGATTGGGCTTGTGGTACTTTCAGTGTCTCCCTCAAAAGTGATTTGCTGCTTCAGCTAGGTGAACTTGCCTGCTTTGCGAGCAGCAATTGATTGGTATTTGATGGGAATGATTGGACGCTCAGTCCTCCTGACTCTTTAGGAGTTGTTTCCTTGGATGGTGTTTATGAGGGCTAGGCTGAAAACTGGTGGTCTGGTTGGAACTTGGAGATAGTCCTGTCACCCCAGGGCTCTTCTGCTTGTTTGCCTGTTGATGGCAATTGGTTAGCAGTTGATACCTGTGGTATTAAAGAAGATAGTCCCTTCTCTACAATGATTTCTTCTTCATGATGGCTAATGGGAGCTGAACTGAAAGCAAGTCTGGTGATAGGAGTATGCTAGTTTTCCTAAGACTCTTGAGTTCAGGATTCTATATTGTCCATCAGGGTCTAAGGGAAGATAATGGTCAAGGTGGAGGTAAGGGCTTGACTATCCTGATGCCTCCTGCCTCTTCCTCGGGGTTCATGCCCCATGTGTGGCAGTAAGTTCCCAATCGGTAGGGTTAGTCACTACCTTTTCTCACCAAGAGTTGTCTCTCTACCCTTCACCCCACAGTGTCTCTGAGGGCCAGGCTACAAGTGGAACAGCTGGTGTTTTCTTCCAGGTTAACTATCCCAAGGCCTTTCATTTGTCATGTTATTTTGAGGCCCTTCATCCTTCTGTTTTGCTCTCTTCAAGACACCCTTCAGCTTATCAATGTCCTTCCTAAAATTTGGCAATTGAATCTAATGACTTAGGAGGTAGCATAAACAAGTAGAAGAAACACTGACCTGAGAGTCAGGAGACCTAAATTCAAATAATCTGATGTTCCTAGTGAGACCTTGCCCAAGTCTTTAAACCTCCATGATATTCAACTGCTTTGTCTTTTAACAGAAGGGCTTGAATAACCCCCAGATCTTCCTCAGACAAATACTGACTAACCAGGCTTCCCTCATTGTCTTCTTGTGAAGGTGATGTTTTTGAACCTAAATGTAATAGTTTAGTTTGACCTTAGAAAATCTCTTCTTCTTACATTCCACCTGTTGAATATTTCTTTGGATCCTGATTTTTGTCTTTCAGCATGTCAGCTGTCCCTTCCAGATTTATATCTTCTGAAGATTGAATAGTTATGCCATCTGTACCTTTCTAAAAATGATAAATAGCACAGGACTGAGACATTTGTTTCAAACAACCCAACTGGACTCTCCTGCTTTCTGAAATAGAGACTTTTGACATTCTCTCCCCTCTGAGATATCAGATGGTACTTGTTACCTCACTATAAAGTTAACAGACAAACTGAGAAAGAACAGAAGGGGGGCAGTCTCTGGGTCTTGTTACTTTAGCATTCTCTACCATAATGGCAGTAGGGTTTGTTTTGGGTGTTTTTTATCATTAGCTGGTAACTCCCACCTTCACTTTGCCCCAGGACAGTATGACTTCTTCAAAACATTAGACCTAACTAGGAAGCCCCTGACATCATATACTCCCTTTTCTCCTAGTTTGTTCTGGGAAGAGTTCGAGTTTACTATAATAATAACTCACATTGATAGTATTTGTCCAAATACAGGCCCACACTTTATCCTCCATCTGACTTGGGTAAAACCTGTCTGTAGTCTCTAATTTTGTTCTTAATAGTGCATGAGATTGAAGATGATTGATTTGGGGCAGTTTGGAACAGTGAAAGTCACAAAAAAAGAAAGTAATGATTAAAACATCTTCTTTTGCATTTTTTTTTTTGTAGGGGTTAAGTGGCTTGCCCAAGGCCACACAGCTAGGTAATTATTAACTGTCTGAGACCAGATTTGAACCCAGGTACTCCTGACTCCAGGGCCAGTGCTTTATCCACTGCGCCACCTAGCTGCCCCCTCTTTTGCATTTTTGTTAAATTAAAATTTAAAAACTAAAAGTAAACATTGTTTTAGCATGTTAATTTTGAATTTGTCTTTAGTGTATAAAAGTAAATTTATTTTTTTAGCGGTTTTTTGTTTTTTGTTTTTGGTCTTTGGTTTTTGCAAGGCAGTGGGGTTAAGTGGCTTGCCAAAGGTCACACAGCTAGGTAATTATTGTGTCTTAGGGCAGATTTGAATTCATGTCTTCCTGACTCCAGGGCCAGTGCTCTATTCACTGCACCACTTAGTTGCCCCTTTATCTTCAGACAGTATTTTATTTACATTTCAAAACCACATTGAATTCTCTGGAAAATCTTTGAGTGTCATATCCAATGTCTTCTCATTGTATAAATGGAAACTGAAGTGCAGTGAGGTGAAATGATTTTTCTCAGGATCACAAGGCTAGTTAAGTGATGGAGCTGGCACCTGACCCTGAGTCCTCCTCATTCCCATGGTGTTTCCATTCTGCTCCACTGACCACACTGTGATACTGGCTCTCAGATAATGTGAAGGAGGCCCAAGGGAACAATAGAGCAACACTGGTGGGGCCCACCATCAAGGCCCATTGCTTGGTCATCTCTGCCCACTCTACCTAAATTCTCTGATATCCATTGTATTTGTTTCCTTTCCAGCTACAGTTACATGATCGACAACGTTATTCTGCTGATAACAGGGACCTTGCATCAGCGTTCCATTGCTGAACTTGTGCCCAAGTGCCACCCACTTGGCAGCTTTGAGCAAATGGAGGCTGTGAACATTGCTCAGACTCCAGCAGAATTATATAGCGCCATCTTAGTGGATACCCCACTTGGTAAGTAGTGATGACCCCCATCCTACCCAATCTGTCTCATTTGTTTACTTAGGGCCTAGGCTTTCAGATTTCCAGAATTTTATCTTCTTCCCATTCCCATACCTGCTTTCAAGATGAGGGATGGAAAGGCAGAGAATAGACTGTCTGTGATTTGGGGAAGGTACGGTACTTTTCAAGGCCAATCTTAGCTCATGTTTTGCAGAAGCAGAGCATGTTAGGATTGGGAGGAAACTCAGAGGCAGCTAGTCACTCACTCCAGAAAAAGATTCTCCCATACAACACAGTTCCCAAATAGCGTTCACCTTGAAGGGCAGTCATTCTTCTTTGGGAAAATTCATTGTTAGAAGGGTTTTTCCTCCCGTCCCACAGTTTCTCCTTCTAACTTCTGGGTCAAAATAACAAGCCTAATCTCTCTTCTATATGTTAAAGCCTTAAAATACTTGAAAATAACTAGTTTCCTCGAAGTCTTCTCCAGACTAAATATTTCTAGTTCTTTCAACCAGTTTAATGGAGATCTTGAACCTTTTGCCAGTATCCGATTTGGCCATGTATTTTTTCTAAGATGGGTTACCTAAAATGGGTACATGCTGTATTCCAGATGCCATTTGAGAAGGATATAGTATAGAATGTGTATGCACACACACATACACACACACTTCAACTACCAAATCATAGTCTTGATTCATTGAGCTTTCATTTCACTGAAGCCTGCATATCTTCTTCAAATGAGTTTCTAGCATATTCTCCCCTTCTCCCCCCCCCCCCCATCTTGTCTAATTGCAAACTTGAGTTTTTGGATCTGAGGGTAAGACTTCCTGTTTATTCCTCTTAAATCTTATCTTAGATTCAGCCCAATCTTCTAGACTGTCAAAATTCATTTGGATACTAATTTTATTGTTCCAAATGCTAGCTAACTGTCCTTTCCAACTTTATGTCGCATGTAAATCTGATGAACATATGACATGTATGTCTTTGGTGTGTGAACTTTTGAGCAATCCATGACAGCTGCTCTTGGATTGTTGTTTGATTCTGATATATGCATAGGAAGTACAGTAGTCTTGAAGAGCAAGTCAAATATGAGTTTAGTTGTTTTGTTTATTATTATGAGCTCTAACATTGTATAGAAACCATGAGTCTCCAGTCATCCCACTTGCTTTTGTTTTTTAATATATATGTTATACACATTACTTTCAAAACTGTCCTGCTTATCTGTGCTTCCTTCTGAACTTTCTGCTCTATTTTGTGTATTTTTGTCACCATCCCCCTTGCTGTTTAAAAAATTCTAGTGGCCCTGTTTATTTCGATCTAACTATTGCTAAACCTCCAGTTCTTGAATTTTCCCTCCTCTCAATTAAAATTGGGAAGGAAGAAGAGAAGGAGGGAGGGACAGAGGGAGGGGGAGAGAAAGACATAGAGAGATAGAAAATGAAGAAGGTAAGAACCCTTGTAACAAATAATTGTAGTCTAGCAAAATGAATCCATACAATGGCCATTTTCAGGAAGATTACATTGATTAAACACTGTGTAGACTGAATAACAATTCATGTTTTTATTTTTACAAAAAAGAAACTATAACTCTATAAGGGGGAAAAGCATAGATATTGTTCTCATATTATAGGTGAAGCAACTGAGGTTTAGATGAACTCAGGTGTTCCAGTTTCCTTATGACATCCTCTTTGCCATAAGTACTATGTATTTGAATGGGAAAAGTTCTAGGATGGGAGACAGGAAACAAAAGGTCTGGCCCTATTTACTACTCTGGGACCTCATCTTCCTCCTATATAAAATCATAGAGTTGAATTTAATTAACATCCAAGGTCTTTGTCTATCCCCAACCTTCATTTTTTACCGTTATTTCCATTAAACCTAGGATCTTAGATGTCCAAATTGTACCAGATTTCTCTCCACCAATACAACCTTAGCAGGCAGTGAGTGTCCTAAGGGAAGGAGGGGAAGTCATGCTCCTTGCTCCTTCCTTGTCCTTTTCATTACCCTTCCCCTGCAAACAGTAGTTGAATTTTTCAATAAGATTTTGCTAGCATCCAAAGGAAAGAAGGGACTACCTCAACTAGACCAGACTATTACTAGTGGCAGTACAGAGAAAAAAGACTAGTTTGGCCTAAAATGAATAAATGATCCAAAATAAATGAATGTCAATATAGGTCAAGATAGTTGAATAGAGGGGTAACTAGGTGGCGCAGTGGATAGAGCACTGGCCCTGGAGTCAGGAGTTCCTGAGTTCAAATCCAGCTTCAGATGCTTAATAATTACCTAGCTGTGTGGCCTTGGGCAAGCTACTTAATCACATTGCCTTAAAAAAGGGGGAAAAAAAAGATAATCTAATAGATAGATGGTTAGGAATAAAAGAGAAAAATTCCCATTAAGGATAGATTGATAGTCACCTTCTTCCCTTGGGTCTCCACATACTGTCTATCTTTCCAGGCCCTCAAGTAGAACCTAGGAGAAAGTCACAGAAACTGGTGGTCTCATTGAATCTTGGCCCCAGTTGGTGGACACTGAGGCGAGAGAATGTGCATTAGGGAGAAGGGGGAGTTATGGCCTCTTATGCAAGCATGTCCTTGGCATTGTCTGCTTTTGGGTCAATACCAGAGGCGATTAGATCATGTTATGGCCCCAACACTTGCCAGTTTTCTTATTTATAAATCAGTTCTAGAAAATAAAAGTGCAAGGAAGAAGCCCTAAATCAGCCCAAATGTGTTACCGAATCTCTGCCTCTCCACTTCCAAGCAGTTTAGAAATCCAAGAGAGAGTCATGGAGAGGATGCCTGGAGAAGACTCTTGATTTCCCTAAAGCAAATCCTGGGGCAGGGAGGCTGACTCCAAGAACCTTTGGTGGGGAGGTCAGAGGGGTGGGGGGGACCCTCTGTCCTCTCCTACCCCGAGCTGGATTCTTGCCTGAGCTCCAGCTGCATTGTCCAGTCCCTTCCTCAGGCTCCTCTGAGCCTATCCTCGCTCCTTCCATCCCTACTCTCCCCTAGGCCTCCCTCACAAGGAGTCTGGCCCCAAGGAGAGGTGCCTTTGCCTGCCAAATTCTTCCCTACCCTGCTTGTCTCTCCATTTTCAGCTGCATTCTTCCAAGACTGCATCTCTGAGCAGGACCTCGACGAGATGAACATCGAGATCATCCGCAACACTCTGTACAAGGTACCCTTCACCCCCCCTAGAACTCATCTGAGGGACTGGTGGAAGGGTGAGAAGGGAACCTGAGAAAGATTCCCCAGCCAGCTGCCCCACCATGGCCCTCCACCAGGCTCTGGCCAGCTGCTGGCGGATCGGAATGTTTGGGGGGGTGATTTATGCCTCACATTGGAGCTTGGGCTGAGCCAGGTGCTGCTCCCAGGGGCTCAGTGCAGCGTGAAGACCTGGCTGAGAACAGGTTCTCCATCCCCGGGGCACCCTCGGTGGGGCCCAGATAAGATCAGCTTGAGCACCGCCATGTGCTGTGGCCTGTTGGAGCTGGCTCGGGACTGCTCCCCACCCTCCTTATACACACCCCTTGCCAGGGAGTGGGCACCCAGGCCCAGGCAGGGAAGGTCACAGCTTGGTCCCTTTTCCCTGAACTTCACTAGGGACAAGACAAGGACAGGGGCTGTAGAACTGGGAAAGAGTCCTGGATCTGGAGCCTGAAGATGGGCATTCCACACCCTCTCTGCCCTAACTTCCCTAGGCAAGTCATTCTACTCTTCTTCAAGTCACCTTTCTCTTAAAGCCAAGACAGGACCTTGGACTGACATGACCTCTCAGGCCTTTTCTCACCTAGACCCTCTGAGGAGAAGGGGTACACAAGTGGGACAACCCCTCCCCAGGCTTGATTGCCAATCTCAGCAAGAAGAGCCCAGGATGGTGGGATGTGCTTCCCCCAGCCCCTGCTACTGGGGTCCTTTGTTCAGCAAAGGAACTGGCCTGATTCATTAACTCTCAAGCCTCTTAGTAGTAAGACCAGGTCCTCATGGGCAGGAAGGGGAGAATGGAATTCTGAAAGGACTGCTGCTGGTATCCTTCGCTCCCCATCTGCCTTCAGTTTGAGAGTATTCAGCAGGGGCCTGTGAACTTTCTGCATGGCCTTTGTTCTCTAGAAGTTCAGGGTGCCAGCTCACTGAACAGCAGAGACAATATCTTGGAATGGAAAAAGTCACGGACTTGTGATTCGAAGGCCTGGGTTCCAACCCTATCTCTGCTAGGCACTGCTTGGCTAGTCACTGAACTTTCTGGACCTTATTTTTCTTCATCTGTAATAACAGGATGAAATGGTCTCTAGGGTCCCTTTCAGCTCTGCCATCTTATCCTTAGGGGAGGGTAGGAGAGGAGGTGGTGAGCTAAGCTGAGCTGTTGTCTGCAGGGAAATGACTCTGTCTCCAGAAAACCAACTTGCCTCCCAACTTCTCTGATTTGTTGTCTGGTAGAGCTTTAGGATGTTTAAGGGAGCAGGTAAAGATAAAGGAGGTGTTGGGTATCTCAAACTCAAGATTTAGCCCAACCTCTGATTCTGGGAGAGGTTGGCCCCTCTGAATCTGCTCTAGCCAGAAAGTATTCTAAAAGGGGAATCTGTCAAAGACAGAGTCTGCCCTTCCAGGCATATCCCACAAGAGAAGCCAGTCTCCTGATCCTAGTGGCAAACACTTTGAGGAAGAGCACAGTGGTCAGGGCAGAATGGTGGCCAGAGTGGAATTCTGGGGCCCACAGGATCAGATATAGCCCCTGGGATGATGGGGCTGGAGAGCCTGAAGGAGGCTCTCAGCCTCAAAAAGGCCACATAAGGTAGTGAAAACTTCAATGGAGACAGAGTCCAAGAGCCCAGGCTTGACTCTTGATTGTGAGCTTGGGCAAATCACTTAATAACCATAACTCCTATTTGAACAAAGCAGGCTGGCACAGTGAATAGAGTACAATCTTGGATGCCAGAATACTCTGGGGGTGAGTCCTGCCTCTGCCACAGGACTAGCAGCTGTCCAAGAGCAGAGCACTTCCTCATTACATCTGACTCAAAAAGAGTCCCCAAAGTGATGGATCCACTGGTGAAGGAGCCTCAGAGCACTTTCCTTATAACATTCCCTGGGAGATAGGGAAGAATTAGTCGTGGTCACATCAAGATTAAGTATTAAGGCAGGATTGCCTCCCAGCAGTCCTGATTCCAAAATTGACCTCTGTAATACCAGCCTTAGTTCCCTCCTCTGTAAACTGCCAGGAAGAGACTGAACTAGTAATCCAGTAATCCAGAGAGTTAGTAAGAGTTCCAGCTTAAAACACTTGACTTTAGCTTATGCCTGAAACTGCTGTTTAAGGACAGAAGAGCCAGAGGCCAGACCTTGGGCTTTGGAGGCCAAGAGGCCAGGTACCAGAAGCCAGGCCTCCTGGTTAGCCAGGCACCTCAACCACCCCCAGAAAAAAATGGGGTGGTGGCGGAGGAAGCTGAGAGACAGAACACTAATGGCAAGCTGTTAGGATGGGGGAATGACCCCTGCTGACTCAGTAGGCCAACCTCAGGCACCAGGGGAGCCATCTGCTGATTTTATTAACATGAAGAACATCTCCTTGCCAGTCTCCACTGCCAGCTGGATGCTTCACCTCCTGCAGACCCCGCCCCACCGTTAGTGCTTGGTTCCATTTGCTGAGGCCTTCTTTCTCTTCTTGCCTTCCTCACCCACTTCTTCCCCCACCCACAGCTCTCAGGAGGCAGTAGACCCCAGCTGGGTAAAAACCTAGGGCCTCCAGAATTCACTCAGGGAACTCTTTTCTCAAGTACCTATGTCTGTGATGATAGGAAGGGAACTCCCACAGCAGCCTTTCCAAACTCTTCTTGCAAGCCCAGAGAATTGAGAGGGAACTCTTCCCTGATAGGAGCTGCCAGACTTCCTGGGGATGGGGAATCAGCTGATTTCCACAGAGCTGTTTCTTCGTGGTGGGCACCTTTCCTTGCTCTTGCTAGATTTTCCTTTGTAGAGCTCCAAAATGTCTTAAAGGCCATTCAACCCAGGCCCCTTGTTTTTAGACCCTAAGAGGGAAATTACATATTTCATTCAAATAAATAAGTGGCCTGAGCTGGGACTTGAACCTGGGCCTCCTAACTCTGAGTCCATTTGCTTTGTACCAGTGCTTTTCCTTAAGACCAACTGGGCCTGATGGTGTCCACCCCCCCCCTTCCCCCAACACTACTTCAGTCCTGACCCGAGTTGACTCCATGAAGGTCTAGCTCAATGTCCTTAGGGAGAGCTGAACTAACAGGTTAAACATCTATCCTTACTCTTGCCATCCCCAATCTTCCCCCACCAAGTGACTGCACCAGGCCCTGGCTGGCCCAGCTACAACATCTCTGCCCCTGGATTGGGCTGAACCTATGAGCACACTCTCTTCTTTCCCCACTCTAGCCTACACCCTGCAGTCCTTACCCAGACTGGTTCAAGCTGGAGTACTCAGCTCATTCTGCCCTCAGGGGGTGGGGAGAAAGAAAGCACTAACCCAAGCCCTCTCTGGCTCACAGGATTGATTGTAAACATAAAGGCCCTGAGGGGCTGATGCCAGGGATGCCTGCCTGCTTGGCTCTATCCCCATCCCAGTGGCCACAGATGGGGAGATTAGCTGGGCCCTCCTGCCCTATAATGAATGGGAATTGCAGGCAGCTGACATGGGCTTTGAGCAGCCAACTGGGCCTTTCAGAATTCCAAGAAATTTGGGGGCAGGGGTAGGGGGAGCCTTAGTCATTCTGTGACTTATTCCCAGCAGACTAGGCACCTCAGATACAGTGCTTAGCCTTGAGGTCTTCCTTCCATTTATTCCAAGATGACGAACACCAACCTGTATCCCCCACTCCAGAACAGCTTCTTGATCAAACTGTTGAGTTAGAGGAGACAGAGGATGGGCTGTGGGCTGGCAATTTCACCCGAACAAATAAGAAACAAGAAACTCCAGCCCTGAACTAAGTTAGCAGTAAGACTGAGAGACTGTGGTCAGGCCCCTGGCATATCTGGACACCCTTGTGTTTGGGAAGGCTCTTCAGGTGTGTAGACAGGTGGCTTGTGCCAAGCCTGCAGTAACCCTGCTTCCAAGGCACTATCTAGTGAGACCAGGGGCATCTCTCTGTACTAGAGAGGAGGAACGAGTTAGGAATCTGTGTTTGACACAGGGGTAGATCAAGAAGGCTGTGCTGAAGTCCTAGTTCATCTACAAAAAGGAAGTCAGAGAAGCTTGGCCTTACATCTGAGCCCGAGATCCTGCCAGGTCCTGAGTATGCAGTACCTACCACTTCAGACTTCCCAGGTCATCTTGAACTTTGAAAGGTTCCTACCAGGACACTAACAATTAGACAGTAGTTTTAAAAATTTTTTAAAATGTAAAAAGAACTGAAAGTCAGAATTCTAGAACTACAGCATTCAACTTGGATGACTTTGGGAACATCATTTCCTTCCTGGGTTTTAATTTCTTTTTCTTCCAAATGAAGGAGCAGGCCTAAATTACCTCTTAAGATTCTTACCAGCTCTAAATCCTATGAGACTTTGGCTCTTTATTCTCTCCTCCACTCTCCCCATTGCCAACTAGCCTAGCCTCAATATTTTTCCTCTGTTGGCCAAATTGATTTTGCAGTCAAAATGACCTGACTCTTTGAGATGACTCCCAACTAGGTTTTTGCTGCTCTACCTCAACACTTTCTTCCATAGGTTCCCTGGCTATGGTCGTGGCTGTCTGATTGATGCAGTTGTTCTGCAGGGTTCAGGATGTATCTCTTCAGAGAAAAGAATTTCCTTGCTCTTCTGCCATGTTCTCTATACCACCACCACTAACCCTGACCCCATTACCAGTTTGGGCCTGGTAACTAACCTCTTGTGTTCCCTGGATGTCCCAGGCAGGAGGGCACATGCATGGTATGTGTATGCCACTGACCTAAGTCATAGGTCACAGGGCAGGAAAGAAGCAAGGATCTGAGACAACTTGTAGGGCCCTACCCTGTTCCTTGCCATGACTACAAAGGGCAACCATCCTAGAGTAGCCAAACCTCTCATTAACTAACTCTCAGAGGTCTTCTGGTGGATCCTGGGGAGCAATTCACTTGTCAGGAATGTTGAAGAAGGGATTCCTCTTCAGATCCAGTTTGAACCAAATCCTTGAAGTTCCTTCTAATACAAAAATTCTGGAATTTCTGGCCCCAGATTCATGCTTCACATTCCATTATTTTTCTTAGAAAGAAGCAATCATTGGCTTTAATCATCCCATAATAGTGCTAAAGCATTGATGAATGTGGTATCAGGTGCCCCTTTGGTGGAGGAGTGTAAACCTGACTATAGGTTTCATCTGAGTTTGTGAGATGCAGACACAGCATAGGATACAGATTTGATCTGGGTCTGCTGCTTCTCCTCAGTGCTTACCTGGCACGAGGAGGCTCAAACCAAACAGCCTAAGTTCTTTGCAGAAATTCAGGGTTTGATGGAATGACCAGATCCTTCTAAAGTTTGCTTCTCTCAGGAGTCAGTGACAAGAGGGGCTGCCAGCCCTTCTAAAGAGGGCTAGATTTACAGTACTCGGTTGTTGCCTTCCCTCTCCCTCCCTTACCCCCTCCACTTCTTTGCCTTTCATCACTCTTCCCTGTGTGGTTGGCAATCCAATTTGTCCAGTGAGAAGTGGTTTGTTCCTGCTGGTGGCCCCAAAATATCCAGCCCACATGATGTGCTTCTTACATCCACCCTGGCAATAATGATCCTTCAGCAAAAATGGAGCTGACAATTTGGCCTGTGATGTATGTGATGTGATGGGGCTGAGGTGGGGGACAGTTTCCTACTCTCTGGCTGGTTGAGAAAGGGAAATGGCTTTTTCGTCAGATATTTTAGAAGAGGCTGTATTACTGCTTGGAGCCAGTTGTACCAGGCTTCTACTCTGGTAACCTTCTTGATTCAGAGGCAGGGCCAGTCTTCATTGAAGCTGCTCAGGGAAACTGTACAGCATGACAACAGAAGGAAAATAGCAATGCATTTTTAAGTAAAGGATCTGGGTTTGAGTCCCAGTACTGTTGTCTTAGGACACTTTCCTGGACCTCTGTTTCCTAATCTCCTAAGATGGGAGGGGATGGACTTGATGGTTACCCTAGTTTAGAGGCAACATAGTATGATGGAAAGAGGCAAGAGGTTTGGCTTCCATCCTAGTTTTGAGATTTGTGACCAGAGTCAAGTGACTTAACCCCAGAAGCTCAGTTTCCTCACTTTGGGAGGAACTAATTACTAAGGTCCCTTCCAGCTTTAAATTCTTTGAACAGATGAGGTTAGGGATTAGTTTTGAGTGTTCCTGTAGTTCAGAACTGATGGGTTTACAGAAATTTAAAATTATATCAGCAATTCCCAGGGTAGTTGAATTGTGGACAAATGAAACAATGCAGCGAATTCCAGGCCACCTTTTCTTTTAAGATCCATGCCTGAGCCAGAGATTGTTCTGCTTTCACCTTCCTATACCCCCTTGATCTGAGACCCATCTGGGAATCCCTTCAAATTCCTTAGGAAGAAGTAGCCCCCTATTCTTACTGTGTGTCTCTCTAGATTCCATATTGCCACAAAAGTCTCGTTCTTCCCTCATAGTATAAAGATGATTCTGAGGTCTTGAAGGCTATGAGTGGCACATAAACTATGGTAGATTTTATCATGCCACAGCAGTCCCAGCAACAGATTTTGCTCTCCAAGGCTGAAATTAGCTAAGTAAGGAGAAGCTCAGCACTAAGGAAAGAATTATTTTGCTGTAATATCCATGACACAGAAAAGAACTAAATATAGCCTTTAATATTCTGTGATCCCTTTAATAATAATTAGGGAAAGGATCAGAGAGGGCCAAAATCTGCAATTTTCAGCCACTCTTAACTGTGTGAGACTGAATCATTGTTTTGTTGGAGAAACTGAATCCTGTTAATATTGACCTCACCATAAACTAGAAGCTATAGGGAAGATCTGGAGAGTAGATTGGACTTTATTATGAATCCCAAGACATTTCATAAAGAGAACATTGCAAAGAGGGCCATGAAGACTACTTTAGCTTCTGCATCATCATCCATTGCAGAGAATGAAGGGATAAATTCTATGAAGAAAATCTTGTTAACACTTTCCAAAATAAGTAACTGTCTACTTTGATTCTTAGTGACTTTAGGTCAAAGATGGGTATTAAGAAGGATGACCCACCAAACACTGGAATATGCTGCTTAGGATCCTAGAATGTGAGACAAAGGCTGCGAGCTACATATTCATATATCCTCACCGTCTGTGTCAAGAAGAATGTTTGGAAGTGCTGGCCATTCTTTGGGAGACCCAGTGACATAACCAAAATGGAAACTGACTACGTGAGAAGAGGTGGGAAGCAGCTGGTTGTCCGAATGAATGCGTTTCCCAATCAGTTGTCTCAGAACTACGAAGCCTTGATGTAGTAGAGAAAGGATCAAAACCAATACTAGAACTGATAAGGAGCGGGGCAGAGCCAAGATGGCAGTGTGAGGGCAGCATTCCCTGACAACTCAGACCCCCCCAAGCCCCCAAAAAGCAAAGGATGGCTCTGGCAAAAATTTAGCGGGGCAGAAACCACAGAAAGACTGAGTGATACATTTTCCCAGTCCAAGATAACTTAGAAGTTCCATGGGAAAGGTGTGTTTCATCAGGACTGGAGGTTGGAAAAAAAGCCACTGCGCAGCCCAGCCCAGAGATCACCTGCAACAGCCTGAAGGGGTGGGGAGAGAACTCTGCTGCACCTGGGTGAGTGTGGAGTGAGGAGCACCTGCCGCAGAACCTGCAGCGAGAATCGGGAGAAAGCATCCTGCACCCCCAGAGATGGTAAGGGAAGTCTGCAGAGATTTCTCTGCTCTCCCTGGGGTAGAACTCTTCTGTTTGCCTCCACTCAGACCCCAGTTGCAGTTTGGGCTTCCTTAAGATAGCTGGATCCTGCCTTATAGCCTCAGGGCAGAGGGCAGTGCTGTGGTCATCTACATATCAAAGCACAGGCTAGAGAGCATAAGACCTTGGAGGAATAAAGGTCCCAGTGGGCTGTCCCCCCAAAAAAGCAACCCCCAAAGCCTTGGAAAGTGCTGTAAATTAGTCTTGCATTGAGGAAATGAGTAAACAACAGAAAAAGAATGATCTGACCATAGAGAATTACTTCATACCTATGGAAGATCAAAACACATACTCAGATGATGACAAAATCGAAGCTTCCATATCCAAACCTCCAAGAGAAATAGAAAATGGGCTCAGACTGTGGATGAGCTCAAAAAAAGACTTTGAAAAAGAACTGATAAGAAAAAAAAAGAAAAGTTCCATATACATCACAATATTGATAACAGCACTTTTTGTGGTTGCAGGGAACTGGAAATAGTGGTCTACTTAGGCCTCTACCAAGAGGTCCATCATGTGGATCTGGCTAAACAAATTGTAGCACAAGAAAATCATGGAATATTAATGTGCTATAAGAAATAACAAATATTGTACAGAAAGGCAAGGAAAGATTTTACATGAACTGATGCAAAGGGAACTAAACAGAGCCACAAAAACATACCCAATGACAATAACAATGTAAACAGATAAAACAGCTACCACTAAACAAAAATGAACATTAAAGAGTTCCAAAAAAGAAGCTTGGCTACAAAAAAAGGTAAAGAAAACCCCTCCTCCCCATACTCCTTTGTTTGAGGTAGAGGGTGGTCCATAGGTATGCATCATTGCACAAATTATCACCTTTTTCAACATATTGATAACTTTTTGTGGTTCTATTAGAAACCAGGAGGGACAGGAATTCAGGGAAGCCTGGAGAGATTTGCATGAACTGATACTGAGTGAGATGAGCAGAACCAGAAAAACACTGTACACCCTAACAGCAACATGGGGGTGATGATCAACCTTGATGGACTTGCTCATTCCACCAGTTCAACCATCAGGGACAATTGGGGGCTGTCTGCAAGGGAGAATACCAACTCTATCCAGAGAAACAATTGTGGAGTTTGAACAAAGACCAAGGACTATTACCTTCAATTTAGGGGAAAAAAACTGATATCTTATTGTCTGATCCTGCTATCTCTTATACTTTATGTTTCTTCCTTAAGGATATGATTTCTCTCTCATCACATTCAATTTGGAAACATACAAACCATAGAAACAATGTAAAAACTGACAGATTGCCTTCTGTGGGCTGGGAAAGTAAGATTAGGTGAAAAATTGTAAAACTCAAGATAAATAAAATCTTTAAAAATATATATTGATCAGTTTTACTGATTTTTTTTCTACTTTTCTTTTTAAAAAACTCTTTGTTATAAGGGATAACTCTTTTGAAGGGAAGAGGAGGGGGATAAAAGAGGAAAATTTACTCAATGCAAAAACAAAACATAACAATAAAAACATTATTTACTACCAAGTTAGAAGAAAATAAAAATAAAATATATGGTATGCAATTGATACAACTCTAACCTGACTTATTTAAACACATAATGCTAAGAAATTTAGGAGAAGACCTGCAGTGTAGTGAACTGGAATGGAAGGTTTATAGAAAAAACATAGACAAATGTCTGGAAAGTCATAGATTAGTTGCAGTCATCTCTTCCTTTGAAGAGAATACTCCCACAGAATGATTTCAGTATTGAAGTTCAAGTGACTGTATTCCTGTAGTTTGGAGATCAGAAACCTATAAGGAGTGTCCTTCAGTGGTGGTAGGAGAAGTGAATGGGAGAACCGGTATGCCTGAGGATGAAAAAAGGCTTGCCCAGAGAGAAAACATGATGTGGGAAGAGAGTGGAAAAACCTAAGGAAGGGCCCCTGCTTTGGCCTAGAGGAGGAGGAGCCCAGGCTGACATGGTCAGGAAAGGTTACCTAGGTCGCTGCTTTTAGGACAATTCAGCAGGTGGCCAGTATCAGGATTAGGCCCAGATCCAGGGAGACCCACATGGGCAATTGTTCATCAGGCATTAAGATGAAGAGGGCTGGGGAAAAGGCTTCTTGTAGAACATGGGGCTTTCACGGTAGCGCCAAGGAAACTAGGTGGCACAAATGAGGAAGGAAATAATTCCAGGCAAAAGGGAAAGCCAGAGCAATGCCCAGAAGTTTGAGAGAGAAAGAGCATCTCATCCAAAAACATCTAGGAGCACTGTGTCAGTAGTGTCAAATGAGGAAATGAAAAGGGGTTAGCTTATGAAGGACTTTGAATGGAGGAGCATTTTACATCTGAACCTCGAAGGAGCAGAATTGATTGATTGATTGATTGATTGATTAAAGTAGGGACTTGGTTATTTCTTTGTTTTAGGAAGATTCATTTGCTAGCTCAGTGGAAGATGGACTGGAGTGAGGAGAGACTTGGGCGGGGGGGACCACATAGAGGTTGAGGTTGACCCACAGCAATGAAGACCTGCACCAGAGTGGTGGCAGACAAAGTCAGGAGAAAAAGGAGGGATGAAAGAGAGATGTTTGGAAGGTTGGCCATTGACTGGGTCTGTGAAGTGAGAGAAAAGAGTCCAGGATGGCATCCAGGTGGCAGGCCTGGCCTTGGCTGATATGTGGATTCAGAAGATGTGGGGTGAGAGAGAAGCAGGGCACAAAGAGGGCAGCCTGGGTGGTTGGGAAGATGGTAGTACCTTCAACAGTAACAACACAGTAGTTAGGAAGGGAAGAGTCAAGGGGACAAAAGATGAGCTCAGTGTGGGACATGCATGAGATATTCAGTCTAATAGGCAGAAAAAAGGTAAAACCACAGGTCAGGAGAGAAGTTAGGGAATCTCAGTTCATAGATACTAACTGGCTGACTATGGACAAGTCACTGAACCCTGACTTCCTCAGTTTCCTTTACAAACAGTTCAGGCATCATATGGAGAGAGGTGATAATTGGATCCATGTGAGCAGATAAGATCACCAAGGGAAATAGTATAGCAGGAAAGGAGAAGAGAGGCTAGCAGGAACCATGGATTAATCCCCATGGTTGACTGGCATGACCTGGCTGGAAATCTAGCAAGGGAGACTGAGAACATGGTCAGAGAGGGGAGGAAGAGAACCAACCAGGAGAGAACAAGTTTTTATTAACAGATTACCCCAGGACCTGGGCATTGCCATAGTTATCTGCTTTCAGGCCAATAAGTAATCATTCAGGAGCATTCCCCTGCCTATTGGGGGGGGGGGGGGGGGATGAGCAGCCTGCTCAGCCATGCTCAGTCTAGGCTATCTTCACCAAGATCCATCCTTAAGGCTATGCCTGGTGGCACCAGGTCCTTCAAGAGTAGGAAAAGTCAGCCACTGCTTCTTCCATTTATCACTTTTCATTGTGGGGTCTACACTGCTGAAGGCCCTTTTCCCTGCCTTTCCTAAGATCTCTAAAGAATCGTTTTCACTTGGGTGAGTGAGTCCCTCTACCCACCTTTCCCGCTGACTTTGAAAGAAGCTCAGCATCTGACTGGAAAACAGCAAGCAATCAGAGTGGAGAGGGTGAAGGGAAGTTGGGGTGTTATTTTGAGTAGACAGAATAGTATAATGCAGCCTCAGTTTTTTTCTTCTGCATAATGAGAATAATGTCCCCTCATGGGATGACTGGTTTCTGTGGTGTGAAGTCCCCCATCAACTGAGGTTTAGCATTGTAGGACCTCAGGGTGGTGAATTCAATGACTGCTAATGTTGCTTCAGACTGTGGGCCTCAGTCTCTTGGGCTGTCTTCTCATTTCTAAAAGGATTGTAGTACCGGATGAACTCTGGAGTCCTTCCTAACTCAAGGGGAGAGAGGGGCATTGCAAGAGTAGGATATGGTAAGAGAGCAACAGAGGGTAAGGCCAAAGTATACAGGAAACCGAGAACCTCAGATGGGACAGATGCTTTCTAGGATTTTCCCATGTCCTCATAATCTCCCACACAGTCATTCTGACACTGCAACCCAGGTCTTTGGGCTGATTCCCTCTCTCCTTCACAAGTCCGTGTTATATCAGAACACTGTACCAGCAATAAGACCAAAGCTCTGTGGAAATTGAGTGATGAGAATAGAGAGCCCTTGGCTTCAGGAAACAGTTGATACCCAGCCCCAGCAGCAGCCTGGCATAAAGGAGCACCTTCACCAGGCACAGCCCCCTCTGCTGAGTCTGGCTGGATGAAAGACCAGGAAGGAGGCCTGAAGTTTTAGAGATGGAAGGAATCCCTAAAGATTATGTAACAGTCCAACTCGCCCCTTCTCTCATTTTTCAGATGGAAAAACAGGCCCAGATCAAGTGATGTCCAAGGTCACAACAGAGCCATAATGGGGGGGGGGGGGATTGTCAGAGTATTCTGCTGCTTCACCAGAGCTGGCAGCCCAGAGTTGACCACTGAGAAGGAAGACATGGATTTGAAGAGGAAGGTTGCTACCCAGATGTCCTGAGCATAGCCAGAAGGGCTAAACTGTATTGCTGTATGTAGGACTGGCCTGTAGAAATGGGAAGACCAAGAAAGGAAGAGAATGATCAGCTAATCTGTCCCCCAATGTTCTGTTTCTAGGCCTACCTAGAGTCTTTCTACAAGTTCTGTGCTTTGCTGGGGGGCACCACTGCAGATGCTATGTGTCCTATCCTGGAGGTAAGTGCCTCCCACTCCCTCCTTCTAGTCACTCTTTCCACCATTCGCTTCAATCTATGTAAGTTCCCATTCTGTGGCCAACAGGAAGCCTCAATACCTGAACCTTGCTTTCCACCATCCCCTTTCCCCTAACGCCACTCCTGAAGTAATCATCCCACAGGGAAGGGTGGTAAGGGTGTCTGTCTAGCCCCACCTTAGGAGACAGACCAGATTCCCCAGAGCAGTCTGGTCTGGTGCTCATGAGTCTACCATTCCACCCTCACCCCCATTGTCTGTTTATTGATGCAGTTTGAGGCTGACCGCAGAGCCTTCATCATCACCATCAACTCCTTTGGCACTGAGCTCTCCAAGGAGGACCGGGCCAAGCTGTTCCCACATTGTGGGAAGCTCTACCCTGAGGGCCTGGCCCAGCTGGCTCGAGCTGATGACTATGAACAGGTCAAGACTGTGGCTGACTACTACCCAGTGAGTGGGAATGAGGGAGCAGCTAATTTCCACCAAGACCAGGGGCCCCACCTCCTTCTCCCCATCCACCCTAAAAAAAGTGAAGTCCCTTCTTGTTTCATCCTCTTTCCTTTTCTCCCCTTCTTGTCATCATATTCCTTTGGGCCCTATCATTCAAATGCCTAGGACCTCCCCAAGGTCCTGCTTTGGCCTTCACTGGAATGATCTCTGTCACTTTGCTCTTTCCTACCTTGTAACCTGTCACTCCCTCTCTATTACCCTCACACCTTCCCCTCCTCAGGACCACACCCACTGTGATTTTCAGTCTCAGCATTACCCCCGTTATTTCCTTCTAGGAATATAAACTGCTCTTTGAAGGGGCTGGCAGTAATCCTGGAGATAAGACTTTGGAGGACCGATTCTTTGAGCATGAGGTAAAACCATTTTCTTGACTTAAATGGGAAGGTACTCACCCAGGGCTAGATTTCCATTTGAATTCAGAGCCTCTGTTGTTCTTGTGAGCATCTGCCATGGCCAGGGCACCCTAGACTAACATTTGCCCCCTTTGCTCTGGCAGGTAAAACTCAACAAGCTGGCCTTCCTCAACCAGTTCCACTTTGGCGTCTTCTATGCCTTCGTGAAGCTCAAGGAGCAAGAGTGCCGTAACATTGTATGGATTGCAGAGTGTATCGCCCAGCGCCACCGGGCCAAGATCGACAACTACATCCCCATCTTCTAGCTCACTCTCTCTCTCTCTCTCTCTCTCTCTCTCTGCTGATCCCCTGATTACTCTCCTTTGGCCACAATTACATGAGGCCCCCTGGGGAAGGACAGTGGGACTCCATGTGTATAGGGGTCCTTGGGAGCCCTTGGTACTAGGTATGTGTATATTTGGAACACAGTCACTCTTTTGGCCTATTCCATATGCACTTCATGCTAATGGAGCAGGGCTCCCCCTTCCTTTCCCCCCCCCCCTCACCCTGGACTTTGTCTTCTAGAGCTGTCAGGGCTGGAGTGGTAGGGTTCTGAGATCCTGGTGTCAGAACTGAGCCCCAACCCCCCCCAACAAGTAGCCTCTGTAATTTCTGTGTTAAAACCCCTGCCCTAAGAGAGGAATATAGGGGTGTCCCTGTCCTGATGTTTACAGCTGTTAAAGGCATCTGAGAAAAGCATGCAGTCACTTTGATCCCCTCTCCTCCTCCCTCCTTAAGGAAAGTCAGCTTGACTCACCTGACTCCTGCCAGCCCCCTTCCTCTCAGCTACCCCAGGGCCCTCTCCCCAGTGGAAAAGTGATCTGTAGGTATTAGAGGCAGGGGGGTACCCTGCAGAATCCTCCCCACCCAGACACACTATATGCACACATATGCAGGCCTTCCCCACCAGCACGAACCAGGGCTCGGGCTCTGGAAACTAAGGAGCCTTTCCTTACCACCCTCAGCCAGGAGGCTTTGGTACAGAAGGCAGGGCTGTACAGGCCCTCCTCCATGAATGGGGTGTCTCTTCTCTCCAGCTCACCCTGAGTTTGCGTGTTTCTCCTAACAATAAAGCTGCCCATTCTGTGAGCCCACTGTCTTATTCTTTTCTCCTAACATGAATACCACCAGATCTGGTCCACACTCTTTAAGCTTAGACTGCTCAACGACCTGCCTGAAGCATGTATGCTTTCCTCCATCATGGTCCTTGGCCTGAGGATGTGAGATATCCTGTGAGGCACTCTAGCCTCTATTCTGAAGGCTTCTGAGCCATCATGGAATATCAAGCAGGGAAGGGCATCTCCCCCTGAAGAAGCCTCTGTCCCTCCTTACTCAAACTAGTCCAAGATGAAGGTCCCTTATCTACCATCATATTTTATCCCCCATACACAGTTGCCCAGAGCCAGGACCATTTCATGGTTGTGGTTGTCTCAAAGCTACTGCTCATCTCTTGTGCCTAAATCAGGAAGCTGTGAGCTAGGGACAGGGGTCAGGCCCTGCCTTTGGCCTGGGGGGCAGGTGAGGGCCAGGGCTGTCAGTCCCTGGCACCTCCCCTACTAGGAGGTAGAGACAGGAAAGACCTGTCAGTCTGGCTTTGTCCTCCCCACCCTGAAAACACTTCACCTGGCATAGGGCCGGGCACAAAGCCCTCCCCCAAAGGACCCTGCTGGGCACCTGACAGGGAACCATCCACATTCTGGATGGAACAGAAGCAGGCCCTTGAGCAAGATCAACAGGCTGGTGCTGGTGCTCCTTTTCTTCCCTCACACTCCCATGCCCCTATGTGTCACCTACACCTGTCCACGACACTCTTAATACAGGATCATCCAAACCAGTACTGGACAACTCCAGGCAGCCATTACCAGTGCCCCATGACACCTGCCATGTCAACCTTTCCTAGAGCACAGGCATCAGGTGCACCCAATTATACTTAGGTTTTTGCAAGGCAAATGGGATTAAGTGGCTTGCCCAAGGCCACACAGCTAGGTAATTATTAAGTGTCTGAGACCGGATTTGAACCCAGGTGCTCCTGACTCCAAAGCCGGTGCTTTATCCACTACGCCACCTAGCCGCCCCTCCAATTATACTTAGATGGAATAAATAGAGCCTCCAGGATTCCATACTTGGCATTAATTCACTAAGTGATAGGGAACACACAGGATGTTTGGAGGGTCTGGAATCCTTGGGGTCCCCAGACCAACAGTCATACAATGACTGCTGACCTTCCTAAGTGGAGAGAGTTTTCTTAACCATTTGTACAAATGGATGAAGCTAGGGTAGGGGTCAGGCCCCCAGTCTGGGCAGATCTGTTAAAAATAAAGTCTGCATTGCCTTCTGATGACATCTTTCTTCACTATCTAATCTGTATTGTAGAAGGCTGGCCCAGAAGAGGGTGAGCCCAGGCAGATGCCACCAGAAGGGCCGGCAGTCTTCTCACAGCATAGTCCTGGCCAAGTTCAGAAGAGGCTTATCCCCCAAAGTGACAAGTTTTGCTGAAGGTTTTGGGATGAAGTCTCTGTGCTAGGGGAGATGGGGAGATGGGAAAATCCTTCCCTTTCTGCAGATTACAGTCTAGCAAACATAGCGACATCTCCCAGTCACTGATGCAACCACTAGTGACCATCAGTGGCCTGACCTTTTTCAGGCCCAGCTACACCCCATCAGTGTCATCCTCATAACCCTTGCCAGGACACCAGCATCTAAAATGGACCCTGGAAACATTTAGTTGGTGTAGTGGATAGAACACTGGCCCTGAAGTCAGGAGGATTTGAGTTCAAATCCAGACTGAGACAGGTACTAACTGTGATCCTGGGTAAGTCAAACCCTGATTGCCACAAGGGGGAAGAAAAAGAAAGGAAGGAAGAAAATGTACTCCATGTATAGGAGAAATAAAAATTCCAGTTTATTTATGTATCTTAAAAGTGACGATCAGTTGATGGGGGTGGCATAGAGGAGACAGCCGAGCCTGCAGCTCTAAGGGAGAATTCAAATTCTTGATCCAGCCAAGATGTAGTTGGAATTAACCCTTCAGATCCCAATAAGTTGGGAAACATTCCTTTCATTGAAATTTTACCGGGCTCAGCCCTTCAGGGGAAGGAGGGACCCCATCCTCCCTCCTCCCCCTCCGGCAGTTCTTCTGAGGGCTTTGGAGGGAAGAAGGCTCTAGAGACACCACTGATGTGGAAGGGCCCACTCAGCGGATGACAAGGCAACATCTGGATTTTCCCTGGGCCATGCCCACCCGCTGAGTCAGGAGATCAAAGGATGGAGAGTGGGAAGGGACCTTCGAGATCATGTAATGCAAACCGTCGCCTTTGTTAGAAGGAAAAGGCTTGGAGGGGGGAAACGATGTGCCCGAAGTCACTCCAGGACGCCCAGATCTTCTGGCTCTCAGTCCGGAGCGCTTTCATTTGTCCCCCACTGAGTCCTGGGCAGGGGATGCCCAAAGCGGGTCCAGGCCTCAGGGCCCTGTTCACTGGGACGTGGCCTGGGTCTGGTTCGGGGCCGGGGGCCGCAGGGCCCGGGGCAGGGGGTGGTTGATAAAGAACTCCTGCAGGAAGCGGCGGCGGAGCCCCTCGGGCAGGTAGTAGTGAATGAAGTACATGAGGGCCAGGCCCCGGCCCGTGTAGTAGCGGCGGTGGGGCCGGGCTGCCAGCAGCGCGTCGGTGATGGCCTCCACCACGGGGCTCAGGTCGGGCACGGCCAGGCGCAGGGTGCGCAGAAACTGGCCGTGGGTGTGCTCGATGTAGTCCTCTCCGTAGGCCTGCAGCAGCTCCCCGGGCAGGCTGGCCACCAGCAGCCGCTTCCGCTGCTCCCACAGGCCGGGGTCCTCCATGGGCGCTGCAGGAGCCGCAGCAGGGGTTGGGACCCCACGGCGCCCCACCTCCACCCGCCCAGAGCCAGCTGGGCTCCGGCCCTAGCAAGCAATGCCGCCCGGGGCCTCGGTTTCCCTGGCTCTGAAGGAGGAGGGGGATGTCCCCAGCTCCCTACCCCATCCCGGGTCCCCTAGATCTCTCAGACTCCACCCCAGCCCACCTGCCCTGCCCTCCCACTCTGCAAGCCCAGGCCCCGCCCGCCCCTCCCCCTCCGGGTCTGGGCATCCTCACCTGTCTTGAAGCAGCCGGGCTGGATGATGCTGACCTTCACCCCCCAGGGGAGGAGCTCGCTGCGGAAGGTGTCCATGAGCAAAGCCATCGCGGCCTTGGAGGTCCCATAGGCGGCCAGGCAAGGATAGGGCATGTCTCCTAGAGGGAAGGCAGGGGCGCGCACCGTCCTGAGCTTCTGGGGAGGGTCCAGCTTCCTTCCCCACCCCCCTCCAGTTCGGGTGACCCGCCCTCACCTGCTGGGCTGCCCACGGTGACAATGCGGCCCCGGGAGCGACGGAGCAGCGGCAGCAGCCCCTTGGTCAGCTCCAGAGCCCCGAAGAAGTTGATCTCCATTAAGCTGCGGAAGGTGGCCACCGGGGACAGCTCCACGTCAGCCACTATGTCGTTGTAGCCCGCGTTGTTCACGAGTCCCCAAAGTCCTGGCCCGGAGGAGAGAGGGTCACCACCGGGCCGGCCTACATCCCTCCCCCATCTCAGCTCCTCCTGCTTCCCAGCCTCAGCCTTTCCCCACCTGGAGCTGACCCCCTTCATCCTCACTCGATCACAGGTGCACCCGCACACTCTGTTCTCTTGGTGATCATATCTACACTACTATTAATTTAATGATTATGACTCTCCAACTCTCCTGAGCTACACATTCATGCATGCATTCTTGGAAACAGAATTCTTTGCTTCCCCTCAAACCCATTCACTTCTCTTTTTCACTATTCTTTTTTGGTTGGTGTTTCTGCAAGGCAGTGGGGTTAAAGTGACTTGCCCAAGGCCACACAGCTAGGTAATTATCAAGTGATTGAGGCCGGATTTGAACTCAGTTCCTTGTGACTCCAAGGCTGCCCAGTGCTCTATCCAGTGTGCCAACTAGCTGCCCCCCACTACTAATCTTGCAGTCACCTAGGTTCGTGACTTCCCTGCTCTCTTCCATTCCCTCTCACACCCCATATCCAAACAATTGTCCCGTGCTGTTTACTCTGCCTTCTCAGCATCTCTGAATTCTGGTCCCTTCCCTCTAGTCACATTACAACCATCTAGTTCAGGTAGATAGACTAAACAGAGCCTCCAGGATTCCATACTCAGCATTAATTTACTAAGTGATAGGGAACACACAGAATGTTTGGAGGGTTCAGAATCCTTGGGGTCCCCAGACCAACAGTCATACAACAACTGCTGACCTTCCTAAGTGGAGAGAGTTCACCTGGTTTCCGAACTTTCCAGCTCAACCTCCACATGGCTATCAAATTAATAATTCTACAATTCAAATCTGACCATCATCTCATGTTCTTGCTCAAGAATCTTCCATGTTTCTCCATTAACTCTAGGATCAGACATAAACTCCTTCACTTTGACATTTAAAGTCCTTCACAAGATTACTATGGGTGTCCTTAAAGTCTTAGGACAGTTTTAAGGTTTAAGAGCCTAAAGCTACACTAAGACTTTTGGAAGAGACTCTTTGTTACTCCCCTTCAGACTCTATATTTTTGTCAAATTAGTCTATTTGCTCTTCAACTTCCTTCCAATCCTTTGCAAAGATTTTTTTTCCATTCCTGAAATGTTTTCCCTCTTTCCCTCCAATTCCTGGAACCCATAATTCCTTTCAAGACTGAGTTAAAGTTATTCAAGTTATTCCCTAACTGCTTTAGTTGTGGGTACCCTCCCCCCTCAATCACTTTGCATTTATTTTGTATCTATACTTCATTTACTTCATCTGTGAACATGTGTACCCCATCCCCATGGAAAATGTAACCTCTTTGTAGGCAAGGAATGTCTCACTGTTGTATTTGAATCCCTCTGACTGAACACAGGAACCCAACCCATAGTAGATATTTAATGAATAATGGGTGATTGATTGGTTCAGTATCCCCTGATTAAGCCTGAACTATTCCCCCTCCCCTGATAACCCCACTCCCAAACCCCACCATTTTCTTTTCTCCCAAGATCAATAAAGGAAGACTGACCAGAGTTGGTGGTTTGGGCCTTGGTGAGCTCCAGGGCTCGGGTGATGTCCCCAGGTTTGGTCAGATCCATCTGCAATAGGGTCAGGCGGGAGGAGCAAGAAGCCCGAAGCTCTTGAGCCCCTTTGCCTTCTGGTTCCAGTACTGTAGCCAACACAGTGAAGCCCATAGCATCTAGCCTTTTAGCTGTCTCCTTCCCGAAACCAGAGTCACAGCCTGCAGGGAATGGAAGGAATTATTAGCCAATGAGGCTGAACCAGCAGCCTCTGGCATTCTGGGTTTGTCTAGTTCGTGGAGAACATATGCCTCCAGCATCTGCTGGCCCCCATCCATCTTCCACAAAGTAAAAGATAGAGCTTTGTAAAGTGCTTTGCCAACATTTCATTTGATAGTCACACCATCCTGAGATAAGAGCTACTTTTATCTCCATTTTACATATAGAGAAATTGAGGCAGACAACAGTGACGTGACTTGCCCAGGATTACATAGCTAATGTGTCTGAGGCTGAACTTGAACTCAGATCTTCAGGACTCTATCCACTGAGCCTCATTCTCAACTCCCACAACTACTGAACTGAAATTTTTAAAGCATGGATGTGACCATGTCACCAACGCTGCTTCAGAGACTCATCAGCTTGAAAATAAAATGTCAGATTCCCTGGCATTTAAAGCCACACCATTCCTTCCCCTGCTCCTCCTGGCTATTCCCTGTATATGGCATTCTGTCTCCACCCTACATGACCTGCGTGGTTATTGCCCTCTGTCCTCACCTGAGCTTACTCAAGGCTGCACTCCAGGGCCACTTACCTCCCCTACCTCCATCAAAGTTTGTTTTTTTTAATGTTTACTTATGTATCTCTGAACATATTGACAGCTGGTGTTCCATTGGGTAGAGTGCCAGGCCAGGAGTTAGGAAGACCTGAGTTAATATCACACTCACTGTGTGATGCTGCGCAAGTCACTTCACTGACGAGAGACTTTTTTGTGGTCATTATTACCCAGTGCCCAGCCTAGTGTCTGACATACCAGATACTTAATGAGGTCTTTTTGTTAACCCAATAGCAAGTACAAGCTGGAAGGGATCTTAGAGAACATCTGGGCCTTATTTTACAGATGAGGAAATTGAGTCACAAGGAAGAGAAATTGTCTATGCTGGTACTAGAATCCCCTATATCTGATTTCCAACTCAGTGCTCATATTTAACACTGTCCACAGGAAATGGTCTGCCCGCCAGAGCCAGTGTGGTTCCCTTTCCCTTCTCCCAGTATCCAACACTGTCTGCAGGAAATGTCTTCCCACCAGAACCAGTCCAGTCCTCTTTCCCTTTTCCCCTATATCAAAGGAGATCTGCACATTATGAATTCCTCTCCTTCACCTTAAGCAGGGGTCAATGGGCAGAGCAGGAAGTAGGGAGGAAGACATCTTGGTGAGGAGAAGGGAAAGCACTTTCTATCAAGTCAACAAGTGATTGACTGGGCTCTTCCATGCAAACCAAGGCTTTTCCAAGAGCCAAGGAAAGAATGAGGACCATGTGTGCCATGTGCCACTCTCTGCCCTCCCCTACATCTTCCTCACCTTCATGCCCAAGGTCAGGGAAGGAGGAGACTAGAGTGGGGACTCCAGGAGTCACTGTGTTGCCCCCAAATCACCAGGCCCTTCCCCATAGCACTCTCCATGGTTCCCGACCAAAGGAGTACCTACTCCTCCAGGTCCCCACTGGGTAGCCTTCCATCCCCCTCCCCAAATGAGTCCATTCTGGTACCAAGAATAGTCTGATCAGGTATAAAATCCAAACAAAACCTGGTCAAACTTGGTGTGGCTGGAGCACCCAAGGGCCTCTGGTTACACCACACAATTCAACAACACACATACATTTATCTCAGTAGACACACACACACACACACACACACACACACACAAACACAAACACACACTTACGCCCCCACCAAGGGCTAGACCCTACTTCAGACTTATTACCTTTGGGCTGAACTTAGGTAATTGCTCCCCAATTGGTCCTGTTCGGATGTATCCAGAACAAGCTGCCAAATTATTCTCCCAGTGTCTTCCCTCCTTTCCCAGCCCAGCACCGAGACAATGACTGGAAATAAAGATGCTTCCTAAATCCTTGCTGAATCTTCCTAATGCACAGGAATCCCGTTCAAAACCTTCCTGTGGCTCCCCGTTGTCTACAGGATAAAGTCTAATGACCTCAGCTTCGCCTTTAAGCTTCCCCAACCTACCTTTTCGGCCCCTGTGCCCCCTGTCTCCCTCGTACATTCACCACCTCAGCCAGAGTTATTCTACCATGGAGTCAGAGGACCCAAGTTATCATGGATCCTCTTGGAAAAGCAAAGAAAACAGCAGAAGAGCTGGACTTGAAGCTCCACTCTGCAAACAGCCCATCAGTCGGCGTGCCCCTGGACAGGGCACTTCGCAGAGCCTGCCTCGATTTCCACCCCTAAGTTGAGGTGGATGGACCTGAGATGGTCTTTAAATCTCCTGCCCTTAGGCAAATTCTCTGAATGCTTTCAAGGCACCATTCGATCCCTTCTCCGCACTCCGTACTCCCTAGCAGCAGCCTCTAACCTCTCCTCCCCAGGGCTGAGGTGAAAGCTTGGGTCTTGGGCCTGCTCTCTGGTTCCCTACTCTGGTCCAGCTGGTCCCGGCTGAGTCCTAAGGGGCCTCTCTGGGCCGATGTCCAGCTCGGGATTTGGCCGGAATAGAGGAAGGGAGGGAGGGGAAAGAAGGCGCAAGGACAGCCAGCAAGGAAGAGGAGGAAGGAGGAAGGGAGAGGAGGGGAGAGAAAAGAGAAGGGGGGCAGTGAAGATGGACGTGTGTGTATGGGGGGGCTCTCTAGACCTCTGAAAGGAATGTGTGCTGTTCTTGGAACTGGCCCCCGGAGTTTGGGGCTGGCGTGGGGGGAGTCTCCGTCCCACCTGGGTTTCTGAGAGGGTGACCCGGCCCGCCCCCCGTTCCTTGTCTGGCTGGGCTGAAACCTTTCAGCCTTGACCCCACTCCCGACTTGGCCCTCGCAGGCCCGCCCCTCTCTGCCTCCCGCCACCCCAGTCTGGCCCCTCCTCCCTACCAGGCTCCGTCTGGCTCCCGGCCCCGCCCCCTCCCGTTACCTCGGGAGAACAAAGCCAGGCTGAGGGTTACCCAGAGCTTTGTCTGGGGCCCCGCTGGCGATCCCCGCCCCCCTGGGAACCTGCGGTCCTTGTGGCCCCACTCTGTGTGCGCGCAAACGCACGCGCGCTTATGCATAGTGGGGGGGGGCTGTGTGTGTGCCCGGGGAGGGCCCCTGGGGTCCGAGATTCTGTACAGCTTGGTACCCACACCTCCTCTGTCCACGTGCACATGAAGATAGTCCCGGTGTCCGGACGCGCCTGACTCGCAGGTCATATGTTGGCATGGTATCTGTGGCCATGGTGGCTGGGTTGGGCTCATTTCTGGGCAAGTTTTACCACGGTCAGACACGTGTTGCAGGATGGCACTATCTGTACACTAGACACGTGGGTATCATAGGAACATAGTTCTGGAATCTAGAACACATTCCTCATTTTAAAGATACTTGTCACATAGTAAGTAGAACCCCTGACTGCCAGTCCAGAGCTCTTTCCACAGCACCCTCCGATCTCCAAGTGTCTTTGTGCACACAAGCCGAAGGGTCCCCATCCACTTGCTTCTGCCCAGATATCCAGGTAGAAGTGAGCATGTGTGTATCTATGTATCTGAGAAAGACTATCCAAGGTGAGAGACAGAGGGAAAAGGATGGGTATAGAATACACTCCCTCAGAGGAGCCCACTCTCCCTTCCCTGGTAGTCAGGCCCTCCTTCCCAAAGGGGGAAATTGGACCAGCGGCATCCATGACGCCCCCTAGCTCATGACCTCACTCCTCAAACAAAAGTCTTCCCAAGCCCTAATCTCTGGTTCATTTGGCTGAGCAAAGGGGGCAGCTGGCACCTAATATGTCCTTACCTGATATTTGTGGGCCTGGCTGATTCTTTGATGTACAACTGAGACTGTAAAAGAGAGTTCCTGGAAGATTGGGGAAGAGCTGGCCAGCTTCCACTTCACCTTTAGAATTGGGAGGCGTTACCAAGCTCAGGGAAGGAGTCTCTAGTCACTGATCTCATGCAGAAGCTGGGATAAGGGAAGGTGTCCAGCCAAAGAAGACACAAGCAGAATCTTAGAGCAGGGAGGGAATCAGTGGAAAGGACCTTTAGAAACATCCAGTTCAACCCCTTCATTTTGGTCATAAATGGGAACTGAGGTCCAAAGCATGGCCAGGGGACTGACTACCCAGATACTGGGCCAGGGAACTCTTCCCATGTGGGTCACAGTACTCCAGAATCCCCATTTTCCAAGGCTCTCCTGTTCTCCCTGAAGCCTACATTCCCTCAGTTTTGACACTTAGGAACCTGTCTCTAATATCACCAACTAGAAACCATGGAGTCAGCCAGAAACTAGGAGATGGCCAGAGCCCCCTGGGGGCAGTTAGGTGGCAAAGATAGCTCATGGGATCTGGAATCACGAAGACACATCCTCCTGAGTTCAAATCTGACCTCAGTCACTTACTGGATGATCTTAAGAAAGTCACTTAATCCTACTTGCCTTTGTTTCCTCATCTGTAAAATGAGCTGGAAAAGGAAATGCCAAACCACCAGTATCTTTGCCTAGAAAACCCCAAATGAGATTCATGACTGAACAACAACAAAGAGTCATCTGAGCTCCTTGTTTCCCACTGACTTAAAAGGAAATTGTGTGAAAAGGATGGGGGGTAGGGTTCTCCCTTCTGTATCCCCAGGTTCTGTAAAAGATCAGATAAGTTTCCAGAGGCCTACGGCTCTCCCAGGTCTGCTGGGCCTTCTCTCTTAAATGCTCTACTTCTATAGATCTTTCTTTGGACAACAAAGTCCTTGGTCTAAGGAATTCCCACTGGGAAAATTCTTTTCACTGTTGCAGATCATCAACTATGCTTCAACCCTGAATCTCAAAGAGTAGTCTGGCACACTGAGAAATTTAATGGTGTGCAACCCTCCTCACAGCAACCCAGTGAAGAAGAGCTATTATTATCCACAATGTCAATTATGAGATCTACTGATTCTACAGCCCCGATTCTACATCCCTTCAGGTTCTAGAGGGACAGGTGTCCAGAGGCAAGGTTAGTCACACACAGGAGGGGAAAGAGAGGTGGAAGGAAAGCCTTATCATGCCCCCCTCCCAAGCCATATAACCTGGGAAATATCTGGACCAGAGAAAGGGGGATCTGGTTTGGGAGTTGAGGGAGAGGTTCTCTCTCTACTGAGTTATGAGCAATGTAACAGCAAAGGGGACTTGAGGAAAAGCACAAACTTTTAAACTATGCTACCAGTCCCAGAAGTAGGGTTCTCAAAGTAGAATCTGGTCAGCTGTGAAAGACTCAGTTTCAAAGAACCCATGATGAAAAATGCTATGCACCTCCAGAAAGAGAACTGATGAACCCTGAATGCAGATTAAATGTATACTCCTCTTTGCTACTTTATTTTTATTATTTTCTTTTGTTTCTGTTTTCTTTTGCAACATGGTTAATACAGAAATATGTTTTGCTTGTATAACTGAAATCAAATTGTTTACCTTCTCAGAAGGGGGGAGAGTGGTGGGAGAGAGAGGGTGGTTTTTTTTTTTGGTAAAAATTGGATGCAGGATTGGACCTATAGGAAGGTACCCCAAGGAAGCTGTTAAGTATCAGGGTAGCTCAGTCCACATCTACTCCACCCTCAGGGTTAGATCACTAGAAACAGGCATGCCACCCTTCTCTCTGCCCATGTTGCTAATCTTAATTGGAAACCCTACTCAGGACAGTTTCTGGATGTAACATCTCTGCTCAAACTCCTAGGACCCCCCCCCCAGTCCACCAAGACCTTACAAGTAGACAGACTCTTCCCCCTTACTCATTCCTTCCTACTACCACCCAGAAGAGGCTGCTAGCATCTGCTCATATTGACTTAGAGGGGACAACAGAAATCTTTCCCAAATGTGTCTTTCTACAACAGGCCTCCCCTCTACTAAGCAAGGCACCCTTAGAGTCCTTACCAGCATCCCTGCCTCCAGTCTCTCTTACCCTCCCAGCTATTCCAGGGCATATTCTCCTTCATCTCCATTCAATTACCAAAGATTTATTAAATGTCTACTATGCACAGAGGCACTAAGTTCTATGCAGAAGAAGCAAAGATAATAATGGTTCTTGCTCTCAAGAAGCTTACATTCTATTTTAAGACTAGAATGTCTGTCTTAAAAGAAAGTTCGTATCTCTTTGCCTGGCTTTCAGGCCTCTCCATATTCTACTCCTTTTCAGTTTATCAAATATTTCTTTCCTCCTAAAACCCTCAGCTACAACCCAATCTCCTAACTCCTGGGAATGCCCAGAATCATAGGATTTATGCATAGAATGAACCTTAGAATTCATCCAACACAAGTCTTTCATTGAAGCCATGCATTCTCCAGAGAATTCAAATTTGAATCCATCTGCAAGCCTAATGCTCTTTCCTCTTTCTACTATAGCACATGGCTCCCTTCCACTCCTCACAGCAGAGCAAGTCATTCCTGTCCCACTCAGGATTGAGTCAATGGAGAGAGTATCTAGGAGGCAGAGGAGGGCAGCCGGCAGCACCTTAGATGGAGCAGTAGCCTCCTTGCCCTGGGGAGGCTACGTGGAGAAACCCCCTCCTTTATCATCGTCTTTGCCCCTCATACTAGCCAAGGAGACTACATGGGGGACACTGTGAGCTCGTTCTCCATGGTCTTCCTCATCACCCCGGGCACTGGGAGTCAGTGGCAGTCTGACAGGAAGAGGAAAAGTCCCTTGGGCCCTCTTCCCTTCCTCTTTGGTATCTACCCTCCCCTTTCCTTTCTGTTGATAGATTTATTCCCATCTCCAAACAAAGGAAGCTCAGCTTAGCAGAGTCTAGGAGGCACCTGAGCCCCTTGCTCAACCTCCTTCCGGGACTCTGCCCAGTCTTGGCCACAGGCTCTGTCCATGATGGCCTAGGGGTTGAGATACAATTCTTGCTTCTCTCACACAAATCCCTGTCCCATCTCTCTCCACTGCTCCTCAGCCCTCACCCATGAGAAGGTATCACAGAGACAACTAAGAACCTTAGCTGTCCTGCTAGCTCTCCTACCTCCCCTCAAGTAGGGACACCAGGCAGGACTGGAGAAACACTGAGAAGCAGCCTTAGATCTCAAGGCAGATAACCTGCATTTGAATCCTACCTTCTACAACAAATTCAAGTGACCCTGAGCAAGTCATTTCCCTTCCTCATCTGTGATGTTCTAATCCCATGAGCCATCAGCTTTCTCACTCTCTGATCCAAAAGCAGAGAAAGGAGGAGAGGTCTGTCCCAAGACATCATTAATTCTTCTGCTTCCCTCACCTTGGATTTGCCCTCTACTTCTCCCTCCCACTTCACTACCTAAGAAGTTTGTACAACTCTGACTGTCTGGGGTCAGCTTGAATTCATGCCCCATATGTTAGAGAGGCGTAACCTCAGACCAGGAGCCCTCCTCACACTCACTCAAATCTTGAGGTGATCCCTTGTTTCCATTTCTCTTCCCATAGATCATTGAATTAAGAGGTTGGACAAGCTGAAGTCTAAGTCATCCACAGCTGTATCCTATAACATTTCTATGTCCTAAGATCCCTTTGAGTCCAAGGTCCTTGTAGGGCCAGAAATACCCAGGGAAGGGGCTATATAATAACATGCAGGCAGATGCTTTCACACACAAATCTCACATTTCCTCCCCAAATATCTAGTTTAATCTGTCTGTCTGTCCATCTGTCCCAACTTGAGTGGAAAAGTTTCTGTTCAGGACAACATCTAACAGACTTATGCCACTCCAGAAATGCCTGGAGATGGCTAAGTATAAGACAATGAGTCCATTAGTTTTAGTATCCAAACTGCTCCTCCTGTGAGCTCATAGTATATTCAAACTAGCAGAAATCATAGAGGCCAACCCTTTAGTTTTACAATGAGGAAACTGAATCCCAGTGAAGGGAAGTGAGATGCTGAAGGTTACATACAGGTGGTAAACAGCAAAGGCTTGACTCCAATTCCAGTATAATTCCCACTAATTTAGTTTTTCCTAGTTTCCTTCATTTCTGTCAGCCTGGGAGTAATAAACAGTTCCATGCCACCACCTTCTGATTCAGAGAGCAGCCCATCACCACCTCCATTCTTCTTGATGGGCACCGTGCCCACCAAGACTCTGAAGGTAGGGACTGCCTCCTCTCTGGGATTCAGATGAGACCCTCACCCTCAAAGTCCACCCCATCCACCGATCACCCCAGTAGGCCAGAGCATAAGGCACCCGCTGTGTCTCAAGTCTCCCACCACTGGACAACAGGCTCTCTAACTAAAAAAGCTCCAATCGCCATCCAGTCTAGCTCGCCCTCTGCAAGTAGGGATTTTATTCAAAGAGATCCAAGGGCACTGGATGGAGTGGCTTTGGGCACCTCTGGTGAGCTCTAGGGGAAGCATCCGGATCCTGGTCTTCAGAAGTGAAAAGAACCCCGGAGTCATCTATTTGAGCCCCTTATCTTACAAATGCGGAAACTGAGGCACAAAGAACTGTGCTGCCTCGCCCAAGCTCACATCTACTAAAGTAATAAAGTTTAGGGTTAGAATCCAGATCTTTTGACTCCAGATTTGCAAAACGGCAGACTGTCTCCAGCCCCCCCCCCCCAGGAGTTAGTGGTTCCCCTGCTCCTTCAGGCCCCTCCGGGGGGGGGGGCGTCGCCCGGTCCGGTGGGGAGGGGGGACCCCCGGTGCCCCCGGTGCCACACCCGCTCCCCCGCCTCCCACTCACCAGTGATGAAGACCACCTTCCCCGCCACGGGCAGCCTGGGCCGCCGAGCGAGCCGGGACAGCACCAGCCAGCCGGCACTGGCGACCACGGCCACCCCGGGCAGCGTGGGCAGCAGGCGGCGACACAGCCAGTCCAGCAGGGCCAGCAGCGCCAGGGCCCCGAGCAGCGCGCGGCTCAGGCGCAGGTCGGAGCGGAGCATCTGGAGCAGCGCCCGGCCGGCCACCAGCAGCCACGCGCAGCCGTAGGGCCAGCGCTCCATGGCCTGGGGCCGGGGGGCCCGGGGGCCGGGGGGCTGGGGGCCCGGGGGGCTGGGGGGCCGGGGGGCTGGGGGCCGGGGGCCGGGGGCCGGGGGGGTCGGGGAGGAGGGGAGAGAGGAGGAGGAGGAGGAGGAGGAGGAGGAGGAGGAGGAGGAGGAGGAGGACCGCGGGCCGAGGGCTCCAGCCGGGCGGCGGGCGCTCTCCCTCTCTCCACTCGCCCTCGCCCGCTCCCCCAGAGCTTTATGAAGGACGGAGGGGGCGGGGCCGAGGGGCGGAGCGGCCGGGCCACCCGACCCCCCACCCGGGCCGCCGCGCCCCTCCCCCCGGCCCCCGCGGGCGGGCCCGGCCCGGGCAGGTGCCCCCCCGCCCCCCGCCCGCCCCGCCCCCGCCCGCGGGGCTCGGCTCGGCTTTCGAAGAAGCCGGAACAAAGTTGAGTGCGGGAGTTGGCCGGCCCGGCCCGGCCCCGGAGCCCCGGAGCCCTGCCCGGACCCCCTCGCCCCCCGCGCCGCGCCCGGCGCCCTGCCCGCCCCCGGGCACCTGGCGCTCCGGCCCCCGCCGCCCTCGGCACGCGGGGCGCCCCGGGGCCCGGCTGGACGGCGCGCAGCCGGCGCCGAGCTCCCCGCGCCCTTCCCGGGGGCCGCGCAGACCTTCACCCGCCAGTGCGGGGCCCGCACCCTCGCTCCCACGCGCGCCCCGCCGCTGCCCGGGCTCGCTCCCTCGGCTCTTGCAGCCGCTCGTCCCCAACTTGTCCTCCGGCCGAGCCCTGTGCCCGGCCTCCTTCCTAGCCTCTCCGGCTTTCTTCTTTCCTCCAGCCTCTTTCACTTTCCCTCTCTTTCCTTTGTCTCTCCTCTCTCCTCACTCTCTCTCTCTCTCTCTCTCTCTCTCTCTCTCTCTCTCCTCTCTCTCTCTCTCTCTCTCTCTCTCTCTCTCTCTCTCACTCTCTCTCTCTTCCTTTTCTTCTCTCTTACTCTCTTTCCCTCTCATTCTTTCTCTCTCGCCCGTCTCTCCTCTTACTTACTCACTCTCTCTCTGTCCTCTTCTTCCTCTCACTCTCTCCTGTCCCCTCTTTCTCTCTCTTACTCTCATTTTCTCTCTCACTGTTTCTCTCACTCTCACCTTCTCTTCTCTCTCCTTCCTCTCCCTGTCACTTTTTTCTCATCTCAGTCTCGTTCTCTCCTGCCTCCGTTTCTGTCTCTATCTCTCTGTCTCTGTCTCTACCCCCCATCTGTCTCCTTCTTCCCTTCCATATTTCTTTTTTTACATAGATACAGGTACAGACCAACATGAGAACACATTTATGACCCACAGCATCACCTACTTGTACACAGTTAATACACAAAAGTACAATTGATCACACCAGCCCCACCCCAAGACTCCTAAGGGGAAGCAGAACTGTGTCCTGGTATGGCCCCTATTCTGAGCCCAAACACTTCCAGCTCATGCATCTTCTCAGAGCCTAGTGCCAACCCAAGACCAGCCTGGGCCTGGTGTCTCCCCTTGAATCAAGACAATGCAGGGGAAAAAGGGAGAAAGGCAAAGTCCTTTGGTCAGAACAGGATCTCTGCTCCCTTAAAAAACATCCATCCAAAGCATACACCTCCCCACAAGTCTTGCTGTCCCTTCCAGGTTTGTGTTCTATATTCTCTGGACAAGCTATCTCTAAGGTCCCTTTTGGCTCTGACATTCCATGCTCTGTGTCCTAAAGTGCCTTCTACTTCCGACATTAATAATAAAAAAGAGCTGACATTTATACAGCTCTTTGAGGTTTACGAGGCATTCTCCATACATTATCACATTTGATGTTCTAGGTCCCTTCCAAGATTATTATTCTATGTTCTGAGGGTCATTCCAGTTCTAACAATGTATGACTACAAGGTGATCATAGTACAAACTCCCCACTTTTCCCCATTCCTCCCAGCCCCCTTCCCCCAGTTCACAATTCTGGATTGCACAAATCTGGACTGGAAGTGGTTCCTTACTCCAGAGAGGGACAAGAAATCAACAGGACGAAAAGTACAGAACCTCCAGATCTCCTTGCCAGACTCTAGAGACAATTGTTCCCTTCAACCTCCTCCCCTTTCTGTCACACAAATGGCAAAATTTGAGGGAACTTTAGAAACATTTCATCCAGTCCTTTCCTGGCTTGGCCCCAATTAAGAGGGCTCCCAAGAGAGAAGTGTCCCTAGCTCTCACCATTAAGGGAAAGGAATTGGGTTGAGGAAGTACCTGGACATTCCAGGACCTCCCCTATCTCTTTATGAATTAGACTCCCTATAATCTGCCTGTGTTTGTGCTCTAACCAGAAATGGTTGAACCACAAACCTTGCCAGTTCATCATGTCCTGCTGTGCCTAATGTTCTGATCTGATCCCTAGGCAGGTGCCATTTTAACTCCATTTTGCAGTTAAGGAAACTGAGGCACAAAGAGGTTAATTGATTTTCCCAAGGTCACACCATTGGGACAGATAATCTTGACTCCAGGTCCAGTGGCCTATCAACTATTATGTTTGTGGGTGAGTATAGATGGTCTGGGCTTCAGTGTAAATTTATAACCCCCCCTCAACATTTTGATTGATAATCAACTAGCATTTATTATTTTATTTTTGGTCAAGTGATTTGCCCTAGGTCACACAGCTTAGAAGTGTAAAATGTCTGAGGTTAGATTTGAATTCAGGTCCTCCTGATTCCAAGTCAGTGCTCTATCCACTGTGCCAGACATACAAAGAAAAATAAAAACAGTTCCTGCCCTCAAGGAAGAAACATTCTAATAACATGCAAAATTCGAAGAGGAAAGAAGATATAGACAGTATGTCAGAGATAATGGGGGGTGGGAGGGGGAGGGAAGTTGAGAAAGACTTCCTGGAAGAAGGTGGTATTTGAACTCACTAAATCTGCTGTCCCTTTGCTGCTGTGATGGGTGTAATCACTCACTGCCCTATGGCTCTCTTTGGCATCCTTGCTCTTCCCAGTTGTAGGTGATCTAGGCAGTAGCTCCCTTTGCTGGTGGCCACTTCTGGTTCCCTCCTACCCTTCCATGGTAGCTCCACTCCTCTCACTCTTTTCTGCCTTTACAGTGAGCTTCCTTCTTTTGGAAGCCTTGTCCTGCTGTTAAGTGACTATAGGAATTGCCTTTATACATATTTGGCAGGTAAATGTGCACACGTTATTTCTCCACTAGTACGCTGTAACCTCCTCGAGCATCTCTAGTCCTAATGCCCATGATAACGCCTCACAGACGGTAGAGAACTAATGTTTGTTGGATTGAATTGATTCTGTTTAAGCTCATGTAGCTGCTGTCTTTCTGAATGACTCCCTGCCTGCTTACCCTTACAAATCAGTGTAAGGATGTAGATGTGTATATATGTCCATGTTGGGTATATAGTTGAGGCTCTTGCTCCAAGCTGGAAATACCCCCCATGCTCCCTGCTCCCATCATGGCAGATCTCTGCCAAGGGCCTGGGCATCTGTGCCAACAAATATCTGCCAGGCTCCTTGCTGAGAGGATTGGGTGCAGACATGAAGAGGGGGCAGCCCTGGCAATGCCCCCCTCCTTGGGGCACATTGGCAGCACCTAATCTGATGCATAACCCAGAAGATCCTCCCCCTCATTAGGGCTTACTCTTCTCTACTCTTCTAGTGCCAGGGCACTAGAGAAAAGGGCGGGCACAATGGGCACTATCGGATGTCTCGTGTCTAGAACTCTACTATTAATCACTTTTGCTTTCTGAGAAAGGTAAGAGGCTTCTCTCTACTCCTATCATCTCCCATAATTCCCCATCCCTGGAAGGGGGGGTCCCAAATTTCACCTCTTAGGCACCCAGCCCCCTCTTCTTCCTGCTGGTCTAGCTTCCAGGGTGCCAAGGCTCTTTGCCAGGCCCACCCGGCAGCACCTCCTCCGCATGCCCGCCATGCCACCCAAGGCAGCTTCCTCCCTGGCACTGGGTCCTAAGGGAAGGGGCTCCCACCCAGAAGAGAAAGATTGAAGCAAGGGAGGAAGGGTAGGAATTAATACTCAGAACTTGGTAGAGGTTAGACTTCTCTTTCACAGTTATCCTTCCTCATGGACAGTTTCCCAACTTACCAAGTTTTATGGGGAGGGAAGAAGGCATGATGGGTACATTGGAATCTTGTGCCCCAAAACGAGGATAGACAGCAGCATAGACAATTAGCTTTGTCTAGAGATGCTAGATTCAAATACCACTGCCTGTGTGACCATGGATAAATCATTTAAGCACCCCCCCATCCCCACCCGGGGCCTCAGTTTCCTCTTCAATAAAATGAGAGGTTTATACTAGGCCCTTCAGGTCAGATCCAGTTCCAGATCACAGATCTCCCCTTACGATGTGGGGTTCTTTTCCACTACCACTGCAGGACTGTTGCTGGATGGGTGGGTTGGGGGTCACTATTCCTTCCCCTACCCAGATCAGATTATAATGAATACTGAGGAGTGCCTGTTAAGGAATGGAGAAGCCCCAAATCCAGAGCAGGTAGCATGAGGTCAATGGGTGTGTGTCCTCTTTCTCAGTAATTTGGGAGGTTCCCGGGCTAGTTGTATATACATGAGCCTTGGAGACAACTCCTCAAAGGAGAGACCCAGAGTAATTATGTCTCTTCTACAACTCTATCCAGACCTCAACTACATACCCCCCCCACACACACACACAGCCTAGGCTTCTCTTTGCGCTGACTTAGGGGGCTAACAGAGCTTCTGGGTGAAGTTTTATATGTGTATCTATATGTTTGTGTGTGTATCTATGGATCCAGCCCTGCACCTGCAAGTGTGTATGATCCCATGCCTATTGGTATAGCTGTGTATCAGTGTTGGGCAGGTCTAGTCAAGTCTACAAGTACTTACTAAGCCAAAATAATGATGATGATAATAATAATAATAATAATAATAAACAGCTAGAATTTATATGTTGTTTTAAGGTTTGCAAGACACTTCCCTTATGTGAACCCATTTGATCCCCATGACAATAGGCACTTTTGTTATCCTAAGCTGAAACAGATTGCCAAGAGTCACACAGCTCATAATTGTCTGAGGTAGAGTTCGAATTCAGATCTTCTAGGAACCTGGCTCTCTCTAGTTCATCACTTAGCTTAGCTGCCTCTACCATACACTATACACTGTTCCAAACACAGGTCTAGTACTCTGTGTGCCTTCACGTCTTCTGTGAGTCAACATGTCCTCTGTGTGTGTTCATGGCCTGGGTCCTTGTGTCCTCTGTGTGTCCTCCTGTCTTCTGTGTATCTTCATGTCTTCTGTGTGTCTTCATATTCTTTGTGTCTTCATGTCTTCTGTGTGTCTGTTTTCCTGTCTTCTCTGTGTCCTTATGTCCTCTGTGTGTCCTCATATCTTCTGTGTATCTTCATGTCCTCTGTGTGTCTTCATTTCCTATGTGTGTCAACATGTCCTGTGTCTTCATGTCCTGTGTATCTTCATATCCTTTGTCTGTCAACATGTCCTCTGTATGTCTTCATGTCCTATGTCCTCATGTCCTCCATGTGTCCTCATGTCCTCTGTGTATCTTCATGTCCTGTGTGTCTTCATGTTCTCTCTGTGTCTTCATGTCCTCTGTGTCTTCATGTGCTCTGTATGGATTCAAATCTCTGTGACTTCATGTCCCCTGTGTGTTTTCATGTCCTCACATCCCCTGGGTATTTTCACATCACCTTGTGTATTTATGTCCTCATGTCCTAATATTCTATGTCTTGTCCATGTCTTCATGTTTTATGTCTTAATGTCCTCTGTGTGCCTGCATGTCCTCTCTGTGTCTTCATGTCACCTGTGTGGTCTCATGTCCGGTGTGTCTTCATGTCCTCTCTAGGCCCTCATGTTCTCTCTCTGTGTCTTCATGTCCACTGTGTGTCTTCATGTTCTCTATGCCTTCATGTCCTCTCTGTATACTCATGTTTTGTGCGTCTTCATGTCCTCTATGTGTAAATTAATGTTCTCTTTGTGTGTATTCATGTTCTCTATGTGTCTTCAAGTACTCTGTGTATGCCTGTGTCTTCAAGTCCTCTGAGTCTTCATGTCCTCTTTGTGTGTCTTCAGGTCCTCTGTGTGTCCTCTTGTACTCTGTCTTCATGTCATCTGTGTCTCTTCATGTTCTCTGTGTGCGTCTGTCTTCAAGTCCTCTAGATGTCTTCAAGTCCTCTGTGTTTTCATGTCCTCTGTGTGTCCTCATGTCCTGTATATCATGTCCTCTGCATTTCCTCATTTCCCTTGCATATATCTTCATGTCCTTTGTGTGTCTTCCTCCTGTTTTCTTTGTGTGTCTTCATTTCTTCTGTATGTCCTCATGTCTACGGTGTCTCTTCATGTCCTCTGTGTGTCCAGTGTGTCTTTATGTCTTCTTTGTGTCTACATGTCCTCTACAGGTACCATCATAGCCTCTGTGTGCCTTCATTTCCTCTGTGTCTTCATGCATGTCCTCTATTTGTATCTTCATGTCCTTTGTATGGCTTCATATCCTTTATGTGTTATCATATTCCTCTGTCTTCATGTCCTCTGTGTCTGTCATCTGTGTATCTTCATGCTCTCTGTTTTTAATGTATTCTCTGTGTATGGATGTCCTCTTGTCCTCATGTTCTCTGCATGTCAACATGTCCTTTCTGTGTGTGTCTTCATGTCTTCTGTGGGTCCTTATGTCCTCTGTGTGTCTTCATATTCTGTATGTCTTCATGTCTTCTATGTGTCTGTATCTTCATGTCTTCTCTGTGTCATCATGCCATCCTTGTGTGTGTTCATGTCCTCTGCATCTTCATGTCTTCTATGTGTCTATATCCTCATGTTCTCTATGTGTGTGTATCTTCATGTCCTCTGTGTATGTCTCTCTATCCTCATCTTCATGTCCTGTGTGTGTGTCTTCATGTCCTTTGTGTCTTCTTCTTCTGTGTTTTCAAGTCCACCATATGTCTGTGTGTCTTCATGTCCTCTGTGTCCTCATGTCATCTGTGTGTGTTTATGTCACCTGTGCATCTTCATGTGTATGCATTCATGTCCTGTGTGTCCTCATGTCCTGTGTGTCTTCATGTCATCTTTGTGTCTTTATGTACTTTGTGTGTCTTCATATCCTGTGTGCCTTCATTTCCAGTGTGTGTCTGTGTCTTCATGTCCTCTGTATGTCTTCATGTTCTATGTCTTCTTTTTCTGTGTTTTCATGTCCACTGTACCCTCATGCCTTCTGTGTCTTCACATTCTCTTTGTCTTCATGACTTGTGTGTGTATCTTCTTGTTTTGTGTCTTCATGTTCTCTATTTGTTCTCCTGTCCTCAGTGTCATGTTCTCTGTGTATCTTCATGTTCTCTGTGTCTTCATATCCTTTGTATATCCTCATGTCCTTTGTGTCTTCATGTTATTTTTGTGTGTCTGCATCTTCATGTCTTCTGTTTTGTCTTCATGTCCTCTGTGTCTTCATGTCCTCTGTGTGTCTCCATGTTCTCTGTGTCTTCATGTCCTCTGTGTGTCTTCATGTTTTTTGTATTCTTATATTTCTGTCTGACATTAAATGCTATAGTAGACTCAAATTACCAGACCAAGGAGTTCTTACAAGGAATGGAGTTGGAAATAACAGCAGCAATGGTCACCTACTACTGAAGACTTGCACATCTCATGATCTTCTCATCACAAATCCTGCCTCCTGTTTACCCAAACACAATAAAATTTCTTGGTTGCACCCTCATAGACAACATTGACATCTATTAGACTATGTGATCTAAGAAGAGGAGATAGATAAGTTGTGACAGTGACAAAGGCAATGTGTGTTGCAGAGTGCTGGAAGGACTACAGACTCATCCTCTCTAAGCTAAATATTCTTAATCAAACAAAGTGGCAGGCACAAGGCAAAATGAATACTAAAATAATTAATGTCAAGAGATTGGGGTGTCTCTCTGAGCAGGAATAGTTTGCTGCTAACTTGGAGGGAGAACTGAGCCAATACACAGTTGACAATAATGGAGGGGAAAAAAGAGTGGGCAGCTTTCAGAGATCTGGTATGCAGCACTGCACTTGCTCATCTGGGCCAGAACATTTGCAGACACCAAGTTTGATGAAAGTGATGGGGAAATACAGAAACTGCTAAATGAAAAACAAAAACTCCACAGGGTTTACCAGTAGGATAGTTCATCCATTTCTAAGAAAGCAGCATTTAATTCCATCAAAAGTAAAGTCCAAGTGAAGCTTAGAGAGATGCAGGACTCTTGGCTCAGTAAGAAGGCAGATGAAATTTAGCTTTATGCAGACAGACCAAAATGATGCCTTGAAGGGTATTTATAGGTGGAAGACCTATGATCATACTTAGTGCTGATGGATCCACATTGATTAACAATAGGGACATGATCCTAGAGATATGGGCTGAACATTTCAATAATGTTCTTAACAGATTATCATTAATCTATGTAGAAGTCATTGACAGTTTACCTCAAGTTGATGTCAATAAATCCTTTGCTGAGGTTCCAACTGAAGATTTTGAAAGCCATTAGGTTCCTTTCAAGTGGTAAAGCACCTGGTGCTGATTTTATTCCAGCTACTATAAGGGGGGGTGGGTTCACTGCTTATCCAAAAACTGACTGAAATTATCCAGGTTATATGCCATGAAGAAGTCATCCCCCCAAAACTCAAGAATGCCTCCATTGTCCCTCTCTATAAAGATAAAGGGAATAAATTGTCCTGTGACAATCATAGGAATATTTCTCTTTTAGTCGTTGCTGGTAAGATTCTTGCCAGGGTCCTTCTCAATAGGCTGATCCTTCACCTGGAAGATGGCCACCTCCCTGAGAGCCAGTGTGGCTTCAGAAAGGGTAAAGGAACAGTTGATATGGTGTTTGCTGCCCATCAACTCCAGAAAAATGCCAGGAACAGAACAGAGATCTGTATACAATATTTGTATATCTGACCAAAGTTTTTGATACCATCAGTCACGAGGGTTTATGAAAAATTATGTCAAAATTTGGTTTCCGGATGTCAATCTCATGATGGCTTGCTTGCCTGCATCCTGAATGATGCTCTGAGGCTGTGTCCTTGCTCCCATACTTTTTAGCATGATGTTTTTAGCCATGTTATCAAACACCTTCACTGAGGATGAACAGGCCTCAAGGTCAGCTACCGCACTGATGACAAATTCTTCAACTTGAAAAGACTACAAGCCAAGATCAAAGTCGAGGGAGTTGTTTGTGCTTGATCTTCTGTTTGTAGATGATGTACACTCAATGCAACCTCTGAAGCTGAGATGCAACAAAGTATGGATCAATTCCTTGCTTCTTGTGCTAATTTTGGTCTAACAATGAACACCAAGAAAACCTGGGTGCTCCATCAGCCAGCACTACCCCATCCATATATGGAATCATCAATTACAGAAAATGGAGAAGTTCTGAGTACTGTGAACAAGTTCACTTATCTTGGCACATTGATAATGAGGTTGACACTCACATTGCCAGAGCTGGTTCAGTATTTGGGAGGCTCCAAAAGAAAGTGTGGAAGAGAAGAGATATTAGACTGACACCAAACTGAAAGTCTACAGAGCTGTTATGTTGGTCTCATTGCAACATGCCTGTGAAACCTGTAGAGTCTACCATGTCAGGACACTGAATTGTGTCCATTTAAATTATCTTAGGAAGATTCTGAAGAGCACTGGTAGGAAAAGATACCAGACACTGAGGTCCTTTCTTTGGCTAAACTGCCTAGCATTCCAATATTGCACAGAGAGTACAACAACAATGGGCTGGACACTTGCCAAAAAGACTATTCTATGGAGAACTCACACAGGGCAAGCACTCACAAGGGGGTCAGAAGATGTGATACCAGGACACTCTGAAGGTGTCTCTGAAGAAGTTTGGAATTGATTGTGCAGAATAAGAGACATTGGCACAGTACCTCCCTGCATGGCATGCCCTTATCAGTGAAGGTGCTGGCCTCTATGAGGAAGGTAGAATTGAAGTCATTCAGAGGAAACATGACATCTGAAAGTTTAGAGTACCCACCCCAGGTGTTCACATAGACTATTTGTGCCCATTCTGTGGTAGAGCATTATGAGCTCATATTGGGCTGATCAATCACAGTCAAGCATACTGTAATTTGTCTCAAATATAATGATGTCATTTTGGTCTTCTTTGATAATGAAGGATAAGAATCTACCAACCAATCTCTGTGTCTCCGTGTCTTCATGTTCTCTGTGTATGTCCCTGTGTGTCTTCATGATCTCTGTGTCTTCATGTCCTCTGTGTGTGTCACTATGTTTTCATGTCCTCTGTGTCTGTCAAAGCTCCCCACTATTACCTGTCCCTCTTGGGTAATCTTGAACAACATAGCTCATAGTTTGATTGAGGGATGCAAGCTCCTCCTCTCATAAAAAGGCAGTGATCCTATAGGGTCTTTTTTGGCAACTATGGTTGAGTGACTTGCCCAGGGTCACCTAGCTAGTAATTGTCTGAGGCTGAACTTGAATCCATGTCTTCTTGTCTCCAGGAACAGTATTCTATTTACTTCACCATCTGACTGTCTTCCAGTAGCTAATAGGACCAGGACAAGAATAGATCAGCATAGAATCTATAGTATAAAACCAAGTGGGTCCTACTGGGGCTAGACCTCTCACTCACCCTCTCCCAGTATAAAGGGTCAGCCCTGTATCTGAAGACCTCAAAGACCAAGTATAGACTAGATTTAACCCTAAGGGAGCCTGACTTCTAAAGAGAATGGTCAGGTTATTTTCTTAACTCTCTGACTCTTTATAACCCCATTCTGGAAGTCCCAGGAGAATTATTTTAAAGTTTAGATCTGGCTAATCTGCCTACCTGTATAATCAAATGTTATTCGGTGTACAATATAGCTAGGTATAGTACTGCTATTTATTTCCACTAAACAAATGTTTAATACACAAAAAACTTACAAACATGCATTGATGGACTTAAAACATGAAGTTTAGTAGCTTTAACTTAATCATTTCCATTATCCTTTCCTAAGGGGTTGATATCTAAGATTTAAAAATTTGAAGCATTTTACAGGACTGTTCTGAACTGTCAGAATCTCTTCTTCAAAGTACAATGTCTTCTGACAAGCCAGTACAGAGGCTGTGCTCATTCACCTGTCAGTGGTTGACTCTTCCTCCAAAAAGCTATGCTAACTGAAGGGTGATTATCTTCAGCAGTTCATATCCTACCAACTGAGGAACCCAGGAATGCTGAGACCCTCAAACTCATACCCTAGACCCCAAATGAATTCAAATTCACCATAACTTCCAGGTCAATAAAGAAGAAGGGCTGAGACAAAGAAAGAGAGACTGAGCTGAAGAGAGATAGAGATAAAGTGGCAGAGAGAAACAGAGTATGCTACAAGACAGGGAGTGAGTGAGACAGACATAGAGACACAGAGAGGCAGAGACAGCCACAGAGACAGAGAAATAGAGTGCTAAACAGAGAGACAGAAATGAGACAGAGAGAGAGAGAGAACACACATACACAGAGGCATACGCAGAGATAGAATCAGACAGGGCGAGAGTGAGAGAAAGAGAAATAGAGACTTAAAGACAGAGAGGGGAGAGAGATAGCAAAGAGAGAGAAGATGGAGAGAGGGGAGTGGGGGAGGAATAGTGGGGAGACAGAGACAGAGAGATAAGGAAAAAAGAAGAGAAAAAATGAAATGAAAGGGGAGTGGTAAGGATAGTGGGGGGAGAGAGATAGAGGAAAGAGAAGATGGAGAAAGGAAAATAGTGGGGGAATAGTGGGGGGGAGAGAGAGAGAGAGAGAGAGAGAGAGAGAGAGAGAGAGAGAGAGAGAGAGTATTTTGCATATTTGGAGATAGAAAGGAGCACCAGAGGATGGAGTCAGTCCTTTTTATTATCTCTGGGGGAGGGGAGAGGGGGGGAATAAGGGGGGAGGAGGTTCTTCCTGGCTCAGTGTCCAAGCCTCTTTGAAGAAGCTTTAATGTAGTTCTCCAGCCCTGTGGCTGGGGTGGGGGTGGGGGAGAGAGGTGACACATGTCTTTTACCAACACAGACAGGGCCAGGGTAAATGTTTCCCTGGAAGGGGCCCCAGCCCCAGGCATGCTCCATGGGATGTACTCGAGCCAGAGTCAATGTGTAGGGAAGAGTTTCCCTGATTATACCTATTACATATGGAGGGAGAGATCCCATCTGTAAAATAAAGGTCTAGGAATCAGGTCCCTAAACTCTCTTCTGGGAGCTTTTTTCTTAATTTGTCTTTCTCTCTTATCTTCAGTCTCTCCTTATCTGAAGGCTTCTTCCTGTCCCCCCCCCCCCAACTCTCCCAGGTCTCCTCTCTCTTTCAAAAAAAAAGCCCACTTAATGTGACCCTCTCAGTCCCTCAAGTTATTTATTATCCTATATCTCTTCTCCCTTTCACAACCGAATTCCTAGAAAGGGTCATCTGTGCTGATTGCCAGCATTTCCTTAGGTCTCCCTCACTCACTTCTCAATTTTCAATCTTGCAATCTGACTCTTGACCTCACCATTCAACTAAAACAGCTCTCTCCAAGGTAACCAATGACCTCAAGTCCTAAACCCAGTGATCTGTTCTCAGGCATCATTTGACTTGGTCTTTCTGAAGTTTTTAACCCTGTTGATCATTTCCTTTTCCTGAATTTTCTTTGGTTTCTGTGATAATACTATTTCTCTGTCCTTCTTCTACCTGTCTGACTAACTATTCTCACTCTCCCTCTGCCTTCAGTGGTTGGGCTTTGACTTGGAACCTTTTCTCTTCTCTTAATATACTTTCTGTCTTTGTCGTTTGATCAGTATTTAATTAGCATCTCTATGAAGATGACTCCCAAATCTACATTTTTTTGTCATTTTCCATTTGGGATTTTGTTGGCAAACATATTGGAGTGACTTGCCATTTCTTTCTCCAGCTCATTTTATAGATTAGGAAACTGAGGCAAACAGGATTAGGTGATTTACCCAGGGTCGCCCAGCTAGTAAATGTCTAAAACTTGATTTGAACTCAGAAAGATGAGACTTCTATATGCAGCACAATTATAATCCTTAACATAATCCAGTTTTGCATCACTAACACCCCCCACCTTTGAATTTTTCCCTCTATATTCCACAGGTTTCTCAAACTCCACATGCCTAAATACAGTCAACTATTATAAATGAGTCAGGCATTGTGCAAATCATTGAGGATATAAAAAAGGCAAAAAGCAAACAAAAACAAAAAATCACCAATCCCAGCACTCAAGAGGCTCACAGGCTAATGAAAGAGCCAACATGGGAAAAAACTATGTTCAAACAAAATCTATACAGGATAAATTGGGTGAGTGTTTGTGTGTGTGTGTGTGGGGGGGGTGTTAGTCTTAGAGGAAAGACTTTAAGATTAAGGAGAATCAGGAAAGGCTTCTTGCAGAAGATAAGACTAGTTGAAATTTGAAGGAAGACAAGGAATCTAGAGGCAGAGATAAGAAGGGAGAGAGTTCCTACCAGGAGAAACAGACTGTCAAAACATTTAGGCAGGGGTGGCTAGGTGGCGAAGTGGATAGAGCCCTGGCCCTGGAGTCAGGAGTACCTGAGTTCAAATCCGACCTCAGACACTTAATGATTACCTAGCTGTGTGGCCTTGGGCAAGCCACTTAACCCCATTGCCTTGCAAAAACTAAAAAAAAAAAAAATGAGAGTGTATAAAGCAAGTACTGACTATAAGGCCCATGCTAGGTTCTAGAGATGCAAAATCAAAAAAATAAAACAATCCTTTCTCTCAGTTAGCTTCCTGGAGGGAACACTCAATAGTCAAGTAAGTATGTACAAAGTATTACAATGTAATTTCAAGAGGAAACAGTACTAGCAACCAAGGTGTTGGGGAAAGGTCTCAATTCAATAATTAATTAAACTCATAAGTCAGGATACAAAGAAATAGAATATATAAAAAATATACAAAGTAATTTCTTGGAGGGGGAGGGGGAGCAAGGATGAGCAATTTGTTACCGATAGAACAGGTATTCCAGAGGGCACAAGTCTTAGGCACAAAAGAAGGGTGGGAAAGAGTGGGAATAGAGACACTAGGGGGTTGGGGCTGACATGGATGGAAAGGAGACAAGGAGTCACTCCTTTAGGAAGTATGTGATAATTCAGGAAGAGGGGAACAGAGAAGAGAGCTTTAACCTGGGCAGCTTCAACTCAGAAGCTTGTTTCCCCTTTCCCACACTTCCTCCATCTAGGCTAGTTACAGAAGAAGTGAGGCTTGTTTGAAGTACTGACCTTCAGCCAAGACAATCCTGCCCCAGGACTCACTCTAAAATGAGTAGATTATCCCCTGGGGAAAGGGGAGGGGGGGGCAATGGTAGGTAGGCCAGTGGGTAAGCAGATAGGCAGCTAGATAACCTATATGGAATGGGAGGTATCCACCTAAGTCAAATTTTGAAGGAAGCCAGGATCTCAAAAAAGCAGAGGTGATGAAAAGGAGTTCATTCCAGAAATGGGGGAAGTCCAGCTGGGAAAGGCTATAGAGGTAGATGAAATATCATGAATGGAGAACAACCAATAAACCAGTTTCAGTGGGAACAGAGAGTACATAAAGAGTCTTTGTATGAAATAATACAGAAATGAGATACAGTCCATAGAAGACTTTCGTTGGCCTTCTGGGGAGATTTAACCTAGAAACAATAGATTTGTGAGTAGGGACAATAATATAACTCAGATATATGTTTTAGGAATATCAGTTTTAGCAGAATGGTATGGTCAATAGGAAGACCTGTATTCAAATCCTGATTCTGACACATGCTGAGTGACCCTGGGCAAATCATTTAACTTCTCAATACTTTAGGGCTAGTATAAGAGTATAGATTGCCCAGAAGACTTGCATTGGTGACAGAGTCACCAATGAGGTTGGATTTGAACTCAGATACTCCTGACTCGAGGGCTGGTGCTCTATCCACTGCGCCACCTAGCCACCCCCCCCCCCAGTAGTTGCTTTATAAATGACTGATCTTATTGGATCTATGAGCAGAGAAGTCTTCACAGAGTACATAGAATATGAATTAGGTATAGAAAGATGCAGATGAACTGATGCTGAGTGAGATGAGCAGAACCAGAAAAACACTGTACACCCTAACAGCAACATGGGGGCGATGTTCAACCTTGATGGACTTGCTCGGTTCATCAGTGCAACAACCAGGGACAATTTTGGGCTATCTGTGATGGAGAATACCATCTGTATCCAGATAAAGAGCCCTGGAGTTTGAACAAATTTCAAGGAAAAAAATAGATATCTCATTGTCTAATCTTGTTATCTCTTAGACTTTTTGTTTCTTCCTTAAGTATATGCTTTCTCTCCCTTCACACTCAATCTGGATCAATGTACAACATGGAAACAAAATAAAGACAGACAGATTGCTTTCCATGGGGGGGAGGAAGTAAGATTGGGAGAAAAATTGTAAAACTCAAAACTCAAATAGAAAGATGCAGAATATTACAGAGATTGAGAGAAGGTACTGGAAGAGACTACAAAGTCAGGAATTTGTTGGTGTTCGGTCATTTTCAGTCATGTCTGACTCTTCATGACCCCTTTTGGGTTTTGGCAAGGATAATGGATTTCCTTCTCCAGTTCATTTTTCAGATTAAAAAAAAACTAAGGCAAACAAGATAATGTGACTTGCCCAGGGTCACACAGCTAGTAAGTATCTAAGGACCTATTTGAACTCAGGTCCTCCTGACTCCAGGGTCTATGTTTTATCCACTATTCCATTTAGCTGCCCAAACTCAGGAAAGCATAAGTTTATATAAAAAGACAGGGTTGAGATCAATCTGTCTGATTGGAGAAAGAAAATGTGGAAAAGTTAAGTCACAAGAGCCAGAGATTGATGGAAATCAAGTCCAGGACCTCAAAAATCAGTCTGGTAGCAGTGAATAGGATGACTTGGAGGGGACAAAAACTGTTTGAGAGACTAGTCCAGAAGTTGTTTTGCTTGTTTTAAATTGTTAATGGAGGGGATAGAGTGGATAGAGCACCAACCCTACAGACTTGAGTTCATATCTGGCTTCAGACATTTATATTTATTTAGTTGTGTGACCTTGGCCCTTGCAACCCACCCCCCAATAAAATAAAACTGTTAAAACTATTGGGGAACTAGCTGAGCATTAGCATGCCCTGACCTATTGTTTTTCAGTAAGAAAATTGAAATCCAGATGGAGGAAATGATTACTCCAAGGGAACACAGAAAGAGAAAGGCAGAAATAGAGAACCCAGTCCTCCTGACTCACAGTTCAATGTTCATTGTTCCATATCAAACAGCCTCCAAGGGAAGTGCTGAGGTTGAAACTTGAATAGTCCAAGGGCATTTGATGAAAGAATGTGTGTGTGTGTGTGTGTGTGTGTGTGTGTGTGTGTGTGTGTGTGTACACACGCGCATGCGCGCAAAAGCCCTTCCCTTGGATTGGGTAGCAAAATGAAGCCTAGGGGAGCAGGGTCTGATCAGATCACCCCTCTTCTTTTTCTAACAGACAAGAGAGAGAGAGATTTGATTTAAGGTCACACTTAATTCTTCCCTGCCTTCTGCTACCCCCAACCCCAGTCAGTCTGTCCTAGCAGGATGGAACCTAAGTACAGAGAATTCACTCTCTATGGGTCCACTCCCAACCCTGCTTGATGGAGTTTCTTCCTGGACAGTCCCCTTTCCTTTGACCCAGCAAGGAGAGCTTCTTTCTTCCCTGACCTTCCTCTACTAGGTCTAAGGGAGGTTGGAGAGAACAGAGGAGGAACTAGTCCCAGGCAAAAGAAAGGAGACAGAAGTAGCTAGTGTGTTTTGCTTGGGCAAAAGGATTATACAGGTACCTTCAGATAGTGTCTTCCCCTCCCTTTCCCTACTTCTCTCTTACTCCTGAGGGCCCAGGTAAAAGAAAAGACCAAGCCAGGGCCCTCCTCTTTACTATAGGAGGGGAGAATCATATGATATCATATCATAATATCATAGGATTTCGAGCTTGAAGCATCATAGACATTACCTAGTCCAACACCACCATTTTACAGATGTGGTTAAATGTTTTGTCTGAGATTAAAGGTAAAAGATTGCAGAACTGAAATTGCCTGGGAGAATGGCACTTTGGAGGTTCTCTTTTGTCTTTGAACTTTGATCACTTCCTGTGTCTGTTGAAGAATGGTGAAGTTGCTACTCATGGATGGTAGAGTAGGGTAGTCGGGGTGGAGCAGATACCCTGTTTCTCCCAACATCTTAGGGACAAAGGGTGTACCATTTATCATGCTCCTCCTCCCCATTTTATAACACTTCTCCCCAAACAAGTCCCATGCTCCCTCCTCTAACCCTTCCCACAATCCCATTCATAACTGTGGAGAAAGTTCCTCTTCACCATCTGCTGTGCACCCCTCTGTTCAAGTGAAATGGCCCTATCCTCCATCCTCTTACTTTCTATTTTCTCCCATCTCCTTTTCAGAGCCTAGATAATCACAATGATGCCAGGCATCACCATATCACAGAGAACCAGTTGTAGCTGGTTCTGGCTACCTTGTCTTCTAGAGGCCTTGGAGAAAGGGGTGAGGGAGTCAGGTCAGATGCAGAAAGAACCTCAGAGGTAATACAGTAGAAGGATCTATTCAAAGCCAGAGAAACAGAGGCTCAGAACAGGAGACTCCCTAGTTTAGAGTCTCTAGTTGAGTTTCACCTTGATCACATATACCCTTACTGGCATGAATAGCCAGATGGACAGACTCTCTGATAGTGCCCAGCCCTGGGGACATTGGGAAATGGAGAGGGCAGATGGGATACCTATAATAAGAGGGTGTTGTTATATGGTCTGAGACATTTTTTCTCAAGTTTCCAGAGTGCTAGTGAGCCTCCATTTCCAGGACTGACTGCTTTCCCTTCAGCCTTAACCTTCAGTGCTCCTCAAAGAGGCCTCATCCATATGTCATCTTTGAGGCTGTTACCCTCTCAAACTTTCCCATTCCCTAGGTAAGTTTCACATCAATTCAAGATCCCCAAACTCCTGAGATTTCTTGGGGGTCTCTTGAAGTCAGAGGACCTAGGTTAAAATGCTGGCACATCTACTTAATTGAAATTGGATCCTGAATCAATTATTTACCACTTGTGATACTTTGGGGAGGGTTAGTTACTTAACATCTCTTTATTTCAGCTTCCTCACCTGTTCAATGAGGTTCAATGAACCAGGTAAGCGCAAAAGTAGGTTCTTTACAGCTGTAAATCTATAATTGATGGGCTATGGTCTATAGCCCTGTGACCTTGAACAAGTCATTAACCTTCTTTTGGCTCTGTTTCCTCATCTATAAAAATGAAGGGATTGGATTAGATAGCATCTAAATTCTCATTCCAGCTGTAAACTTGGCAATGATCCACATCACTGATCCTCCCCTCCAAATCCCTTCCAACGTCATCTCCCTAATCTGACCTTATTCTTAGCCTAAAACATCTCTTACCTTCACCCTAAGACACTGTCACACTGGACACACACCATCAGCATGGCCCAGGGGCTCTTTGCGTCCAATTAAGTACAAGAATATTGGAGTAGGCTGTAAGGTGGGGTTGGTGAATGGCTCCATGGTGCCACCTGCTGGTCACATCGAGGTCTCTGTCTCAGGATGGAAAGGGGCAGTCATGGTCCAGAACTGATGGCTAGAAAATGGGGTGGGAGATGGCTCACTAGGCAGAGCCCTATTTACAGGGTGCAGGGTGTTTCCTGATGCCTTGTTCCGTGTGTGTGTGTGTGTGTGTGTGTGTGTGTGTGTGTGTGTGTTAAGGAGTAAGTCATCTGCAAAACCACCGAAGTTTTTGAATCCCTACTCTCTACCTGAAGCTTTGAATGAATCTCCTTTCCATCATCTCAACAAATAGGCTTCTTAAAGACTTCAAGTGACTGGGAGCTCACTACTTTCCAGCTCTTGGATATATTGTCGGATAGCTTTACAGGAAAACCTTGTTTTATTGATCTGTAGGACAGTGGAGAAAGCTCCGGGCCTAGAGTCAGGAAGATTCATCCTCAGGGTTCAAAATAGGTCTCAGACACTTTCTAGTTGTATGACACTGGGCAAGTCACTTCACTATGTTTGCCTCAGTTTTCTTATCTGTAAAATGAGCTGGAGAAAGAAATGGCAAGCCACTCCAGTATCTTTGCCAAGAAAACCCCTAGTGGGGGTCACAAAGAGTCAAATATGATTCAATAACAGCATTATTTTTTTTAATACATAATGCTATTACACATTTAGTAGACTACATTATAGTGTAAATATAACTTTTATTTGTACTTGGAAGCCAAGTAATTCATGTGACTTGCTTTATTGTGATATTCACTTTATTGCAGTGGTCTGGAACCAAACTCATAGTATCTCCAAAGCATTCCTGTATTTAAAAGGCAGTTTTTTAAAAACTTATATTGAACTGAAATCTGGCTCCCTCTAACTTCCAAGGTTATTCTAGGACTAAGGAATCTGTGTCTTTCCCATTATGCTTTAGCAGTGAATTGGTACCTTGGTGTGGAGGACTGTGAATCAGGGACTGTTGACCTTGTTGAAGTCAGAGTTCATGGCCGTTAGGAACAGGGATTCAGAGAAGGCAGGAACTGTGATCAAACTGGCAGGACTGAGCAGGGAAGACCCCAGAGAGGAAATCTTATTATCTCAGCCTTTCTCCTCCTCCCACTATCCAGAACAGCCTTTTCTTTAAAAAGTCATCTTTCTGGGAAAAGGTCGTGTTGGGTTGCTCTTATCTATCTCTACCTCTTTGGGGGCTTACATTCTCTTAGCAGGATGTCTGTTTTCAGTGAGTTGCCTTCCCTTCCACCCATCTGGATGACTCCAGAGAGGTAAATTATGTACTGTGGTATGGCTAATAGATTCTCAAGACACTCAGAAGTCCTTACCTTCCTTCTTCAACCCCTCTGCTTATATCTGTGGCAATCTACCTCCCTTTCCCTCTGCCCTGGGGAAACCTGCTTCCAGTTATGGCCCTTCAGCTCAAATTTAGACCACAAAATAAATTCAATAACAAATATTCATTAAGCACCATTTGTGTGCAAAGTGAGATTCCTAGAGAACAAAAAGAATACAGAAAAGCACAAAGACATACCCTTTGACCCAGCAATACCACTACTGGGTCTATACCCTGAAGAGATGAGGAAAAAGGGTAAAAACATTACTTGTACAAAAATATTTATAGCAGCCCTGTTTGTGGTGGCAAAGAATTGGAAATCAAGTAAATGTCCTTCAATTGGGGAATGGTTTAGCAAACTGTGGTATATGTATGTCGTGGAACACTATTGTTCTATTAGAAACCAGGAGGGACGGGATTTCAGGGAAACCTGGAGGGATTTGCATGAACTGATGCTGAGTGAGATGAGCAGAACCAGAAAAACACTGTACACCCTAACAGCAACATGGGGGCGATGTTCAACCTTGAAGGACTTGCTCATTCCATCAGCGCAACAATTGGGAACAATTTTAGGCTGTCTGCAAAGGAGAGTACCATCTGTATCCAGATAAGGAGCTGTGGAGTTTGAACAAAGTACAAGGACTATTCCCTTTAATTCGGGGAAAAAAAAACCCAGATGTCTTATGGTTTGATCTGGTTACCTCTGAGAATTCTGTTCTCTTTAAGGATATGATTTCTCTCTCATCACACCCAATTTGGATCAAGGTACAACATGGAAACAAAGTAAAGACTGACAGAGTGCTATCTGTGGGGTGGGGGTGGGGGGAGGGAAGCAAGATTGGGGGAAAATTGTAAAACTCAAATAATATCTTTAATAAAAAATTTTTTTAATTAAAAAAAGAAAAGAAAAGCACAAAATGCAAAAGCAATTTTCAAAAGCAAATCAATTTCATTCTCAGAACTTCCTTTCACTAATCTATAAACTGGGTAATCTCAAATATTAAAAAGAGAATTTATACCAGTTCAAAATTAGAATAGATGACCTTTGATTTAGATAGAACAGAAAAGATTGAACTGGTGGTCTAGAGACTTGAGTTCAAATCTTAACTTCTATACTTGCTTAATTGTGTGACCGAGGAAAAGGTCTTAAAACTTGCTGATTCTCAATCATCCTGATTTATAAAATGAGGATAATAATGCTTGCATTTCCTACCATAGAGGGTTGTTGTGAGTAAATGTGTCAATTTTAAAGTGCTCTGTAAATACCAATGATTGATACATGAATCATGACTTCTAAACATCAATCCAGTTCTAAGACTGATTTTTAAGAACCAAGAGAGGTGTGCTGACCAGTTTAGCAGTTTCAGAACTGGACTTAGATCCAGGAAGGTTTGGGCTCAAATTCAGCCTCTGTTGTTTACTAGCTGTGTGACCACAGTCAGTTCACTTAAACTCTATGAGTTTCAAAGGCCATGTTAGACTAGTGCTTATTTAATAAGGATGTTGTCAAGCTAAAATGAAATAATGTATGCAAAGAATTCTGCAAACTTTAAAGTTTCTATGTGAATCAGAATTTTAAAACATTCTAAAAAAGATAGTTGCTATATGTCTAAAAAGATAGTTACTTTTGGTTTGGTTGGTTGGTTGTTATCGTTTGTCCTGGAAGAGGGCCAAAATGACATCACTATGTCAGGGTCAATGTACAATGTTTTCAATTGTGACTGATAAGAGATTACAAGTTTCTATCACAAGTTGGACACAAATAATCTGTAAGAACATTTGGGATGGAGATGTCTCTAGATTTGTGCATCTCATATTTCTCTTGAGCTAGTGCAATTCTGCTTTTCTCATTGGGCACATCATCATCTTTGCAGCTTATAGTTCAAATAGACCTTTTCTTTTTAGCAGTTCCTGATCAGGAAAACCCCATTTCCTAAAACATAATCTTTTTTTGTATGCCTCGAAGCACACGTTGCCAGGCTAATGAAGCCTATGTATCCTTTCTTGGAATAATTTTTTAATCAATAAATTTTTAAAATAGAATTATAAAGGAAATAAAATATATTGAAATAGTCACATATATATTTAGGTTTTTTTGCAAGGCAAATGGGGTTAAGTGGCTTGCCCAAGGTCACACAGCTAAGTAATTTTTAAGTGTCTGAGGCCAGATTTGAACTCAGGTACTCCTGACTCCAGGGTTGGTGCTCTATCCACTAAGCCAGCTAGCTGCCCCCATTAAAATATTTTTTAAAAAGTTCACAGATTCACTAAAATCTATCCATGAACTCTGAGAGGAGATCCACCAACCAGAAGCTAAAAATCTGTTCAAAGTAGCTCACTGGAGATTTTGAAGCTATTTACCTTGTTCCAAGAACCTTTGAATGGGAAAGAGGGAAGGTTTCCATCATAACTTACATTTATCTTCTTCCATCTACTTTTTCTTTTCAGTTTTCTTATAAATCTGATTAGATATGCCTCCAAAGTGTTCTCCCTGATCAGCTTCATATAGGCTGGTAAAACATCTGTAGTCACCAGACTGAAGCCCAGAGAAAACAATAATTTCCTCTTGATATACTAGGTTCTCCCATACAGACCACAACAGTATCCCTAACACAAGCTTTGCTGAAACAGTTTAAGTGAAGCAGAACTAGCTTGCCTAGGAGCTTGGTTCATCCAAGGGGTCTTCCCAAAGAAGAATTCAAGAATGAGACCACCTAAAGGAAGAAGGACTAACGAAAGACTGAATTGACCGAAGGGTAGCATTTTCTAAAGGGGAGGGACTAGAAATCTAAGGTGAGGCTAAAGGAAAGGTAATAAGGCGTTGGTAGCTCTGCTGTACTCTGCCCAGGTTATATCACATCTGAAATATTATCAGCTCTAGGAAGATATTAAGTTCCAGAATGGCAGGAGAAGAGCAACCAGTATGGTCAAAAGCCTTGAATTCACACCACTGATCATTGGTTGAAAGCACTTTGGTCTGGGAAAGCAGAAATCGGATCAATGGATATATGTAAAAGGGACAACTTTAAGCTCACTATCAGGGCAAGTTTGTTTGCAATGATAGCTAACCGCCTTCACTTTCTGGGAGCTCTTCAAACAAAGATCAAATGATCACTTTTTTGGTGTGCTGTAGAGGGCACTTTTTTTTGTTTGGGGTTTTTTCGAAAGGTAATGGGGTTAAGTGACTTGCCCAAGGCCACATAGCTAGGTCATTATTAAGTGTCTGAGGTTGGATTTGAACTCAGGTCCTCCTGACTCCAGGGCCGGTGTTCTATCCACTGCTGCCTAGCCACCCCCTTGTGGAGGGCACTTCTATCTAAATTGCCCTCTCAGAAAATTGCCAACTCCAAGATGCCCTGATTGTAAAGTGACCAAAATGTTTAGGCATAGGAATAGACCAGAAGAGCGGGAATGTCTAAGGGCGGATTGTCTCTGGGGAGAGTGCCTAAGGAAAGGCTTTCTAGGAGAGCTGAGCTTGGGTTATCCCAGGGTAAGGAGGTGGCAGGCTCTATGGGGAAGGACTGGGGGAGTGTCTGAGGGTGGAATTTGAAGTGCATGGGGGGGGATAAGAAGTCTCAAGAGTATGGCTGTCGGGGTGGCTAGGTGGCGCAGTGGACAGAGCACCAGCCCTGGAATCCCGAGGACCAGAGTTCAAATCCGACCCAGACACTTAATAAGCCACTTAACCCCATTGCCTTGCAAAAAACCCCTAAAAACAAGAAAAAGAGTATGGTTGTCTAAAGAGGCGGGGCTGGGGTATCCAAGGGGAGGATTTGGAGTGTCGGAGGGAGTGAAATGTCTGTGGGGGAGCTAAGGGAGAAGAGGCTAGAGGGTCCCAGAGGGGCTGTTTCAGAGGGAGAGACAGAGATTGTCTAAAAGTGGGGCTCCTGGGGGGGCAGCTGGGTCTGCGGTCTGTGACCCCAGGGGAGTCGTTTCACCCCTTTTTCCTGAGACTATCTCTCCCAAGGAGCCCCGAAGGGTGGGCCGCCCGCGCCTCCCCTTCTCTTCTCAGATGGGCTCTCCCCGTCTAGGGGCGCCCCGGGGCGGCCCCAGGTGAGACCCCGGCCCTTCTGCCTCGCGGGGCCGCGCAGGCGCACGGACGCGTCCCGACGTTTTGGCCGCTGCGCGGCGCCGTAGGCCCCCGCGGTCGCCAAGGGAACGGGCCCGGCGCCTGCCAGCCAGGGGAGGCCTCGCCGCGGCGGCCGGGCCGCTCCCGCCCGCGTCTCCACCGCCGCCGCCGGCTCCGGGGATGCGATGGGGTCCCTGGGCGAGGGGGCGCGGGGGGCGCGGAGACGGCGACCGGGCGCAGCGGCCCCCCAGGCCGGGAGGCCCTGACGCTCCTCGGCCGTACCCGGGCGGAGAGGGCCCCGGGCCCCGGGAGAAGGTGAGAGGCAGGCCCGCGGGGCCGGGGCCGGGGCCGGGGCCGGGGCCGGGGCCGGGGCCGGGGCCGCGGCCGCGTTGTGGAGGAGGGAGACCCGGGGAGCCCTGGAAGCGGGGAGCGGGGCCGGGCCCGGGGACGGCCAGAGAGCGCGGGAGTCGGGTGGAGGCCCCCCAGGCCCGGCCCCGCTTCTTTGGGAAGACCCTCGGCCCCCTTGGATGGATTCAGAATTCGGGGCGAGGGCGGCCCCGGCCGAATGGGAAGCAGGCCGAGCTAACGGGGCTTAGAAGACTCGTGGCCGTGCCATGACCGTGAGGGCAGGGGCGGCAGGAGGGGGCGGCCCAAGCAGCAGGGGCTGCCCTCGGGGACTGGGGTGCTGAGGAGGAGGAAGGAGCTTTATTGATTTCCTTCCCTGGTGAGGGGCGGTGGGCTGGGTAGACTGACGGAGTTAAGAAAAGGGCTGAAGCTGAGGAAGGGATCCGTGTTCCAATTCTCTCTCTCCCCAGCCCTTGGCTTTCTTTTTATTTTTTTAAATTTTTTTTATTTATTTAAGGCAATGGGGTTAAGTGACTTGCCCAAGGTCACACAGCTGAGCAATTATTAAGGGTCTGAGGCCAATTTGGACTCAGGTCCTCCAGACTCCAGGGCCGGTGCTCTATCCACTGTGCCACCTAACTGCCCCAAGATTTTTTTTTAAGTGACTTGCCTAAGATCAGAAAAATGTTAGAAGTTATCTGAGGCTGAATTTGAACTCTGATCATTCTGACTCCAGGATCAGCAGTCTATCCACTGCACTCCCTAACTGGCTCACTAGATAACAGAGAAAAAAAGACTCTGCAGCCCTTGGCTTTCAGTAAATTATATCTATCATTTGTTTATGTTTCCAGATCAGGCCCTTCCCCCCCCCCAACACTTCCTTCTTTTGCTTCCCCACCATTCCCAAGTTCATTAGATGGAATATCTAGTATATAGGTATTTACATCTGAGCCCTTAGAGAAGAAAGAAAAAGTAACTCTCAGATAGCTGCTTGGCTTTTCTACCAGAATGACATCCAAGACTATCAAGGCATACATAGGAGTGGGGACTTTAAATGAGGTCACTGGAGGAGGCCAACCAGAAGCCCTACTGGGTCTGATCTCTCCCAGCTTCCTCATTAGCTCAACAGTAGTTCATTTTATCTCCTTCTCCTTTATCTTTCCTTCTCTGTCTACTTCAGAAGGTCATCCCATTTTAAGTGTAAGAAAGAAAGGAAACAAGTCGTTATTAGACGCTTACTTTATTCAATTAGGTGGCAAGCCCTGATCTCAGAAAAGAATTTAAGAAAAAGGGGCGGCTAGGTGGCTCAGTGGATAGATCCCTGGCCCTGGAGTCAGGAGTATCTGAGTTCAAATCCATACTCAGACACTTAATAATTACCTAGCTGTGTGGCCTTGGGCAAGCCACTTAACCCCATTTGCCTGGCAAAAGCCTAAAAAAAAAAAGAATTTAAGAAAAAGATTTTGTGGCTAGGTTGGTGACCCTGTGTTGCTTTCCCCAAGGAGCAGGAACATGCCTCTCTTCCCTTTGCATTTTTGAGGAGGCCAGTTGGTGTTTGCTAATGATGCTCCCTCGGGTAGAGCGCACCCTGTGCGGCAGAGCTGTTTTCTGGGCCGTGCTTGGCTCTGGTCCTGAACAACTGGCGTGGAGCTGGCAGCATTATCTCCCAGAGTAGAGAAGTTTTAGGCCAGGTCTCCCAGGGAAGTGCTGAAAGGGGAGGAACTGCCTGGGAATCATCTGGATTTCATCGACACATCTTGTGCCCCAGATGTGGGACTTTTGTGTCTGATTTGCTCCCTTCCCCCTTTTCAAAATCAAAATCATCCATGTCGAAGGAATTCATGGCCATAGACTTCTTAAATGAGATTGTCACAAGTTGTTAAAAGCTGGCACTGAATTCTGAGGGCAGGCTTTGTTTCTTGGCCAGCTGGCTTCAGTTTCTGGTGAATTATTCAGGGGCCCTGTTAGAGTCAGTCTTGGCTAGTCACTGTCAGGCATGACCCCCCCTCACCTCTGTTCCTCCACTGGCAGGAAAGCCTTAGACAAACAACATCACTCTGGGCCAAACAGTGGTCTCTGATCTGGAAACGTTTCCCACTCAATGACTTGCTGCCAAAGGCACCTAGACTTTGGACATTTCTGTGCCTCTGACCGAGTCTGTGGCTCCTAATGTTGCCCACTGAGTGGGCTCTTCAAAAAAATGGATTCCCTCTTTTTTGTGTGGCTAAATATAACACAGCAACTTTAAAAACAAATAGATCTAAATTTATGACTTTCAAATAAATATTGCCCTTCAATAGAGACTACTTATTCTGATGATGCTTCCTCTCTTGTAGTTGCTATTAGCGGAATGAGTAGTAAGTTAGTTGTCCCTGGAGGAGCAGGACTAAAACTAGAAGAGGATGCTAGGATAAAAGCATTTTGTGAAACTTGAAATTTTTGTACTGCCATTAAAGATATCCTCAACAAGTCATATGAAAAAAAGTACATCATAATAATGGCTAGCATGTAAATGCTACCTTATAGTTACAAAGTTTTTTACTTACATTATCTCATTTGATCAACACAACAAATGTACAAAATAAGTAGTGCAATTAATATCACATCCATTTTACTGATTAGGAAGCCTCAGAAAGTGGAATAATTTGTCCATGTTTACACAGCATTTATCAGAGCAGGAAAGGAACATTATTGGGTCCAACCCTGCTCCTTAAAAATTTATACCTGGAAAGGGGACCTTCACACAATCAATCTCATCTTAAATTGACATTTTAGAAAAATTATTGTAATCTAAATATCTCTTAGCTAAGTTCAGAAAGACAATTTCCTCTCTGACAATGAAGATTTGCCAACACCAAGGATATTCCAAAGGCAGTTTGACCTTAACTCCCCTTCATCTGCCTCCATTGTGGGGAAGATCAGCCATGGCAGCTGCTGGATTTTGGACAGTTTTGGCCCTGGCCTTGACACTGGCTTTGGTGATACTGGATTGGTGACCCAGGGAACAGTCAGCTTGGGCCTGCTGCTATAATCTAGTGCTGTCTTGAATGGGCAGTTTATAAAGCCTGAGGGGGAGAGGTGCTTCACCTTGGTCTCCAAAAATGAAATGCACTTGGAACACAGCAGGAACTTAATAGATACATTTTTATTTCTTCATGCATTCATATTTGGTGATTCCGGTTTTGATGTAAATTCCTAAAAAAAAGGAATTTTAAAAATGTTTTCAACTATGGAAGCATAGTTATGATGAGGCCATAGTATCCCAAGATGACTACTTTAATGGGTAACAGTAATTTGTAGGAATACTTTCTGTTCCTGTTACTTTTGAAAACTGGAATCTCAACTTTATAGTTACAGTTCATGTTGTTTCCAGGCTAGCAGCTCATAACTAGGGAAATTTGAAGAAACCGGAAAAAGTTCTAAGTAGGGGAAGAAAAATAATTGAAGAATTGAAACCAGGGATTTTATGAAGAAGCTAAGAAAGTTAAATTTAGCCTTAGAAGAGAACTCTAAGGAGTAAATGAGATTCTTGCACCTTGGATTAGATAGATCCTTTTAAGTCTGACATTCTGTGATCCTAAGTGTCTTGATGATGTTCAGATATGTGAAGTGTTGTTATTTGTTTATTTATTTTTTTGGTTTTTGCAAGGCCATAGGGTTTAGTGATCACACAGCTAGGTGATTATGAAGTGTCTGAGGTTTGATTTGAACTCAGGTCCTCCTAACTCCAGGGTTTGATACTCTTATCTACTGCACAGTGAAGTATTGTTATTAAGGAAAATTGTGACCAGTCATTCTTTATCAACACTGTAAGGAATTGAGGAATTGGCTTTAATTTTAGCAGGAAAGAATGAGATTATTTCTAAGGAAGAATTTCTTCTTGTAAAGAAGTGGGAAATTCTCAAAGTTAAAAGACTAGTAAGATCATGTGTTTGGAAATATATAGGCCTTAGAGCCCAACAGTCCAACCCCCCCTCATTTTAGGGGTTTTGGTGAGCTCCAGAGAAGGAGATGTTTAGTATCTTGTCAGACTCCTCCTCTGCTGTGCATATGGGAGTGGTCTGGTGTGGCTCCTGAGTGAATGTCTCTACTTCTCACTAGTGAAAACTTATCAATACTCCATTCCTTTGTGGTTGCCTGATGCAGGTCAATAGACTAGAATTTTCTGTTTTTTTAAAATGATGGTCCATCTACTGCTACTATTGTATGTGTCACAGTTGTAATCTCTTTATGGATTGAGTTTGTTAGGTAAGCTCTTTAGAAGTTATTTTCTTCTGGGTGGCAGACCTATAATGTGGGTAACCGCCATCTGAGGACTGCCTTATTAATGGTGTTGAGAACCAACCAGTTGGACTTTCCCTAAATATTGGATAGCCTAGTCAAAGGCCATATAGCTTATGATTTAATCACTTTATACTTATCCATTGAATTCTTAAAAATAACATTTTCAGGGAGCAGCTGGGTGGTGCAGTGGATAAAGCACCAGTCCTGGAGTCAGGAGTCCCTGAGTTCAAATCCGGCCTCAGACACTTAATAATTACCTAGCTGTGTGACTTTGGGCAAACCACTTAACCCCATTTGCCTTGCAAAAAAAAATAACATTTTCATCCCTCAAAGTGTGGAAGTGTCTGATAGAAGGGAAAGAAATCTCAACCTTTAGCTCCAAGCCATTGAGATCTTGAGCTTGACATAGCCAGCTCACCAGTCAGTTCCTCTTCACCATGGGATGCTGGATAACACTGAACTAGGAGCCAACAGAGTTCCAGTTGTACTCCTCAGTAGCCACTGTAGGAAAGTCCTTTAACACTTAGAATGATCCAAAATGGTCAGCCTCGGGTGTCAGTGGATCCTCTTCAGTGGGGGCTCCAGGTGGGCATTGGGTGATCACTTGCTGGAAATGCTGTAGAAAAGGATTCTTCTTCAAGAATGGATTGCATTAGGCTGGTCACACAGGTTCCTGCCAATTCTGTATTTTTGTGAATTCTTTGAGCTTTAATTTTCCTTTATAGAAAGGAAATAATGCCCCTTGCACTGCATGTCAAAGAGTTTTGAAGAAGGTGTTTATAAAGTTCTACAGAAACAAGCTATATTGATCATTATAACAATAATGATTTTTAATCCTTTGTCTTGTTTTTCCTGATTCTCTTTGATCAAGGGAAACACATGATGTAGTGTTGTTTAGGTAGTAATAATGATGATGATGACAATGAAATTACTTTTCTACTCTAAATTGTTATTCTAGACTGGGATTAGAGACAGAGGTCCAGGTATCACTCAAAACAGTTCCTGCATCACAAGGTGGAATATCCCTTGCCCCTGAGGTGCTATTAGATTAACCAAGGCCAGAAAAGCCCTTTTTGACAGAGAAGTCCTTGTTTGAGGACCTCAGGTTTAATCATAACCCATTAATAGGAGATGACTAACTAATCTTAACAGAATCAGCATGTGTTCTCATTATTATTGGCACAACAGCTGATACCATTACTGAATGATTGCATGCCTTACCTTGTTTGTTTTGATGAATGTGAAGAGAAAATACTTAAAAGTAACAAACCACTATGCTGTATACAGTATAGACCTTTAGAAACTCTTGTTTAATTTCTGCTTAGTGACTTGCCTGATAGCTCTGAGTTATCTGCCCTCCTATCCCTACTCCCATTGCTTACAGATCTCAGTTTACCTACTTGCAAAACAAATGCAAAGAAATCCTATTCCCTTGGGCTTTAGCTGGGATTCTGGACTTTGGGGCTAGGAATTAATGCTAATAGGATTTTCCTTTTTCTCTTTTCTCTGGAGATGAACATCTGCAACAAGCCCTCTAATAAGACAGCTCCAGAGAAGTCTGAATGGATCCCTTCAGACCAGGGCAGTGGACCATCCCCTGAGCTCTGTGGCCAGCGATCTCGGAGAAATGGTTGGAGTTGGCCCCCACACCCATTCCAGATTGTTGCTTGGCTGCTGTACCTCTTCTTTGCTCTGATTGGCTTTGGGATCCTCATTCCCCTCCTGCCACACCAGTGGGTGCCTGCTGGCTACGTTGTATCCTTGGGAGATGGTGGGGTGTGCTAGCAGTTTTAGGGCAGTCGGCTTCTTGAGGGACTTAACATGGGTCTGAGGAAGATGGACTATAGGAGGGTCAATGAGTCAGGCAAGCCTGGCTCTGCCACCAGCTAACTATCCATGGGGCTAGGGGCAAGTCACTTCCCCTCTCAGGGCCTTCATTTCCTCATCTGTAAAATAAGAGAAAGACTTTTCGGCAAGTACTGGTTAAGATTCTACCATTTGCAAAGTATTGACTGTCCTAGGTGCCAGTGATACCAAGACAAAAGTGAAACAGTTCCTGCCCTCAAGAAGCTTGCATTTTGCTGGCATGATATGGTGTGTCTGTGTACAAGTGGGGAGAGAACTACTAGGAGATGGTGCAGGAGGAAACGTTAAGGAGAGATTGACCAGGAAGCTTCTCAGGAAGCTTCTTACTCTGATGCTGTTTCCCAGATGTAAAAATGTTAGAGTTAACTCACTAAGTATTTGTGAGATTCTACTATCTGATGAGCTAGTCACTGTTAAACATTAAATGCAATTGAATGAGAAGTAATATTTACCAGACTATTATAGGTGCAAATCACTTTAAGTAAACTGAGCCTCTGGAAAGCCAAGTTTGCATAATATATAAATGACAGGGTGAGCATAATAAAGAATTAATTACTTTACAATAGAATTTACCATAGAGTTCTCTTAAATAGCAAATGCCTCAGGGTATTTGAAATGTGATTTGATTTAAAATCAGTTGTGTTTCAGAATTCCTCCATAGAGGTGACCTTAGTTATGTCTATAGAATGCTAACTCTGGCAGGTCCTAAAACTGTAAACCTTCAAGCACAGCCTCAAAAAAAGGGATTTGGAGCATCTGGGGACCAACCAACTAAGGGTGGAGAAACCATCACCAGAAGGGTGCTCAATCTGAGATGGCTTTCTTTTTTTTTTTTAATCCTATAGCAATGGAAAAAGACAGTTTAATAAGACAAAAAGAATAGTGATCTCCGGAGAAAAATACAGATATTGATGAAATAATAACTTCCTAAAATATTGAAGAAATGTTTTGATGCTATTTGTATATGTCTCATCTTCCTTGAGGGACCTGGGCCATTTTTTAATGTTTGTATCCTCAGGGCCTGACATCATGATCATCTTCATTATTATCATCATAATCAGACAAAGCTAGGAGAAATCTTAGTTGTCCTCTAGTTCAGTCTCATTCTACAGAAGTGAAAAGTCACGGCCAGGAAAGTAAAGTATCTTTTTTTTCTTCAAGGTCATTTATATAGTAATAAGTAGTAAAAGTTGGAATTACTATTCAGGTTCTCTGACTCCAAATTAAATACTCTTTCCATGTATTCATTCTACACAGTAAAAGCATATATGTGCCTGCCAATTGAATTAATTTTAATTTACCTAAAAGATTAGCTATGAACTTATACAATTTTTTTCAGTAAGGATATAACTGAAAACTGAATAAGAGCCTCAGCCATTGTTCCTAATTTTTCCTAAGATTACAACTGCCCCAAATCCTTTCAGCACCCAAAGGGGAGACTTTGCTGAGCTCTGCCAGGCTCTCCAATGTTACCAAAAACTACTTTCTAATCAGCCAGGCTATGTGCTAGTAAGAAGAGGTTATTGTTAATCCTACTGATGTTATTCTTTTTCTCTTCTATATGAACTTGACCTTGATGTGTACTTGTAGGTAATTGACTGTTGTGTCATCAGTTATTCTGAGCCCATTCTCTCTAATTAATGGTGCTAGGAGGCTTCCCCTCTCTGTGCCTCTTCTGCTTCACATTTAAATAGAAAACCTGAAGATCATCATCTTTCCTCCTTTCATTGACATTGGACTTGAGAATTTTCAAAACCTAAGTTCATATTAGGTTTTGCAACCTCCATGTCATGCTGTTGACTCATATTGCAGACCACAAAAGCATGCTACTCTTTTTAAAGCCAACTGGTGTCTTGTCTAGCCAAGTCATTTCCAATTTAAGTATGAAACTTTACATTTATTTCTCTTTATATCCTGCTTTCAAATTTCCTTTTAGTTTTAGCCTAATTTTCTAGTCTGTGAAAGTCTTTCTGAATTCTGACTCTGGTATCTTTTCTTCTGACTTTTTGGTCTCAGCAGTGCTGATCTTTCTACTACTTTTACTTTTATACAATTTATGGATAAAGAGATTGGATAGCACAGAGGAGAAGCAGAACTTCTAGAGGCATTCCACTTATTCCTTCTGCAGTGGTACTGAAAACCTGATGTGTGCTTCTGGCCATTCACCTAGTTCAAATATAGATTTTACATGGTTCTGCCGGTCTAGGAACCCTGTCAGAAAAGGAAATGAATTAATTTTTCACATGAATTATTCTTAATGAAGCCTTGTTGGTTCTTAGTGATCATTGTTCCCTTTTCTAGAAGTTCAGCACCTTTGCTAATTGCATCTCTAATTTTGCAAGAAATTTAAATGAAAGCTCATTGACAAACGTTTAGTTTCTGTTCTTTTCTTTTAAAAAATATAAAAAAAAATTCAGGACATTTCCTTTTTTCTAGGCCTGTAGTATTCTCTCATTTTGCATGGTCTTTCAGCAATTTTGGGAAGTTGTTCAGCAATCATGTCTGCCAGTTCTTCTATTTTAAACTGTGGTTCAGAAATATCTTATTCTCAGACATTATCTTAACCCAATGGTTTACTTATCAAGTTTACATTTTAATTTTTAATCCTTTGACTTTGGTAGACAGCAGTAATTAAAGCCTTAACTGTGTCTTAAGATCTTTTCAATTTTTTAAAATAATATTTTATTTTCCCCAATTGCATGTAAAAACAATTTTTAACATTCATTTTTTTAAATTTTGAGTTCCAAATTCTTTCCCTTTCTCCTTCCCCTTCTCCTTCCCTGAAATTGTAAGCAATTTGGTATAGATTATACATATGCAATTATACAAAACATATTTCCATATTAGTTATGTTGTAAAAGACAGAAAAAAGCATAAAAAAATTTAAAAATCAAAAATAGTATTCTTCAGTCTACATTCAAACTTCATCATTTATTTCCCTTGAGCAGGTTAGAATTTTTCATCATGGGGCCTTTGGAATTATCTTGGATCATTGTATTACTGAGAATAGTTGGGTCATTCACAGTTGATTATTGTATAGTGAATACATACATTGTTCTCCTAATTCTGATAACTTCACTCAGCATTGGTTTTTCTGAAATCCTTCTGCTGATCATTTCTTACAGCACAATAGTGTTTCATCATGTCCATATACCACAACGTGTTCAGCAGTCCCCAATTGATGGGCATTCCCCTTAATTTCAAATTCTTTGCTACCACAAAAATAGCTGCTATGAATATTTTGTACACATTTTCCCATTTTGTTTTTCCATTTCTTGCTCAAGGTATCATAGTCTTTAGCAATACTTTCTAGATTTTAGCAATTTCATTGATGTTCATATGAATTACCAGAAGTATGTAGCAATTATCTTTTTAAAAAATTAGTAGTGTTTCATATTCATCATGCTTTGCAAACTGTAAGCGGTATGTTCCTTGAGGGTGAATATTTTCTTTTTTACTTATATTTGTATTCTTAGCACTTTACACAGCACTTAGCACTGAGTAAACACAAGAAACTCTCCCCTTCTCCTCTCTTCCCCAGCCCCCATCTCTGTCTTTCTCTGTCTCTCTCTTTCTCTCTCTCTCTCTCTTTCTCTCTCTCTCCCACTCCTCTTTCTCACTCCACCTCTCCTCTCTCCTTACTTTCTCACTCCTCCCTACTTCCTATTTCTGTGTCTCTCTGTCTCTCTGTCTCTGTCTGTCTCTCTGTCTCTCTCTGTCTCTGTCTCTCTGTCTCTCTCTGTCTCTCTCTGTCTCTCTCTGTCTCTCTCTCTCTCTCTCTCTCTCTCTCTCTCTCTCTCTGCCAGACAATGATCATGCTCTGTTCCTTTTTCAACCTTTCCTTGTGTCCTGTGCTCCACTGATGTGGTTCTGAGCAGACGATTAGTGCTAGAAAGACTATCTCATTTGTTTACCCCCCCCCCCATGAAATCATCTGACTTCCAATCCACTGATTCTTACATTGATTCCAGGTGCTATAGGATACCTCTTTTTTGGACACAACATCTTTTGGGTGTAGGTTAGTAAAACTTTGATTGTCTCCAAGTAGTTTGTCAGTATGAGGTCATCCTTTACCAGACTGAATCTAGAGAAGACAGCCTCCAGTGCTCCCACAACTTTACCAGCACCCCTTATTCTCCCTTTGCTCTAAGGTCAATTGATTCCCTCTAGACTGGCTCCTTCTAAAGCTCACTGGCATGAGTAGATTGTCGGAGGGCCCAGAGGATCATTGTTATGTGAGTAGTTCATACCAAATATCCCCACCCATCATAATGCTCCTCCCACCATGGAGAAATTGAGTCCAGGGGATCTCAGGTTTTGTTTGATTCCCATAGTTCATCCCTGTCCAGGACATTCAGTGCTTTAATCAGGTCAGCAAAGGTGACAGGTGTTACTGCTTCTGGTGTTTCAGATGATGAGATACCTCAGATCCCAGGATTTGCAACTGGACAAATTTACAAATGAGGAGCTGAGGGTCAGAGAAAAGGAACTGACCCAAGGAGACAAGCTAAATCAAGCTCCTGAGGCCAAATCGAGTCATCTTTACATTCCTAGCTACATTTGGCAGTCCCTGACTTCGGCCAGTGACTCTGCCAACATTCTAGGAGTTCATGATTATTAGTAACTGGGAGCTAGGAGAGCCAGACAATGTCCTTTTTCAACCTTTCCTTATGTCCTGTGCTCCACTGATACTGTGGTGCTGAGCAGACGATTAGTGCTAGAAAGACCATCTCATGTGTTTGACCCCTTTCATTTGACGTGCTATTATATGACCTTCCCAGAGTCAGGGAGCCAAGTTTGAGCTGAGCAGGAAAGAGAGCTCCCATCTGCTGCTCTCTCATCCAGTCCTCAGGCTGCTTCTAATCAATAATTATAGCTTAGGGTTTTTCCAGTGCAGCAATATTGATAAAGTGTTTAGAATCCCTCACAACAACTCCATTTGTTAGGGAGGCCAAGCATATCTCCATTTTAGAGATAAGTAAACTGGAGCCTTATTAGCTGTCTTGTTAAAAGTTAACTAGTCCCATAATTAGGAAGTGGCAGAGCTGGGTCTTGAGCTTAGATCTTGTGCATGCAGTGTGTGTTTTTCATCTGTATTCTCTTGGGGTTCTCAGCAATAGATTTCTGGCAATGCAGAATGAGGCTTTGTACTGGAGGTGGTTGTAAAGGTGACAAAGCAAGGACTTACACCATTCCCTGCACAGCTGCTATGTTCATTTGGCAACTCAGGTGTCCCTTGACCCCATGCCTGCATTGGGGAGGAGACCAGGGACAAGGAGGCTGTGGGGGGGAGGGAACCCTCTGTTCTGAGGAAGATGTCTGGGAAGCAACAGGCTCTTATCTTGGGGGAGAGCCCTATAGCCACATAACTTGTGGCCACTGACCAAATTTACATGCAGAGTGAGTCTTTAACCACCTGGGCTCAGTGTATGGGAATTGTCTTTATCTGTCATCTCGTCGTCCACCTGACTGCAGTCTCCATCGATCCAGCAGATGCCAGTGTGAGAGAGAAGAGCTACACAGGGCCTCTGCCCATCTTCAACCGTAGTCAACATGCTCACGTCATTGAGGATCTGCACTGTAATCTCTGTGATGTGGATGTGTGAGTTGTCCTAGTTCTTGGAAGAATCTGAGGGACAGGGGAGGGTGACAGCAGAGAGAGCAAGTCAGGGCATGTACCACAGAGTGAATAAGGGACTTTTCAAGTTGCCAGATTTCTATAATGAAAAGGATGCAACTCCTCCCCCAGAATTATGGCCACCATCATCAGCATTCCATTGATGGGCCTGACTCCTGGATGTCTTCACTTTCTCAGCTGTCTGGTCTTTTCCCAAGTATGGAATAAAATAAGTAATAGTTTAGTGATCCTGTGATCCTACCAATTATATTATCCCCATTTTGCAGAGGAGGAAACTGACTCTGGGAGATGAAATGACTTTTCCAGTGTCACATAGCTAGGAAGTGGAAGTACTAGTATTCATTGGAGTGGATGACCCCTGATTGGATTTGTTGTAGAGGATTCTTGTAGAGGTTCACAGCAAGCTAATTGACCTTGGAGGTCACAACCTGAGATTCTATGATCTTATGAACTCACTTCTGACCAACATTCTTTTAACTTGGAAAGGTACAGAATTATGTTAAAGAATATTCACAAAGTCTTAGTAGTAAAATGATACACTCACTTTGTGGTATAGATCTTGAATGTACTTGGGTCTAGTTGCACTGCTACAGGATAAAGAAGAAAATAGAATCTGAGATACAGTATTTAGGGTTGGAAAGGACTTGAGATCATCTCATTTAACTTTTTCATTGTAAGCTGAGTTAACTGAGACCCAGAGAGGTTAAGTGCTTTCCCCAGGTCCTCACAGATAGTAATTATTCAGGTCCTTTGATTCTAAATCCAGTGCTCTTTCCAAATAATGTAATGTAATAAACTAGCATCATGTAATATAATATAACATATATTGTAATATAAGATAGTATGTTATGTTAGATTAGATTAGATTTAATGGCAATTAGAAGAATAAAAAATACTAAATTCAGAAATAACCTCCTCACATAACTTGAACTATCAAAAAATTGAGTTATTTCACAAAAATAGTAGAAATTTATGGCTTTTTAGCAGATACCCCTATGGAACCCTTTTGTTCTTCAATAAGGGCTGCAGGAAATCTCTGTTAGTAACAAGCATAAAGTCTTGAGCTCTACAGGAAAAAGTGAGGTTCCTGACACTTTGGCCTAATTTAAAAAATGTATGATTACCTGTCAGAGTCCTTGATGAGCTTCATCTCCTGATACCCAAACATGGGCCATAGAAACATGCCCCATCCCTGGAGGTGCCATCTCCACAGCCACACACAGCTAGGCCAGACTAAAACCAGTAGGAACAAACCCTAGAGTAACAGCAGAGCCACTGCAGACTTCTCAGAGTCTTTTCCAGAGACTCATGACCCATCTCCTTCCCTGTTCTCTCTTAGACTTCACTGTAATCCACAGTTGGACTAATTTAATCAGGGGACACAAGTATGGAAAGCAACACAAAAACAACCTAAAAATGTGATCCTGCTTTAATGGATACAGGCATAGCCTCTGATCCTGTACTCTACCTCATTGAGTCTTCAATCCCTGAGTCATGGCTAACTGCCCCCAGTGTTATACAAACTCAAACTGGTCTGACCAGGCTGGAAGAGTCCCAAGCATGGACCTGTCAGCCTTGCCTATTGGCAGTGGACCAACCTCAGTGGGGACAGGCTACCAGGAGAGGCAGGAATATCCCATGAGGGACAGTACAAACAGGTCCTTGAAGTATGGAAGAATGCTTGACCCAGCCATCTCATGGGATTTTTGTTAGGCTCAAATTAAACTATCATTTTGATGCAATTGAAACCCTAGCATCATCTCTCAGGGTGGTTGTGACAATCACCGTGAGATAAAGTATGCAAAGCACTTACACAGTGCCCTGATACTTAATGAATAGTTAGCAAATAAATATGCACATAATAAATACTTGTCCTTCTCTCTTAAACCTCTTCTTCCTCCCTCTCTCCCTCCTCTCCCCGCCATACACATACACTCACACACACCCTCACACACTCTCTCTTTGTCTGTCTGTCTCTGTTTCTCTCTCTCTCTCTCTCTCTCTCTCTCTCTCTCTCTCTCTCTCTCTCTCATAACTTAACAAAGAAATACCAGCTTCAATCCTTAAGTTCAAGCTGCTCCTAAATGACCTTGCTGCCTGGTTGGCTGGCTAGAGGTTAGTTGACCTGTTAGTCTCCTTAGGAGGAGCATGAATGAGGCAGATAGATTTTTCTAAGTTTAAACTGACAACTTTTCTTGGGGAATTGAGTGAAGTTCTGACAGCTTTGGGTCCAAGAGCAGTTTATAGACTTTCCAGATCAACTCTGGGGATAAAGCTTGTCTTCGTTCTCCAAAGTGGATGGTCCAACTATCAACTCTTTAGCATGAGGGATGAGGTGCTGCTTCTCTGCATGTCTGGGTCCTGCAGAATGGCTGAAGCTATTGAAGGAGAGCAGCTGACAACCAGAAATCAGAGGAAGAGTGGAAGAATCCCATCCTGGGAATGAACACCCTTTCAAGAGAGAGTGGTTGAAAGGTGGAAGTGTGTATGCTGCTTTGGAAGGTGGGAGAATAGGTCAGTCAGCAAACATTAGGTCTTAACTCTCTCATCAAGTCTACCGGCAGCCTTCTCTTGTCAGTGACCTTGTAGAAGAGTTTCTTTGGCAGGTAAAGGTTAGACAGCAAGACTTCTGTGGTATTTTTCCTCCTTTGAGATTCTGTGATGCTTGGAAAAATTCCTCTTTGCTGTATGGACCCTAGGATATTGTCCCAATCAAGCATATTCTATCACTTAGCGAATTGCTCTGTTCTTTTGTTCCTTTGGAGCTGTCTGCTCCCTCTAATGTTTTCCAGAACCAATCAATGATGTCAGAATTGGAAAGACCTTCAGATTGTAGAGATGTCAGCACTGGAAGGAACCTCAGGACCTAGAATGGCAGAGCTGGAAGGGATGTCAGAATATGGAATGTTAGAGCTGGGAAGGTTCTTAAGATTTGGTCTGGTGTACTCTCCTCACGTTACAGATAGGGAATGAAACCTGGAGAGAGGAAGTAAATTTTCTACAATAACAGAGTTAGCGAGTTTTCAGCAGCAGGGAGGCCAGAAGAATCAGAGCAGATTCTGACAGGGAGGGGCTTAGTGGATGTGAGCTTGGAATACCCCACTTAAAGTTCTGCCTGAGACTCTTCCTAACTGTGATCTAGGCACTATCCTGGCCTCACCTCAGGAGAGGGCATGAGTTCAAATGTGACCTCAGACAATCACTAGTTGGATGATCCCAGCAGTTCTGAATTCTTTAGTTTCTTCAACTGTAAAATGGAGATAATAAGCACCTACTTTGAAGGTTTGTTATGAGGATCCAGTGAGATTAAAAAATTGTGCTTGGTCCTTAGTAGGCACTTTGTAAATACTGATTCTATTTCTTTTTTTAAAAAATATTTATTTATTAAATCTTAAAAGGGGGGTGGCTAGGTGGCGCAGTGGATAGAACACCAGCCCTGGAGTCAGGAGTACCTGAGTTCAAATCTGGCCTCAGATGCTTTATAATTACCTAGCTGTGTGACCTTGGGCAAGCCACTTAACCCCATTTGCCTTGTAAAAAAACAAACAAAATTTATTTATTTAGTTATCTAATTACATGTAAAGATACTTTTCAACATTCATCTTTGTAAAGTCTCCCTCTCACCCTTCCCTCCCCCCACCCTAAGATAGCAAGTAATCTGATATAGGTTATACATGTTCAATTGTATTACACATTTTTCCATATTAGTCACACTGTGAAAGAAGAATCAGATCAAAAGAGAAAAACCAAGTGAAGTATAAAACAAAAAGCAAATTTTAAAAAGTGAAAGTAGTTTGCTTTGATCTGCATTCAGATTCTCTAGTTCTTTCTCTGGATGTGAATGGTATTTTCCATCACAAGTCTTAGAGAATTGTCTTTGATCACAGCATTGCTGAGAAGAGCTTAGTCTATCATAGTTGATCATCGTACAATGTTCTCCTGGTTCTGCTTACTTACAACAACAAAAAGGGTTTTATGGGGTCTTCAGGGAATACTAGCACCTCTGCTGTGAGGGCTGCCCAACCCTTCTCAGGGCTACTTTCCACCTTTGGTGTCTCACATGAGGCTTCAAGAAGCCAAAACATGGACAGCAGCCATGTCCTCATACAACTGTCTCAGCAGACGCATTAAAGTAGGTTGAGGGCAGTGGACAGGCCTCAGACCTGTCATGAGTTGGGGGGTATCTCCCTGAACATGTGAAGACTTCCCCTGGAGCAGTGGACCACCTCAGGAACTGCAGCAGCAGGCTGTGGTCAGATGTGGAAGACACCAGTGGCATCCTGGACTGTGGGCAGGCTTCCTGACTTTAGTCTTATCACTGGACTTCTCATGATGTTACTTGTCCTCTTTGAAAATGAAGCCACCAACTGCAGCAAGGGCAAGCATTTAGATAAGAGCTTGAAGCTTGGTGCTTGATGTGGGTTAATACTTGATCCTTCCAGTCTCCTGGGAGGTTGGAGCTACTATTATCCCCATTTTGCAGAGGAGGAAACTGAGGCATGGAATGGGGAGGCAGTTTGTGCTCAGGGTCTCCCCACCAGGAAGTGCCCCTGAATCCAAGTCTTTTGCCTCATCCTCAGCATCTTCCCTGGTGCCCAACTGCTCCTCCACTGCTTCCCCTCTCTGGGCATGAGTCAGGGCTGGGGGCCGGGGGCCGGGCCCAGCTCCCCAAACTAACCTGGAGCTTTCTTTGGCAGGAGCTCCCGGTCGAAGCACTGCAGTGCCTGCAACAAGTGTGTGTGTGGTTTTGACCATCACTGCAAATGGCTCAACAACTGTGTGGGGGAGAGAAACTACTGGTAAGAGCAGAGAAAGACAGGGAGGGCTCTGGGAGCCCAGGCCTGGTCCAGCTGCTGGATGCCCTCCAGCAGCCTGCCAGGACACGATTTCCAGTTGAGATTGTTGGCAACACTTGGGCTGGCCTGCCTTCCCACCTTTTTGTAGGATGAAGGGGATAGAGAAGCTCTTAAGAGACATGCCCAAAATGTTAGAGATTTGCAGTGGGAGGATTAGGAGGGACTCCAGAGATCGTCCAGGTCAACCCCCTCATTTACTGAGCTCTAGTCCTTTAGGACCATGGAGAATGTTCTGAATACTCGGCTTCCCTCCAACCCCTATTCCCCAACCCTGTTAGCCTCAGCTCTCCAGTCCCCAAAGGATAAAGACTTTCACTCCAGGATAGTTAAAGGATACATTGCAGACTCTGAAGGTCATTTGAAGAGAGAAATCTATGGTTTGAACAAGGGGAGCTTTGATTGAGATCATAGGATCCTGAGTTAGGCCTGGAAGGGATGTTGGTAGTCACTGTTCCAGTCCTATCATTTTATAAACTTTCCCTCCAAGGAAGTGAAATGACTGCTCAAGGTAGGAAATGTCAGATGATTTTGAGCTCAAAACTTGGAGCCTTTGCTCTTTCCACTGCATCACGTGACCTCCTGCTCTTGAAAATAGTGGCATTGATTGAGCTTGACCAACCCTTGGGTTTAGCTTGACCAACCCATTATTTCAGACTCATCCCTTCTCTTTGGACAATTGGAAGGGTTGAAAAGCAGGAGGAAGAACTCAGAACAGATAATTCAAACACTTCTGTTGGGCTGAAGAATCTGATTTTGTATTCTGCATGGAAAAAGGCAGAGGGAAGAAAGAGAGATTATTGTTGAGATGGCCCCAGTATCCAACTTTACAATTCTGGTGTCCTCAGTTTCTAGGTTTCACTCCTAGAAGAAGAGGTGCCCCAGGCAACAGAGGGCTCTTGAACAGGGTTACCAGACTAGTAGTATTCTGAAGTGGATAAAGTGTTGGACCTAGAGTTAGGAAGAATTCAAATCTGGCCTCAAGACACTAGCTATGTGACCTTGGCCAACTCACTTAACCTAAATTGCTTCAGGTCCTTATTTGTAATATGAGCTGGAGATGAACATGGCAAACTACCCCAGTATCTTTGCCAAGAAAATCCCAAAAAGGGTCATGGAGAGTGGAAAATGACTGCAAAACAGCTGAACAACAACAAATTATTCTGAAGGCATAGTTTTCCTCTCCTGTTCCAACACCAGTTTTGACAGTGTCTTATACTTTCATAGGTGACCAGAGGGAGAGTCCTGCTCATAGGATCCTAGCTCTAGAACTGGAAGAGACCTTACAAGGCCATCAAGTCCAGACCCATGTGGGGCAGGTTAAGTGACTTATCCAGGGCCACATAGGTAGTATATCTGACAGGATCTTCATGATTTTGATCCCTGAGCTCTTCCAGCAAAGGTTGAATGGCAGTTTGTCAGGTTTGTTGAAGAGAATATTTCTTCATTAGGTGATGGAGGAATCTTCTAACACTAAGCTTCTCTGCTTTTTTGGTGCTCCTCTCTGGGAGGTTCCCAAAATTATGTTTTCTCTCCTTGCTAAGAGACTGAACCCCCATTTACTGAGGTGACTCCTCCTCATTTTTTGCTGCCTCATAGTTCCACTTTGATTCTGTGAGGGACTCAGATTCCCCCCAATTCACATGCCCTAGGTAAAGAATTTGGTGAAATTAAAACCTAATTTTAATAAATAATTAAAAGCAAAAAATAGCTTCACAAAAAAGTTTCAAGACCTTTATGGTTTTAGCTTGGGCCTTATGGTACCATGGCAAGACCTCAGAAATTAGAGGCAGAGAGCTCAGGCTTATGGTGGGGAGAGGGCTGGGGAATAAATTATGCTTGCATCTTCTTGGGGACCAGGTGCTTTGCGGACACCAGTGAAGCATGGTGTCCATCCGATACCTCCATCCTCCTCAGCATGGAGGGCAAGGAGCCAGAGGGAGCAAGAAAGGGAAACTGACTGGTCATTGTGTAGGTTTGACTCAACAATTAATTAATTAGCTCTAAGCAGTTTAGAATAATTTTGTAATTGTATGTTGCTGTCTTTTGTTTTTACATTGCCTAATTTCCCTGTCTTCCTCCCATTCCCATCTCATAGAATAATTTTTCATTTCAGTCTAATAATTAGTACTCTTGACAATAGTGTGTCTCTCATCAGTGTTGGTATTCCAGCCACCAGTGCAGAGATGGACCCTTTTGTGCCTGCTCATCTTGGTCTGCTCTTACCTGTTTCTTAATAACTTAATAATAAGCAAATATCAGCGACCAGAGAGCTGGCCTCAGCTCCAGGAAGACCAGAGTTTATTTAAGTGTCTTTGACACTTGACCTCTTGGGTTTCTAGGTAAGATGAGAAACCTACTTTGGAGGAGAGCATTTTCTCATCTGATGGTTCTCTAGACCAGTGAAATCACATCACTACTCTGCGACCATTTCAGCAAAAAATCAAATAAAGAAAAAGTCACATATAATAAACTATTTACATCTTGCTAAAAGGCATAATAAATCTTTTCCCCACAAAGGTACTTAGTGTTCTGTGACTCATGCCGGCCTTTTCTGCCTATGCACTTAACCAGATTTTTTGCTGTTTTTAAAAGGGCCTGTTGACATGATCATTTTGCTTCTGCTTTTTGTGCTGTGCACCAAAGGCCTTGGTGAAGTGGCTGTGAGTCTTGAGGATCTGGCATCAGCCAGATGGCTGGCATCAGCCCTGGCCTGGCCTCTCATGGTGGGGAGGTCATGATATTTCTGAGCCTCAGTTTGCTTATGTGTGAAATGAAGCCTCTGATTCTGCAACCAACCTCATAGCTAAAATTATGTAGGACCTTACAATATTACCCTGGGGGGGAGGCTATTATTACTGTCATTTTACAGTTGAGGGAACTGAGGCAAACACCAGTTCAGTGACTTTCCCAGGGTCCCACCGCTAGTGAATGTCTGAGGCCACATTTGAATTTGGGGCATCCTGCCTCCAAGCTCAGTGCTTTATCCACCCAGGATTCCCCAGGAGGGAAATATAAATATTAATACCTCCAGTTTACAAATGAAAAATCCCCAAGTCACAGATTGGCTCCTGGCTCTGGGAAAAGAGGGCTTGGACACCAGGTCTCTGAAGGAGCTCCCTCAAGCAGAGGTTCTCTGCTGCTGCCCAAGCTGCTGCAGAGTGGGGGTCCATTTTTCTCTCAGGCTCTTCCTGAACAGTGTAGTCTCAGCCTTGCTCGGGGTCTTGCTGGTGGTACTCATCGCCTTCTACATCTTCGTGGAGTTCTTTATCAACCCCATGCGACTTCGGACCAACAAACACTTTGAAGGTGAGATCCTTTTCCTGGAACTGGAGGAAGAAAGTCGAATGCCTCTCTTCCCTCTCTCCTTTCCTTCTGCAAGCATTAAAGACCGACTGGTCCTGGGCTGGGGCAGGTTTGTCTGTCTGACCTCTTAGACCTTCACAGCCTCTCTCAAGAGGCTGAGCAGAAGCAAGTGTGGAGAGTCAAGCTGCGCAGGACTCATCTAGATCAGAGGTCTGAGGGAGAGATCAGGGTGTTGTGGAGGAGGGTCCTTTGGGTCAGGAGAGGAGGGAGAGTGGCGGCCAGACTGGAGTGGGCAGTGGGAAGGGGAGAACTAGGAGACAGGACTGGAGACAGGGACTGGGGGCAGACAGAGCTTGAGGTGCAGGCCTGCCGGAGACTGGGGCAAGGAGCTTCTTAGACCCGGAGCTCTAGGGGGCATGGCCCTTCCCCCTCGACATTGCTTTGCTGAGGGGACTTCTACCTGGGAACCACCTCTGGGGGGTCCTTCTGTCTCTCCCTGCCATCCTCTGAGCCAGCAGTGTCCTATGTTTCTTTTTCAGTCCTGAAGAACCACACAGATGTATGGTTTGTGTTTCTCCCAGCGGCCCCTGTGGAGACTCAGGCTCCTGCCATCCTTGTCTTGGCTGCCCTGCTCATCCTGCTGGGCCTTCTCTCAGTGGTGTTGCTGGGACATCTCCTCTGCTTTCACATTTATCTCAGTATGTGACTTGGCATTTCCATCATCCCTTGCCCATCTTGGACTGAGTAGTCTAGTGGCATTAGAGCTTCTTTTTGTCTTGGGTGAGGGGAGCAGGGAAAAAGGGAGGTCTTGACAACCTCCACCCATCCAGTATCAGGATAATTCAGGGAGAGGTCCCTGGATCTGTGGCTCCTCCTGGGGCTGTTGCTCCCTAGCAATAGGAACTTGGGCATGGAATACCCCCTCTTAGCCTTAGTTTCTTCATTGTAAAATGAGAGGGTTGAAACAGATGAAGGCGAAGGTCGGTCCCTTCCAGGTTTCTCTCTGCCCTGATGTTGTGTGACATTCCAGAACGGCCAGTTTCCTGATAGTAAGAGGCCATACCCTCCCCATGCCGAATTTCTGTTGCAGTTGCTCTGTTCCCCACATGGTGGCACTCCTTTCTGTGGAATTTAGAGCCTCTAGGAGCCAGTCAGCTGTCCGGTAGTCCTGGAGCAGAGCTCCTGGGCTCCCCGAGGTCTGCAAGAGCTGGACCACTAAGAGCGACCTTAAGTGAAAGCCAGGAACCATCAGTTAGGCCTGTTCTTACAGTCAAAGTTATCTCCAAGACACAGGATGGGTGGCTCGTAGGCACCCATCTTCCTGGATGCTGAGCAGCATTCTGAGGAAAAAAAGAAAAAAGACCCAAGGCTATCATTTTCCTGTCCCCTTTTCCTTGGCATGTTCCCCCACTGCCCCTTCCTTAGGATGTAACAACCAGGGCTCCTGCTGACATTCTGGGCCTCCTTCATCCCACCAAGAGTGATTCTCTGTGCAGCCCACCTCCCTACAGGCCAATGGATGACTGCCTCTCCTATGGGATTGGGGGGACCACTGGGCTGGACCTGGGTCCTCAGTAAAGTGTTTCTCCTGTCCCCCTTCTCCAGTATGGCACAAACTAACCACCTATGAGTACATCGTACAGCAGCGACCCCCACGGGAGACGAAGGAACCCCCAAAGGAACCGAAGATGCAGCCCATTCAGGTACACGTGGCTCAGTGAGAAAGTGTGAATGCAGGGAAGGTCTGGGTTAGGGGTTTGTTGGGTGGGGAAGGGGCCAAGAAGACCTCCTCACTCCTGTGGCCAAATTATGCCAAGTGATATACTCACCATAGGCCTTGGTTTCCTTGTTTATAAAAGTAAGGGGTTGGACTTGATAGTCTCAAAAGTCTTTTCTAGCTCAAGGTTTATAGTTCTATGAACTTTAAAAATTTTAAAATACATTTTACTGATATCTTTTATTTTTTATCACATTTCCTAATATATCCCTTTCCTCCACCCCTCCTAGAGAATCATCCTCTTAAATAAGAAATAGGAAGAGGAGGGGGAGGTTCAGTAAAACTGATTAAGATGTCAGAAAAGGGCAGTAATTGCAGTTTTTCACATCTATGGTCCCCATTTCTCTGGGACCAAGCTTGGTCTTTTATAATTTCATAGGATTCAAGGGTTTTTTTTTTTTTTTTAACATTTTTATTTAAAGTTTTGAGTTCCAAATTCTCTCCCTTCATCCTTCCTTCCCCATTCCACTCACTGAGACAGCAAGCATCCAGATAGAGGTGTACAGTTAGGTAAAACATTTCCATATTAGTCATTGTGTACAAGAAGACTCGAATAAAAGAAAAAAATGAAAGTCAACAATAGAATGCTTCAGTCTGTATTCAGTCAATATCAGTTCTTTCTCTAGAGGCAGATAGTATTCTTCATCCATCATTAGTCCTCTGGGATTATCTTGGATCATTGTTTGCTAAATTATTCATAGTCCTTCATTGAACAATATTGCAGTTACTGTGTACAAAGTTCTCCTAGTTCTTACATGCATTCGTTCATGTAAGTCTTTTTAGGTTTTTCTAGCATTCAGTTTTAACTGTTTCATTGTTGTAGTCATTGAATATTTTGTTTACAAAGTTCTGCTTATTTATTTTGCATCAATTCATAGGTCTTCCTGTCTCTGTCTTTATCACATTCAATATTTTTTAGAGCACAGAAATATTCAACTACACTCATGGATCATCATTTGTTTAGCCATTTCCCAAGCTCAATGGGTATCTCCTTTGTTTCCAGTTCTTTGCTGCCACAAAAAGTTCTGCTGTAAACAGTTTGGTGTGTATGGGACTTTCTTTTTGCCATTGATCTCCTTTGGGTGTATCCTTAGTGGTAGGATCTTTAGGTCAAAGGATGTGAATCTTTTAGTCATTCTCCTTGAGCTGCTTTCTAGACAGGTTGGTCCAATTCATAGCTTGGTCCCTTCACAATGGACAATGCCCACCTTTTACAATTTTGGCCAATTTGTTGGGTTTAAAGTAACATCTCAGAGTTCTTCTTACTTTGCATTTCTCTGAATATTTGTGATTTGGAGCATTCTTTCATATACTTATTAATAAATCGTGGGGTTTTTTGAGCACTGTGCTTTTCCTTTGAGAGCTTATCTTTTGGGGAATTATCTTTGGGCATATATAGTTCTATTATTTATCTGTTTTTCTTGGAAGGACAGCTAGGTGGCACTTTGGATAGACCTAGAGTCAGAAAGACTCATTTTTCTGACTAAGCCTGTGGGCAAGTCATTTAAACCTATTTGCCTCAGTTTCTTCATCTGTAAAATGAGGGGAGTTCAAAGTAGGTATGGATAATAATTATAATTCTTTAGTGCCTTCAGTGACATCCTTGCCATATCCCTGTGAAGTCACAGGGAGAAGGAAATAATCAAACCCTCTAGTATCTCTGGCAAGAGAATTCCAAAAAAAAAAAATATGATCATGAAGAGTCAGCCACAAATAACAACAAATATCTTAGATATTAGACCTGTGTCAAAGATATTTGATACAAGGTTGTTTTCTTTGTCAACTCCTTATCTTCTTAGCAGCCACATTTGCATTAATTTTTGTTTATGCAAAAGCTTTTCAATTTTATATATAATAAAAATTACCTATTTAATAATTTTAATCACCTCTGTCCCTTGTTTGGATAAGAATTCATACCTGGGAGAGATACTATATATGAGCTGCTTTTCTTCAAATTTTTTATGGTATGATCTTTAATATTCATATTACATATCCATTTTGAATTTGCTTTATAGTATAAGATTATTGGTATAAGCCTAATTTATGAGATTACTTTCCAGCTTTCCCAACAATTCTTATCAGAGAATTATTTCCTAGGTATATTGTTATTTCTGATTCATTCTTCTATAGTCTGTTCCATTAATCTTCTTGTCTTTTTTAGACAGTAACAAAGTTTTGAAGATTATTATTTTATAATATATATAGGGGTCTAGTAGTATTTATTATCTTTTGTTTTTCCATTTTTCATTTTTCTCTAAGTCTCTTATTCCTCTGAGTGAATTTGTCATTATTTTGTCTAGTTCTGTAAAGTATCTCTTTGGTGGTTTGATCCTATGAACTATTAAAGAGGGCCTGGTTTCTTTGAAAACTGGATTTGACTGGGTGCTGATAGAATTTGATAGGGATAAATAAAAGTAAAGTCCTAATCTTAGGGGGAAAAATCCACTCTACTAACTAAAGAAGAGGAAGATATAGTTCAGCAAGTGTCCACGGGAAATGAAGAATACTAGAGTTTATTAACTGACTAAAAGCCCAGTGTTAGTCAGCAGAGAAGCACGGCAGGCAATAGCGCTAATGTATCTTAAGGGAATTTAATAACAGAGGTCTTGTGCCCAGGATTAAATTTGATAGTCCTGTTACTTTGTTCTGGGCAGGCCACATCTAAAAGAATTTTGTCATTTCTAGGCATCTCATTGTAAGAGGATATTAATATCAATGTAACCAGAAAAGGGTATCCAGTGTAATGAGATGACTTGAAATAGAATCTTAAGTATTACTTGAAGGAATTCAAGTGATGTTGGACCCAAAGAAGAGAAAATTTGTGGTGGGGAGGGGAAAGGTATAGGAGAGCTTGTGGTACACCACTTTTAAGTTATCTGAATTTTTTTGCTGAGCTCCAGAGGGAAGAACTAGGACCAGTGAATGAAATCTCAGAGAAGAAGGGACTTTCTAACAATTAGAACTGTTAAATAAATGGATATCATGACTTAGGAAAAAATGAATTCATTGTGATTGGATGTATTTATTCAAGCAGAGGTTGGGAAAACCTCCTTGCTGAAGTTATAGAGAAGATTCCTGCTTCATATAGGACCTGAACGAGGAGACCTGAGGGCCTTCTAGTTTGGAGATTCCATGATTCTGTAATCTTGGAGTCTTGTTGGGATTTGCCCTGGACTGAAGACAGTTTTTGTTCATCAGACACAGCCGGAGCTTTCTTGCTGGAAGGTATGAGTTGTAAAGAACTAGGAAGTGGGACAGGCTGGGGCTTTGAGAAAGGAATGGAGAAGCCCAAGAAAGTGCAGTATCACCAACCAGGAAAATGATGGCAGCAGCACTAGATGCTGTGGCCTGGGGCCCCGAATGCCCAAACCCCCAGCTCCAGCTATGTAGGACTCATTTCTAAAGTCTGCCACAACCTTGAGGGCACTCTTGAGGTTTAGGGAAAGGCAGAGAGTCCTTGAGCCTCTAGAGTTTGGAGAGTGTTGCTATGTGGAGTCTTTATTTGACATTCCATTATACTGGAAATAGAAATGTAAGAAATGATCTTCAATTGGAGAAAGTGAGAGGGGGTTCAAAGTAGGTATGGATAATATAATTCTTTAGTGTCTTTAGTGACATCCTTGCCACAGCCCTGTGAAGTCACATCATGAGTAGGATCATCCCCACTTTACAGATGAGGAAATCAGAAGACTCCCTTCAGAGTTCCATATCTGAGGGTCTTTCCACTACTTCCTGCTACCTCACCGTCGTTGTCATCAGTGATGACGTACTCAGAATCCACTGGGATGTGATGGAGCTCCTGGGGCTCCAGAGTCAACAGACTCGCTGGACTTGGGAGCCTGGGTATCACCCAGCTTGGTCTCAGTTTCTTCCTCTGTAAAGTGGAGAATTTGAATTCCATGTTCTCTACATGTCCTGATTAGTTCTAACATTCTGTGGTGTGTGGTTTCATACATTTATACAATGTCAAAGGTAATATTAAATAATATTAAATATTAAGCCTAAGAAGTCATCTAGTCCATTCCTCTTTTTTTTGTGAACGAGGAAACTGAGGACTAGAAATGACTTAACCAGGTAGGCTGCAATAAAGCCATGATTTGAGTCCAGATCCTCTTGATTCTAAAGCCAGCCATACCCTCAGTTTGCCAGTAGGAACAATGGGCCTCCCTCCTCAGACTTTTCTCCAGGCCAAAGCCAAGAATGGTAACTCTAGGCCATGGGGTTTTAAAGGGACTGGATACCCCAGTAGTTCTGCCTGCTACTCAAAAAGTTGGCTCTTGTTGGCCTCTGACTAAATTTCTCCGGGGCCATTTACCTTTCCTCCAAACCAGCCCGTTGGGGCAGGAAGAGTTAAAACATCGAACTGAACCAGGGACTAGTCCCCAGGGAGCCAGAGCCGGAGGTGGAGTTTCCAGCTGGAGAATCCACACACAGCTGTTCCCTTCTCCCCTCTCTCCTCCCTCCTGCCCCCCCCATCCCTCGAGCCAGATAGAATGTGTGTAGGGTGTTGGAGACCAGCCTGGTTCCCATTCCTGTGCCTGGGTGCTTTCTGGAAGTCAGAGCACATTTGGGGCCAGAAGTCCAGGGATTGTGGGGGGGGGGGGGTCCTGAGGGCCTATGTTCCACGGATCCCCTCAGGGAGTAATCAAGCTGAGAAGATGCCAGTGAAGTTGTCATGAGAAACACTAACCCACCAGATTCTTCAAGCTCCCCCTCATAGCAACCAGATACAAACACAAACAGGCTAGGAGGCCCAGGCTCTCTGAGCAGCCTCTGCAGCCTCCTCCCCCACACACGAGCCCAGGTTGACCCACTACTAAAGAATACTATTAACTGGTCCAAGGAAGGCCTTGTCTCCCCAACTTCCCCACCCCTAACTTACAACAGGTCTTCTGTTCTCAGGGTGGAAGAAATAAGACCACTTCCCACCCACCAAGAACATGCAGCCTCTAGGCCCATATTACAAATAGTAGGCCCTAAGAGTCACTGACACTAACTTAGTGATAGTGGTGTTAAGGGGACAGGCACAAGAAGCCCTGGAGAATGTGGGCTCACTACCAACCGAGTGGCTCCTGGAAGTGATTGCCTACCCGTCTTCCTTGAGAGGCTCCAGGTCCAGATTAGCAAACCTGCCCCCTCCACGCTCTCTACCTATGTTGTTCTGTGTTGTTCTGGTGGGGATCCTTTTCTTCAGGGTAGTGGAGTGGAGTCAGAGTTCCAGACTTACCACTGATTACTCATGGGCCCTTTCCCTCTCTAGACCCCAGCTTCCTATCTTTGAAAGGGCTTTGCACTGGATGAGCTCCCAGGTCTCTTCTAGCTCCGATGGTTTCATCTCCTAATGTCCCTAAGGTTCCCCTCAACTCTGGCACCCTGCTCTGAAGTCCCCCTTGGTTCCAGATCCCTGTACCCCAATTTCCCCCTTGGCTCTGGTACCCTGCTCCCTGAAGTCCCCCCTCAACTCTGGCACCCTGCACCCTGAGGTCCCTCTTGGCTCCAATACCCTGCTCCCTGAGGTCCCCCTCAACTCTGGCACCCTGCACCCTGAGGTCCCTCTTGGCTCTAATACCCTGCTCCCTGAGGTCCCCCCTCAACTCTGGCACCCTGCACCCTGAGGTCCCTCTCGGCTCCAATACCCTGTTCCCTGAGGTCCCCCTCGTCTCTGACACCCCAATTTCTTGCTGCTAGCAGAGTTGGTGGAGGCCATTGGGCAACAAAAGATAAGGACAGTTCAGAGGAGAGTGTGGGGAAGCTGGATTCACAGTCACAGCCTGAAGTGTCCAACAGGCATCCACCTCCTACTCTGGGAACCCCCCCCCCTTCAAAAGCACTGTGTTACTTCTTTATTTGGGCTCAGGACAAGCAGCATCCCCTAGTATGAGTTAGTCTACTCTCTAGCTCTCTGTGTTTGGAATTTTCCCAAACCCATATATGCTTTAAAAAAAAAAAAGATGGACTTTTGGAGTCAATGCTTTCAAACACATCCTTATGGATCTGCCTCAGAAATGTGTCCACTTGAAGCAGGGAGGAGGAGTATGGCTATAGATCCTGATGTCTGCCCCTTCTCTGAGTAAGTTTGGTTCATATGATTCAGGTGAACAAATCTAGGCTGCATCTGGAACAAAGCTTCCTCAGCTTCAGTCTGCTAATTCTCATGAGTTCTGTTCATGTTCTGAAGAATACACTGTGACCCTGAACTGACAGCTAAGTCAACACAACCAACATTTAATTGAGTGGTTATTGTGGGCTAAAAGGCAAAAACAAAGGTACCCCTCAGACTTCCCCCAGTCTACCCTTCCCACCCCCCAGGAGCTGATATTCATACTGTGAATGCTCCCTCCAATTCACCAAAAACTGATAGAAGAAGATTAAGGCCTCAGCAACAGACCCTCTTCAGCCTCCACTGCCTTGTCTCTAGCCCCTCCCTATCATATTCTCTTTACCACATAGAAGTCAATCTGATCCAAAAAGTGGAGAGAAGTGGCCATTAAGGAAATGTGTCCACCCCTCATCATGCATCTCATATAATAGGGTCAGAGCTTGGTTTTGAACCCAAGTCCCTTGACACAAATACATTATTTTTTCACTACCACACCCTGCCTCAATGAGCAAAAACATTGAGCACCAACTACATTTCTAGATCTCTGGAGAAAGAAGTATATAGTCTGGTTGAAGAGACAACTTACATACAGGAACAGATAACTAATAAGACGAGTGAGAAGTATTGACAAGGGGTGTAAGAGACTTGAGAAGGAAGAAATCATTACAGGTCCAGGGAGCTGGGCTTTCCTGGAGGATCTATAGCTGAAAAAGCAACAAAAATTTTTGTAGAACATTTCAGGAGCAGGAATAAGAGGGTTCAAAAATCTGGGAGTGGGAAAATAGACCATCATGAGCAGACCTGTTTGGAAGGATGAGCAGGGTGGTGACAGACTAGAAATGTTGGGGACAGATCATGGAAGGTTTTAAGAAAGTGGGACTTTGTCTTCCAAATACTAAGTAGCTGATGGAGACTCACAGGCAACAGGGAGCCAATTACATTAGTTTTCCTGTAGGAATAACTTGAAAGGGGTTTTTAGAAGCATGTGCAGCAGTCTGTGCAGGGAGAGAACATAACTAGACTGGAGGCGGGGAAATCAGCCCTTTATTACAAAAATCCAATGGAAAAAGTGATGATGACTAGTACTGGAGGAAAGGCAGTGGGAATGGAGAGGGATACCCAGCTTAATCTGAACCATCAAGTTAGAAGAGTAGACCTTTGGAGTCAAATGTGAATCCCTTGAAGTCTCTCATGAAATCACACAATGATGGTGTGAAAAAGTTTCTTAATTCTCCCTAGTGTTTTGTCTGGGACCAAAATGAGATTTGTATCAGAGGCAAGACGGGGGAGTATATTAGGGAGCAAAGGTCATTACCACTTTTTCTATTGCCTTGGGATAGTAATGGAGAGGAATTTGCCAATTTTTTCCCTCACTCTCCCAAAGAGGATTCCAAGAGACCACCTCCATGGCTCTGGCAGCTGAATCCTGTTCATGTATGCCCCTTCCTTTCTCCTAGTTTGAGGACAGTAGATGGCTAAGATGATTGACTTCAGGACACAGCCCTTTGTCCCCTCTGCTGGATCTTGTCCCAGGTCTGCCATCTTGCCCTTTTTCTTGTCTAAACTTGAATGGGCTGAGTTGGATCCTTTCAGGCATGATCTTTCTAAGGGCAGGGTGTGCCACACTCCTCTCCAGAGAGTTGTCTGGGCTTGCCCTCAGCATGGAGGGCAACCAGGCTGGAAGACCAGGATCTGGGCAAGCCAGGGATGATGGGAGATGCTGGGTTTGCCCAATGCTGGTGGATCCCTGGTCCTTCTGGATTCAGGTAACAATCATTCTCTCAGAAGCTTGAACCAGCTGCTTCCTTCAACACAAATGAGACTGAAATCTGCTTCAGGCTTGAGAAACACTTTAAAGGCATCAATATTTCATTTAATCTTCATCACAACCCTGTAAAGTAGATCCTGTTTTATTCTGATTTTGCAAATGATTAGATTGAAGGTTGGAGAGGCCCTGGTAACTAGATTGTGCCATGTTACAAAATGTTGGGCCTGGGGTCAGGAGGACCTGTCTTCCAACCAAAACCAATCTCAGACAAGTACCAGTTGTGTGACTCTGGGCAAATCATTTAACCTTGTATATCTTCGGATTTTTCATCTGTAAAATGAACTAGGGAATGAAATGGCAAATCAATATCTTTGTTGAGAACACCCCAAATGGGGTCATGAAGAGTCAGGCAGGACAGAAAAACAACTGAACAACTGGAGTCCTCAAAGATTTAAATCTGTATTAAGACAGGAAGCTAAGATCTGGAGATCTTAGTGAACCACCAATTTATTGAGTCAGCAGTGAGAGGCAACATCTCAAAAAAGGCTATTGGGATCTTGGTAGCCCAAGATTGAAAGATGCCCAGTTTCCAGGACAGTGTAGTAAAAAAATAAGAATTAACACTTATGTGGCATGTCAAGGTATTCTAATTTCTTTGCACATACCTTTGATCCTCTAAATAATCCCTTGAATGCAGTCCATCAGTAAACTTTTTTCTCTTTATTATTTTTTCAATTACACTTTAGCATGTTTTTAAAAAATTTTTCAGTTCCAAATTCTCTTCCTCCTCTCCTACCTCCATGAGACATTAAGCAATTTAATATAGATTATATTATATGCAGTCATGCAAAACATTTCTCTATTAATCATGTTATGAAAGAAAACACAGACTCCCCAAAAAACCCACCCAAAAAAGGTGAAAAATACTATGCTTTATTTTGCATTCAGTCTTCATCACTTCTCTTTTTGGAGGTGGATAATATTTTTCATGAGTTATTTGGAATGGTTTTGGATCACTGTACAGGTCAAAATAGTTAAGTCTTTCACAATTGATCATTGTACAATATTGCTATGTACAATGTTCTCCTGGTTCTGCTCATTTCACTTTGCATCAATTCCTATAAGTCCAGGTTTAGCTGAAATCATCCTCTATATTACTTCTTATAGTACAATAGAATTCTTTCACAACCATCTACCACACCTTATGTTCAACCATTACCAGTTGATGGATATCCCCTCAATTTCTGATTCTTTACCACTATGGGAAGAACTGCTATAAATGTTTTTGTTCATATTGTATTTTGTCTTTTTTCTAAATCTTTCCTGGATACAAACCTAGTTGTGGTATTGCTGGGTCAAAGGGTATACATGATTTTATAGTCTTTGGAATAAGTAAATCTCTAAAGTCCTATGTATCAGACTAAGCACTGGAGATACAAAGAAAGGTAAAAACAGCTCTTTTCCTTAGGGATCTTGAATCTTAATGGAGAAATGCTGTATAAATAATCAGGTAAGATATATGTGTGTGTGTATATATATATATACATATATATATACAGGAAAGGTTCTTTACCTTTTATGTTTTATGGACTCTGTTGATGGTATGGTGAAGCCTATGAACTTCCTCCTTGGTATAATAGATTTTTAAATACATAAAATAGAATTTCTAAGAAAACCCTCCTGTAGAAAGTGAGATTTAAGCTGAGACTTGAAGGAAGCCTGGGAAATTGAGGCAAAACTGAGGTAATAGGGTCTTCCAAGCATGAGAGATGGCCAGAGGTGGGAGGTAGAATGTTGGGTTTGTGTTCTGAGACATTATGATCCCCCAATTTACAAATGAGGCAAACAGAGGCTAAGGGACTTGCTTAGGGTCTCACAGATAAGGATGGAATCAGGATTTGAACTCAGGTCTTCCTGACTTCCATGCCTATTACTGCATCCACACAGATGCCTTGGAATAAGAAGTTGATAGTTCCCTCTAGATTTTGCCCTTGTCTAGCATATGGGGTTTAGTTCTGACCATCACAGCTTGAGGACATCGATAAGCCAGAGATCATCAGAATGTTCCAGGATAATGAAGCACCTTATTTCCTCTTTATCTTTAATACTTTAATTTCATTCTCTTATTTTATTGATGTAAACATTTCCAGAACTTTGTTAAATAATAACAGGAAAAGTGGGTATCCTTACTTTACTCTCAGATTTATAGGAAAAGATTCGATTTCACATAAATGAATGAAGAGTCATTTATCAAGCACTTATGGTGTACCTGACCCTGGGGCTACAAATACAAGATCTCAATACACTCTCTGCCCTCAAGGAGCTTGCATTTTAATTTTTAACCCAGCATAAGTGATTGATTGATTGACAAAATCCAAAGCCATGAGCAGTGAATATTGTCTGTGGACTTCTAACCTTCACCTATCCTCAAGTCCTGCTTGGTCTTTATCATTTTATTTACTTGTGACTTTTTTGTTGCTCACAGCTGTGAGAGGCAATAGGATGTGTTTCCTCTTCTAATTGTTTTGTAGCTTGATCTTTAATATTAAAGCTGTGTGTGCAATTATTTTGTATAAGGAAATATGGTGGAAGGGGTTGGTCTGAGCTTAGTTTTTGCCAGATTGCTTTCCAGTTTTCTTAGCATTGAGTTATTGAATTCTGTTGATTCTGAATCTCCTTTGTGTAATCTGTTTCATTGATCTATCTCTATTTTTTTCCCCTAATACCAGATGGTTTGGATGACTGCTGTTTTATAATACAGTTTTGAGGTGTGAAAGTGTTGTTCACTCTTTGTCCTTACTTCTTTTCATCATTTCTCTTGATGGTTTAGATATGTTGTTTTTCCAAATTAATTTTATTATCAAGTTCTGTAACGTGTCCCCTTGGTAATTTGATTGACTTAACATTAAAAGTGTAAATTAATTTTGGTAATTGAGTCATTTTTATTATATTGACATGGCCTAATCATGAGCAATAATTATTCCACCAGCTGTGTATATTGTTCTTTATTTCTTTAGGGAGCACTTTATACTTGAGTCTATATAAGGTTGGGTTTTTTTTTTTTAGGTTTTTGCAAGGCAAATGGGGTTAAGTGGCTTGCCCAAGGCCACACAGCTAGGTGATTATTAAGTGTCTGAGGTCAGATTTGAACTCAGGTACTCCTGACTCCAGGGTTCACCACCTAGCAGCCCCTATATAAGGCTTTTTTTTAAGGAATATTTTGTAATTAAATCTAATCAAGGCTTTGTATGCTTGATTAAGTTAAGCATCAGATTTTTTAAATGAATTTTATGGTTATTTTGAATGAGATTTCTCTTTTTATGATTTCTTGTATTTTGTTATTATATAGAAATGATTTTAAGGATTTATTTTGTAGTCTGTAGCTTTACTATAGTTAATATCTCAATTAGTATCTTTGTTGATTCTGGATTTTCTAAATAAACCATCATATCGGTAGCAAACAAAGATAATTTTATTTCCTCTTTAGCTATCTTCATTACTTTGATTTCTTTCTCTTATTTTATTGTTTTTAGCACTCCCAGAACTATAGCAAATAATAATAGGAAAAGTGGGCATCCTTGCTTTACTCTCAGATTTATTGGAAAAGGTTCTAGTGTATTTCCATTGCATATAATGCTTGCTTTTGTTTTTAATGATATTTTTAAAAAGACTTCATTATACCTATACTTGGGTAGAGCTTTTAGCATAAAAGTGTTGTATTTTATCAAAGGCTTTTTCTGCATCTCTTGAGATGATCATGTTGTTTTGGATAGTTTGGTTTTTAATTTGATTAATTATATTGATCTAATGTCAGACATTGCATTCCTTGCATTCCCCTTGATCATAATGAATGATTTCTTAGATAAATCTCTGTAGTCTTTTTGATAAGATTTTATTTAAAGTTTTTGAGTCAATGCTCAGTAATAATACTGGCCTAAAGTTTTCTTTCTATATTTGTTTTATATATTAGAACTATATTTGTCTCATAAAAGGATTCTGGTAGGATTCTTTTTTATATAATTTCTGAGAACTATTTGAGAAGTTTAGGTACTGTTTTTAATAGTTTTATAGAATTCTGAAAATTCATCAGATTCAGGAGCTTTCCCCTCCCCCCCTTTGTTTTTTTTTAAATTTGGTTATTTAAGATCTCTAGTCTTCTGATAGTTTGATTATTCTGTGTTTTTTGGTATCTATTGTTGTATTCTCAGTTTTGTTAGCATGTAACTGTGCATAACATGTTCTGATTATTCTCTTTATTCTGATTTTGCTGTGATTTTTACCTTGCTTGTTTACTATTTTGTAGATTTGCTTTTCTGCTTTCTTATTGTTAATCAGATTAGCTAAGAGTTTATCCAATTTATTAGTCTTTTCAAAGAATCAGCTTATAGTTTTATTTTTCATTTCTAATTTATATATTTCTCCTTTATTTTAGCATTTTGTGATTATTTTAGGTTTGTTGACTTTCTAATTTTAAAAAATATTCAATTTATTAATCCTTTCTTTTTCTAGTTTGTTAATATATGTTTGGAAGTATATGATTTTTCCCCTGAGAACTACTTTGGTTGCATCCCCAAAATTTTCATTTTTATCTTTTTTTTTTTAACAAAGTCATAAATTGTTCCCTTTATTTGTTCTTTGACCCACTCGTTATTTAGGATTTTATTATTAAATCTCCATTTCAATCTGTATCTTTTGTTTATGTTCCTTGAATCAATTATTATTTTTATTCCATTATAGCTTGTAAAGGATATATGAATTATTTCTGCTTTTTTAACATTTGTTTATAATTTCTTCATATCCTGGCATGATTTATTTTTGTAAAGGTTCCATTGGTGCTGAGGAATATGTAAATTCTTTTGCTGTCCCATTTAGAAAATACCATAAAATACCATTGAATTCTAGTTTCTCCAGGAATTTTTTTTAGTTCCAAATTTTCCCATTTGTTTATCTCTCTGTTACACTCATCCAAAACATTTGAAGTCTCCTATGACTATTGTTTTATTATCTATGCTTTGTAATTCAGATAATGTTTTATTAATTTGAATGCTAATGCATTTGGAGCATATAAATTTATTACTAATAATGGTATGTATGGTTCCTTTTAGCATAATATGGTTTTCAATTTATTGCTATTTATTTTTTGTATATTTGTTTTTGCTTAGAATTCACTTTGATGCATAGTAAATTTTTTTATCCCCTTTTATTTTTTGCATGCCTTTTATTTTAAATGTGTTTCTTGTAAGCAGTGATTATAGGATTTTGTTTTCTTTTCCAAACTGTCACTTTTTTATTGTTTAATGCATTCATATTTAAAGTTATAATAATTGAGTTTTTATTTTCTTCCACATATCTCTAATTTTTTTCAAGTTATGATTTCCTCCCTTCTTCTAGAAATATAGTGCTGGTGCTTGAATGATTTTACCTCAGTCCTTTCTTAAGGTGACATTATTTCCATTGGTTCTTTTACCCTTATCCCTGATCCCCTCTTTTCTCCTTGTTATTCCTTTCCCTTTGGGGTTTTGATTATTATTATTAGTTCCTTTTTTTCTCCTACTTTTATCTGGTTATATAATTCTTCCCCCTTCCCCACCTCAGTCAAGTATAATGCCCTTTTCTCTCCTCCTCTTTAGCTAGTACTGTTCATTAGTTTTTTTAAAAAATTTCATTTCTTTACACTTCCTTCCAAAAAGTGATTTTTTTTCTCTCTTCATTACCCATTTTTTCTTTCTTACTCTTGACCCTCATTCTCTGATTCATGGCCCCTATATTATCTGGTCTCTCTTCTCCGTTTTCATCATACATTCAAAGCTTCTAAGTCTGGGGATAGCCTCTCTAGGCAGTTTCTACCCTTGTCTTGTAGAGTGTGCCTCACTCCCAGAACAATGCCAACTATTACAGATATTAAAGAAGATACTGCCCCATAGTAGGACCTTTCCTTTATCATGTCACTGATTGGTAGCCTTCCACTGATCTTATACCCTCCCTTGCTTATTTTTTCCTCACATTTGCTTCAGAGTAACCTTGGATCCCTATTTTCCCACTCCCCCAGGTACCAGTTGCCCCCAGGGGTTTCCAACTCCCCCTCTCCTGAGGTTAGATGAACAGATTTTCAAACATAAAATCACCCAGGTCACCAGGTCACAATCAGTCTCTCTCTCTCTCTCTCTCTCTCTCTCTCTCTCTTTCTCTTTCCTATTTATTTTCCCAACCAATTGCAATGATAGTTTTCAAGAATCATTTTTTTTTGCAAGGTTTTGAGTTTTACATTTTTCTCCCTCCCTCTTCTCCCTCCTCTCCCTGACAGAAAACAATCTAAGGTAAGTTATACATGTATAACTATGCCAAACATAGATCCATATTAATCATTCACAGTCTCTCTTTACCCTTAAGATCATTTATTAGTGGGACTCTTCCTACCACTAAAGTAGGCCTCCTTTTTTTCTGTTCGATCCTACCCCTTCCTCCCCTGCTCTTTTCTTTTTGAGACCCCAGGGGTCAACTTCCCCTTGATTTGACTCCTGTACCTCACATGCATGGTCCCATCCATGCTTACATGTACTTTCCCATGTTGTAATACCACAGAAAAATATTGATTCAGCCATAGGTGAGGAATTGCTCAGGTCTGTCTACAAAGCTTTCTGTCCACCTCTTCACTCTTAGCTCTGCCAGTTTTCTGCTTTGCCCATCTTGTGTACATTTAGAAGGATGTCTCATACTGGTCTTTCTTTGGTTGCTCTATCACTCTAGCTGTGCCCGTCTCTTCTATTTACTCACTTCCTCTTCATTTCTGTTGTTTGGAGTATTCAAGAAGCAAATCATCTCTCCAGTTCTGGTTTTCTTTTTAAAGATGTTTGAAATGTCTCTTTATTATTGAATGCCTTTCATGTATGGTTAAGTAACCATGAGCTCCGCTGCTCTTCAGGACACATCACTTTTCCCTCTTCCTTTTTCTAGTGGCTACAGAGTAGCCTTTATGGTATTCGAATCCCTTTTTCTTTGTATTTGAAGGTGTTACTTCTCATCACTTGCAAACTTATTTCTGAATTTCATTGTTAAATCTAGCTACTATGTATCTTGGAATCTACATCCTTGATTTTTTTTTCCTGGAGGCAATCTATGAATTCTTTTGATTGGCACTACATTTTCTATGTTCAGAAGTTCAGTACAATTCACTTTTATTATATCCTTCATTGTGGTGTTAAGGTTTTTGGTCCTGTTGTGTTCTTCTGGGAAACCTATAATCCTTAGCTATGCAGCATACATCCTTGTTTGTACAGTAAATATTTTTCTCCTAAAGTTGTTTTTTACTCCTATTCTTCTGGATTACCTTTTCACTCCTGTGTATTTGCATTTCCAATCATTTGCTCTTTTGTTTCTTTGGTGAGGCTTACCATTGCAGATTCAATTTTTTTTCTTTTCTGCTTATATTTTTTGCTGTTCAGGACATATGCTGCTTTCATCATTCTCATTTCTCTTTTGAGTCACTCAGGAACAGTTGGCTGTGGTTTCATATTCTCAAATTCCACAGGGTCTTCTGTCTCATCCAATATTGGCTCACTTTTCTTTGTTTTGCCTTATTTATTCATAGATGCCTGGACTTGCTTATTAGATCTAGAAGCCATATTTTTTCTGTTGTTGCTATTTTCCCTGTTGATTTATATGCTTATGTTCAAGGTTTTTTGATTTTCTTCTTCCTTAAATCTTTGGAAAATTCAGTCTACTTCCTCCTCCCTTACTTTCCCCTACTTCTCACTTTGTAACTCCTTTCCCTCTGGTTGTGGTTTTCTTGGGGACTGGATCTCAGATAATCACAACCTTTTCTGAGGATGGTTAAGTTGTCTAGATTTCTGCCTCAAGTGACTTTTGGGTGGTCCAAACTGGCCCAACTGGATGTTATGCTCTTTCAGGTTTAGTGGATTGCTGTACAGTCCCCTGCCTCACCCCATTCACATTGTGTTCTGTTCCGCTCCTTCTTTTCTTCTTTGGCCCATTCAGAGTTTTGCAGCACAAGTTCTATGGGGTTGTCAGCCCTAGCACTGGCAGTTCTGAGCTTTGTAGAACTGTTGCTACAGGATTTTTCTCCTGAAGAGTTGCAGCGTTGTTGGCCGCTTCTGCACTTGTAGCCAGGGTCTCCGCAGCTCTGGAGGGAGAATTGGGTTCTGTGAGCCTGGCTCATGTCCCAAGATTTGCTAAAGTTCCCTGTGGGTCAGTGAGCTTGGGTTCATGTATTTGGGAATTTTTTTAACCTTTTGGATTCTAATTGTCCTAAACGACAGAGTCACTGAGATTGGTTTATTGTTGGGGCGTAATTTCTGTTCTAGGGAAATTTGAGAGGTTATAGGGATCAAAGCAAATGTCTAATCCTTCATGTTTGTTGCTCACATCACCTGTGGAGTTTATATTTTAATGGAGGAAGCTAACTTATATAAAGGGGAGCAGAAAGTAGGGAGAAGATTAAATTAGGAAGGGATGTGGATAACCCTTGGTAAAAGCTCATCTTTCAGAGCCCAGGCAGACTCCCACAGTAGGGTCCAGGTTCTGGTGGGAGAGAGGGACAAGGATGCTGAGTGGGGACAGGGGCAAGGAAGATCCTCCTGGGAGCATCAACTGAAGGGTGTGGGAATGCATTGCCTGGAGACTGGTTTGGTTTGAAGGGCTGACAGGTGGAAGACAGAGTAAATTTGTGCTTGATCCCAAAGAGCAGATCCAGGAGCCATGGCTTTATTCAAGGTGAGCTTGGGCTAGATATAGGGGCAGACCACCCTAGGAGGCCTTAACTCCCGTGAGAAGAGAAAGGAGTTCCAAACACCACAGGGAGAGCCCTGGGATGCCAAAGACCTACCCCAACCCATTCTGGGACCTTGAACAAGGCCTCTGACAGCTCTACTAATAACATTTCCAGTGGACTTTAAGATGTGAAAGCCTTCTACAAATAGTATCTCACTGGATCTTCACAGGCACCCGGGAGGGAGCGGCTATTATAATCCCATTCATACAGAGAAGTAAACTGTGGCCCTGAGAAGTTAAAGGACTTCAGGGCCACCCAGCTTGAAAGTGTCTGAGGTCAAATTTGAACTCAGGTCTTCCTGACTGCAGATCCAGTTGAACCATTATCAGGGCTCTCAGACTTAAGTCTGTTTTCTAGTCTCACCACCTCTGGCCTCTCTTCCCTGCAGAGATCTAAGAGTACAAGGGAGCTGCTGCCATGATGTTTCTCAACTTCATATGGAACAGCAAAATCCCAGGCAGTCAGATCACCCAACCAAAACTCTTTATTTCACAGATGAGGAAAGTAAGACCTTAAAGTAGGCCATGTCTTGGGGCATGTTTTGTGGATGAGCAGATTTGACCTGGCCACTTTAAGGCTCAGCAAAGATTTCTGGTTTGGGTTTTTGTCCTGGTTATTTATGGACAATTTGGAGTCCCTTTCAACTTAAGGAAGAGGTACTAAGGAAGCATCTTAGTCCTACTGAAAGAAGAGGATGGGGACACTGGCGAAAGCCCCTTCTCACCATCTTCCCAATCCAGGTATCATCCTTGAACCTTCACTCTCGCCACTGATGTCTAAGCTGCTGCCAAGCCTTGTGATTTTATTTTCAGTACATCTCTCATATCATACCTTTCCTTGGACACTAAACCACCCTGGCGCAGACCCTCATCGTTTCACTCTTAGACTATTGTAGTAGTCTACTTTGAATATCCCCCAATGCAGTTCATTAGCCATTTGACATTTAAAGGAATTTTGCTAAAGCATAGGTTCAACAGTCCATCTCCCCCCACCCCCCAATTCAGTAAAATCCAGTGGCTCCTTGTTATCTCCAGGATAAATATAAAATGCTGTCATACAGAGATCTTTAGAACCTGCCCTCCTCCACCCCTCCAGTTTTCTTAAACCGTACAATCTTCAGGCCCCAACATATTGTGAAATTCAATGACCCTGGACTCCTGACCATTTTTTTTTTAGGTTTTTGCAAGGCAAATTGGGTTAAGTGGCTTGCCCAAGGCCACACAGCTAGGCAATTATTAAGTGTCTGAGGCTGGATTTGAACTTAGGTTCTCCTGACTCCAGGGCCTGTTTAGCGACTGTACCACCATCTAGCTGCCCCACCTGACCATTTCTTGAACAAGACCCTCCATCTTCCATCTCCAGGCATTTCCTCTGACTGTCCCTCAGGTCTCCTCAAGTCTACATAATTGATTTCCATCAAGTCCCAGCAACCCCCCCCTTCTTCAGGAAGCCTTTCCCAGACCTTTTCAATTCTAGTCTTCTTCCTGTTGACTTTTTTCAGATTTATCTTGCACATGGAATGTACATCATTATCTGCACTCATTCAATTGTGAGCTCCTTGAGAGGAAAGACTGTCTCCTTCTCTGAGTCCCTAGCACTTTGCCCACAGACTGCGCATATTAAATGTTTATTGACTGACATTGGTTAGATTTGCTCTATACACTCATAGGCTTAAGTTTAGAGCTAGAAGGGCCTTAGAGGTCACCCAATCCAGCATTCTAATTCTACAGGGGAGGAAGCTGAGGCCCCAAAGCTGGTGTTTGCTCCTCACTGTTCAGATTCTGAGAAGCAGGACTCCTTCCCAGCCCTCCAGAAGCTTGTTTGTGTGGCCTGAATTGGAGCCCATAGGACCTAAAGAGCTGGGAATTCTGGCAGAGCTTAGTCTGGGTCTAAAGCTGGACAGAGTGGCCTGGGGAGGAAGAGACCTGAGAGATTATCTGGGTAACCTCTCATTTTTAAAAAGGTTTATAACACTCTTCTCATTGAAAGCTCTCTTGTTCCTCTCTCACCACTCAAACACACAATAGAACCCTGGTTTGTAACAAAGTTAAACTAGATAAATCCAAACCTTGGCCAGGCTCTATTCTGTACTGGCATTCTGGTACCACTCTGCCAAGAGGAGTCCAAGAGGATCCTTAGTCTTCTAAAGTCAATAAAAGTTACTGCTGTTTGGCTTGGATGTCTTTCATAGTTGTTTTCCTTTACATATGGTGGTCATCATCTAACTTGGCTCCAAATCAGCCCACACAAATCCCCCAAGTTTGTCTAAATTCTCCATATTTATCATTTTTATGTTGCAGTATCACTATATTCATTATGCCACAGGTTGTTCAGCCATTCCCAATTGATGGGCCACCACTTTTTCCAATTTTTTACCATAACAAAAATGCTACTCTAAATATTTGTATATTTTTCCTTGCCTTTTATACATTTTGGAGTCTAGGCCTAGTATTCCTGAGGTCTGAGAGATCAGATGACTGGCTCAAAGGCACAGAGGTACCAACATACAGAACTGAGATTCAAACCAAGGTTCTAGGTTCTCCAACTCCAGGGTTCTTCCCACAACACCATGAGGCCTGGAGATAGATGTCAGTAACTTCCCTTTGGGTCACCACAGACAGGAAGAAACAGGGTAGGCAAAGGAGGCCTTCATTCTGATTATCAGGTTTCTGGTTTTTCCTGCTAGCATATCAGGTTATAGTGAAGGCTACTCTAAAATTTCCTGGGAATTCAAGGAGATTAAAAAACCTGGAAAAAGTGAATATAAAGAATCAACTTGGGATAGTTCTAAATCTGCTCTAAGATGCTAGTTGGACCATCTCCATAGTAGCTGGGAGTATGGATGAAGCTTTGGCTATTAGTTTACAAAAGGAAAACCTTACTTGTGAGCCCCCCTCTCCCCCCACCTCCCATTCCCAACAGGTTTGGACCCAGAACATGCTGTAGCATAAAGTATGATGAACGGTGGTTTCAGAAGACCTGGGTTCTGGTTCTGCCACTGCCATTCACTCACAGGTGTCCCCTTGGAAGGGGCTTTTGAAAGCCCTGGAGTCGGGGCTGAATATCCCTTACAGCTGTAAGTTTTAATGGCTCTTCCAGTTCTCAAATTGTATCCAGTTCCTTTCAAGTCAGATACTCTGTTCTTTATTTATTCTCCTCTATCCTATTCTTCCTCTGCTCCTAAGGTCCCTTCCCAGCAGAGCTAGGTAGCAGGGTGGACAGAGGTCTAGACTAAAGACCAAAGTTCAAATCCGGCCTCAGAAACGTACTAGCAGGGTGACCCCGAGCAAGTCCCTTAACCCAGTCTGCCTCAGTTTCTTCAAGTGTAAAATAAGCTGGAGAAGGAAGTGGCAAACTGCTCCAGTATCTTTGCCAAGAAAATCCCTAATGAGCTTACAGAGTCAGATATAAGTGAAAAAACGACCAAGCAACAGAAACAAGGTTCCTTCCAGTCCTGACCTGGGGCTCACTGTTCTAAGGTTTCTTCCAGCTCAATATTGTATGTCCTAGAATTTGTAGAATAACAACAGTATTAGAAGGAAGTGATCAGTTCAACAAAAGGCTGTAATTCCAGAGGGCTCAGGAGGAAGTGGCTATCCTGCTCCTGAGAGTAGATGAAAAAACATGTCGGAACATTTCTGGTGCTCTCCTGCTTCTTCCTTTAGTATTCTAAGGTCCCTTTTGCCTCCAGCTCTCTTTGCCTCCTTGACAGAAGGCCCCTCCTTTTCCACCTGGCTGAGCCCCTCTGGGCAAGGCAGGAACACAGGAGGGGCCCTCTGGGAAGACAGGAGCATATTTTTGGAGTTCTTGTGTCCATGTTGCCCCTAAACATTGGCTTGTTTTAGAGACGGAATTCAATTTGTTGTGTCAGCATTAGTCAGGATGCCCTTTGTCTCCATGGAAATCCTGGGGTAAATGCTGTCAGCACAGCAAGTCAACCAAAATCGGGCTGCCTTGGCACCTCCCAGGCCCTGTCTCCTTGATGAGGAGCTGGGTCATCTGCCCTGACCCCTTGGAGAAAAGTCTGCCGAGTGGTCAGACAGTGGCCCCATTATGGGACAGCCAGGGAGGGGCTGGAGGCATTCCTTTGGGATAGTCAGGAGTCTGATTTTCAGGACCCATCCAATCCATGGCAGATTATGAAAAAAAGCCCAAGGAGAAAGGAAGCCATGGGAGCCCCAAAGTCTGATACCAACCTAGAATTTAGAACTCTTTCTATTCTACTCTTTGTCTCCAGTGTCCAGACCACACAAGTAAATTTTCTACACTTTTATTTACAAGAATGTAGAAAAGAAACATAGCATAAGACTACTGATGTGTAGCATGAATCTGTTCAGGTCCATACTGAGCCCAATAAACCATGGACCCTCAACCCAAGGTCTCTGGGCCTGTGCTAGTGACCATCCAGGTCTGGTCCCCATGCAAGGACCTAGGCTGACTGTCTTGAGGCCCAGAAATTAGCAGCCACAAATGTTGGTAAACAAGTTACTTTCCCTGTCCTTGTGTAGCATGGAGGGGGATCAAACCTATATTTGGAATACATAGCATTTCACAAGCCCCCAGAGGCTTTGAAAAGATCTTTAAAATCTCGATAGAGAGATGAAACAACGTGCTGTGAGGTCAAGGAATCTGTGGAGGTGGCATTGAAAGATACAGGCCGGGGTGGCTAGGTGGCACAGTGGATAAAGCACCGTCCCTGGAGTCAGGAGTACCTGGGTTCAAATCCGGTCTCAGACACTTAATAATTACCTAGCTGTGTGGCCTTGGGCAAGCTACTTAACCCCATTTTCCTTGCAAAAACCTAAAAAAAAAAAAAAAAAGATACAGGCCTAAAGAACTAAAGAAAGAGAAAAAGGGGCAAGGGGAGGATACTGCAAACCTGAGGACCCTGAGGAGTGTTCAGTTTGGCTGCAGTCTTGTGGGAGGCGTTTAGGGAGGAAGTCTGAGGTGAGCCTCTAAAAGGCGGGTGTGACATCTCATGGAGGGATAGTATGTCATTTTTGCTCATGGGCCCCTTTCCCAGGTCACCTCTTATTGCCGAAGATTTCCCCAATTGATTTTGGGGCTGGTTCATCTGGTTGGGTTCAGTTAGGCTGTCCTGTCCTCCAGGAGCTTGCATCATCCTGATGGAAAATATTACTGAATATCATCTTTTATGAAGTTTGCAGTGGATGTGAAAGTAAATAGAAAGCCTATCTCAAAGCCAGGGAGAGGCTGATTAAAGTTCTAGCTGTGTGACCCTTGGGAAGCTCTGGGATTGTAAGCCACAAAAATGGTGCCATCCCACTATTCCTACCAGTTATCAGAAAGACTCCAGGGTTTCATTCATGTTATTCCTCCTTCTGCAATGCCATCTTCTTCCCTGATCCCTTTTCTGTTGGATTCCCACCCTTTCCTCAGGATCTGGCTCAAGACCCTTCCAGCCAGTCCAGCCACTCACCCCCCACCCACCCAAAGCATTGGTGACTGGGCCCCACATTTTGATCACACTCCGAAGTTTGGCAATGAAGTCCTTCAGCCATCTGGTTCTAGCAACCCACTTGGTGAGGGTCATATTCCAGCCAGACTGGCCTACCTGCTGGCCATGTCCCACCTCTGGCCTGCTCCCTCATCCATCCCTCCCTCCACTGGTTCCACTTAGAAGCCTCCTTCCCAGGCAGCCCCTTCCTCACATACCTCAGTCAAAATTGTACTTCCTTGTTTCCCCTCAGGGTAAAAGAATGTAAATTCCTTGAGGACAGATATCGTTTGTTTTTTTTTTTATTTTGCCTTTGTATCCCCAAAAGTACTTGGGGAGGAGGTACAATATTTCTTTAAATGAACTGTTGGGGTTTTTTTCCTTCAAAAAATTAAGTTTTGGGGTGGCTAGGTGGCGCAGTGGATAGAGCACCGGCCCTGGAGTCAGGAGTACCTGAGTTCAAATCCGGCCTTAGACACTTAATAATTACCTAGCTGTGTGGCCTTGGGCAAGTCACTTAACCCCATTGCCTTGCAAAAACTAAAAAACAAAACAAAAAAATTAGGTTTCTTTCAACTCAGAACCCCCAGGTGAGCCCCTTTTCTGGTTTTGTGCACTAACCCTCTGGTCTTCCTCCCTAGGAGGTGGAGTTCTATGTTCGAAGCTTCAGTTACACCAATTCAGAGCTCCAGGCAGAGGGTTTGGCAGGGGCAGCTTCCAAGAAAGAGTAAGTACTGGGGGGGTCTGGGCCCTGACCTGCCCTGGAAGCCCTTAGGGAGACAGGGCAAAGGAAGGGGGGAGGGGACAGGTGGGGCTACAGGACCCTGAGGCCTGGGAGGGGCCAGCCTCTACTTGTGGCAACCAGAGCTAGCCTGGGGTGGCTCCAGAGATTAGCCAAATTCCCAAGGGAGCAGCCAGGATGCCAAGGGGAGGGAGGGGAGAAGAGAGAAGGAGGATCCTTGGCTCCAGACAGGCCCAGGGCCTGGTGGCAGTCTCTAGGAGCTTGGAATCTCCCAAGGCAACCCCACCTGGTCCACCTCCATTCCTTGAGATAAATCCTCTACTCTGGTCCCTGGGAGAGGCTGGGGCCTGGTATTAGGCAGGAAAGAGGAATCCTGGTGTAAGGAGCTTGGCAGCAGAGGGAGTCCTGGATAGAGCAGGTCAAAGGTGCCTCCTTGAACGAACACTGGTTAAGGCTGAGAGGAATGGAGAGGGCCCAGCCATGCTCGGCCACCTCTGAGGGCCACTGCTCTGCTCTGGGGGGATTTGTCTTCTCTGCAGCTTGGTCTGAGGTACCTCCCCCAGAATCTGAAGAAATCCTAGCCCCCAGCACCCCAGACCCTCTTAGAAGGAAACCTTGGGCCAGAAGGATCATTAATAGCAACAGTAATAGTAAGGTCCATTTCTGTGGCACTTTAAAGCTTACAAAGTGTTTTCCCTAAAGCACTCTGGGAGCTAGGGAGTTCCATTTTACCTGGGGTTTAGAGAATGGGGAGGACCAGGCTGGCACTCTATGCTGAGCCCCTCCTCAGCTCCTGGAGGCAGCTCAAGGAAGGAGACTTAGGGGCCAGGCCTGACAGCAGCTTCCTCCCCTGTGCTCTCAGCCATTCCATGCTCTTTGCCACCAGTGCAGAGCCTACGCTGCCCACCTCCCCTGATGCTACCCCTGGGCTGCCACCCAAGATCCAGCCACAGGTAGGCATGGGCCTTGCCCTCACATCCCAAGAAGTTGGGCACTGACCCCCAGGGCCAGGGGTTGGGGATGAAGGGGCCTGTGCTTCTTGTCTGTTTTGCTCCCTCCCCCCCCCCCCATTGCCCCAGTGATCATTTGACTGGCTCCATGTCCTTTCTCTAACTCCCCTTGGGGTCCTAGTTTCTCTGGAGCTCACTGCCATCCCTTCTACTATGAGTGCACAACTTAGTCTTTACTGCTTGAATATGATCCCCAACCCCGGGGCTGTGTCCCTAGCCCCCACCTAGACCAGTGAGGCTATCCCCCAACTCCCCTTCTGCCCCCCCACTTAGACCAGTGAGGCTATTCCAACTCCCCACCTGCCTCACTGAACATGCTCTTCAGGAGCCTGGGGGAGGCCCAGAGAGGAGCAGAGGGGATCGGGCGGGAGGTGGGGAGAAGGCATGATGGGGATTTTTTCTTGCCTTTACAGAAGAAGAAGAAGAGGAAAGTGTACAAAGTGCCAGCCTTGGTAGCTGGTGATAAAACTCAAGGCCACCCCCTACCCCAGCCCAGGCTGCCAGCGCCCTGCCCTGGTAAGACCCCCTGTCCTGACAGCCCACCTAGAGCACATACCCCACAGTCACCGGACTGGAGGGGAAGGGCAGCAGTAGCCGGCCCACTAGCCCACCAGACTTCAATTTTCCTTAACTCCTGCTCCAGCCTGAGCCTTTTCCCTTAGCCTTTTCTGTTTCTCAGTGGAGACGGGCTGATTCATCTTGGTTCAGCCCCATTTTCTTGTGGGAAAGGTACCCCCCACTCCTGCTGCCTCCCCTTCCAGTTCATCTCTGCCCCTCTCCCCCCACCCATTCTACCACTCCTTTTTCCCCCTCCAAACATCCCTGGTCATTATAGGGTACATTTGCTATCAGGACTGCTTGCCTTCCTGAGGCTCCACCATCCTGAGCTGGGGGGTGAAGGGAGCCCCCTAAGCAAACCCTGGCCCCTGCCCAGCTCCCTGACCCTCCTCTCTTTCTGCCCTCAGAGCTCCCTGAGGTTGGTGCCATGACTTCTTCAGCCCACTCCTCCAACTCCAGCCTTCACCTCCCTGTGCCAGTCTTCCTGGTTCCAGACAGTTCTGTCCAGGCAGCTGGTCCTCCAGCTGACTACCACTCAGAGTCCGCTGAGTCCATGGAGGAGATTCCTGTGGCCCAGACTCGCCTAGGCAGTAGCACCCCAGCCGAAGGTGGACACCAACCCCCTTACAGTGGTCTGGGCCTTTCCCAATATCACCTTCCCCAAGCTCCTAACCAAGGCAAAAGATGCCCCCGGGGCAAGGATTATGAACAGGGGTTGGAACTTATGGCCAAAGTGCCCACTGTGTTTGTGAGCCAAAGCAGCGGGGAGCCCTCTGGTCCCCCCGGAGGGCAACAATGTACTGGTGCCAGGCTGGAGCACCGACCAGAGGCAAGCAGAACCTAGCTCCTTCCCTGTCTACCAGCATTTGTTGCTGATCTGCCTGGCAGAGGTGGGTGCTAGGCCAGCCCCCACTGGCACCCCCCTACCCCTTCACCCTATGTCTTTGCCTTCTTCCTTAGATTGTGACTCCCCTTGGAGTCCGACCTGGCCTAACTGGCTGAAATGAAGCCTGAGGTTGGGATGGAGGTCAGGGCAGGGAGAGGCTGGGGGCGGCCTAGACCAAAGGACAGTCTCAACAGGGCACAGCTGCCCCGATGGGATGACTCTCCAAGAAATGAGGTGGACGAGGGCAGGCAGGCCTCGGGAGCGGGTACCCAGCAGCAGCAGCAGCAGCAGCCGCCGCAGCAGCCCCAGCCAGCAGCAGCAGCGTGGATTGGCAATCTCCACCCAGAAGGACCCGAGGCAAGTTGAAGAAATGTGCCACTCCCTTAGGAAGAAGAGTGACCTGGCCCCACCATGGGGTCCAGAGACAAAGTCCCAGCCTCCGGCCTCTCCCCTCTAAACAGACAGTGGGATTTAAAGAGCCAAAGCCGGCTGCCCCAAACGATCTTGGGGGGTCAGCTGAATCCTAGGTCAAGACAAGACCAAAGTGATTCCCCAACCCCACTGAGTGGGGAACTTCCCTTTCTACAAAGCGGGGCCCCTCTGGAGGGTCCCGGGGCCCCCGGCTCCCTATCCCCCCCACCCCCAGTCTATGCAACCCCCTCCCCCAAGGCGGAGAGCTGAGCCCCTGGGACACCTCCCAGAAGAGGCTGCAGAGGCCGGCTGGGAGCTGGCCAGCGGGCCTGCGGGAAGGGAGGGGGCCGAGGCGCTGCTGCCGGGAAAGCCAGGCTTGCCCGCACCTTACAACAGCACAATTCACTTTAGGGGAGTGCCCTGGGGGCTGGGGAGCCCTTGGGACTGCACCCCTCCCCCCCGCGGATCCGTTTCGATGTCACGATATAAATTTTGTACGCCTTTGCTAATGCTTGGGGTGGCTTTCTTCTCGGCCTCGGGGGAGACTGATTTGGGGGAGCCTGAGGGTCGGGGGGCGCTCAGAGGGGCGGGAGCCCAGGTCTGCCTTCGGGCGCTGACTGCCCCTAGAGCCAAGGAGCCGTCGGGACAAGGGGAGGCCCGGGTCCCCTCGGAGCCCCTCCCGGGACTGCCGGGGGTGCTTGGGGGGCGCTCGGGTCCCCAGGGGGTGGGAGGGGAGCTTCCCCAGCCCCGTGCCCCCGTGCACCCCCAAATGCACCGGCTTAGAGGGGGCCCAGCGGGTTCTGACCGCAGCGGAGAGGGTGGGGACGGCGAGGGGGGTTGGCGCCGCCCCGGAGGCTCCGAGGGTCCTCACCCGCTCCTGGGTCCCAACCTGGCCGCGGTCCGAGCCGGTTCCTTTGTTCTGTAGCCTCCAGGATGGGGCCGGAGACCGAGGAGGGGGCGGTGGGTGGGGCCGGGAGGGGGCGGAGACTGAGGAGGGGGCTTCGGGGGGAGGGGTGGGGCCTGCGGGGGGGGGAGGCAACCCCCGCCCCCCCCAGCATCCTCGCCTTGCCCCACCCTGCTCCTTCCAGGCTCGGCTCGGGTCGTGAAGGGAGGGGGGCGCAGTGATGAGGTCCGGGGGTCCCGAGGCGGGCAGGAGCGGGGCTGCGGGGGCCGAGGGAAAGCCGGGGTCCCCGCGAGGAGCACTTGTCCCGGGGGCGGAGCTGGCTGGGGGCGGGGCTCCCCGTGACCTTGGTCACTCCGCCAAAGCACACCCCCTCCCCCCGGGGGGTGGGACAGGATGTCTCTATGGAGACCCGGAGAAACAAGGGATAATAAGCCGGCGGCGCCCGGGCGCATTCCCGCCGAGCTACCGGCAGGGAGCGGAGCAGAGAGCCGCGCCCGCCCGGGGTCCGCAGCTCCGCCCGGCCCCGTCTGCACGCCGCAGGGACAGCCCCAGAGGTGAGGGGGAGCCCCGTCGGGCCGGGGTCCCTGGCAGCCAGGGGGTGGCAGGGGAGAAGCCCCGGGCACGTGGGCACCGCCGGGCTCTGATCAGACTGGGGGGGCGCGGGGCTCTGGTCAGCTGCCCATGCCCCCTCCTCTGCAGGGGCACCCCCCAGAGCAGAGCGTGCAGGAGGCAGCACGGGGCAGGAGGGGGGCGATGCCCAAAGAGGGACAGGCTGCCGCCGCCTCTGGCACAGGTCATCCTTGCCCGCTTCTGGGACGGACGGGGCTGGCGCGGGGGCTGCCCCCCTTGCAGGGGACCCGGTCTAGCTCAGGCCGCTGTTCCCATGTTCTCCCCCTCCCCGTTCCCCAATGTCCCCGGGGTTGGGAAGGGGGTAGGGAAAGGCCTGTCCTGCGGCTGATTAATGACCCCAGCTGTCTGCGCTGCTGCGGGGCCAGTAGAGATGGCCAACTGGGAGTGACCAGCCCCACCCTGTCCCTTTCTCTGTGTCCCCAGAGAAGCGAGGCCCTTGAGTCTAGTGACCGAGCGCCCCTGGGCAGCCCCACATGGAGGGGAGGGTCTCCCCAGCCCTGCCTTCTCGATGGCCCTCGCCCCTGCTGGGGCTGTTCACTGGTCAGAGGGTGATGGTGCAGTCCGCGCCCAAGAGAATGAGAGAAGCCAGCGAGGGATGGCTGGACACCTCGCCGGACTGAAGGACGAGCCAAGTGGGGAGCAAGAATCCCAGGCCTGCCCCTTTGGTCAGCCTCCACTTAGGCAGGGGCAGATCGCGGGGTTCCCAGGGTCTCAGAGCCGTCCCACCGGGCAGGCTCCTTCCTCCGAGGCCTGAAAGGGTGTGGCCCGATGCAGTCCCTGACGGCTGGGGCCTGGACATGGGCTTTCCCTCAAGGCTGCTGCTCCCGTCTCTCTCCCTCCTCCCCCCTCCCTCCTCCCTCCACCGGCCCTATCTTACTCCGGACCGCTTCCCCCATCTCCCAGCCCACAATCCAGGAGACCCTGACATCCTAATCGCGGACTTGATTTTTCCTTGAGGACCACTGACTTGCGCCTAGGACTCCAGGAGCAGCCTTACCTCTTGGATTAGCCCCCAATTCACTCAGCTCAGCCGATCTCAGCCCCCCAGCCCAACCCAGCTCTGCCCCAGCCCAGCCCAGCCCAGCAGCATCGAGAACTTCTCCCAAGGCTGCCCAGACACCATCCCTCCCTTAGCAACTGTCTCCAAGTAGCGCCGCCCTCCCTTGGCAACCGTTTCCTAGTAGTACAAACTGTGGCCAGCCTAGGGCCAATCCCCGCCCCCCCCCACCCCTTGTGTTTTTGTTTAATAGTAACAAGGGTGTTCCACCCAAACTCGGGGTGTCCACCCTGCTGGAGGCCCAGTAGGGGGCAGCACTGGGCAGGTCCAGAGGGAAGGGGTCCAGAGCTTCTCCCATCAGCTCAATGTCCAATGCTTCCATCCTTCCCCAACACTTGGGTGAAGGTGCCTAGATCCTAACTGGGGCATTATAGCAGGCTGGCAAGAATGGTTGGAGGACTTCAGCCTGGCGGCCTGGCCTTCAACCTTGGGGTCCCTCCCTGTTCTGGCAGCAGGGAACCCAGGCCAGGGGGTGCCAACTTCCGCCCCCAGAGACAGTGTCTAGTCTCGATCGGGCTCAGCCTTTGGAGAATCAAGACCCCAGGAGCCACTGGCATTCATTGGAGAGGAGAGAGCCAAGCTCTCCTGCTTTCAGACCCCTCTTTCCTTTGATGTAATCTAGTTGAGACTCTGTGAGTAGAAATTCATAGGACCTCACAGCTGGAAAGGGACCTCAGAGATCACACAGTCAAACCCTTTCATTTTACCGAGTACACTGAGACACTCGCCGATTTACTCCATCAGTCGGGCCATAACTGAGCAGACCCAGCATTTGAACTCAGGCCACCTGATTCTAAATCTGAAGTTCTTTAAATCCAATTTCATTCGGTCCACTTCAACAAACGGATGAAAGACATGCTCTGAACAAAGCCTTATTCTGGGGACCTAAAGTCAGATGTTAATTAGTTCCTATTTATAAGGAGTATGTTCTCTGGGAAAGACGTCATATCCATTAATAATTCAACGGGAATTTAAATAGAATGAGGGCCTGAACAATAAGAAGGCCCTAAACTAATCCTCAAAAGAAGATAAAATTTTAGAGCAAGTGTTCTTTTTAACTTAAAATTTTTAAATTTTTTAGTTGAAAAATAATCGAATAAAATTATCAAGCATTTGGATTTCCCCCCCCCTTTCCCTTCTCCTTCCATAAAGAGGGGGTTTGAGGGAGAAAAAAATCAGCATGAGAGATCTAGGGTTCTTTGCTTTTTTTTTTGGCCAGAGACTCCTTTAGCTGTCAGCCTGCTGAAGCCTATACTCCCTTCTCCCATTGTTGCACTTGGTCCTTCGTTCTCAAAGAGGACCAATGACATCAGGGTTGATGACTTGACTTCCTGTGAATTGGACTGAAGTGAATCAGGGCTGTGCAGTCATCAGCTTCACTCTCTCCTCCAGTCATTGGAGTTGGGTGCCAGGACATAGGTCAAGACAACTGGCGATGGTCCAGCCCCTTCTTAGAATCTATTTTAAAGGCATACAATACAGCATACAAAAACTATCTTTTTAAAAAAATTGTTAAAATATTTTTTTAAGTTCCTAGACCATAGATCATAGGTTAAGGCCCTGATTTAGAGAATCAAAGTTCAGGCAGGAGGCACAACTTGAGTCAAAGCATGAAGGTAGGAAGCGAAACCTCAAGATCAAGGAATAGCCTGGAGTTCAGTTTGGCAATAATGTGACTGTTTAAAGGAGAAACAAAACTGGAAAATAGGATAGAGTCAGATTGTGAAGGCTATGATTTGGAAGCATTAGGGAGCCTGGCACACATGGTGTCACCCCCAGTCAAACATGCCCACAGACCTTGGGTGCCCATAAGAATATGGTCCATGTTCCCCAGGGAGATAGGGGAAAGAGATGCTGTCAGAAACTGGCATGGATGATAAATGATTGCCAGGGGCAAGATTCATCAAAGCTAGCTTCCAGAGTGGACAGATCCTTGGAATAAAGTCTCAGTAGGCCCTGGGGCTGAGCAGCTGCAACTGGTTGATTCTGTGATTTAGGTGCCAACTACTAACCACATTGGGTAACTCATCTCTCTAGGTTTCAGTGTCTTTAGTGTCATCTGTAAATGGTGGAGGGGAATTGTACCAAGTGATCTCTAATGATCCTTGACCTGGCATTCTGTGTTCTAAGGTTCTTCCAAGCCTTGGCACTCCATGTTCTAAGGTCCCTCCTGGTCCTGGCATTCTGTGTTCTATGGTCCCTCCCATCTCCGGCATTGTATGCTCTATGGTCCCTCCCAGTCCTGGCATTCTGTGTCCTAAGATCTAAGATCCCTCCCAACCCTGGCATTCTGTGTTCTAAGGTCCCTCCCAGCCCTGGCATTCTTTGTTCTAAGGTCCCTATCATCTGTGGCATTTTGTATCCTAAGGTCCCTCCCAGTCCGGACATTGTGTTCTAAGGTCCCTCCCAGCCCTGGTATTTATAGGATTATAAATCCAGAGCTGGAAGGGACTTCAGTGGCATCTAGTCTAGTCATTTTACAGTATGGACAGAGAGATTCAGAGAGATTGCCCAGGAACACCCAGGGAGTAAGTGTGGCTGTGATTCAGATTCCCATCCAGTGAGTTCAGGAACCAAGGTCTTTCCACGGCTTTATGCTACCTATGTCCCAAGCTTCAATGGTCCTCTCTCTCCCAGATCCTCTTGCCAGCTGGGGCCAGTTATGGTTGCACAGGGAGTGGTCATGTTGTTCCCAGGATGGTGCCTTAGCTGACCACACTTGAAAGGGACCCCAGAGTAAATGTGTGTGTGTGATGCATAGCAGGTCAGCATGGCAGAGCACCCAGACGTGGAAGGCTTGGAGGAGAGCTTCCGAAAGTTTGCCATCCATGGAGATACCAAGGCCACGGGACAGGAGATGAATGGCAAGAACTGGGCTAAACTCTGTAAGGACTGCAAGGTGGCTGATGGCAAGACTGTCACAGGCACTGATGTGGACATCGTCTTCTCTAAAGTCAAGTGAGCCGGGAGGCATCTGGTTCTGGGAGGGGGAAGGTGAAGGGAGGGGAGAGGTGGGAGAGGGAGGGAAAGTTTGAGGAGGTAGAGGTGGGATTCCTTTTTCTCTCTTATGTAGCCCAAATCAGAATTCATGAAATAAAATTCATAGGGACAGGATGCAGAGTGCTTCACAATAGTTCCTATGAAAAAAAAAGATCGGGGGGGGGAGGGGTTGTGGACTGCAATGAGTCAAACTTAATATGTTGGATGGCCCACAAAGCTAATTTGATGTGAAACACCACTGAGAGGTAAAGTGCTCCAAATGAGGAGATGGTAGTTAGTCCTACTGAGAACCGCTCCAGTTAGAGCACACTGGAAGAAGGAGAAATTCGAATTACTACAATTTAGGAAGAATATTGACAAATGAGGGTGCACCTAGGTGGCACACTGGAGAGAGTGCCAGGCCTAGAGTCAGAAAGACTCATGGTCCTGAGTTCCAGTCCATTCTCACTCTAGAAAAGTCACTTCACTCTGTTTGCTTCAGTTTCCTCATCTGTAAAATGGGCTGGAGAAGGAAGTGGAAAACCATTGCAATATTGTTGGTTTGACTGAAAAAAAAATGGCTGAACAACAAAAATTGATGAGTTAGAGGAGGTCCAGACAAGACCATCCAAGACAAGTGATAAAGGGACCAAAAAGGTCATTGCTGGTGAGAAATGGGGATGCCTCAAAGAGGAGACTATTTATGGAGATTCAAGTATTTGAAGGGCTGTCATCTGGATTTTGTCATTAAGTGCTCATGCTGGGCCAGGGGCTGCCAGCCCTTTGGTTACCACAAAAAAGCAATCCTACCCTCAAGAAATTCCCAGTTAAATGGGAGAGAGAACCTGCAAACACTTAGGTACATATGGTGATATTTTAATATCTGGGGTAGGGTGGGGTGGTAACCTGAGACTTCCCTTCTAGCAGCTGGGGAGACCAGGAAAGGTCTCCTTCCAAAGAGCTATTACATTCCTTATGCTTGGCCTTGGAAAGGTGAAGCTGAGGCAAGTTAGATTTTAATTGCATAGATTTAGAATGTCCATTAGCATGAGAAGCCATTAAGAGAAAGTAATGGATGGAAGAGGAGGAGGAAGGTAGGGAACCACAGTGCTCCTGTGTCCCAATTAGGGGGAAGACTGCCCGAGTCATCAACTATGAGGAGTTTAAGAAGGCCCTGGAAGAGCTGGCTGCAAAGAGGTTTAAGGGCAAGAGCAAGGAAGAGGCATTTGATGCCATCTGCAAGCTGGTGGCAGGCAAAGAACCGGCCAATGTGGGCGTCACTGTGAGTGTCCTGTTTGTCTTGAAGGTTACCTTCCTTGTTGGTCCCAAGAGGCATCTCTGATGGCCTCTGGGCTGGCAGAGTCAGGGACTGGTCGTGCCTTCTCCCAGCCTCCAAGCATCAGGGGTCCCCTTATGGGAGGGAAGGGAGGAGATGGGGAGAACTTGACCAGGCCTTCTGGGTGCTCCCCTTCTCCCTCACTGAATGCTTCACATTTGACCTTGCTAGAAAGCCAAAACAGGAGGAGCTGTGGAACGGTTGACTGATACCAGCAAGTACACAGGCTCCCACAAAGAGCGCTTTGATGAAAGTGGCAAAGGAAAGGGCATCGCAGGGCGACAAGACATCCTAGATGACAGCGGCTACGTCAGTGCCTACAAACATGCAGGAACCTACGACTCCAAGGTGAAAAAGTGAGGCCGGGCAGCTGCCTCCCCCCCTCCCTGAGGGGCCAGGCCCAGGCCCAAAGGGTACAGGAATGGGGGGAAAGGGCACTGACCACCTCCCTCTTGCCTTGGTGGACAAGTCCCACCCCCAGCACCCATGCTGCCTGCCTGGGGCTTTCCATTTCCTGCCCAGGTGTGGGATGCCCCCTAGGCCTATCAAGGCTCTAATCCAGGCTGGTCCCGTTGCTCCCTCCTCACTAACCTTCTGGGCAAAGCATGGGGCCCAGGCCCTGTAGCAAGGATTCCCAGCCCAAAGGGAAACGCCTGGCCTGTTCATCTCCTCATCGGCTTACCCCATATTTAAACCGCTGACCCTGGATCAGTACCTGCTCTGTACTCAGAACTCAATAAAGAAATCCTTTTGTACTCACAGTGACTGGCCTGGCTCAGCGCTTTCTGTGGGCTGAGGGGGCTGGCTGGCCGGCTGGGGGGGGGGGGAGCTGAGTGGGAGTCGTGGCCAATTCTTCTCCTGCTCGGGGTCCATTTTGACTCCTCTGTCTTCCAACCTTCCTCCCCAATGACTTTACCTACCTACCCCATTGGTAGGCCTGCTGACTTCGGGAACTAGGATGGAATGGGTTAACAGTTCTCTCCTCCTTTGGTCTGATGGGGAGGAGTCTTTTCAGGAACCCCCAAATCAGACTCTTCACCAAGATTCCCTTTTAAACAGCTCACAATTCTAGCTAAGCCTATCAGTCTGAGAAATGGGGAGAACCATTGGCCACTCTATAGCCTTCAGCCATCAGGGTCACTGAGGCGGTACTTGGTGACTGTTTTCCTGCTCTGATTGACCAGGACTTCTAACCTCTATGGCCAAGGAGACCAGGAGCTGTGGAAGGAATCCTAGGGAGGAATAACAATAAAAGATACCTTGGGGACCTCCTTGTCAAGGACCTATCCCCCAGTACCCCCCAAAGTGAAGTCAAGTCTATAGCCTGGAGTTATCAAAGAGCTAGTCCTGGCCCTGGACTTGTGACCTCAAAGGCCCTTCAGGTCCAGTCCTGTGAACAGGGCCTTGCCCATGGCAGGTGCTGAATAAAGATGGAGAGGAATGAGAAGAAACTAAAAATTCTGGTGGAAAGCTTCATCCTGTCCTCAAGCCAGGCCTCATAACTAGAATGTAGAAAACATTTCAAGGGTTGGGAAGCACTTTATAAATGGTATCTCATTTTCTCCTACCAAACCTGGGAAGTAAGTGCTCCTTTCCCCCACCATTTTACAGATAAGGAAACAGGTTAATCGGGGCCCAGAGTTAATTTACACAGCCAGTAAGTGTCCAAGGCCAAATCTGATCACATTCCTCCCTTTCCCGATCTTAATCTAGCTCCTTCCTCGACTAGGGACGTTATTCCCTCTTCAAGCCTACAAGCAAACGAGAAAGGAGCCAAGAGGGTGACAACCTCAGCCTGGGCAGGAGGAAGCCCTGGGCTGAAAGTGGGAAGAAGTGGGTTCCAGAACCTTCCAGCCTGGGGTGGGACCTCCTTGTTCCAGTAGTCCTAACTCAGAAACCTGACTCCCGGCTGGCATTGTTCTCAGAAATCTATAAATACCTCACTGTCATTTTGCATGTAAGGAAACTGAGACCTAGGAAGTTGAAGTATTTGTCTGAGCCCCCCCCCCCCCAGCTGATAGAGGCAGAGCCAAGACTGGTAGCTGGGGTTCCTGCCTCCCAGTCCAGGACATTCTCACCTTTCAAAAATTAGAAATGATCCACACAGCTTGAATAAATTAAATGTCAGGGAAGAAAGGAAGGAAGCTACTTAGTGGTACTAAACATTTTACAAACACTTCATTTTATCCTCACAACAACAACGCACCTCCATTGTACAACTTGAGGAAACTGAGGCAGCAGAGGTTAAATGATTTCTCCAAGGACACACAACTAGTAAGTGTTTGAGGTCAGATTTGAACACGGATTTTGACTCCCGGTCCAGCGCTCTATCCAGCCTTCTCTTCATCCACAGGAAATATTTTTAAAAACTGTAGAATCTTAGATCCTGCTCCTCTAAAGGGAACTCAGGTTGTCTAGTCCAAGGCCCTGAAATAGGAACCCCTTTTGAAGCCTCTCTGACAGATGGTCAGTCAGTCTCCTCTTGGAGAACTCATTCCAGAAGTAGCTCATTTCTCATCCTTTCCAAGCCCATGGGTAGCTAGATGCTGCAGTGGACAGAGCACTGATTCTGAAGTCAGGAGGTTCTGAATTCAAAATTGGTTTCAGACAGAAACTTATTAGCTGTGTGATCTTGGGTAAGTCATTTAACTGATTCCTTTGCATCCAGGGTCATCTGCAGTCATCCTGATTCATCTCTGGACCCTGGACAGAGATGGCTCTGGAGGAGAAAGTGAGGCTGGTGACTTAGCACAGCCCTTCACTCAAATCCAATTTATATGCTTGTCATGGCATCATCACCTCCCTGATGTTGTGTCCTTCCTGAAAAAACAAAGGACAAACATCATTCCATCCCCACTCTAAGGTGTTAGCCTCCCACTCTTGGCTTCAAGTTTGAGAGTTGCTAGTGGGCCCACCCCCCAAACACTGGCACTTCCCCTCCCCCAACTTCTCCTCTGGTAGTGTTGGAAATCCTACCAATAATAATAATAATAATTCCTTTGGATATGTCATTTTAAAAATGCAATTTGGATGAGGAAATGGAGAGAACACACTGCCTTTTCCATTAGTTCCCTCTCTCCTTTCCTTTCCTTCCTTCTCAGCTCTTTCAGTCCTGAAATACAGGCAGATGGCTATTGCTTCCTCTTGAAGTGGTGGCATTCCCAGGGGACCCCCAGCCCCCTACTTTGGTCTTCTGCCTCTCATTCAGTTGGTCTTTGTAGCTGATTAAGCTTTTCCAGTGCCTGGAGCCATTCCCAGGGTGCAGGGAATCTGGGTCAGTGTTCTGAAGCCACTTTTCTCCTCAGCACGCCTTAGCACCAAGAGGGTGGACAGCGGCTCTCAAGGAAGCTTTATAACAGCTCCACCCTGGGCCAAGTACAGGCAACAAGGTCAATCAGCTCCTTCCCAACTCTCACACCCTTCAAATCCTAAAAGGGGAAGGATGGAATTTGTTAGCAATCTTCCAGTCCTGGGGCAGCTAAGTGATAGAGTGTGCAGCTGGAGTCAGGATGACTTCTTTTCCTGAGTTCAAATTGGATCTGACACACTGGCTGTATGACCCTGGACAAGTCACTTAACCCTAATTTGCTCCCCCCCCAAAATGAAAGAAACAAAGAATCAAAAGAAAGGGGGGGAACCCTTCTAGTCTATCCCCTAATTCATTTCAAGGATGATCCTGGGAGACATTGGAGATGATAGAATAAAGGGTTTAGCAGCATATTTCATAAAGGTGGGCACCCAGGAAATTTCTTTTGGGGGTGAACATTTGTTGTATTCTTAATCATAAAGTGCAGTTTTAATCATCAAAAAAAAATTAAAACCAATTTAAAAAAAATAACTACACTTTAAAAATGAGATGCAAAATACCAGATTATTAACAAGATAAAGTCAATGCTCATGATTTTTCTTTTTAGCCATTAATATTGCTGTTTGGTTGTTTCAGTTCAACTCTTTATAACCCCATTTGGGGTTTCCTTGGCACAGATACTGGAGTGGTTTGCCATTTTCTTTTCCAGTTCATTTTATATATGAGGAAACTGAGGCAAACAGGGCTTAAATGACTTGCCCAGGGTAACAAAACTAGTAAGCTTTTGAGGTCGGATTTGGACTTAGGTCTTCCTGACTCCAGTTCTGGCACTCTATCCACTGTACCACCTAGCTGCCTAATTATTAATTTAAAACCATAGGAGGTCAGAGTAATTAGGGACCTTAGGGGTCAACTATTCCAATCACCATACAGAACTGACAGTCAAATTTTCAGAGTGAATTGAAAAAGCATTGGTTTTAGTATCAGAAGACCAGAGTTCAAGTCTTAGCTTAGACCCTGAACAAGGCACTGATTTCCTTGAGCTTCAATTTTCTCATCTATAAAATGGAATCACACAACTAAAAAAATATCTAAAGTCAGATTTGAACTCAAGTCTTCCTAACTCCAAATCTCCAGGTATTCCATCCACTGTGCCACCTAGCATCCCATAACCATATAATGAATAAACCCAAATTAACCCAAAATGTTTTCTGCATGGTCTTCCTATCCTAGAGGAGATATCCTTTGCTGGGGGTCATGGACTTACATCCCTCAATTATTTAAAAATAAACTGAAGAAAATCATACAATCTCTGAGTTTAGGAGTGGGTAAAAGGAAATGATCCTTTCCTGCTCTGTTTTGTATCAAAATGAAGCTGAAATCAAAAAGGCCATCAATATTATGGACATTTTTCTCATCTCAATGGGAAAATCATTTCATCTTTATATGTTTTATACTATCATTGAAATAATTTGAATATATTCTGGACAACTTCTCATTATGGTAAAGCATTCAAAAGGTCTTACACCCTGGGTCATTGCAGTAAGCTGAGAGCTGATGGGAGAAGAGTCTGACTCATTTTTACCACCCTCTGGAAAATAGGGTATGTCATATAGGGCAAAAATGAATTGGAATGAATTTAGTTCATAGGTAAGGCCCCTAGTTTTATTTTAGCATCAGTAAGTTAATAATTTCTTAGAGAGTGTGAGGAAAGGGTGAGGGAAAAAGAGAAAGGAAGAGAAAGAGGGAGAAAGGAGAGAAGAGAAGAAGAGAAGAGAGAGAAGAAAGAAAGGGACCCAAGGAAGAAAGAGAGACTATTTATGGAGCCCCACCCTACTGGGAGAGAGCACTACCAGAGTAATGGAGGATTGATCCATTAGTCAATTAGTGCCCCAGCATTAAGGAAGAAAAGGAAAACCTTCTCAAAGGTGTAATTCTAACTGGGACTTAAGGAAACTGGGAGGCAGAGAGGAAGAGGAGGAGGAGGAGGAGGAGGAGGAACCAAGAGCTGGAGGAATAGCAAGGAAGTCAGTGTCACTGGATCAAAGAGTATTTGGTGAGAGGAGCAAAGTGTAAGATTTGAAAGGTAGGAGGGGACTAGGTTATGAAGGGCTTAAAAAGCCCAAAAGGGTTTTATATTTGATGCTGGAGGTGATAGCAAGTGAGGGATGAGGAGAACCCAAGGTCAAAGCCTGTGCTTTTTAGGAAGATCACTTTGACAGGTGACTGGATAAGGGACTGGAATTCAGAGGAACTTGTGGCAGTGAGATTAATCAGTCTTGCAAAAGTCTAGGGAGGATGTAATGGGTGCCTGCACCTGGGTGGTGAGAGAGGCAGAGGAGACAAAGGGTCTTATTGAAAAAATATTTTGAGGGGAGGCTAGGTGGTGCAGTGGATAAAGCACTGGCCCTGGAGTCAGGAGTACCTGGGTTCAAATCTGACCTCAGACACTTACAATAATTACCTAGCCTTGTGGACTTGGGCAAGCCACTTAACCCCATTTGTCTGGCAAAAACCTAAAAAAAAGAAAAGATATTTTGGGGGGCAGCTAGGTGGCACAGAGGATAGAGCACTGGACCTGGAGTCAGGTGGACCTGAGTTCAAAACTGGCCTCAGACACTAAATAATTGCCTAGTTGTGTGTGGGACCCCCTTCCTTTTCTGATGCCATAGGAATTCTGCATAACAAAAAAAGACATTTCTGAAGGGCATACAACATGGAACAGGATTTGAAGGATCACTAGATCTTTGATTTGGAATATTCCTCTATTGTTTCAAACGTGTCATTTGAATTTCATTCAAACATGGTAGATGTGCTATGGAAATAGGTTATTTTTTTGAATACTAAATTGGTCAAAAATCAATTCTATCAATTATTCATAGTTTATGAAGATAGACAAAAGGTTTAACAGAACCTTTTTCATTGAAAATGTCTCATTACAATAGTCACTCCCTTCCTGGTCTCCACAGTAGTTCACTGGCAATTATTGCAGTAATTTTTCCCTTGAGTGAAGGCACATTGTTTTGTGTCAATTGACTAGCATGTAATGGTCATTTTGGGACAGGATTATTCAGATTGGCACTTGGAGGAAATTGTTGCACATTTTGCCATTACAGAATCAGATTTTAGAGCATATTGATCATATTTAGATATAAACCTTTCTCAAAATTGTCAGCCTTTTTTTCAGTATGAATCTGAGGATGTCTTCCACCTTTGACCAAACACAGAAAAATGTTAATTAGTGACTCCATTGCACTCTAGTATGACACCATTCTTGCAGAGTTGGAAAAATCTCTTTACCTAAGCTAACAGTAAAGTATATCAATATGTTTTCCTTTATTAAGACTTGACAATGAAAAATAAAGCATCAACCAAAATTTTGGCAGTGGAAAACTTTGTAAAACTTTTTAAAATATTCCTTGACCCTACTGTCAGTTTCTGAATCTCTTTTTCTTTTCTTTTTTTTTTTAAAGAAGGTTCTAATAGCTGTCATGGAAACTGGCTCCCCATAGCAGAATTTTATTGAGTTAGTTTTGAACATTTCTTTGTATGAAAATAGGATATTAGTTAACACAGCCTTCTATTTCTGTTTAGATTACAAGGGATCAGAAAGTTGTTAGGAAAAACTATATTCAGAAAATGAGAAATGAACCCTTTGACCTTGTATCTATCAGGTGATATTCCAACCACGATCATCAAATGAGAATTAAATAGCATCATTTCTCCTGATATGAGACCCCTGGGTTCCTGGGTCTGTTTGAGCCAACCCAGATACTGCTCTGGAGGGAGATCCTCCAGCACTTGCTGGCTTGTTTTTCTGCTGGGCTCAGTCCTCTGTTTTCTGTCTTGGGTTCCCATTTACCTCAGAGAAACTCACCTTTACCTTATCCACTTACCAGGAAGCACAGGCCTTGGACCAACCCATAATGAAATCTTACTCCAGATCCCTTGCCTTCTCCTCCCCCTCACCCCCCCCTTCCCTCTTGGCAGCATTTGGGCAAAGCTTTTCAGGCTGAAGAAGGTGCCATCTTGCTATTTGCAGGGGAATGAGCCAACTCTGGTTCTCATCATCACTGTCCCTCTGTATCCACTTTCTCCAGATTTCCTATGTTGGGAGGCAGGAGGGAGGCCAGGGGCCATCTATCCTACTCTGGGAAGAAAAGTTGTCCTTTTATTTTTCAATCAGCAAGCACTTATTAAACCTGTGGTATTACGGACACTGTGCTAGATGCTTGGGATACAAGTAACAAGAATGAAACCATTTCTGCTGGCCTCTGGAAAAGTCAAAATGCACTGAATTAGGGTCAGAGATACTGGACTTGAAACCACACTCTGCTTCTTACAAGTCCCATGATCTCGAGCAGCTCATTGAACCATCTCAAGCCTTAGTGGCATCATCTGCAAAAATGACAGGTCTGCTGTACAATGACACATATGATGTACCTTGCAGGCTTGCTGTGAGAGATATCCTTTGTAAGCCATAAATCACCCTAAAAACTCATCATGGGGGTCAGCTAGGTGGCACAGTGACATTTTTTTTAGGTTTTTTTGCCCCTTAGGTAGCATAGTAAATAGAGCACCGGCCCTGGAGTCAGGAGGATCTGAGTTCAAATGTGGCCTCAGATACTTAACAATTACCTAGCTGTGTGACCTTGGGCAAGTCATTTAACCCCACTGCCTTGCAAAAACAAAAAAAAAATTTGAAAAATTCATCATGGGTATTCAGGAACAGGACATTCCCCATCTTTGGTGCCTTCACAGGGACATACTTTAGTAGGAAGCCTCATGTCCGATGAGGGCTGCACGGTGTCTGAAATGCTGTCCCTCATGCATCACACTCACGATATCCTCACTGCTGATTCCCTAATATTCAGAAAAGAGAAGTTACTGAAGACTTTCCCACATATGCTTCTCTTCATTATGAATTCTCTGATGTCCAGTAAGGTGAATCCTTTTAGTAAAGATATTTTTTTTGGCTTGCAAGGCAATGGGATTAAGTGACTTGCCCAAGGTCACACAGCTAGGTAATTATTAAGTGTCTGAGGCCGTATTTGAACTCAGATCTTCCTGACTCCAGGGCTGGTGCTCTGCACCACCTAGCTGCACCCAAAGTTTTCTCACATTCATTGCATTCAAAGGGTTTGAGTCCTGTTGTGTTTAACCACAATTGAAAAGTCACTGAAAGCTTTCTCACAATCATTATACTTTATATTGTTTCTCTCTAGTATGAATCTTGATATTTTATAAGGTTACCACTCTGGCTGACGTCTTTCCCCATTCTTTGCAGTCACAGGACTTTTCTCCAGTGTGAATTCCCTGGAGTTGGATAAAGGATGGTCACCAAAGGCCTTTCCACAATTATTACATTCATCTGGCTTCTCCCCAGTCTGAATTGTGATGCAGAAGGAGGCATATATTCTGATTTAAATATATATATATATATATATATATATATATATTATGTGTGTATGTATATATATATATATATATATATATATATATATATATATATATATATATATATAGCTTTTCTACATTTCTGACATTCCTAGGGCCTCTGTCCAGTGACATTTTGTAAGGCTGACATTCTGACTGAAGGCTCTGCTATATTCATTTCATTCAAAGGGTTTCTCTCTAGTGCCTAACGAAAGAGAAATGATCTGTGAATGCTTTCATGCAGGCTTCTCTCTAGTGTGAATCTGCCAGGGTTGAAGAAGGGATGAAGAATAACCAAAACTTTTCTTAGGTTGATTGCAATCCTAGTGTTTCCATTGTGAACTCTCTGGTGCTTCAGCCCTGCTGAAAGCTCTGTCCGTTTATTACATTCAAAGGATTTCTCTCTAGTGAATTCTCTGACATCAAATAAGGATGGAGAGGAATCTGAATTTTTCCCCACACTCATTGCTCATATGGGGCTTTTTGCTTATGTGGAATCTTTTGTGTTAGTTAGGTGTGCAATTGCTTTTTGTATTCCTCCTTGTATCTCATATGTATTCTAAGTCTCTGCTGGAGGGACTTTATGTTTAGAAATAAGGCCCGCCCTTACACTTGAGTTTCCCCCAAATTCATTGTTCTCATGGTCATGTTTGACAATGAGTAATCTTTTCCCAGAGATGTTGGCTTGTTCTTTCTAATTGGAAATGACAATCCTAATCTTTTGCTAATCTTGAGTCACAGGAATCATCCTTTCTCTTTGCAATGGTTGATCTTCACTTGTCTGCTTTGAAATACACTCCTTGAACTCAGGCTTGGTCTCCCAGTCTCTTTCCTTCCAAGGAGCACATCTGAATCCAGACAGAGGTCTGGCCCTCCTCAAATCTGAGTCCATGGATACCAAAACCATTAATCTTTTTTTTTAGATGATTCTTTTTTTTAAATTTTTATTAAAGATATTATTTGAGTTTTAGTTTTCCCCCATCTTGCTTCCCTCCCCCACCCCACAGATAGCACTCTGTCAGTCTTTACTTTGTTTCCATGTTGTACCTTGATCCAAATTGGGTGTGATGAGAGAGAAATCATATCCTTAAAGAGAACAGAATTCTCAGAGGTAACCAGATCAAACCATAAAACATCTGGGTTTTTTTTTTTTTTTCCAAATTAAAGGGAATAGTCCTTGTACTTTGTTCAAACTCCACAGCTCCTTATCTGGATACAGATGGTACTCTCCTTTGCAGACAGCCTAAAATTGTTCCCAATTGTTGCGCTGATGGAATGAGCAAATCCTTCAAGGTTGAACATCACTCCCATGTTGCTGTTAGGGTGTACAGTGTTTTTCTGGTTCTGCTCATCTCACGCAGCATCAGTTCATGCAAATCCCTCCAGGTTTCCCTGAAATCCCATCCCTCCTGGTTTCTAATAGAACAATAGTGTTCCACGACATACATATACCACAGTTTGCTAAACCATTCCCCAATTGAAGGACATTTACTGGATTTCCAATTCTTTGCCACCATAAACAGGGCTGCTATAAATATTTTTGTACAAGTAATGTTTTTACCCTTTTTCCTCATCTCTTCAGGGTATAGACCCAGTAGTGGTATTGCTGGGTCAAAGGGTATGCACATTTTTGTTGCCCTTTGGGCATAGTTCCAAATAGCTCTCCAGAAGGGTTGGATGAGTTCACAGCTCCACCAACAGTGTAATAGTGTCCCAGATTTCCCACAACCCTTCCAACAATGATCATTATCCTTCCTGGTCACACTGGCCAATCTGAGAGGTGTGAGGTGGTACCTCAACGAAGCTTTAATTTGCATTTCTCTAATAATTAATGATTTAGAGCATTTTTTCATATGGCTATGGATTGCTTTGATCTCCTCATCTGTAAATTGCCTTTGCATATCCTTTGACCATTTGTCAATTGGGGAATGGCTTTTTGTTTTAAAAATATGACTCAGTTCTCTGTATATTTTAGAAATGAGTCCTTTGTCAGAATCATTAGTTGTAAAGATTGTTTCCCAATTTACTACTTTTCTTTTGATCTTGATTACATTGGTTTTATCTGTGCAAAAGCTTTTTAATTTAATGTAATCGAAATCATCTAATTGGTTCTTAGTGATGTTCTCCAACTCTTCCCTAGTCATAAACTGCTCCCCTTTCCATAGATCTGACAGGTAGACTAGTCTTTGGTCTTCTAATTTGCTTATAGTATTGTTTTTTTATGTCTATGTCCTGTAACCATTTGGATCTTATCTTGGTAAAGAGTGTGAGGTGCTGGTCTAATCTAAGTTTCTTCCATACTAACTTCCAATTATCCCAGCAGTTTTTATCAAAGAGGGAGTTTTTATCCCAGTGGCCTGACTCTTTGGGTAACCATTAATCTTTAGAAACAAAATCTTAAAATATATACAGTTAAAAACAGTATATGCAGATTAGACATGAAGTTTTATTCTCTGTGATTTACCATTTAACTATAGGTGGAGGTCATTATGGTAATGACCACCCTGAATCCCTTTTTCAAGAAATGCTTTTGTTGCTGTTCATTCATATCCAACTATCTGACCCTATTTGGCATTTTCTTGGCAAAGAAATGAGTGGTTTGCCATTTCCTTCTCAAGATAATTTTACAGATTAGAAAACTGAGGCAAGTACAATTAAGTGACTTGCCCAGGGTCACACAGCCAGTGTCTGAGGATAGATTTGAATTTAGGAAGATGTCATCCCAACTCCAGGCCAGGTGCTCTATCTATGCACCACCTTGCTGCTCCATTAAATACATCAGTATAAATGTTAACATATCCAAGGGCCTCTGGATGATTAAGGCTAATGCTCTCATCTCTCTTCTGGAGGAACACAGACTGGCTATCAGATAGAATGCTTAATGACTAAGAACCACACCTGTTTCTATTGCCCATTACTCATTGTGTTGTATTTCTAATGTAATTGCTGGTGGCAACATTATCTCCTACATTCCTTTTCTAAATTAATTTTTTTTCATTTAGCAAGCATTGGTGAGGGGCAGCTAGGTGGTGCAGTGGATAGAGCACTGGCCCTGGAGTCAGGAGGACCTGAGTTCAACTTTGACCTGTAATCATTTGGATCTTATCTTGATAAAGGGTGTGAGGTGTTGATCTAAGCTAAGTTTTTTCCATACTAACTTCCAATTTTCCAGCAGTTTTTATCAAAGAGTTTTTATCCCAATAGCTAGACTCTTTGGGTTTATCAAATAGCAGATTACTATAATCATTTCCTGCTAATGCACCTATCTAGTCTGTTCCACTGGTCCACCACTCTATTTCTTAGCCAATACCAAACAGTTTTGATGACTGATGCTTTATAATATAATGCTTTATAATATAATTTTAGATCATATAATTTTAGATCATATAGTGCTAAGCCCCCTTCTTTTGCACTTCTTTTCATTAAATTCTGGGAAATTCTTGACTTTTTATTTCTCCATATGAATTTACTTACAACTTTTTCTAACTCATTAAAGTAATTTTTTGGAATTTTGATTGGTAGGGCACTAAACAGATAGTTTAGTTTTGGTAGAATTGTCATTTTTATTATATTAGCTCTACCTATCCATGAGCACTTGATATTTGCCCAGTTATTTAACTCTGATTTAATTTGTGTGAGAAGTGTTTTATAATTGTTTTCAAAAAGTTTCTGAGTCTGTCTTGGCAAATAGACTCCCAGGTATTTTATATTGCCTGAGGTTACTTTGAATGGGATTTCTCTCTCTAGCTCTTCCTGCTGTATCTTGCTAGTCATATATAGAAAAGTCGAGGATTTATAAGAGTTTATTTTATAACCTGTAACTTTGCTAAAATTGCTAATTGTTTTCAGGAAACATTTCTAATTGGTGTTAATTCTTTAAATGCAATTGGGGTGCTTATCCCTGGAAAATGATATTGCAGTGGGTACTGGGGGAGTGTTTGAGCTCACACAGTAGAATACCACCTCCACCACCATCCCTCAAATTTATCCCTAAAACTTAAGGGTGAAGATGCAGCAGGCCCAAGACCATTGGGGATCAGACTGAGCCACTTTTGGGGAAAGCTAGTCTATGCCTAGGCATAGCCAGCATGCCCAGTCACAAGGCTAACAAGTGGTCACCCAGGCTTGGCTTGAAGACAGCCAGAGAGAAAAACCCATAACCTCTTTCACTATGGGATAGCTCTGTTAGAAAGTTTGTCCTTTATAGCAAAACTCCTTTTGTCTGTGCTCCTACTTCTAGGATGGCTGATGCTGTGGATTGAACCCAGAAATCTGGAGGATCTGAGTTCAAATCAGGCTGTGTGACTTTAGGCAAGTCACTTAACCCTGATTGCCTCTCATCCAGGGCCATCTCCAGTCATCCTGATCCATATCTGGTCACTGGACCCAGATGATTCTGGAGGAGAAAGCAAGGTTGACAGCACAGCCCCCCTCACTCAAATCCAATTCGCCTCCCTGCTGTCATAGTCTTCATCACTAGGTGGCGCAGGGGATAGAGCACCGGCCCTGGAGTCAGGAGGACCTGAGTTCAAAATCAGCTCAGACAATAATTCCCTAGCTGTGTGGCCTTGGGCAAGTCACTTAACCCTACTGACTTGCCCCCCAAAAAGAGTGAAGGACAACCATGACAGCTGCTGGCCCAAAGTCTCCGCCACCTCGTTGGGACATTTCCCCTTCTCTCTTCTCTCTCTCGGCGGCCCTAGAGACACTGGGCCCAGTTAGCTGACTTGGGACCAGCCGGCCTCCGCAGCCCCCCTTCCCCTCCTCCTCCTCTCCCCCTCCTCCGCTTAGGGGGCCGGTTCAGAACAAGGGCCGCCTCCCCCGGGCTCCATCCGCGCGCGCCCCCCGGGGGACCCTCAGCTGGCCCATCTCGGGCTTCAGGCGGCCCCTCTTCCAGCCGCCCCCCTTGCATTTGGCGCCCCCAGGAAGCCGCCTTTCCTTTGGGGCTGGGACGGGGCCGCGGGGCTCTGCGTCTTCGCGGAGCCCCGTCGGGGTGGCCGGCAGGGCCCGGAGCAAAGTTTTCGAAATTTTTCTTAGAAGTCGTCCTAGGGAAGCCAAGGGAATATTCTGGAAACGATTTGCTTTGCGGTCCCTCCAGCAGCCCCTGCTTCCCCTTTGCACTCTCGGTACTTGAGTTCTAATTCTCTGCCCCTCTTGGACAGTGCCCGGAGGCTCAGGGACCCCCTGCAGGGGTTGTTGCAAAACTGGGTCTAATAAGCACCTTTGTCTCATCTCAAACTTGCTTGCCAACATTCCTGGCTGGGTAGGGACCGGAGATGCTTATTCCTTCCCTCCCCATCAGGAGAATGTTGTGCTTCAATGCACACTTTGGGGTATGAGGGGGGGCCTGCACTGTGAGCACCCTGGGAACCTGACCCCCACGTGGCCTGGAGCTAGACTGGACCCAGGACCTTAGGATCAGCCAAAGGACTGACCCCTGGTCTTTAAGGACAAGGAGGGAGGATGCTGGCCCAGATGTTCTGCTACTTTCTTCAATGCTCTGCTGAGGTCGTTGTGGGTGATGGAAGAGAAGGGCTGGCTAATGAAAGGAGCTGGCCATGCAAGGGGTCCTGAGCCAGAGGAGAGAGCCTGGCTTCTCCTGCAGAGACTGGGGGAGGAGAACCTGCTGTCTTGGCCAAGCACAGTCTATCGGCTGTGCAAAGGGTCCTCTGACTGTGTTCTCTTTTGCTCTTCCCTTTCCCCCGCGATAGAGGTGAAGGTAGTTTGTTCTTTGTGGTAGACAGTTTCTACCCCAGCCCACCCCTCAGCCAGGAGGGAGAGAAGTCAGGGATGTCCGTGGGTTGAGGCTGCTTCTAACTTCAGAAATATAACTTTATGGAGACAAAGCCCCCCTACATTCCCCTCCCCCCCCCCCGGTGCTGTCCTTCCCCTTGGGCTTCATTTCTTCTAGGTCCAATTCCTAGAAATACATTTCTATAGTATTTGAAGGTCCCTAAAGCACTTTCTCATGTGAGACAGTCAGCCAGTGCAAGTCTAAATCTAAGCCAGGACTCAGACTCCAGACTTCAAACCCAGCAATCTGTCCAGTATTCTCATTGGCAGGTCATTCCCCCCCCCCCTTTTTTCTCTCTGTCACAAACCTCCTACCAATGCTGAATTATCAGATCCTGGACAAGGTTCCTTTCCCATTTAGCAGCTGATCTCTTTATGGGTGCTATTCATAACACAACAAGAGTTAATAGGATTTAAAAGCTGGATGGACCCTCAGAGATCATCTAATAATCATCTGACTACTCCAAAGGACAGATGACTTTGACCAGAGAGGACAGAGGAGCTCAGAGAGGGAGTGGCTGGGAGGCAGTAGCAGAATTTGGATGGGAACATGTCTTCTTATGATCAATCCATCTGTCCCCTTCTGAGCATTCCTGGAAGGAAAGAGAGCTTTTCTCTGAGGAAACCGTCTGGTATTGCTCTTATGGTTCCTCCTGAGGTAATTAGTCAGCCTGCTTGGAAATACTAAAAGAAAAAAACTAGAAACAACACATATTCTTCTTAAAGGCAGGAAGCCAGGAGCTCACAGCAGGACTAAAAACCCTGTTTAGTGTGGACAGGAACAAAAAAGGCAGCTGTCCTGAGAGAGCAAAGCCCCTGAGGCTGCTCCCAGGGCTGCCTCTCAGGTGGTGTTTAGGAACTAATAAAACCTCAGGGCAGGGAAGAATCTATCATCAGGAAGGTCAAGGCTAAGGCTTGACCAGATTGCTCCAAGACAGTAACGTGCCCAGTGCCTGAACCAAGGACTTTGAGACAGTATGTATGGGAAGCATTGTAGCACAGCAAAAATAGATGAATCAAGAATCAAAGGAGCTAGGGGCAGATCCCAGCTCTGCTAACTCATGACCTATATAAAATGGTGGGGGGTTGGACCAGAAGCTTCTAAGATACCTTGTATCCTATATATACTCCAAGAGCACTGTTAACCTTATGGCCAGGGCTTTGTCATCCTCTGAACCACATGGCAAACCACTGAGAGGAGTAGATGACTACTTCTCCCAATTTGATTTAGGTTTCCAATAAGCTACAGAAGGACAACATTTCTAATCTGGATGGGACTTCAGAAACCATCAAGTACTAACCTTATTTGAAGGTCAAATTCCTTCTACAACATTCCCAATAAATGGACATCTAGTCTTTGTCTGATGCCCTCTACCAGCAGTAAACTCACTATGTCCCATCTCATCTATTCTTCAGGCCACCTCTAATTAGGGGAAGGCTTTCCTGATATAGTACAAACCTCTATGGCTGGAAGACTTTACTGGAGTCTCAGCTGCTTGTGAGTGCCATTTAAGCTTTGACTTCTGTCCTTAATCACTCAGGGAAACCCAAGTGACATTCCAATTCAGCATCCAAAGTGATCCATGGGGATTTATTTATAATTCATATACATTGTCTTCTTCTTTACTGCAATAGTTTTCCTTTCTCTTCCACAGGCTGCCTCAGAGTCAGCGAAGCATGTAGGTTTCTAATCCTTCTGTGTACCGCTCTCTTTGACTTAACTCTAAAGATTAAGGGAATGACAATGAAAACCATGTTAAGCTAATGGAACTCTTCAGGCCCAGAGCCTTTGAAGCAGGTCCCTCTCATGTCCCTGCCCCTCCTTGGCAGAGGCACAATAGGTCCTACAGAGTTAGAGGCTAAAACAGCAGGGATGGGGCTGCCAGGCCACAGAATCTGTTATCCCTTCTTCTTTTGTTTTCCTGAATGCTTTATTGATGGTCTTTGTTTTTTTCATTTCTGTCATTTCCCATTAATCTTTCCTTCATTATTCAAAGCTAGTCAAGTATCAAATTAAATCAGGAGCTGAGAGAGAATGCTTCCTGTACTTGCAATAGAGGATCCAGCCCAGAAACAACACATAGAATCCAAAATTAGCATCCTTAGGGCAAAATTCAAAAATCCCATCCTTTTCTAAATTGCTCTAAATAATTTTCTCCTGAAAGTTCATTACCCCAGATTCGAAAGGAGACCAGCTTTGCAGCAGGTGCTTTTTCCTTCCTTCAGATTTCAAAGGTTACCAGTGATCTTGGCTGCTAATGTTCGTCCTACATTTTTTTTTAGTTTTTTTTGTTTTGGCAAGGCAATGGGGTTAAGTGGCTGCCCAAGGCCACACAGCTAGGTAATTATTAAGTGTCTGAGGCCGGATTTGAACTCAGGTACTCCTGACTCCAGGGCTGGTGCTCTATCCACTGCGCCACCTAGCCGCCCCCTGCACCACCTAGCCACCCCTTGTGCCACCTAGCCACCCCATGTCCTACATTTTTGAAGAAGACTATGGCATCAGAGAGGTGATGCCATGACAAGCACATGAACTGGATTTGAGTGAAGCGGTACTGTGCTAAGTCACCAGCCTCATTTTCTTCTCCAGAGCCATCTAGGTTCAATGGGTCAGGACAACTGGAAATGGCCCTGGATGTGGGGCAGGGTTAAGTGACTTGCCCAAGGTCACACAGCTAGTAAGTGTCAGCAGCTGTATTCAAACTCCCTTATACCTGATTCCACTGCACCACCTAGCTGCCTTTCTTGGCTACTAACTGACAATCTCATTCTCCTGGATCTCTCTGTGGGTTTTGGCCATGCTGACCACATCATCCACCTGGGCATTCCCCATTATGCTGGATCTCCTACTTGATCTTTCCTTCCAGGTTTCATTTACTGGCCCATCCTCCATCTTCTCTCTCAATCTCTATGGATGTGCTTAACAAGTTCTGCTCTTAACCCCTTCCTCTCTATACTCTTCCTTGGTAATTTCACCTGTCCATGGGCTTCAATTACCTTCAGTTACCTTTATGTTTTCGGGGCTATCTAATCTCTCTTCTAAACTTTAGTCCCACATCTTCAATTCTTGCTGGATATTAGACAAACCATCAGCTCTCACCTCCACATGCCTCAAATCTGCCGTGCTCCATATCTCGTATTTCTGTCCAGGTCGTCCTCACCATCCTCTTAAATTCATGTAGAATTACCCTTCACCTCCTACATCCAATCAGTTACCATGTCTTATCACTTCTACCTCCAAACATCTTCTTCATGTATTTCACCACTATTCATCTAGATTATTTTAATAGCTTCCTAATGGTCCCCCAGGCTCTAGTGTTTATTATCTTTAATCTTTCCTCCACAATACAGCCAAAATATTTATCGCACTGGTCTGACCCATGTCACTGGGTTGTTTAAAAACCTTCTGTTATTTCTAGGAGGAAATACAAACTTGTTGATCTGGCTTTTAAGGCCAGGTGTCCATAATGACATTACTCCTCTTCAGGCACACTTCTGTCCAACCAAACTGAACTAACAACTAATTACCCAAATGTGAAGATATGCCATTTTCCACTTCCATGGATTTGTGCAAATATACCTTCTCCTTATCTCTGCCTTTCAAAATTCTTCTCTTATTTCAAGGTTCAGATAAGGTTCTGAGAAGCCTGGAATGCTTCCCTCTCTTCCCCCTCTTCACATCTGCCTCCTACAATCCCCACCTTTCTCTAAGATTCAGTTCAAATGTCACTTTCTACATGAGGCCTTTCCTCTTCTCAGTTCCCATCCAAGGTTACCTTATAGCTATTTTGTATGTTTTTTGACTATGTATACATACATATAGAGATAGAGAGATATAGATCTGTATTACATATAAGTGGCATATGTGTACATTAAAACCTATTTTGTCTCCATCAGAACAAGAGCTGGAACACAATGAGAAAAATGATTATTCCTCTCTTGTATTTAATAACTAATGTATTGTAATAATTGTATTGCAGCCAAGGTTTTTCACTTTTTCCACTTCCTTATCCAGAAATCTTTCTCAAAAACTTAACCAAGAAAAGAAAATTTAAATTTAGGCTAATAGATGGGATGCCTACTCACTGTGTTTACTTAGACAGGTCTGGGAAAATGTGGATTCTCCCTTTTGTCAGACAGGTGATATGGAACCTCTTTCTTTTTAAATTTCTTTAAAAAAATTATTTATTTAAGGCAATGGGGTTAGGTGATTTGCCCAAGGTCACACAGCTGGGCAATTTTTAAGTGTCTGAGGCTGGATTTGAACTTAAGTCCTCCTGACTCCAGGGTCAGTGCTCTATCCACTGTGCCACCTAGCTGCCCTGTTTTATCTAACTGCCCCCACTGACCTCTTTCATTAAAATGCAAGCATTACTAATAACTAATAATTACTAATACCCCAAAATTATACCTCTCTAACTTTTAAACACCACAAGTGCTGTTTTGTTTGTCTTTGTACTCTGCATAGGGTATCACATTATCAGGAGTCCTTAGTAAATACTTGTTTAATTTGGTTTCCCAGAGCTCCCTATTCTCTCCCCATTTCCTATATTCCTAAGCCTCTCTGTCTTTCACTTGAAATCTATCTTATTTGTAGCTGTGCCCATCTGCAGCTCCTCAGCAGAGTATGCTTACTGAAGGAATGGAATATTTCTTTTTTATTTTCTATAGTACCTTATAGCACAGTACCTTATACAAAGAAACTTATTAATGTTGGTTGAATTAAATTGAATTTCTAGGGGTAGAAAAAGAATGTGATTTGTTGGGAGAAAGTGGAAGGCAGAAATGCTAACTGTATCTAAAAAAAAATTAGTCTTTTCTTTTTAAACAAATCACCATAAAATATCCCAACCCTATTTAATCAATTATAACAGCAGTCACTTATAGCAGTACGTGAACATAGATGGAGTAGTCCATCCTGGGGAGGCTATCTACCAGATCACTCAGGGTTACAATACTGACCTCCATCATGAGCTGTCTGTGATAAGGAATGCTGTAGAGTTTTTCCAAAGGGTGATATTCTTCCTATACGGTGATTCTTCTCAGGAGGCAGGATTGCTTTTCCAGGATAAATTTTTTGTTCTTTATTTAACTGATGTAACAAATACTCATTGGTTGTAACCAGGGACCTGAATTATAAGGGAAAGACATTATTATATTATTATGCCAACAAAGCTAGCTTTTGCTGAAGTCCTCCTCTCCTGCTTTGGGGTCTCCTGAAGGTTCCCCAGGGTTGTGCCTTAAAGGCTATGCACAAGAATTTAAGCTTTCAGATCCTCTCAAGTTAGAAAAATTTTGAGTATGAGGTCTGTGATAGATTTGGAGCTAGGTCTAGCATTGCTTCAATGTAATCAAGCTCATATCCTTCATTTTTGAGTGGAAAAGGAAGCCCTGAGAGGGTAGGCTCTTCTAACACAAATCAAATATCCCTTTCACTAAATCATATTGCCATCCCCTGGACTATATTCCAATGCCTAACCTGCCCCTAGAATTCATTTTGCTGAAATGTGATGATGGCAATGTCCTGATGACTTTTAGAGTACTCTCTCCATACATATTAAAATCTAACCTGAATTGGAATATAGCTCTAAGTTTGCAGGTTTCCTACTGGATAATAGGAGATAAGGGGGTTGTTAAGACTTGGAGTCATGGGGATACAGTTTTCAAGTGTAAAAGGAAAATTCTGTATTCTGCATTTAAGGTCCAAGACTGACAGACATATTTAATAATTCAACTATTCTATTTTAATGCATCTCTGCTTAGAGTCTCCAAAGTTTCAGAAATCCATTTTGCCATTGAAAAACTCTAACCAATCCACTTTTGAATTATAATTTACAATATTCTCAATTAACAGACAAAATTCTTCAGTAAGATAAGTAACAAATTCAATTCTTCAGTAAGTAACAAACTTCAAGCAAATTATTCATCAGAGAGAACAACAGATAATTAGAGAATTGACACACCTTAGGGAATAATATTCTTTTTTTTGCTTTTTTTAAAAAAGTTATTAATTTTGAATTTTACAATTTTTCCCCCAGTCTCACTTCCCTCCCCCCATCCCCCACAGAAGGCAGTCTGTTAGTCTTTACATTGTTTCCATGGTATACACTGATCTAAGTTGGATGTGATGAGAGAAAAATCATATCTTTAAATATAAAGTATAAGAGATAGCAAAATTATATAAGATAATTTTTTTGTTTTTTTTAAATGTAGCATTTTATTTGTTTTCCAATTATATATAGTAGTAATATGTACCCATCATTTTTTGCAAGGCTCTGAATTCTACATTTTCCCCCCTCCTCCCTTCCCCCCCCCCACAGAAGGCTGGCTGACAGTCTCTACATTGTTTCCATGCCATACATTGATGTAAATTGAATGTTATAAGAGTAAACATAAGAATAAACATAAACCCCCTCCCTCCCCCCCCCAAGAAGATGAGAAACCTCAAGAATAGAGAGAGAGAGAGAGAGAAAAAAATTGTACTTCAGTCTGTGTTCCGATTTCAATGGCTCTGTCTCTGGAGTGAGTTACTTTTTTTTTTTTTATCATAAGTCCACCAGAGAAGTTGCTTCAGTATTTTTCCCTCAGTTGCTATTACTAGCTGTACCTCCACTCTATTTCTCCCCACTCTCATTTACTCTATTTTCTCTCTCTCCTTTCATCCTGGCCCTGTCCAAAAATGTGTTGCATCTGAGTACCCTCTCCCTCCATCTTCCCTCTCTTCTATCACCTATTCCCCCCTTCACTCCCCCCATTCCCCTTCATCCCGTCCCTTTCCTCCCATCCTTCTCCAGGGCAAGACAGATTTTCTCACCTTATTAAGTGTGCATGTCATTTCCTCCCTGAGCCATTTCTGATGAGAATGAAGGCTCACTCATTCCCTCTTGCCTTCCCCCCCCTCCACTCCATTGAAAAAAAGCTTTTTCTTGACTCTTATGTGAAATCTCTCAGCTTCTTCATCTCCTTTTTCTTCCTCCCAGTACTTTCCCCCATCACCCATTGACTCCATTCCTTTACCACATCATACCATTATACCATCATGCCATTTTCAAGGCTGGTTGTTTTTCCAATGAGATATTTCACATTTTCTTCTAATTTTTGGCTTTTTTTTGGCAGAATTTTATTTCTTCCTGCTTTCTTGCAAAGTCATCAGTTTCGTTTAGTTCTATTTTGCATTTGAAGGAGTTATTTTCTTCAGAGAGCTTTTTTATCTCCTTTTCCAGCTCCTTCCTATGTCCTGTCTATATATGCTCCTTCCAACAGCTCTTATAAATGAGAAAGTTTATATGAGTTATCAGTATCTTCTTCCTGTATAGGAATACAAACAGTTCAACATCATAGTTCCTCATAGTTAGTGCCTCTTCCACTCCCTCTGTGGTTCACCAGCATCCTGTACTTGGAGATCAAACTTTCTGTTCAGCTCTGGTCCTCTCCATAGGAAAATCTGAAAGTTCCCCGTTTCATTGAAAGTCCATCTTCTCCCCTGAAAGAGGATGTTCAGTTTTGCTGGGTAGTTGATTCTCAGTTGTAAACCAAGATCTTTTGATTTCTGGAATATCATATTCCAATCCCTATGAGCCCTTAATGTAGATGCTGCCAGATCCTATGTAATCTTGACTATGGAGCCTCGGTAGTTGAATTGTTTATTTCTGGCAGCTTTTAGAATTTTCTTTTTGATTTGGGAGTTTTGGAATTTGGCTATAATATCCCTGGAAGTTTTTCTTTTGGGATCTCTTTCAGGGGGTAACTAATGAATTCTCTTGATTTCTATTTTACCCTCAGCTTCTAGGATCTCAGGGAAATTTTGCTGTATTATTTCTTGAAAAATGAAGTCTAGGTTCTCCTGGTCATGGTTTTCAGATAGCCCAATAATTTTTAAATTATTTCTTCTGGATCTGTTTTCAAGGTTGGTTGTTTTTCCAATGAGATATTTCACATTTTCTTCTAATTTTTGGCTTTTTTGGCAGAGTTTTATTTCTTCCTGCTTTCTTGCAAAGTCATCAGCTTCCTTTAGTTCCATTTTGCATTTGAAGGAGGTATTTTTTTCAGAGAGCTTTTTTATCTCCTTTTCCAGCTGGCCAATTCTGCATTTTAAGGCATTCTTCTCCTCATTTGCCTTTGGTTTTGCTTTTTCCATTAGGCCTAAACTGGTTTTTAACATGTTATTTTCTTCAGGGTTTTTTTTTGTATATCTTTCACCAAGCTTTTGATTTGGTTTTCATGATTTTTCTGCATTGCTCTCATTTCTACCAACTTTTCCTCTACCTCCCTTAATTGCTTTTCAAAGTCTTTTTTGAGCTCATCCATAGTCGGAGCCCATTTTCTATTTCTCTTTGAGCTTTTGGATACAGAAGCTTTGATTTTGTCATCATCTGAGTGTTCTGATCTTCCATGGGACTATGGGACTATCTGACTATGGTCAGATTCGTCCTTTTTTTCTTGTTTACTCATTTCCTCAACCCAAGACTAATTTACAGCACTTCCAAGGCTTTGGGGGCTGTTTTTTGAGGGGACACCCCACTGGGACCTTTATTCCTCCAAGATCTTATGCTCTCTAGCCTGTTTGATATGTAGATGACCCCCCCAACTTCCTTTATTATCAATTAGATTATGGATGATTATCAATTGGAGAATGGCTCTTTATAAATTTCTCAAGAATAAGGCTTTTATCAGAGAAACTTGTTATAAATTTTTTCCCTTAGTTTCCTTCTAGGCTTGATTGCATTGTTTTTGTTTTTGTTTTATTTTTGGTACAGGCCTTTTTAACTTTAATGTAATAAAATTACTCATTTTACTCCTCATGTGTCTCTCTCTATCTCTTGTTTAGTCATAAATTCTTTCCTAATCCTTAGATCTGACAGGTAAAATTTTCCATGCTCCCCTGTATACCACTCTTTTATGTGTAAATCATGTATCTATTTTAACCTTATCTTGGTATATAATGTGTGATATGGTAAATGTCTAGTTTCTGTCAAACTGCTCTCCAGTTTTTCCAGTAATTTTTGTCAAATAGTGAATTTTTGCCCTCAAAGTCTGGATCTTTTAATTTATCAAATACTAAATTACTATGTTCATTTACTACTGTGTATTAATGTTCTTAATCTATTATATTGATCCACAGTCTTTCTTAGTGTCAGATTTTTTATTGATTACCACTTTGTAATATAATTTGAAATCTGGCACTATTAGACTCCTTTCATATGTTTTTCATTGATTCCCTTGATATTCCTAAACTTTTATTAATTCGGATGAATTTTGTTATTACTTTTTCTAGTTCCATAAAACAATTCGTTGAATAAAGTTGATTTAGGAAGAAATGTCATTTCTGTTATTATTGGCTCAACCTACTCATGATTTCTCTAGTTGTTTAAATATGTCTTGGTTTGTATGATGTTTTGTAATTATGTGCAAATAATTCCTTATCATTTATTGGCAGATAAAATTCAAGTATGGAATTTCTCTATTCTTTTCTATTGGTCTTTATTGATAATATATAAAAATGCTGATGATTTATGTAGATTTATTTTCTATTTCTGCAACCATGCTAAATAGTTTTTTAGTTGATTAAGTCAGGGCTGGAGAACCTTTTTTCTATCAAGGGTCATTTATAACATCATCCCCCTTTGATAAAACATTTAATTAACATATCCCTAAAAAACTCCTAGATTTATTGAATCTCAGGTCCTATCTGTGGTTGTCATGACAATGTTGGATGTTTCCTGCCCTAAGTTTGCATATTAGTATTGCTTCCTCAATGCCTATTCTTATTTGAATTCTCTTTTACAGATAATTCTTGCTCTTGGTTTTAGGTAGACACTATCATTTTAAGGAAAGCTCCATTTATTCTTATGCTTTCTAGTGTTTTTAATAGGAACAACTGGTTTTTGCCAAAATCTTTTATTCTGTATCTGTTGAGATAATCATATGATTTTTGTTGATTTTATTATTGATATGATCAATATTGAACCAGTCCTGCATTCTTAGCACAAATCCTACCTGATCCACATATATGATCTTTGTACTATATATTGCTGTAATCTTCTTGATGGTATTTTATTTTAAAAATTTTACAGTGATTCATTAGGGAAATTGATTTATAGTTTTATTTTTACATTTTTTCTTTTTCCTGGTTTAGGTTTCAAATCTATTATTTGTATCTAAGAAGGAATATGGTCAGACTCTTTACCTATTTTTCCAAATGTTTATTTAGTATTAGAATTAATTGCTTTTTAATATTTAATAGAATTCACTTATAAATCCATTTGGTCCTAGAGATTTTTTTTTAGGAAGTTCATTTATAGTTTGTTCAATTTCTTTTTTCTATGATTGGGTTATTTAATAATTTCATTTTTCTCTTCTTAATATGGGCAAGTTATATTTTTTGTAAATATTCACTCATTTCACTTAGATTATCAAATTTATTGACAAGCAATTGGGTAAAATAGCTCCTAATAATTTCTTTGATTTTATCTTTTTTTTCAATTTCATTAATGATATATTCATTTCTGATACAGGTATTTGGTTTTCTCTTTCTTTTTCTTAATCAAATTAACCAATGGTTTATGTATTTTATTTTATTATCTTTTTATTATTTTTTATTTTATTATTTATTTTATTTTATTTTTCATAAAACAAGCTCCTAGTTTTATTAGTTCAATAGATTTTTTTTAACTTTCAATTTTTTAAATCTTTTCTTTGATTTTTAAGGATTTCTGTTTTGGTGTTTATTTGGGGATTTTTAATTTGTTCTTTTCCTAGTTATTAAAATTCCATTCCTAATTCAATGATCTGCCCTTTCTCTTTTTTTTTAAATTGATTTACATGTTTAAAGATATAAAATTTCCCCTAAGTATTACTTTGGCTACATCCCACAAATTCTTGTTATATATATATTTCATGTCATTATCTTCAATGGAATGATCATTTCTATGATTTGTTCTTTGACTCACTCATTCTTTAGATTAGATTATTTAGTTTCCAATTGGTTTTTAATCTATGCTTCCAAGGCCTTTTATTGAATGCAATTTTTAATTGCATTTTATTTGAGATAATATATGCAAAGTATTTTATAAAGGAGTTGAGTATGGGAGTAAGTCAGTAACTTGGCACATTATTGAATGCTTAATAATTTTTCTCTTCCCCTTGGTAAAGGATATTTTTCTCCCTACTAGGCTAATGAAGTACTGATAAGGCTGGAAAGAACTTCAGACAGATGAAATATTAAATATTTGTTAATATTTTGGGGTTTTTTTGAAAGATAATAGGATTAAGTGACTTGCCCAAGGTCACATAGCTGGTAATTATTAAGGGTCTGAGGTTGGATTTAAACTCAGGTCCTCCTAACTCCAGGGTTGTGCTCTAACCATCGTGCCACCTAGCTGCCCTTTCATTCATTCTTTCAACAAATGACTTTATTTATTTATTAAGCATCTACCATCTCTGTATAAGACCATTTGGTCTGGGCTCCCAGGTACTGAAGATATAAAGATGAATAGACACACAGTTGCTCCCTTTGGAGACTAGTATGTCTAGTATGGGAGTGTGCTGCCCCCTACAAGCCAGTGGAAGGCCCTCCCTCCCCCTCTCTCTCTCCCTTCAGAAGACTTGGGGTACCTGTGACTGTACCTCTGACTTTCCTGGAGAAGGCCCACTGTCTCTTCGAGTTTTTTCAACTGGTAAAGTTCCTGATTCAGAGAAGCCACCTGCAAATTCAGTTGTTGGTTTTTACGAAGTAATTCATCTACAAGGGACGTAATACCTCTGGGTTAGCAGCATTCTGACAAATCTGACAAATTAGTAACTAAGGGTTCCTCCTGTCTCTAAATTGATAGATCTTAGGAATTAAAGACAGAAGGGACTAGTCCTCCCTCATCTGTCTCAAATCTACTGTGATACCCTTCCTTTTAATTCATAGGAGTGAGTAAGCCCTTGGTGATCTACTGTTCAGTGAATTCACACCTAGTTCAACATTCCTTATAGTTAACCCATCTTATTGTATTTCTACTGCTTACCAGTACAGTTATGAAAAACTACAGGACATCAGTATGGAAGGGGTATTTATTTTAGTAGAGACAAAGGATAAAGATTTAAACATTTACATATACTTTCTGGTCCCATAGCAGACTAATGACAAAGATGTGAATCTGTTAGGTGGATAGAAATTGCTCATTTTCACGACAAATTAGCAAGATCCTAAGGCCCCACATTATATTGGTTTTGTAGAGATCATATAGTAGTTCTAAGATTACCTCTGAAAAAGGAACAGTCTCCTTCTGAAAACAAGTTGTAATAAAGAGTCAAAGGACCTTACACAGAGAGGGTACTGGGCTGCAGAATTAAACTGGATAAAGACCTTATGGGAAAAGCTGATTGATGAATTCTCTAAGAAATAAAATGTGGGTGGGGGTAGTGGAAGACAGTACTTTGTCTCCCAAAGGGAGTCTTATTGAGTTAAAGCAGTGGGGAAGGAGGGGAAAGAAATCTAGACACATACATTTGAATCTGCAAAAACATAGAGATGAACATACCATAACTGTGAGACTGGTGCCCAACCACACCAGAGTTTGAAGCACTCTCCTCCAACAGCTGTATCTTTTCAGACAAAAAGAGATTTTCCTCCAGTACTCTAACCATCTTTTGCTTCAATGCTTCCTTTAGGTTAAAAAACAAAACAAAGATAAATGCTTACTTCTGTCCTTTATAATATCCCTGACAAGGGGTTAAGTTTTTTGCTCAAATGCTTCTGGTTTTAGGCAAGAGCTACAATGGAATATATGAGTCTCCATCTCTAAGCATGACAATCTGCAGCACTTCTTTTGAAGTTTCTACAGTTAAAACCATTAGAAATTCAATGATAACTTAAGTTTCCTTGGCATCAGGAGAAAGCAATGGAGAAAATCCTAGGAAGAGTTAAAAATAGGGGGGTTTTTTGCTTTAATTCCTTCTTCTAGAGCTTTTATTTATTTATTTAAAATTTCTTTATTTTTTTCTAAGTATTCATTTAGTCCTAACAAAAAATCCATATTTTTCCCTTTCATTGAGTCTCAGTTTTTAGCTATAATGGAATTAATTTTTTTTTGGGGGGGGGGGAATTCCAAGATTTGCAACATTTTTACTACTAAAATAATTGTATAATTATTATTTAAATAATTGAAGGCAAGAAAAGGTTTATTTGTCTCTCCTAATATAACTGCTGAAATGGGGATTTGTGCCAAAACCAGAATCTGTTCTTTATTGAACTTTGGCTGAATGGTCATTTTGACTTTGTTTATCTTTGGGTCATATAGGTTTCTAAAATAATCTTTTCCTCCTGGGGTTAGGCCCTTCCTGGAATTTTGAAATTTATTCTGGATCTTCAGGGTCCTTTATGTTGAAGTTGAGCATCCTGCTTGTATTTAGGTAGCAATTTTGGCCAGTAGTGCAGCTATTTGAATCTGACAACAGCCAAATATAGAAATGGTTCTTAACCAAACCCAGAGGTACAAGCTTGAAGTCTCAACAATTTCCCTTGCCATCAGGATTCCTGGATCCACCAGAAAGAATTCAGAGATCAGACACCAAACTCAGCCCTAAGCAACACCTCACTTTGACCATGGAAGGACTTTTCTGTCTTGTTTCAGGGTTATTATTTTAAATAAGTTCCAAAGTTAAATGTGCCTAATCTTGATACCTGATGGTAGATTTGGGAAAGGTTGATATCAGAGATTTGGTCTGACTTTTCTCATTGTAATTTTGGTGGGGTTTTGCAAGGCAATGGGATTAAGTGACTTGTCCAAGGTCACACAGCTAGCAAGTATCAGGTGTCTGAGGCCACATTTGAACTCGGTCCTCCTGACTCCAAGGCTGGTGCTCTATCTACTGTTTCGCCTAGTTTCTTTTTTTTTAGATTTTAGATTTTTCAAGGCAATGGGGTTAAGTGGCTTGCCCAAGGCCACACGACTAGGTAATTATTAAGTGTCTGAGGTTGGATTTGAACCCAGGTACTCCTGACTCCCAGGCCAGTGCTCTAAAAAGTTTTTTGTTTTGTTTTGTTTTGTTTTTTTGCTAGGCAATGGGGTTAAGTGGCTTGCCCAAGGCCACACAGCTAGATAATTATTAAGTGTCTGAGGTCTGATTTGAACTCAGGTACTCCTGACTCCAGGGCTGGTGCTCTATCCACTGAGTCACCTAGCCATCCCTGTTTTGCCTAGTTTCAATGTATTTTTAATAGGACTTCCTGGTGATGATTAATTTTGGTTAAATTGCTGTTTCATGTTCTACACTTTACCCTTTGCTACCAAGGCATTAAAGTGAGTTGGGAAATATACCAGATCATTTGGGATGCCAGGAAACTGTCCTATATCCTTTAGTTCAAGGTCTCTTCTTCGTGAGGCTTTCAGGCTTTCTTTGGGCAGTGATCGGGTCCAATGTGGAACAAGGTTGGGAACAACCAAGGTCAGTAGCATGTCTCGAGCAGAATCTATAGAAAATTGGGTGGGGAAGACAGATAAGGCCTAAAGGCAGCAGCACTGATTTACAGTTTCTTTTATAAAGTCATCAAATATATATTCCCTTTTTAAAGACTTTGCCCTATGATTCCAAGAAAGTCTTGGTGGGAGATTTTTTTTTTTAGGTTTTTGCAAGGCAAATAGGGTTAAGTGACTTGCCCAAGGCCACACAGCTAGGTAATTATTAAGTGTCTGAGACCGGATTTGAACCCAGGTACTCCTGACTCCAGAGCCGGTGCTTTATCCACTGCGCCACCTAGCTGCCCCTTGGTGGGAGATTTTCAAACAAGTTTTTCCAAGTAAGAAAAACAAAAAATGAAAGCCTCTTATAGATACAGGATTCACTCTAGGGGCTCAGACTAGTATGGAATCCTGACTGTTGTCTTATTAGTAAGTGGCAAATAGAAGCATTGTGATTCAAACCTGAGGCCTCTCTGACTCCAAAGCCAACATTGGCTTCTATCATATTATAGAGGTCTTACTGTAGAAACAGAACAAAGTGCTAAAGCAAGAGTGCTTTTCTTTACATATCAAAAAGAAAATAAAAATCCAATGATCATATTTCCTATTTTTACAATAGAATGTACTACAAGAGATCTGAGAATTTTACCAAAAGAACCTTAGACATTGACATTTCAATGTCCTCATTTTCATGGATGAAGAACCTAAGACCTAGAAGGATTAAGTGATTTATTTGAGTTTTCATATAGCTAGTCTTTTTAAAAAGTCACTTTATAAAAACAACTCTTTGAAGAGTATTAGAGAACCCCTCTATTCTGTTTTTCATAAACATTAGTGTTTTGTAAGATACTTCAGATTTATGGCAAATAGACCTATTGAGGGCAGGATAATCCTCCTTTGTACTTTAGAAAAATGTCCTAAAGCATCCTTTGAGAGTGGCTAATATGCTAGTTAAACACATCTGTATAATGCTTTAACATTTATGCAAATTTGAATCCATTTTGCAAACCTGATGATTCTGTATAAAAACTAGGAATTAGGAATGAAAAATAATATTTTATGAATAACAAGCAATCAGCAGGAAAGAATATATTACCTAGATATTTGGGGAAAACCCTGATAATAACAAATAATTATACAACATTTTGAATTTCATAAAATACATTATATATATATATATTATATATATATATATATAATATATATATCATTTGATTTTCTTAATCACCCTGTGAGGTAGAAAGAGTAGTTAACATATTAAAGTTGAAGATATGAAGTAAAATAAATAATTCATTTTATGTAATGCCTTTTTATGGTTTACAAAGCACCATATGTGAGGTACAGACATTATTATCTCCACTTTATAAAAGGGAACTGAGGAGTAGTGATGGTAACAGCAACAACAATAGTAATACTAGTTAGCATTTATATAGAACTTCAAAGTTTGTAAAGCATTTTGCATTTATCTTATTTAATACAACACTCATGCAAAGTAGATATTATCATTGCCATTTTATATAAGAAGAAACTGAGACATGGAGGACTGATTTGCCCAGGGTCTTACAGCTATTAAGTATCTAAGGTAAGATTTGAAATTTGAGTCTTTCTCACTCATACCTTAGCATTCTTTCTACACCAGATACTTGCTGTGACTTATCCACTATCATATTAATATTAAATAGCAGGCCTGGTGTTGCATTTGGTTTTTCTGATTTTTAATTCATTTTTTTCTACTATACCAGTATGTGCTGGTAAAATTCATATAGAAAAAAAAATAAGAGAAATTCAGAGATCTGTTAATAACTGTGTTCCAGATGAGGACTAGTAAAACATTGGGAAAACAACTTTCTCTAGACTGAAACCTACAGAATCAGTTCATTGAATCCTCAGGAATTAGCAGTTTCCTTTTTCTTCAGAAGGTCAAGTTGGGCTACAATAAAGTTCACCAAAAGTCATTCAACCTTTTCTTGAAGAAAGTGAAGAGGAGTCCATTCCTTCCAAGAGCTGCACACTCTTTCTCCTTGTTAGAGAGTTTTTCCTCATGGAAGCTTCTGAGAGTTAAAGCTTAAAGCTTAAAACTGTACCAAGACTTTTGAGATGCCCTTATATTTGCCCCCTACTGTGCCCAGCTTTGTTCTTTACAGATAAAGGCAATCCAATCCCTTTTCTTGAGGACAGTTATCATATCCTCCCTCCAAAGTCTTCCCTTCTCTGGAACATGAGTTCTCCATTACACAGTATGACCTCTGAGGCCTTTCACCACTGTGGCTGCTCCTCCAATTTCCTTCATAAAGGAATATCCTTCTTAATATATGATGCCCAGAATGATACACAAGGCTCCCAAGGCGGTCTGATCTGGGTCATGTCAAGCAGCATCATCAGCTCCCTACTACTGGGGCTACTTAACTGCATTATCATTGGGGGCTGCCATATCCCAATGTTGACTCATACTGGATTTGCAGTTCATTTGTCCCCCTGCTGAGGTGGGGTGAGAAGAAGAGAACCTATGGTGCCCAGGCACACTGGTTCCATTGGGAACATCTTAGAAGCCAGAGCAGAGCTGATTTTGGAGTGGGGGAGGGAGAGAGAGAGAGAGAGAGAGAGAGAGAGAGAGAGAGTCACTCACTCAGGAACTTCTTGTTGAGAAGCAGAGACCCCGAGCCATTCCAGTGCTTGTCTACTAGATCCAAGAGCTGTTGGAGCACTCTGGTCACATGGTAAGTCCTGGCAGCCGGTGGGGGACTACGGTTTCCTTGCAAACCATGTAAACTACCCATGTCACTAGAGAGAGGCTCAAGAAAGGAAGAAAGCATACCAACCAACATCATTCTTACTCAGGAAGAGCAGTAGAAATTCACAGATCAAAGCAGTACCACCACAGAATCTGTGGCCTTATTTTTCAAATCAAGATTCATTATATTACAGTATATTATCAATAGTTCAGGTAAATATAAGAATCAATATTTCCAGGAAAAAGATGCAAAGATACCATTCAATATCTACTATCACTTGATATCTTTGGATATTGGGGGGGGAATCTACCTTTTTAGTTCAATATTTTGTTGATTAGCCCCATGAATTTATCAGTTTATGATACCTTTGTTCTTGAAACTTTTTTTATATTTTAAGAAAAATCATCTTGAAACTATTGAGCATAAGCTCTATCTAAATCTGTTATATATCTAAAAAAATCATTGAGAACACCAATAATGATTGTATAAGATATAAATTATATAAATTATAAATTATATACATATATAAATTTTATAACAACTAAAGTTTACAAAGTACTTTTAATATGCTAGTCTTGCCTATGAGGTTAATGTTAGTTTCATTATCCTCGTGGCAATGAGAAAATAGATTCTGAGAAGTTATTAACTTGGAAAGAGTGTCTCACTCAGTAAGTGTCAGAGTCAGGCCCCCCTCCAATTCCAGGGCTCATATTCTGTGCCCTCACAGTACTTTGCATCTGTGACCTAAACTGCATATTAACATATATTTTAGTGAGAGGTACAAGAAAAGCTGACTTTATTCTCATTTCAGAAAATAATCCTTGAGCACCATTTCTATTGAAAGTGTGCCATTCTAGGAACTGTGAGGAAAAACAAGGAAGTAAAAATCATAGTCCCTCTCCTTGAGGAGTGCAAGATCAAAGAGGAAGTCAGGGCAAAACATATATAAAAAGTTGGAGGTGATATAGAGAAGCATGTGATTGAGTTTCAAAAAAGTGTCAATGAGAAGTGCTACAGGACTTCAGAAAAAGAAATAATTTCTGATAAGAGAAATTTGAAAGAGATGGGACTAAAAATGACAATGAAGTAAAAGTGAGTAAGGCCTTGAGAAAAGAGGAAAACAAAAGCCAAGCAGTCCAGTGGGTAAGCTCCAGAGGACCAGTAATATTTATAGCTTGGAACCGTGTTTGAAAATATTTGCTGACATGTTTTTCCTACCCTCGCAAAATCTACCCTGGTTCTGTCGAGTCCCAAGCTCTATCATCCTGCTTCCATGGAGAAGCTTCTTGATAAAGCGGTCTATTCCAGTGCCTCCACTTCTTTTCCTTTCCCTCTGGTTTCTGACCTCATCATTCACTGAAACTGCTCTCTTCAAAGTTACCAATGATTTCTTGCTTGACAAATCAAATGACCTCTTCTCAATCCTCATCCTTCTTAACCTCACCAGTTTCTGACACACTTATTGCCCTTTTCTCTTGGACAGCCTTTTCCAATAGTCTTCTGGGTAGTCACTTGGGTCCTTTGCTTCCTTCCAACCTCTACTTCTCTTCTGCATTTAGCAGGAGCTGTTTTTGTATATATTGACTCGGGTATGTATCCTGAGTTCTAGGAGGATAAGGATTGTCTCTTATCCTTTTTTTATCTCTTATATGCCTAGTATAGTGGCCTGAACATTTATTTAATAAATTTATCAAAGGTGCTTGGCACTAAAAAAATAAAAAAGATAAAAATGACCCAGTGCCTGTTCCATAGAACTTCCAGTCACAGTTTACATGCAAAATATGACTGGTAAACAAAGTACAAGAGCAGGTAGAAAGTGATGAAGGCAAAGAAGAGATCAGAAAAGTGCTCTGAGGGAAATGTGAGGAGGGAACAAATGCTAAAGTAGCTTGCAAGAATCAAAGATAACTTACAAGGATAGTGGCATCCAAACTAGGCCTGGAAGAATAGTGTTCTAAACAGCAGAAGTAGGGAGGTTGGCATGCACAAGAATCAAAGGATTATAGATTTAGAGCTAGAATGGAACTATCCAGTCAAACCCCTCATTATATCAATGAAGAAACTGAAGCACAGGGTCCATCAAATTCAGGTATGTCAAATTCCAGTTTTAAAGGTAGTAATGTGAAGTAAGAGAGGTTGGGACTGAAGCTTGGCTAGATGCCTGGTTCAAAAGCTTGTATTTTTACCCACTAAAAATTTCTGAGAAGGGGATGGGCATGAGAATCCATGTGCTAGAGAAGGGAAAGTTGGCAACCACATGAAGACTAAGTTGAAGATAAGCAAGACTGGAGTCAAGAAGATTCAATTCAAGGGGGGCTTGATACATATGCTGAATTAAATTGAACACATTTGTCTAATACACAGAAGAATTTACTGTCAGATCAATTTAGGATATTTTACTCAACAATTGTCACAAATGTTGATTGATAAAGAATGATCAATTAATTCTGAGTTGAGACACAGATAAGGTTTTGCTGAATAAAGCAAAATATAGATTCAATTATTCCGATAAACAATTTAAGTTGATATTGATTATAGCAATAATAATAATATGAGAATTTTCAAATTTTCCATCTTAAAACATTTGATGAAGACAAACGCCTAAGAATCATGAACAATACCTACTCCAGCTCGGCTGTGCTTAAAATACATTAGTGGTATTATTAGGAAGAGGGTTGCTATTTTTATTATTATCATCAAAGTAATCATAAATAATACATTAGTATCAGGTACAAAAGTATAGGTATATTCACATGTAGATATCAGTATATATTTCAATGTTAGAAACCTCTGAAGGCTTCTTTTATTTCTGGATTCCCTTCTATTATGGCCCACAGATTATCAAGGATGTAAGAGACTACATATAAGTAACACTGACATGCGGTTTTCTAAGTCAATATAAACCTGCAAAAATCCTTATGTTTAATTAAATGCACCCAATCTCCAATTTTTTTTTAGGGTTTTTTTTTTTTGCAAGGCAGTGGGGTTAAGTGGCTTGCCCAAGTTCACATAGCTAGGTAATTATTAAGTGTCTGAGGTCAGATTTGAACTCAGGTACTCCTGACTCCAGGGCTGGTGCTCTATCCACTGCACCACCTAGCTGCCCCCAATCTTCAATTTCTATATAAATTTGACACCATTGCTCCAGTCTAACTCCTTTGCTTTATAGCTAAGGAAATTTTCCTGACAGGTAAGGAAAAGATTTGCCCAAGTTCACATGATGGTAGTTAGTAGCAAAGCTGGGGCTTGAATTCACTCAGGTCTTCTGACTTCAAATCAAGTGCTCTCTTCTTTATACATTACCAAGGCCAGCCCCAAAGCTGCTTCCCCACTGGTTTCCTGGTTCTCTCTCACACTTTTGTAGTGGAAATAGAATTCATTCCACTTTAGGAATGAAAGAGTTGCATGAAGCACATGCATATGAAGTTGCAAGACCACAGGAAAAAAATCACCAACCTTGGCCTTTCCCCCTTAACTTCTTTCTTCAAAGTCATCTGTGTATTTCTGATTAAACTATTTAGGAATTTATCCCCATAAAAAGAAACAGTTCTAATGTAATTTTTATTAAGAGCACAAATAAACACTTGCCTTGTTGTTGGTAACATCTTTGAGCCCATGATTTGGCACCATGTTTGAAAAAAGATTGTCTTTCCTCTTAAATCCCCTTCTAGTTGGGCTTATGGACCTCTTTGCCAAATGTCCTCTGTCTTCTTGAGTCCCTGAAGGCAACAGGAACGTTCGCAGAGAGTTTCCCAGAGTAGCATTACTTGTGAAAGAATGATGTGCTTGTGTTAAATCGGCAAGGCCCCCAGATAACTGTTCTTCATTGTTGGCCAGCAGAGTAGAATCACTGCTAAAATGGCTTGTGGTATATAGATCTGTGGAGGGAATGTGTTAGAAAATGAAAACTCTCTGGAGTAGGATCCATCACTTATTCTACAACTAGTTTACCCTCATCAGCCAGCAGGGTTCTCAGATATTTATATACATATATACACAATACATATATGGATATATATGGATATGTGTATAAATATGTATGCACACATACCCAACTCTACATACATACAGGCCCAACTAGAGATTACTTACACTTGCAGTCATTATCTGTAAAGATCCAGAATTCCCAGAAAGCTTCTGGCATTACTTCTACTAGGATTTGGTGAACTATGATATGACATGATTGTAGAACCAAGCTTTCAACAATGAAAACTCTATTATATTATGTATCAATTCACACTCATCTTAAACCAGGGATTTCACAGATCTCTAACGATCCCTGAATCACAACTCAAGATATATAGAGGCCAAGAGATTTCCTTGCTGTAGACTTCCACCTTCCCTCCCTCCTTTGAAAAAAGGTCCATAGCAAATCAAATGACTTGTTACCTGAACTGAGCTTCAACAATCTTCCAGTGCTGGATTCTGAGTCACTTAAAGGAGTTGTTTTATCTCCATAGGAGTGGGATGAAGGAGTCTTTGTGTCATTCAAAGATTTTGTACTATAGTCTTGGTAATTCTTGCTTTTATGATGAGTCTGGGATTTCTTGCTAAAACTTCCATGTAAGGTTATAGAATGAGGATAGTGACTATTATAATTATCCAGACTAATATCTTGAGGTAATTGGTAAGGATGGATTTGGCTTGAATCACCGACATCCAAGCGTTTACTTGATAAGGTTTCATGGCTAAGCTGATAAACATCTGTCTTTGCTATCAGCTCTTTCTCTGGAGGAGAATCTACAGATTTATCATCTGAAAAAGTTAACCGATATCCTTCTTTAGCCATCTTGTCTGGAGACCGAGTTGAAGACTGAAGAGATGGGTAGCATCTGAATTCTAACAGAATATAGCCAAGACAAAGGAAATAAAGACAAGAATGAAATTTCTCATGTACTAGAGGGGTATATTTCCTCTTTACCAGAGATGGCTGTCAAGGTAGTATTAGATACAAGGGAACATAAAATAAAAGGACTCACAAATCATAGGATAATAAGATTTAGAACTAAAATGGCCTTTAGTGTTCATCTAAGATACCCCTCATTTTAAAGAAGAGAAAACTGATGTTTTTAACAAAAGCAATTATAATTATAGAATATTAAGAGATAAAAGAGAGTTTAAAGATCTTGTCTAACACTCATCCCTTATTCAATTTTATATAAGAAAACAGAGGCTGAGAGAAGGGAATGTACTCATTCAAAGACAGAAAATTATTAATTACTAAGTGACAGAACTAGAACTCACATCCAGGTCTCCTGACTGCAAGTTTAGTGTGTTTGGCCCTATATTACAGTGCCTTCAAATTATGTGGAATGCCTGAGTAAAGAATCTATCACAGGCCAGATAGGGACCAATTTCAATTTGATTTATCAGGAATTTCCTTGGATTAAATTAGACTCTTTGGGATAGGAAATTACAGGGGTGGTAAAGTAGCTCTGAGAAAGGTTTACAAAGATCTACTCTCAGAACAATCCTGTAAAACAGACAGTACCAGTGTAATCGTTCTCATCTTGTGGGTGAGGCCAAGTGTGGCTTGAACAGATTGAGTGATCTGCCCATAATTCCACATAGAATGTGTTAGAGGCAGGATTCAAACTCAGGTCTCCTGATTCTAAATCATGTGTTTCCCTCCTCCATCATCACATTCCCTCTGTCATCTCAAGTGGAAAACCATGCTTGGATGATCCCGTTTGCCCAGCCTTAGAAATATTCTCTTCGATGAGAGCTGTGGCTCTCCCCTAGAAATCAAAGCTAGGACCAACAGCAGCAACAACTTTTAAGACAGAGCAGCACAAAAAAATGCAGCCTCTGTCTAGTTGGATGTTTTCAGGAATCCCAGGTTTCAAAAGGTCTCTTTAGCAAATGCTGAAAATGTTGAAACTCTTTTGAGGCAAATATTATTCAGTAAACATTATATTTGTACTCATTCATAAATTCCCAGTATAGAATACAGGTGAGTCATAAAACTATGACATATTTCAATAAAAAAGGAAATTTTTCTTATGTACTTTGAGTTCCAAACAAGGTGAGTTCTTTATATAGAGAGGCAATGTTTTTTGAATAAATAAATAAATAGCAAAAATCTAAGTATAAAACCAAAGAGGTTAGAAATATTCAATTTCAGGGGGTGGCTAGGTGGCATAGTGGATAAAACACCAGCCTTGGAGTCAGGAGTACCTGGGTTCAAATCCGGTCTCAGACACTTAATAATTACCTAACTGTGTGGCCTTGGGCAAGCCACTTAACCCCATTTGCCTTGCAAAAACCTAAAAAAAAAAATTCAATTTTAAAGAAGGGAAAACCACATAGGTCACTACCCCAAGTACTAGTGAGAAGTCCCCACAAAAGGGTTGCCAATGTAGGCATCTAGGATTGAGTACCATCATCCAATTCTTCCCAAACTTCATGGAAATGTGGACTCTTATTACAAAATATTTACCATCTTCCTGGTGACCATCACCTGACAGCTCCCTTCTTGCCACTTCTTGTAGCTGAAAAATATTTGAGAAGGTAAATATGGGAAATAGAAAGACATTGAACGCAAGAGAATGCAAAGTACATAGATTAGCTAAATTACAAAAAATGTCCCTCTAGTTAAAGAAGAAAATACTTGAAAAGAAACAGAAATGTAAGTGAAAGTCCTGTTCCAAACCTACAAGGCAGTTCAAAGAACTGTTTTAGTGAAGACAAAAGATCTTTTGACAAGTTAAATAATTTTAGAAAAGGCAAGGATGTTTTAGAGAAAGCTGTGAAATACTGCACATTCCTTGCTCTGAAAATTCATTAGCATAGAGGTGAGGTATGAAATGCTTCTTTGACTCAAGAAGTGTATGTGGGGGGAGGAGTTACATATCAATTGTGTCATCTGCCAACATGGTTTAAAGTTATATTGAGGTAGATTGGAGGGACTGACAAGAACAGTATAAGCTTGGATTGTCATCCTTTCATGGCTTCCTTTCAGGGGTGCTTGGTAGATTAACTCAACATATTAATTTATTTCTCAATTTGAAATAATACTACAAACTATTTAGTTCTTGCCTGTTTCCTCTCTTATAATTTAAGTTCTAACTCCAACCTCAAAAGTTGAATAGAAATCAAGTGAAAATTGTAAATTGCATTATGCCAATTTCTCAATTCAAAGTCAATTTATAGGTAAAATAAAAATTAAAAGACATTTTCCAGGACTCCACTTAAAATCTTCAAAGACTGCCTCAGAGATGACACCAAATAAGTGCTTTTCTATCCATCACAAATAAGGAAGTCATTTGTTACTATAGAAAGGACCACTGGTTTTCCAGTCAGATGTCTTGGGTTTGAATTCAAACTCAGCTACCTACTAATTAGGGCTGTTTCTAACACATCAATTGGGCAAGTTAACTTCTTTGGTCCTCTATTTCCTCATCTATAAAATAAGGAAGTTGAACTAGATGATTTTTAAGGTCCTTTCTAGGTCTAAATCCAATGAGATGCTAATTCCAAACTGAGGAAAAAAATATTATTTCAGTCAATTTTTGATTTATCAGGAGTTGGCCATTCAGTTCATCAACACCTTGTACCTGAGGGAGTGTGAATAAAAAAAGAATGTCAAACCTAAATCACAAACACTGCTCCTTCCAACATATTTATTAATGCAAATCATTCAATGACTGCCTCTTCACCCTCTCAATCAGACTTTAAAGGTCAAAAGAAAATCAGCAACTTTTCTTTTCTCCCAATCTCATATGTTCATTGCCTTTTACCTCCCATCATATCTACCCTTTCCCTTTTCTTCTTTCTCTAAGAATAGTATTTATTATGGGGACATAAAAGACTGGAATTGAAAAGAAAAGAAGTGGAGATGAGGTAAAAAGCAAGTGGGTGGAGGTGTAGGGCATAGAACATAAAAGTACTTGTTAAAGACATGAAGATTGTGGCTCTGGTGCAAGGTTAGGAGGGTGAAAGGTTGAAATGAATGGATGTGGTGCTATCTTTCACATCTGCTAGAATCATAGAATCAATCTTAAAGAGTTGGGAATGATCCTGGCTAATAGAATCTCTTCTTATATTATCTTCTTCAGCCAGCCTTGTAGACCTCTAGGGAGATAACTCTCTAAAGAGAAAACTCATTCCAATTAGTGACAGCTCTAAATGTTAGTAAGTTCTTATACTGAATTAATCTCAACCCAGGGACAGCTAGGTGGCAGTGGATACAGCACAGCCCTGAGTCAGGAGGACCTGAGTTCAAATTTGACCTCAAACACTTAATAATTGCCTAGCTGGGTGACCTTGGGCAAGTCACTTAACCCCATTGCCTTAAATAAAATTTAAAAAATTTTTTTTAAAAAGAATTAATCTCAGTTCCCTTGTATCTTCTGGTATCACTGTATGCACAATAATCCTATAATTACATAAAGTTATCCTGCTCCAAACTTAAGGCTATTATGAACTTTCCTAGGTTAAATTATCCCAGGTTTTTCCCCACAATTCCTCAAAGGCCTTGGTTTTGAGTCTTCCTATGTCCTGGATGCAGCACAACTTAACATCCTTCTTGAAGTGTAGAGCTCAGAACTGAACTCTACAGGCGATCTGACTGGGGTAGCATATAGTGGGAGAAATCACCTCCCTTATCTTGGATGTTGGAGTTCTATTAAGGAAGCTTAAGATCATACTATCTCTTTTGGCAGCCACATCACAATACTGACTCATATTGGGCTTGCAATCACTTTAGTTTCATATGAACTGCTTTCAGAAATAAATGTCTGATAAAATGATTTATTGTTCTTTCAGCTCCTTCATGGGTACTTGAGAATTATTAGCATTATTAATTGGTACTAATTGATGTGTTAGAAACAGCAAGAAGGTACACATTACCTGAGTCCCCAGGGGGGAAGTGTCTAGCTTCTGATCAGCTGGATTGCTGGCTTGGGTTGCAGAAGCACTTGTTAGCGAATCCTTTATTTCTCGGTTGGGGAGAGGATGGAAAAGTCCTTTGCTTAAGTCTGTGTTAAAAAGAAAGGCATCCAGTGAAGCACTGATCAGACTTCAGAGGCACCTTTCCCAAGAAAATATAAATTTTGACCTCCACACAGGAGGCCTCCAGTCACAAAACAGTGGCTAGTTGGGAAACATAAAGTAATCCATGACATATATTTCCAGGTCTCAAATTACCTGACAATGCTGGGTCACTTAGCCTTTTTGTGCCTCAGTTACATCATCTATAAAATAGTAAGAGTAATCAATACTTATTTATATAGAGAATTAAGCCTTTCAAGTGCCTGACATTCTGCCTCAAGATTTGAAAACCAGTCAAAGAAATAAATGAATTGTTTCCGTATCCTACATATCAGTGTAAGTGGAAACTGGAAAGACAGAAGAGTTCTATTATAATTTAAGATCCAAGACCTCAAGTATTATTTATCTTATGGAACTGCTTAAGTACTTCTTGGTCTACTAAGAAGCTCCAGGGTGAAAATGAGCTTTATTTTGTTTCTGGAAAACTCCAGCAGGACTTAGCAAGGCACTAAAGACAGGGTGGTGGAGACTTGGGTTTTTGACTAAGAACATTCTCATTCAGTTCTAGTCTGCTTACCTCTGGGCAACAGAACTGCTGTGAGGCAGTGCAGCCGAGAATGCAAGAAGAGGCTCAGGCCAAACCTCTGGAGACTTGGGCCCCTTATTCCATTCAAGGACTGGAAAGGTTTATTGCTTCTCAGCTGCAGAGACAGAAAGACACTACTTAAAGGAGAACTTCCTTCTAAGAGTGCATTTACTTTCATACTGCTTTCCACAATGACTAAGTAGTTTCTAGAACAAATACCTTCTGCCTTTTTAGGAAAAGCACCATAGAAAAAGCAAGATGGGGCAGCGAGGTGGTGCAACGGATAGAGCCCTGGACTGACCCTGGAGTCAGGGGGACCTGAGTTCAAATGTGACTTCAAGCCTCACACACGAGTTGTGTGACCCTGAGCAAGTCACTGAACCCCACTTCTTCCAAAAAAAGAAAAGAGAAAAGCAGTATAACAATCACTGGTTATTATTAAATGTTTAGAAGCTTACAAATTGTGCTTTATATCCTTCAGGGAAAACAGACTTGAACTGTAGCAAAAGAGATTTAGATGTAGCAATAAAGGAACAATTCTCTGACAATAAAGGTCAGACTTGGGGATGAGTTACTGAGTAAGGTTGTAGGGTGTCATTTTTTGTTCTCTAAGATAATTGGCATGTAGTGATATCTGGAAATGGGGAACTAAGGCTAAAGAATCACTCAAACTCCTTTTAAACTCACAGATTACACTAAAGCAATGATTAGCTTTTTATTATCTTTACAAACTCAGTCTGCACTTCTTAGTCAGGTGTTCAGGATGCCCCAAGACCCTGAGACCAGACCAATTTCTCATCTAATTCCTCATGAGAATGATTTTATTTGTTACATCGACATTTCTGTACTACTTTTGCCCTTAATTAACTCTTTCCTCCTAAACCCCTACTGGTGCCCTCCTTTCTCTCAAGGTTCTGCCTTTCAGTCCTCCAATACCTAGCTCCAGTCTCACCTCCTCTTAGAGACCAGATCTTTTCCAACTATTTAACTTTCTCAACCACACAACATCTTGTGTTCACCTGATATATGCATATTGTTCTGCTGTCTTCTAAAAAATTGCTTGGTGTTCAATTTAAATAACATTACTATATTCAGGGCACTGTGCATTGTTGATCCAACCAGTAACAAAACCATAGAAGCCCTGGGACAAGAAAGTAGACAGGAGAAGGCAGCCAACAAGATAAGACTTTTGTATTGGCAATGAAGAGACCTCTGTCTATTTTTCAGACTTTAGAATGGAGAAGAGAGGTAAAACAGATTGCAAAGAGTTGAGAAGTAGATAGGTTATGAAGTTAAGTGCAGGCAAAGAGTGTAGCCTACTTCTTTTGGGAGGGGTTGCAAGGCAATGGGGTTAAGTGACTTGCTCAAAGTCACACAGCTAGGCAATTATTATTAAGTGTCTGAGGCTGGATTTGAACTCAGGTCCTCCTGACTCCAGGGCCAGTGCTCTATACAATGTACCACCTAGCTGCCTAGCCTACTTCTAAAAATAAATAGTGAGGACAGAGAAATAGCAATAACTTGAAGGAATAGCAAGGTCAAATGAGTACTCTGTTTTAAAAGATGTAGAAGTATTTTCATAAACCAGAGGGAAGAAGATAGGGAGAGATGGAAGATGAAAGAATAATAATCCATGGGAAAAACTCTCAAAGGTAACAAGAGAAGAATGAAGTCAAGGGCACAAGGAGAGAACCTGGCACTAACACAAGGACATCTATGAGGCTGCACTAATGAAAGAGTCAAATGGTGTTGTAGAGAGATTCTGAGATATGAAGTAGGAAAGATAAAGTTGAGTAGTTGGTTCTAGTCTTTCATTATCAAAAATGAGCAAAATGACATCACTAAGTTTGAGACAAATACCGTGTGTCTGACTGTGGCTGATCAGCCCAATAAGAGCTCAGAATGCTCTACCACAGGTCAGGCACAAATAGCCCATGTGGTATTCTAAACTTACTTATGTCACATTTCCTTCAGCTGCTTCAGTTCTGCCCTTCTCATACAGCATGGTACCCTCACTGATGAGGACACGCCATCCTGGACAGCCCTGTGCTAGTGTCTCCCATGCTGCACAATCAATTCCACAGTTCTTAAGAGAGACCTTCAAGGTATCCAGTAGAGCTTCTTCTGACCACCCCCTTGTGAGCACTTGCCCTGTATGAGCTCTCTCTGCAGTAATGTTGGAATGCCAGGCAGTTTAACTTGAGAAAGGACCTCAGTGTCTGGCATCTTCTCCTGCTAAGAGATCTTCAGAATCTCCCTAAGACAATTCAAATAGAAATGATTTAGTTTCCTGACATGGCATTGGTAGACTGTCCAGGTTACACAGGCTTATAGCAATGAGGTCAACACAACAGCTCTGCAGACCTTCAGTTTGGTAGTCAGTCTAATACCTCTTTTCTCCCACACTTTCTTTTGGAGCCTCCCAAATACTAAGCTAGCTCTGGCAAGGGGAGTGTCAACCTCATTGTCCATGTATAACTTCTTGAAAAGGACACTGCCAAGGTAAGTGAACTTCTCCAGAGTACTCAAAATTTCTCCATTTGCTATAATCAATGATTCCACATATGGATGGTGTGGTGCTGGCTGACCAAAATTAGCACAAGCATTAGAGAATCAATCCATACTTTGTTGCATCTCAGCTTCAAAGGTTGCATTGAGGTATAATATCTGTAAGCATTAGATCATGCACCAACACTCCCTCCACTTTGGTCTTGGTTGTAACCTTTTCAAATTGAAGAATTTGAAGTGCAGCAGCTGTCCATATTCATCCTCTGTGAAGGTGTTTGATAATATGGCTGAAAATATCATGCTAAAAGTATGCGAGCAAGGACACAGCCTTGTTTCACTCCATTGGTGACTGGGAAATCTCGAGCATTGACCACTTGGCAAATTTCATTCAGTTTTTGGATAAGCAATGAACCCCCCCCACCACCTTATAGATCTCAGATGAAATAAAATCAGCCCAGGTGCTTTGCCACTTGAAAGGAGCCTAATGGCATTCAAAACCTTATCCTCAGTTGGAACTTCAGCTAGGGACTGGCTGACTTCAACTTGAGATAAACAATCAATGGTTTCTGCATTAATTGAAGATGGTCTGTTATGGAAGTGTTCAACTCTTCTCACTAAAACATGTCCCTATCGTTAATCATTGTGGATCCATCAGCACTAAGTAGTTGAGATGCACCATATGTTTTTGACCCATATATAGCCTTCAGGGCATCATAAAAGCATTTCAGTTTGTTACTGTCTGCATAAAACTGAATTTCATCTGCCTTCTTGCTTAGTCAAGAGTCCTGCACCTGCATTTTTTAAAATGTAGTTCTGCACACCAGTTCTCTGAAAGCTGCCCTCAACTTTTCTGCTTCACTGTTGCCAACTGTGCTTTGACTTAGTTTTCCCTCCAAATTAGTAGCAAACTGTTCCTGCTCATAGACACACTCTAATCCCTTGGCATTAATTCTTCTAATATTCATTTTGCCTTGGGCTTGCCAGTTTGGTTAAATGTGAATATTTAGCTTAGAGAGGATGAGTCTGTGATCAGTCCAGCACTCCATACTACACACTGCATTTATCTATGTCTCTTCTCTTTACAATCACATAGTCTAATAGATGCCACTGTTTGCCACAAGGGTGAATCCAGGAAGTTCAGGAAATTTTATTGTGTTTGGGTAAATGGAAGACATTGTTTGTGATGAGGTCATGAGATGTGCAAGTCTTCAGTAGAAGGTGACCATTGCTGTTGCTGTTTCCCACTCCATGCCTCCCAAGGACTCCCTGCCATGTCTGGTAATCTCAGCCTACTCAAGCAATAAAGTCACCCAGAGTTATAAGTTTTTGGTAAGTTTTTTGTGTCTTGATTGTATTGTGTGATCCCCACTTGCCACAGTAATCAGACGAGGGTTGGCTAAGCAGATAATTTTTAGGGCACTTCTTCTAGCCCCTTCCTCACATCAGAAGGTGAGCAGTATGATCCTTAAAAGGGCTGCTCAGTCACCCAGGAGTCTGATGCTTTCGGTGGAGAAACGGCCCTTTGGCCTGGCATGGGCCTTACAGTTCCCAGTGTATCTGCACCTGCTGCTTCATCACTTGGTTGTCGCCACAGGTCTTTGAGAAATGGATATGAGTGATGTCTTTTGTTGCATGTGTAAATTGGATTTAAATGAGGTAGAGCTGCACCAAGTCATCCATCTCACTCTCTCCTCCAAAGTCATCATGACCCAGCAGCAAGGCAGAGTTAAAACAACTGGTGATGGCTCTAGATGCAGTGGATGAGCTTGGTGTCTTCAATGTCTAACCAAGCTCTAAGCACTCTACAGCACCTGCTTCAGTCAGCTGAACAAATTGTTCTCTTCCCACCATTCTACCAGTGGAAGACTTCACATACTTGGGGTAGATACCCCCTACAATTTACTGTGAGCTTGAGTCTTCTTGCTTACCTTCAACCTGGTTTAGCACCCCTGTCAAATCAGTTTACCAAGGTATGGCTGCTGTGCATGCTACAGCTTCTTGGAGCCACAGGAAGTTCAGCTGGATATCAGAGGTAGAAAGCAATGCTCACACCAAAGGTACCCTATGCCTCAGGAAAGATAAAGGAACTTAGGTGGATTTTCTCAAAGCAGAAGGCGAGATTATCTGCTAAGAAGGGATATGGAGCCTTGGTGAGCTTTAGGAATCTGGAGAAGGTTTAGATATTAAACCCACTATAGGAAGCATAACAGAATTAACTGAGAGATGGCTAATTTCTTCTGTGCAGAGCTGAGGGCAAATGATATAAATTTCACAGAAGAGGGAGATTTAATTTTATTATTTTCAGTGAACAAAAATCTATGTACAATCAATCAAATGCATTTCTGAGGTATGACCACCAAACCTTAATGGATGGTATCTGAGGCTGAAAGTAAATATATAAAAGTTGAAGATGATAGTGAACTGGAAACCAGAGTGTTCAAAGGATTATCAACATGAATACTGCCATAACCAAGGATGAAGAAAATTGTGAGCTAGGGACTGAACTTGAGAGAGGAGAGACTTCTTTGAGGCTGCTGGATGACTGCAATAAGGATCTGGACAAGGTGATATATGGATAGATGAAATAAACCTCAAGGAAAGAATAGGTTGCTAAGTGATGGCAGTAGGAGAAGGTTCTGAAAATGGCAGTAAGGAGAAAAGGCTGTATGTCAGCTCTTCCTCCTGACCCATTGTGTCAGGAGACATAAGAAGAGCAGCCAACCTAGAATGGCAAGGGATAAGGTATTTTCCAGAAACAGCCAGCTTTCTATGAATGTTAGAATATGAATGACGTGATGGCCAATGAAGGAGAGTTTGTTTGGAGTAGGCTAGGGGACCCAGAGAATACAGAAGCAAAAGGCAGAGGATGATAAAGTACTAGGGAGGGCAGAATGTAGATGTACCAATGTTCTTTTTCTCCTAAATCCTTACCTCTATTCTCCCCCAAAACTTATGAGAAGAGGGGCAGTTAGGTGGCACGGTGGATAGAGGAATAGCCCTGAAGTCAGGAGGATCTGAGTTCAAATCTAGTCTCAGACCCATAATAATTACCTAAATGTGTGACCATGGGCAAGTCAATTAACCCTATTGCCTTGCAAAAACTAAAAACTCATGAGAAGAATCAATACTATGTTGTCACCTTTAATTCTGTGAGACTCTGAATTCCTAGAGAACAAGGATTTTATGTTATAGTCCTTATAAATCCTCAAATACCTAACACATAATAATAATAATAGAGTTGTGGCTCAGTGAATAATAACTTTTTTATAATGCTTTAACTTTCTTCAATGATCTGAGATAGAATTGCAAATATTCTAACCCAATTCAAAAGCATTAAGTGTCCACTACCTGTGAAGTTAGGATTCAACAACAAAATTGTAGAATAGTCCTTGCCCTGAAAGGGTTTGCATTCTTTCTAGACAGCACAAGTAAACAGATACAATAATGTTTGTCCTTCATTTTCTTAGCCCTGAGGCTGATGTCTTTGGGCTTGTCAAATAGTAGATTGCTGTAGTCATTTATTGCAGTTTCTTTTTCTTTTTAGGTTTTTGCAAGACAATGGGGTTAAGTGGCTTGCCCAAGGCCACACAGCTAGGTAATTCTTAAGTGTCGGAGGCCATATTTGAACTCAGGTCCTCCTGACTCCAGGACTGGTGCTCTATCCACTGTGCCACCTAGCGGCCCCTTGTCCTTCATTTTCAAAGAAGACCATGACATCCAAGAGGTGATGCCATGACATGCACGCAAACTGGGTTTGAGTGAGGGGATGCTATGCTAAGTCACCAGCCTCATTTGGTTCTCTAGAGACATCTAGGTGCAGTGGCTAGATATGAATAAGGATGACTGGAGATGGCTTTGGATGAGAGGAATCAGGGTTAAGTGACTTGCCCAAGGTCACACAGCTAGCAAGTGGCAAGTATCTGAGGCAGGAATCGAACTTCCGTACTCCTAAATCAAGGCCAATGCTCTATTCACTGGGCCACCAGCAATAGAGCACTGACAACTAGAACATCAAAAAGGATTTCCTATATTTAGTAAAGTTTGAGCGGCACTTTGGCATGGTGGACAATCTGTCCATCCATGCAGACAGAAGATGTAATGATGCTAAGTTTGGAGAACAACCAATGATTTAGTCTGCCTGGAACCAAGGAATACTGTGAAATGAGCCTGGGAAAGAAGGCTAGTGTCAGGTTGTAAAGGGTTATGCAAATGAGTTGAGTAGTTTATACTTTATCAGAAAACAACAGGAGCCACTGAAGAGTCTTGAGCAAGTCTTTCAAGGATACATAGTAAATTCATCTAATTTAAAGCCAGAAGGGGTCTTAAAGGTCATCTAATCTGACCATTTTACAAATGAAGAAACTGGGGCCCAGAAAGGACCAGTGCCTTGCTTAATATCAATCATGGGTGGTAAGAAGTAGAGGCAAGATTTAAACCCTTGTCCTCTGGATTCTGGATTTATTATTCTTTTTTTCCATATCACACTATCCACTCAAGTGGAAGAGCCATATATAGAATCTACATCTTTCTTCCTCAATCTCATATGATTTCCCTGATATCATATCTCTCAATGAAAAATACAAAGTCTAAAAATTTAATTGAATGAAATCAAGCATATTTGTTCTGGTCCTTCCAAATTAGAGCTTATGTTATATCCCCCTGAAATTTCAGAAAGATTAGCTAACTGCTAAATCCTTGGAGTTTATCAAAAAGACATGCTTAGGGATAGAAACCAAGAATGAGACCTTATAGAGAGAAAGTTCCCAAAGGCTCTAACGCAAGCTTCAGCATTCACCTCCCTCACAAATACCAACACCCTCCCTGCAATAACAATGCTGATGTAACATATTAGCACCAATGGTTTCAGTCCCATTAAATTGATGTGTGGGAGAGAAAGCAGACATATTTTCATTATGCAGATGGTGAGAAGAAGGCATAGAAACAATAAGAAAGTCCTATAAATAGTTATTAAGCTATTTCAAGGAATCAATTTTTCTGAGCAAAAAATTTCATTTATTTTACATTCATTTATTTACTTCTTCAGCAGTGACTAGAGCTGTGCTAACATTGAGAGGGAAAACAAGAAATATAAAACAACTCTTACTCTTAAGAGAGCTTACAATCTAGTTAGGGAAATAGTATATATACACACACATATATATAAATATTCATGAAAGATTAATCCTATATTTACATATATAAGGATCAAGTGAGTGATGGGGTAATAAGTTTGCTGTCCATTATCACCTGGAGGAAAGACAATTCCAGAGGTCCAGTTTAGCCCATTCTTTATGTCTTGCCCCACTTACCTGGAGAGGTCAGATTTTTAGTAAACTCAACTAACTACACATTGACTAATTGAGTAGTTCTAATAATTTATTCATATGTAAAATAATGGGGGGTTTAGATTAGACAATATCTAAGATGTCTTCTAGCTCTATGATTTTAAGTAAAAGACAAGAAAGGGAAATAATTTTCAAAAAAAAGGGGGTGTTTTATTCAGCTGATATATAAAGCTCCCTCAGGATTACTATCAAAGATGTGCATATAAGGTATACTGATTTAACTCAGTTAGTTGGTTTTGAAAGTACTGGGCAGGCAGCATGGCACAGAATGTTGGATTTAAGGCAAGAGGACCTGAATCTCACCTCAAATATTTATTAGCTGACTAAGGATGATATTTTCAGGCAGAATTATCATATACCCAATGCACCACCACCCCCCAAAAAATTAAATGATGGAAGAAGATTAGAACCAGTTTGGGAAGAAAAAAGAGAATTTGAAACAAATGCCAGAATTTATGCAAGGCCTTTGGATAGTGGTGACAGAAGAAGAGGTGTGAACAGAAGTACAAAGTAGGATGTAGAGAGCAGGTTAATGGGCAAGGGGATTGGAAATAGAAGCTGGAGGAAGTGCAAAGGGAGTAAAAGAAAAAGGAGGATCAAAGAGAGGCTTCTGCTCAGTGAAAACAGGAAGAGAGATGCTAAGTTGCTCATTTCTTCTTCCATTTTCTCTGTAAAGGAGAATGACCTTTTACTGGAAATAACAACAAAAATGGTTACTAGAGGCTTGAGATCCAAGACAAATAAAAGTGATGATAAAAGAATGCTTGAGGGTCCTTAATGATTCCCAGTCAGTCACCTGCTGAGCTGCATCTTTGGGTGCTGAGTCACTGCCAAGAATATCTGAAAGATCCTAGAACTTGGATACAGGTCCCACAAGGTCAGAGAAGGACAGATGTACAGATTTAAAATATATATATATATGGAAGAGAGTAGCACAGAGTACCAGTCAGTGAACAAAACTCTGGTTTCTGGGAAAATTTTAGAACATATCATGAGGTTTAAACACTTTTTGACTAAATGACTATAAGCAAATCACTAAATTCAGCCTCTGCTCCCTCATCTTTGGAAGTGGGAGTTACTTGATGGCTCTTTCCTGCACATAAGGTCCCTTCCAATTCTAATCTATTTTCCTATAATGAATGGAATGATTGATGAGAATATAGAAAGGGAAGCAATGATTATGAAAAGCAACAAAACTTCTTTAAGAATAGGTCAGCCTAGGTTAACATTATTTTTTTTTGATAGATTACTTACCTGGCTGATAAAGGAAATGTTTTGTTATAGTTATGCTTTACTTAGATTTTGACAAAGCTAAAAGAATCTCATCATGGAGAATATTATGAAAATGAAGAGCTATAATATTGAGCTATTTAAAAACCCTAGAAAATGATTCTATCAAAGTGCTGCATTCAAAATGCCAACAAATTTGGAAAGCTCAACAGTGGTACTAGATTTTATGTCTCAACCCTAAAGATAGGCAATTCTAAAGAATTTTCAAATTAACCAAACAACTGTAATCATTTAAAATTCCATCAAGGTTATGCTTTCTGCAAGCCAAGCTTCTACAATATATGAACTAGAGAATTATCAGAACAGACTAATTTTCAAAGAGGTAAAAAAAACCTAAAGACTAATTTGCTAATATTTGCTGGTTTATAGAGAAAACATGGGAGTTCCAAAAAAAAATCTACTTTTGCTTCACTGACTATACTAAACCTTTTACCTAATGTGAATCACATCAAATTGCATCAAGTCCTCAAAGAGATGGGAAAACTAGATCTTCTTACTTATTTCCTGAAGAACAGTTAGAACTGAACATAGAACAACTTGATTGGTTTAAGACTGCAAAAGGAGTATGGCAACTTATATGCATAATACTTCTAGCAAAATGTCAGGCTGGATGAATCAAAACCCAGAATTAAGGTTGCTGGGAGAAGTATCAAAAATTCAAATATGAAGACAATACTACTCTGACAGCAGAAAGTGAAGAATTTAAGAAAGCATCTAGATGAAGATAAAAGAGGAGAATATAAAAGCTGGCTAAAAGCCTAACAATAAAAAACAACAACCTATGACCTTGACAACTGGTCCCATCACACCTTAGCAAACTGGAGAAGAAATGGAAGCAGGCTCAGATATTATATTCTTGGGCTCAAAGATCCCTGCAGACAGTGACTGCAGTCATTTAGTAGCAGTTGGTCCTGAGTGATTGGAGAGCATTTTTCTGAAGGAATGGGCAATGGCCTCCACTGTGCCTTTAGTCAATCAAAAAGAAGTAGGGTTCAGATCCCCAGATTCAGTGTGACAGAGATGGGAACCATGAGGCATTCAGCATGTTAACTTGATATGCCAGGGAATTTGGCAGGAGCCCTGGAGAGAATTCTCTTTTCATTGTGAAGGGCAATGTCACCCAGAGAGAGGTTCACCCCTAGAGGGGGGGACCCATGCCTTGGAAAGTATAAGTTCTAGCTGTATCTATTGAGATCAAATTCTAGGAAATGTAGTAACAGTAGAGCAGCATAGCCCTATGAATGGCAAGCTGATATTGTCCTCGTCTTGAAGCTATTGCCAATTGTGTCACAGTGATGAGTAGCTCACAATTCAAAGTTGGAAAGTTTAAGAAGAGAGATCATACCGATAACTCACCCAAAAAAGAAACAGGTTAGGATGTACTTGATTGTCACATTGTTATCACAAAGCACAGGCTAGTGCTTTCCTAGCCTTGATGATATGCCATAGTGCCTGACTGATATAGGAAGAATTGAAACCATTTAAGGCTAAGAGACTCTTGCACCAATCTCCAATAATCCTGTTTCCTATAAATCAGGCCCTGGGATGGAACAATTCTGGTAAAGGCAAGTGAGAAGGATGCCTTGTACAGCATTCTCCTCATTATAATAAACATAATTTTTGCAACCCACACCTCCAATCATTTGGTAGGTTAGTGTCCTCTTTGTTACTCAAAGATTAGCAGTAGTAGTAGTAGTAGTAGTAGTAGTAGTAGTAGTAGTAGTAATTTGAAATTAAAATTAAAAGATTTTTTTTCACTGAAAGGAAAGCTATTGCAAATCTGGTTAGTACACTAAAAAGCAGAGACTTTACCTTCCTGATAAAGGTCTGTATAGTTAAAGCTATGGTTTTTCTCATATGGCAGTGAGAGCTGAACTATAAGAAAAGCTGAGGACTACAGAAATGATGTTTTTGAATTGTGATCCTGAAGAACACTTTTAGGAGTCCCTTGGACAGAGGAGTTCAAATAAGTCAGACTTACAGCAACTAATTTAGATGATTTACTGGAAGGTCAAATACTGAATCTGAAACTTAAATACTTTGGCCACACAAAGAAAAGACAGGATTCATTGGAAAAGACCTGATGTTGGGAAAAGCTGAAGGCAAAAGAAAGGGAGGGGAAGAGGATGAGATGGATAAATGGTGCCATAGAAACAACATGAACTTAAACAGATTTTGAGAGAGAATGAAAGAAAGAAGGACTTGGCATGCTATGGTACCTGGAGTCACAAAATGTTGGATATTTGAACAACTGAACCAAAACAATAGACAATGATACAGTTAGATAGATTCAAACTTATCAAATAGAAAACTCAATGATTAGTTGTTTGAAATCAACTTAGCAATGGGGTCCCCCAGGAATAAATATATTATATATATATATATATATATATGTTATATATATATTATATATTTTATATACATATATACTTAATTTTGTGCTATTGTTTAGAATTTTTTATCAATAACTTTGATAAGGGATAGATGCTACACTCAATTAAATTTACAGATCACTGTAAGCTGGGAAGGAAACTAACAGAATCAGGATCCAAAAAAATTTTGACAGATAATGATAGTGATAATGATGATGACAGCTAACATTTATATAATGCTTTAAGGTTTACAAAGTGTTTTACAAATGTCTCATTCAGTCCTTACAAAAACTCTGTGACAAATGTTATTTCCATTTCACAGATGAGGAAATTGAGGAAGTCAGACTTTAAGAGACTTGTCTAGGGTCACAAAGTTATTAATAAGCTTATAAGGCTGGATTTGAACTTGTCTTTCTGTTTTTGGGTCCAGCTTTCTATCCACTACACCACCTGAACCAAATCTAATAAAATGAATTCAGGAGGATAAATATAAAGTTTAGCGATTTTGGCTTTTAAAAAAAATCAACTTGATGTATAAAGGATAGGGAGAACAGTTGATCTGAAAACTATCCAGGGTTTTAGTGAACTACAAACTCAATATAAGTCAGCTGAGTGCTGTGGCAGCCCCCCCCCAAAAAAAAAGCAATAGGATTTTGAGTTGTATTAAATGGAGCAAAGCCTCAAGAAATTAGCTGATAATTGCTTTGGTCAGACTGCATCTACATTATGGTGTTTAGCTGTAGGTGTCTCATTTAGGAAAAATGTTGATAAGCCTGAGAGCAAGCAGAAAAGGGAAGAGGACCAGAGATTTAGTACTAGAAAGAACCTTTGAAGGCTTTCCCATCAGTGACTTGTTTAGGATTACAAATCTAGTAAAATCCCATATTGGATAGGATCTGAACCTTGGTCTTTCTGAGCCCTATCCACTACGCAGGCTACTTTTCACAATAAAGATGGAACCCATGTCCTGTAAAGCTTTGTTCGAGGAACTGTAACTGATCAACCTGAAGAAAAGATTGAAGGGGATCATGACAGCCCTTTTCAAATATCTAAATGATTGTCATGTGGAATAAATGGTAAACTTGATCTCTCTGACCCTGGAGGGCAGAACAACAAAAAACCAGGAGAAATGGCAGACTTTAGTCTGGATATAGGCAAGGCTGCCCAACAATTCAAGATGATCAGAGTGGAAAAGGCTGCCTCAAGTATGGGCACGGTCATTGCAAGAAGGTAGATGACCATTGGTCAAGCTGTATCACTAGACTGAGGTACCTTTCAGCTCTCAAAATCTGAGATTCTATGGTTTCCTAAGTTGACAAGTTGAGAAATCAGTAGGTAATGGGGAATAACTAAATGTTTTAAATGCCAATCTAAGAACACACAATAGGCACACCTGTTGATGTCAGAATTCAGTTAGGGAACTACTTCTAGTAATCCAGGTAAGAATCACTAAGGACCTGAATGAATAGAGGGGCACTGATACAAGATCCTGCAAAGAAAAAACCAACTTTGTTGTAAAAACTAAGTTGATATAAAAGTAAAGAAGTTGGGGCAAGCCACTTAACCCCATTAAGGGCAAGCCACTTAACCCCATTTGCCCTGCAAAAACCTAAAAAAAAAAAAAGTAAAGAACTTGGAGGAATAAAAACATCTCCAGTCATGGAAAGCAGGAAAAATTGGGATTAGTATGGGTTGAGAAAAAAAAATTTTTTTTTAGGTTTTTGCAAGGCAAATAGGGTTAAGTGGCTTGCCCAAGGTCACACAGCTAGGTAATTATTAAGTGTCTGAGACCAGATTTGAACCCAGGTACTCCTGACTCCAGGGCCAGTGCTTTATCTACTGCGCCACCTAGCCGCCCGGGTTGAGAAAAATTAATTGAATTTTATGTACATTGAACCCCAAAGTGCTAATAGGATATTGAATTATAAATGTCCAGTTGGGAATGTGGTACTAAAGCTCAGGAGAGATATCAGGACTTGGGAGATTGGAAATCATCCACATAGAATTACAGTTGAAGTTTCAAGAGGATATAGAGAAAAGAGATTTGAAAATCAGTTTTTGGGACATTCACATTGAGGGACAGGGAGAAAGGACAGAATCAGTAAAGGAGATAAAAATAACTGAGCCTTTTAGGAAAAAAAACAGGAGGTTAACCAGGATCACATAGTTTCCTTATTCAGTATATAAAATAAAACTATGAAAAAAACTGGATTAACAGGAACCATTCTCCTTATAATGCTCTGTTTACTCTATGACATGGCAGTAATAGTTTATAACTTTGTTAGTCACATCTGATTACCAATAGTGCTTACGGTGAGCCTACTCCAGGGATTTGACACAAATATGATTTTCAGTGGAAAGAAAACCTTTCAAAGCAGCAATGTGAATTTGTTTCAAAAACATAAAAAGCCTCTCAGGGCCTCTAGAAAGGGCACTTTGTCCAGTAAAGCAATTACTTCCCAGTCACTTGAGCACTTTAGAATGATTCAGTAACTCATAGAGGAAATTTCTGAGAGCAGAAGTTTAGCTCAGCCCAGTAAAAGCAGCTACACTTATGCCTTAATATATATAGAAATCTATTTTCCAGAGCTCATGTGCACTAAGATTTTTCCACACAGGAACCTAAAAGCATAAGGGCGATGTAATATCAGAGCACGATTTATCTTTGAATAAAATATTGTGAATTTGAAATCAAAATTACACAATAAGATCCCTTCTTTAGTTCACAGACTTCAATTCATGGACATTTCCCTGGACAAATAAGCAATAAGGAAAATCAAAAATATCCAGAAGACTAAGAATTTCAGGCATTTCAAATCCAAATGGCTATTTAAACTAAATAAAGTCTATTACTTTTTGACTTCAGAGAGGAACGTACCTATTTCAATTCTGTTATCAGTATCTGTTTCAAGTTCTGATGGTGACCTTTCATCCATCACACAATTTTTCAAGATCTTCTCCCTAGAGTTGCCATATATAAAAAAATCATAAAAGAGGTTTCTAATGTAAAAAAGAAATTCTAATATGAATTCATGATGACCAAGCCTTAGAAAACTCATTCTCACTCATCAAATATAATTCAGTTAGTCATCAAATATTATTTCTACCTCCCTAACATCTTTTACATTTATTCCTTTCTCTATCCCCCCATACAAACAGAATTTTTAGACTATCAATACCTCCAAAATTGGTTTCCTTGCCTCAGTCTTCCCCCTTTCAATCCATACTCCATCTAGTTGCCAGTGGTTTTGTTTTAATTTTTTTTTAAATTTAAGGCAATGGGATTAAGTGACTTGCCCAAGGTCACACAGTTAGGTAATTATTAAGTGTCTGAGGCTGGATTTGAACTCAGGTACTCCTGACTCCAGGGCCACAGGTCCACTTATATTCCCTACTCAATAAACTCCAGTGGCTTTCTACTACTTCTAATATGTTATTTAGATCTCTTTGTTATTGAGTCATTTTTCAGTCACGTATGACTCCTTATGATTCCATTTGGAGTTTTCTTGACAAAGATACTGGAGGAATATTTGCTATATCTTTCTCTAGTTCATTTTTACAGATGAGAAACTAAGGCAATCAGGGTGAAGTGACTTGCCCAGAGTCGGACAGCTAGTGTCTGAGAACAATTTAAATTCAGGAAGACAAACCTTCCTGTCTCCAGGTCTAACACTCTATGCACCGTGGTACCACTTGGTACTCCTATTGATTTCTTTACTTTTTTTTTTTAAAAGGTTTTTGCAAGGCCAATGGGGTTAAGTGGCTTGCCCAAGGCCACGCAGCTAGGTCATTATTAAGTGTCTGAGTCTGAATTTGATCTCAGGTCCTCCTGACTCCAGGGCTGGTGCTCTATCCACTGCACCACCTAGCCACCCCTCCTATTGATTTAAGAGCAAATATAAATTCTCTTTGGTCTTTAAAAATCTTCTCAACCTGGCCTAATCTGCCTCTCCACATTTATGACACATTACAACTTTCCTTTCCACATAACAACTTTCCTCATCTTGGTTTCGATATATTGTGCATTTGCTTCACCCCACTGGTTATGACATGGAAGGGACAACTGTACTTTCTCTCAACTATTCCCACAAATTCTGCAGAACAGCCAAACCCATCTGCTTGCTGTTCTCATCTGACACTTCCTGGCTTGTCTTTATGTCTTGACATGAATTATTTCCCAAGCCTGGAATGTCCTTCTTCCAAACCTCAACCTCTTGAAAGAAATATGGTTTCCTTCAAGACTCAGTTCAAGGGTCATCTTCTGTGCAAGATACACCTTGATGAATATATTTTATACACATACACACACACACACATACACATACAACCTCATTGTAGAGGTAGAACCAAGAGGTGATGAGGATATGAACTAGAATGATGTCCTCAGAGCTGGAGGAGAGGGGATGGATGGATGGATAAATGGATGGATGGATGGATGGATGGATGGATGGATGGATGGATGGATGGATGGATGGATGGATGAATGGATGGATGGGAAAGATGCTGTGGAAGCAGAATAATAAGTCTTGGAACTACAGATTGACTGACAGAGTGAGGGAGTGGGAGGAGTGGAGGAAGCCTCTGGTATGGCAAACCTGAGGGACTGGAAGGATGGGGGTCCCTCAACAGAAATATGGAAGTTGGGAAGGGGGCAGTTACCCTATGTAGTATGGGTAGTGCAAGTGGGTGGCATAATCAGGGTTCAAAGCATCAAAGTCTCTAGGCCTCTTTCCTCTTCACCATGGTTCCATTAGAAAGATAGTAATATCACAAGACAAAGGTTCTAAAAGAATGTGTATAACTAGGATACATTTAGGTTATAGAAAGAAAAAAGAATTATTATCTAAGAACTGAAATATTACCCAAAGAAAAGCTAGTTTATAGTCATTAGTTTAAAGAAAAACAGAGAAAGAAAAGATTTTTTCCTTCATGAACAAATATACTTTACTTAAGAGCATGGGCAAAGTTATGAAACTAGTATTTGCATTAATAGCATTTGGCCAAGGATATAATCATGCTGTAGTATTTGGGGAGCATTATCCATTTGTGGATATTAAGACTTAGAGGGGCAGCTAGGTAGAGCAGTGGATAGAGCACAGCTCTAGAGTACAGAGGACCCAAGTTCAAATCTGACCTCAGACACTTAATAATTACTTAACTGTATGACCTTGGGCAAGTCACTTAAACCTGTTGCATTGCAAAAAAAAGAAAGAAAAAAGACTTACAAAGAAAGTCTCCCTACCACCAGTTGCATTTCTATGTATACCATGAATATTTCTTGAGTCCATTAATAAAATATTTCTAGATATAATCCTATGTCTGAATAACATTTTTCCTTCATAATAAATGTCTTGTAATCAACTTATAATATTGTAATGAAAGTGTTTTTTTCATAATGCACAGGTATCCCTACTTCAGATAAATTTTGGATAGAAAAATTTGGATCCACAAGAGATAAATTCAAGAGATAATAAAACTTCAAATCTTTCACAAAAGGCTTCATTATAGGGTTTTATAAATGTATTCTCTTAGTACATTTAAAATGGAAGATAAGAGATAATGCACAAAATTTTTCAGGCACAAACCTATTATGTAAAGCAAGACATCTAAATTATAAAAAAAAGTTCTTAGTTTCAGAAATAGACAAAAGATGATTTGTTTTGTTTTTGCAAGGTAATGGGGTTAAGTGACTTGCCCAAGGTCACACAGGTAATTATCTGTAAAAATCTGAGGCTGGATTTGAACTCAGACACTCCTGACCCCAGGGCCAGTACTCTATCCAATGACCACATAACTGCTCTTAAAGGCTAATATCCTATTCAGAATTTTTTTTAATTGCAATGCTCCAGACCCTAGGGCAAAACAGAAGAATGTGCAAAAGGAGAGTCCTAAATTTCATGTCCTTAGGCTGTAGAAATCTGATGAATGAGAGTTTAGCTTTCTGAATCAAACTTTATAACCATGGCAAAGGATTAAAATGTATGTGTTTTATGTGTTGGCCCCTCCCAAAAATATAACTGACAGCATTTTTTAATATAAATTTTATTCACTGATTCATCTTTGCTCAGTGATTCCTAATTTTTAACCGGCAGTGCAAATTTTTTTCCAGAGAAGAAAAACTGATAGGAGTTGTTCTCTTGGAATTTTTTTCTGCTACTTTAAATCTGAATGTTTTTTATCTATGGATCTGTCTGTTGGGCAAAACCACTAGAAACTGGGCAACAGAAATCTAGGAGATGTGATTATTTCTGATACCATCTCATTAGTTTGGGGAATCTCTCAACCAGTGTAGGTCAGCACCCTACCTCATATCTTCTCATCCCGTGCAATCTCATAAATCCACTGAGGAGAATCTACCATGCAAACTATTCCCTTCCTTTCAATTATTCATCATTATGGAAAAGCTAACTTTTAAACATCTAGATATGACCAAAAAAACCTAGTTTATCTGGCAGCAGCATATCCTATTGCCAAGAAAGCACCCAAGAGGAAAGAAAATCATATTCTGAGTCCTGACCTTACAAATATCAACTGTCTCCTAAATTGTTTTGAAGTATAATTTGAAGTATTATTCAAGCATATTTTTTAAAAAAACATTCAATTTACTAGGTCAAAAAAAAACACTTTAGTATTAAAGGCAATGGTGTTAAGTAACTTGCCCAAGGTCACACAGCTAGGTAATTAAGTGTCTGAGGGTGGATTTAAACTCAAGCCCTCCTGACTCCAGGGCTGGTGCTCTATCCACTGCACCACCTAGCTCCACTGCACCACCTAGCTCCACTGCACCACCTAGCTGCCCCTCCTAAATTTTTAAAAGCTGCTCTAAAGATTGTGTTCTTAGCTTCATTTTGGGGTACAAAATGCGTAGGACCTACCTGATCACTAACTAAAAATGAAAAAGTGTGACTGGACCATACCACCACTTTGGCTCATTATCACTTTCTTTTTCTCCTTAACATCAAACACCCAATAGAAAAGTTTACTTAAGAGTCTTGCCTGACTAAATAATAGCTCTCAACTTAGTAAAATGTTGCATATAGTTTATAGCCAAAAAGAAAGAGAACTCTGACCAGTCTTCAGGGACCTTAGCAAGTTGTACAGCACTCCCTAAGTGAAGGAAGACAATGGAGAGAATGTACTAAAACTGATTCTAAAATAATGACAATAGTTTAACTTTATGTATCGTTTTTAAACTTTACAAAGAGCTTTTACTCATAACTCTATGCAAGTGCAAACTTTCTTTATTGCTACCTTTCGTTTTTATAGTCATTTTCTCATAAAAAATCAGTTAAACAATACTACTAAATATGATGGTGAACATTACTAAATGACAGTATTGAAATGAGACTATTCCTTTTACTTTGTCCTTACAAAATTTTATTTTATTTCTTATTTTCCACTATATGACTCCAGTTGGTCGAAGTTTTTCTATATTTCTAGTCCATCAAGATGTCATGAAATGATTATGATTCTTGTTTTTCCCCTCACAGCAGCATTTGCAATCTTCTAAATCTACTCTTTCTCTATTGAGAGGAAAGAAATTTAATCACCTCTCCACTAAATAATGTATTATCAACATTTTATAGATGATGAAACTAAGGGGATGAGAAGTTAAATGACTTCCCCAAGGTAACATAGTAAGTAAGTTTCAGAACCTACATTCAAACCCTGATTTCCCTCATTCTTTCCACCACAGTATGTTACATGTGGGAAACAACTATTCAAAAAGACAGGGAGGGCTAGACATTCACGTGAAATAATTCTTTAGCTACATAAACTACATGGTTTCAGGATTTTAACAACCTATGATTTCAGCTGGGAAGCTCATCCTTACCTCTTATTTTCCACATCAAAGAGGGAATTTTCATTGCTGCCCAGGTTACTAAAATGAAGCTTGGCAGCTATTCGCTCACTGTCCCGGACTGCCCGGTCATCTAAAGATTAAAAAAAAAAAATGGTCTGAACAAGCTAATTGTTTCCTGTGGTACAAATTCTCAAAGTGTGAAAAGTGTGAGCAGAGAGGTGACAGAGCAATGCTATTATGTTGTCTCTGGGACCAGCAGAAACCCTAAGAGACACTAAGAAATATCATAGCAATGACACTTGGACAAACAACTAGTATTTTGTCCTCAGTTGAGGTATGTTATAATGACTAAAGGTCCAAAGAATCAAATGGTTTGAGCCTTGAGAGTTGAAATTAAAAGACCCTTTTTTGGAAAGAACTGGCTCAAACAAGTCTGTTTTGCCCATGTTAATAATTCAAAAATTCCTTTCCCACAAGAAGGTAAGGTAACTACTCATCAATAAACGAAAAAGGATATACAATATTGGAAAAGATCTCCAAGTTTCAGGTCTATTAGCACAAGGGTCAATTAGAAGCATTGTTTAAATTGTTTTCAATTTAAATTCTGAAGTAAACACATAAGGTCAAAGTAGGGGGAACTAAAATGGAGTAATAGATAAAAATGAAAGATTTTCATTGAAAACACTAAAAAGGTTCACAAAATATACTGTCAAAATAAAAGATCTATATAAACATTAATAATGCACTCTAACAGTTTTATACACTGGGCCAATTTCTGAGATGGTAGAAGGCACCAAGTTAACAGTAAACCTTGCTGTTTACCAAGGTCTTTGAAAAGGTAGGGGTATGGGAAGGGAAGGGTCTCACCCAGCTTCTCCAGATTTTGTAGCATGTGTACAACAAAGATTCTATAGTCTGTATCTTTCCTGACAACAGGATTGAGTCTCAAATCTAGGTCTTTTAGGCAAGGTAAAGCCTGTAGGCGGGACACCTCTGCTAATGAAGGAATATTGTTGTAATATAAATTCAGATCTTGGAGTGAAGATAAATATTCGATACCCTATTAAGGGAAAAGAAAACTGTTAAAAGATGCTTTTTTTTTTGTAGGTTTTTTGCAAGGCAAATGGGGTTAAGTGGCTTGCCCAAGGCCACACAGCTAGGTAATTATTAAGTGTCTGAGACCGGATTTGAACCCAGGTACTCCTGACTCCAGGGCCGGTGCTTTATCCACTAAAAGATGCTTTTTTGGAAGAGACTAAAAGTCCCACAGCTAAAAGTAGGAATATACTTCTATTTAGCACCCACCTGACGTATGCAGGATAAGGCATGGCTAGAATGTCATTCAGTTGTATGATGGAGCTCCTTTCTGAAGGAGCTAGACTGTAGCAAGAGCACTAGATTTGGAATCAAAGGGCCTGGTTTCAAATCTCCTCTCCACCCCTTCAGTCCCCTTGATCAGATCAATTCTCTCTAGGTCTGTTTTCTCCTATATAAAACAAGGAACTCAGGCAAAGAATTTCCTACAGTCTTCCCAGTTTTAAGTCATGATCACAGAATTTCAGGGATGGAATGGATGTCCATGACTATCTAATTCAACTCACAATGGCTCAAGAATTCCTGATACTTCATTCAGCCTTAGCCTGAAGACCTCTAAAGAAGGAGCCCCCTCCCATTTTTACACAGCTATCTTTTGTTAGGTAGTTCTTCCCTAGATGACAATTCAATTTTCTTCTAACTTTCCATTCATTGGTCTTAGTCAAGCAGAACAAGTCTCATGCCCTTTCTCTTCCAATAATTAAATTTAGCTACCAGGCAATCCCTAAGTCATTAACATGCTGAACATTCCCAGGTTTTTCAGCTTCATTTTCTTCCTATAGCATAAACTTGAAACAGTTTACTTTCTGAGGCATCTTCTAGATGGTTGCTTTTCATTCTTCCAGAATTGCACACAACACCCCCAATATACCTTGACCAGGGCAGAGGGCAGACCATGGTTTTCTCATCTGTTATATCAGAGTCTGCTGTACACATTAAGGCATCCATTCAAACCCTCACATCTTTTTTCCAAATAAATCTGTCTAGCCATAAACTTGTGAAATTGGTTTGTTTTTTTTTTTTTGTTTTTGCAAGGCAAATGGGATTAAGTGGCTTGCCCAAGGCCACACAGCTAGGTAATTATTAAGTGTCTGAGACGGGATTTGAACCCAGGTACTCCTGACTCCAGGGCCAGTGCTTTATCCACTACACCACCTAGCCACCCCGAAATTGGTTTTTTAAAGTCATGTGCAAGGTTTTAATTTCTATTTTGTTTAAAGTCAGATATGGTTATCCTATCAAAAAAGAAAATAAAATTAATCTGACCTGACCTATTCTTGATAAAGCCAATGCCAGTCATTTTCTTGATGCTCACCAACAATCCTTTAATAATGCTTCACAATCTTGCCAGGTATCAAAGTCAAACTCCCTGACCTATGGTTTACAGATTTCATTCTCTTTCCTTTTTTTGATAAATATGACATATGTGCCCTTCTTTAAAACTGCAATATCTCTCTCATCCTCTAAAATCTTTCAAGGGTCATTGGCAGTTCCTTCAAACTCATCTATGCCTAGGGGCAGCTAAGTGGCACAGTGGATAGAGCACTGGCCCTGGAGTCAGGAGGACTGGAGCTCAAATCTGGCCTCAGACACTTTTTAATTACTTTGCTGTGTGACCTTGGGCAAGTCATTTAACCCCATTGTCTTACAAAAACAAATCAATCATCTCTACCTGAACAATGTAGTTCATTTGAGCCAAGTGATCTGATTCATCAGGTACATCTATCATCAATTATTAGCCTTTAAATAGGTGACTTTCCCAGACCTGGAACACTCTCTCCTTATCTTTTTAATTCCCTAGCTGACTTCGAAGTTCAGCTCAAATACTTTCTCCTATTTTTTTTGTATTACTTGAAGTCTTTCTTATCTCCCCCCCCCCCCCCATTATGAGTGCTTTTCTTTCCCCCACTCTCTTCTAATTAGCTTGAATATATTTTGCTTCTCTAAGTATAGGTATACATGTTGTTCCCCTAGTAAAAATGGAAGTTCCTTGAGGGCAGAATTTCATTTTTACTTTTAGTATTTGTTGACTGATTTCCAATTTTTCCTTATTAGCTGTACCTTGCACATTTATGCACTGATATCTGAAGCCATAGGTTTTTATTACTTGATCTTTTCTTAGATTATTTTTTTCTGTGAACTTCTGGAATCTCCATTATCTGACTTTCTACTTTATATCTACTTAATGGGGTGTAGCTCATTGGATCTACCTAGGCAGTTTCTTGCCTCCATTTTCCTTTTTTAGGTTAAAGGCTTTTTGAATAGATAAAAAAGACACCAGGCACTGCAGATGTCTTGCCCAAGGCTCCACTCTATCTGTGAAGAGAAGATTGTCATTCCTGTCTTGTACACTGTGGTACAAAAATCCAAATTTCATTTTTGACATCTTCTTAAACATCTTCATTTCCCAAATCTATTTTTCTCTTCTTGTCCTTGCCTCTGAAGGACAGCAGTCTAAAACATCTTTATTTGTGCACCTAAGGTTTTCAATTATTTTGCCCAAGACTTCATTATCTTTGGCACTGCTTTCTAAATTCCTTCTGACAGTATCATTTGTACTTTGTGAATCATCAGAAGTTGGTAATAATCATCCATTTAGAGAAATCTTTGAAGATTCTCTGTCATATATCTTAGATATACAAGGCAAGAAGACAGTATGACTCTGTTACTTCTATCAGGTTGACAAATCGCTTCAGTCAAGCAATAAGTATTCATTAAATATGAGCCAGGCACAATGCTACTATTTATAGAAAGGTAATTCCAATTCTCAAGAGTTTAACATTTCAACGGGGGAAGACAACATATTTAAAAAAAAAAAAAAAAGGAAGCTGAGAGTGAAAAGGGATGAGGACTAGTCAAAGTTACCCATGGGATCACAGAAGATCTGGAGTGCAGTCTGGGGAGGAAACAAAGACTAGGCAGGTCTGGGTACTCTCCATAAATAGAGGTTCTTGGAGGAATTATCCCTCCAGAGGAGAGGATCTAGCAAGGAGTGGTACTTTGAGGTTTGAGAATGAAAAACTGGGGCATGGTGAAAAAAGTCTGGAGTGCAAACAGGAGAAGAAATCACCAACCACTACTCTTGTCTTCTGATCCTTAGTAGATAATTCTCACCAGAAAACCCTTGTGAATCTACTGTTTCATGCAGAAGATGATTTCTCTGCAGAATATTCATCTTCTCCTTTTCAAAAACAGCCTCATTTTTCTCTTAGCTGTTCAATAAATCTCCTTTCCTTACTTCTTATAACTTTCTTTTACCCTCCAATCTCCCAGCACAGTTCAAGCTTCACTTTTGCCTCTTCAGGTCCTCCTTGGTTTTCACACTGCTTATTCTTCTACTTTTAAAGGAACATTTTACTATGCTTGATGATCTGGAATATGGAGAGGCAGTCTTCAAAACTCATCATTTTCTCTCTTAAGAAGGGAGCTCTACCCAGTAGTACAAATAGTATGACTGTGGAAAAAATTACAATTCAAATCACTGCAAAATTAACAATGCCCTCTTTAGTTATTTAAAGTGAGAGCCTCAGGTTTGGATGATTATTAAATCAAGTTGTCTCATCTCTTTAACAAATTTTAATAACTTAACAGCTACTTTTTCTTCTCCCACAAATCTCTTATCTTTTCCTGCTTTTTCTTTAACTTGCATTTTGGGGGGGGGGGGGCTACTTTCTCCTTTCTCTTCTTATTTTTTCTTCAATCCACTTTTTCTCCTGCCCCTTCCTTTGCTCTTCCTTCTTCTCTTCCAAAGTGAACCCTTTCCTTCTTTTAAATTAGATTCTCCTTTAGCTTTCAACTTCTCAAATCTACTCAACCTTTCCCCTAAATTCAATCTCTGGCCTTCTCCACAATCCTAAAGCTCTCCAAATCACCTTTATGAATACTTCTTATTGAGTGTCAAGTCTTTCTCCTTTTCTTTCTTCTACACTATTTTCTCCTTGGAAAGGTTTAAGAATAATCTTATGAGGTTTTAAGTATTAATAATTCATCTACAAAGTATGTTTCTTCCAAGAAACTGAGAGCAATTTATAAAATCTGACATTTAAATTGAAGTGCCTTCTTGCCAGTGGTGACTATCAATTTCTCTTTTTCAATAAAGCCCAATCTCTATTTCCCATCCCAATCCTGCCTAGGGGAAGGCAAACAAAATACCTTCAACATACCTAGGTTTAACCCCAGTCACACTACTGGATTCTAAGTACTGCTCTATTTTTAGTGGAAAAGAAGTCAAAGAAAAAAAAAAAAAAAAAGTAGATTCTTTGAGAGAAGGGCATATTTTAAAAACTAGGGAATATATGGCTATATATCTCAGGATTCTGGGAGAGTTCATGCACATACAAACACATACCACATACACACAATCCTCCTGCTTTTTAAAATAAAATTTTATGCATATCTTTTGTATTTATATGGCTCAAATTTCTCCTACTATCCTTTCTCTAGTCCATATAACAATGAATATTTTTAAAAGAAACCGAAAAGGAAGAAAAGAAAGTAGCAGAACTGATCCCCACTATTATTTTAATTTTTTTGTGACTGAGATGCTCATAAAATGGTATAAAATTATTACTACATTATAACTGCATAGTTATAAAGCATATAACATGAAATAGACTTCATCTCTAATAAGGTCACTTTAGTTCCTATCTTAAGCCTTCAATCTTCCAACCTCCACTGCATCTAATATGAATAGTCCCTGAGCAATCATTACCACTAGAGGGCTAATAGCTATAGGGTTATTAACTATAAATTTAATAATTCACTAAAATGAAAAGATACAAACTTCCTAAGTCAGGACATAAATTCTTCCTGTTGTTCCTTTACCTTTTAGAATTGTTACTACCTTTTATTAGATCATTCTTGAGGTCATTATTCCTTAGATATGCCTGACTATCACTTTTGTAGTACTATTATTTCTGATGACAAACTCACCCTTCAATAAACAGTGAGAACCAAACTGGATCAACCAGTTTAAACTCACTCATTTTACAGATGGCGGAAAGTGAGGTACAGAGAGATAAAACAATTTGCCTCAGTCATGCATCTAGGGTAAAGTAGATCCAAAACTAGTAGTTTTAACATCTATCTATACACAATAAGAGATCAAAGAATCATTAGAAACCATAGGATTTCAATTTAGGGTTCAATACCATCCCTCTCATTTTACAAATAAGAAAACAAGTTTAAACAGATAGTACTTTGCAGTATTGGAATTTGAACTCAGATCCTCTGACTGCTACAGTTCCCTCCTCTGCAGACAACTGAAATTGTTTTCCAATTTCTTCAATTTTCAACTGTTTTCAATTTTTTTATAGCTGTCATATTTGAGTATCTGGGTTAGTGGGTACTTAATATAGTTTTGTTGAATAAATTAGACATTTCTGAAAAATTTTTCAAAACCTATATAAAGCCCTCCACAACTGGACACCAGTATATTTTTCTAAGTTTGTTTCACATTCTTCTTTCTTTTCAAGGAAACTAGAATACTGCTCTTCATCCTTGTGGTGACTACTACTCTTCACTCTTGTACCCCCAAATACAGTACTTCTCTGCCTCCCTTCCTTTGCTCGCATTTTCCCTGCAGCTAGAACTGTCTTTCTCCTGTTCATCTATTTTATTTCTATCCTGCCTTCAAAGCTCACTTCAAACTTTGCCTGAATCTCCTGATAAGTAATGTCCTTTCTCCTCTGACTTCTCATAGTTCATTTACTCTAAAGAGTTTTTTAGTAAAATGATTTTCCATTGTCTATCACTGCATGAGTCAGAAATTATAATTTTGCTTCTATGATCAATTGCTAAGTAAGGTTGATGCTCAATCTCAGATAGAACTTAAGATCCTTTTGATAAGTGCATTAGCAATTATTACAGTCATTTTGTTTTCCCTAAGGCAATTAAGAAAAGTGCTTCTTGGTACTGGAGCAATGAATCTATACAGAACAATCATATTAAGCAAATATCGTCGACTGCAACGCAATCATGAGCAACGTTTATTTTTTCCAGTTATTTTACCTAAGAAAGGAGTCAGCCAACTCCATGATAAAATGTAGAAGGGGAAACCTAACCCTACAGTGTTCTGAAGTCAATGAAGCAAGAAGATTACTGCTAAAAAAAAAACAACTTAAGTCTTTTTCAGAAGACATCCAGGGAAGATCTCCTTGGACAAGAACGAACAGAAAAATTAAGTAAGCTTCAGACTGACTGGATTCTGCCTAGGATTAACAGGGAGATGTACTAAGGCCATAGCTTGAAAGTCATTTAGACTTTTGCTCTAGATTATGTTTTGTTCATAAGGTAAGCAGGTCCCATTAAATATCAGTCTAAGAAGACAATCTGAAAGTTTTAGTTCATTTGAAGAGTAGCTGGAAAAGTAAAGAGAAAAGATTTATGCAATGGGTATGTAAGAAGAATGCCTCCTTTTGTATAGCATTTAGGACACAGGGAAAAAACCACAAATTTTGTGTGTGAGTGTGTTTAGAGAACCTTTGTGTTATGTTAGCTAATCCTGACTCCCTTTGCTCTGCCCAGGCCTGCTCCTATCTTCTTTCATGCCAGACTTTTTTTCTATACTGTTAGGGCTGGAAAAGTTTCCTTGCCTTCCAGTCCATCTTCTCTTCCTCTTTCAAATGCTCCTAAAAAAAAAAATCATCTTTTGAGGGGGAACTTTCAGTATCAATATAAATTTTCCCTTAATTAGGAAGAGAAATTAATAAAAATAAAATGCCAGTAAATCTAAGTTTGAATAGATCTCAGCTATCTAATTTGGTCTAGAAAGCAAAAATGGGAAGGTTATAATTTTCTTTGAGTAGGCATTCTCTATCCCTTATTTCCTCTCAAAAAAAATTTTCTACGGTGGCTAGGTGGCGCAGTGGATAGAGCACTGGCCCTGTAGTCAGGAGGAACTGAGTTCAAATCCAGTTTCAGATACTTAATAATTGCCTAGCTGTGTGGCCTTGGTCAAGCCACTTAACCCCATTGCCTTGCAAAAAAAAATTTCTAAAAGTACGGTTGATGCACAATATTTGCTATGTTTACCTTACTGGTTGCAGAATATCACAGAATCAGATGTGCAGAATTGCATAGGACCTTAGAGGTCTGATTTCAAAACCCATGAAGAATCTTTTTCTTCAAAATTTTAGTGATTATCCATTCTCCATTTGAATACTTCCAATGATGAGGAATCCACAGCCTCTTGAAGTAGCTCATTCTACTTTTGGACATCTAATTATTAGGATACTCTTCCCTATAATGAATTAAATCTACCTCTGCAACTTCCAACTTCTCACAAATGCTCTTATTTCTGTTCTCTGATGCCATAAAAAACACTGATAAACCTTCTTCCATATGCCAGACCTTTAAATATCTGAAGACAACAATAAGGTCTCTCCCCAAGTCTTTTTTTTTTAGGTTTTTTTTTTTTGGCAAGGCAAATGGGGTTAAGTGGCTTGCCCAAGGCCACACAGCTAGGTAATTATTAAGTGTCTGAGACCGCATTTAAACCCAGGTACTCCTGACTCCAGGGCCGCTGCTTTAACCACTATGCCACCTAGCCACCCCCCTAAGTCTTTTCTGCTTTCTGATGATAGACTAGCTATGTGACCCTGGGCAAGTCATTTAACCTGTTTGCCTCAGTTTCCTCAAGTGTAAAATATGGATAATAGTATCTACCTTACAGGGTAAGGTAAAGTCATAGCACAGTACCTATGGTACATAATAGGTGTTTTAATATTGTTTATTCCCTTCCTTCTTTTCTCAAGGTTAAATATTCCCAGTTCTTACAACCAGTTCTTCTATACATGATCTACAGTCCTCTCATCATAGGTGACTTACCTGTAGACTAGAGATTAAATTTCTTGATAGATCTAAGTATCGAAGATTTTTAAAATCTTTGAAGGTCTCACCAATGGAAAGTATTTTTCCTACATAGGATCCCTGCAATGAAAGAGACTCCACCAATTCTGAAAAGAGATCATTAGCAAATGTATTATGTTCTTCCTCAGGAGATAAATAGCTGAGTTAGAGATAAAGGACCTTCCTTTCAACCCCTCCCATCCCTTGGTGATAGTCTGGAGCATTCATTCCCAGAAAGCCTCAGGGAATGAAGCTCAAGGTAAAGCAGCAGTGGTCAAAATGTTATAGGAGGACCACTAGGAGTCCCAGAGACAAGACAATAGCAAGGTGTCTGGGAGGTCAAATCTATTTTCATAACAATACTAAGACATTATTTGATTATTAAAATATTTCTCCCCTTTACAACTATATATCTGCAGGAAATTGGATTTTCTTCATATACTTCAAAACATAAATCAACACACTGAATGCAGAAGCAGATGAGAATCTAGCTGTCTTCTATTAAGCCAGACATTAGACACTAGCAAAGATGTGCAAAACAAAACCAATCTTTTCATTTTTTGTTTTGTAAGTTATTTTCTTTATTTTTTTTTTTGTTTTTTTTCCAAGGCAAATGAGGTTAAGTGGCTTGCCCAAGGCCACACAGCTAGGTCATTATGAAGCGTCTGAGGTCGTTTTAGGAACCCAGGTACTCCTGACTCCAGGGCTGGTGCTTTATCCACTGCGCCACCTAGCCACTCTGTGAGTTATTTTCAAAAAAAGTATTTCACATAATGCATTATTGTTGTTTAAAAATTTTTTAATCCAACAGCTTAAATTTCTAATACGGTAATTATTGAGAGATATAACCACTTAATAAAAATTTTTGAAATCTCCAATAATTTTTAAGAGTAGAGAGGAGGTCCTAGAAATGCTGTTGTAATGATTTTGAGTTAGAGGGTTCAAATTTCAGGGTTTTTTTGCTTACTATGTAACTTTCAGTAAATAATTTCCTCTTTGGGGTTTCAATTTGCCATCTGAAAAATGGAGGAATTAGACTAAATTATCTCTGAGGTCCCTTCCACTCTCTAAGAAGCAATAGAGATAGGCCCACCAAAACCAATGGCTATTTGAAAACATCAAGAGATCGTGTCAATTTTTTTAAACATTCTTGAAACAACAAAATCTTAACTAATTTTTTTTAAATGCACACACACTTTAGGAATGTCTGTATTACAAAACCAAAACAATAATAACATCTTTAAGGGGAAAAAAAGACAAGATGCTTATTTCTAGTTTATAATGGAGGGGCCAGAGGGTTGATAAAGTGCTTCAGGATGTCTAAATTACAGTGTCAGACATTAAGGAGACCTGGATTTCAGTGCTCTGCTGTGCTGCTGATGCTAATCTGGGCAGGTGCCTTCCCTTTGTTGAGGCTCAGCTCTCTCCTCTACACAATGAAGGGTGGACTGGTCCCTTCTGGCTCTAAATTCTATGATCCTAAGACAAATGCATTTCTAAAGCCAACATCCTTCAGTGGAGCAGTGGAAACCCAAGGAAGAACAAGGAAAAACGTGACTGGCCACTGATAACTTTTTTTTTAGGGTTTTGGGGTTTTTTTGCAAGGCAATGGGGTTCAGTGGCTTGCCCGAGGCCACACAGCTAGGTCATTATGAAGCGTCTGAGGTCGGATTTGAACCCGGGCCCTCCTGACTCCGGGGCCGGTGCCACCTAGCCGCCCTCGCATTCGCTTTTGAGAAGGGACAAACTGTGGTGAGCAGGGGCCGGGGCCGGCCGGGTCAGCCGCAGCCCCAGCCCTTCTTCAGTGGAGGGAGGCGCTGGGCCCCCGCCCCAGGCCCCTGCATCCCAGAAGGAGGCTCGAGGCTGCAGCCGGGTCAGAGACGCCCCCCAGTCCGCCGCCCCAGCGCCCCCGCCCTGCCGGCGCCCCTCGGGCCGCACCCGGCTCCTCCTGGGTCAGGGCCCCCAAGCGGCGGAGCACCTCCACGTCCAGGTCCCACTGCGCCGCCATTCTGGCCCCGTCTCTCCGGGCTGGTCGCCGGGGCAGCCGCGTGGGACGCCGGGGCAGCCGCGGGGCACGCCGGGTCAGCCGCGGGGCACGCCGGGACAGCCGGGGCCCGCACCCACGGCGCGCCTCCCCCTCGGCTGACCCCCGCCTCGCACTTCCGCCCCCAGCTAGCCCCGCCCTCCTTCCGTAACGGCCCGCGGCCTTGCCTCGCGCCCCTCGGGCGGCGCCTCGCCCCGCGCCTCGTGCGCCCTCCCGGCTGGCACGCGCCACTGCCGCCCCCTCAGCGCGCACGCGCGCGCTCCCCGCCCCGCCCCCGCCCCACGGCCGTTACTGGCAGCAGCCCTCTGCCCGAGGCCGCAGGGACCATGGTATGGAGCCAGCCCAGGCCGGGGCCTCGGGCCCACCCTCGGGCCCACCCTCGGGGAGGGGACTTGATGAGGAAGGGGCGCCCTAGTAGGCCCGGGCCTCAGTTTCCCGCATCCCTTGGCCTGGCACTTGAGGCCAAGCGTGGGGGGCGACCTTCCGGATGCTCGGGCCCCCAGAAGGCAGGCCCCGGGGGCCGGGCACCCCCTGGCAGCCAGCCCGAAGTGTCGGGTGGCCGGTCCTCGAGCCTTGGCCTTGCCTGGGCTGACGGAGCCGAGGGCTGGCCGAGATCACCCAAGGACTAGCTTTGGAGACCCCCCCCCTTTTAATAATCAAATCTTACTTTTAACCATGCTATTCATCTTGTGGACTTACTGTCACAGAGATTGGGGGGGGGATTAGAATTTTTTTTTAGGATACAATCTGTCCAAGATTTCACCAGTGCATTAATCATGAAAATCAGAACAATAGTTAAATTGCTCACTTTAAAAAATTACTGTGAAGTAAATAACACAAATATAGACTAACCAATTCCCATTTTATACATTTAAAAAAAAAAAGGATTTAGAGACTTGCCTGTGATCTCAGAGTTCAGACCCAGACTGACCACTTCAAGTCAGTGACAACAAAAGTGACAAGTCTGAATCATTAGTCAAAGCAAAGACTTAAAGAAATTGCTTTTTCAAGTTTTTGCCCCCACTAGTTCATCACCTTGTTTTTACAAGTGGGGTCCATTTTAGTTGAACACATTTGCATTTATAGACATCCTGGTTTTTCTATCTTATTTCAGTTTAAGGCTTTAAAAAGCAAAAAGTGGGTGAGATAGAAAACCCATCTATGAATAGATGAGCTTATATTTCTAATGGTGAAGTTTATTGACATAGTGGGCTCATCACTACAATCTTTAATTTTCTTTGGTCGACAATAACCACCAAGAGGAATGAAAAAGCCCAGAACAAACAATGAACTCATTTCTTTGTAGATAGAATCTCCAAAGAGCCTTGCATTCATTTAATATATCCCAGTGCTCCAGGTCATAAATCTCTTCATTTTCCATTTAGGAGGAACCTGGGATGTCTCATGAATCAGCAGAGGATTTGTTTCATTTTAATGTAGGAGGTTGGCACTTTTCCGTTCCTAGAAGCAAGCTTGCTCAGTTCCCAGACTCCCTTCTGTGGAAAGAGGCATCTGCCTTGACACCCTCAGAAAGCCAACGGCTATTCATCGACAGAGATGGATTCACATTTCGGCATGTGCATTATTACCTCCATACCTCCAAACTCTCCTTTTCCAGCTGCGCAGAATTAAATTTGCTATATGAGCAAGCATTAGGTTTGCAGCTGACACCTTTATTACAGGTAAGATATCAGCATTCAATTGACATGTGAGTTACCATCTAGATAAGTTTATGTGTAGTTTTTACATAGAACATAGATCAATGATTTGACATGTCTTGATGAGAAACTGTAACGAATGATTCGTTACATAAAACTAATGTACAAGATTGTAGAACAACTGACCTTGTTCCATGCCTACGTTCAATAAAGGCTCCTGAGCAGGCATTATCCGTCATCCATTCTATTATCTCAGAAAGTCATTGATTGCTTCTTCAAATTCTCTAGTAGGCTTTATCCTGAAGCTGATATTGGATGTTTTAAAAATAAATGAAAAGTTTGGAGTTAATAAAATTTAATAACATACTTCTGTAATGTTAAATTAGGGGCTTTAAACATAGTAGAAACTTAATTTTTATTGAAGTAATTGGACCATGTACATATCTGGTATTTTTTTCCCCCCTTGATAATGGAGCTGAGAATAAACCTATTTTTCTCAACAAGTTCTCTCCACCCCTATAGTCCTACTCCAGGATTTTATTAGGCTCTAGAGGGGATCAAGAATTTTCAAAGGCTATGCAGCAAAGTGAAAATGCTAGTATATTTTACCAAGCTAGAAAGTTCTCAACTGTGCACCAACCTTTAGTCATCTAAGAACCAGCCTAACTAGGTTGGTAAAGCTATCAGACTGATCACAGAAAAGTGGGGCTTTATTTTTTGCTACAGCATCACAAAAAGACTGTCTACTTGGGAAATGAAAGTGATAAAAAACCAAAAGATAATATTTTTTTAAAAGACGCCAAGGCAGAAGACCCACATGTGACCTCAAATAAGTCATTTGCCTTCCATGGACTTCAGAAAATTATTTTTAAATGTGTAAAACAAAATACAAAATGCATGGAATTGCAAAAGGAGCACATCATACTGAAATACAGATAACATATTAAAAAAAACAGATCATGGACTCTAAAATCTTTTGGTTTAGATAATCTATGAGTCTGGATATTCTACTTATGGTCAGATGCAATTCACTGATCTAGCAGAATGCTGCCTTCTCTTTTTTATTGAAAATTAAAAAACATTGAGTTCCTTCCACAGCATATATAATACCCTTTAAAATAAGAAGAGGGCAGCATGCATAGTACATAACAGAAAGAGAGCTAAATTTGTAATTTTAGAAATCTGAATTCAAGGTTTGCCTCTGCTTATTACTTGTGTAGTTCTGTTCAAGTCTCAACCCACTTAGGCCTCAGTTTCCTAAAATTTCTTCCAATTCTAAATCTAGGGTACAGAGTCAGGATGACAGATGAGAAATAACAGCTGATCATTATCCCAGTTTACCTCCTCCACAACAATATAAAAAATGTGCCAGAACCAACGCTGATCAGAAAAGTCAATCAAAAGTCATGGTTATTTTTCCAGCCCAGGGCAGCTTAGGAAGACAGGTCTGTGGATTCTGGGTGGAAGCTGGGCAGGAGCACTGAGTTAGCAACAATGGTTGGTGAGTGTTCCAGCATCAGGAAGTGGAGTCACTAGGGTAGGAAGCATCAGGACAAAAGAGATCTCCGGGAATCCCTGAACTAGCACTGTTCAGGAATAGTTGCCATCTTTTGCCCATTATCTAATTCCAGGTCATAGATCCGGGGTGGAGAAGAGAGGTCCTAAAAGAACACAGGGCCCAGCTGAATACTATAGCAAGAAACATGTTTCAGAAATTTAGCTGTGCTGTGCCTGAGCCCAAGAGCAGAGAGGCAACTCATTTGTAACCTTTAGCCAAGCAGTGAATTGCATCCTACCATAAGCAGAAAGACCAAAGGAAAATTAGCAGTTAATTCATTCTGAACTTCTAAAGTTTTTCAGCAGCTAATAGTGACTAAGTCTAGTATCAGTCTACTGAATTCAACTATACACTGGCCAACAGACCCCACTTGCAAATAAGACCAGGAAGGCAGTAAACAGATCTCTCCACAGATGATACCATTTTAGAAGCACCAGGAACTTGCATCTTTATCTATGAGAGAAGCAGAAGGACATGAAAGGACAGTAAGATCAGACCAAATATCCCCTTCTCTCCCAGGAATGAAAAGATCCCACACTAACATCCAAAGTCAAGAAGTAGGTTGGAGTAATGAGCAAATTAAAAAAAAAAACCCAACCATAAAAAGCTGTGACTGGAAAGTTCAAGACTTAAATACAAAAGAAGAAAATGACTTGAAAACATCTATAAGCAAAGCCCCAAAGAAAAACGCTGATTAGACAAAAGTTCTACAAGGATAACCAGAAGAGTTAAAGGAGCTTAAAAAAATAATTTCAAAAATCAGCTGAAAGTTATGGAAGGAAAACATGAAAAGAGAATGAAAAACATAGTAAAAGAGATAGAAATATGACTAAAGATAACTCTTTGAAAATTAGAATTGCTCTGAGGTACCACCTCACACCTCTCAGATTGGCCAATATGACCAGGAAGGATAATTATCATTGTTGGAAGGGTTGTGGGAAATCTGGGACACTACTACACTGTTGGTGGAGCTGTGAACTCATCCAACCCTTCTGGAGAGCTATTTGGAACTATGCCCAAAGGGCAACAAAAATGTGCATACCCTTTGACCCAGCAATACCACTACTAGGTCCATACCCTGAAGAGATGATGAAAAAGGGTAAAAACATTACTTGTACAAAAATATTTATAGCAGCCCTGTTTGTGGTGGCAAAGAATTGGAAATCAAGTAAATGTCCTTCAATTGGGGAATGGCTTAGCAAACTGTGGTATATGTATGTCGTGGAACGCTACTGTTCTATTAGAAACCAGGAGGGATGGGATTTCAGGGAAGCCTGGAGGGATTTGCATGAACTGATGCTGAGGGAGATGAGCAGAACCAGAAAAACACTGTACACCCTAACAGCAACATGGGAGTGATGTTCAACCTTGAAGGACTTGCTCATTCCATCAGTGCAACAATTGGGAACAATATTGGGCTGTCTGCAAAGGAGAGTGCCATCTGTATCCAGATAAGGAGCTGTGGAGTTTGAACAAAGTACAAGGACTATTCCCTTTAATTTAGGAAAAAAAACAGATATCTTATTGTCTGATCTTGTTACCTCTTAGACTTCTCTTCTCTTCTTTAAGGATATGATTTCTCTCTCATCACACCCAATTTGGATCAAGGTACAACATGGAAACAAAGTATGGGGCAGGGGGAGGGAAGCAAGATTGGGGTGGGGAAATTGTAAAACTCAAATAATATCTTTATTAAAAATAAATTTAAAAAAAAGAAAATTAGAATTGGCCAAGTGAAAGCTAATGATTCCAAATATAACAAAAAATAATAAAACAGTTTTGAAAGACTGAAAAATAAAGAAAATGTGAAATATAGGGAAAACAGCTGGCCTGGAAAATAGATCAAGATGAGATTTTTTTTTTAAGGTTTTTGCAAGGCAAATGGGGTTAAGTGGCTTGCCCAAGGCCACACAGCTAGGTAATTATTAAGTATATGAGGTCAGATTTGAGCTCAGGTACTTCTGCCTTCAGGGCTGGTGCTCTATCCATTACACCACCTAGCTGCCCTGAGATGAGATATTTTTAAGAATCATTGGACCACCTGTAACTCATGATCAACAGTTAATTGTCCCATCTTCCTTTGAGAGGCCAGTCCACTCTTCGGGAGTGGATCCCCCCCCCCCCAACTATAGTCTCATGCCTCTATACCTTTCCTTACTGCTTATTTCCTCATGGCAGCAGCTGCTGTTGCACTGCTTGATGTTGCTAATCTTTCTTTCCTTTAACTTCTGCTAACTAAAGTAATATCTAAATAAACTTTTTTTGTCCCTAAAAGGGGGGGAGAGATTTCCCTCAAATTCAGCAGATAGCAATGAAGATTTGGTTTTACTTGCCCCTACTTACAGACATTCCTCTCCCCTCATTGACTAAAGCAGGCAAAAATCTTTCATCTCTCAGGCTCATCTCATTCTTTACCCCCCCCCAAAAAAGATCATAGTTTATCAAGATACATTGTAAACATATCACATCAAGAGTATCTGTAATGTAGAAAAATCTTTCAGAAAGGTATGCAGAATGAAGGGACAGGAGGAGCTGGATTCTAAACCTTTGAGGACACTGACCCCAGTAAGGGCATGATTTAATTTTTATTTTGAATCCCACAAAATCCACACACCTTTCCTTAACTTCTCATCCTTCCATTAGAGACTCATTTAGTTTAAACCTCACTTCCACACCTAGTTTTAGCTTTCTAGAAGGCAGTCCTGCAATAGCATTTATTAGCTGCTATTTGCCAGGCATTGTGCTCAGAACTTGTGATAGCTGTATGGGGAGAGAAATGGGAGATGTATCAGAAATATTTTGTGAAGGAGCAAATGACAGGGTTTAGATTAGATTGGATCTGGGGGGAGCAAGATGGAGGAGTTGAGAATGACACGGAGATTGTGAGCCAGGATAACTTTAAAAAGAGAGAAGGATTTTAGGGGATGGGGAAGATAAGAGTTCAGTTTCAAATATTTTAAATTGAAAATGCCTATGAAACATCCAATTCAAGATGATAGTGATGGAAGACTATGGAGCTCAGGAGAGAGACTAGAAAGTGGATATATAAATTTGTGAATCAATAGCATAGAGATGATAATTGAATCCAGAGACTATAGCTTTAAAATGGAGACTCCAGAACAGAGCTCTGGGGGATTCCCACAGTTAATAGAAATGACCTGGATTAAGGACTAGCAAAGGGAAATGAGAAGGAATGCTCAGCAGTGTTCCAAAAGACTAGAAACTATGACAAAATGATCTGAAAAAACAAAGGACCAAAAATATCAGGGAAATTAATAAAAAATAAATAAAAAGGAAGGTGGTCTAAGCAATACCTGTTCTCAAACTATATTATAAAATAGTAATCACCAAAGAAATAGCCAAGAAACAGAGGGGTGGATCAGTGAAACAGATTAGGTACATAAGACAATAGGAAGCAACTAAGTGATGCTGTGGATAGAGCACTGGCCCTGGAGTCAGGAGGTACAAGGCCCCAGCTTTTGGGATAAGAACTCACTATTTGATAAAGACTCCTGGGAAAACTGAAAAGCAATAGGATACAAACTAGGTATACACAAAAACTATGTACCAAAATAAGGTCAAAATGGGTGCGTGATTTAGACTCCTCAAGCAAATTAGAAAAGAATAGTCTAGCTCTCAGATCTATGAGAATTCATGGAGAGCATTATGAAATATAAGATAGATTTTTTACTATATTAAAAACTTTTGTACAAATAAAATCAATGTAATCAAGATTAGAAGGAAAACAGAAAGCTGGGAAACAATTTTTATAACAAGTGTCTCTGATCAAGACCTCATTTCTTAAATATATAGAAAACTGAGTCAAATTTATAAGAATACAAACTATTTCCCAGGTGAAAAAAGGTCAGAGGATATGAACAGGTGGTTTTCAGATACAGAAATTAAAGCTCTGAGAGGGAGGGCATGGGAAGAAGGGGGAAAAAAATCAACATATGAGGAAATGCTCTAAAATATTTTTGATTAGAGAAATGCAAATTAAAACAACACTGAGATAATATCTCACACCTATCACATTGACTGATGTAACAAAAAAAGGAAAATGAAAAATTTTGGAGAGCATATGGGAAAATTGGGACACTAATGCACTGTTGGTGGAGTTGTAAACTAATCCAACCATTCTATAGAGCAATTTGGAATTATGCCCAGAGGGCAAACCTAACCAGCAATACCTCTACTAGGTCTGTATGCCAAAGAGATCATAAAAGAGAAAAGGATCCATATATACAAAAATATAACAACTCTTTTTCTAGTGACAAAGAATTGAAAATTGAGGCAATGTTCAATAATTGGGGAATGACTGAACAAGCTATGGTATATGATTGTAATGGAATACAATTGTGCAATAAGAAATAATGGATAGGCAGATTTCAGAAAAACCTGAAAAGACTTGTATGAACTGATGCAAAGTGAAAAAGCAGAACCAGGAAAATCATGTACACAGTATCAATGACATTGTGTGACGATCAATTGTGAATGACCCAGTTATTCTTAGCAATACAATGATTCAAGACAAGGACTCATGAAGGAAAATGCTTTCCATATTCAGAAAAAGAACTGATGGACTCTTGGGGAGAAAAAGCTTAGAGAAGAGAGAATATCCAGGAGGAGAAGGTGACCAACCAATAATTTCAAATTGTTGAAAAGGAAAAGGACGTATAAAGGGACCATAAGATTGGCCAATTAAGAATTCATTTGTAATTTCTGAATGATCTATTTCAATTGAGGTTGCAGAGAGTATATAAGCAAGTGAGAGGAGAGGAGTGGAGACATCAAGAGTAGGTGACTTCTTCAGGAGAAAATGTAGAATTATAATGTTGGGAGATAATGTTTTTTTTTAAGAATGGGGGAGACAGGTATGTTTGTAGACAGAAGAAACCAGTAGATTAGGAGACAAAGATCAGAGAGACAAGGGGGGGGGGGGGAGAATTATGAGGCAATCTGCTGAGAAGGGAGGGCATGGGAAGAAGAAGAAAATGCACTTTGTAAGCAGGGAGGCAACAAGTCTTAATGAATAGAGAACCAGCCTTGGAGTTAGGAAAACAAGCTTGAATTATGACCTTGGGAAAGGCACCTAACTTTCAGGGCCCCAGACAAATCTCCAAAGTCAGAAACTGCAGAGTGAATGCCCACTCCATTATAAAAAGAGTTCACTCTAGGAGTGCATGATTCCAGAGTAAAGGAAAACGGGGTGGCTAGGTGGCACAGTGGATGGAGCACCAGCCCTGGAGTCAGGAGTACCTGAGTTCAAATGTGACCTCAGATACTTAATTACCTGGCTGTGTGGCCTTGGGCAAGCCATTTAACCCCATTGCCTTGCAAAACAAACAGAGTAAAGGAAATCACAGCCACAGTTCTAAAAACTCTAAAAAGTGTGTAGGTTGTGTATGTGAGTGTGTGTATATACACTATTGCTATTGGCCATTTAGTATCCATATTCTCTGAGTTCATCAAGCTAAAAAATAAGAGAAGATGCTGCCTAATGCTTTGGTTTTGCATATCTCGTGTAAACTACAATTTAGATACTCAAGTACTCAATGTTATAATCCCTAAAATTGGATGTATTCATGGAAAAATCCCATAGTTATTTCTTTTCTATCTGCAGTTGTACTTTTCAGCTTCACTCCTCTCAAGACATTTGGGACAGTCAATGGGACATAATGAAAATAGCACTGATGAGGACTTGGGTTTGAATCCTGATTTTGCTACTTTGTTACCCATGTGACTGGGCATGTTTCTTTTCTTTGGGCCTGAACAATGATTACTAAACCTGACTGTAAAACAGCCCTGGCTTTCCTAGCAGAGGGACTCGTTTATGTGCCATCATGTCCACAGGAGATGTGGGTTTATAGAACATAGAGCTTATATTTCTTCTCTCACTACCTCCTGAGGAGTGCCAAACTTGGAATCTGTCGTTGCTCTACTTGTAAGCGAGCAATCCACAATTGACCAGCGGCTCAAAAACATTTTCCATGTACTCACTGAAGCCAGGTCTTGTGTTTATCACAAATGATGCCAGTATGGGGAAAAGATGAGCAGTAGTCTCCCATCTTTCATGATGCTGGAACAGAGTACTACTACCCTTATTCTCAGAAATATACTTCCAAGAACAATGAATTAAAAATCTAAAGATTGGACTCAGGCACTTCAGTTTCTCTGAAAAATGAAGGGATGGGATTAAGAAACTTCAAAGGTCCCTTGAAACACCTACCTTGATCCACCTTTGAGCACTATTGTGATTTACTATTCACTGGGATTTTGGATTGGTCATTTTTCATTCTCTAGATTTTGATTCATCTGTAAAATAAACTGATTTCAAATGTCCCTTCCCTCTCTATGCCACAATTTCCTCATCTGTAAAATGAGATGATTTCAAGTTCCCTTCTAGCTCTAAATACAATGACATCTGATGAATAAAGCCATAGTATGTCTTTCCCCCTGTGCCATAACCTGTTAATGAATGGTTGATAAATTCATAGCCATTTAAGATAACTGCAATCATAAAAGAGAATTCCTCTCTGAACTACCTAGGATGTCTTCTAGCTAACATTCAGTCACCTAACCCAAATTTGCATTTCCCAAAGGAATCCCCCCCCACCCCAATTTACTTAGAGAAGGACCTTATCTAGTCCAACTTCCTCATTTAGGAAGCCTAAGGAAGTTGTTAACTTGGTCCAAGGTCACACAGGGAAATGTATTTCTTGTCAGGGAAATGTATTTCTCCAAATGTTACATCAGTGGATTTTTCTGCTCCACAGTATCAACCTGGATTTCTTCATATAAGACAGGCAGACAACAAACCCCATGTAGGAATGTAGAAGAATATGAATATTTTTGGACCAGAAGAATACATGTATATGTGAATATATAAATATATATATTTTTTGAATGTATATATACATATATACATACACACATGTGTACAAGTATATATTTATATGTATATAGCCTCTGATGGACTTTTTATATTCCTGAACAAACACAGGAAGCCAACTTGTTAGTCCTGAGCATGATTAAAATCCATGCTTTTGATTGGCACCTCCCAACAAGCAAGGACTGAAATGTGGTTTTTTTATTTTATTTTAAATGTGGCATGGTAACCAAGCATCCTTTTCTTAGAGGATACAATCCATGACAGGCAGAACAGCAGAATGAGGGAAGAGCATTGGATCTGGAGTCAGAAAATCTAGATTCAAATTTTTATGTCCAGATTTTAAAAGGAAGATTGTTATTTGTGAGAGTGTTAAAAACAAGCCAGATTTAAGTGTTGTCAGAAAATGACTATTCCTGGGGGGGGGGGGGGGGGGCGGGGTGGTGGAACAAAACCCAGAAAGATGATACGAAAATAACCCACAAGAAAGCCTCCATGCCTGCCTTGTCAGAGGAAGGAGGTTTGAAGAGCCTCAGTGGACACATAGGTTACATGTCAAATAGGAATGATACCAGTTCTATCTACCTTCCAGATTTGCTGTGATGAAAGAACTTTATAAATCTTAAATTATTATTAGGAGCTTAAAGGAATGTTTCTTTCTAGAGCTGAAGAGGTATATAATTTTTTTTTTTAGGTTTTTGCAAGGCAAATGGGGTTAGGTGGCTTGCCCAAGGCCACACAGCTAGGTAATTATTAAGTGTCTGAGACCAGATTTGAACCCAGGTACTCCTGACTCCAAGGCCAGTGATTTATCCACTCCGCCACCTAGCCGCCCCAAGAGTATATAATTTTACTAAAATTGTCCATGATTTCTTAATTGCTAAATCAAATGGTCAATTCTCAAGTATTTTGTCATGGATTTAGAGGTAGAAGGGATCTGAGAAGTTATCTAATCCAAAACCTTCATTTTGTAGAAGAGGAAATTGATATCCAAAGAGTTGACCTTGTTAAGACATTTAATCTTGTGAGACCTCTGTTTCTATATCTGTAAAACAGGAATGACAGCATCAATATCTCAGAATTATCATAAAGCTCAAATGATATAACTGTATATGAAAGAACTTTTAAATAAAAGGTATAAATCACTAAAAAGATATGTTTCATATTTTAGTTTGGATTTGTGGACTGTATCTTAGGACTGAAATGTACTCTTTAAGAAAAAATGAGAGGAAAATTATAGACCAATTTTCCTAATGATATGGATATAAAAATTTTAAATATTAGCAAAATGATATTAACAATTTATCTTGGATAATACACGACAATCAAGTAAGATTTATACCAGAAATGCAGGGTTGGTTCAATATTAGGAAAACTATCAGCATAATTGACCAAATCAGTAACAATCCTAGCAGAAATCATATGATTATTTCAACAAATGGGGTTTTGGGGTTTTTTTTTAGGTTTTTGGAAGGCAAATGGGGTTAAGTAGCTTGCCCAAGGCCACACAGCTAGGTCAACAAATGTTGAAAAAGCTTTTGCCAAAATATAGTACCCAAAGAGCGGCTAGGTGGCGCAGTAGATAGAGCACCGGCCCTAGAGTCAGGAGTACCTGAGTTCAAATACAGCCTCAGACACTTAATAATTACCTAGCTGTGTGGCCTTGGGCAAGCCACTTAACCCCACTGCCTTGCAAAACCCTAAAAAAAAAAAACCCAAAAACAAAATATAGCACCCATTCCTATTAAAAATGCTAGTGAGTATAGGAATAAATGGAATGTTCCTTAAAACATTAAGTTGTATCTATCTAAAATGATCAATAAGCATTATATGTAACTGGGGAGAAACTAGAAGCATTCTCAATAAATCAGGGATGAAACAAGGATGTCCATTATCACCACTACTATTCAATATTGTGTTAGAAATAATAGCTTATTAGAATAGGTAATGAAGAAACAAGACTCTCATTCTTTTTTAGATGACATGATTTTATCCTTTAGAGAACCATAGAAAGTCATTTAGAAGGGCAGATAAGTGGTGCAGTGATAGAGCATTGGCCCTGGAATCAGGAGGATCTGAGTTCAAATTCAATTTCAGACATTTAATAATTACCTAGCTGTGTGACCTTGGGCAAGTCACTTAACCCCATTGCCTTGGAAAAAAAAGAACAAAATCAGATAAAAAAAAACTACTTAAAACAATTAGCAACTTCAGCAAAGTTTCAGGATATAAAAATAAATCCACAAAAATTATCAGCATTTCTATATATTACTAATAAAACACAACAGCAAGAGAAATTTCATTCAAAGTAACAGTAGACAACATAAAATACTTAGCAGTCTACCTGCCAAGGCAGACTCAGAAACTCTATGAAAACAACTATAAAACATATTCACACAAATAAAATCAGATCTAAACAACTGGGCAAATGTCAATTGCTCATGGGCAAGCCAAGCTAATATAATAAAAATGACAATTCTACCTAAATTAAATTGCTTATTCAGTACCATACCAAGCAAACTTCCAAAACAAATAGTAACTAAATTCATATGGAGGAACAAAAGGTCAAGAATATCAAGGGAATTAATGGGGGAAAATGCAAAGAAAGGAAGCTTAGCCATACCAGATCTAAAATTATAAAGTTTCAGTCATCAAAGCTGTTTTGTACTGGCTAAGAAAAAGAATGGTGGCAAAAGAAATAATAGTAAATGACTATAGTAATCTGCTGTTTAATAAGCCAATGATTTCAACTTCTAGGATAAGGATTCATTCTGATAAAAACTGCTGGGGGGAATGGAAGATAGTATGACAGAAACTAAACATAGGCCAACATATCATACCCTGTACCAAGATAAGATAGAAATGGATACAGGGTTTAGAAATAAAAGGTGATAGTGATATAGTAAGCCAAGAAGGAGAAGGAAGAGTTTATTTGTAAGATATATGGAAAGATGAGTAGTTTATGACCAAAGAAGGGAGAGAAAATATTATAAACGACAAGATGAATAATTTTGATTAGTTAAATTGAAAAACTTTGCACAAACAAAACCACTGCAACCAAGATTAAAAGGAATGCATTAAATTGGGAAAAATATTTATCAGTAGTGTTTCTGACAAAGAACTCATGTCTAAAATATGTAGAGAACTGATTCAAATTTAGAAGAAGTCATTCCCCAATTGTTAAATGGTCAAAGGATTTGGAAAGGCACTTCTCAGATGAAGAAATTAAAGCTATCTACAATTCTATGAAAAATTGTTCTAAATCATTATTGATTAGGGAAATGCAAATTAAAACAAAACAACAAGGTATCACTTCACACCTATCAGATTGATCAATATGACTAAAAAGGAACACGAGCAATGTTGGAGGGGATGTGGGAAAACTAGGGTATTAATACATTGTTAGGGGGCTGTGAATTGATCCAACCTTTCTGGAGAGCAATATGAAACCATGCCCAAAAGGCAATAAAAATGTGTATATTCTTTGATCCAGGAATACTACTAATAGGTCTGTTTTCCAAAGAGATCACAAAAAAGGATAAAAAAACCTATATGTAAAAAATTTTCATAGCAGTTCTTTTTGTGGTGGCAAACAACTGGAAATTTAGAGGAAGTTGTCTCGTGTATTATGTCTTTAATTTTCTCTCTAATGATTTCTTCTTCCATTTAGATTTGATTCTTCTTTCACAACATGATTAATATGGATCTATGATTAGAATAATTACACATGAAGAGCCTTTATTAGATTGCTTTCTATCAGGGAGAGGAAAAGGAGGGAGGGAGAAAATGTAAAATTCAAAACTTTGTTTAAAAAAATGATTGGTGGGGGGTGGCTAGGTGGTGCAGTGGATAGAGCACTGGCCCTGGAGTCAGGAGTAACTGAGTTCAAATCCAACCTCAGGCACTTAATAATTACCTAGCTGTGTGGCCTTGGGCAAGTCACAATCCCATTGCCTTGCCAAAAAAAAAAAAAAAAGACTGGTGAAAATCTACCATTACATGTTGTTAGAAAGACATATAAATGTTTTTTTAAAAAGAAAAGAAAAAAAATGAGAAAATGCCAAACCTTTTCCTCTTTTTCTTACTTTTATTCTGAACATAAGCCTTTCCATAACAAAATAGAATAAAAAGAAGATGATTAGAATCCAAATTAGGTCTCAATACACCTTAGGTCTCAAAATTGAGGGTCATGATCCAAAGGAACCAGAGCAGTTGAGAAAACTGTTTATTAGTGGCTTGAACTTTGAAACCACAGATGATAGTTTAAGAGAATACGTTGAAAAATGGGGCACTCTCACAGATTGTGTGGTAAGGAGAGATCCCCAAACAAAACATTCCAGAGGCTTTGGCTTTGTGACTTATTCTTGTGTAGAGGTAAATGTAGCAATGTGTACTCGACCACATAAGGTTGATGGGCATGTAGTGGAACCAAAGCTGTGTCTAGAGAGGATTCTATTAAATCCTGGTGCACATCTAACTGAATAAAATTTTTGTTGGTGATGTTAAAGAAGATATAGAAGAATATAATTTAAGAGACTTCTTTGAAAAGTATGGCAAATTTGGAATTATGCCCAAAGGGCAATAAAACTCTGCATACCCTTTGATCCAGCAACATCATTACTGGATCTATTTCCTGAAGAGATTATGAAAAAGGGTAAAAACCCCACATGTACAATTCATAACAGCTCTGTGGTGGCAAAAGATTGGAAATCGAAGGGATGTCCATCAATTGGGGAATGGCTGAACAAATTGTGATATATGTTTGTGATGGGACACTATTGTTCTATTAGAAACCAAGAGGCATGGGATTTCAGAAAAGACTGGAAAGACTTGCACGAACTGATGTTGAGTGAGATGAGCAGAACCAGAAGAATATTATACACCTTAACAACTACATGGGATGATGATCAACCTTGATGGACTTGCTCACTCCATCCGGTGCAATAATCAGGGACAATTTTAGGGGATTTGTGATAGGAAATATCTTCTATATCCAGAGAAAGAACTGTGGAGTTTGAATGTAAAGACCAAAGATTATTATCTTCAATTTTTAAAAATTGTCTTATGTATTACATAATTTTTCTACCTCTAATATTTCCTTTCTTCCTTGTGGATATTTTTTTCTCTCAATACATACAATTTTGTTCTATGCATTTCATGGAAACAAATATAAAGACTATATCAGACTGCCTTCTGTTGGGGAGGGGAAGGGAAGGAGGGAGAAAAATTGTAAAATTCGAAACTTTGCAAAAATGATTGGTAGAAACTACTATTATATATAATTGGAAAAAATAAAATATATAATTTAGGGCAGCTAGATGGCACAATGGATAGGGCAGTGGCCCTGGAGTCATGAGGACCTGAGTTCAAATGCCGCCTCAGACACTTAATAATTGCATAGCTATGTGACCTTGGGCATTGCCTTAAATAAAATTTGAAAAATAATTTTTTAAAAAGTATGGAAACAATAGAAGTTATAGAAGATTGACAGAGCAGAAAGAAGATTTGCTTTTGATGGTCATGATACAATTGAAAAAAATTGTTCAGAAATATTCTATTAATGGGCATAACTATGAAGTGAAAAAGGGCCTTTGGAAGCAAGAGGTGCAGTCTGCTGACTCACAAAGAGGTTGTGGAGGTTGCTCAGGCAATTTTATGGGTCAAGGAGGAAATTTGGGAGATATTGGAGGAAACTTTGGCCTTGGCAGAAACTTGGTGGAAGAGATGGCTATGGAGGAGATGGTGATGGCAAAATAGAGGCAGTTATGATGGTGGAGGTGGTGGATATAATGGATTTGATGGAGATGTTGGCAACTATGGAGGTGGTCCTGGCTAGGGTGGTAGAGGAGGTTGTTATGCTGTTGGTGATGGAGAAGGTTACAGAAACCAAAGTGGTGGATATGGTGGTGGTGGAGGAGGATATGATGGTTACGATGGAGGAAATTTTGGTGGTAATTTTGATGGCAGTGGGAATCATAATGATTTTGGAAATTATAGTGAGTAGCAGCAATCAAATTTTGGACCCATGAAAGGAGGCAGTTTTGGTGGAAGTTGCTCAGGCAGACCATGTGGTGGATATGGTAGCAGAAGGTTCCAAAAACTCGACAGAAAAGGGCTATAGTTCTTAGCAGGAGAGAGTGAGGAGTTGTCAGGAAAGCTGTAGGTTACTTTGAGACAGTTGTCCCAAATAATGATGATCCATACTCAGGAAAAAACCCTTCTTGTTCAAGACTGTCATAGGCACAGTTTGCAAAAAAGTGCAGCTTTTGCTTAATGCAATGTAGTGCCAATTAGATGTACATTCCTGAGGTCTTTTCTTATCTGTTGTTGCTTTGTCTTTTTCTTTTCATTAACTCAGGTATCTTGCCCTGTAAATTGTAGCAGTGGTACCAGGAATAAAAAATTAAGGAATTTTTAACTTTTTTAAAAAAAAGAGAGAGAAAAGGATTACACATAAAATTGTAAATCTATTATGTACACCTTGCTTTTAATTTGAAATGTATAATAGTAATCATTTCCTTCCTTTGTTTCTTCTAACTTCCTCCACCCTAGAGAATGCTACCATCAGAAACAAATATGTACATATTTCCCTCCCCCTTTTTTTTTTTTTTGCTTCAGAAGATGCATTTGGGCTTATTTTCAGGGGCTATCTGGAGACTGGCAGTCATTCCTGCAGAAATTATTATTTGAGTTATACTCTCTGCAAGGAAGTTCTTCATGTCTTTAGTGCAGTGAGCACTAGCTGAATACCAGACTAGTAGACCTCTTTGGCCATCTCACAAAACAAGTGACAACATTAAATCAACCTACTTCCTTATAACTGTTTGCGTGTAGCAGACTTTTTCAGTTTCAAGAACATAAATGGCTGGAACAAATTCATTCTTGAGGCTTTCTTTCCATACAGACGTTATTCATGAATTGTGTCTATACTACAATTGTTTATTTGGCAATAAGTTTCAAATTCATCAATTTACATAAGTGTTTCCCTCTCATCCAAAGGTGCTTGCTTGGGTGTTATGTTAAATATAATTTATATTATAACTTATTTTAAGTATTAAAGTCAATAATATTTATTTGTTTTACATTTTTTATAATTCAATAAGTTCATCCTCATATTATAATGGATATAATAAATACCTCCAATCTGCTGAAGATCTTAATTGGGGCTTATTTTGGGGGTAGGGTTTATATTATGAGCATCTGAAAACTCATGCTAGGGTTTGTTTTGGGGGAAACATGGTATACATGTACATATATAATATGTATATGCATATGCACATGCACATGCATATGTATATGTATATGCATATGTATATGTATATGCATATGTATATATTTAAATATATATATGTGTGTATATATATATATATATATATATATATATATATATATATATACTAGCCAAACCTTTTTAGTATAGCTGTAAATCAAGTTCTAGTTAGTTAAACATGCCAATGTGAATGTCAATATTACTGACTTTTTTTTAAAGTTTTTGCAAGACAATGGGGTTATGTGGCTTGCCCAAGGCCACACAGCTAGGTAATTATTTAGTGTCTGAGACTGGATTTGAACTCATGTACTCCTGACTCAAGAGCCGATGCTCTATCCACTGCGCCACCTAGCGTCCCCTATTACTGACATTCTTAAGTCTTGTATTATTTAGTAGGATATAATAGCATAAAATTATTTTAAAAATAAAAAATAAAGGGGTGAACCAGTATTTTAGAATGGCTCTCAGCCTGTTATCTTATATTACTACTTTTTTGATGATATATCAAAACACTTTCCTTAGGTAAATTGGATTTTATTTACCCCTTTATTATAATTTCACATTAGGGAAACTCAGATGATTAACCAAATCTATAACTTTTTCTATCCCACAGACTCTAGATAATTTGAAGGAAGGGAAACATCATTTACGTGTGAGGCCTGCAGATATCCCTGTTGCTGAGAGAGCCTCTCTGAATTACTGGAGGACTTGGAAGTGCATCAGCAAACCTTCAGAGTTTCCAATGAAAAGTCCAGCTTTCACTGGTATAACCTGGGAAGCAACTGACCTGGAGTTCAACCATTTTCTCCCCAACTACTCGCTTGATCAAAATTTCTCTATTAATCCTATAGGATTTTTTTGCTTCAGAGCTCTGTTTTCTAGGCTGCCATCTTTTAGAGTCTTAATTCCACCTCAATTAACATTTCTTGTATCTGTGTCCTTTTTGCATTTCTCCTTATCCTTCTGAGCCTCAGTTTCCAATAAGAATTCTTCATTTATAAAAACCATACAAAAATGCTTTTATTCCCTTCTCATAGATGCTCATATAAAATTGTTCCATAAACCTAAAAGTACATAAAACTATAGAAATCTGAGTAGTTATCAGCTGTTATTAATATTACAGCTACACTAAAGGCAGGGTTTCTAGAAAACAATAGTTGTTTTGACAACTTTCTTTAAAAAATGCTAAGCTCAAAACTTAACTGAAAATTCATAACAGAGTTAGAAATTGGGTTCCCTAAGCAAAAACTTCATAAAAGAGACCCAAGTAAGGACAATTCTACCCCTGAGCTTTGCCCCATTAGGAGGGCTGCTTAGGCCCCATTTTATCTGGAGAGAGTAACCCTTGCAGGTACTGTGCCCCTTGAGTTTCCAAATTTTGCAGGAATTTCTAGGACAGGAGCAGGTGCAACTCTGGGAGCCCTTTTCTTTTTTTTTCTTTTTTTTTCAAGACAATGGGGTTAAGTGGCTTGCCCAAGGCCACACAGCTAGGTAATTATTAAGTGTCTGAGGTCGGATTTGAACTCAGGTACTCCTGACTCCAGGGCCAGTGCTCTATCCACTGTGCCACCTAGCTGCCCTTTTTTTTTTTGTTTGTTTGGGGTTTTTTTTAGTTTTTTTTAGCTTTTCTTGACCTCTGTTTGGACCCCTTTTGCTTTTTTTACTCTAGGGCTGCATGATAAAGCACCCCTGGGCCTCATGGATACCCCACTTCTGGACACTGAAGAGGAAGTACACTACTGTTTTCTACCCCTGGACTTGATCTCCAAGTACCCTACCCTGGTGACCGAAGACAATCTGCTGTGGCTGGCAGAAAACGTGGCTCTGATAGAGTGCGAGTGTAGCGAATTCCGTTTCATAGGTGATTGTAATGATTTTCTGCATTTCTGAAGACTTACAAACACATTTGCATATTTTCTCACATCTGTCTCTTGTATTTTGTTTGGAAATTCTCCACCCCCCCACCCCCACCCTTTAGGCCCCTAAACCCAGTTGCCTCTTACAGAGAGTCCTTTTCAAATAATGATTTGTTCTTCTTAGCCCTGGAAAGCAGAATTGGGTACAGTTAGTCTTAAGTTGTAGAAAGGAAAATTCAGGTAGGATAAAAGGAATAGCTTCCTGATAGTGAGAGCTATCTAAAAGTAAAATAAAGGGAAGGCATTCTCCAGTATTTGAGATAGGCAAAAGGATGACCAAGTGTCTGGGATTACACAAAGAGAATTCCTATTCAAGCATACTTAGACTTCTGAAGTCCCAACTCCTCAGGTTCTTTAATTCAGATCCCACTTAATGCCCAATGGCAGGCCTGTCTCACACTATAGCCTGCATCAATAGAAGCGAGCAAGCATGTGAGTTACTGGCAGAGCCCAGGGACATGGAAATGATTCAAATTAGGCTCCCTGATTATCCTTCTAAGGAAAATTTTTACATCTTTATTTCATGATTGTGTGAGAGAAAAGGTAGCAGCAGTTTTGGTGTCAAGTGTTTCTGGAGAGGCAGCATAGTTTAGTAGGAAACAGTCTACCCTGAACTTCAAGAAATAAACTTCTGTGATGGTCTTACCATCATCTTGAACTTGAATAAGCTCCTGCTGCTTATCCTTATTTACAAAGTCTCAATTTTTCTCACTATTAAATGAGTCCCAGGTAATGATAAGAAAACTGTTCTCTACCTTAACTGATCATTGAGTAAGAAAAAAGGCTTTAAATGATCACACATTAAATGGAATCATAGAACATATTGGGTCAGAGGAACCTTATGAAATAAGAATTGATTCAAAGAGCTCACCAAATAATCAGTGACTGATGATCACCCACCCCTACCCCACCACTCAGAACAGAGAATGTTAGAGCTGGAAGTTGCCTTCAAAATCATCTCCAAATCTTACATTTCACAGAAAAGAGAAGGATCTTGAAATTAACTGGCAGAATTGGAATTGCCTTCTCCAGAGTTTTAAAAAAGACTATCCCCTCCTATCTGACAGGAAACTTCTCTCTTTCACTCTTCCAAATCCTGCTCAGCATTCTTAGAGAATATCAACAAGTTGAAGACTTGTCTGACTTTCTGATTATGTAAAAATAGCTGGATGAAGTAATACCTGAGCTGGGCTTTGAGGATAAGGTGTGATTAAATATTAAATATTTCTCAATATAGCAATTACAAAGCAATCAGTCATATGCTTCTGAACCTCCTAGTTAATCACACAGGATTTTAGAGTTCACTCCATTTCTGCCAAACATATTCCAGTCCAGGCAGGGACAACCTGGATGTACAACCTGCCAACCATGGCTTCTTGTCCAGCCAACTTTTCTCTGTCAAGAGAACTGCCTCTTTCTGGAATGACCCAAACTCTTGCCAAGGGATTAAAATGATAAATGCCAGGGCAAGGTATGTCCTGCCCTGTAGGCATAGGCTTGAGAGCTCCAAACCTAACCAACCAGACCTAGGCCATCATAGTTTTATACATATAACACATTTAAAACAAATCAAAAGTCCAATCAAATTTAATTGAAAGTGATCACAAATTGTTTCAGACCAAGAACTATCTAGGAGAATCAACAGCACTGGAAAATGGGGGGAAAGCATAGAAGATGAAAAATGATTTAAGGTTTGAATAAACATAAGACTAAAAAAAAGTTCATTAACTCACTGTGTTTTCTTTTTTGCTTTTCAAGTGAATTTTCTCCGCTCACAGAAGATTTTGTTACCAGATAATTTTGCCAACATTGATATATTGGAAGCAGAAGTGGACATTCTGGAAATTCCAGAGCTTACAGAAGCAGTTAGGGTGCACAGGATGAACATGGGTATGTCCCCCAAGGGAAATTCCAACATCCTCCCCAACTCCCATTCTAGGATAACTATGGCTAAAGCATTTTGTAAACCTTCAAGTGTTAATATAAGCTGGGAACTATGAAATATTACATCAGAGAAACCATGTGTTTGGAAAGTGCTAGACTTTAAAAACCAGAAGATCAAACTTCACTCTACAAGTTGCATATCTATAAACAAACCAAATGGCTTCTCTAAGTCTCAGATTTTTTCCATCTGTAAAATAGGGATAAAATCATTTTCATTTCTTACTTTGCACATTGTAAGAAAATTTTTTTCATAAACCTTAAAGCATTAAAAATGAATTGTTTTGTTATTAATTAGAAGGGGGGGGGAATTAAAAAGTTCACCTTACTCTCACATGCCAGATAACCAACCATCTGGCATTTGGTTTATGTGAGAATGAGAAAACGAAGAAAATTGATCATGGAAACTGGATTCTAATATACTTGGGACTCACTCAAACGGAGAAGTCAAATTTAAACAACCAAAATCTTATTTGGAATTCTTCTCTTCCCTACTTCCCACCTCACTGAATGTAATGTGCTGTCCATGTATTGGGCACCAGAAATGCCCACAGGTCTATACAGAAAAGGTAAGCACTTCCTTTGAGACTCTCCCTGGGGAAAGTTTGTGGTGGATGGATAAGTTTATACTATGAGCATAGAGTGTGCTTAATAAAATTAAATAAAATTAATTTTAAAAAATTTTTAAATGGGTGATTAAATGAAGAAAAAAGAAGGTCTAGAGATCTGACAAAATCTAGCAAGAACAGAACTTTAGGAAACAAGTGATGAATGAAGAAAAAGCTGGCCAGAAAAAGAGAATTGTGGAAGGAATCTTGACCCCTTCCTTCTCTGTGGCTTGGAGGGAAGCCAGTTGGATAAGTACACATATGCCTCTCCCCAAGGGTAGAAGGAACTTGGTTGGGGGCGGGGAGGGGGGGGGGGAGGCAGATCCTCCCATTTGTGCTTCCTCTCTCTCTCTGCCCTGCTGCCCACTCTCCTGGGCTCTGATTCTACTCTTGCCCTCACCTATTTGCCCCTTTTGGTCCCAATTCTTTGTGGTTCCAGCCCCACTCTTGCCCTCCAGACCTGTGCCGTTCCAGTTTGCTGCTACTCTGAAGTTTTTGACCTTTAGTATGCCATTCCCCAGGTTCTGTGAGTCTACAGGAACTACTTTACTATCATTATTCCAAGGAATGTATTATATAAAAAGCCACCTTAGTTGGAATTTCTATAAATGGTGTAAATAGCCCGTGTCTTTAAGCAAACATATACATTTCCCCCCTTTAAATAGTATTTTTCCCAATAATAAAACACAATTTTTAACATTCTTTTTTAAAATAAAATTTTGAATTCCAAATTTTCTCCCCTCCTCCTTCTCCCCCTTCTCCAAGATAGATAGTAAGTAATCTGATATAGATTATATATGTACACTTAGTAGAAAAATGATTTAGGGAAGCCCTCTTATCCCTTCCCTAGTAGGCATTTCTGTGTGAGATTCTAGTTTTAGAGCTTTATAAATCATCTAGTTCTTCCTCTTTTATTTCATAGATAAGTACATTAAAGCACAGAGGGGGAAGTAATATGCCCAAAGTTACAGACCTGAGATTCTAACCCCAATCCCAAATCTAGCTCCTTTCTACCACCCCACAAAGCCAAGTCTAAACTGAGCAAATACATTTGTGTTCTGTTGGTTTTGTCTCCTTCCTGAAGATGTTGGGGAAAGCTGATCCACAGTCTCCTTCAGATAACTGTAGTGGCAATCCTGAGTCCATAAATGTACAACTGAAAATTCCACTTAATTGTCTCATTCCTCTAACCCAGTCATGTCACCGGCTCAGTGAACAACACACGGCCTTCATTCCCCCTATACATTAACTCATGTCTGTCCAGCGTTTCACCAATTGATGTCTTACCCATTCCAGTCTTTCTATTCTCTCTGGCTCCCCCCACCCCCATCCTCCCCAGCACAGACCTTGAGAATGTATTGCTTAAACACTTACTACATGTGTAATGTAGTGTAGCCATTTAACCACCAGAGGATAGTATATCCCAGCACACATGACCCCTTCTCTTACGAAGGCAGGCTCACCCTTTATTAGGTACTCCTCGCAACACCAGGAAATGCAAAGCTTTACAGTTATCTTCTCAAAAAGAAGATAACCTCTATCCCTTTTTCCACCCTATTTGTAAGTGGAAGGGCATCTTCCTTAGTATAGGACAGTGGTTCTTTAACTTTTTGGTCTCAGAACACCTTTACCAAGTATAAAATTATTGAGGATCCCAAAGAGCTTATGTTTTATAGGTAGCTTATAGCTGTTGACCTTTTATCTTATTGGAAATTTAAAAGGATAACTTAATTAATTCATTTTAAAATAATAAAATCATTATGTTAACATAAATGGCTTAATTTTAGGAAAAAGCAATGTTTTCTAAAACAAAAAAATTAATGGGAAGATTGGCATTATTTTACATATTTTTGTAAATATCTTTAATATCTGACTTAATAGAAGATAGCTATGTTTTCATATCTTTGTATTTAATCTTGTTTTAATTGCTTTGGTTTAAGTACATGAAAAAATCTAGTCTCAAATAGATAAATAGTTGAGAGAGTGAGTTGTATTTTAACAGGTAAATAATATTGTAGTGTTATTAAATTTTTTTAAAAAACTTTTTGGGGGTCGCTAGGTGGTGTAGTGGGGCAGCTAGGTGGCATAGTGGATAAAGCACCAGCCTTGGAGTCAGGAGTACCTGGGTTCAAATCCAGTCTAGACACTTAATAATTACCTAACTGTGTGGCCTTGGGCAATTGCCTAGCTGTGTGGCCTTGGGCAAGCCACTTAACCCCATTTGCCTTGCAAAAATCTAAAAAACAAAAACAAAAACTTTTTGGACCCCTTGAAAAGGGTCTGTAAACTACAATTCAAGAACTCCTGGTGTAGGGGAATGATCTTTGTGGATTTATCCAATTAAACATCTGACTGTATCCTCCACCAATTCAGTCATATATCTCTCTTATTTACAGACTTTATCCTTGTTGCCTGCAAATATACCCTTGCCTCCCTAATCCTTAAACAAAACAAAACTAAAAAGCAAAATAAACACCCCCCCCAGTTTTGAACTGCTAGATATCATCTTATATCATCTTATATCAATTCTCTCCTTGACTAAACTCTTAAGAAAACATTCAACTTCTTTTCTCATTCAGTTCTGCAAACTGATTTCTGATCTCATCATCCAGTTGAAAAGTCCTTTCTCTTGCCTTATCCTTCTTGACACCTCTATAACCTTTGCTACTTTAGATCACCTGCCATCGTTATCTTGATAGACCTTTTCAACTACAGATCTCCTCAGCTCCCATGGAAGGGCTTTGTTATGGAGATGATTCTCAGATCTATTTATCCAATCCTAAACTCTATTCTGAATTCCAGTTTCACATCTCCAACTGCTTCTCAGACATCTTGAGCTAGATATCTTAGACCCTGCATATTCACAACAAAACTCTTTCTCCCAAAAACTTCTCTTCCTAACTCCCTCATTATCATCAAGGGTGCTACCATTCTCCCAGTCCTTTAGCTAGGCATCATCCTCAGCTCTCACTCTCTTTTAGCTCCCCCCCACCCCCACCCCAAATCCAATCTGCTGCCAAGGCTATTGGAGTATCTCACATATGCCCCCTTCCTTCCTCTTGCAGTGTTCACCATCCTGATACAAGCCTCATGACTTTAAATTTGAAGTATTATAATAACCTACTGGTGGGTCCCCTGCCATTGGTCCCTCCCATTCCAGCCCATCCTTCACTTAACTGTGAAATGACTCTTCCTATAGCACAGGTCTGACTCTGTGATCACTCCCCTCCCTTCCAGTGCCTTTCTATCGCTTTCAGGATCAAATATAAAATTCTCTCAACATGCCCCTAAATTCTAGTTTTCTCTCACTTTGCTCCCCTCTATATACTCTACATCAACAGTCTTCCTATTTCTCTCACACGCACTCCTCTTAACTTTTTTCTTTTGACTAGCAAGCCCTCCCTCTCTCTGCCCCTTGTCTTCCTTGACTTCCATCAAGAGTCAGGTCAAACAAATTCTTTTCTAACCTTCTATCCTACCTCTCCAGTGCCTACTTTCCAAGGTTATCTGCTATCTTCTCTGTATAGGTCTTGTACATGTTCAGTTGTTAGCATGTTGATCCTCATTAGAATGAGAACTCTATGAAGGCAGGTACCATGTGTTTTTGTATCCCCAGAGGAAGTGCTTAATAAATGCTTATTGTCTAGTTCTTCTTCCTTTGTGCTATATTTTAAAGGATTTCTAAGAGGGTTAATATGATATAAAAGAGGTAACCATATTATCAGTTTGACTGTACATACACATATGCATATCCACACATACATACATGTATGTACAGATGTCTATGTGTTCATAAACACACATTTTATGTATGTGTATATATAATATGTTTACTTAAATATATAATATATAATGTTTTTCCCAGTACCATAGAGTCAAAAGAAATAAAAACAATATAAAATAAGAACAACACTACCACAATATTTCTATTTTTTTTTCCTGAGAATTAAGAAACTCACAATTTATAGGTATGTTCCCAACCCAGGAATGCCTAGTTCTAGATTCTGGACCAGGATCTACTAGGGTCTTGCACTGATTTTCCACTCAGAGTCTACCAAAATATCAAAGTCCACTTGTGGAATTGAAAACCAGGGTTCCTTAGTTGAGGTCTGTCTCAAGGGAAGCCACTGGCCATCTGTATCTGAATACTTTTCTTCCTCTGGTACTTTACTTCAGTTTTTCCCACCTCACTACTCAACTCATAATCCTCCCTTTGCCTGGAGGCATAACTTTGGCATCACAGTCTCATGACAGATAAGGCTCTCCAGGGCCAGATGCAGCTATTCTTTGTGGCAGTATTGTCATTCTTCCTTTTCTCTCTCTCCTCTCCAAGGTTGTGCCTGGACTACACTATCCATCATGTCTTCTCTAGCCTTTTGGTTCTTTCCAAAATAGCCAATGCTGAGTGAGCATGCCCACTTTTGGAAACTTTACAAAGAATGGTTAAAAAACATGAAATCAAGGACTTATCAGTTAGAACATAGATATAATTCCTGTTACAGCTCTTTGTTTATTTCTTGTGCCCTCCCCATGTCATGAGCTCCACAACAGCAGGTACTGAATCTTATTTAATCTTTGCCATTACATTTTTCTCAGATCATTTCCAGTACACATTATATAATAGATTGCTACTATTCATAAATATTTCATAAAGTTCATGTCTAAATACTGAGTAGAAATCCTACAAATATTATCTAATACCTTAATTAGAACATTAACTCTAACAATGGATCAACAAGGCTCAACAAAATTCTACTCCAATTACTAATCATTGTTTGGAGGTATCCCTGGGTTCTCACAGGCCATGCCAGTAGAAATACTTTGCATATTGTCTAAGCAATCGACTTTATCCTCTAGCTAATACCTTAACTAAATAGGGGAAAGTTCATCACTAGTAGGCTTGCTGGTTGGTAATGAATTCTTTGACCATGGCAATATTAGAAACAAAGAAAAAAATTTAATAGCCTTCAATTCTATCCAGTCAGTCCTCTTTTACTTATGCAGTGTTGATGGCAAAGTAGTAATGATGGCAAAGTGGTGATGATGGCAGAATAGTGGAGAAGGGGATGCTTTGAATCACAGAGTTTTTGGACTGTCTATACCCACCAACTTAACTCTTAAAATGCTATATGTGACATCTTTGTCCAGTGGCCAACAAATGGACAAATGAACCTAGAGGAAATGAGTCATGTTGACCTTGATATTCTCACTATAAATGAAACTAGAAAAAAAAAGATCCAGATCCATTAGAAGGATGGTCCTCACACAACTTCTTCTTGGGTAGGCAAATAAAGAAAATGATTTTGTCATGTTTCCAAAGACAGGAAGAAACATCATTTCATGCTACTCTTGGTCAACTTTTATCCCAGTACTCATGGTAAGTACCTACAAAAAGGTCATTGCAGCCCATGTACCAACATCCTTTGCAGAGTATAAAAAGGTAGAAAAACTTCTTGAAGAATTCAACATGATTTTTCAAATTAAATCTGTATATACTTTAATATTTTATATCTTTGCTGAAAAGGTTGGTAGAGAGAAAAACCTGATTCAGAAGTTTAAAAAAATGAGACAAGCCAAAGATTTGCAGACCTGTACATATGCATGTGTATATGTGTGTATGCATATATAATATACCTATATATATATATATATATATATATATATATATATGAGGTCAGGGGGCACCACTGGACATAGCAAGCACTGAATAACTGAATAGCATCACAAAAAAGGAAAGCGATTCAATCTATCAGACAATAAACAACTGGTTACCAGCAGAGTATCCATTTTCAATGGATAATCAGAGCATCAACTTCTTAGGGTAAAGATAATTAAAACAGTAAAAATGAGAAATGAAATTGGGGAAATTCCAACTTGATAGACTTTTTAAAGCTGCTGACTTTGAAAAATGGCTAAAAAAACAGATGTAACTCAGTCTATTACCATTTTCTTAGAAAGTTTAACCAATGCAAATCAATTACCACAATGAGGATATTTTTATAAACCTAGAGTTGTCTCTGGCAGCAAATATTTGATTTGCTTGGCAAATAGAGACCACTGGCAGCTAAAGAAAACAACGGTTTAAAACAACTCATTTGTAAAATCTTATTGAAGAAGATAGTAAAAAATTATAAGTTGTGTATCACCTCGTAAAGTAAACCCAGTAGAAGAAAAACCAGGTTTACAGAAAGCTTGGCAAGAGGCCCACTTAAGCCAGATCACCCCCAAGAGCATTGAAGGATAAAACTGGAAGGAGGAAAACATGAAAAATGAAAATGATCTGTCATGATCTCTATAATCTCCATTAATGAACAATGTAACTGTTTGTCCTATTTGAACTCTTAACATAATCCCTGGTATGCTGCATGAGAAATTAGAAATTTTACTTTAAAAAAAAAGTGAAGAATAGCTGGACTGGTCAAGTATACACAAATGATTCTTATGGTAGAAACGACCAATTTTTGTGGGCTTTGAGGGATAAATTCTAAATATATATCAAAAGGGTGATTGTAGGTATTTGGGAAAAAAATAATGACTCAAAAAAAAGTGAATAAGAAAATTCAATAACTTTTGACCCATAGAATTGACATTTATATATTGCTTTTAAAGACTGGCTAAATACTTCAAATTTAAATTGAATTTTACAATAATCCTTTGGTAAATTACAAGCATTATTCTTCCCATTTTACAAATGAGGAAATTGAGGGCCAGAAAGGTTAAATGATTTACACTACCAAGTGCTGTAGACAGAACTTATACTCAGATTTTTCTGACTTCAAGGGCATCACTCTATTCACTATGCCACATAACCCACTTTCCCATCTACGAAATCTTTGTGAAAATAATCTACACATGTATAGAAGCCATCATTGAAATGATTTAAGAAGGTTATAGGCTTTTACAAATATTCTAGAACAAACTTTGTCTATAAAGCATTACTAAAAGAAGTAGCAAATGGCAAGATTCCCATGTGCTTAGTTTTATACTATAAAAATTTTTGATTCAATAAGGCAAAACGTCCGCTTAAATGCTCTCCTCCAAGGAGATATCTCCCATGTGTTAAGTTATAGAAGATTCCTTGAAACATGTGACAACCAAATAACTTTGTTCAGTAACAGTGATGATTAACATTAAGGAAGGCTTAAAATATATGTCTGACAAAAGTGTTTGTCTTGGTCATGAGTGATTCCAATAGAGTCCAAATGGAAAAGAAATTGAAAATAGATGGTGATATTCCACATATACTTCTGTTTCCATATGAATGTGCTGATGGCACAGTCTAACTATTCACCCAGGAAAAAACAAGCGGATAAAGAATGCCTGTGTTCAGAGTGCGAAGTATAATTGAATAGATAGCCCTTGGAGTTGATCCACCAGTAATACAACTTGTACAAACATTGCAGATAATGAACTGGACAAAGAATTGAATAGGAGGAAATGAGAGTGAGTTGCAAATGGGAAATTATGTAGCATTTAACCCCCCAAACTCTTTCTTGAAACAAAAGCCCATCATTTTAAAAATCAATATTCTAGTCATGAAATACCACATTAAAAAAATCTTTAGGTCACACAAAGAGAAATGGAAAAGTACAAGGTGGGCATGAATAGATTACAATGTGTTACTAACAAAAAATTACACAAGAAAAATGGTATAAAAAGAGATGGACTGAAAACAGGTGGGTTGGTCATGGATCAAGCTTGAGGGATAACTAAAGGACATTCCTCATGCTTTATTGAGATTCATAAGAAATATAAAAAGACCTATTGAGTGACTCTATTATGGAACTTTTATGAAAGGATATGGAAAACAGTTTAATCATATGTGGGGTGCATAGATTTTTAACCACTATTTTAATACCACTGAAGAGATTCTCCATATCATAGAAGACAGATCCAACATCAAAGTATAAAGAGATGAAAAAATAGCCCCAAAAGATTAAGTCATTTGTCCATATCACATAATTATTAAATAGCAATCAGCAAGGGACATCTATGTTTTAAAGAATGATCAACCCAAATAACCATATTGATCTTTAACACAGTAAAGCATCATGACCCATAGGAACTTTCTAGCTGTGACTATGGGGTCAACTGGTATATTGGTATACAGCCCTGATTAGGAAACTGTTAAGTCTAGGCTCTGAGTTGAATCTGGAAGTATCAGACACAGGGTACAATGCAGTGATGGGATGGAATGGTTTCCTTGATGGCCATCATTTCTAAGTGAAAGACACAATTGATAAAATAAGTTGCAAAAAAGTCTTAAGTCTCTAATCTCAATATCTTACCCATAGATGATAGTATAGCTAAATCATGACCCTCAGTGAATCCTTATCTCAGCCCTTTAACTGGAGGTGATTTCTTTTTCTGATCTCAGAACAGATCTTCCTTTAATGAACTTATATTCTGATTCATGTTCATATAAATGCCTTTTTAATTTTCATTAGATTGTAACTTTCATGAGGATAGGGACTATATTTCCTCTAGCTTCAAACACAATGAATTGTACTTAGTAGTTGTGGAACCATTGACAAATGACATCATTTCTGTTAGCCTGGTTCTTCACTTGTAAGATGGTGACAACAATTCTTGTGTGACCTATATGACTTTACAGGTTAATTGTAAGGGAAATGTGTTGTTCTTATTGTACATGGTAAACATTCAGTAAATGTTGAGTGACTAAAAATTGGGGTGACTTAACAGTTGGGGTTCATAATAGGAAACAGCATCTTTCTAATAACATTTTGTCATCAACAAGTAATATTTGTTTAAAGTCCTCTGACAGGTATTAATGGCAGAACTAAACCCAATTCATGGAAGTTTTAGTGAGTGGCTATTGGTTTCTTAGGGATTTTTCCTTTACATTTTTTCTTCCCTGCAGGAAACTGTTCCCGAACTTCCTGTCACCTTCCAAGTCCTGGAAAGGGGGGAAGAGCAGCCAACCTGGAATCTGTGAAACCCTTATATATGATGGCCCTTGGTCTGCTGGTCAAATACCCTGATTCAGCACTGGGACAGCTCCACATTGAAAGCACTTTAGATGGAAGCAAACTGTATATTACTGGGAATGGTGTTCTCTTTCAGCATGTCAGGTAAATACCTGTAGATTTCCCTCTGGGAGAAGGATCCCATTGGAATTCTGATTTTAGTTTTAGTTTTTAGTTGAACCACAAATAAGATCCCAAATTACTCAGAAAAAGTCCCTAAACTGCAGAAAGATGAGATTACTACCATTTTCTTGCTGCTTTGGCACAAAGAATCATGGAAAGGAACTTTGATTCTATATGGGTTCTAATGTTGCTTTCTAGGAATAAATTATCTCCCTAAATTCTTGTAGGGACAAGATCCAGAATAGTATTCCAGAGAGCCAGGAATTGGAAGGCAATTACTTCACTCCATACCTGAGACCTTCATAATCCATAAAAAACATTAGTTACTCAGCTTGTATATTTTTCTTAATTGTGCTTCATCCCAAAGAAGAATCACTTGAACTATTAGGCATTGATGATTCAATGTGGATGATTAATGAAATGTTAACTTGCTATCTAATCCTTCGGATATCCTGAATTTCCTAGAAAATTTTTATAAAAATATGATCAGAACTTTTTAAATTTTAATCGGGGGGGTGGCTAGGTGGTGCAGTGGATAGAGTACCAGCCCTGGTCAGGAGTACCTGAGTTCAAATCCGGCCTCAGACACTTAATAATTACCTAGTTGTGTGGCCTTGTGAAAGCCACTTAACCCCATTGCCTTGCAAAAAAAAAAAAGAAAGAAACAAAGAAACAAAGAAAGAAAGAAAGAAAGAAAGAAAGAAAGGAAGAAAGAAAGATAACCCCCATTTGCCTTATGAAAAAAAACCTAAAAAAATTTTAATCAGGGAACTATTTGTTGGGAATGATTAGAACTAGTGATATGTTATTAGTACTATGGGTTTTAAAAATAAATATGCTCAAGATTGAAGGGAAAGGGTTTGGAAGTGGAAGGTAAAGGCTCAAGTTCTCTATGACAATGTTTTTCTTTTGGATAGGAATTGGCTGGGAACCTGCAGATTGCCCTTAACAGAGACCATTTCAGAGGTATATGAGCTCTGTGCCTTCTTAGACAAGAGGGACATCACCTATGAACCTATGAAAGTTGCTCTGAAAACTCATCTGGAACCCAAAACTCACAAGTTGCTTGGTAAATGAGTATATTACAGATCTGCAGTTTCACATCAAAGGTAGGGGTGTCAAAGATTATGAAGATAGGGTAAGTAACATAAAATTGGAGATGGGGTAAACAGTATATGAAAGAAACAAAAACCTAAGGTCAAAAATTGAAGTCACCATGTAGAGGACAAATTTATACTAAGTCCTCTTAGGATAAGAGTATGAGTGTCAGAGTTCCCTATATAACTTAAACAACTATAGGTAGCAAATGCTTGATCATTATTATCATAACTATCAAGCAACCATAAGGTCCTGGTAGGTTCTTATCCTTCATTATTGAAGAAGACCAAAATGACATCACTATGTTTGAGACAAATTACAGTGTGTTCAAATATGGCTGATTAGATATATGAGCTTGGAATGCTCTACCACAGGTTGGGTACAAATGGTTCATGTGACACCTGTGGTGGGTACTCTAAACATACATATGCCATGTTTCCTTTGAGCTGCGTTTCAATTCTGCCTGCCTTATAGAAAGTAGTACTCTCACTGATGAAGGCACACCATTCTGGGCAGTCCTGTGCCAGTGTCTCCCATGCTGTACAATCAATTCTAAAGTTCTTCGATGAGACCTTCAGGGTGTCTCGGTATTGCTTCTTCTGACCCCTTTGTGTGACTTGCCCTGTGTGAATACTTCATAAAATAGTTTTTTGGGCATTCTAATGTCTGCCATTGTAACATCGTGTCTATCCCATCATAGTTGCACTTTTGGTAGTAATATTGGAGTGCTAGTCAGTTTAGAGGAAAGGACCTCAGTGTCTGGTATCTTCTGCCAGGTATTTATCAAAGTCTTCCTAAGACAATTTAAATGGAAGCAATTCAGTTTACTGACATGGTGCTGGTAGACTGTCCAGGTTTCATAGGCATATAGCAATGAGGTCAGCACAATGGCTCTGTAGACCTTCTAACTACAATTTGGTAGTTAGAAAAAAAGCCCATAGTGAGATTTTGTTCTATGCTTATGCTACTGAGCAATTAACTGACTTCATGTGAAAAATAAATAATTTAGTTTGGGCACAACCGCATTAATTGTACAAATAAATTTTTTACATCTAGTGTAATCTATCCCCCAATTAAAGCAAGAGATTCTACTGGAACTATTTTTTAAACACTGGAATAGAACCATAATATTCTTTTTTTTTCCTTTTAAAGATTTTATTTGTTTTGAGTTTTACAATTTTTCCCCTAATCTTGCTTCCCTGTCCCCACCCCCCCACAGAAGGCAATTTGCCAGTCTTTACATTGTTTCCATGGTATACATTGATCAAAATTGAATGTGATGAGAAATAAATCATATCCTTAAGGAAGAAAAATAAAGTATAAGAGATAGCAAGATTACATAATAAGATATCAGTTTTTTTTTTCCAAAATAAAGGTAATAGTCCTTGGTATTTGCTCAAACTGCTCAATTCTTTCTTTGGATACAGATGTTATTCTTCATTGTAAATAGTTCCAAATTGTCCCTGATTGTTGCACTGATGGAATGAGGAAGTACATCAAGGTTGATCATCACCCCCATGTTGCTGTGGAACCATAATATTCTTAACCCAAGAACTAGGTGTCATATGTTCATTTTTATGGGATAAAGAGCTTTTGGCAGTTGTTTAGTTGACTAGACATGTAAGATTCTTTATGACCCTATTTAGGGTTTTCTTGGCAAAGGTACTGGAGTGGTTTGGCATTTTATTCCCCTCAATTTATAGGTGAGGAAACTGAAACCAATAGGGAAAAATGACTTGGCCAAGGTCATTTCACACAGCTAGCATATGTCTGAAACAGATTTGAACTCAGGACCTCTTGACTGCCCTATCTAATGTGCCTCCAACTCCCATAAATAATTTAATATGGGCACTAGAAGGTGTAATGGGTAGAACACTGGTCCTGGAGTCAGGAGGACCTGAGTTCAAATCTGCCCTCAGACACTTAATAATTGCCTACTTGTCTGACCGTAGGCAAGTCATTTAACCCCATTGCCTTAAATTTTTTAAAAAATTCAAATTTTTAAAAAGGAATATACTATTCTCCTTGGACCTTCTTAGAAAAAAATTCTAGTGACTCTATAGAGTCACAGCTCTACAAACATATGTATAACCATCGCTACCACCACAAATTCTCATGCTTAGATTCATTTCTAAAAATGTTACTACTTTGATTTTTCTCAATTTCATGTTAAAATATTTTTATATTCATTAAAAAAATTTTGAGTTACAAATTCTTTTCCTCCCTCACTCCCCTGTCCTGTCATTGAGAAAGCAAGCAATTTGATAGAGGTTTTACAAGTACAGTCATAACAAAACATACTCCACTATTAGTCATGTTGTGAAAGAAAATATAGACCAAGGGAAAAAAAGGAAAAAGGATGCTTTGATATGCATTCAGATTCCATTAGTTCTTTTTTCTTAGGTGGCTAACATTTTTATGATAAGTTCTATAGAATTGTCTTGGATCATTATATGGCTGAGAATAGCTAAATTATTCACAGCTGATCAAATATTGCCATTACATCTTAGATTCATTCTTACCAATTTCTATGAAATGTCCCAAACACTAGAAAGAGTCCCTTAAGAACCAGAATCAGGACCTTCCTTCATTTTCCTCAAATGTTCATTTTTGAATAGAGTAGATTGCTTTTAGAGATTATAGCTCCTAAGAGAACCAGGTTTCTTAGTTCCCTTCCACTCTTTCGCCAAACAATAACAACTCACATTTCTTGGGTATTTACCATTTACCAAAGCATTTTTACCATGAAACCCTATGAAATACAAAGCATAAATATTATTATCCCTATTTTACATATTAAAAATTACCAAATGTCCACTATATTGCCATATTCAAATCTGATTGACTGAAAAATCACTAGAGAGAAAAGTGTCAAGAGCATGGTCTGTGAAGAGCATCAGAGGTCACTTTGACTCCTCTTAACTAAGTAACACAATCCTTTTGATCATAGATTTAGAGCTAGAAGAGAATTTAGAAATCCTTTGGGGACATCATCTAGTTGCTATTTTTAATGGATAAGGAAACTCAGGCACAGAAAGACTATAGACTTAGATCACATAGGTAGTAAGTGGGCTGGGCTTGGATATGAGCTCTCCAACTCTAAAGTCATTGCCCTGTCCATGGCCCCTGACAATCTTAGAAAGCAGAGACGCTGAGACTGAGTCCAGGGCCTCATAGTGAGGATGAATCTCCCTTACTGCAGAAGTCCTAGAAATTCTCAACCTCTCAAAGGATATGAACAGACAGCTTCCAGGGAAAACAAAGACGTTCCACTTCACACCTATCAGATTAGCTAAAATAGAGGGTAGTTAGGTAGTGCAATGGCTAGAGCACCAACCCTGGAGTCAGGAGGACCTGAGTTCAATTTTGACCTCAGAAACTTAATAATTACCTAATTGTGTGACTTTGGACAAGTCACTTAATTTCATTGCCTTGAATAAACCAAAAAGAAAAAAGATTGACTAAGATGACAAAAAAGGGAAAATGATCAATGTTGGAGAAGTTGTGGGAGGATTAGTGAAGTTGTGAACTGATCCAACCATTCTGGAGAGCAATATGGAACTATGCCCAAAAAGTAATAAAACTGCTCTGACCCTTTGACCCAGAAATCCAGGCCCATATCCAGAAGAAATTATAAAAAATTGGGAAAGGTTCCACATGCTCCAAAATATTCATGGTAGCTCTTTTTTGTAGTGGCAAAGAGTTGGAAATTGAGAGGATGCCCATCAATTGGGGAAGGGCTGAACATTATACACATTAACAATATTGTGAGTTGATCAACTTTTATGGGTGCAGGTTCTCTCAGCAGTTCAGAGAGCTCAGACAACCCTAGGAGACCAGCTACAATGCTATTCCCCCCAACCAGAGAAAGAAAAACAAACAAAAAAAATGAATGCTATATTCACTTTTAAAAAATTTCTCCTATGTGTTTCTTTCCTATCTCATAGATTTCTTTCTTAGTCCTTAATCCTAATTCCTCATACTAATATGACTAATCTGTAAACATGCTAAACATGCATATTCACCTGACTGTTCACTGCTGAGGGGAGGGGAGGGGGAAAGGAGGGTGGAAGGAAATCATATAACTTAAAAGTATACATATGCATGTGGGTGAATGTTGAAAAACTTTCATAACATGTAATTAGAAAAATAAAATATCAATTGGGGAAAAAAAGAGAAATTTCCAACCTCTTTCTCTCTTCTGATTCTGTGATATCTCCATTTTTATTATTTTTCATAGATGAAGCTTGGACAGCGGAGATCACAGTCTATTCACCTCATCAGATTGTGAAAGTTTATGTAGGAAGCCACTGGTATGCAACTTCCCTCCAGACCCTACTGAAGGTAACTGTTCTCTGGGGTTTTATCTTTCTCTTCTTTATTTCTCATTTGTTTGGTGCAGTGGATAGAGCATTGGTCTTGAAATCAGGATTTGTGAGTGCAAATCCATCCTCAGATATTTACTAGCTATGTGAGTTTGGGCAAGTCACTTACCCTGATTGCTTCGTATCCAGAGTCATTTCCAGTCATCTTGATCCATATCTGACCACTGGACCTAGATGACTCTGGAGGAGAAAGTGAGGCTGGTGATTTAGCACAGCATCCTCTCACTCAGAAACAATTTGTATGCTTGTCATGGCATCACCTCCCTGATGTCATGATCTTCTTTGAGAATGAAGGACAACCATTATTTTATTATTATTATCTTCATTATCATTATCTCATTTGTTTACTGTACTTCAATAAAGTCAGTCACCATATTCTATGATAATAATAGTTTAAATTTTATATAGGGCTTTACATTTCATAAAGTGCTTTATATTATTTTATTTTATTCTTATGACACTGTGAAGTGAGCATTGTAAATATTATTATTCCCATTTTCTAGATGAGAAAAGTGAGGCTTAGAGGCTAAGAAATAACTTCCCACTTTTCTAAAGGTAGTAATTGCAATATGGATATTTTCTGACCCTAAATATATGTTCACTCATGATGTGAATTTATGGACAACTATAATACATTTGCAACAAGAATCTACCCACAAGTTTTTTCTATCAAAATATGTTGGCACTGAGGTGTAGCTGGTAGGCTAAGGTGTTGGATTTCTCCATATGTGGTTTAAGATTAAGCACACTGCCCTAGAGAACAGGGAGAAGGCTAGAGGACCATGATAGACTACATGACTACATGTCAGGTCATTAGCAGGAAAGATCTCCTGATGCTTTGGCTTCCTGCTAATGCAGTCTGGCTGACAGGGAAATTAGGAGACCCCAAAATATCTTCTTTTAGAGGATGATTCAGGGAAATGAGATAGAAATTAGGGAACTCAGAGAAGACCTGACTCTTTTACTTAGGAGACTAATACTTGAAACTGATTTCCTTCCCCAGTATCCAGAACTGCTGTGTAATACCCAAAGAGTGTATTGGATCACATATGGACAGACTCTGCTAATCCATGGAGATGGACAAATGTTCAGACACATTCTCAACTTCTTTAGACTTGGCAAACTGTTTTTACCAACTGAATTTAAGTAAGTGAAAAAAAAAAAGGAAAGGTACCTGAAAAAGGTTGCCTAGCTTGATATCAGCTCTATCCAAAGGAGATCTCTTTGTTACCAGTGGTAAGGGTAAATGATTTCTGATATGTGAACTGAGATATTCAGGAAGTGAGGTTTTTCATCTCCAAAAAAGATAAACAAGCATTCTGGTTTCATTACAGAAAGAAGTTTTAAAAACTTAAATCCCAGAAAGGAATTTAAAAAGGTAATAAAATCTTTGTGTTAGAGTTGAAGGATCCTGAACCTAACAGAGAGTAAATTGCCTATTTTCTTGCCTAAGGTCATATACTAGAATTGGAAACCAGATTTTCTGGCATTTCATCTCTATTTGATTTACAATAAGATGTTATTGATACTACAGCTCTCACATTGTAGAGGAATATGGAACTCCAAGAGCAAAGTTAGATCAAAGACCTAGGAGAGTAGAGGTAGTTGAAATTATATTCTCTCTTCTCAGATTTGTTTAATGTTGGTGTCTGGACCTCCCCTTTGTCTTGTGGGCCCTTAACACTGCTTTGATTGTCACATCAGGAATCCTGGTGTCCCAAGTGGTCCAAATGAGCTTCAGAACTTGGAGCACGCTCCCTGTCTAGCCTAGTCAGTCTTTGCCTTACTGAGAAGTCTTGTGTTATTTGCAGAGAATGGCCTCTCTTCTGTCAGGAGGTTGAGGAGTACCGAATTCCCTCTCTATCAGAAGCCCTTTCTCAGTGTGAGGCTTACAGGTAAGGAAAAAATCTCCCCAGGAAAAAGAGGTGAAGGATTTCTGTTACTAATCTCCAAAATACAGTTGCTCTATATAGCACAGATATGGAGCCAATGCAGAGAAATAACTAAGGTGGGGGACAGGACTGCTGAAATATTAATGAACTCTTTCAGAACACATTGAAAAAAATAACTCCCATTCCTATAGTATTATTGGTTTACAAAGCACTTTCCTCAAAAAAACCCTGCAAAAGTAGGTAGTAGATTATTACTATTGAAAGGGACTTAGAGATAATATGCTTCATTTCACAGATCTGGAAACTGAATCCTAGTTAGAGGAAATCCTGTGCCAAAGTCATATAATGAGACTTTAGGCGAAACTAGGACCAGAGCCTTTGTCTTCATATTCCTAGTCCAATGCTCTTTGGGCTGTTTCATACATTAAGGTCCTACATATAGCCAGGCTCAATACATGCCTGTGAATAAGCAGACAACCTGGAGAGGAGCCACTTAGGGAAAATTTGGGGGCGGGAGTCCCAGCTAGGAGGAGATAAATGGTGGTGTCATCAGAGTGATGGTGGTGAAGTTTGCTAAGTCTCTAGTCAGCCCTGGGCTCATGCCCTGCATAGGGAGGTGATGGGGGAATGTCTACTCACTGACTAAGCCCCAGTTGGGTTTTACAGATCCTGGACCCAGGAGAAGGAATCTGAAAGTGAAGCTTCTTTTCCCATTCGAAGACTGCATGTGGTGACTGAAGGTCCTCCTGTTGAACTCAACCGGGGTCCTAAAGAAGTAAGTCCTGGGGGGTGGCTAGGTGGTGGCTAGATGGCGCAGTGAATAGAGCACCAGCTCTGGAGTCACACTTAATAATTACCTAGCTGTGTGGCCTTGGGCAAGCCACTTAACTCCATTTGCCTTACAAAATCCTAAAATAAAAAAAAGTAAGTCCTGGAAACCACTGAGAATCCGGCCTGACCAGGGGGAACCAGAGATCCCCAGCCCCCACCCCCACAGCCTTGGGACTGCACCAGTCCCTTAATTTCTGAAATAAAGATAATGTGTGCCCTGCTTAGCTCACAGGGTTGGGAAGCAAAGCACAATAGTACTACAACAACCACCATAAGTGCTCACATTTATATAGCCCTTACTATGTTCCAAGAATGGCACAATTTTTATACCTCCTTTGTTCCAACAGCTCTGGGGGGGGGTACTATTATTATCCCCATTTTACATAAGGAAACAAGAAAAGAGGGTGACTTGCCCAGGGGTCACACAGAAAGTATCTAAGGCTAGATTTATACTAAGGTCTTTTTGACTCTAGGTCCCAAGCTCCGTCCACCTAGATGCCTTTTCCTTTTTTGTCAGGTTCTTCCAGCACTGGTTAATTGCCGGTGATTAACTGGCAATGTCAGAAAACTTTCCTTTTATAGAGAAAGACCATTGACCACTACTGTGTGAAGCCCTTTTGGATTTTCTCAGCACTTGTAAATAATACCCATTCATGTCACTGCTACTGTTGGAGAAAACCTGCCCTTGTGTCAACTATCCTTGGCTCCCCAAATGACTGATCAGAGCCTGAAATAGGGAAATTTATATTAGGTAGAAGTCCTTGAGAGACTGTACCAACTGATTAGTCTTTGGACAGAGAGATAACATGGAATAATAAAGATTTCAATTTGAGATTCAGGTTTAAATCCTCACTTGGTCACTTCCTCCCATCTTATTCTGCATGAGTCATACAAATTCTCTTGACATTCAGCTTTCTTCTCTGTAAAATGAGAGATTTTTTGGAATAGTCAAGCTCTTTGCTCCTTTCCAAGTTTAAAACTGAAGCAAATAGTACAAGAGTCATCACCATTATATTATGGATGAGGAAAATGAAGGTGAGAAAGTCACTTGCTGAGGATTGTAAAGCATGTAAATGTCCTAGTCAGGATCCAAGTTGCCGACCTTAATTATTTTGGGCTAAAAATGAAATGACAAAAAGTAGGTTATACATGAAGTTTTATTCTCTAAGATGTACCTATAGGTGAAAGATATCAAGCCAACATTGAAATGGAGAAGAGCAGGCCTGGACACACCAGCAGACTGACATTTTCACACACACACAGGGACAACATTCAGATTTCTAAACCTTAGAGTCTAGTTTTTTTATCAGAAATATAAGATTTACAAACTTAATTTTCACAGAACCCAGGTTTTCACTTCCTTGTATTGAACAGCCTCTGATCAAGACTACTTTATTTTTCTCCCTCTCCAAGACAGTCCCCTGTGTGCCTGTGGAGTTTAGAGACTGCTGTGGGACTCCATGGAGCAAGATGAAGGGTGTGTCCACCAGACCAGGCCTAACAGAAGAGAATGACCAATACACTAGAACAATCCACTTGTCCCTGTGCAGAGGTGTCAAGAGAAGTAGTAATCCTGGGGTGTATCCTCAGTGCCCCGGCCTGTTTGCTAACTCCAGGCATTGGAATCATCCTGAGAGTCCTCCAAAAAAGAAGTGCTCCATAGTCAATATCATCCCCAAACCAGAAAATACGGACCCTCCTGTCACCCCCATGCAGAAACTCATCTCCCTGGTTCGAGAATGGGACATGGTCAACTGCAAACAGTGGGAATTCCCCCCGGTGGCATCATCCAGAAACACAAGCCTAGAAGAGCCCACTCCACGGTCCATCTCTGGGAATGAGGCAGCAGCTCAACTCAGTCCAGCCATTGCTCCTTGGAAAACTCGACCAGCTGCTTCAGAGAAGTCTCCAAGTCCCCAGGCAGTGACTGTTGCCAAAGAAAAGGTCCCAGAGCAAATATTCAGGCCATATCTCCCAATAAAAAGAGCAGTTGCCTTGAAAGACTGGGCAAGGCAGGGAGCAAAGGAGAAAGGCAAGTACAAACAAAGCATAGACAGAACACTAGGGGAGCATTGGAGGAGGCAACCTTCAATTTAGTAGTATCATTAGGCATACTTTTCTTGTAAAACCTAGGAAATAGAATGAGGACAATCAAGTAATTATCTTAGTAAGAATTTTCAGACACCTAGAGTCAAAAGGGACTTTAAGAATCATTTTGTTCAGGCATTAGCCAAAATTCATTGTGTGTATCTCTAGTGTACTCAGAGATGGGAGATAGGGAAATATTCCTTGAGGAATGTAACATCAGCATTATTATCATCCCCAAAGAATTAAATGTGAAGTGCTATATCACACGACCAGCCCATGCAGAAATTTTCAGTATGAAAATAGATTTACTTGTTTCTTGTTCCAAGTAGCCCCAACTCCCTCCATACTCACAATGTGTCTCCTTGGACCAATATTTATGGTTCCTGTCCATATATTCCAAACTCAAAAGAGTTCCATGGCCAAGTTAGTTTTGTTGTACCCAAAGAACGAGATGGAGATCAGAATTTGATAAGTTTGGACAGTCCCGGGGACTGTCTGGGGATAAAGAATACCCAAATCAGACAGTACCTGAGTGTTCAGGGATAGGGTTTTTACAGTGTTTTGAGGGGAGGGGGCACAGAAGCAAAGACAGCAGTTAGATATATTGTCTTGTTATACTAATATAAACATATGTAAACATATGACTCAGTATAGATGGGGGCTAGACAGAGTAGGAAAAGGGTCAAGGTCTTTGTGTTATGTTTGAACTTGTTTCATGAGACAGAGGGAGTCATGTATTCATGGGCTTCCCACAAGTTTAAGGGAGTAAAATTTACTATCTTATGGTTCCAGTCACATCTGGGGAAGGGGAGGCAGTCCTGGGAGGAAGCAGGAATCTTACAGAGATAAAGCAAGATAATTAGGCTAACCAAGGGTGCCTTCTAAATCTTAGCTAAATTTATGGTATATCTGTGACCCCTTAGGTCCTATTCAGACTATTTTCAGACCCAAAGGCACCTAGCCAAAGTTATATTTCTAAGGAATTTCTCAGGGCCCAGAAGGATGTCAGGGACCCCTTTCTATACAGAAATTTCACAAATGTTGATATTGTACTTCAGTCTGTCAAAGCACTGATAATCCTAGACCCTCCTCCTCCTTCCAGGGATAAGAAGTGACTTATCCTTTCCAGGGATAGGAAGTGACATAAGTTAATGGCAAAACCAAGATTAGATCTCAAGTCTCTTGATGCCCAATTCAGTCCTCTTTCTTTCCAGCACTTTATATTTCCCCATGTTATTCTTCAACTGCCTTCCTCATCCTGGCTGATGATGGGTCCCTGACACTGCTCTGAGTTGCAGGGTGAGAACCCCTCCATCTATAAAGCCTGGATCTTGTCAGGAGATGTCAGATGGACCCTGCAGGATAGATACAAAGTAGCCAGAACTCGCCTAAAGAGAGGTTAATAAGTTCATTACAACTCCGATATCTCTATAATGAAAAGTTCTCCAACCTTTAGCTCCCTAATTTTTAGTGAGATTTGCTGTCCCCACATTGCAATTCCTCATATTGTTTCCAAATAATTCTCCAAATAATTCTGGTCCACTTTACTCAAACTTTAAACTCATGTCTCCAGGACAACCAGAATTTCAACCAGACATCCACATAGCAGTCTGGTCATTTGTGAAAGCAATGGAGCACATTTGACTCCCATGTTTTGGCATCTATGAAGAAATGTTTGGCCTGGAATCCAGGGCAGGGAAACTGGTGCCAGCAACAGAGCTGAGAGTCTGTTGACAGTGTCTGTAACTATGAGACTGCTCCCTCTCTGGGTGAGAGTCATAGACATGTATTAAATATTAAAATTAAGAGGGACCTGTGCCCGTAGAACATTAAAATACATTAATATATTGGTGGAAGGGACCTTAAAAATCTTCTAGTGCATCACCCTCATTTTACACATGAAGGAACTGAGACTCCACATAAAAAAAAAATGACTGGCCAGGACTAGAGCCCTAGTTCCCTAGGTGAACCTTTACTTCCTAGGGTCTCAGTTCATTTATTCTTCCTTGGAAACTAGGTTAAGTTACACCAAAGAAGTAATACCTTGCTGTCTTATGGGAACTAAGGCATTTTTATGTTTCCTCCACAGAAACCTCCATTACTGAGCAGCCTACACTGGAAGCTGATGAGCTGGATGATGTGGGGATCATTCTCAAAGTGACCCATCCCCCAGTTGTTGGGAGTGATGGCTCCTGTGCATGTTTTGAGGACAGCGTAGTGTACACCACCCAGTTTGATGACATCAGACTGGCCCCATCTAAGACTGGCACTCTACCCAGAGGTGAGGAAAGGGGTCTTACTTTCTGAAGCTTCTCCAACATGTGTTGCTTTTAGGAGACCAACCTTCTTCTAGACTGCCACATAAGAAGATAAGAACTAGAAAGAAGAAATCATTAAATTCAATCTCCCCATTTTGTTGATGAGGAAACTGAGGGCTATAGAAGTTAAATGGCCTGTCCAAGGTTGTATAGAGATAGTAATGAACAGAACCAGTATTCACATCCATTCAACTCGCAAGTCCAATACTCCCTCTTGAATCCCATACCAAATTTCTTCCTGGAAATCAAGAACTTTCAGAGCAAAGGATGGCCTTCAGAGATGAGGATCGATAGATGAAGGACTTATGTATAGCCCTTTGGGAAGGCATATTTGGTAACCTTGGTGGAATATGCTAGGCAGACAGGGCAGGTGGAAAAATCAGGTCGGAATACATGAAGATAGTCTTTTCCAAGTGGTCCTCCTTAAAAGAATCTCATTTTCAAGGCCTCTATATGAAGACTGGGACTCCATAATAATTTTTCAGTTACCATATGATATGACACTGGCTTTACCCTTTTTTGCAGAGGTGACTTTCCTGAGTTTCTCTCTGTCTCGGGAGGAGATGTTTTATGCTCGAAAATGTCACTGTTTCCTAACTGACATCATCTTGGATTCCATTAGACAGAAGGACCCCAAAGCAGTGACGGCCAAGGTGGTATCCCTGGCCAATAGACTATGGGTATGTGTGACCTCCTCCTGTCCTTGGACCTTGGGCTAGGGCTAGAAGTAAGTCTGAGTTCTCTCCTAGTTTCAGTCTCAGGATCTGTGAGAAGCCTATAGGAGATCTTCCTTGGTTGGAGAAATACCAATTTTTTCCTAACTCCTTACCCAGCAACAAGAGGAGGATCCAAGCCCAGAGTGGGTATCACATATGGACCTGGGAAAAAATATGACCTAGACTAGGGGAGTGAAGGAATAAGCTGAGTATAAAGAGTTTATTAGGGAGGAGATAGCTTGTCAAGGAGAAAAAGCAAAGGAGCAGAGGGTCTGAGAGTAGGGACTAGCACACCTTAGAACATGTAACATGATAAGGGGGGCAGACTCTGAATGACTCCCTGGTGATATAGGGCAGTGGGGGATAGATGTTGACCTCTGGTTTTCCTGGCAGACCCTTCACATCACTCCGAAACAGTTTGTGGCCGATTTGTTGACCATCACAGGCTTTAAGGATGACAGACATACCCAGGAACGACTGCACAGCTGGGTAGAGGTAAGAGTTCTCCCAAAGCTGGACCAGTCAGACTAGAAACTCCCCACTTGAAAAGCCACTGAAAAAGCAGGTAGGCAATGGTGGCTCATTGTCATCTGTGTGAAAGTAAAGTTCTCAGAGGGCTCAAGAACTCCTATAACTCCTGTCCATAATCTCCTCAGTGGAAATACCCACACAGGCAGGAATTGATACTTTGCCATTTCTACATGTGAGGTGAAAGAGCTAGTGGAGCTGAATACAGAATAGAGACCTGAGAGAGAGAGAGAGAGAGAGAGAGAGAGAGAGAGAGAGAGAGAGAGCCAGTTAGAGACACGAATCCTACTCCTCCTGGACCTTCTTTCCCATGCTCTCAATTCCTTGATCTGTTTCCTGCCTGGCCATTTCAAGGTGACAAGGCTCTAGGTACAGACAACATTGCAATAGGGAGATGGCTAGATGTGGACTGGGAGGACCTGACGTATTAATTGGGCCACTATAGGTAGGAAGTCATTGATCTTCACCTTCCTCCTAGGTAAACTATTGTGGTTGAAGAAAATTGTTCCCTTTCACCTCCAGCAGTCTCTATGCAAAACCCCATCCTGGGGCAAAGTCAGAAGCCCTGGACCAAGGGCTTGATCCTTCCGAAGTCACAATGGGGCCCATGGATATAGCACCTTCTCTAGGTCAAGCATGATTCCCTCTACTTTACAGATGAATACTTGGCACTAGATCCTGAATTTGAATAGTTCTGGGCCAAGATTCAGCCTCCAGACTCCCTAGGCCAAATTCAGTCCTCTATGTCCTCTCTAATAACGGCTCATGGAGAACTTGCTGTACAGAAGGCAGTATCCATACAATATAGGGTCCTTGGTCTCAGGAGTTTTTAATCTTGTAGAACAGCTTGTCTTGGCAAATACATTTCTCTCTGCCTTAGGGCCCAGTGGGTTCTTGTTCATTGCTAGGTTGAGTTTACAGTTAGCAAGACTAATACCAGACTCCACAAGGATTGGGAGGTTTATATGGAGAAGACCAAGGAGACTGGAGGAGGGAAGGACTGGAATTAATTAGATTTTCATTTCAGTGCAGCCATGAGAGTTAGCTGGGCTTGGAACAACCTAGCCCAGGAGAGAGCACTCTTTCCGTTAAAAGTGCCCAAAGTTCTTTGAGGGGGACTGTTAGGGATGAAAGTGATTAGAGTTGCTTCTCCTCACCTGACAGAAAAGCTCTCAAAATTGATTCATGTAGTCACATCAGAAAAAGAGAGCAATAAGCTGGGACAGCCAACGCATTGAACAGAAGAGCTTAGTGAAATAAAATTAGATGGACCAGACCTAAGAAGATGAAGTTAAGTCCTGTACTTGGGTTCAGAAGAAGATAGCTGCATAAATATTAGATATGCATAAGATAAACATAAGATAATTGGATAAGTGAAATGTCATTAGACTAACTGGTGAAAAAATGTGGGAGATGAGGGACATGGAAACTCAAGATGAATTGACAATGTGGCATGGTGACCCAGAAAACCAATGTGATCTTTGAATTAATAGAGAAAAAGTGTCTGGTAAGAGATGATAGTCTGTCAGTCAACAATTATTAAGCATCTTCAATATGTCAGACCCTGGGTGAAGCCCTGGAGATACTCAGAGACAAAAGACACTCTGCCCTCCAGGAGCTTACAATCTACTGAGGGAAACAACACACAAACAAGCTACAGATAGAATAAATAGGAAATAATTAATAGAGAGAAAGCACTGGAATTAAGAGATTGGGAAGATGGGGTTTTTAGGCTGGTAAGTAAAGGAAGCCAAGGAATGCAGCAAGTAAAACTTGAGGAAAGTGAGTTTTCAAGGCCTGGGGAACAGCTAGAGAAAATTCCTGGGGCAGAAGGATGGAGTCTTTTGTTTGTGGAGTAGCCAGGAGGCCAGTGTTTTTAGTTGGAAGGTTATATTGTGGGGAAGTAAAAAATAAGAAAACTAGGAAAGGAGACGAGGTTAGGTTTTTTTAAAAAAATATTTTGTTTTCCAATTATATACAATAGTAGTTTCTATCATTTTTGTAAGATTTTGAATTTTATACTTTCCCCCACCCTCCCTCCCCTCCCCCCCCACAGAAGGCAGTCTGATAATCTTTACATTGTTTCCATGCTATACATTGATCAAAATTGAATGTGTTGAGAGAGAAATCATATCTTTGAGGAGAAAATTAAATATTAGAGATAGCAATATTATGTAGTACATAGGACACTTTTTTGAGGTTAGGCTTTGAAGGATTTTAAATGTCAAGAGTATTTTGTATTTGATCCTGGAAACAACAAGGAACCACTGGAGTTTATTGAGTAAAGGGATGATCTGGTCAGACCTGCACTTTGATGGCATGGGTTGGCATGGGGAGAGACTTAAAGTAAGCAGATTCACCAGCTCGTTATTGTCATAATACAGATCTAAGGTGATGAGGATCTGTGCCAGGGTGGGAAGCAGTGGATAGAGGGAGTAAAAGATAGTGAAGAATCTAGGATGGCTCCTTGGTTATAAGGAGATATGAGCTACTGGGGGATGATGATGCCTTTTACAATACCATAGCAGGTAAGAGGGGCAGAATTTAGGTGGAAAGATAAAGAGATCTGTTTTAAACATCTTTGGTCTAACATGTCTACTGGACATCGAGTTTGAGGTGTTTGAAAGTTTGAAAGTCACTTGGAGATGGAAAATTGGAGGTCAGAAGAGAGGTTAGGGTGGTCTAGGTAGATTTGAGAATCATCATCATAGTGACAGTAAATTCCATGATAGCTGATGAGATCATCAAATGAAGCACTATATATGGAGCTCAGGACAGAGCCCTAAAGGTTCTAGAGGAGGATCTAACAGAGGAGACAGAGAAGGAGCAGACAGAACAACTAGGAGAGAAAGAAGGCAAAGCTAGAAAGAAGAGTTTAATTAAGGAGAATAAAGAGTGAGAACAGCCTATTGTTGCCCTGTCTGCTGCCTGGATCTCACCATACCAATGAGTCAGTATAGTGGGTCACCTTCCGGACACTATCTTAGGAGGTATGTTGTTAGAAGCTGCCTCATGGCAAACAGGATGGTGAGTGGCCTCAGTAGGCCGAGTCATGTTAGTGCTGGCTAAAGAAAGTAGGGAAGGTTAGCCTGGAGGAGAGATGTAATAGTGGAGAAGAGTTCAGTGGCCTTGACAGAGAAAGGGACAGAAAAATGGGTTTGAGGGTTGGTGGAAGCACTTTGCAGCACATTACAAATAAGGAATTACAAAGTAGTAATATGAAGGAAGTCAGCCTAGAAGTGTTTGATCAGAAAAAAGATGGGCCAGGCAGATCAGCAGACAACCAGGAAGGCCCCTCCAATCAGAAGGGGGGATTGTCATCTTACGGTTAATTTCCAAGAAGAGTGGACAAAAGTCTCAAAAGATGGTTGTGATTGGCATCAGAAGAGGGAGGACCTCCTTTGTAAGATTATGGACCCATTAGGAGAAGGTATTTGCTGACAATCATTGTCCCTGTGGCCCTATGAGTGACCTTAGAATGGAGTGGGTTCCCTACCACAGGAGGACTTCAAGCAAAGCTGAGAGAACCTAGTCAATTCAAAAGAGGTCATTCCTCTTCAAGTAGTATCCCAAGATGATCTGTGAGTGCTCCACCAAAGCTAGGGTATAGTAATCAGTCTAGCTCCTCTAGTCCTCGGAGAAGTGCTAAGTGAAGGGCAGCAGCCATGATCTTGTCCGAGGTGAGAAGGGACCAGCCCAGCCCATCACTAGTTGTGAGCCTCCTGGAGACTATAGAGACCATGACTCTGGGGGCCCTACACTGAGGGCAGACTTCCTGGCTTTCCTTTCAGCTCACTCTGCCATTTGCCAGGAAATACAGCCTCTGCATGGACTTGCTCATCAAGAAAGGTTTGTCCAGGTCTGTCTCCTATTCAGTCCTGGGGAAGTACCTGCAGGAGTGTTAGGGGAGTGTCTTCTCACAGCTGAAGTTCATGTTAACTGTATGTGCATGTGTATGATGAACCAGAGCCTGTCCTTTCTTTATAGAACAAATAAAGTTCTAAACCAGAAGAACAAGGTGGTAGGTTTCCCTCTCCAAGAAAGCAAAAGGCTATAAATTATATCCAAATAGATAACTTTTTATTAGAAACAGTTCAAAAAATCACCAGTCAACACTATAACATGGAGGGGAAAAAATGCTAGAATGGGATCCTGGTGAGCTCAGGACTAGAGGGGAGAGACCTGCTGTATATGGGGAAATCTCAGCAGGCTTGGGTTGGTATGTGGGAAGACATTTAGCTTTGTACTGGATCCACCAATACCCAAATTCACAGGGTCACCCATCTTATTTGTTCCCTAGTGGAAAATGCTATGAGATCCCAAAGGGGAATTCTAGGATAGAAAAAAAATGGCAGGTCTGCCATAGCAATGCCTTATGAGTCTTTGTCCCTGAGATTGGAGAAGAAAAGTCCCAGGGGACTCTGTCACTGTATGCCCAATTCCACCACTCCACCTCATCACCACCTACTCCTATACTCAGAAACCATGCCAGTCATTTCCAGGTATCTCCAAGTTCTCTGTCAGCCTGACTAAAATAAAACGTGAAACACAACACCTTCCCCTCTAATAACTTAAAAGTTGTGCCTGATTGGCTCTGTCCAATTGCCTCCCGGAGTCACCACACAGATGGGTAGGTAGGAGAGGGGGAGGGAGTCTTATCAGAACGTGTGGCATCAACAAACTTGTGGCCTGGGCCTTGCCTTGGGTGGGGCCTCCCACTTGCTGGGAAGAATAGTTGCTGAGAAGAGGCTTCACTCTTGGCCACCAGCAGCCAGCATGTACCATCCCACTGGTCAAAGTAGAGCTCAAACCTGTGGAGGTCCAGGAGATACCAGGCCAAGGTTTCCCAAACCAGAGGACTGGTTTTCAAGCAACCGGCCCTGGCCCAACCCACCCTCTGGGGAGAGGTGAAGGCCCTGAGCCTCCTGGGGTACTTACTGAGGATATATATTGACTCTGGCCACAGAGGGGTTTGACTTCCAGGGGCGGTATGGGCAGGTCTTCACAAGCACTGGGCAGGGTCAGACCAGTCACACAGCCACTATCTGACCCGCTTGAACTAGCTGAGAAACACTGGGATGAGGCCTCTGAGCTCTCTGGAGCTGAGGGAGCCAGAGTAAGGAGGTAGTGAATGCCCACCCGAAATCCCAGTCCCCTCTCCCTCAGCATGCCTCAGCATCCAGGCTACCCCCACTACCCCTAGGGCAGACATACTCAGTGAAGGCTGGCTTCCTGTTTCAGTCTCTGGATCTAGTTCCTCCTCCAGGTAAGCAGTGGAACGCAAGGGCCAAGAGAGGCCCAGTTGAGCTGGATCTCCACACAGGTGCAGGTTAAGGGGGCCCAACAAGGAACAGGAAGAAGGGCCAGTGGGAAGTGATCCTGGAGACCCAGGAGAGGATTTGGCGTGGTCAAACACAGCAATGGAGGCCCTAGTCCGAGCTCCTGACCCAGACAGAGAAGTTGAGATCAGCCCTTGTAGGGGATAGGGGTCTGACATAACAGCCACCCCATCCCACTTGCCCACAAATACTGTGATTTCTCATCTTCACTTGCAATTGCTTCCCCCCATCCATCTCCCCCTCTCCTCCCCAATGAGGACCTCTCTGTAGTCTCTCAGGGCCCCCCTACCCCCTCCAGCACCTCGACCCTTCATGATATAGTTGATGGCACGGTCATTGATGGCTGCTTCACTGGGGGTGATGTCCAGGAAGGGTTTGTTCCCCACACCCATGGATACCATCTCAGCCATTCGGAGCTCTGGGGGGGAGAGGGCCTAGACTAATCAAAGATACCCATGCCCATACCTACTCATATAATTATACCCAAACCAACTCATGTATCCATACCCTTAATTACTCATGTAGCCATCCATGCCCATACCTTCTCACACATCCACACCACCTCTTCCAACTGCCCTCCCCAAATTTCAGAACATGGTCCCTGTGGATACTCAAGAAATTCTTCATCTTGCATTTGGACAGCTGGGCTTCTCCTAACTGCTATCCTATCAAAGAACATCAAGTCTAGAAAGAGTCATAGATTTAGAACTAGGAGCCACTTGAGAGATCAGCACACCCCCTGATTTTTACAGTTGTGGAAACAGACCCCTAGAGCCCTCTAGGTCTGGGCTCCCAGATGCTCAGCACACATTGCTGGGGGCAGATACCCTTATTGCGGGCAGCTTGTCTCCAAAGCAGGCTGGCGATATCAGCCGTCCACGCCTGCTTTTTTTCAGGAGTGAGGGCCTGCAGCACAAATGTGTCGCCAGCCTTGCGGCGTCGGAACCAGATCTCAAAGCGTAGTCCACTCTCTCCAGAATTCTCTGTGAGGCCAATATCCGCTGTCTGCCCAGGAGAAAAGGGTAGACGCAGAGCCAGAGATAAATAAAAGTGTACAGTGGGGGACAAGGTGAAGAGTTGAGATCCAGGAGGCAAGACTGCGTTCAGGGATGGGTCAGAGGTCAAACTAGGGCCGGGCCTCAGGCCTGGGCTGACCCCACAGCCAGAACCTAGGCTGGACTGAGAGGCAAGAGGAGTGGGAGGAGTCCTACCTTTAAGGAGTGCTTGTAGATGAAGAAATCAATCCCCCTGGGCCCATGGCGAGCTTTGCTGAAGAGGATGAGCTCCTCAAACAGGAAAATGTGGCGCTGGCACTTTTTACGTCTAGACCATACCATAAACTCATCCTGACGAATCAGCTGGCCCTGCTCCTTGAGGTTCACCTGGCATGGATTTCAGTGGTTTAATGGGAAGTACCTGGCAGGCACCATCCCAGCACTCTTGGACTCCCTGGCCCTTCACCAGGAGCCTGCCTGTGCCCCACTGGCACCACCTTAGCTTCCCCCTGCCAGGTGCCTCCCATGCCACATGATGCCATGCTGCACTGCCAGGCATTGTATTCCAGACCAGGGTCACCCTTCTCACGGCTGGTTCATACTCACATCACAACCACGGATGGCATCCATAGCCAACAGATCATTGCCGTGGCGCAGCTGGAATCGAACAAGGTCCCAGGCGGCCTGCAGGGCATCCAGCTCAGGCTTGCAGGCCCAGCCTGGCTCGGGGCCTTCCTCACAGGTCCGGGACAATTCTTGCAGCAGCAGTGCATACTTGCTCATCCGCTGAATGGGCTTCAGCAGGTAGGAGGCCACATCCAGGTGGTCCCCCAGCTGACACTGTTTGTCCTAGGGCCCAGAGGCAGAGAGGAGAAGAGATGGGAGGCCTTCTTGGCCTAAGGCCTCAGTTATTTCATAGAAACCTCCAATTCACCCCCAGATCTTGCCTAATCCCCTCATTAACATATAAGGTGACCAAGGCCCAGGGAGGAGGTGCCAGGTGCCCAGGTTGCAGCGTGCACATCCAAAGCTCTTTCTGCCATACCACAGGCCTTCCTGGGCTCCCACACCCAGTCCCATTCTGCCCCTGCCCCAGGGCTCAGCTTTGCTCCTCACTTTGGAGTTTGGGAGGGGATTTAGGCTGGAGACAGGCAATGACCCTCAAAGCCCCTTCAAACATTATTCCATTTCATTATACTCATTGGTAATATGGGTTACTCTGTAGTCATCAACAAATATCAAATTCTACATGCAGCCCATGACAAGTTTTTGCTGGGGGGATGTGGTTCAGTAGAGCTAAAGGTTTGTACACAGAGGCCCGGCCAGTATGATGAGAAGCAAGGTCAGTACTCCAACCCAGGGTTTCTTGTCCAAGTACCTCCACTGGCCTTTGGCAGCAGCAGGCACCAACCTTAAAGAAGGCATTTCCATAACTGGCCAATAATGCATCCGATCTGGGCTTGTTCTTGCTGTAGAGAGCATACATCCCAAACTGTTCCCTCTGTGGAGACACAAGGCTCAACTTTGGGTTGGCAGTGACCAATCCTCTATGCCAACTTCCCACAGGCATCCCTTCTCTGGTTAGGCCCACATACCATCTGCTTTTAAGGCCCTTCAAGGGGTCGTGTGTACAGGGAAGCAGTGAGACCCCCATCAAGCAGGAGGCCCAGGCTCCACACTCAGTTAAACAAGGAATGGGCAAACCACTTCACCCAGGACCCCAGCCAGAGCCAGCCTGCCAGGGATCCCACAGCAGGATGCTGGGTCAGAGCTGACACTAGGGAGGAAGGGTCCTCTCTCCCACTTGGTCCCTGACTGTGTCTCTTCAGCCCAGTTTGAGTCAGAGTTTTGGTGATTGGGTCTAAATTGGGCATTTGCATTCCCTGGAGCAGTGGAGAGGGAGACACTAAGACAGGGGAAGCAGGGAGGATGAGAGAGGGGCACACGAGGCCAGAGAGCCTTGCCAAGTTCTTACATGGCGGAGGAAGGCGTGGGCAACTCGGAGGGGGTGCTGGCTACAGCTCTCCAGCTCCCGCAGGAAAAAGTGACGGTGGAAGTCTCGGAGTTTCTCCAGGTTGCCAAAGATGCGGGCTCGCTGTCCCCGCAGGCCCTGGGGCACGTCTGCCCTCTCCAGCTCGGGGAAGTAGCTTTCCACTACATAATCCAGGGCACGAACATACTCCCGTTCTGTAGCCACCATCTCTCCTAGTATCAGGTGCAGCCTGCCCAGGAGGCGGGGCTCAGGACCCTGGCCCACAGGGTCAGCCCCAGCTCCCCCTGCCAGGTAGCGCCTGCATTGTCCACAGTGCCTCAGAGTCATTTGAGCTCACAACCATTCCTGCAGCTTAGGGGGCACCAGATCAAGAAAACCAAGACTCATGGGGGTCCCACAGCTTTCAAGTCCTTCAGGTTGGACTGGAATATGGCCTCCTCTGCCTCCAAGCTCCCACCAGCCCTCACAGTGCCTGCCCTGCTCTCTGGGACTGCCCAACCCAAGATTTGTGCCCACCTCTCAACTCCCTATTACCTGTTTGGGGTGCCAGCCTCCAGAGCAGGAATGCTGGACGATATCTTCAGGGCCTCCAGGGGTCTTTGGCCAGAAGGCCCTGCTTGCTGGTTGCCAACAGCCCCCGCCATAGCCCCCAAGGCACTAGGGGGGGCGGCAGAGGACTCATCCGGGCTGAGCTGACTTGTGGAAGCCCACCGCCTCTGCCTTGTCCCCATGTCTAAGGTGAGCATACGCCCCAGGATGTGAGAGGGGACGGACCATAAGGAAATGCTGCTTTTAGATCTCTCCTCCACTTTCTTGCCAGAGGCTGGGGGGGCCTGGTCGGAGGAGCTCCCCCCTGGAGGGCACTGTTGACTTTTAGCATGGGCCTTGAGCATGGCTGTCAGCTTCCTGTCATCTAATGCCAGCTGGGTGTCTTGGTACCGAGCCCACAAGAGGTGACATTGTTGGATGATGAGGTCAGAGCCCAAGCCCGCCGCCAGCACCCGCATCTCCTGAAAGTGTGATGGGGCCAGGTCTGGGTGCGAGGCTCGGTGGCCTTCCACAGAGCACAGGACCACCTCTGGAGATGCACACTCCTCTTCTGTGAGCTTGGCCAGGGCTTTCTGCCCATCTTGGGCCCACACCAGAGCCTGCAATGGAGGACAAAGATCCAGACTAGGACTTACCAGGTCATGTCAAGAGCAGGAGCCCATTTTTAGAGGAACATTGAGGTAGGAACCTCATAGCTCTCCCCTGACCACAGTAGGCACCCTGCCCTGTTGCCTCTGGGCTGCTCAGGGACCTCCACAATCACAGAGACAATCCACCCGGGGAGGGGGCCCAGGCTCCCCTCACGCACCTGATCCAGCAGCTGAGAAAGCTGCTGGGCATCCCGGAGCTGCCGGCGGCGCCGAGTGAGTGCCCTTGAGAACTCTGCCACCTGTGCCTGCAGCGCCAGGAGGCGGGCCCCAGGAGCCCCCAGCTGACCCAGCTCAGTCGCTTCCCAGCCAGCTAGACTCTCCTCACTACGATGTATGTGCTCCTGGGAGAAGGGGTAGGACCCTGGTCAAGCACGGCCCTTGACCCTGGGGATGTTCAATGCCCTCTCCCCTGCTACAACCCCAGCATCCAGAGTTGCTTCTGGGTCTTAGTTCCCTCATCCGTGACATGGAAGAGTGGATCCCAAGCTTCCTAAAGTCCCATCTGACTCTCCATCCTTTGAACATTGATACAGACCTTCTTACACTTCCCTCCTACAAAGAGGAAGCTTCCATCATATGCTCCTCGGACCCTACCCACCTGACCAGCTCGGTCAAGCTCCTGGAAGGCATCCCAGGCCTGAAGCAGCATGTCCAGCGAAGGTCCCTCTGGCCCCTTCAGCCCTGGCCAGCCCACATTCTTCAGCCAGGCCTCAATCTGGAGAGGGATGAAGGGGCAGTACCAGCAAAGGGATGTGGGAGCGCAGGGTCCCAGGGGAAGGGGATCTGGGAGGTGGGATCAGCCCAAGCTTACCATGAGCCCCAAGCCTCAGGCCATAGGGCATCTTTTTCCCCTCCCCACATGGGCCCTGGCATAAAGATGGCACACTAGGATGCCCTACAGGTATGTCTGTGGGGTAGCTGGCCCTAGAAGAAAAGAGGCAGGGGGTATCACCTCAGCAAGTGTTTCTGCATGAGCCTCCACCATCTTTCCCAGCTCTAGTGCCCGCATCCGTTGGTTGCAAAGAGTGACCAGCTGGTGCAGTAGCTCATCCACTTGGGCATACAGCTTTCCCACCTCATCCACTGCCAGCCTGGCATATAAGAAACACTTGTCCCTCCTGAGCTGAGTACTATGGTGGGGAAGCCCTGCCTCAGAGCCCTCTCCACGATGCCCACCTGTAGTCTGGGCTCTGAATCACGCTTAGATCTTCCCGCTGCAGCTGTGCCAATGTTGTGCCACCCTCCCTCTGAAGCCGGGCCAGCAGAGGGTGGTCCAATACCTGCTGCATCAGTTCCTGTGGTTCCTGCAGCAGCTGCCCGGCTCCCTGAGGATGGGCACAGGTACCAGGGAAATGAGCAGGGCAAGAAGATGGGACCACAGGGGCAAGGCAAGAAGGCTACGAGGGCAACAGTACCCACCCTCCAGAGAGCCCTGCATGCACACTCACCCCAGAAGCCTGTGGCTCAGGAGTAGCTTCTACTCTCTCGATGGTCTCCCGGAGCAGGGCACAGACCTCCTGGCAATTCTGCTGCAAGACTTCCAGCCGCTGAAGGACAGGGAAGGCGGTCATCCACAGACTAGGGCCAGGCCTCAGGGCTCCCCTCGGGGGTCTGGGAAACCTAGGAGGCATCCTCTCTCCACCCTCCAGCCCAGTCCCCATCACTGACCTTTCGGAAGCCCAGCCAGGCACTGTGGCTGTAGGGGAGGCAGCCTTCCAGCGCCTGGGGCAGCTGGGAGTTGGAGATGAAGTAGTGAAGCACCTGCCTGGAGGGCAGCGGCTCTACCTGGGAGGGAGGGAGGAGGATGCGGGCATCACTCAGAGCTGTCCAGGAGCTCAGAGGGCCAGTCCAACCAGTGGGAGGATTGGGGCTGAAAGGGAAGGGGAGGGTGGCCCTCTGGGCAGGGCCACGTAGGCAGGGGGTCCAGGGGAAGCCCAGCCGTACCTTCAGTTCTGGAGGAGAAGCCCCCGATGTTTTCCCCAGCAGGAGGATACGGTACACGCAGCCTGGGACGGTCTTCTGAAACAGCCAGGAGCACAGGCCTCAGTCCTGACAAGCCCTTGGTCCTCCCCCCACACCTGAAAAATGGGAGCCAGCCCGGGGCAGGGGATGGGATCGAGCCCAGGCTCACCTGCATCTGGCTAAGCCCCAGGAAGAGGTTGGGCCTGGGCGGGCAGTATCGGGCATCCACCAACACAGTCAACCCCCGGGCCTGATCCTCGGGTCTGCCAAAGGTTGGAGCAAAGAGGGGTGACTCCCCAGCAGCCACCTGCCTCCCACCACTCGCCTCCTGGAATCCAGCCCTTCCTCACAGCCCAAGCCCTGCTCCTCCCGATCTAAAAGCAGGTCTTGCTCCCACCTGGGGATGCTCCACAGGTAAAGAAAGAGGTCGACAAGCTCCTGGATGCTGCAGTGGAGACTGAGCCAGGCCGGATTCCGGGTACAGACCACCAGCACCGCCCGGCCCTCAGAATCCCTGGTTCCTGCAGGAAGGCAGAGCCTCACTGTCCACGCTGCTTGGCTTCCATCTATCCCTCCCCTCCACAGGCCTCTTCCACTGCCCTTCCCCATAGCCTGGCTTCCTAGCCTCTATACCCCTCCTTTTCTCCCCCTTGCTCCCCAGTCCTTTCCTCTCCTCCTCTCCCCCTCCATCACCCCTGCCTCCCTTACCAGGCAAGGTGGCCAAGCCACTGGCCAGCAGCTCGGGGGACAAGTCCTGGATCAGGAGGCGCCTCACAGGCACAGGTAGTGCGGGAGAACAGTCTTTGGAGGCTGGACATTGTTCAAGCTCACCTGAGGAGAAGGGCTTCTCTGCTTTCATTTCCAAAAGATTTTCTGGAAGAAGAAATCTCAACTCAGTCCCAGGCCTAACCTAGGGGAATTCTAAGAAGGATCCTGGGAGATACAGGAGACGCCTAATTCAAAGCATTGGAAGATCAGAATGAGAAGCTACCTTAGCAGTCGCCTGGTCTAACTCCATCTTTTTGTAAGATGGAGACCAAGAGGTTGGGTCTACTATGTGGGACAGATGAGCTCTGAACCCTCCTACTGGAGCTCAGGGTGCCCATAAGATCTCCAGGTCCTTAATTAGAACCCCAACTTCCCTTACCTCCACCAGCTAATTCCAGGCCTGGATCCTTCTCAGTGTTCCTGGCTTCCCTCCTTCCCTGGGCATCCTCAGGATCAGAGGGAGCTGGGTTCCCAGGTCCTGTCCTTGGGGATCCGTCTCCTCCCTGCTCTGGGTCACAGCCTTGACCTTCAGCCTGTGCCAGCCCAGGAGACAACAGACTCTCCTCGCCTCTGAGTTCAGTACCCTCCTTTGAGCTCTGCCCGGCCTCCAGGGTTGGTGCAGGTGGCCCCAAGGGCAGCTGCGGAATGCCAGTAACTTCTGTGGGCTCTGGAGGAGAGGAGTCCCCTTGGCTTTTGGGAGGCGTGACCCAGAAAGTCTCAGCCAGCTCCTCTGGAGTGGGCACAGCGCCTTCCTCAGCCCAAGCATCCTCATAACTGCACACAGCATACCTCCAGTCAGTGGCATGGGTTGGGGGGACTATGGGGTCCAGACAGACCCCCTCTCCTCCTGGCTCCTCTGAGCTGCTGTGGGGATCTGGTGCTGGCTGAGGACCCTGTGCTCCAGAATCCTCTTCACACCCAGCCTGGCACTGACTGATGCCAGGCAGGCTTGGACTCTCAGGCAGGTCTTTGCCAGAATCGCTATGTGAGGGGGCAAGGTCAGAAAGACCTAGAGAAGTCATAGTGGCTCTGGAGGGGCTCTCAACCCCTGGCTCATCCAAGAAGCGAGGCTTCAGGACCTGCTCCCAGGGGACCCTCAGGACACGCCCCCCAGGTGCCACCAATAGGCAGGAGCGGAGGGCCCGAGGGCCACGTACTCGACCAGTGTTGAGGGTGTCCAACCAGTGGGCAGTGAAGATGGCCGAATAGCTGGCCTCAGGCAAGGGCAGCTGCTGGGCACTGTGGCCTCCGGGGGCCAGGCAGGTGAGTACAAGGCGGGGCTGGCGCTTCAGGAAGGGCACCAGCTGCAGGTAGAAGTCCCCTGGTTCCAGCAGACGCCAGTCCAGGGAAGCCAAATGCACCACCACGTGCTCCCCCAAGCACAGGGGCCACCCAGCGTGGACAAAGAGGCGTCCTGGATACTGACCCTGTGGAGGGGAAGAGGGCAACATGTCAGCCATGAGTGCAGGAGGGGGCCCAGAGCTGGAAGGGACCTCAGGAAATCGAGCATCAAAGAGACCCTTAGACACCAGGATCCACTAATCTGCCCCCATCTTAGAGCTGAAGCTCAGAGGGGTCAGGGCCTGCCTGCGGTCATTGCAGGAGATGAAGCTGGAGGGACCTTTGGCCATGATACAAAGTTCTAGCAGGAAGGGACCTGGAGGGCATCTGGTCTAACCCCTCACCTTACAGATGCCCAGGAGGTCAGTGGCTGGAGGAGGGGAGCAGGAAGGGGCCTGGAGGGCATCTGGTCTAACCCCTCACCTTACAGATGCCCAGGAGGTCAGTGGCTGGAGGAGGGGAGCAGGAAGGGGCCTGGAGGGCATCTGGTCTAACCCCTCACCTTACAGACGCCCAGGAGGTCAGTGGCTGGAGGAGAGGAGCAGGAAGGGGCCTGGAGGGCATCTGGTCTAAACCCCTCACCTTACAGAGTGGCCCGGGAGGTCAGTGGCTGGAGGAGGGGAGCAGGAAGGGACCTGGAGGGCATCTGGTCTAACCCCTCACCTTACAGACGCCCAGGAGGTCAGTGGCTGGAGGAGGGGAGCAGGAAGGGGCCTGGAGGGCATCTGGTCTAACCCCTCACCTTAGAGACGGCCCAGGAGGTCAGTGGCTTCCCAGGCCACTCAGGCTGGGGGAGGGGAGGAGCAGAAAGGAGCTTAGGCCACCCCCATCTTACCCCTCACCTTTTTGATGACCCTCAGGAGGTTAGGGGCTGCCTGGGGTCACCCAGGTTGGGGAGGGGAACAGGAAGACTAACTCCTCACCTTACAACTGACCCCCAGGGGGTCACTCAGGCTGGGGGGGGAGAGTAAAAAGGAGCCTGTAGGTCATCTCATTGAACTCCTCACTTTTTGGATGACCACCCCCCAGAAGTGCCCAGGCCACTCAGGCTGGGGGAGGGGAGAGGAGAAAGGAGCCAGGGGTCTCTTGGCCCAGCCCCCCCCAACTGACTCCCAGGGAGTCTGTGGTTGCCCAGGCCACTCAGGCTGGGGGAGGGGAGCAGGAAGGGGCCTGGAGGGCATCTAAGCCCTCACCTTACAGATGACCCCCTGGGAGGTCAGCAGCGGCCCGGGTGGCTCAAGCCGGGGGAGGGAAGAATAGAAACGAGCCTGGGGGGTCTCCTGCCTAGCCTCCCCCCATGACGGACCTCAGGGGTCACTCACGCAGGCGTGCAGCTGCACACAGTGCAGGATGTGGCGGGCGGGCAGCAGGAAGTCCAGCAGGTAGCGCAGCCCGTCGCCCCCGTAGGCCCGCTCAACCACAGCCAGGACCTGGCCCAGCAGCACCCCGGCCGAGGCCCCGAAGGGCGGGTACAAGGAGGACAGCGTGGCCTGCAGGCGGGCGTCCAGGGAGCCCCAGTCCTGCCGGAGGGAGCCCGGCTCAGCCTCCAGGCCTGGGCCTAACCCACCTGCCTGCCTGGCCCGACGCCCCCTGGGGCCCCAGGAGCCTCTGGAAGGCCTGGGCCCGCCCCCCGGGAAGAGCCCTGCGGGGAGGGGGCAGGGGCCTGGGGGAGCCTGAAGCCCAGAGGCAGCCTCCCTCCTCCCTCCCTCCCTCCCTCCCTCCTCCCTCCTTCCTTCCCTCCTTCCTTCCTTCCCTCCTCCCTCCCTCCCTCCTTCCCTCCTTCCCTCCTTCCCTCCTTCCTTCCTTCCTTCCTTCCTTCCTTCCTTCCTCCCTTCCTTCCTTCCTCCCTCCCTTCCCTCCCTCCCTCCCTTCCTCCCTCCCTCCCTCCTTCCTTCCTTCTCCCTCCCCTCCTTCCTCCATTCTTCCCCCCCTTTCTTCAGGAAGTCACTTCCCCTTGCCCGGCCTCAGTTTCTTCCTCTATGGGGGGACCCTTAAGGGTCACCTGGGCTGCAAGGGGCCTGAGAGCAGGTGCCGGCTTTTGAGGAAGGGATCCTGTCTTCAGGGGGAGGCCACTGAGCGAGTCATCTAAAGCTTCGAGTGCGGCCCCTTAGAGCTCTGATCACCACGTACTGTTGTGTTTACTTCAAGTGTATCAAGTGCAGTGACCCACGAAGAGCTTTCCAGAACCCTGACGTGAGCGCTAGCTAGCTATTATTATTTTGTCTTTTCACAGTGTCATAGCTGAAAGCCATTTGAGAGTGTTTAATCCAAATCATTTGTTTTATAGACAGGGAAACAGAGGCACAGGGAAGAAGGGTAGATTGCACCTCTCTACCCAGTACGGCAAGTCAGATGGAGGTTAGGTGACAAAGGATTATAGATTTAGTCCTAAAGTATTGGAGGCCTTTGTGTTCTGCCCTTAGGGTATGGCACCACAAGGTAATGATGGGTTTTTAACTCAGATCTTCCTAATTAGTCCGGCACTCTTCACACTGCATTATTCAAATCCTTTTATAGTTCTCTAGTTTTCTTCTACATAGTCTCATTTTATCTCAGAGCTGGGGAGGGTAAGGGGATGGGGGTGTTAGACCCAGAAAGGTTAATCATCTCCCCCGAGGTCCCACAACTAGTGAGGGACAGAATTCTAACTGGAGCTGATTTTAGGGATCATCTAGTCCAATGTTATCATTTTCCAGATAGGTGACTTTGCCCAGGGTCACAGATGCAGTAACTAATAAAGTAGTTTTTGAACCCAAGGGCCCCTTGACTACAGATTTCATCTTCTTTCCATCAGACTATTTCTCCTCCTGTTGCCATGACCTGCTACCCCTCTGAGCCCCTCTTCATCCTAAAGTAGGGGTGTCTTAGCTTGTCCCCATTGATGGAGAAGCACATTTCTTAGAGGAGGCTCCAGGGTCCCTTAGATCTCGTAATCTCTTCAAAATTGTCTTAGTTCCCATCCCTCCTGGTTCCCTAACTGCCTAGCCCCACCCAAGCCTCACCCAAACCTAGTTAGGGACACAGTCCCCCCAGCCTGCTCCAAGGCCCCCCAGGAAGCAGTGCCCCCACCATATTATTTCCTACATGCCAGAGGCCCTAAAATAGGCAGGGCCCTGGCAGCTGTGAAAGGGGCATTGTGTGCCAGTGTCCAGGGGGTGGGGAGAGAGGAAGAGGGAGGAGGGCACATAGAGGTCCAGCCTCAACCCTACAAGGGAGGAGAAAGGGGAAGGAGGAACCCCCCCCTCCTTCTCAAGTCAGTCTTTCCCCAGAAAAGTGCTCCCTTTCTCTGTGGCTACTTCCTAGGGCTCAAGTCTGTGTCAGGATCTCTAACCAGTGTCTGCCCTCTTGGGTACCTCTCCCCTTCCCTGATCAGACTTAAGAAGTGGGGGGCTGTGTGGGCTCAGAGATAAGACAGAGAAGACCCCCTTCCCACAAAGCAACCACAGTGGGTGCTTGGAGAGAGGGCAGGGATCCCCTCCCACCTGGAAACAGACAAGGGGCAAGAGTTAAATACCCCCCCTTCCTTCCGAGGGCTGGTCAAGAGGCCTGGCTCTGCCCCCACCCCACCCAACAAGAAGTAAGGCCACTGGAAGTTGAGGGAGAAACATCTTCTGCCCATCTCATCCCATCCCCCCAAGCTGGCACTAGGCTGGTCCTGTCACTAGCTGGGCAGTTTTGGTGACTGCATCTGGGGCCTGCCTTGGCCTGTGGGAGGGGCACATGGACCAATGACCATCAGCCAGCCACCCCCACTTGAGGCATCACTCACCATACTGCTTTTGGACTCTGGATCCCTCTTCTCCTGGCCTCGATGCCCCTAACCCGTTCAGCACACTCACCTTCTCATGCCTTGCACCCCACCACCACCAACATAACACCCAACTCTCCCCAGATCTCCCAAAAGAAACTCTTTTTTGCCCTTTCCCCAACTCAATCCAGATCCCAGCCTGGCCAGCCTACTCCAGCTCCAACTTCAGAAGTTCTGGGCACTGCCCACTAGGCTCAGCTGACGGGCAATGTGGGTGGGAGAGAGGGGTGGGGAATAAAAGAAAGGAAGGGAGGGAGGGGAGAGAAAGGCAGGGAAAGGGGAGACAGTGGGGAGGAGGAAGGAGAGAAAGTCATCGCTGTGGGATAGATTTAAATGAAAAAACTCCAACCTTTCCCATGCTGTTGCCCCTGCCCCTTGCCTACCCAGAGAGAGAGTACAGTAGCCCAGGTATAAGTAGCAGAAGACAAGATTCAAATCCAGATCTTCACACTCCAAATCCAGGACTCCTTCCACTCCACCACAAGAGGAAAAAGCTAGGAAAAAAGAGAGTATATAAGGAATGAAGAAACAAGAAAGATGGAGAAGAGAGAAAATGGGCAGTAGGAGACAGGAAGGGGAAAAAGGGGAAGATAGAAGAAAAGATGAAGAAGACAGAGAAGAACCCCTTCCCACAAAGCAACCACAGTGGGGTGCTTGGAGAGAGGGGAGGGATCTCCCACCTGGAAGCAGACAAGGGGCAGGTAAGGATCCTGACCAGGCAGGTTCCAAGGAAATAGGGGTGGTGTGGGAGGGAAACAAACCTCTCTCTGCTCCTACAATCCTGGTCAAGCTGAGGTTGCCTGTCTGCTTGTGGACAGAGCTTGAGTTGGAGTAGATGAGGTCCTTTCTTACCCCTGGATCTTTGTGGGGAAGGGGCCTGGGTCCTACTCTGAAGGAGAGCCCAGACATTGGAGAGGGGCTTTCACCTAGAGGGATGTTTGCTCACCTCCTAGGGCAAGCTCCTCTCTCCTTGAAATCTATCCCAGGACTAAGAAAATACAGACCCCGGGCTCTTAATCCAGGACATAGAGAAAAGCCATTGTCTTTGGAGGAGAAACTTCTTGAGGCCAGGAATTGTTGTATGTTTATCTGTGTATGAGTTCCTGGTCCAGAGCTTGGTGAAGCTGGCGTAGTGGGAAAGATGTTGAAGTCAGATTCATAGATCCTGGGTTTGATCTCAGCTTGTATGACACTTAACTACGATGTTTCCTCATTTCTGAGGCCTCTCTGGACCCTGGAGCTACAATCCTATATTCCTTTCCATAAGAAGAATTGAGGGTTGAAGATCTAAAACTATGCTATAAAGAGACAGTCATCAAAACTGCTTGGTCCTGGTTAAGAAATAGAGTAATGGAGCAGTGGATTAGGATGGGTTGAAAAGAACGCACACCAAAATGACTACAGTCTACCATTTGACAAACCCAAAGATATCAGCTTCTAGGATAAGAACTCACTATTTGACAAAAATTATTGGAAAAACTGAAAAATAGTATGGCAAAAACTAGGCATAGATCCACATCTCACACCCTATATAACAAAAGAAGGTCAAAATGGGTACAAGATGTAAACATAAAGGGCAACACCACAGATAAATTAATAGACCAAAAATACTGTATCATATCTATGGAAATGGAATAAATTTATGACCAAACAGAATTAGAGCACAAAAACTGCAAAATGAATGATTCTGACTATATTAAATTAAAAAGTTTCTGCACTAATAAAATCAATGCTGCCAAAATTAGAAGGAAAGGAGAAAGCTGGGGAACAATCTTCACAACTAGGAGTTTTTTAAAGGTCTCATTTTAGATTTTTTTTTAAAGGTCTCATTTTAAAAATATATAGAGAATTGCATCAGATTTATAAGGGTACAAATCATTCCAAATGATAGTCAAAGGCTATGAGCAGTTTTCAAATGAAGAAATTAAAACTATATATATTCATATGAAAAAATGCTCCAAATAATTATTGATTAAAGAAATGCAAATTAAAACAACAATGAGGTATCACCTCACACCTATCAGATTGGCCAAGATGAGAAAAAGGGAAGATGATCAATGTTGGAGAGGTTGTGGGAGGATTGGGACATTGACGCATTACTGGTGGAGTTGTGAACGGATCCAACCTTTCCGGAGAGCAATATGGAACTATGCCCAAAGAACAATAAAACTGTTATACCCTTTGACCCAGCAATTCCAATTCTAGGTCTATATCCAGAAGAAATTATAAAAGGAAAAGTCTTACATGTTCCAAAATATTCATAGCAGCTCTTTTTGTAGTGGTAAAGAACTGGAAATTAAGGGGATGCTCATCAATTGGGGAATGTTGAAACAAGGTATGGTACATGAATAGTGTGGAATAATATTGTTTATAAGAAATCATAAAGCGTTGGACTCTAGAGAAGCATGGAATGACTTAAGGGATCCCATGCTGAGAGAAGGGAGTAGAAGCAAGAAAACAATGTACACATCAACAACACTGTTAGTTGATCAACCTTGATGGAAGAAGCTTCTCTCAGCAGTTCAGAGAGCTAGGACAACTGTATTAGATTGTCTATGGATAATGTGATCCCCATCCAGAGGAAGAAAAACAAAACAAAACAAAAACAAAAAACCAATGAATCAACAAGCACTTTATAAAAATTATCTCTTATGTATCTCTTTCCCTTAATCCTAATTCTTCATGCGAAAAATGTAAGCATGTTTATCAAAAATATTTATGTATGAGGCGGCTAGGTGGCGTAGTGGATAAAGCACTGGCCTTGGAGTCAGGAGTACCTGGGTTCAAAAATATTTATGTATAATGCTAACTTGACTGTTCGCTACTGAGGGGAGTGGGGTGGGAAGGGAGTATGTAAGGATAAAAATAACTAATTTAAAAAAAAAAGAATTGAGGGTTGAGGATTGCCTATCCCACAAGGGTATCAAGTTCTAACAGCCTGTGTTCTCTCATCCATCCTAAGCTCTTAGGACTCATTCCCCTGCTGTCAGCAGGTCCTTTCCCCTATTTCCCCTTTCCCACCAGGAGGCTTCCTGGCAGTTTGGGTCCTAAAGAAATCCCCTTACTCAAATCCCAGGTCAAATAAAGGCCCAGGATACTCAGACAAAAGGTAGATGGGAACTATTAGGAAGCAGAACAAGGAGAACAATTGTTACAGTAAAAATAACATCATAAAGACAAAAAACACTGAAAGACTTCAGAACTCTGATCAAGCAAATGACCAACCAAGATTCCAGAGGCCTCTGGATGAGGACTTCTCCCCACCTCCTGACAGAGAGGCCAAGGACCCAGAGTGAAACGTATGGTTTTGGACATGGCCAATGTGGGAATCTGTTTTGCTTGACTGTGCATATTTTCATAAGATGTTTTTCTTTTTCCAATGGGGGAAAAGTAGGCGAGAAAACAAAACTTATTAACTGAAAAAATTCAAAATTTTGGAGGTTAGAGTGTGTCAAGATCTCTATGAACTGGTCCTTCTCTACTCTCACTCCCACCTTAAATCTGTTCTGAAGAGGACAGGAAGGACCCTCTAGTCTGGGATCTGTCTCCTCAGCCTTTCCCCTTTGGTCCTTCCCAGTAGATTTCAGTGAAGCTCATATCACAATAAGACAATGGGATTCCCAATGTGGGACCACCAAGAGGATTTTCAATCCCCAGAGGAGACAGGAAGAGAGGAACAGGGCACCTAGAATAGCTGGTCCAAATCTCTTTTGTTCATGAAAAAGAAATCGAGGCCCAGAGTGATTTGTTCAAGGTCACACAGACAGTAATGGGGCTTGGAACTCAGATCTCCTGTTTTCAAGTCTAAGGTTCAGTTGGGACAGGGAAGAGGAATGGAAAATGATTGGGGCAAAGATGAGGGTCAGTCAGAGCAACTCTCTAAATGTACAAATTCACACACTCCTAAAGAACCCAGATGGGGGAGGGGATAGGTATAATGGGTACCAACCCCTAAGAAATGAGAGTGATGACCTCTTCCTCATCCTCTCTCTCATTCCTTCAAATTATGGAGACTTTGGACACCAGGAAGAAGTGCAAAGCCTAGTAGTTGGCACCAAGATTGGGCATAGCCACCCTACCCATCCCCTGGCCAGGACACTCCACTCTGTACCCGAGGGTGTGGCTGCCACATAGATTACTCAAATCCTGGGCTCTGGATCCAACCCCAAGGAACCCTAAGGAAACCAAGCTGAGGACACTCACCCGGCTGAATGCTGCCTGCCTGCTTGCCAGCCCGTCAGGTTGGGACTGGGGAGAAACCAGGGTCCCGGCTCTCTCTCCCTACACAGACCCCAAGCCTTGCCCATTCTTCATCCTCCAACCCAGGCTTCCCTCAGACTCTGTCCCAGGGCGGCCAGATGAGTCACCACCCTCTTCTCCCTCCTCCTTCTGCTCCTTCAGTGGCCCAGAGGCATCCCTGACTGTGCCAGCCCCAGGCTTTGTCCTTCCTCCTCTGGGTGGAATCAGGAGGGGAAAAGTATAAAGGGGTCCATGCCCTATATACATGCACAATCTCTCACACATACTAATACACACACACATGCATACACATACACACATTACACACACTCACATACTCATACACATACACAAACACATACATACAAATGCATACATAGACAATCTCCTTAATTCCCAAAATGACTAAAGGAGGAAGTGGGTGGACAGGAGAACCTGGGTTGGAAAAGGGGGTGATAAATGTGAACAGCCCTTATGGAGCTCCATTCCGGGGGTATAGGGGCAGACAGAGAGGTAAAGACAGTCTCAGAGATCAAAAGGCAGAGTCAGAGACAGAAAGGAAGATGAACATTGAGGCTAACTGAGGCACAGCCTCAAACACTTCTTTTCCTGGGGGGCTGAAAGTTGGGGGGGTCCTACCCTGGAAGGACAAGGAGGGGGGAGCTCAATGAGTTGGGTTCTGCTCCGAAGAACATAGAGTTAAGTAGTGACTCAGGGGAGCCAAATTCTGTGGCCAGGCTGGCAGCTGAGTTAGCATGGGGCAGTATGTTCCACTGAGACCACAGAAGGGGGGACCCGGGCCTCTTTCTCCATCCCTACCCTACCAGCGCCAACTCTGAGCTGGGGAGCTCCAACCACAGCCCACAGTCCAGCCAACTAACAAGAGCACTTTCCCCCTATCCCCACCCCAACCTAATTTCTTCAGCTCCTTGTCTCTCCCCCTCCTATCCCCCAGGAGCCCTTCTTCTGCCTGACTCCTTCCATCATTTGAGCCCCTCCCGGACAATGTCTCTCTTCTCCCCGAAACCTGCTGCCCCACCATGCCCACACCCCCTTCAGGGTGCTGCAGAGCAAGGGTTTACCCTTAGGTATAGCACAGGCTCCCCCAATTTTCCTCCTTCAGAGACAGAAGATAGAAGGGAGTCCTAGAAGGAAGGGGCTCAGAGGTGGCATCAAATTTGGGACAGAATAGCAAGTTGCTCAGCCCATCTTGGATATCGGCCAAGTGGCACAGCCAGACTTTCCTCTGAATACCATCTGATGCCCTTGGTCTCAGTTTCCCCATGTATAAAAGAAGAGGTTTGGACTAGATAATTCTAAGGCACATTTTAGCTTTTAAAAAATTATATATAACCTCTAAAAAACCCCAAAACAATTAACAGAGCCCTGTCCTGGCAGGACTGCAGATCTTACTGTTTTTCTGCCCCTAGGCATATCATGTGTCCAAATAATGCAATAGACATGTGCATATGATACCCAGATATCAGGAATATTAGATTAGATGTAGGAGACAATCTAAACCCATTTCCTCATTTTGCAGATGGGAAAACTAAGTCCCAGAGAGGAGAAAGGATTTGTCCTGGTTCACATAGGTAGTTCACGGGAGAACTTGGACTAGAGTTTATGTGTTCTGACTCCAACCAGGGAACTTTTTCCATTTTATTATATTTTCTCTCATGGGAGGGGAGTGAGAATCTAACATTCATGAATCCTGGAACCCAAATCCTATGCACATGATATGATGAGACCATTGATCCCTCCAGCCTTGGACTCTGTACCTGCCAGGAACTCTAAGGAACAGTTTGAGGACAAGGGATGCAGAGAACACAATTATTCTGTTGTGCCAAACTACTTACCAGATAGGAGCAGCTAGATGGTATAGTGGGTAGAGTATCAGCCCTGAAGTCAGGAGGACCTGAGTTCAAATCCAGTCTCAGATACTTACTAGCTGTCTGACTTCAGACAAATCACTTAATCCTGATTGCCTCACATGGGAAATCTGACCACTGGACCCAGATGGCTCCAGAGGAGAAAGTGAGGCTGGTGACTTAGCACAGCCCCCTTCACTTAAATCCAATTCACTTGTCATGGCATCACCTTCCTGATGGCATGGTCTTCTTTGAGAATGAAAGACATACATCATCATCATTGTCATGCCTGAAATGCTCTACCTCATCACCTCCAGGCTTCCTTCAAATCTCACCTTCAAGAAACCTTTCTTGATGCTACCTAATGCTGGTACTGTCCCTCTGAGATTATCTCCCCATTTATCCTGCATATTCAGGCTTGTACATTGCTAGGAGGCATTACCTGTGGACAAAGAGGTAGGTCTGGAGTCAGGAAAATTCATCTTCGTGAGTTCAAATTCTGCCTCAGACACTTACTTGCTATGAGATCCTGGGCAAGTCACTTTACCCTATTTGCCTCAGTTTCCCCATCTGTCAAATAAGTTAGAGAAGGAAATAGAAAAGCACTCAGTTATCTCTGTTAAGCAAACCCCAGGTGGCACAGAGGATAGAGCATGGGCCCTAGAGTCAGGAGGACCTGAGTTCAAATCTGACCTCAGATACTTAGTAATTACCTAGCTGTGTGACCTTGGGCAAGTCACTTAACTCCACTGCCTTACAAAAACAAAACCCCAAATGGGACTACAAAGAGTTAGATAAAACTGAAATTTCTTCCTTTCACATCATTGTTTGCATCTTTTCTTCCCCCATCAGGCTGAACTCCTTTTAAAGTAGAAATTATCTTTTACCTTTACCTGTGCTTAACACAGGGTCTAGCACACAGCAGATGCTTAATATTTTTTGCTTAATTGGCTAATGTAGTTGGTAAGATGAGACCTTTGTTGGTCTCATCTCTATTATGCATTACAAAACAGATGCCCAAAGTTTACTCTTTAGAATATAAAACAGCTCCCCTACCCTCTCATTTGTTCAATTCAATCAAAATGTATTAAGCATTTAACTATGGGCAAGGGCTTAGGTTATGGACTGGTGATGTCTCCCTGCCCTCAAGGAGCTTCCAGTTTAGTGGGGAATATGACTTGTAGATAGATACAAAGGACTGTGAGATAGGAGCAAAAGAGAGGGATGGAAATAGGAATTGATGGAAAAACACAGCCACAGGGGTAGGTTTGAGAGGTCATACTGGGAGGGTAGTTGGAGAACAGGATAGGAAGCAAGATTTCAAGAGGCAGAGATGAGACTTATACATGTATGGAGAGCAGTCTGAGAGAATACATGTGTGGAGATAAAAGATTTTGCGTTGAACTTAGCTGGAGGGAGGGCAAGGGGTGTGTGTGTGTGTGTGTGTGTGTGTGTGTGTGTGTGTGTAGAAGGGACAGTGATGTGGAATAAGGCTGGAAAAATAGATTGGAGCCAGTCCCTAAATGCAGATTAAGGATTAAGTTTTTAAATAAAAATAATAGCTAGCATTTATATATCACTTTAAAGTTTGCAAAGCATTTTAATATATTATTTTGTTGGGGGTTTTTTGTTTGGGGTTTTTTTAGGTTTTGTTTTTTTTGTGTGTGAGGCAAATGGGGTTAAGTGGCTTGCCCAAGGCCACACAGCTAGGTAATTATTAAGTGTCTGAGGAGGGATTTGAACTCAGGTACTCCTGACTCCAGGGCTGGTGCTCTATCCACTGCACCACCTAGCTGCCCCCATTGGTTTTATTTTTTTAATAGTCCTGTGAGGTAAGTGCTATTATTAGTTCCATTGTACAGATGAAGCTGAGAGTGACTGGGGAGAAACCAGGGTCCCGGTTCTCTCTCCCTACACAGACTCCAGGCCATAGGATGACAATGACTTGTCCAGGATCACATAGCTATAGTGTTTGAGGCAAGGTCCAAATAAAGGTCTTCCTGATTCTAAGTCTAGGGCTCCATGAGAGTCCTTTGTGATGATCAATCTTGGGGTCAGGAAGAGCCGGGTTCAGATCTTGCCTCTGACATACACTAGCAGTGTGGTCATGGGTAGAGCACAACACCTGAGTGCGCCAGGAACCTTCTGACTATAAAAGTACAAGGTTAATGGAAGGAATTTCCACCCTGGGAGTTTACAGCAATGATATCACAAGTCTGACCCCCCCCCAATAAAAACAAGCCAATAGGACATCACAGGAGGTTTCTGACTTGGGGAGTGATCCAGTCAGACTTTGCATATTTAAGACTATTTGGTTTCTCTGAAAGCTATTCACTACCGGTTTTCAAGGGGTCCCCTTGGAGTGTTCTAGGCCTTGATTTAAGCTCTAGCTAGGATTCATTTCCCTCACAACCTTTGGAAAATCCTATCTACTCTCATCTTTTGAATTCTTTCTGGGAATACATCAGGGGCAGGCAGAAGATGTTTCCTTCTTGGATAGGGAGAGGAGAGCATCTCCATGAAGATCATCTTGAGAATATCCCATCTGTCCTACTCTTGGACTGGTACCCAGCAGCTGTGAGAGCCCAAACTCTTTAGCTCCCTCACAGAACCGAGAAGCCTACATAGAGAGACCCTTTTCTGGAAATACCTTGAAGCTTGAGAGTAGAGGGACCACAAGATGCTGCCAAGCCCCCTTGTAACTTCCTTTCCCCAAAGTGGGCTGCAGCCTCAGCCCATGTCTCTTCACTTCTGCTTCTCCTTGGGTGAGAAGGAGCATCTCGCAGCCTCGGGGCTGTCCCTCTTCTTCCTCCCCTGAATAGCCCCCGATGTCCATCAGACACATGGAGAAAGACTACGCATCCATCTGAGAGATATTTAATGTTTCTCAGGTCGAGATACAAAAGACTGATTGGGGGAGGGATGAGATGCAGAGGACTAGCCCAAGAGAAGGATCACTCACTCTACCAGCCTGTCGTGCCCAACTTCTTTGTTTTTATCACCAGAGCTTCCCACCCAAGAACCTTAAAAGGGAAGGCTCCTTTTCTCATGGATATACATATGGGTAGGGATAGCAGAGGAACACCTAAGACCACTACTTCCTCCCAGAGAAGACTCACACATATAGAGGTGACAGAAGGCCCTTCGAACAGAGAAAGTTGCATCCTGGGCCTGTTCTCCCACTTTGGAGTGATCCTGGGTCTGGGAAAGCCCCAGTCCAAGGCCTAGGCCCAGCCTGGAGGCCTTAGGGGAAAAGAGGGTCTGTGATTACAACATTCAGCAATCAAGTGGAGAGAAGTAGAAAAAAGAAAAAAACAAGGAGGAAGGGGAGAGGCAGGCTTGAAAGGCAGGGAGAGGAAGAGCTGTTTGTACTGTGAGGGTCATCACCACTGTCCCTCCCTGATCTGGGTTTTCACATTTGCCCACCTGAGGAAGAATACCTATCAGACTTCTTAAAGAAGCCCTAGGACCCTTTCTTCTAGGGGCCTGGCTACAACTAGGTCATGGAAGGAACTGAGGGGGTCAGCTATCTCTGCCTTTCCCTACCTCCCTGCTACACCCAATCCCCCTCACCCCTCATATACATACACTACAAATACCACACACACACACACACACATACAAATCACATACATCACACATCACTCACTCACATACCTCACATACAACTCACACACATACCATACACACACACACATGCACATCACAAACACCATAGACACATCATACCTCACACACATGCAACCAGACACACATCACATACACTACACACACTTCACACACACCACAGACACACTCATACATATATACCATACACACCTCCCACACACTCACACAAACCATACATACACACCCCACACACATAGACACATCATATACCTCATACTTACATACACCCCTGAGACACACACACACACACACGCGCGCGCACACACACACACACACACACACACACACACACTCCCAAAGTCCAAAGCAGTTGAAGGGAATGAGGGTGGTTGGATAAACCCTCAGATTTCCAAATGCTGAGACACCCCCACCGGCAGGGGGCTCGAGGACTCCCGGTCCAACCTCTGATCCCTCCCAAGTTGGCCCAGAGTTGGGAAGGACTCTTCATGCGTCTCCTCAGTTGAAGGGGATTGAGGCTGGCAACCTCAAGAGGAAAGGCGACTGGGGTGGGGCCACCCAAGAAAAACATGGAAGGAAAGATCCAATCTCCCAGGGCCCCAGGCATGCCCAGTTTTCAGCTCTTTTCTCTTCATCTAGAGGGTGATGAAGAAGGTCAGGGTGGTGTGGTAGAGGAGGGTCCCCTCTGATCTGGTCCCACTTCTGGGGTGCTGGTACGCAGCCCAAGTTCAGCTAGTAACTTTAACCTTGCTATCCAAGGGTCTCTGGACCCTCTCCTTATCTTCCTTCTTTCCTTTCCCTCCCTTCCCCAATCCCCACCTCAGACCCCTCAGGTCTCAAGGCTACAGCCGACCAGCTCTGTTGAACTGGATAATCCACCGGGCATTGGCGGTGCTTGGACTGAGGCACCCCCGGTCCTCCGGGGCCATCAGCGGCTGCAGTTCCTGCTGCTCAGGGGCATCGGCACTGCTCTCGCTTCGAGAGCGGCCTGCCTTGGCAAGACTTGGGGTGAAGGTGAAACCAGCAAGGGGTTCAGTTGACGGAGTGCTGAGAACAGCCAGTGGGTCCCGGAGCTCATCTCCATGGGGTGGGGCACAGGCCAGAGGATGGGCTGCTCTCAGGGCAGCCTGGGCACAGGGTGGAGATGCCAGGCTCTCCAGGGAAGACATGCTCTGATTCCATCCTGTCTGCATGTCCACAGGCACAATCTTGGTGGTCTCTGAGGACACGTACACTGCCAGGTCCCCCTGTCCACTCTTCCAGGGCAGCTCCTTCTCAGCACAGGTGGGTGAGGGGGGGATGATTCGTGGGCTTGGGCACACCTCCATGCTGCCTGTGGACACAGCAGACAGCTCAGAGATGCACTGACCACTGGAATGTGGGCCTGAGGGGTCTTAGGAAAAGCAAGCAAGGAAGGAAGGAAGGCCTCTCTGCTCCTTGTGTCCTCCAATAGGGTCTGTATTCTCAGACCAGTATTATTATTGCTATGTGGGACAGCAGAAAGAATGCAGGATCTGGGGCTCAAAGGCTGGATTTTGCCTGGCTCCACAATTAACACCTATGAGACTTGCCATCTTTGAGTCTCAGCTTCCTCCTCTCTAAAATAAAGACGTTGAGTCAAATGATCTCTAAGGAAACTGGTTCTATGGGGTAAACTGAGTCAAGGGCAGGTCTGAGTGTGCCATTAGTGGGACTTCTCTCCAGTAAGGAAGAGCCAGAGAATGAGAATTCAGGGAAGAAGGCAAGTTGTCCCTTGTATGCATAGTTCCTGCCCTTGAACCAGTCTGCCTACTAACCCAGACCCCCACCCCACCCCAGCCAAAGCCAGTGAGGAAGGAGGAGACCCACTCCCAGTCAGGCTGACCAAGGGCTCAGCCCTGGCCCCATGGCTCTGCTCTCCAGGTCTGCAGCTCGATGTAGGAGGGACTATTCTGGAGTCCAGGGAGCTATTGTCACCCCAGAAGTAAGGAGAAAAGCCTGGAAGAAGACCTAGGTTCAGTATCTTCACTGATGCTTGCTTGCCTGGCTGGGTTACCATAGAGAAGTCACTTTACCTCTGAGCCTTACTCTCCTTATCTGTAAATACCCTTAAGGAGAAGGCTTATTTGCTTTTGGCACTTAATAAACACTTTAGAATAGTTTTCTTTCTTTCCATCTCTCTCTGTGTCTCTGTCTATATGTCTCTCTGTCTCTCTTTCTTTGTTAAAGTTATCTGGGCCAAGAAGGGAGATTAAGGAGTATCTGGGACCCAAGTAGGGAAACCCAGAAATGTTCTTTATTTTAGGGCAGGCTGTAAAAGAGACAAATCACATATTAATTGAAATGAGTTGAGAATAGGGGAAATGACCAATGGAATGAGCCTTGGATTTGGAAAGACTTAGTCCCTTGGAAGAAGAACCAACCCACTCAGAAAGTTGTTCCAAGTCCAGCCTATGGGCTTGGAGCATAGCAAAGGTTCAGGGCATCCTTGTTGACTGACTGACCCATATGCAGCCCCTTAAACAAGGAAGAAGGAAAAACCACAGCCATTGCCAGCAGGTTTGCTCCCATGATTAAAAGTGATGTTTATACCTGCTGTCATGGAGAGAGATTGGGAAAGGAGAGAGGTAGAAAAATATAGATTCCAAAAGTGTGCATAAAGATGAAAGTTGAAAATTATTTTTGTATGTAATTGGGTAAAAAAAGTTTGGAGTCATTTAAAAAATAATCAAAATAAAAAAATGATGCTACATCTGCCGAAAGGCCCAGCAGAGTATTATAACAATATAGATGGCACCTGGGACAAACAGCTATAGGCAGTCATAGAATCTTTGTTACTTAGATGGGACATCAAGAATTAGCTTGTTGAACTATTTCATTTCACAAATGAAAAAATTGAGGCCCAGAGAGGGGAATGGAAGCCCAGATCACTTGACTCTCAATCCATAGAATCATGGACTTGGAACTGGCAGGTACATTAGAAGTCATGGAGTGCAAACCCCTTATTTTAGAGGTGAGGAAACTGAAAGAAAGGTTAGGTGAACTGTTTAAGACCATAGGACTAAAAAGCATCTGGAATAGGATTTGAACTCAGGTCTTCATGACTCCAAGTCCAAGCATCTCTCCATTACTCTACATACCAACCTTTTGTCCAGTGCTGTTTCAGAAATATCAGATTCCCATGCAGTGTGGTTTAGTTACTCAGACAGAAAAATTAAATTATTTGGGCCCAGTTGAATTTAGGTTCTACTTGGTCAAGCTGGCCTCCCTTGCTCTGTCCAGACCCAGACATTCTTGGCCTTTGGGTAGAGTCATTTTAGGGTCATGGGGGGGGGGGGGGGGGTTGAACAGATGTTATTACCTGGTACCTTGTGTTCTTGGAAAACCTCATTGGTGGCCCGGGCCACAAAGACAATGCCCTCATCATCCTCCTTCTCTGTCTCTGAGCTGTCACTCTCCTCTTCGGACTCCACTGATAAGATCACTGCAGCTGAGCAGAAACAGAAGCAAGGGCAGGAGACTCAGGCCAGCTGCTTCCTTTCTTGAGGAATCACAGAATCTCACCAGGGGCCATCTATTCCAAACCCTCCCTGAAGTGGGAATGCCTTCTTATGAGCTACCATTTCTGCTGAGCAGGTTCTGTTAGTAATCCAATAACGCTGAAGAACTCATTCCCAAGAATGGGTTGGTTTTCACCATCTTTTGTGGAGGCAATTAGGGTTAAGTGACTGGCCTGGATAGTAAGTGTTTAAGGCTGGATTTGAACTCAGGTCCTCCTGATTCCAAGGCTGGTGCTCTACCCACTGAACCACCTAGCTGTCCTACCTTCCCTATTTTGTTAATCTTCTTCTGGAGGTGATCTAGCTATCAACAGAGTATAGGGTTTAAAATTAGAAAGTCCTTCAACATCATTTAATCCCGTCCATCCCTTCAGTTTCACTGGTGAAGCCCAGATTTGATGTGTCTAAGGTCATAAAGAGAAGTAAAGGAACAAAATCATGATTTTCATATCTGACTTCAAATTTCATTTGCTCTCCACCGTGAGTAGGCTACTCAAAGAGAAATACAACATTCCAGATGTGGATTACCCAGAGCTGACAACAGTGAAGCAAACATCTCCCTTCTAGAGATAGTCTTCCCATTAATCCCCACCCTGGAATTGTATTAGCTGATCTGGGTGCCATGTCACCTTTATCTTAAACTGAGCTAATAATCATGAAAACCTCTAGGTCTCTCTATTGCTCAGCCCCAGATTAGCTCTCCTAAATCTGGTTCAGCCTGGTCCCTACCCCTGGGTCTCATATGGAGATATGATACAAGAGAACAAACCATGGAAAGAATTTTGTTCTTACAAGAGGCAGTAAGGCAACAAATTAGGGTGATGGAGTCCATCAAATGGAGAGGGCAATAGATTTGGAGTCAAGAGACCTGGGTTCAAATCTCTTCTCTGCACCTAACCAGCTAGGCAATCATTTATTCACTCACACCTCACTTGTCCAACCTGTTATCGTCTTGTCACTTTTCCTTTCACATCTCATGCCTATACCCTCTTTCTCTGGTATGGCACTGCCACCCTAGGATAAATATCTCAAACTCAACGTGTCCAAAACAAAACTTACTGTTTCTCCTCACCCCCCCAACCCTCTTTTCTTCCAAATGTCCCTATTCCTTAGAGGGCTCCAGCATCCACCCAATTACCCAGACTTGTAACTTTAGTGTTATCCTCACTCTATATAGCCAATATGTTGTCATCTTTTCTACTTTTATGGCATCTCTTATGTACATTCCTCCTTCCTTCACCTCATAAAGCCACCTCCCAGGTACTAGCTTGCATTGCTTCACATCTGGACTATTTGTAAAAGATTACATCCTCCTGCCTCAAGTCCCTCCCCACTACGATCCATCCTCTATTCCACTATCATAGTGATCTTCCTCAAGAGTAGGTCTGGGGGCAGCTAGGTGGCGTAGTGGATAGAGCCCTGGCCCTGGAGTCAGGAGTACCTGGGTTCAAATCCGGTCTCAGACACTTAATAATTCCCTAGCTGTGTAGCTTTGGGCAAGCCACTTAACCCCGTTTGCCTTGCAAAAACCTTAAAAAAAAAAGAGCAGGTCTGTATCATGTCACTCCCCTCAACTTCATGTCAGTGGCTCCCTAGTACCTCCAGGATTACCTCTTTAACTTTAAAAGACTTCTCAACCTGGCCCCTTCCTAATTTCCAATCTCCTCACAAGTGACTTTTCATTCACTCCTCTCTTCCCACAAATCCCAGGCTCCACTTATATTTCCTACAATACTTGATCCAGGACTGGGGAGACTGTCTGATTAGTTGCCTCCCTAGCTAGTACCACATCTCTCTTCCACCCGGTTCCTTCTCCCTCAGCTTGCCTGTGTCCGGTAAATTTGAGGCTCGATGAGGTTTCCCATTGGGAGTCTCTTTGTCTGCAGGACCATCCTTCTGGAGATAAAGGAAAAAAGCCCAAGTCACCCCTGGAGCCTAGAACCCAAATTCCATTCCCCTACCCTTTTAGGGCACCAAAGTTGCAGGTTAGCCCAGTCAGAGGTCTAGTGGAAGGTGGTAATCCAGATCCTTAGCCCAGACAACTTCCTCAGTTCTGAAAGAAATTCCTACTTGGGATTCTGGATGCTACCAAAGTAGGCTGAGATACAAATATGGTGCTTAGAGCAGATAATCGGGGTCTCAGGTTTTCTTTTCCCAAATCCCAGTCTCTAGGACCTAAGCATGTTGCCTCCATAGCTGATTACAAAGATGTTGTCCGCCACTCCCCAGCTTCCCTAATTTATTCTCAATCATAGACAAAGTGATGGGATTTGGACTTAAAGAACCTGAAGTCAAAAGAGTAAAGGAGTGGTATACAAAGTTAAGCTAGTAGCAGGTTGGCATTCAACCCCAGACTCTCTGCCCCAAATCCAAAGCTTTTTAAACCCATCTCAGCCTATAACCTCCAGATGAATTCTCCACCTCTATCCCTGAGCTATGTGGACTTCCTTTTTCAATTGAAAAACTCCTCCCCAGAATCTCTCTTTATTTTTTTTTTCAGAATCTCTCTTTAGGAAAACACCTGTGATAGTCATATTGACCTCAATCCCACTCCAATTCATAATTTCCAGGACTTCACCTTTTTCCTGCTTGGATAGGGAAATCCCACTCTGACCTCTTCAATACACACCCTTAAATTTCCAGCTCTCTTTTATGTATTGTCTTTGTTTATTAGAATGTGTACTTCCTTTAGGATAGGGACTGTCTTCTCTGCACTTGTGTTTGTATTCCTAGCACCTAGCACATCTCTTGGTACATTGTAAGCATTTAATAATTGTCCCATCTATCCATCTATCTATCTATCTATCTATCTATCTATCTATCTATCTATCTATCTATCTGACTTCTATCTATTATCTATCATACCACCTATCTATTTGTATCTATCAAGTTATATCTAAATCTATCATCAGTCATCTATCTTATCATCTATTCAACTATCCATCCTTCTATCCATGTCTATCTCTCTGTCATCTATTTTTATCTACCACATCTATTTATATCTACCACATCCATCCATATATCCATATATCGATCTTTCTGTCATCTATTAAATATATCTATTTAAAGCTATTATTTTATATCTATCTCATCTATCCATCTGTCTATCTATCTGTCCATCTGTCTATCTATCTATCTCTCTATCCATCTGTCTTTCTGACTGTCTATCTCCTAGCAAATAGACTACAGGGTGAATTTGGAAGGATTAAGGGGTTACATAGGTAAACTATAATCCCTGAAGCTTTGAAAAATAGTAGGACTATCCAGCCAGCTGGACCTAAGCAATCATCCACACAATCACCTCTCACACTTATATAGCCCTTTAGGATTTGTCATTTCCTCACAATGGCCCATCTTGGGTTGCCTGTTTTCCATAGCTCTCCTACTCCCCAGGGCTGGCTCCAGGCAGGGATGGGCACAGTGCCCAGAACTACCCACAAGCATCAGCCTCAGCCAGGAGTCACAAAGGGAAAAGATGATGTCTAGAACTGTGAAGGGGAAGGGAGGTCGGGGGAGACAGACAATTGGGGAGGGACTCACCTTCCGGCCGGCCTTCCGAAGCCTCAGCTTGTTCTTAGAGAGACACACATTATGCTTGGTGGACTTGAAGGATTCCAATCTCCGCTTCATGTTCTGCTGAAATACTTCCTTGTCCTGACGGGCCTGGGCATCCTCTGAGATAAAGTGGCGGCTACAGCTGGCCTTGTACTACAAACAACAGCCCTCAGTGAGGTCCCAGACAGTGCCACCCCATGGCCTCCACAAGGACCCTTCTAGTCATCTTTGAGTCTTCTCTTGCCATCCCCTCTCCCCACCAGCTTCCAAGCTCTAGGAGCCAAGAACTAGAGATATAAAGGCATCTTAGAAATCATCTAGTCTAGTCCAGGGGTTCTTAACCTTCATTGTATATGTTGGACCCCTTTGGCAGCAACCTGAAGAAGCTGATGGATCCCTCTTGAGAATCATGTTTTTAAATGCACAAAATAAAATACACAGAATTATAAAGGAAACCAATTCTATTGAAATATATGCATATATATAATAGCTAACAAAATATTTTTTTTGAAGTTCATGGACTCCCAAGTTAAGAGCCTCTGATCTAGTCCTTATCCCTTCTTTTTACAGGTGATAAAGTTGAAGCTCAGAATTGAGGCCCAAGTGACTTGCCTCAAATATTACAGGTACTAAACAGGAGAGCTGGGATTCAAATCTTGGTCTTCTAATTGAAAATGCAAAACTCTTTCTCCTATACCCCACTACATTTGTCTTCAGCTCTCTATTCCAATGCCTGACCATGTGGGTATAAATTCTCAGCATCATTGCTATGATGATAGGTTCTTCACTAATCCTTTGATCTCCTGTGTTTTCCTTATTGATAGTAAGTTCCATTTCTCCTTCACTTTACTAACCATAACTCTTTAAGGTAGAGAGTAGGGCACAATATAAACAACTGACTCAGGAGACTGCAGACCTGGGTTCCAATCCTACCCCCCACACTAACTCCTTGTGTATCTTTGGTTACATTCTTAGGGAGTGAGCCTAGGGATTCCATTGCTGTCTAGAATGCAGAATACAGAAACTGGGGTAGAGATCCTGGTTTCACCTAGCCCTTTCAGTCTTTCCCCAAGTGCCTGCATGACAAACAGGGGCATGATGGGGATTGCAAAGAACCAGCTCCAGTGGTTCTTTTTGCACTTTTGCTAAGTGGAGTCCCTAGAGTGTTTTGAAAGAACACAAACTAGATGACAGAAATTGAAAGTCCTTTTCTAATCCCCAGTCAGATAGGAGACTAGGATCAAGGATCATGAGTCCAGCAAAAGGAAAAATAATGTGTTGAACTTGAAAATGCCAAAGGATTTCTCTAGCTAACTGATCGGATGCAGCTGATAGCCCAGAAATACCAAAGTTAGCCCTACAGCTATAAAATAAAAAGTTCCTAGGCCATTCCTCCTTGTTATATATGGTATAGTAGAGATTCTTTTTATGGATTGGTTGGAATTTACAACCTCTAAGGTCCCTTACAATTCTCAAATTCTGTGATTCCATGATTTTGCTATGTTGTATGATCAAATATCTTTTGCTCCACATTAATAGGCACTCTAGTTGGATGAGCCTAACATTGATGGGGACTCATTAACTATGGCTTTGAATGTTTGCTGACCACCATAATGCCTCAAATCTGGGGTACTTTTCTGGGGGCCTGTATAAGGGAGAGCTCCAGGCATACAGTTCACTATGTCTGTTTCCTCGGCCATGAATTGAGGTTGGATGAGATGACCTCTGAGGTCTTGTCAAGCTCTAAATTTCTGAGTCATTTAGTCCTTCAAAAATCTATGATATTTTCTGAAGAGCAAATGTGTCAAACCTACAGATTGCATAACATTTGTTGTTGTGTTCATTGGTGGTATGGGTTTGCAATGTAGTCATGAATGGGTATTAAATTCTCTATGCAGCCCTTTTCAGTCTTTTGTTGGGTGATGTTGCCCAGAAGAACTATGAAGTTGGACACCCTGCTCTAGAGAATAATCTGCATAAAGTGCCATGGTCATAATATCATCACTCTTGGCTAACTCTCTAGGTGAGGAGCTATTCAAAACATAACTGGGGGGGGCAGCTAGGTGGCACAGTACAGAGAGCACTGGCCCTGGAGTCGGGAGGACCTGAGTTCAAATCTGGCCTCAGACACTTTTTTTTAGGTTTTTGTAAGGCAATGGGGTCAAGTGACATGCCCAAGGCCACACAGCTAGGGGCCTCAGACATTGCCTAGCTGTGTGACCTTGGGCAAGTCACTTAACCCCATTGCCTCAAATAAGTAGAATTTTAAAAAAATATAACTAGGCCAGCTCCTGGTTAACAGACATAAAATCTTGTCTTTGGCTCTGTCCTTAAAGCTATTTCAACTCAATAAGAGTTTCCAGGGTTTAGATTCTGTTGGCATAAGCCTTTGAGAACACAGGGTCATCTGCACAATATAATGAACCAAAGGAGTTGAACTTAGTGGAAGTATAATGAGTTCCATTTTACAATTAGGAAAGCAGAGGCCCATAGGGTTAAATAATTTGCCTGAAAATATTTTAACATGATTATGCAGTATAATCCATATCAGGTTGTTTGCTCTTGTGGGGAGGGGGGAGGATTATGCAGGAAGGGAGAAAATTTTACCAATATGAATGTTGAAAACCATCTCTAAATGTGATTGTAAAAATAAAATTCTATTACTTTGTCTGAGATCATACAGCTAGTATGATACACACATAACTTGATGGTGCAGTGCTTAGGATGCTCTATAAGGAATCAGGAAGACCTGAGTTCAACTCCCACCTCACACATTTATCAGCTAGGTGACCCTGGGAAAGTCAGTTAACCTATCTAATTCTATTCCTTTATCTGTAAAATGGGGATAGTAAAGCAACTCCTCCCAGGATATAAAATGAGACTTTTGCAAAGAGCTTAAAATACCATACAAATGAGGACCACTATGGGGATTATTATCAGAGGCAGAATCTGAAACCAATTTCTCTGATTCCAGAGCCTCTTTCCAAAGCCGTTTCCTGGAAGGAGCATGATAAGAACTGGACACTATAAAAATAAATCTGCTCACCTGGGTCAGATGGATGAGTAATAGAAAGAGGCCTGGATTCAGTGAGGAGATCTGGGTTTGAATTCAGGCTCTTCTATTTCTCACTATTTAAACATGACCACGATTGTGTCTGATCATGCCTACATAGTGTTTATTACGGGGATCAAACCTATCTTATGCTTTTTCACATTTCAAAAATTAAAATTTTCTATTTCTAGTTCACACACACACACACACACACACACACACACACACACACGCCCTCTCCCCAGGTTAAATCCTGACCAACCTTCAAGACCTCCTCCCAGAAGTCTTCTGTCGTTTCCCAAGTTGAAAATGATCTCTGTTTCCTTGGTCCTCATATAAAATATGGAATTTCTTTTCCTCTTGTTACAAGAGCCCCAAATCACAATTCTTGGTTCCCTAGTCAGATGCTCTTTTCTCACCTCTGTTCTTCCTTTTGTCCTCCAGCTGCAATGAGCTCCCCTTTCTCTCATTCACAGTCCTGACTTGCCACCCAACTGGCTCTTCTCACATATTGTCCAACCCAGTTCTGTCATTTTCTACCCATGTAGGGCATCTCCTCAGCTAAATTCTGAACTCCTCAAGGCAGGGACCATGCTGTCTCCTTCTCCTTTGCCTCTCATAGTGCAATGCTATGTGTATATATATATATATATATATATATATATATATAATATTTATAATCATAATAATTCACCTTGGCGATAACAGATTTGCAAATTGTTTTCTTTGACGCAATTCTATAAGGTTAAGAGGCAGCTCAGATGGCCCAATGAATAGGGCACTAGAACTGGAGTCAGGAAGATCTTAGTTCAAATTTCACCACAGATACTTACCTATTAGGAAAGGTAAGTCACTTCCCCTCTGCCCTCAGTTTCCTTATCTGTGTTATGGGAATAATAACAGCACCTACCTCCCAGATTGTTGTGAGGATCATATGAGATAATATTGGTAAAATGTTTTTCAAATTTAAAAGCTCTAAACAAATGTTATTAAGATGATGATGATGATAGTGATGATGATGATGATGCATAGTGGAAAAAGTAGTCAAAGAACCTGAGTTCAAATATCAGCTTTGCTACTTGCACCCTGTGTAGTCTTGGTCCAGTCTCTCCTCTCTGAGCTTACTTCCTATACCTTTAATATATAGCATTTGGCCTTGACCAGATTAAGAACCATTTCTGTATTATAGACCCCTCTGACTTTCTCAGGAAGCCAATTATATTGAAATCTGGTATCAAAATGTGTTTTTGAATAGTTCACATTGGTGAGAGGTGATTTCTAAGATCCCTTTCAGTTCTAGATTCCAAAGGCCTTTCTATGCACTTTACATATTAAGAGAAGGAAAATAACTTATGGAATGGCACATGACTAGTCATTGCCAGAGCCAGGACTTGAATCCAGGTCTTCTCTAGTCCAATACTTTTTCCATTACTCTCTATAGTCTCTCATATAGCAGGTTCTGGACAAGTGATTTAGTTTTTGCTTTTTTGTTCTTTGACCCTCCCCCCCCAACCCTGAATCTTGGTTTCCTCTAGGCCAAAGGCCATTGAGGAAGGATTCTCTCCCCACCTATGTGCATCTCACCCTCCGACGGGGTTTGTAGAGTCCTCCACTGAGCAAATGGTGCATGATGGCATCCTCCCGGTCCTTACCACTGCGAACTGTGTCGATCACCTGTAAGTCCAGGCAGGCACCACTGCCACTCTCCCGCCTATGGGAAGTAAACCAAGGGGGGAAATTGGAGAGGGGGCTGCCAGAAGCTTTAGGCCAAATGTGCAACTCCTCAGGGGGAATGAAGAGAAGGGAACCTGGGGTGAAATAAAGAGAAGCCTGACAAAGAGGTAGAGAGGCTGAAGGGAGAGAAGAGGCTAAACCTAGCTTGGGGAGGTAGCCACTGCAGTACTTACAGCAGGTTGGTGACTGAGGTCTCTGCTGCAGAATTACGGCTAGGCATGGAGGGTAGTGTGAGCCCTGCTGAGGATAAGACGTGGCCTCCCTAAGGGTATGAAGATGGATCTCAGATGGATGCTTATGGCCTAGAGTAGGTACTTCAACTCTGAACTCTAGGACCAGGACTGTCTGCCACCCTTTCCCAATCACAATCACCAGTTTAAGCAACATTGTGTGATGATCAACTATGATAGACTTATTAGCTCTTCTCAGCAATACAATGATCTAAGGCAATTCCAAAAGACTCCTGATGGAAAATGCTGTTCCCTTCCAGAGGAAAAAACTGCTGGACTCTGAATGTAGATGAAAGCATTCTACTTTCACTCTCTTTTTTTGTTTGTTCTTTTGTTCTGTTTTTCTTTCACAACATGACCAATGTGGAGATGCATTTTACATGACTGCACATTTAATCTTTATCAGATTGTTTACCATTTTAAAAAGAGGGGAAAGGAAGGAGGAAGGAAGAAAAATTATGGAACTTTGTAAAAACTTTGTAAAACTTTGTAAAAATGAATGTGAAAAATTGTCTTTACATATAATTGGAAAATATATTCATCCAGGGTCCCAGGCGATTCATTACCCACTCTAGTCCTAACCATTGCACCACATTAAAGTTTCTTAACTTTTTTTGTTGTTTGACAGTTTGGTAAAACCTCTGGACCCTTTCTCAGAATCATATTTTTAAAAACACAAAAAATATACACACAAGATTACTAAGAAAACCTATTATAATCCATTAGATTGTAAATTTCTTGAGGGCAGGGATTATCATTTGCTTTTCTTTGTTTTCCCAGTTCACAGACCTCCAGTGAAGAGCCCCTGCAAGCCCAGCTTTGCCCCATCCACCCTAAGGAATTAAGGCCTACCTGGTCCACAAAACTGATAGCATCTCGAATGTTGAGTTTATAGTACACATCCCAGATCTGGTCCCGGATACGGTAGGCAGACCGGCGCATCAGAAGTTGACTCAGGTATTTCTTGTCAAACTGTTCCCACCTAGAGAGATGGATAGATCTGGGTGCCCGAATACTCCCTTCCTTTGAATTCCCTAAGGACTTTGGAAAGACCTTCTAGGATCTGTCTTTGGGCAGTAGGGGTTAGTAGAAAAGGCATTATTTTTAGTCAGAAGAGCTAAATTCAAGTCCAGGTTCCCACACTTATTGTGTGACCCTAGATAAATAATTAGACAAACCTCATTTTCCTCATCTATAAAATGGTAACAAGGCCATTGGTGCTATCTGCCTTACCATGGAATACTGAAGTAAACCTTCTCTAGATCTTACAAGATCTCCCCAGACTGCTAGACCCATATAATAGCATTCAGTCCATTTCTACCCCCAGGAAGAGGGAAAGGGCTATTGAGGTAGCCTTTTCAGGAGGTATGGGGAGGGGGTACATGCTCACCTGTCCCTCCAATAGTGGTAGCCATGGTGGCCAACTACATCTTCCACAGCTGCCAAAATATGGTCAAAGGTCTATAGAAGGGACAAGAAATCCCAGTCATGGCATTGTCCCTACTCCCTAAGAAGGCCCAGAATTCAGGCATCAAATCAAAATTTCATATCTGAAAGAGCCTGGGCCTAGTCCATTCCAACCCAATAAGTCTTCAGAAAGTCAGAAAAGAATGAAGAAGAGGCATTCCTTTGGGGCCAAGTGTCTCTAATACCCACGTGTTCATGTAGTTCCTGGTTCAAGGTGGGCTTGTGATGGTCACTTCGTTTCACTTTTAGCCACTTAACAAGAGGCTTTATGGTTAGACCCTGGGGAACAGGACGGGAGAGGGATGGGGAGAGGTGAATATTGAAACAATTGCAAACTGCTATCTGAACTATACCCCTAATTTTCTCCCATGGGATGAAACTCATCCCTTCTCTGACCTCATACAATGACCCACAATAGCTCAGTTTCCCCCTAGAGTCCCCTTTCACAGCCATAGAAGGAGTTAGAAAGAACTGGACAAAGAATCAATGTGTCAAAAAGTCAGATCTTTTAAGGTTCTGGAGATGGATCTTTGGGTCCAGTTTCCATTTTTTATAGAAAAGGAAACTGAGGTACAGAAATGGGGAGAGCCTTGTCCAAGATTCCACAGCAAACTGGACACAGGGCCAGGACTGGAATCCAGATCTCTTGACTTCCAGCTATATATCGTGAGTTCAACGAATGACTGTCACATGGGAAGGGGTTCCTGAACCCAGAAGAGTGGAATTGGAAGCAATAAAGCTTAATGGAGCAGGGAGGGAATGGACATTACAGAGAAACAGCTTTAGGCTGACGGTCAGGAAGCCTTCCTAACCATTAGAGTTGTCCAAAAATGGAATAGGTCAGTTGAGGAGATAATGGATTCCCCTCTCTGAAAGGCTCCAAGTGGAGTCTGGAGTCACTGAGGGAGCTGGGGAAGGGTTTCATAGAGAATGGTCCTGTTTGTCTTGACCTTAGATCCTTCTGATGTCTCTATCTGGGATTCTGAGACAGACACTACGGTTATCCTTTCTCCCCCTCCTTACAGATCCTCTCACCTGCACGATGACTGTGAAGAAGACCACCACAATGGTCGTTGCCACAAAGTAGTCCTTGGCAGGGACCTTGGTCTTATCCAGAAGGATGACGAGTGCAAAGGCCACAGCCCCTCGCAGGCCCCCATAGGACATCACCACCTGGTCAATCTTGTCCAAAGGGACCAGCCGGAACTGGTTCAGCACCCATGTCTGCAGGACTACGCCTGCAGGGGAGGGAGGCCAGGTGGGAGTAGGGGCAGGGACAGGGGTGGGGAAGCCAGGTGGAGTCAGAGGTCAGGGCAGGGGAAGGAAGGGTCCAGGTTAAGGTCTGACAAGGGCTAGAAGGATGAGGAGCAAGCATAGGATTAAAGTCAAGGTAGCGACAGGGGGTTTGACCTAGGGAAAGAGACAGCAGGAGATAGGGATGGGAAAGAGAGAGGATGAGGAGAAGCAAATGGGAAGGCAGCCAGGGACAGGGAAGTACCGAGGGCGCGGAAGAGCAGGATGAAGAAGAGGGTACCAAGCACCAGCCCGGTGTCCCAGGCCCACTTAGAGGAGTCGACGGCAGAGATGCCGAGCAACATGAAGATGACTGTCTCAGCACAACTGGCTAGTGTCTTCATAGTGTACTTGACGGCCGTACGGGACTTATGGGAGATGTTAGCCTCCACATACTTCTTACAGCCCACTCCACACATTGTTACTCTAATGGAAAAACAGAAAGATGGAGGAAAAGGATGTTAGAAAGGGCAGCAAAAATGAGAGCATCCACGCATGCCAAACCACTAGAAACCTAAATCAGCACTGAGTCCTCACATTTGTCCTACATCTGCCCTAGGGGTCAAGGAGAACAATGCTAACCCATCCTTCTCCTGACCAGTCTCTGGAGGCAGGCAGGAAGGAAATTGGGCCTCCAGGGGAAGGTGCTGGACAGAACTAAGGAGAGAATCATATGATCACAATATCAGGGCTGGAGGGAAACTCCCAGATCTTCTAGTCCCAAGTTCTTCTCCTGGGGTCAATGAACTTGGTTTGGTTGTTTTCAAAAATATTTTGATAATTGCATTTCAATCGAATTGGTTGCCTTTGTAATCCTGTGTATTTTATTTTATGCATTTAAAAAACTTCTTCTGAGAAGAAATCCATAGGCTTCATCAAGCTGATGACGATACAGAAAGTTCAAGAACTAATCTATATGGAAATATGTTTAACATAGTTATATATGTATAACCTATACCAGATTACTTGTCAAGGAGAGGAGAAGGGAAGGATGAAAGGGAGAAAAATGTGGAATTCAACATTTCATAAAAAAAAAAAGAATGTTGAAAACTTCCAATTTAGGCCAACATTTTTATAGTAGAAGGTAAGGCCCACAGAAGGTAAGGGATTTCCCTTAATATCTCACAGTGTATAACCCAGCCCAACCCAGAACTCAAGGTCCTGACTTTTAGGCCAGAGGTCTTTTCCTTATCACTATTATCTACTGCATAGGAGGAAACAGCAACCAAACCAAGAGGTCTAATTAGAGGATACCCTAAAAAAACAATTTAAATTTGCTGGGAACACTGGGGCAAAAAGCAGAAGGCCTCAGAATTCCCTGAACCCTCATCCTCTGGATCAGCACAAATCTCCCAGAGAACTGACAGGTTTGTTAGTGTCCAGAAGAAGGGTGAAGGGATATCAGATTTTCCTCTGGGATTTCCAGAATGTTCATTTTGGAACTGGACAAGTCAACAGGGAAGCATTACCTTCCTACACCAACTAGGCTTCAGTTATTATTCCTAAATTTTATAATAATAATTATTATTATCGCCCACTGAAATAATAATGATCACAACAATAATGGCTATCTTTAGAGAACTCCAGGGTTTTTAAAGGCAGTTAGAGGCAGCTAGGTGGTGCAGTGGATGGACCTGGAGTCAGGATAGACCTGAGTTCAGATCTATATACAGACACTTATGAACCGTGTCATCCTGGACAAGGACTTAGCCTTGGTCCACTTTAATTTCCTCATCTGTAAAATAGGGGTAACAATAATACCTACCTTATAGAGTTGTTGTGAAAATCAAATGAGATATTAACTTTACAGATTATCATAAAGCATCATATAAATCCTAGCTATTATTATTATTTATTTATTTCCAAGGAAACTTTTGAGGAAGTACAAGCGCTATCATCTCTAATTTACATATAAGAAAATTAAGAGCCAAAGCCACAAGATAATTTACCTTTAGTTCCAGGGTTGATAAATTTGATTTGCTGGAACTCAGGCCCACCTCTTCTGACCTAAAGCCCACTACCTCCTAATGCCACTACATTATGCTATCTCACAGCAGAAGGTCTGGACACTTAACAGACTTCTGACAATGTGAGAATTACTAGGGATCTCATATTCCATCTAATACAACTAGTAACTGAGCAGGAATCCATTCTCAGGTCATTCATCAAATGATCATCCACCCTTTACCTGAAGGCCTCCTTCCTGAAGTAGCCCCATTTCTTTGTGTGTGTGTGTGTGTGTGTGTGTGTGTGTGTGTGTAGTTTTTGGTACTTTACTTTTTATTTGTTTTTGCTTTTTTGTTTGTTTTGCAAGGCAATCAAAGTCAAGTGACTTGCCCAGGGTCACACAGCTAGTAAGTTCAAGTGTCTGAGACCAAATCTGAAATCAGGTCCTCCTGACTACAGAGCTAGCACTTTATCCCCATTTATCTTTGGGGGAACTTCCAATAGTTAGGAAGGGATTTTTCTTAAATGGTGCCTAAAATAACCTTTCTTCAGCAGCTTCTACCCATTTTAACTATTTCCATTATTTGGAAAGCTAATACTTTTTCCACGTACTAGAAGGTAACTATCAAGTTGCCATTGTCTTTTCTCCTCTAGACTCAGCATATCTCCAGATCTTTCAACTTATCCCCATACAGTATGATCTCCAGGGCCATCATCCATCCTGTTCACCCACTTCTAGCTTTCCTCATCTTGTCAATCCCATTCCTACAGGGTGACAATCAACTCTTCCAAATCTGCCATTTTACAGAGGACATAGCCACTCACAAAGGTGAAGAAGGTTGCCCAACATTCTAGAGGTAGTAGGCAGTGGAACAGGGATGTTCACTGTCCTCCCTTCATCCTCCCCTTATGGCCCACCCCCATCCAGGCTTTGGCCTCTGGGCCCAGAGACTCACGCAAGGATGGCAGAGAGCGAGGCCATCTCCGCTGTGAGGTAAGCAGCATAGGCCAAGAGGAAGACCAGCAGAGGCTCGATGATTCGGACCCGCTTGGTGAAACGCGTGGTCAGGGCCAGGAAGAAGGCAAAAACTAAGCCCACGGCTGCCCCGCCCAGACTGACCACAAAGAGGGAGGCTGGGAAGGAGGCCGGGCTGTCAGCATGGCCCCCCTCCCTCCTCCCTCCTCCCACCCCAAACCAGTGGCAAAGAGGAGAAGGGTGGTACTTCATCCTACTAGGGATATAGGGTCTCAGGAGCTTTGGGCAGGCCAAGAACTGGATACTGAGCCTTCTGTTACCCCCCAAGATCAATTCTCATTGGGGAAGGGGGAGAGATACAAATAGAGGCTTTCTCTCTCCTTCCTGGCTCTGAGAAAGGACCTAGAACCCCAGGGGAATATTGGGGAGAGGACCCAAGAGGCCAGTAAAGGGCAGGGAGATACTGACCGACTCCTTTCACATAGTCAATAGCCTGAACATTGACTGAGCCCATCTCCACGAAAGAGTTGAACACCTTATAAAGTACCTGAGTTAGAGGAAGAATAAATAAGAGGTCACATTTCTGCAGAGCTTTAAGGTTTACAAAACACTGTCTTCACAACATTACATGCTTGAGAGGTAGGTAATAATAAAGGGATTCCATCCTATTAACCCACAAACACCTCCAAAAATGCCATTGTGGGGAACTCCCTATGTAGATCTGTTGCTTGGGGACACTGAGAGGTTAATTGATGCCTGTGACCATGTACATAATAATAATAATAATAATAATAATAATAATAATAATAATAATAATAATTCCCATGCAGGGATCATCAGTCTCATTTTATAGATGAAAAAACAAAGATTCAGAGAGATAATAATTGCTAACATTGAGTTTCACAAAGCACTTTACAGATGTTATCTCATTTGATTCTCATAATATTGAGGTGCTACAATTAGCCCCATTTTACAGATGAGGAAACTGAGGTTAGCAGAGGTTAAGTAACTTGTCCAAGGTCACCTAGCTAGTAAACCTCTAAGACAGGATTCAATTTCAGGTCTTTTGAACTCTAAGCCAAGAATTCTATCCACATATACCACCTAGCTGCCTGTCTGTTGCCATAATCTTTTAATGTTTACAAAAATACTTTCCTCATAGCACAAGTCTTAATATATCTATTTTTCAGATAAGGCAGAAGGAGACCCAACCAGAAACAAGCAGCTAGGCAGCACATTGTGAAGTGGATGTTAGATGAAACCCTAGACGTGGGAAGTTCAAATCCTGCCTCAGATAATTTCCAGCTGTGTGATTCTGGGTTAATTACTTAATCTTTCTGCTTCAGGATCCTCAGTTGGAAAACAATGATAATATTAAGCAGCTATCTCACAGGGTTGTCATGCAGATCGAATGAGATAATGTATATATACATATATATGTATATAGAGAGAGAGATAGAAAGAGCTGTGTAAATATTAGCTATTATTATTATTTATATAATAAATAAAGGGCAGGGTCAGAATTTACCCCCTGCTCTTATGACCCCAAGTCTGGCACTACGGGACACACACAAAGACACACACACACACACACACACACACACACACACACAAGTTAACCCATCAAATTGGTCAATTCTGAGTCCTGGGTCTGCTAGGAGAGGGATAAATGCCATGATGCCAGTACAGATATGTAGCCCTGCTTGCTCTCTCTGGTGCCCTCACCACTGTGACTGCATCGTTGAGCAGCGACTCGCCAAATACTATGATGAAGAGGGTCTCGTTGACATGCACTTCCTCAAAGACAGCCAAGACAGCCACAGGGTCCACAGCAGAGATCAGACTTCCAAAGAGTAGGAAGTCCAACAAGCCAGCTTGAACAGTGGGAGCTGTGAGGGGAGGGAAGGAGAGAGAGAGACAGAAAGAAAAGAGAGAGAGAGAGAGAGAGAGAGAGAGAGAGAGAGAGATGCTTCCCACATCTCCACCAGAGGACATCTCACCTCTTTACTCCTCCACTCCTGAGGCAAAAGCAGAAGGTTCTTATTATCATTCCCATTTTACAGATGAAGAAACTGAGGCAAACAGAGGTTAAGAGATTCACCTAAGGCCATAGAGACCAAATTTGAATTCAAATCTTCCTGACTCCAGTTCCACTACTCTATCCCCTGCACCACAAGACTTAGTGATGGGAAGAAGGAAGAAGAGAGTATGAATCTTGCCTCAGACATGTAGTGGCTGTGTGATCCTGAGCAAGTCACTTAGCCACTGCCTGCCTCAGTTTCCTCATCTGTAAAATGTCAATAAATAAATCATCTACCTCACTAAGTTGTTGTGTGGATCAAAGGAGCTAACAAATATAAAGCCTCTGTTATTTCCACTGGCCCCAGCTCTCTCTAAACTGGTCTTGGTCTGTCCAGCTTCCAGGGGAGGAAAGCTGGGGCAGAAGAGGTTCAGATCTGAAGATGGGGGAGCAGAGCTCTATCTGGCAGCTAAGTGGCGGCATGGATGTTGAAGGGGGGAAGCAAGCGAGCCACATGGTGTGCTGGGTTCCCCAAACCTCCAGCCCACACACAGCTGGAGCCCAAGACTTGCTCAGCTCTGGGAGACTCCTGGGTGCTTGCTGCTCAGCTGCCATAACAGAGGGTGGGCTCAAACAGACTCAGCTGGTGAAGGGCAGTGTCCAGGTACTGAGGACTCTCTCAGAGACCACTGAAGCCTTTGATTTGTGACCTTGGGTACAACATATAACCTCTCTGAGGCTCTATATCCTTAGCTATGAAATGAAAGGATCTATTCCATCATAGATCAGAAGAGCTGGAAAGTCCCTTCTAAAAATAATATCCCAGCATTCTATAGAGCTTCCTGCACAACAACCCTGTTCCTTAATTCTATCTGAAGTCAGGGCAGAATGTTGTCACTGATTTTGTATACAAGAGAGACCTGGGTTCACATCTCAGCCCTGAGATCTGTTAGTGCTTGATCTTGACCAAATCACTCAATTTCTCTCAGTTTCCTTATTTATAAAAAAAAAAAAAGGAATACTAATATAAGCCCAACTTACAGGCTGGTCTGTATGAAATAAGGATCATTATTAGCATTATCCTCATTATACATATTAGGAAATAGAAGCTTAGATAAATTAAATTATTGGACAAGGGCACACAGATAGAAAGAGGCAAGTGGGAGTTTGACCTATGTTTTCTAACTCCAGCTCCAAGATATGATGCTGTTTCCATTGCCTTATAAGCTAAGAACGTCTTTCAGGTAGCAAGGATAAGCTTTTTGTCCTACCCATAGGTCTGGGAAGAACAAGAAGATCATGCAGCCAAGCTTCCCCTCCTCCAGCCCAGAGCCTGTAGATTTCCAGGGAATGGAATCAGACTTACCCATAAGCCCAATCTGCTGGATGCCCCAAAGGGCAGCCCCTGTAGTGAAGGAGTTCCACAGTGTGCCCACCACAGCATAAGTGAGAATGGCCCCCAGGTTGTCAAAGAAGAGCCGGCTGGGCATGAAGTAGCCTGAGTCAAGTACAATAGGTGGTAGTAGGAAGAGGAAGAAGGTACCCGGCTCCAGCTGGTACTCGGCTTTCTTGGCCACAGCCAGGACAATGCCCCCCAGCACCAGACCCAGCAAGATCAGCAGGCAGCTCTCAGGGACAATTGAAGTCACCTTCCGGGAGAGGTGGAAGACTACAATGAAAAAATAAGTCAATTTGTTAGGCAAGGTCCAGGTGTAGAAAACAGAGACACAGAAGACATATGTCTTCCCTCTAGGGGCTTCCAATCTAATGGTCAAGGAAGACATGACATCTAAATGTGATGTGGGACAATATCACCGGCCTTCCTTGAATCTTCCTGGACAAAAAATGGCCTGTCCCCTCTGACTCCACATAGCACTTTGTTGTCCCCCTTCTAATGAATCAATCAGGTATCTATGATATGTAATATATTATAATGAAGGGGCAGCCAGGTGGTGCAGTGTATAGAGCACTGGTCCTGGAAGCAGGAGTACCTGAGTTTAAATCCAGCTTCAGACATTTAATAATTGCCTAGCTGTGTGACCTTGGGCAAATCACTTAACCCTATTGCCTTAAATAAAAAGATTATATATATATATATGTATGTATTACAATGGTTCCTGTTAGTGAGAGGCAGAATAATGGAGAGAAGGTAGCCTCAGAATCAGTCACACTTGAGTTCAAATTTTACCTATGATATATATTAGCTGTGGAACCACAGACATACATTTAACTGCTCAGAGATACAGGCAACTCTCCAACTTTTAAGTTGTCAACCATTGCATAGGGGGAGTCCCCATCTGGAGAAACAGCAGTTTATGTAGGTATTTTAGCTTTCTATTAAACTATACATTCCACTAGAATGAGAGCTTTATCTTATATAGGCTTTGTATCTAGTTTAACACTATGTTCTGTACCCAGAAGGCCCTTATTTAAATGTCTGTTGTACTGGATTGTGTCTCTGTGCTTCAGAAGAGCCTTGATTTTATCCATTTGGGAACTGCTTCTACCAACTCTCAAGTCACATACAAGTCAAGACATCACTCCATGATGTCATTGATCCTCTTGGAAACGAAGGACAAACAACAACAATAACCAGTGACATGGTTTTCTGGTGATGAGCATTTCTGTACTTAGTCAATCTGGTCCTTAGGAAAGCAACTATCTATTAAACGTCAAAATCATACTTGATGTGTTTCCACATAGTGGGACATGCCTGCCTTTATGTTCTCCTTGCCTCAAAGAACCAGGATCATCAGGAGGAAGGCATTAATGGAGAATTTATCAGACATTGCTAGGGTTTTATCAGTGGAAATAGCATTAAAGCAGATGTATTACTGCTTGCTTTGCTACCGTACCCTAAGGACCGGGGGATTTTCCATTTGATTTATAGATGAAATCTCCCATAGTTGTTATCTCCTCCATTAGAAGGTGAACTCCTCGCAATGAGTGACTGCCTCTGTTTTATTTGTCTCCCTGGCCCAATGCTTTGCATATAGGAAACATTTAATAAATACTTTTTATTCATTCTTCTCATCTGCTCTACTACTGTATACATCCTTTTCCCTACCCCATCACCCACCCTTCAGCCTCTTCCTTTCGGAATCATGATCAAGTCCCATTACTGCCTTTCTTATTGGAAAGGCTACATCATATAACCTCTCTGAGGTTAATGAGCTCCCCTTTATGGTTCTACTGGCCAATGTTATGACTTCCCAAGCCAAACACCTTTCCAAATGCAAGCTCCTGCCAGATGAGAGTTATTTTAGTTTTGTATGCCCCAGGCCCAGTCCAATGCTTGGTGCTTAGCAACCATGAGTAAGTATTTCTTCATTAATTCATTCATTCAGGCTACAGGTGATCAGGGAAGGTTTGCTTGGGTTTTTTTTTTTGGGGGGGGGGATGACAGCTGAACCAGACCTAGAAGGGCAGCCAGGATCTAGATAGGTAGAAAGGAAAAAGGTCCAGATCAGGGAGCAATATGGTAACTGAACCACTTGGAACTTCTCTTGCACATCAAGGGCTCAGAACTATAGGTATATCTGAAGGGTCCTGGGGTAGAGGATGATGAGAAGATATGTGTGAACATCTGGAATTACTGTCTATACCTCTCCCTTCTCTTCTAAATAATCACTTTATATGAAAACAACTACAAAACACTTCTCTCACAAATAAAATCAGATTTTAAAAAACTGAGCAAATAACTGCTCATGGATAGGCTGAGCCAATATAATAAAAATGGCAATTCTACCTAAATTAAACTATTTATTTAGTGTCCTGCCAATCAAAATCCCCCAAAAACTACTTTAATGAGTTGGAAAAAATTTTAAGTAAATTCATATAGAGAAATAAAAAGTCAAGAATTTCAAGGGATTTAATGAAAAAAAGTACAAAAGAAAATGGCCTAGCTCTCCTAGATCTAAAATTATATTATCAGTCATCAAAACTGTCTGGTATTGGCTAAGAAACAGAGTGGTGGATCAGTGGAATAGACTAGGTGCAATAGCAGGAAATGATTATAGTCATCTGCTGTTTGATAAACCCAAAGAGTCCAGCTACTGGGATAAAAACTTTCTCTTCAATAAAAACTCTCTCTTCAATTAAAAACTCTCTGTTCGATAAAAACTGTTGAGGGGGAGGCTAGGTGGCACAGTGGATAGAGCATGGGCCCTGGAGTCAGGAGTACCTGGGTTCAAATCTAGTCTCAGACACTTAATAATTACCTAGCTGTGTGGCCTTGGGCAAGCCACTTAACCCCATTTGCCTTGCAAAACCCTAAAAAAACAAGATGATAAAAACTGTTGGGAAAATTGGAAGTTATTATGGCAGAACCTTGGATTAGACCAACACCTCACACCTTATACCAAGATAAGATCAAAATGGATACAGGATTTATATATAAAAGATAATATTATAAGTAAACTAGGAGATCAAGGAAGAGTTTACCCATCAGATCTATGGAAAGGGAAGCAGTTTATGATCAAGGAAGAGATAATTTTGTTTACATTAAATTAAAAAGCTTTTGCACAGACAAAACCAGTGTAACCAAGATCAAAAGAAATGTAGTAAATTGTGAAACAATTTTTACAACTAGCATTTCTGACAAAGGACTCATTTCTAATATATATAGAGAACAGAGTCAAATGTATTTTAAAAAAAAGCCATTCCCCAGTTGACAAATGGTCAAAGAATATGCGGAGGAGACAATTTAGAGATGAGGAAATCAAAGCTATCCATAGTCATATGAAAAATTGCTCTAAATCATTTCTTATTAGAAAAATACAAATTAAAGTATCTCTGAGGTACCACCTCACACCTCTCAGATCGGCCAATATGACTAGAAGGGACAGTGATCAATGTTGGAAAGGATGTGGGAAATTTGGGACACTAATAGATTGTTGGTGGAGCTGTGAACTCATCTGACCTTTCTGGAGAGCAATTTGAAATTATTCCCAATGAGCAACAAAAAATGAGCAATTTCACTACTGGGTCTATACCCTGAAGAGATGATGAAAAAACATCACTTGTACAAAAATATTCATAGTAGTCCTGTTTGTGGTGGCAAAGAATTGGAAATTAAGTGAATGTCCTTCAATTGGGGAACAATTGAACAAACTGTGGTATATATATATATATATATATATATATATATATATATATGTATGTATATGTTATGAAACACTATTGTTCCTGGAGGGATCTGCATGAACTGATGCTGAGCAAGATGATCAGAACCAGAAGAACATTGCACACCATAATAGCAACATGGGGTTGATGACCAATCTTAATGGACTTGCTCATTTCATAAGTACAACAATCAGGGACAATTTTTGGTTATCTACAATGGAGAATGCCATCTGTATCCAGAGAAAAAATTGTGGAGTTTGAACAAAGACCAATGACTATTACCTTTAATTTAAAAAAAAAATTATCTTATATAATCTTGCTATCTCTTATATTTTTTTCTTAAGGATAAGATTTCTCTCTCAACACATTCAATTTAGATCAGTGTATAGCATGGAAACAATGTAAAGACTAGCAGACTTCAATAAGTAAATTTAAGGAAAAAAATAACCACTTTAGTAGAGGCAAACTAGTTAGTTATTTTATTGTCAAAAGGGACCTTAGAAGACTACCTAGATCCCTTAATGAGTTCAGAGATTATCTCTCACTTTAAAGGACAATTGATGAGAACTGGAATTTGAATCTAGTGCTCATTTCTCTTATAACTGCTTGGCTATTTTTGCTTTCTCCTGCCTGACCTGTCCCACTTTCTGAAGTACCCTTCCTCAAGGCCCAGCAACCTCACCATCTCCGTATCTACCATCTTCCCTGTCTACCCTAGCCTACAATGATCATTCCTTTTTCTGATACCCTGCAGAACCTACTGCCTTGTTAAGTCTTATATTGTTAGTTTGTATATACATGTCCTGTCTTCCCAGACAGATTATAAACTGTTTTTGTATCCCTCATAGTTCCTGCGTGGGCTGAAGACCTTGACCCTGCTGTGAAAGAAATCATGGAGAGAGAGAGAAAGGGGGTGGGGAAGAACAAGAATGAATGTTTAAGGAAAGCAGACCAGGCTCCTTCCGGCCAGGCCTGGGGCTACCCCTCTTGATCCTCTCTGATTTGGGGCCCCAACCACATAAAGCAAGGCTGAGGAGTTCAGGAATCCAGGCCACCATGAAACAATGTGAACCTGACAGGCAGTTAGACAAAGGCAAACACCCTGAACATCTGGACAGAGAGAGATAAACACAGATTCTAAACCACAAATATTAGAGCTGAAAAGGACCTTAGAGACCATCTATCCCAACCCTTTCATTTTAAAGAGGAAACTGAAGGACACAGTTAAATGACACAGGTAAACAAGGTGATATCAGAAACAAGATTTGAATTCAATACTCTGACATCAGCTAGTGTTCTTCCTGTCTCCAAATTAACATCTGCAATTAGCCTGATATTCATCTTTTTTCTGCCCACATCCTGGGTTTCCAAGGAGCCTTCTGTAAAATGCTGTATTGTAGTAGATCATCAATAATGTTAATGAACAAATTCCCCTTCTTCAGTAAGAGGTAGGTTAGAATTAGTTTCTCCTACCACTCCCCGCACTAAAAAGACTATTTGTTTGCTCTTCAGGTACTATTAGAGTACTCACCTCTCCCCAAATTTCTGGGGAAATTAGTACAGTGAATCATAAGGAGTATTCTGGAAGATTATTAGAGATCATCTCTCAGGCCCCTTATTTTCTGAGGGTCAGAAAATGTTAAGTGACCAAGATTTAAATTCAGTTCTTCTGATTCCCAAACTCCAAAACATCATGCTTTCTCTTTTACAAAGCCACCTCTAAAGTAAGGAATAGGAAAAAATAGTATGTCTCTGTTTAGCTTGTGTGTCCCCAGTGGATAAACAGTGGATGTTTGAAGGGTGTGTGTGTGTGTGTGTGTGTGTGTGTGTGTGTGTGTGTGTGTGTGTGTGTGTATGTGCGGCCTGCCTTCATCTATCTTCAGAAGGAAGGCCTCTCTCTCTCCCATCTCCTATCATTTCTTCCAAGCTAGAAGCATCATGATTTATGGGAGAAACTGCAGTAATTTCAGAGCTTAATTGTGTTCCAAATGCTAGGCGGAAACTCCCCATGGTCACTCATTAGCAATACAGTTTCTGGGCCATCAAATCCCAAGGGCATCTCCTACTGCCTTCCTCTGCTTGCTTCCTGGCCCTGTCACAGTTCTTCCTACGTTGAACCTTTCAGACTGACAGATCATCCTTCTCTTTACCTCTTTACCTCTCCCCAATTCCTCCCAGGCACCAAGGCATCTCCCCTCCCCCACACCTCTATCTGCCTTCAGTGATACTGGATGCTCAGAGCTCCCCTTCCCAAAGATGAGAGCCATGCTTGGACCTGGGGGTGGGGGGAGCAATCCCTCTGATCCCCAAGGCCTTTCTGAACTCCATTGTCTGTGGTTAGTCTGCAGCAGCAGATGGGGAGAGTCATTTTCCACCTCTAGCAAAGTTCCAATCAGCCTGAGCTGTCTCCTTGGGTTTCCCCAGGATTCTAGGTTACAGAACTTATTCATGAAGGCTGCACAGCGAAGGTAGGGTACAGGCAGTACCAGTCAGCAGCCACGGGGAAAGAACAGCCATTGGCAGCTGTAATCAGCCACATAAACCCATCTTATGGAGCCATAAACACAAAGGGAAGGAATGGGAATGTGTGTGTGTGTGTGTGTGTGTGTGTGTGTGTGTCTGTGTGTGTCTGTGTGTGTCTGTGTGTGTGTGTGTAAATGTAATTGGTGTGGGGGTGGTGGTGAATGAGACTGACTGCTTTACTAAATATATAAATAAATATATAAACTAAATATATAAATAAAGTGATATTTCAGGGGAGCAACTGTAATCCAGATGAATCAAAGCCTAGAGTCAGGAAGTAACAATAGGATTAGAAGGGACCAAGGATTCAATCCCAACAATATATATACATATTAGTTGTGAATTTCATATAAGGTACAGGTCTAGATGCAAGGGAAACAAAGACGGAAAATAAGCCAACAGAACAGTCACCCGCCCTCCAGGAGCTTACATTCTAGGGGAGTGAGATGGGAGTTGTGTGTGTGTGTGTGTGTGTGTGTGTATGCACATCATGATGATGATGTTTGTCCTTCATTCCTAAAGAAGACCATGACATCAGGGATGTGATACCAAGACAAGCACATGGATTGCATTTTGAGTGAGGGGTTGTTGTGCTAAGTCACCAACCTCACTTTCTCCTCCAGTGCCATCTGCGTCCAGTGGCCAGATATGAATCAGAGTGACTGGTGATGGTCTTGGATGTGAGGCCCACACATAGACATATATGTATATATATTATATAGATGCATATGCATACATACATATATGTTTGCGATTTCATGAGTGTTGGGGACTGCTTATAAGGAAACTCCCTCAATCAATACCTGGCAACTTACAGCTAGTATTATAAAGTTACCTAGAGAAGGAGGTTTTGAACCCAGAACTTGGTGGTTCACCATGCAATTGCCTTTCACATACAAAGTTGAGTATGAGAAGTGTAAAGGAGAGAGCCAGAACAAGTGTTCTGGAAAAATCTAATCAGAGAAAATACTTTTCAGCTCCAAAGAGGAGGAAAGGTTTTGTGGAGAAACTGAGAGCTAAACTTTAAAGGACTAAGGATCCTGAAAGGCAGATGTCTGGGTTCCCCACACATCTGGGAGCTTGCCTTGGAGAGGAACAGGTTACAGTGAGCAGTACATCGCTGGGCAGGCAGCCAGCTTGGAAGCACCCAGAGAATAGAGGACAGCAGGGGGAGAGCTGGGGGTAGGCAAAGTAGGCAGCCACCTAGGACGCCATGATGAAGGGTTGCAAGCAGGAACACTTTTAAATAGTCCTTCCTCTATAGACTTACATATCATTAAGATAAAAATAATTCCATTCCCCTTGGCCAACAGGGGTTTAATTTGTGTCTAGTCAATCCCATATGTATAAGTTATAGTGCAGGCTAAAAGGTCCTGTGGGAGAGGATACATGGGGGCTCACCTAATGGGTAAACCTTGCCCTGGATCCAGCTGGGCAGAAATATTGAAGGCCAGATAGCACAATGCCACCCCAGATCCAGGCTAGTCAGTTCCACTGAGAATTCTCTACGTGACCGGGCTAACTTCATTACTAGTGCCTCACTTTCCCTATTGTTGCAGAAGGGGAAACAGTCTGACTGAGAGGCTTCGCTGAAAAAGAACTGAGAACTGGAGGAGCAGGGGTGCGGGGGAGGGGGCATCACGGTGGAAGCAGAAGCAGGGGGAGGTTGAAAGCCAGAGCGCCGAGGAGGGGCAATGAGGCAGAATGGAGAGACTGGAAGCAGAGGTGTGGAGGGCTCCGCATTGGCGGGGGCTGGGGGAGCAGCACTGAGTGGAAACCAAGGCAGCAGAGCAGAAAGGAAACAGAAGAGTGAAAAGCGGAACCCGCAGATTTGTAAACTCCAGGTGTCGCAGGCAAGGAGGAAAGAAGATGGGGGGGGGGGGCAGAAGGAGAAGGATGGACAACAGTGGGGGGGGGGGGGGAAGCGGCAGGAGTGCGGCCCCAGGGCCCCGGGCGGGAGCCCGGCAGGCTCTGGCGCACTCACCTATCTTGGCCAGGCTGGCCACCAGGATCCACACGGCCACCAGGTAGGGCGCCTCCACCTCGTGCCACTGCCAGCGCAGCAGAGCCAAGCCGGCGGGGGGCAGGACGGATTCGCCCGCGGCCTCGTCGGCCACTCCCGCCCCTGCCCCGGGCAGGGGCACCCCCCAGAAGGGCTAGGGTGGCCGGCAGCATCTTCCTCCGGCCCGGCCCGGCCCGGCCCGCTCCCCGCGCCCGCTTCAGCCGCCGCCACGGCTGCCGCCGCCGCGCCGCCGCCGCCTCCCGGGCGCCCCCGCGTCACAGGCACGTGGCGCTGGCTCCCCCCAACCCTCAGCCCGCATCCCCCAAACCTAGCCCTGCCAGGCTTCGACAATCCCAGCCCTCCTACCTCCTATTCCGAACTGCTCCCCCCGCCCCCGCCCCCACCCCTTTCTTCCCATCATCCAAGCCCTGGACTGACTCTTTCAAACCGAGACCGGGAAATGTTCCCGAGATGCCCAGACTCGAAGGCTTCATTTTCAGAGCGTATCCCCCAACCACTTTGGCAAACCTCTCCAACCCTCCAATGCCACTTCAACAACCCGCCCGTCCTCATAAAGACATAAAGACTCTTCTCCCCTGGACCCTGAGGCCTCGGCATCTCCAGAGAGATCCCCAGGGAAGCCAGCTTCTAAAAATGCTTTGCCCCTAGAACAGGGCGTATTGGAATAGGAGTCTGGAAAGGCAGAGGACGACGGGCAAGGAAGACTCTCTCTCTCTGTGTCTGTCTCTCTGCCTGTCTCTGTCTCTCTCTGTGTGTCTCTGTCTTTCTCTCTCCTACTCCCTCTCCATCTGTCTGACTGTCTGTATGTCTGTCTCTCTTTCTGTCTCTCTCTCTGTCTCTTTGTCCCTCTGCCTGTCTCTGTCTCTCTCCCTCCACCGTTCTCTCTCTGTCTGTTTCTCTCTCGCTCTCTCTCTCTCTCTCTCTCTCTCTCTCTCTCACACACACACACACACACACACACACACACACACACACACACAAATTAAAGAGAAACACAGAGACAGGGAGAGAGAGAGAGAGGAGAAAAGAAGAGAAGAGATAGAGAAGACAGAAAGACACAGAGAGAGAGAGAGAGACAGAGACAGACAGACTCCACAAAGAGCTGGTAGAGATGAAATTATTAGCATCAGAGTGAAAGATCCTGTTACTCTCTAGGGTAGGCACCAAACCTGGAGGGGGGGGAGGGCAATACTCTGCAATAGAAGTAAAATAAGAGAGTAGTCCCAGGTTTGAGTTCTTTTCCAGATCACTGGGTCCACTATGGACCAAGAGAACAATGGCTCTAAGTTTATGATTTGAAGATGCCAGTAGTCCTCTTGAGCATGATTTTGAAATCCTTCCTCGAATAGAATATCCCTCTGGGTAAGCCTAGGAGAACTTAGACCCTTAAAATACATTCTTGATTACTTTGAAGAGTAGGCGACACAAAGAGAGACAATTCTAAAGTTGGACAGCAGGGAGCAATATCATACTGAATCTTCTATGGAGTAGGGCAGCTATGTTGACAATCCAGTTCAAGTCCACAGGTATCACCTTTGGGCAAGATCTAGTGCTGGGTGATTTGGGACTGAATTGGTAATATAAAGGAGACCTGAATGCACCTTCTTCTCCCTTCTCCTTCAGTTTTTCTTCTGTGAATAGTCACTTAACCTTCAAGGTCCTCAGTTTCCATGTAAGTAAAATGAGGGAGTTGGACTTGAGGACTTTGTGAATAAATTCTAACCTTAGATCACTGATTCTAGAGCTAGAGCTAGAAAGCATCTCCAGGTCAACCCACTTCTGCTCTCATCTGAAGATGAGGACACTGAAGCCCAGAGAAGTTAGGTGCTTTGATCTGGGTGGCATACATGGATGGCACAGCCAGAATATAAACCAAATTTCATTCACAAAATATTGAATGAGTTCTTACAAAGTATTCTACTTATCAGCTTGCCTCACTTACACATTCAGTCAAAGCAACCTGGGGATATTTGTCCCAATCTCATTAAAAAGAAAAATTTGAATGGGATTTGATTAAATAGTTGAAGAATCTGCCCACCCCTCAGACTCCTCAAACCAGCATAATTCCCTTCTCCTCCCTTCTTAGATTTCTCATATTTTACAGAGAAAATCCTAGTTATTTGCCTAGAACTCTCCCTTCTTTCTTCCCCTTCATCCAAAAATCCCATGATAGTAACACCCATTATCTCAGCCACCTATTCTCCACTGCCAGCAACTTTATTTGTATTCTTGATCCCATTCCCTCTTATCTTCTCCAGTAAAATGCTATCTCTGTCATGCTTTCTCTTTATTCTTCAATCTCTCCAAATCTAATAGTTCCTTCCCTGTTGCCTACAAATATGCATCTCACTCCATTGTCTATGAAATATCCCATTTTGGGACCACTCATCCAATCAATTGCACTGGCTGGTTGGGTTTTCCAGGGGACAAAGTTACTGTTCCCCCTAAGTGTCTGTGTGTGTGTGTGTGTGTGGGGGGGTAATTCTGAGATTTGGAGGCTTCTAATACTATTCTTGGCAACCCTCTCCAATATCAACAAACTAATTAACATCAATTAGTTTCTAAGAAGGAATATTTATGAAAAAGATATAGCAATCATAGAAGTTGTAAAAACAATTCTCTCCCAAATCCCAGGGTCCACTCTACTCTTGCAAAAGCATAAGGTCCCTGGAGAGAGTAGACTAAAACTTAAAGTAACAAAAGTAACTAAGGGCAGCTAAGTGGCACAGAGACAGAGACAGAGACCTGGGCTTAGAGTCAGGAAGACTTGACTTCAAATCTAACCGTAGACACTTACTAGGTATGTGACCCTGGGTTACTTGACCTAGGTTTCCCCAACTATAAAATGTTGAAAATAATAGCACTTTCCAGGGTTGTTGTGAACATCAAATAAAATATTTTTTAAAAGTACTTAGTAGTGAGGGAAGCTAGGTGGCACAGTGGATAGTAGAGCACTGGCCTTGGAGTCAGGAGAACCTGAGTTCAAATCTGACCTCAGACACTTAATAATTACCTAGCTGTGTGGCCTTGGGCAAGCCACTTAAACCCATTGCCTTGAAAAATCTAAAAAAATAAAAAAATAAAAAAAAATAATTCCCTTCTGGGAGTTCTCACCAAATTCGCTGTCTGTATTGTTTCCATGATGGATAAATCATTCCCTAGTTCAGATGGGCTGGCTTAGAGGATCTGAGCATATTCTTAGTATTGGTACCTCACTGACCAATATATATCTATTACACCCATCAAATCCTCCCCAGATCCCACTCTTCTCAATAGCTATGTCTATTGAGAGCTAACTATACATCTCTTTTCTCTTTTCCAACCAAATTCCTTGAAAAAGCTGTCTAAATTAGGTGCCTCCACTTCTTCCTCCTTCATTCTCTTCTAAATCTTCTGCAATCTGGCTTAATTTTATCACTCAATTGAAAATATTCCTTCCAAAATTATCAATGATCTCCTCTTAGCTATCTCCATCCTCATCTTTCTTAGCCTCTCTTCCAGATTTTGACATCCTTGACTATCCTCTTTTCCTACATGCTGTATTTCTCTTATGACCCTACTTTATCCTTGTTCACCACTTATTTCCTTCACATTTTTCTTTGTAAATTCATCATTCACTTCAATTATTTGCTGTGGCTCCAGAATCAGTGCTCTATCCATTTTAGCACCTAGTTCAAATCTGGTCTCAGACACTTTACTAGAATTGTGACCTTGGGAAAGTTACTTAACCTTGATTGGCTCAAATCCAGGGCCATCTCCAGTAGTCCTGATTCATATCTGGCCCCTAGATTGAGATGGCTCCAAAAAGAGAAAGTGAGGCTGGTGATTTAGTATTTCACCTCCTTCATTTAAATTCAATTCAGTTACTTGTCCTGGCATCACCTCTCTTGCCTCTATCCTCAACCCTCTTTTCTTTTTCTCTATACCCTCTCATTTGGTGACCTCTTCCAGCTCAATTATCATCTGACCCTTGGATGTAGGTATCCAAACCTAGTCATTCTTTTAAATAGCAATTCTCCATCATCATTCTATGGATGTCCCACAGGACTCTCAAGCTCAAACTGGTCTAAAGCAAAAGTCATAATCTTTTCTCCCAAACCCACTTCTCTTCGAATTTCCTCATTATAGTTAAAGACAGCAACATTTTCCCAGTAACCCAGATCCACAACCTAGGAATCATCATCAACCCTTCTTCATTCTTTCTTACCACCAATACTGAATCAGTTTCCAAAATATGCAGATTCCAAGTCCCAAACATCTCTCCATCTATCTTCTTTCTACTCATTTTATCACCCTAGCCTAAGCTCTTATCACCTCTTCTGCATCTGGTCATTTCAATAGCCTCTTAATTGATCTCTTTCCTCTCCAATACATTTTACCATCAGTTGTCAAATAAATATGTCTTAAGAGAAGTTCTGACAGGTTACTCCCATGCTGAAGAAGCTTAACTATTGCCTTTAGGTTAAAATACTGATTCGTATGTTTAGCATTTAAAGCCCCATTATAATCTGGCCCAGGACTATCTTTCCAGGTCGATTATGTCTACACGGTGGTCAAACTAGTTTTCTTGGGGCGGCTAGGTAGATAGAGCACCGGCCCTGGAGTCAGGAGTCCCTGAGTTCAAATCAGCCTCAGACACTTGATAATTACCAAGTTGTGTGGTCTTGGGCAAGCCACTTAACCCCATTTGCCTTGCAAAAACCTAAAAATAAAAAAATTAAAAAACTGGCTTTCTTGCTGCACCCCCAACACAACTACCCAAGCTCTCCTTTTTTTCATTCCATGTCTTAAAATTTTTAGTCCTTTTTACAAATTATATCCTTCAAGATCCTCAGTTGTTAGAACCTCCCTAGCACTTCTATTTAAATATAGGCAACAGACAGGTAGACAGACAGATAGTTAAATATACACACGCATATAGCAGGCAGCTAGAAGGGATAGTGGATAGATCACCAGGCCTGGAGTTGGTTCAAATCTGACTTCAGTCACTAATGATGTGACCTAGGACAGGTCACTTCACTCTGTTTGCCTCAGTTTCTTTAATTGTAAAATGAGCTGGAGAAAGAAATGACATCTTTGTCAAGAAAAGTTCAAATGGGGGCCACGAAGAGTGGAACTCCACTGAACAGCAACATATGTATTGACATATGCATCTTTGTATATGCGTATACTTATAAATATATACTTATATTTATGTATATGTTCTCCCCCAATAGAATTTGAGGGGACACACACACACACACACACACAGACACATTCTCTCTATCTCTCTCTCACACACACATTCAGAGGGAGAGTTTGTCCCCTTCCCCCTCTCCCCAAACTGAAGAGAACCATCCCCCACCCATCCCCAGACAGGGGAAGAAAATGCCCCGCCCCATCTCCGACTTAGGAGAAACAACCAATCCCAGAGCTCGCCGGAGAGCTCATTTTCCCGTAGTCCCCGCCCTCTCCCCGTCCCCTAACTAACGGATCGTCCCGGTAGTAAGACTTCGGGTTCTGATTGGCTGGCGTGTGGCCCCGCCCCCGGGCTGCGCGTGTCCCCGGCGTTCCGGGATCTCGCCTCCAGGACACGCCCTCCGCGGCCCCGCCCCTCGTGGCCCCGCCCCCCTGCCCTCGGTCTGGTCCTGCCGGCCCGGGCTGCAGAGTCGCCCCGCCGCCTCGGGTCCGGCAGGGAGGGAGCTGCCTGGTCCAGCTTCGAGCTGGCGCCGGGGACCATGGCGGGTGGGAACGGCCGCGAGGACGGGGAGGCGGCGGTGGTCACGGTGCGCGTGCAGTACCTGGAGGACTCGGACCCCTTCTCCTGCGCCAACTTCCCGGAGCCCCGCCGAGCCCCCACCTGCACCCTGGACGGGGCACTGCCCCTGGGCTCCCAGATCCCCGCTCTGCACCGGCTGCTGGCGGCGCCGCTCAAGGTGAGCCCGGGCCGGGGCTGCCCTGCCAGCCTGGAGCACGTCGGGGCTGAGGCCGGGGGCTCGGAGACCGCCCCTGCGCCTGGGGACCCCAGAATCCCTCCAGAAACGGGCACCTGCTGCACCTGTGCTCCAGGTGAAAAGGTCGGGGGCGGGGTCAAAGAGGGGAGGGGCTCCTTTTCGTGAAAATGCTCTCCTCTACTAGATGGGTGGTGGGGAGCAGACCCCGGGAAGCTGCACACCAGCCTCACGGCCGTAAGATTCCAGACCTGGATGGATCCCAGCAGCGGGGCCAGCCCACTCGTTTTTAAATTGAGAAAACCGTCTCACAGGGTGACAGAGCCCAAGGTCACCCGGGGACTGCTAGCAAAGGTAGTTCCAGGATGAAATGGCTCCAGTAGCCGGCCCTGGAGGGCGGAAGACTTAGGTTCAAATCTCGCCTCTGACTTTTGGCCGGATAACCAGGGGCAGATCTCTAAGGCTCCCTGGACTGTCTTGTTTGGATTTTTCCGCGTAGCCCGGTGCCTGGGACGTCCTAAAATACTCTTACCCTGGAGGGCCTCCCCCCCCCCCCGCCCTGCTCCTTGGGTTCAGCTGAGCTTCTATGTAAAGCAGCTTGCCAGCCTGCAAAGCTTTATGTAAATGGAGGCGATTATGATCATTATTATTCTGACTCCAGAGCCAGCTCTGGTTGCTGTTACCCGCAGCCCCCAGGAATTTGGCCAGGGCTTGCTGCAGCTCTCGGGAAGGTCCTTTCCAGTCCTCCCTGCCCTGCTGCTCCGGCTGGGAGGGCCCGGTTGGAGCCCGGGGCTGTGGAGTGGCGGGAAGGGGAAAAGTGGCCCTGGGCTTTCCTGAGGGGGCGGGCCCGCCCCGGAGTCCCAGGCCGAGCGGGGCTGAGAGTGGGGGACTTCCCCCAGGAAGGATGACAGGATGGCCATGCTGGGGAGCGTGGAAGTGAGCGAAGGATGGAAAAGACCTGATGAGTCACCTCCTCCCGGCCCCCGCCCCCCGCCCCCCAACCTTTGGCTGGGAGCTCCAAATTCCCTCCCTGTCTGCGGGGGGGGGGGAGGAGGGGGAGGGGAGGAGCGTGCTCGGGCTAATTTTAAGTGCTTGGAGTTGGAGTGATGGAGTTTGGCGAGCCACGCTACGGGAGCCGAGGCAGGCGGGGGAAAGGGACTTTTCCAGATGTCCGGGCCCCGCTTCCCCTACCCTTCCCGTCGAGCCCCGGCCGAGCTGCCCCCAGCCGGGCCGAGGGTTCTCTGTTTACGGCTCAGGAATGCCAGGAGGCCAAGCCCAGGCAGCTTTTATCAGGACCTGGACAGTGGCCTGGCTAGGCCCCCAGCCCCCCTCCTTCCCTGCCGGGCTCCCTGCCCGCAGGCCCACCCCGGGAAGTAAAGGAGGAGGCGGCTGCATTTCCCCCTCCACCCCTTGGCGGGGGGTGGGGGAGGCTGGGGCGGCCAAGGCCTCCTGCACAGCAGCATTGCACAAACTTGCCCCCGACCCCGGGGTCTCCCCTGGAATGTGCCTCTGGGCGCTAGCCTGCATTCCTACTGGGCCCCTAGTGAGGGGGAGGGGAGAGGGAGGGCTATGGCCCTTTGGAAGCTCGAAGAGGAAGGGAGCCTCAGGTCTGCCAGGTTCAAATGGGGAAACTGAGGAGAACACAGAGCAGAGCCCTGCAAGGGATCCCAGAGACTGTGCTCCATTCATGGCTAGACCTCTCTTCCCAGGAGAGATCCCAACATCCAGCCGAGGAAATTGGTCAACATGGCAACTTCCTAATCTGTCCATAGTACTATAGAACCCTGACCTTTCCAAGAAAGAACTTAATGTTTGGCATCAAAATATTTGTTTCATTTGCTGCCTCTACTTGACCTGGGGCAAGCTACATAATCTTTAAGGCTTCAGTTTTCCCATCTGTGAAACGCAGGGATGGAACCAATGGTTTTAGGATTCTTTGTTTTACCTAGAAACTATGGAAAGAGCAAGATTCCTGCTTTGCCTTCTCATGCAGTTTTCTCTGGAATTCAACATTTATTCAGCTTTTCCTAGCAACAGTCAGTCTCCAGATTGCCTCCCCACTCCCCTCTAATTGGTGTTGCAAAGCCATATTGTCCCAGCTAAAAGAGATACACAGCATAAATAAAACCCTTATGGAGAATAGTCTAGTAAAGAGGGTAAGATACACATTATCACACTATAAATACACTAGGGACAAAACCAAATATTTCATGGGGTCTCTTGGTATGCTAGGAAGATAGACAGCAGCCTCTCACTTTCTGACCTTCCAGAATCCTTAAAGCTTGAAGTGAGGTTGGAATATCTGGAAAATCGGAGCGGGGAGGGGAAGCGACTTTTCTTCATTTTACTAGAAAACCTGAACTAAACCAACTCCATCTGCAAGTAAAATTAGCCTTCTGTCTATCCCTCCCAAATGGGTCTGTCTCATTCAGTCCAACAAACAATTACTGTATACTAGAGATACAGAGACAACACCACCTTTTCCTTCAAGGAATTTCTATTCTACCAAGAGTCAGTCTTGGTGGAAGAGACACCCAAAGTATAGAGGAAGAGGCTCCTAGGCATTGGGATATAAGAATAAACCATCTCTGTTATCACCTTTCCTTCCTGAGGCATTTTTCCCCCTGGGGGCTTTGCTGGTTAGTTGGCCTGCCCATCCCTCTTCTCTGTGGCCCAGTGGTTGAGAGTATAATTCCCTCTCTGACCCCACTATGCAACTGGTGCCCCTGTAAGAGGGCTAAGGGGATAGATAAATCTTCCCTGCCCTTCCTCACCCCCCAAGCAAGCAGAAAGAGACAAAGGGCTGAAACTGAGTCAGAGGACCTGAGTTGAAATCTCAGCTGATGGTAACTGCTTGACTTGGAACAAGACATTTCTTCTCTCTGGCCCTCAATTGCTACCTAAGTCAAAGACCAGATGATGTCTAAGGTCCCTTCCTGGTCCAAGTGCCAGTTCTGAACATTCTGTTGGCTTCAATAGGATGGACCCCTCATGAATGGGACTTGAATGAAACTCTCCAGGAGGATGGGGCCACCACGGGGCCATGGTTTGGTTTGTAATCTAGACAAAGTAGTTGTGGGCAGTCCTGACATCCACCTGTTTAGGGAGCTGGGCAATTCGTGGCCTCAGGGTCACTTAAAGAACACTGAGGTCTTGGGGGATTTTAGAGGTGAAAAAGGTCTTTAGAAATTTAGTTCAATGCAGCCTCCATACAGTCATTTTATAGATGGGAAAAACTGAGGCTCAGAGGGTGAAAGCCTTGTGAAAGCCAAAGAAAACCTCTCAAATACCTCCCCCCATACTTTGAGCCTGAGTCTGCCTATCCCTAAATTTTCTATGATGGAACACAGAGACCTGAGGGTCTCCATCCTTACGCCTCACTCCAGTTCCCCAGCCTCCCTTTAGTAATGCCCCTGGGAAGCCCAGTGCTAAGTGTGACTGGGTTACCATAGTGACTCCCTGTGGCTGGGCAACTCTGCCAGGAATGGTCAGATGCACCAAGACATTCCCATCCCAAATATAAACCATGACCACAGCCCCGGAATAGAAGTTCAGAGGAAAATAAGACTGAAAACAGGCCCCCATGGTAAGGCTTAGGTTGCAGAGGGATGTTAGTGGGACTAGGGAGGGAAGGAGAATGCTATAAAGACCCCTTGACTTAATGTTTCTTCCACAGCTGGGCTGTCTCTCCAGTCAACAGGGCCTCTTCTAGGAATGACTAGAAGAGAAGTGGAGGCACAGGGAATAGTTTAGGATAATCCAGCTGTGCAGTAACCCAAATCCTGGTGCCCTAACCTAGGGCTGTTTGTCATTGGCAAGACTGAACAGATGGAATTGTTCCCCTCTGCTGCCAAGGGACCCAGCTTAGCCTGGGACCTATTTAAGCCACATGACCTTTAATTTGACCACCCTAAAAGAAACCTGGCAAAAACATTTACCCCTCCTATCTTGGGCAGGTCCCCCTCCCAACCCTTGGGCTGATGGCCAGCAACTAACTTCCTAGAGCCTACTCTGGGGGAAGGTACATGTAGAGGACTGAACACTCCTCTTCCTTGGGGGCACTGAGCTTCCTCAAGAGCCTGCTGAGGCCTCACTGACTTCCTCCCCTGTCTGGGAGGAAGCTGCAAGACCACAGCCTCTGACTCATCTCCTCAGAGGCTATCGCCTCCCTGACCTTGGGCCAATAGAGGGGAGGCATGCCACCTGAGGGCATCCAAAGTGAGTTTCCTAGGGAATTTGTCATATCTGGAATTGGAGACTTTATGTTCAAATCTAATCTGTTGCATTACTGTCTATGGAATTCTGAGTCAGTCACTTCCCTCCCAACTTAATTTTTACATCTCAAAACTCTGCAACCAATTATTTTCTCATGAGCTGGGATTTTTCCTCTTTCCGACCCACCCTGTTCCTCATCCCATTTAGCAATGACTGAATAAGGGACCAGACTCATGGGATCCGATATGATCCAGAACCCACCAATTCCCCAGAGCTGGAGAAGGATTAGAGTGATGGTTATAGAATGCCAGAGGGGCAGGGGATTGCAGCCTGGATACCCAGAAAGAGTTCCTTGCAGAAGGACCCAGTTTTCTTTGTCCTCTCCAAAGTGGTAGGAGTTGCCTTGGTATATATTGGAAGGTGGTACCAATTTCTACTGAATGGTTCCTCATCTCCCAGCTGGGGTGTGGACTCTGTGCTGACAGAAGAGATGGCCAGAAAGCTCTCAGGCCCAAGGACCTTTCCCCTCACACCAGCAAGACCAGCCATGAAGTTTTATATTCTTTAACAAAGTCATAATTGGAAACTATGAGCTGTACAGCTGAGATCAGAGCAGGTAGGATGTTTCTTTCTAGAATAGTTCTGTGACTGACCTGCTTGCTCTAAGCCTCAGTTTCCCTACTCATAGCAGGAAAACAGTCTTGGAGGAAGGGGAGACAAGGATCTTAGTGTGAAATGGTATGAAGAGCCTGCCCAATATTATGAAAAGTCTTAGATTTGGGATCAGAGAACTGGGTCAGGTCTCAATTCTGCTACCTTCTTACTTACCTGTGTGAGGATTGGGGGGAGGGAGTAGTTATTCATGAGCCTAAGGGGGAAATGAAAGTTGTGTTAGGAAACTGGAGTGGGGAGGCAACAGGGTGTGGTAGAAAGAGAATTATTTGAAATAAGGGTCTCAGTTTTCCCATCTGTAAAATGTGAGACTGGGTGAGGGGATCTCACTAAGGTCCCTTGCAGTTCTGACTTTCTATGTCCTATGAGCTAGGCTGGGGAGGTGGGATGACTACAAAAGGATGAGAATTCATTTCCATAAGCCACATTTCAGTGAAGCTAGTAGTGAATCAGAAGAGCAGGAGCTGCCTCCAGAGCAGGGAGTGAGGGTATATTATCGAGCTATGACTCACTCACTCCCTCTTCTCTGCTCTGAACTGCTTTTTCCCACAGAATGGTTTGGGGGAGGGTTGAGTAGCCCATTCTATCAGTCCTCCTGGCCTCTACTGGCCTCTCCATTCCTCTTCCCACAGTCTCTCTTAAGTCTAAGGGTCTGGTTCCTTGGAGAAACCCAGACTAATAGGGTTCTATGCTTTTTTTTTGGGGGGGGGGGTAAAGTGTTAGACCTTGTTCTACAGTATGTTACCTTCTCTTGAGTCTCCCTGGGGCCCTTACTTGAAGATTAGGAAAGTACAAAGCATTTTACAAATATTTCATTTGATGCCCTATTCGAAGGACAGCACCGCCATATCTTTGTCTCCTATATCAGAGTTATGTCTTTACCCATCTCCTTCTGGCTTCCTCCATGCCCCCATACCTCTCACTTTCTGTGTGCCTTCTGAAACTGGGAGGACCAGTTTGGGGTTATTTACAGAGACCAGAGGGCCTGCTTATCTGCAAGGGGGTGGGGAGGGCCAGGTTGGAGTTGTTCCTGTAGGAAAAGGACAGCCCTAACCTGTGGTCCTTGTGCAAGGAACTATTTAAGTCTCAGAGCTCCAAACCCCAACCAGAGTTCTGCTGCTACCTCTTATAACATGCTAGACCGGCCCCCATTCCCTATCAAAACAATTTATCCAGTCCTTCAGTGTTTATAGGCAATACTTCATTGAGGCTTCACTGTAAGGGGCAGCTAGGTGGCAAAATGGATAGATCACCAGCCCTGGAGTGAGGAGGACCTGAGTTTGAATCTTAATAATTACCTAGATGTGTGACCTTAGGCAAGTCACTTAACCCCCACTTTTGCTTTGCAAAAACCAAAAAAAAAAAAAAGACTTCACTACAGTCCTATGAGGAAGATAATACCAGCTCTCATTTCTGTGGACTTTAGTGTTTACAAAGGCTTTACAAAGACCATTCTTTAAAAAAATGTGTCTATTGTCAATCCTCATTTTACCATGAGGTGAAAAGATAGAGTAGGATTGGAATCCAGAATCCTTAGACTCTAAATCCAGGGCTTTTCCATTCTACCCAGTGAGTGAGAGATCCTGGAAAGAAGAGGGTTCTCCTTGGCCTCTGGGATCTCATTGGCTGTCCATTATGAAGAGTTTAGGTTGTACTATCTTGAGAGTTGGAGCTCTGGTGGGAAAAGGGTAGATCACATTGTCTCTGGAGCTCTTGTTATATGGCAATAATTAGCCAGCTGTGGATTATTTCCCTGGGGGAGGAGGGAATCTCTGGAGGAAAGTGGGTGTTGGGCCTTAGTGATGGCGTATGAAAATGATGAAAAGAAAAGAAGTGAACAAACTCAGCTTCCCCTTGGTGATAGACCTCTGATTTGGTAGTCTTTTTTGGGCAATCACTAGTTATGGGACTCTGGACAAATTTCTGAGTCTTAGATTCTTCATCAGGAAAAAAAGGGGCATGGACTCAATGACCTGTGAATGCCTTTCCATTTCCAAGTCTATGATCCTATCTCTGACCCTCCTGTGTGCAGAGCCCATTGTTAAATGCTGAAAAAGATGGAAAGATTAAATGTAACACAGTTCCCTCCATGACAGAGCCTACAGTTTAATAGGGAGCCATGATCTTCCTCAGTAATTGTAATATAACAGTATATGTGATGAATGTATCAAAGATGCCAAAGTTTAGTGTTAGATCTTAGAAGGGAAGGTGATTAGTAAGCTGGAAGCTCAATGAGAGCTTCGTAGATGGAGGAGAGTCAAAGGTTGAGTTGGAAAACCTAGGAAAAGAAGGAAGATAGAGGGTCAGCTCTGGTGAAGGGGCAGGGTATTGTTGGAACCGACCCCTAAACTCCAACTGAACCCCCCCCCCCCACTGGTCTTGAATTCTGCTAGTCAGGAACCTATGATGATGAGGTCTTTCAGTACATAAAACAACAGGAGACAGCAGCATCAGGGAGAGAAATGGGGAGTCTGGCATGGCCCCAGGGTACAAGGAATGCAACCCAGAGCTTTGGCTCATGACCAAGTGACCCAGAATGGGGAGCAGGTGACCCCAGGAAGGGGCCCTGGGACTAGAGCGGAAATATCTCAGGCTTGTTGGGGCCAGAGTGTGGGGAACAGGCACCATCCTGCTGTCCTGGAAAACACACCATCCAGCTGTTTTCCTGGCCCTGTCAGCACCCACATCAGCCAAGTAGACCACAGGGGTGGCTATCTGAGGGGGAACCATTAAGGAGTGGGAATTTGTGTGGGAGCTACAAGAGGAACTGGTAAGGGGTAGCAATATGCTAATAGTTATAGTAACCATGATAATAATTAACATTTATAATTTTATACTATATAAAAGTTTATAGATCACTTTATAGATATTTCATCCTTACAAAAACATCAGGAGGTGGATGTTATTTTTCTGCTTTACAGATGAGGAAACTGGGGTTAAGTGACTTGCCCAGGGTCATACAGCTACTAAGTATCTGAGGAAGGATTTGAACTTAATTTTTCCTGACCCCAGTGCTTAACCCCTTTGGTCTTTTCCAATTCTAAATTGTATAATTAAGGGCCTGAGGCCAATAAATGCTTTTTTTTAAGTGTATAAATGGATATTTTGAGGTTCATCAGACTAAGTCACTACTCTTTAGTTTCTCTCTCTCTCCCAGTTTTAAGAACTCAATGTGGCCCAGACAGAGATTAGTCCTTGGGAGGATGGGTCAAACTGGAAAGAAGTAACATGGTGTACTAGATACAATATTCTATCAGGAAGATAGATAGTTGTTAGCTCTGTGAGCAATTCTTATCAGTGAAATCACTTTAACCCCTCCAAATGTCAGTCATTTGAAAATAGGCCTGATGACACCATTAAGAGTAATTAGAGAATTTCCCACTTTATTTTGCATTTGTGGATAGAAATTAGGATTTAAAATTAGAAAGGATTAGCATTTATATCATCTAATCAAATTTTGTAGATAAACTTGTGACCTGGAGTGTGGCTCAATCACAAAGGTTGTTAAGAAGAATCAGGATCTGAACTCAGATTTTTGAATCTGAGAGATATTTTTGGTGTCTCTAAATGGTTCTTTGAAGGTCTAGGAAGTGAGATATTGTGACATTCTTAATGTACAGCTCTGGTTGAGAGGAGGGGAGTTTGGTGTACCAGGCTGAGTCATTGTGGGAGGGGGGAAGGGAAAATCTCAGGATTGATCAGCATCAGGACGGGTGAGGTTCTCCTTCAGTTGTTTTCAGTCACATCTGACTTTTTAGGACCTCATTTTCTTGGCAAAGATAACAGAGTGGTTTGTCATTTCCTTTTCCAGCTCTTTTGACAGAGGGTGAAGTGTCAGATAGGAAGTATCTTTGGCTGAATTTGAACTCAGCTCTTCCTAACTTCACCATACCACTATGCCACCTACCTACCCGGGGTAGGATACAACCTATTATAAATCAGTTACTGGGGAACTCAAGAGAAGGGATGGGGCAAATGTCTAAGATGCTGGGCACCTGCTTTGTCTGATATAAGATGACAATGATCACCCGAGGGTTGCTCTTTTTAGGGGGAGGGATGAGGGAGGAGGATGGATTTGCCCTGGTAGGAATTACTCAATGCCCTTGCTGTCATCTACAGATGTTAAAACTCTAAAGAACCTCAGAGATTCTGCAGAACCTCCTTTTGCAGAGGAATGTGACTTGCCCACTCTCCTTTTGGGGTGGTCGAAAGAGAATTAGGCCTGAAATTCAGAAACCTGAATTAGATTCTTGGCTTTGACCCCTGGGCCAATCTGTGAGCCTCAGTGTTTTCATCTGTAACATGAAAGTGATCCTAGAACCATAAAAGATAGAGGCCAGTTCTTTCATTTTACAGAGAAGGAAACTGAGGCACCCATGCCTCATGTCAAAGCATGTTGAAGAACTCACTTTGCAAATTTAAGTAACAAAGAGATGTCAACTATTATTTATAATTCTGGTTCATAGCAGGGCTAGGGCTCCAGTAGAACCAGACTCTTAAAGGTGGGTCATCCAATTAACCTCTTCTTGGAAGGAGGCTACCCTTCCCCCAACTTCTGTCCTCAGGCATCAGGAAGACCAAAGCTAATCCCACCTTTTTGGGACAACCCATATTATGGCTACTCTGCTGTTTACCAAAGATGAATCTGGATTCTCTGGAGGCCTTTTATCAAAGGATCAGAAGATTTCTAGCTGCCAAAACCTTACAAAATCATCTAATCCAATCTCTTCATTTTGCAGATAAGGGAACTGAGACCCTGAAAGGCTAAGTGACTTGCCTAAAATCTCTTAGGTAGCAGAGCTGGGCCTGGAATTCCTCTGGGTTTCTTATTCTAATCCAGTGCTTCACCAAGGAGATAGCGGTCTGTCCAAACTGTCCCTAGGCAGGAAACAGCATAATTCTCTACTTCCCTTCCCTTCTGACTCTGTCCCTCTTCCTCCTCTCCCCCTCCCACCAGCTTTCCTTTGGGGATGGGGGGTAAGGAAGGGTCTCTGCCATTCTCTTGAGTTTGTTCCTAAAATAGCCCAAGCGAGAGGATGACTGCTCCTATTCCCTTCCCTTCCCTTCCCTTCCCCTAAAAAGGGAGGGCTAAGGGCTAGAAGCCAGGCAGGAAGTGGGACCAGGGCTTTGAGTGTTTGTCCCAAGGGGGGGAGGTGCATTAACCTCATATAACCCCATAGCCCCACCCTCTGGGGGGAATGGACATGGCTGCCTCCTCCAAAAGAGCCCTCTCTAGTTTATTGCTCCAATTGAAATAATATAACCCCTTTTTCCTACATACATATTTATATAATACGTGTGTGTATATATATATATATATATGCTTACACATATTATAGAATATATATTTATATGTATGTATATTATATATGTGTTAAGAGTCACACATAAACATCTATATGGGGGGGTGTCCCCATCCGTCCGTGCCCCTTAACACATAAACTATCAGAGCTGGAAAGAACCTCAGAGATTAATTAATCTAATCCCCTCTCTTTATCGATGAAAAAACTGAGGTCAGAAAAAGAGACTTTGACTAAGTCACTTCTATTTTCCGGAGTCCAGAAGACTTACTTTCAAATCCTGTATGACTTTGGACAAGTAACAACACTCCTGGGTCTCACTTTCCCCATATGAAACATGAGATTAGATTAGAAAACCTTTAAGGCCCTCTTTAGTTCTAAATCTATACCCTAGGATTTGGTGGGATCTTACTATTCTAATAACCCATGTCTCAGAATTGGAAACTTTCAGATTTACCCTGGCCCTCAGCTCCCAGGCAAGCATTGTTCTCCCAAGCCATGAAACAGAATAAGTTTATCACACAGAAAGGAAGCCTACTCTAGTCTTTAGATAGTCTAGAAAATGTTTCCTTCTTTTGAGGCCCACATCCTCCAAGGGCTTACATAGTCACTCTGAGTACAATCCTGGGGTTGAGACTTCTTCCTACAGGAAAATAATTTAAAGTTGTGAGGAAGTCAAATAGCTGGTTCTTTTGGTGAATCTGCCTTCCCCAGTGTGATTCCCCTATAGTATAATTCCAGACTTATAACACCATCTTGGAAGTAAAAACTTTTCAAAAGAGGGGGACAAAGTTAGAATCAATAGACAGTTGATCCACCTTACCTAGATGCACCTCACCCAGATACCAGTGAAGGGCTTTAATTATCCTTTACAGCATCTCCTTTCCTAAGGTCCAGGATTCCCTACTATACTCTATCTCTTCCCCATCATCATTCTGTTGCCCCATAGCCACTGCTCTGTTGAGAACATCTTGCTTGTGTGGCTCTGTTTTTAATTATAATAGTGCTATTTACATAGCACTTTAAGGTTTGCAAGGGATTTGCAAAATATTATCTTTCTTATCCTCACTATTTTGGGAGTCTGGCATTATGATTATCTCCATTTTATAGATAAGAAAACTGAGGCTAGTTGATTTCCATAAGGTCACACACAGTTGGTATTATTCTGTTATGGGATTTGAACTCAAGGTCTTCCTGACTCTGTTGTTCTCTATCCAGCATACCACTGGGCTTACCTTGTTTTAGCGTGCACTGAGAACTAGAAACTCACTCACTTGGCTGCCCTTCTCCAGCTCCCTCTACGAGCTATGTTTCCTTCTTAAGGAGGGTGTTACCACTCTTAGAGTGATGTAGCTGGGGTCTTAGGGCACCTCCCAATGGGTCCTCTTGAGAGTCAGGAAAAAGGAACACTCAGCCCCATCTTTCTTCCCTTTTGCCAGTCATCCCTGCCCCCTCCCCCCACCTTGTCAGAGCTTAGGCATGGAAACTGAAGAAATGAGGAGCCAGAAAGGGGAGGGACATAACTACAGAAGAGGAGAAGGAATCCTGACTAGATGAGACAGTCTGGCTCGAGTCCATCAACAGCTAAGTGTCCTGTGGGTTGGGCTGTTCCGAGGGGTTTGGAGGTGAGCTCAGAAGTCCCTTTTAACTCAGATCCCCTCGAGTTTAGTTTGTTTCCCATTCCCCTCCTGAACTAAATTGGCAGAGTAACTTCAACCTATAATAAGCCCAACTTCAACCTATAGAATGGTGGCAAATTAGAGAAGTTGGGTTCTTCTTAATAATAACCACCACCACAATAATAGTATCAATAATAACTCATCTTTATAAAACTCTTTTGTCACAGTTTAGGTAGGATGAAAGTCATTCCCACTAAACAGATGGGGAAATTGAGGTTAGAAAATTAAGTGATTCAAAATCACAAGATTTAAAAGACACCTAAAAAGTCATGGAACCCAAGTGCCCCCCTTCCCAATTTTACAGGTGAGTAAACTGAGACCTAGAGAAAAGAAATGATTTGTCATGTTGCTAATGGTAGCTATTGAAGCAAGCAAGATTCATCCTGTTTTTATTTTTATCAAAAAGAGGAAGTGTATCTATAGCAGAAAGCACTGGTGCCACAACTGGGATCCAATTCTGGTGCTTGCTCTTGGGTCCTGGGCAAGTTGCTCTCTGGGCCTCAGCCTCCTAATCTATCAAATGCATACAATTATCAAGCAACAAAGATTTGTTAAGCAGTACTCAGAATCAGACCCTGGTCAGTGAGGGTTCAGAGACAAAAATGACACAATCTCCAGTAGCCCTCTCCGTCCTCAAAGAGTTTATATTGTATCAGGGGAAACAACATACATTGATACAAAATTATGCAAAAACACATATACAATAAAGTTGTTCAGTGGGGTGGGAGATACCAACCATTGAGGAATCAGGCCAAGTGTCAGATAGAAGCAACCTTGAGCTGAGCTCTGCAGGAAGAAGAAGGGTGAAGATAGTATTTTGTAAGCTATAAAATCCATATAAATGTTTTGTCACTATTTACTGAGCTCCTGCCTGTGGGCTATCAGTACAGGAAGAGAGCCAAAGTCTTCAGGGAGTTCCCATGTGAAACCTTGACAGTAAAAAAGGAAATAGTCACCAAGAACAGCCTTTTCTCTTCCAGCTGGAAGACTGTGCCCTGCAAGTGTCCCCATCTGGATATTATCTGGACCCGGATTTGTCCCTTGAAGAGCAGCGTGAGATGTTGGATGACTTCTATGAAGAGATTGGGTTGGTATTTATCTCCACCTTTGGGTTGGGGGGGCGGAGAATGAGAAGCTATGGGAGAATATCAATGCCATCTCTGCTACTTGCTACCTCCAAGATGCCCTATCCTTTCTTTTTTTAAAAAATGTATTTAAGGCAATGGGATTAAGTGACTTGCCCAAGGTCACACAACTAGGCAATGAAGTGCCTGAGCCAGACTTGAACTCAGGTCTCCTGACTCCAGGGCTGGTGCTCTATCTATCTACTGCACTACCAAACTCCCTCCCTCCCTACATTGATTTACACACACAGACACACACACATACACACAGACACACACACACACACCCCTAAAGCAGAAGGCTAGCCATGTGATCTCTACTGGCATCTATGCCTGCTCCCTTGCTCCCCCCTGAGGCCCAGGGAGGGCAGGGAACTGGCCAGGGAGGGGCTCATTCCTTTCCTCATCTCCTCCCTCCTCCTACAGTGGTTAGACAAAAACACAAGTACATAGATAAAGAATAATAACTTTATATCTCATTAGTACTTTGAGGTTCAAAGAGCAAGGAAGCAGTGGAATTATTTCCAATTCCATCTTACAGATGAAGAAATAAAGACTCAGTGATTAAATGACTTTCTCAGGGTCACAAAACTAGTAAATAAAAACAAGGATTAGAATTGGAAGAGCCTATTAGGTTACCTAGTCCAAATCCCTCCTTTTAACAGAAGAAGAAATAGGCCCAAAGAAAAGTAGGCCCATGGATCATTCAGCAGATTGGTTAATGGTAGATGTAGAGGTACAATTCTGGGCTGCTGACACCCCTGTTTTCTTATTATACGCTAGGGCCTAAGATTCCTTCCCAGAGAGACTTGGGCAAGGTGGAGCAGCCTCATTCATTCCTGCAGGGATCCTCTTCATACTTCCTCCCTCACCTGAGTCCTAGATATTTCTCAACTGGCCAACACTTCTCTTTGCCCACTCCCCCTTCCTGACATTCTGGACATATGGATGGGTGGAGGGGGAAGGGAAGAAAAGAAACTAGACAGAAGGAAAGAAATTAGACACAGGGAACTGGGGTGTCCCCATTGCTCTCCCCCCAAAGTACCCCTTGAACCAACCCTGCAGTGCCTTAGGAAGGGTCCAGTCTGTGGAGGAGAGTTAATGAGCTGGGACCCCTGTTGGGGAGAAAATAGGTAATGGAATGCTTGGTATACCTGTGTTTACCCAAATCCTCAAACTTTCTCTGCCCTTAAGGGGCCCTTGTCTGTCAGCCCCACCTCTCCCCCAAGATCAGAAAAACATAATGGGAGAGGGAGAAGGAGCAAGAGAGATGGGGAGAACTGGAAAGAGAGAAAGAAAGAGAAAAAAAGGGAGAGAGAGAAAGAGGGAGGGGAAAAGGGAGAGAGAGAGAGAGAGAAGAATTGGACTTTTTCCTCCTTGGAGTTTTTGGCTGGAATGTGGAAATCCTTATTTAAGGATGTCTGGAGGGAGGTGGACTTTTAGGACTGAGATTAGTTAGGCAGGGCCAGGAAAAATGGTAATATCTGTGGTACAGTGAAGAGTACTGGATTTATTCAGAGGTCCTAGCTCACATCCCTCTGGTCATTACTTACTAGCTGTGTGATCCCAGGGAAGTCACATAACCTCTCTGGACCTCAGCTTCCCCATCTATAGAATGAGGTTGGCCCAAGTAATCACTAAGGGGCCCTTTCTGCTCTAAATCTATGCTCTCCACCTAGCAAAGGGAGGAAACCCACCCTCATCCTGCGCACCCAACTCTCCATTCGAGTCCATGCCATCCTAGGTGAGTCCCTACCCTCATCACAATTCTCCAGGAGTCTTCTCCATTTCCTTGGAAGGGGGAAGGGGGTAACAGGGAGCCTGGGCCAGGCAGATAAGAAGCAGGATGTATGAATCCGGATCTCCAAATATGGCTCTGACTTTCCTGGGGCAAGGCTAACTTACAAGTTGGGAAAAGGGAGTCACCCCAGGAATTGCTCAAAGAGAATGAAGACAGCAGGTCTTGGGGAGGTGGGGAGGATGATTGCAGGACTGGGGGACCTTCCTCTGAAGGCTGTAAGGATGAATTTGCAGTCAGCTTACTGTGTAGCTAGGATCGGGGTGGGAGGTTCTAAGTCTGAGTGACTATTCCAGGTTCACTGGGTACTCAAAGAGGGCAAGGGAAGGTCTATATCTGACATCCTGTTCTGGTTATGGGGGTGGAGTGGGGCAGGGGCCCAAGGCTACCTAGTGGAATTTACTATATGTCTGTCTTCTGCAGAGAAGCTCTATAGATCCAGTGGCCCTGAGCTGCGACGCTCACTCTTCTCCCTAAAGCAGATCTTCCAGGTGAGGGGGGTCACTAGGAGGCCTGCCTGGGAGGGGGCACCTTGGGGTACCCTCCCCTGAGCCCCTCCTCTATTGCCTCTCTAGGAGGACAAGGACCTGGTACCCGAGTTTGTGCACTTAGAGGGCCTGAGCTGTCTGATCCGAGTAGGGGCTGCTGCAGACCACAACTATCAGAGCTATATTCTCCGAGGTTGGTCAAGGCCCGAGTTGGCCCTTTCTTGTTTGGCCTGCCCCATCACTGCCCTCATTCCAGGGCTGCTGTTGTCTCCCACCTGGCCACACTCTGGTTGGTCTTTAAAGCCCTTAATAACCTAGTCTCTTCTCCTTTCTAGTCTTCTTACACTTTACTCTTCCCTCATAGTCTTGTGATCCAGTGACACTGACCTCCTGACTGTTCTTCACACACATTCTTCCACTCTCCCACCTCCAGGCTTTTGCACAGGCTGTATCCCACATCTGTAATTCTGTCCTTCCTACTCTCTGCTTCCTGGCTTCCTTTTAAGACTCAGTTCAAACCCCACTTTCTGAAAGAGGTCTTTCCTAATTCCTTCCTGCACATCCCACCCCTCCTTCCTTTACCTTGTATGTATGTGTATATATATATATATATATATATATATATATATATATATATATATATATCATATTTGGACATAGCTGTTTGCATGTTATTTCTCCCATTAGATTCCTGGAGGACAGAAACCCTATTTTAACCTTCCTTTGTGCTTAGTGCACAGTAAACATTTAATAAATCCTTGTTGATGACTGATCGGCTGACTGCCAGGACTCTGGCCCTTATCATACTGACTTCTGACCCCCTCTCTCCTCCAGCCCTGGGCCAAGTGATGCTGTTTGTGGATGGGATGCTGGGTGTGGTGGAGCACAGTGAAACTGTACAGTGGCTCTACACCCTCTGCGCCAGCATGGTGAGTAAAGTGCCCCCTCTCACTTTTCTGCTTTTGAAGGCCGCCAACACTGAACAGTGTAAGTGACTACAGTGTAGAAAAAAGAAAAATTGCGGTGGGGGGCTGTCAGGAGATCCAGGTTCTGATTCGGCTTTCAGGACTAACCACTTTGAATAACTCACTCTCCCCTCCCACCCTTGCCTCAGTTTCCTCTTAAATACTCACTGTATCCCAAGCACTTTGCTAAGTTTTAAGCATACAAACACAAGTAAAAAAGAAGGTCCCTGCCCTCAAGGAGCTTACAATCTGATGGGGGAAGGAAACTAGGTGAAGGGAAGGAGGAAGTAGCAAAAAGGAACATGGTACTGAAGAAAGCAGTTTTTTCTTTGAACCTCCCCTACTTTCATCCAAGGTACTTGCCCTCACGTCAGGTAATAGATACTATCTGGTTTGGAAGCATCCATTCCAATGTTGCAGCTCTCTCTGAGAATAGCTAATATGTGCCATTCCTCCAAGAAGTCCACAATCACATCTATGAACATCACTGACTTAGAAGGTGGAAGGGTCTAAGTGGCCAGGAGAACAGAGAGCCATTCCTTCCTCTTCAATAAACTCCAAAGAAGAGAAGGATCCTCACAAGGCAGAACCTGCATCCCTTCACAAGGCCCATCTCCAACTCAGGTCCTTCCAGTTATAACAACCAGTGTTCAATGGAGTTCCAAAGACTTTCCCAAAATCGCTTTTCAATTCAAGGCAATGAAGATCCTGTGAAATTAGGTTCTCTGCCCTCAAGGAACTTATCATGGGAAACATGTTGTGTAATCCAATCCTGTGTGTAAAAGTTGGAATGTAGAAGAAAAGCAGAAATCTAAACAAAGTGCTCTAAAGGGAAAGTACTTTTAGCTGGAAGTTGGAAGAAATGGTTTCTGACTGAGCCTCAGAGCAAGGAATGGATTTCAGCAGGCAGAGATGGGGAGAAAAAATTTTCTGGCAAGAGGAGAGCCATATGTAGAGGTACAAAGATGACTGAGGACCAGACAAGATCAAAGCACAGCTAGTGGTCCAATATGATTGGTTCAAGGAGTATGAGAATGGGAATAGTATGAAATAAATAACTGAGTCCAAGTTGCACTGTCCCAATGATATATTAGACATTTCTAGCTGCAGGTCTCAATGGCACCTCAAACATGACCACAATGGAATTCATCACATTTTCCTGCCTTTCCTTCCAACTTCCCTATGTAGACTGAGGATACCATCACTTCTCATTCACCCATCCTCAAGGTCTTGACATAATTCTTGATTCTTTCCTCTCCTTCCATCCAATCATTTGCCAAGTCTTCAACTATTTTTTTTAGGGTTTTTTTTTTTTGCAAGGCAAATGGGGTTAAGTGGCTTGCCCAAGGCCACACAGCTAGGTAATTATTAAGTGTCTGAGACCAGATTTTGAACCCAAGTACTCCTGAATCCAGGGCTGGTACTTTATCCACTGCGCCACCTAGCCGCCCCCATTTGCCAAGTCTTAAATGACTTTACCTCTCACAATAACCCTCAAATGTTTCCTTCTCTCCACTTCTCTGCCAACTCTAAAACTATTAGAGAAAATCAGTCACTGAGGAATACCTACATCCCCAAGAACAGTTAAGGACGAATAACTGGAATTTGTAGCAGACCTTGTCAGCACTGTCTTCCAGTATCCTCCAGGAATATTTAAGTAGGTCCTTCCTGGCTGATACCAGCAGCAGACACAAATTGATTGTAACTTTTGTATGTGAGTTTTTAAAATTCCCCTCAGCATGAAGTATAAATGCTAAAAGTGATCCATTTTAATAAACATTTTAAGTATTTAAATTTTTTTTTTTAGTTTTTTGCAAGGCAATGGGCTTAAGTGGCTTGCCCAAGGCCACACAGCTAGGTAATTATTAAGTGTCTGAGACCGGATTTGAACTCAGGTACTCCTGACTCCAGGGCCGATGCTGTATCCACTACACCACCTAGCCACCCCAGTGTTTAAAATTTTAAAATGTTTAGTCATTTCAATTTTGTATGATCTTCATGACCGCCTTTGGGATTTTCTTGTCAAATATATTGGAGTGATTTTCCATTTTCTTTTCCAGCTCATTTTAAAGATGAAAAAATTGAGGCAAACAGGTTAAATAGGTTATCCAGGGTCAAATAACTAGGAAGTATCTGAGACCAGATTAGAATATTCCACTGTGCCACCTACCTGCCCAAGATCAAAAACATAGTTTAGGAATAAAAATAGAAAAGGTAGATGATAGATGGTGGTGGTGGGACCTAGCATTAGAGAGTTCAAGAGGAGAGGACCATGAACTTTATTGAGCTAGTTATTAAAAGCAAAAAGTATAAAGGGAGGAAAAATGAATCCATAACAGTAGCTTGGGAATACAGAGAAAGTGGGACTGAAGGATGTAGGGGATTGTATGAAACCAGGAGGAGTGAGGCAGAGATGATAGGTCAGAGGGAAATTTCAGGATTCAAAATTTGGGGAGGTATAATAGTTTCAGATGCTTAATTCTGCTACATTTGACCCTGTTGACCACTCTGAATACTCTTCCCTTGACTTTCCTTACATGGTTCCTCCTGGTTCTTTCTTTTCTATCTCTCAGTCTCCTTCATTAGTTCATTGTCCAGATCACACACAATAGAAATTCAGTCCTAAATCCTCTAGTCTTTTGACCTGGTGACCTCAGCACTTCCCATGGATTCTGGTTATCATCTTTATGCCCATGGTTCCTGGATCTACTTAACCAGCCCCAGTCTTTCTCCTAAGCATTAGTCCAATAAAACCAACTGCCTCTTAAACATTTCAAAATGGATATCCTCAGGGGTGGCTAGGTGGCATAGTGGATAAAACACCGGCCCTGGACTCAGGAGTACTTGGGTTCAAATCTGGTCCCAGACACTTGATAATTGCCTAGCTGTGTGGCCTTGGGCAAGCCACTTAACCCCATTTGCCTTGCAAAAACATAAAAAAAAATTTAAAAAAATGGATGTCCTCAAAACATTCTAAACCCAATATGTCCAAAATCCTAAACTATACCTATCCCTCTTCCATACTTCCCTATTTCTGTTGAAGGCACCATTGTTTTTCTAGTCTTTGAGCTTTTTAACCCTGCCTTGATCCTATAGTCTTCATTCTCCCTTTCCTCATATCCAATCACGGACAAATCTGATCTTCCATAACATCTTTCATCTGATCCTTCTCTCCACTCATATGACCCTCATCTTAGTTCATGTCCTCCTCACCTCTCACCTATATGGTCCTTGTCTTAAGTCTCTCCACACTGATGCCAAAAGGATTTTCATTAAGGGCAAATCTGACCCCTACTCCCAAAGCTTCCATGGCTTTTCATTGCTTCTATAATCAGATATAAAAAAAGTCTCTGCTTTGCACTTAGGGACTTCCACAACCGGTTCCTAAACTCTCTAGCTCCATTGTTTAGTTTTCCTATTGCATTCTTCAGTTCAACCAAAAGAATTTTTTGCATTTCCCTCTCATGGGACATTCTATTTCTTGGCTTCTAGCCCTTGTCTTAACTTTGCCCTCTGCCTGATGTGCCCCTCTACCAGCAGCTTTTTTGATCCCATCAATTTTTGTTGTACCTATTCTCTTGATGTTCCATTTATTCTCCTGTGCTAGAACCCTTTTTATTCCCAACTTGGCCCAGTGGTTTCACAAATGCTTTAAATACAATACCAACGGGGCAGCTAGGTGGCGCAGTGGATAAAGCACCAGCTTTGGAGTCAGGAGTACCTGGGTTCAAATCCTAGCTGTGTGGCCTTGGGCAAGCCACTTAACCCCATTTGCCTTGCAAAAACCTAAAAAAATATATACTAACTATGCTAATGTTGAAACAGGCTGCCTACCTTTTGGTGGAATGCTGACTGAAATATATTTTTATGGAGTTGGCCAGTACAAAAATATGTTTTGCTTGACTATAAGTGTTTGTTAACAGGGGTTTTTGTTTTTGTTGCTTTCTCAGTTGGGGATGGGGGTGGGAGCAGGGAGAAAATATGGAACTGAAAACAAAATAAAATTAAACTTAAAATTTTTCTTGTTAAAAAAATTCTAATAGTCAAAAAAATGCTTGTTAATTTAACTTATGAGTAGGGACTATTTCATTTGTTGCATTTATAGCCTTAGTACCTAACAAAGGGTCCGGCATTTAGCTTAATAAATCTTTGTTGATTGATTGGTATGATTCCTCCAGTGAATGGCAGAGATGAGATAGAGATAGATAACAGGAGTTGTTCTAAGAGTTGTTCCCTTTTGGCTCTGACTGGTTTAGATTCTGAAAAAGAAAACATGGAGCTCTGATAACTATTATCTCAGTGATGTCATAACACTGATATTCTCTTTCCTGTCCTTGGGTGAAGAACAGAAGAATTTCTCCTCATTTCACCACCTAGAGACATCCCTCAAGAAAGATCCCTCTGGAGAGAAAAACCTCATCCCAGAGAAGAGCATCTCCCTTCTCAGACGCCTTATAAAACATTCCCTGTCTCCATCCTCTGCTTCTATGAGAAGCCCCTTTAATCCCCAAAGCATGTTATATAGTACCCCGCCTAAAGGATGCTACCAGTAAATAACATGATCCTACTCACTAGACACCTGCCCAGTCTCCCCTGAGCTCTCCTGTTCCATAATTCCCTGCCTAAGAGAAGCTACCAGTAAATAACATGACCCTACTTACTGGACACCTCCTTCTCCCCAGTCTCGCCTGGTGGTAAAGACATCCCTGAAGCTCCTTCTGGTGTTTGTGGAATATGCAGAGACTAATGCCCGGCTCTTCATCCATGCTGTCAACGCTGTTGCCAACGCCACTGGTCAGATACCCTTCCCTCTCCTTGCTGCTGTCCCCATGCTCTTGCTTTGGGCCTTCTCTGCCTTCCCATAGATCTCTCTTCTCACCTACTCCACAGGTGCCTACCCATGGGCCATCTTTATGTCCATCCTGGAAGAGAAGAATGGAGCTGACCCAGAGCTTCTGGTGTTCATCATGACATTGATTAACAAGGTACCTGGGGTGGGGGGAAGAGCAGAAGCTTGTAGGGTTGGTTGATGAAGTTTCTCATGGCCCTTAGGACCCCCCACACATTTTCTTTATACATCCCTGTGCCAGTACCCACCTCTAGTGCTCACATTATCAAGTTCTAGAATTCTATGGTACCTGAGAGCCCAACCTCACCTTCCGTGTGGTGTTCACAGACACTGGCAGCCCTTCCTGACCAAGACTCATTCTATGATATGACGGATGCGTTGGAACAGCAGGGCATGGAAGGCATTGTGCAAAAGCACCTGGGTAGCCCGGGTACAGATGCTGATCTCAGAACACAGCTTGTCCTCTATGAGGTAAGGATCCCAAACTGGGGAATCGGGATCAAGGGCAACAAAACTCCCAGGATTCCTTCCTCACTTCTGCTGTTCTTTTTCTCCAGAGTGCTCTGAGGCTAGAGGATGATGACCCTGAGGAAGGGGTACCAGGCGGGCGGCGGGAGCGCAGGAAACCAGCATCAGAGGAGGGAAAGAGGAGCCGACGTTCCCTGGAGGGGACAGGGCCTGGAATCAGTTCTCCTGCCAGGACAAGCTGCCCGGTCCTGCCTCCCTCCACACCTCCTGTAGAAGCTCCCCCTCAGTAAGTGAGCATCATTGTCAGCCAGTAAATATGAATATGATCTATTGAGAGCCTACCATGTGTCAAACACTCCATCTCTCAGTGTGCCTGGAATACTCTTCCCTACTCATCTCCATCTCCTGGCTTCTAACACAAACCTCATCTTCTACAAGAAGCCTTATTCTACAGCCTTCCCTCTCTATATTTTCTCTTTACCTTGTATTTAACTTGTTTGTGCATATTTTGTTTGCTTATTATGAGCTCTTCAGAGGACAGAGATGCCTTTTGCTTCTTTTAGTCTTGATTGCATGGATCAAAGGGGCAAAAGAGAGTCCCTGCCTTCAAGGAGTTCACAATCTAATGGGGAAAACAATGAGCAAATAAATCTGTTCAAACAAGAAAAACCGAAAATAATTAAGAGAGGGAAGACACTAGAATTAGGAGGGGTTGGGAAAGGCTTCCTAGAGAAGATGGAATTTTAGTTGATACTTAAAGGAAGTCAGTAGGTACAGAAGAGAAGGGGGAGCATTCTAGTCAAAAAATGCCCAGAGCTGAGAGAGATGTTTGTGTGTGTGTGTGTGTGTGGCGGGGGGGTATAAGGAGACTGGAAGGGATGGAGCAGTAGTCTATGAAGAGTTTTGAATGTCAGAGGATTTTGTATTTGATTCTGGACTCACTGAGGAGCCACTGGAGTTTATTGAGTATGAGGGTGACATGGTTGGACTGTTGCTTGAAAACAATAATGTTAGAGACTGGACAGAAGTAGGGAAGAGACTTGAGGCAGGTAGACTCCTCTCCACCCCAACAGGCTAGTACAAATAGTTCAGACATAAAGGGGTGAGGGCCTTAACTGGGGGAGGGGACATTTGAGAGACGGTGTGAAGATGAAATTGTCAGGCCTTGACCACAGCTTGGATTGGGGGAGAGGATAGTGAAGAGCTCAGGATGACTGAAAACTTGTGAGCCTGAAGGACTGGGAGGATGTATAGTGAGTGCCCTCATTGGGAAAAGGCAGAGCCTTTAGAGGGAAAGAGAATATATTCAATCTTGGATATGAGTTTAAGATATCCAGTAGACAGCTGCTTCAAGCAAGCTGAAAGGCAGTTGGAGATGTGAGACTGGAGGTCAGTAGAGAAGTGGATCTGAACATCATCCTCCTAAAGGTGATAATAAACTCCATGGGAGCTGATGAGATCATCAAGTGATGGAATATGGATGGAGAAGAGTCCAAGGAGAGGTTAGACTGATAGGAAGAGAACCAGATTGGTGTTCTGAAAACCAAGAGGGAAAAGGGTATAAAGGAGAAGAGAATGATCAATAATGTCAGAGCTTCAGAGAGGTCAGGAAGAATGAAAGTTAAGAAAAAAAAATGATTGGATTTGGAAATTAGGAGATTGTTGATAATTTCAATGGAAGGATGAGATCAGATGATCTTCAGGAGTTTGGCCACAAAAGAGCATAGGATGCTAGTCAGCATGTGTGTAAAAGGGAAGGCAGCTGATGCTGGGCAGGATCCAAGGTTGAGTCACTGTGGCAGGTGAAATGATGAGAGACCCAGGGATTCAAGAAAAGAGCAGTGTAGATTTGAACTTGTTCACCAAAGGGTTGGGATGGAATAAAAAAGAGGGAGTGGCTAGTGCCAGGGTAATAGCCTGAGAGAGAACTGAAGAGTCAAGAGACAGGGAGTATTAGGTAGACAAAGAGGAGTTTGGGATGGGAAGGTGAAGAGAGATGAAAAGTCAGTAAATAATGGTCAGATACAGGGTAGAAGGGAAGGAAGGAAGAAAAACCAGGACCCATAATAACCAACAGTCCTGATTCTAGCCCCATAGGCCCAGCCCCCTGCCTCAGTTCATCAATGGTTCTGTTTCCCAGCCCCGCTGTGGTTCCCCCTCCAGATGTACCAGGTGAAAGAAGCATCTATAAGTAAGTCAAGTGCTTGGGGATGGGACAGCACCCCCTGTTCCCTTGGTTCCCCCTTCTCCTGGCCCACTGGCACTGCCAGCCTCTCAACCTCTGGGAATGTATAAGCTGGTCCCTAAAGGTCTGCTGCCCAGACCTGGACCCCCTTCTCTACCTTTCCTTTTTGCTCTCTTCCTCTGCTAGCCCAGCTTTGTGCCCTCTCTGGAACACCCCACCCCCTTCCCTGGGCACCTCAAGCCATCCCCTGCCCAACTTTTCTCTCTTTTTCCAGACTTCATCAAACTGTTCCTCTTTGGTAAGTGACCAGAACCTTTGGCCTCTCTTGAACTATCCATCTTGTACTCTCCTCTTCTAGCTTCCTTCCCTCCCTTCTCCCTTCTCTCTCCCCTCTCCTTTTCACCTCTATTTCTACTGTTCCCCCTTTTCTCCATGTTCTAGCATCTTCACCCATCTGTTCCCCATCCTCCCCATGTCTGTCCCTCTCCCATCCTTGTCTCCTGGGGACCAGGGATCCAGGTGTGGGGAGGTGGAAGTGATGATGCTTAGGAGAGGTTCATGGGGATGAGTCCTTCCCTGGGTCAGTGTGTATATGAGTCATTAAGCTATTTTGGGATGGGAATGATCAGGGGAGGCCCCAGGAGTGCTGCAGGATGAACACTTCTCTTCCCCTAGGGCCCCTGAGAGCCCTCCTGTCCCTGGGGTCCCACCTGTGCTGAGTAGGTTTGAGTAAGTACAGAGCAGGGCTGGCCTCGCCTGGCTCTGCTCAGGACTTTGTGCTCACTGCTTCAGAACTGCTTCTCCATGTGCAACAGGGATTCTCAGGGTACCTACCCCCTGAAAGTAGAAGCCCTCCTTTCCTCTAAGTCATTCCTCCTCCCTCAATTCCACATCTGGGTCCTTTCCTCACTCTTCAAAAGACCCAAAAACATAACTATACCCCCTAGCCCAGGTGAAAAAGATCTTGGGATCAGAGTAGACCCTTTGAATCTGAAGCAGTGATATTCCAATTGAGATCTAGACTGATACTGAGATGAAGAATCTGAATGGTGGGGAAGAGCTTCAGACTAGTTCAGGCCTCAAGGCTTACTCAGCTCTCTGGCTGAATGGCCAATAGAGATTTGGGATAGCCTGGGCTACAGATAGAGAAGAGACCTAGGGATAAAGGGAAGGCCAGAATTTAAGAGGACACTGGAAAGAACCATAAAATAGGCCTTCATGGCTTGGAGGCAGTGCCTGAAAAAGAGCTAAGGATGGGCTATCCCAGAAGGGGAGTGGCAAACATATATTTGAAGTGTTGAGGAAGGGGCTAGCCCTCTAGCTCTCTAAAACCCAACAAGAGACTATAGACCTCAAAACTAATCATACAGAACCATTTTGAAAGAAAAAAACTAAAATGTTTTAAATACAGTATCCCAAAAATCCTGGCTGGGTTTATCCATCTGGTCAAACTGTTTCACTGACCAGAGGAGTCAGTGGATTGCAGGTGTGGGAGCTATTGCAGACAGAAGCAAGGGGTTGAACAGGATGGCTTGTGAGTCCTTGGCAAATGAGAAGGGGGGGGGGGCTTTCTATTTAGAAAGCCAATATGAAGATTTCCTAATTCCCTCATTTTACAAAAATATAAGGAAATGGAAACCTCAAACTAAGTGACTTATCCAAAGTGACCAAGAGGCAGAAGATTTGATCCCAGGCCCCCAGGTCAAATCTATGCTTTTTTTTTTTTTTTTTTTTTTTTAGTTTTTGCAAGGCAATGGGGTTAAGTGGCTTGCCCAAGGCCACACAGCTAGGTAATTAAGTGTCTGAGGCCGGATTTGAACTCAGGTACTCCTGACTCCAGGGCTGGTACTCTATCCACTGTGCCACCTAGCTGCCCCAAATCCATGCTCTCTGCTCAGTGTGTGGGCTGCTATTTGCATGGGCTGTGTGTGCCCGTGTATGGATGTAAGTGGGAGGAGGGTATTTGTCAGTCCTGGCCCATGGGAAGCAAGTCTCAGTTTTTAGAGCAAAGTAGGCTTGTTGCTGGCCAGCAAGGGTGGACCCAAGAACCCTAAGGAGGCAGGTTGGAGGGGGACCCAAGGATTGGGTACCAATGGGAGCTCTCCTACAGAGCCCGTTTCCTGGAGAATGTGGCAGCAGCTGAAACTGAGAAGCAGGCTGCCTTGGCCCAGGGACGAGCCGAGGCCCTAGCTGGGGCCGTGCCAGATGAGTCTGATGGACACCCAGGTGAGGAGGCTGAAGAGGCACATTCTGAAGGTATTCCTCTCCCCCAAACTAGAGATTCTCTGAATCACCTTTCCCCTAGAAGGAGGAGGCAGTAGTAGTAGTAGTAGTAGTAGTAGTAGTAGTAGTATCCTTACAAGCCCACGAGGGGAGCTTTCCCTTTAGGGTCACCATGGTAATGCTTTTCTCGCCTATTTTCACAGACCCCCGAGAGCTGTGGAGTACCCCAGAGCCAGAGCCCACCCTCCACCCCCCTACCACCCCAAGAAGTCCCCTTCCCCGACCCCTGATCCTAACCCAGCTAAGCTTGGAGCCTGAAGTCCTATCCCCAGAGGCTAAGGTCACCTCAGAACCACTCATACCCCGACCTTCTCTCCGAATTGGAGACTTGGACTTCTCCGACCTAGGGGAAGATGAAGACCAGGACTTGTTGGCTACTGAGTCACCTGTGCTTGGGGGAGATATCCCAGCACCACCACCCCTCCCTGGGAATCCTCCACCCCCACCCCCTTTACCCCCAGGATGCCCTCCACCCCCTCCACCCCCACTCCCCCTTGGAGGGGCACCCCCACCTCCTCCACTCCCTGGGTTCCCTCCCCCTCCACCAGGGCCTTCTGCCACTGATGGTCCCATCATCCCTCCTAAGAAGAAGACTGTGAAGCTGTTTTGGAGGGAGCTGAAGCCTGGAAAGGGAGTCAAAGGGATGGGTCGGTTTGGCCCAAGCCCAACCTTATGGGCTTCACTGGAGCCTGTGACCCTGGACACTGCGAGGTTGGAGCACCTGTTTGAGACAAGAGCCAAGGATGTGATGTCTACCAAGGTACTTCCCTTAACCCCACAATGTAGGCATTACTGACAGTCACAGAACCCAAGTGGCACGGAGTCCAGTGGCAGAGCTGAGACTAAAATCCAGTTCTTTAGATCCAAGATTGTACCTCACTGTTTCACCAGGGCAAAGCATGCCCCTTCCCTGATCCTTGGAAACTTCAACTCTAGGGGAAAAAGTAATGGGCCACGCTTTCCTACCTCTGCCTTCCTCCTGGGCCTAGCTCTAGAGCTATACCCTGCCCACCCGTCCCTGCTCCCAAGCCGGCTTCCTCCCCAGCCTTGAATGACCTTTACAGAAAGCTGCTGAAGGCCGAAGGACAATGACGACAGTGCTGGACCCCAAACGAAGCAATGCCATCAACATCGGTCTCACAGCTCTGCCCCCCGTCCATGTCATCAAAGCGGCCCTGCTTGGTTTTGATGAGTTTGCTGTCAGCAAAGAAGGCATTGAGGTGTGTTGGGGTAGTGTTGGGAGTTAGCGAGAGAGGCTGTGAAGAAAGGATGATGCCCAGTCTAGAGGGATGGAAGCACCCCCTTATCTGCCCCAGCACTGATGCTATCCCTTCCCAAGCTCCAACGGCCACTTGGGGGTACACCAATCCTAGTTCTTGCCTCAGGTATCAACAAAGTCTCTTTTTCTTTGAAATCAGTTTACTAGGAACTTTTCCTGGGAAACTAAGTGGGAAAAGTTCATACAAACCCTTCAACATAATATAGGTTTGCAGAGTAGAATCTTCAAATTCAGAGTTGTATTGTAACCCTAATTGATGTTTGCCAAATGAAATTGCAGGGGCCTGGGAGGAGGGAACAGTGAAGTCAGGAGCCCCCTGAGGCCAAGTCTTAGGCCTGTCACTTGTCCCCTACGGAACCCTAGGCAGGTCACTACACACCTCTCTAGGCTTCTTCTTAGACGATCTACTTCACAGAGCTGAGAAAAACACTGTAAACCTTCCCAGACCAATTTCGTATCATGTAGTAGTTCACCCCAGCTAGAGGATTCTGTCAGTAGGATGGAGACTCTCCTCTTCCAGCATTCCCATTTAGCTACACTGCTCTCCTCCAGACTCTCCATGTGTCCTGCCTCTCTTTTTCAGTCCAGCATGGCCTTGTTGGTCTTATCTTCAATTCCTTCCTATGTATAGATGACCATCAGTCATTTCATGTTGTCTTACTTATACAATGAGGATACTTAAATGATCTAGGCCCTTTCAGTTTTAAGGTTTATGAACCTACATCACAGGACTTCCAGTTGGGAGGAAAATGTTTTCTTAACCTTGAAGTGATAAAGAAATGGGGCCAGGGAAAGCCTTGTCCCCAGTGGATCTGAGAGGCACTGGTTAAGGGACTCCACCTTCCCTGGGGAAACCAGGGAGGAGGCCTCCTGCTCAGAATGGAGACAAAGCTCTTGCTTTCAACCCCAGGGTATCCCACTTCACATCATCCCATTTGAGGCTCCCACATACTCACTTCCCCTCAAGAGATTCAGTTTCCTCTTTTGCCAAATGAGGAAACTGGATTTGTTGGACCCTGATATTTCTTTCAGCTCTAAATTCCTCCCTCCATATCTGCTTACTGAGTCATACCCTTCAAGGAAGAGACTAAGCCTCTTTAGCCAGGTAGAACAATGAGCTTATTGACTGGCTAATGGATGGATGAGTTTGAGAAGGAAACCATTACTCTTAGATATTTCAGTGAATCATATGATCTATTATGTGCCTTTGGTTTACCAAAGGGTCAGTGGAATCAAATAGAATTCACTCATTGCCCAACTAATAGTCTGTTATCTTGAGAAGCAGGTGCCAGGAGGTCAGAAAGCTGAACCTAGAATCAGGAAGACCTGAGTTCAAATCCAGTCTGAGATTAAGTAGCTTTACCTCACAATACCTCAGTTTACCCCATCTGTAATATACCTTACAACCTACCTCATAGGGCTGATATGAGAATAAATTGAGGCATTTATCAGTGTTTTACAAACCTTTGTCCCATCAATATGGACACCCACTGTGGTAGATTGCACCTCACTTATGGCTTCTCATCCTATGTGACTCTTGACAAAAGGTTCATTTGGGACTTTCTTTTAGAAACATCAAGAAATCTATGATGCAAATAAGCTATCCATCAGTTATCCTGGGGATTCACTACAAAGACTAGCAAGCCTCCTACTCCTCTCTGGTTTTCTGTCTGCCTCTTCTCTGGGATTCCACATTGATCATATATTGGTGTCTACTCACACAAACCATGAAGCTTGTGGGGTTATTGAGAGAACCACACACTTCCAAATGAAATACAGCCCAGTCTTTTCTTCTTCTTCTTCTTCTTCTTCTTCTTCTTCTACTCCAAACTTAGTTCCTTGGCCATCCCATTGTCTGCCAAGGACCAGCTCTAGGGGATATCCATCCACCTTTCTATCATGATCTGGCCAACAGACACTTTTCATCTACTTGGCTTTTTGGGGGTAGAGTTCAGTCTGACTACACATTGACACTACACTTTAAAGGTTAGAAACCCTGTGAGATAGGTAATGCAATAGGAGTACTGTTTTAGGAAGAGGCTTGCTCCACGTCACCTAGCCAGTGAAAATCAGTGCTGAGGCATATCTGCTGGTATTCTTCCCAGAACCTGCCATTTGGAGTTTCTCCATAATCTGGATATTGCCAGCTGCCCCTTTTCCCACCCCATTTCCCAGGTTTTTGGATGGCAGTTCCCACCCATCTCTTTCTAGCAACACAACTCAACCCAGATTTGCTCACAGCTACCCCAAAGCCAGAAGTGGATTTTCCCAAGGATAGAGGTCATTTGGTCCACATCTTTCCTTTTATAAGCAGGGAAACTGAGGAGACCCAGAGAAAGGGCTTCTGAGCTCAGGATTCACTCAGACCTCTCTGGTTTCGACTTTCTGGTTTGTATTTAGGACAGAGGTAAAAGCATAGGACTTGAGGCTTGGAGGATTGACAAAATCCAAGGATACCATTCCAAGACCCTTTAATCAACTCCTGCATGACCAATACACATTCCTGGCCAAACCTGACTCATCTTCCCAGACTACCCATTAATTGGGTACCTTTGGTTTCAGGATGTCACCTCTCCTCTCTGCAAAATTGGGGGAGGTGGGTGTTCTAAAGTCTTTTTTGCTCCAGTGATCTATGACTGTTGTCTAGCTGTCTAGACTGTCTCTTAGTTTTCCCACTAACAGAAGGTTAAGGTCCATGAAGCTGACACATTAACTGGCCTCCACTTGGGGTTTTCCAGGTTCCTACCATTCCACATAGTCTGCCAGAGGGATAAGTAGGTGGTCATTACACACCTCTCTCACTACATAATGTATACAACTAAGGGTTAAAGTAGCCATATACTATAGAAGATGCTTATAGCTCCTACCTGCCAATCAAAAGGGGCTATTTAAGGGCATCCTTAGGAGTGATGCCACTGCCTCAAGAGAGATTTTGCCATCCCCTTGTTAAGGACAAGAGTTAGCTCTGCAGAGATGGGGGGTGGGGGGGTAGAGTTGTGAGAAACCTACCTGAGAGAAATAAAGTGATACATGCCTCAAAGGCCCAAATTCTGACTCAGGTGACCTTAGAGGCTTCTCAAGCCTGGGGTCCATGATTCAAAGTCTGGTCCTGTGACAAATCAGGGAACATACAAGCTGGGGGGATCATGGTGTATCCACAGAAGTTGCTGACAATGATGCCTACAGAGGAGGAAAAACAGAAGATTCAAGAGGCCCAGTTGGCCAACCCGGACATCCCACTGGGTCCAGCTGAGAGCTTCCTGTTGACCCTCGCCTCCATTGGCGGGTTGACTGCCCGACTACAGCTATGGGCCTTTAAGCTAGATTATGAGACCATGGAACGGGTATGACTAGACCTATTAAAATAAAACCGAGTTGGGTTGGGAATAGGGATCAGAGGGAATGTTGGGAGTGGTGTTTTGAGGTTCAATAGCAAAGAAATGATAGAAGGGTTCATTTTTGTAGAATGTTTATCAATAAAAATATTTTATGAAAATAGAATCTTTTTTTCAAATGGTGGGACAAATTTTTTCATATGCCTCAGGACCAGAGAATATAAGAATAGTAACTGAGGAATTCTCTCCCCACCACCTAGGAGATTGCAGAGCCACTATTTGACCTGAAACTGGGAATGGAACAGTTGGCCCAGAACCCTACTTTCCGCTGCATCCTGGCCACCCTGCTGGCTGTGGGCAACTTCCTCAATAACACCCAAGTAAGTGGACTCAGAAGGGAGAGAAGCTTAGCTACCCTTGCTAAAGGGGCACACATCCTGAAGGATGAAGGGTGGGAGAGAGGAGGGAGTTGGCCATTGAAGGCTGAGCCTGGGGCTATTTCAGAGCTGTGGATTCGAGCTGAGTTACCTGGAGAAGGTATCTGAGGTGAAAGACACAGTGCGCAGGCAGTCTCTGCTGTACCATCTCTGCACACTAGTGCTCCAGAGTCAGCCAGAGTCCTCTGACCTCTACTCAGAGATCCCAGCCCTCACTCGGTGTGCCAAGGTCAGCTGGGGGAAATTGAGGCCCTACTGTGCCTCCATGGGAGAGGGAAGGGGCTGTGGGGGACAGCCAGGGATAGGGGAAGCCACCTGCTGGGCTAAGGACTACATCACTGCTTCCAGGTGGACTTCGAAGTGCTGGCGGAGAACTTGGAACAGCTGGAGCGGCGGAGTCGGGTAGCTGAGGAGAATCTGAGGAGCTTGACTAAACATGACCTGACGCCTGCCCTTCGTGCCCGCCTTACCCACTTTCTAAGCCACTGTGCCAGGCGCATCACCATGCTCAAAGTGGTCCATCGACGTGTGTGTAACAGGTGGGAAGGTTGCTGGGGCAGGGAGGCGGTGACTTGTGGGTGGAGAAGGCTCTGGTTTCTGACCGCCATCCATGCTCCTCTAGGTTCCACGCCTTTCTGCTATACTTAGGCTACCCAGCAGAAGCCGCCCGCGAGGTACGGGTGATGCAGTTCTGCCAAACACTTCGGGAATTTGCCCTGGAGTATAGGACATGCCGGGAGCGTGTTCTTCAGCAGCAGCAGAAGCGGGCTACGTACCGTGAGCGCAACAAGACCAGGGGGCGCATGATCACAGAGGTAACCTCCTTTCTGATGCCCCCCCAATCCATCTGAACTGGGCAGGGAGGCCAAGCTGACCCTTCCCACTCCTGCCCAGACGGAGAAGTTCTCATCAGTTGCTGAGGAGGCCTCAAGTCTTCTGCCCATACCAGTGGCTGTAGGGAGTGGCCCGGGTCAGGGGGACAAGGACACTGATGTCACCATGCGCAGCCTGTTGATCAGTGGGTCTGAAGCCCCAACCCACAAACGAAGGAGCCGAGGTAAGAGGGTGGGAGTTGGGGCTTTCAGACCCTGCTTCCTCCTCTTCTGTCTCCTGAACCCCAATCTCCCCAGGTATGGCCCCGAACAACCCTGCAGTAGTGGCGCCAGCAACCCCAGCAACCCCAGCAACACCCCCAGAGGAGGCTCCGGTCTCGGGCTCTCCTGTTGACCCTTCAGATGAGATCATGGACAGACTGGTGCAGTCCGTGACCCGGAGCAGCCCTAGGGCCCTGGCCACCAGGGAACGAAAGCGATCTCGGGGCAACAGGAAGTCCTGTAAGTAATAGCCCTGAAAAGATACGAACCCTGGAAGAAATGTTAGTGCTCATTAGCCCAATGTGCACCCTTACCAAAAAAGCCAACTGAGACCCTCAGAGGGAAGGGATACCATTCTTAGGTTCATACTCTTCACCAAGGGGCCAATCTATTGCCACCTCCTTTACTCTCCATTCTCACAGGGCCTGGAGCCCTTACCCCCATGCCAAACAATGTTGTTTCCTCCCTACAGTGAGAAGGACCTTGAAGGGTGGCCTTGGCGATGACCTGGTGCAGGCATTGGGACTGAGCAAAGGGTCAGGCTTGGAAGTGTGAGGGGGCATCCCACACTCCCTCCCAGAGCATGGCCTCTAGGCTCCATGGAGGTGACGAGGGCAGTGGGGGAGAAGAGGTGGAGAATCTGAGTGAGTCTCTCTGCCCAGCCTTTCATCACTCCATGAGCCCTGGCAGCCCAGGGGCCTGAACAGTATTACTTATGTGTGAGCCTATGTGATGTGTGTGTGTCTGTGTGTATATGTGTGTGTGTGTGTATATGTGTGGGAGAGCCTTTTGTAACCAGGGGAATAAAGATAGCCCTTAACCAACCAGCTGTACTCTTTCCTGGCAGAGGGTCCTTGGGAGGCACCTGAGAGGTGTGAGAGGGGCATCCCCCACTACCTCCTCCTCCAAGCCTCCAGAGCATGGCCTCTAGGCATGTTAGCTCCAACAGCAATCCCCCACAGACACATGGGCTCCCAGCTTTGGCTCTTTATTAGAACAAGCTAGCCTCCTTCCCCTACCCACCCCAACCCAGTTCATCTAGATGGCCAGCTTCTAGTGGCCAGTCTCTTCTCCTGGGTGGTCAAGGTGCAAGACTCAGGCACTGGACAGGTAAGGCCTGCCCAGACTGGGGAGAGTCTTGCTCAGTTCTGTAGCAGTGGCCAGTCCTCCACCACCATCCTAGCTACAATCGTTTCATCTGCCGGCGTTCCTGCCGCCTCTGGCGCTTCTCGTTGGGCTCAACAATGGAGTTGGCTGACTCAGCTGTAAGCCAGGGGCTCAGGATGTTTACCCACAGGAGGTAGAGTGCCCGCCCTGGAGCCTGCATGAAAACAGCAGGGAAGGACTCAGGCAGCCTCGTACACACAAGTCAAAGTTGGGTCTTCAGGATTCAGAGGAATGTAGCCCATGAAGGCCAAACTAAGTGTTGAGGGGCAATTAGGGCAGAGAGCCAGATTTCAGTTCAGTTAAGAGCTTCATAACAGAGCAGCCACCAGGGGAAGGTGCAGAAATGGGGCAGAGGAGAACCTCCCAAGGGTATCCCATGATGTCCTGTAGACAGTCTAGGGGAATCCATGTGTCCTAAACTGAAACCATCTCCCCTTCCTCTTACAGTTGTAGTCACTACCATTCTAGCTCAAAACCTAGATAATATATCCATTTCCTCTTTCTCTATTACTGCCCCCCCCATTCATCCTGTTTCCAGGCCCTGACAATCAGCCCTTTTCTTATCTCAAATCTTTTGTTGGGTTGGTCCCTCTGCCTCAGATCTCTGTCCACTCAGCTACCAAGTAAAAAATCTGTGGATGTGTCAGAGGCCCCCCCCCCCCCGCCCCAGCCCTTCAATCCTACTTACCAAGAGCCAGAAGTACCACACATAGAGGGAGAAACAGCTGAGCACTTGGACAATGGCTGTCAATAGGATCACATCCTTCAGGTGCCTTGTAGGGAGGTAGAGGGAGAGAAGGAACACAGTCAGAAGGTAAGTGGAATTTAGGGTGCCCATGGGGGATGATGGATCACAAAAGGCCAGAGAGTCTGCCCCCAGCTCTCCATAGGCCAGAGGTAGACGGGTGCCCACACTTGGCTTGCCCCTGGGGGGAAGGAGTGAGCTGGCAGCAGGTCCCGCTCACCTGGGCTGGCGGGGGACACTCACTCTGCCATTCCCTGCTCCATATTGAGGTCGATGCCACTGTCTGCCAGAGCCCCGTCCTCTGAAAAGGCTGCCTTGGCCATGGAGCTCATGGAACGGTAGCTAGCCCCATACACAACCAGGCTGAACACTAGGGCCGTCTGTAGAGAAGAGAGAAGGTTAGCACCACATGAGGAAGCTGGGGGAGGAATCAGAGGTCTTGCCAAGCTGTCTCTTCCCAGGGGGTTTCATAAAACATACCCAGGCCCAGAAAGATGCAGAAGAGTAGAAGATCACAAGGGTCACGATGCTGTAAATTGCCTAGAACCAGAGACATGGGCAGCAAGTCAAGACAATGGATAGGATTCCCTATCATGGGCCCTGTTCTTTGTTGGGCTAACATGCACATGCTTCAGACATTCCTGGCAGAAACCAACTGCTGGGGATGGAGATGGGAGTAGAGAAGGGATTACAAAGCTCTGTGGACACAAAGCTCCAGCAGTAGAAGACTGAGCAGCTAGATGTCCCTGAGAGTCTATCGTAGTGGAAAGACTGGAGGAGGAAGGCCCAGCCTACTCTAGCTGGAGATTAACCTGGTTTTCTGTTTGCTTCTAAAGAAGCCCAGGATAAACTTCAAAGGACAAAGAAAGATTACTCAATGGATGTCAATGGCTCACAGGTTTGACCCTTCACTTGTGAAATCCTTCATTCTACTAGTGTCTGCCAACTTCCAACGAACCCCATAGTGCTCCTGCCTCCAACAGCTATAGAACTGGCTTCATCCCCACCCAGGACTCAGGGCCCAACACATACCTGCCTCCCACCCAATCCCATCCCCATTCCCCAAGCACAGGAGATCTTTCTATAGCCCTCAAACAGAACACAGTTATGATAGGAAGCACTCACAGTGGCACCCAGGATGATCCGAAAATAGAATTTCAGGGTTTCCTTGTTCTCTTCAAAGATCTGCTTCTTCCCCTTTGTGCCCACCTTCCCTTTGGGCTACAGGCAAGAAAACAAGAGCGGAAGACTCAGAGGAGACACTTCAGCAGGCTGTGCCTGCCCCAACAAGCTCCAGGCACCTTTCATGCCTCCCCAGCTTTTTCATGAAGCTTCTCTTCACCCTCGCCTGCTCCTTAAAACATGTGGCCTTGTTCATTTAAAGAAATCCATCCATAGTCACCAACTCCAATTGCCCTTAGATGTGTGTTCTGACCATTCCCACCCATATGGGATGGGATGGGATGTGTGGGTCTCTCAACTCTTCAAGGTTCATAAGATCACAGTTTAGAGGCTGGAAGGGGCATGTCTCCTTATTTTATGAATGCTGATGTCTTCTGAGCATCAGTCTCATACCTCCACTGGCTATTGGACATCTCAAACATGATGTCCTGTAGACAGTCTAGGGGAATCCATGTGTCCAAAACTGAAACCATCTCCCCTTCCTATTATGGTTGTGGTCACTACCATCCTCTTAGCTCAAAACCTAGATGATATATCCATTTCCTCTTTCTCTATTACTGCCCCCCCCATTCAATCTGTTTCCAGGCTCTGACAATTTTACTTTCCTAAATTAGCCCTTTTCTTATCTCAAATCTTTTGTTGGGGGTTGGCCCCTCTGCCTCAGATCTCTGTCCACTCAGCTCCCAAACTGATCATCTATGTCATTTCCCTATCAAAGAAACTGCAGTGGGGATCTAATATAAAATCCCCTGCTTGATGTTCAAAGTCCTTCAAAAACCTAGCCTCCTCCAACCATTCCAGTCTTATACTTCACAGACTCGATGGATCAGTGTCACCGGTCACCTTTCTGTCCCCAGGAAAAAGATCTGGCTGGCCCTCTCTTGTATACTTCAAGTCCCTGCTAAAATCTCACTTTTTCTGCAAGGGCTCATTTCCAATCATCCTCTGATGGCTCATTTGCACATTAGTTTTTGCACACTGTCTCCCCCTTCAGACTACAGGCTTCTTGAGGGCAGGGACTGTCTTTTACTTCTTTTTGTTTACCCTGCACCTAGCACTGGGTCAGGTCCATAAGAGGCCCTTCAGAGCTATTGATTCTGCCTCCTTGCATCCCAGAGCAGTAGACAAGCAGTAGCTGGATAAGTAGATCATAGCACAGTCCCTAAGAATGCTCCCTGACTGCTTTCTTTGAGAGAGCAGGGACTGAACAAGAACGTGCTGGCTCCACTCCCCAGCTTGGTAAGATCTAACCCGCTGCTTACTATGTTACATCCCTTTGGGCCCCCACCTTTGAACATTCACTCCCTTTGAGCCCCCCCCACTTTGGTAAAGTTTATCTTGCCTCTGTTCCCTTAGGCCCCCACCTTGGTACACTCCACTGTGCTCCTCTTGGACCTCTACCTTGGTATGTTCCTTGATGCCCCTTGCTTACCTGGGGCTCCCACCTTGGTACACTCCACTGTGCTCCCCTTGGACCTCTACCTTGGTACGTTCCTTGATGCCCCTTGCTTACCTGGGGCTCCCACCTTGGTACACTCCACTGTGCTCCCCTTGGACCTCTACCTTGGTACGTTCCTTGATGCCCCTTGCTTACCTGGGGCTCCCACCTTGGTACACTCCACTGTGCTCCCCTTGGACCTCTACCTTGGTACGTTCCTTGATGCCCCTTGCTTACCTGGGGCTCCCACCTTGGTACACTCCACTGTGCTCCCCTTGGACCTCTATTTTGGTACATTCCTCTATGCCTCTTGCTCCCCTTCGCGCCCCTCCCCCCGCATCTTGACACGTTCCACTCTGCCCTTGGCTCCCCGTGGGCCCCCCTTGGTACACTCCGCTCTGCTCCCTTCGGGCCCCCGTCTTGGTACGTTCCACTCTGCCCCTCGCTCCCCGTGGGCCCCCCTTGGTACACTCCGCTCTGCTCCCTTCGGGCCCCCGTCTTGGTACGTTCCACTCTGCCTCTGGCTCCCCGGGGGACCCCCTTGGTACAGTCTGCCACCCCCGCCCCCTGCCTTGGTCGGTCCCGATCGCCTTCACTTCCTTCCCGGGCATTGCTTTCGACAAGCCTCCCCGGACGTCAGGCCTGGTCCTCCTCCCCGCATCCCGTCCCATTCTCACCGCCATGTTGCTCCCGAGCCACCGACTCCGGGGCGGAGAGGAGAACGACCGGCGGCGAAGAGCGAGGCGGCACCGGCTCAGCGGGGAGAGCTCTCCGGCTGGGGGAGAGGGGGAGGGGAAGGGTCGGAGAGCGATGACGTCACGGGCGGGCGCCGGAAGTGGCCTCAGCGCTTCCTCCTAACGTCTCCGCCCGGAGCCGCGGCTGGACTACGACCCCCAGCAGGCCGTGCGCGGCGGGCGGAGGCCGCAGCCGGGAGAGACTAGTGGCCATGGGCGCGTCGCTTCCCCCCGAGGTGAGGCAGAGTCACGCCCCGGGCCCACCCCGCTCCCGGCGTGGTCCTGGCGGAGGGTGAAGGCGGCTGGCCTGGGCCCGGCCCCAGGGGTCGCAGCCCCCCAGAACTCACCCCCCACCCACTCAGCCAGGGCTGCTCGGAGGCCCAGAGAGGGCGCTGGGCAGGAGGCCCCGGGCCTGGGGAAGGCCCTCCGGATGGACCTGGCTCCACAGGTAAGGAAACGGAGGCAGGCGGCGGCCCGACTAGGTCAGCGTCAGAAGCAGGATCTGAACTTGGATCTGAACTCCGCCGCCTCGGAGCAGGCTGGTGAGATGCAGGGGGCCTTCGCGCGGCTCCGCACAGCCCGGCGCTTTTTGTTGGATTCATGAAGGATGCCAGACTGCTTGGCAAGAGCGCCGGATTCGAAGTCAAAGCCAGATTGGATGCCCTGCTCTGCTGTCAGCCCATGGAGGCTTGAGCAGGTCGCTGAACCCTGCTTTAAAGTCAGGGCGCGGGGACCTCGGAAGGCCTTGTCACTTTAATTCCATTTTCAGAGAGCAAATGGAAATGGAAATTATTGTTGAAATAATAAAAAACAACCCTTGCCCTCAGGAAATTTGCTTTCTACTAAGGAGAAACACTCTTCATGAAGGGATAGGAAATGGACCCGACCTTTGATTCTTGTAGGAAGCTCTCAGGTGAGAAAGCTCTGCCAATGCACAAGGGCACTTTCGCTGCCATGTTGCTCTTGGTCATTAGAGCCATGAGGATTTAGGAGGATTTGCCTAGAGTCACACAGTATGTGTCAAAGTGGTGACTTGAATCCAAGTCCCCTAGACCCACCTTTTCCTATCTACTGTGCCTCTCTACAACAGGTCATTTAGGTCATTTAGGAGCAGGAGCAGGGAAGACTTTCCCATAGCTGAACCTTGACCACTGCCAGATTTCCTGAGGGGTCAAAAGAAAAAGGACATCTTCTAGGCCTGTGAAAAAGGTGCTGAGGCGGGAAGCAGACCTAGAACACATTTATGAGGCATCTACAATGACCAAGACCTTACCTACACTAGGCACTGGAATCCAAAGATGAAAAAAGGGCATTGACCTTCCCCTCAAGGAGCTTACAGTCAACTGGGAAAATATAACAAGTGGATTGGTTCTTGTCTTTTGTTACCAAAGAAGACCAAAACCTAGCTGTGTGGCCTTGGGCAAGCCACTTAACCCCATTTGCCTTGCAAAAACCTTTAAAAGAAAAAAAAGGAAAAAAAAAGACCAAAGTGATATCACTATGTTAGAGATGAGTTATAGTGTGTCCAACTGTGGCTGATCAGACCAATATGACCTCAGAATGGTGGGCATTGAGTCCATGTGAACACCTTGGTTGGTTACTAGATGGATTATAGTACAAAAAGTAAAGTAGCAGTTCCACTGCTTTTGGACTTCTCCATCCTGCTCCCCCCCCCCACTTCCTCTTCTCCTTTCCTCTTCCCCTACCCCCTCTTCTGCTTCCTTTTGTGTTTGGGCATCCCCCATGAGACCATAAGTTCCTTGAGAGCAGAGACTGCCTTTGTTCTGTATTTATGTCCCTAAGGACAGAGTGTCTGGCATGCAGTAGGCACATAATAAATGCCTTCTAAAAAAGTGATGGGGTTAGGGGCGGCTAGGTGGCATAGTGGATAAAGCACCGACCTTGGAATCAGGAGTACCTGGGTTCAAATCCAGTCTCAGACACTTAATAATTACCTAGCTGTGTGGCCTTGGGCAAGCCACTTAACCCCATTTGCCTTGCAAAAAAACCTAAAAAAAAAGGGCAAAGGAGAGAGCTAGACAAAGAATTGCAAAAAAAATCTTGAGTAAAGAAAAATACTTTCAACCAGAGAATACAAGGAGTGTTTTATAAAGAAGATATCTGAGCTGAGTCTTGAAAGAAGAGAAGGATTTCAGCTGGCAGGAAAACAAAGAGGCACATACAGGAAGGAAATCTATTTCAAGCCAAAGGAAAGCCCTTCATGAATATCCTGAGAGAGGCCAAGACAAGAGCAAATTAAAATTAGCAGATCAATTTATCCAGAAAACAGAGCCACTAAATGTCTGGGGGTTTTTTTTCAGTATTTCCAGGTATGTGTGCATGTATATGTATGTGTGAGAGACTCAAACAGGATTGCCTTAGGAAGATTGTTTTGGGTGTCATCAGAAGGATTGCCTTGGGGGACCAGGAACCAAAGGAAGGACACAGGGTAGAAGTATAGTATAGGTGAATGGTGATGAGGGCCTGAACAGAAGTGTTGGTAGTATGAGCAGAGACTAGAGGTCAGGTACAGGAAAATTGTGGAAAAAACAATTGTTAAGCCTCCACAGTTTGGAGTAAGAGAAAGAGAAGAGTCAAAGATGGTTGAAATTTTGAGCCTGAGGCCTGAGAGTGTCATTGTGCCAGGAGAGTTGGCAAGTCAGAAGGATGGGCTTAGAGGAAGAGGAAAAAATATTATTTTAGTTTTTCATCTCTGAGAGTTAATGTGGGCTAGAATCAGGGGTGTCATACTCAGAAATAGGGGGCAACAAATCTATATGTAAGAATCCTTAATTTTTTTTTTTAGGTTTTTGCAAGGCAAATGGGGTTAAGTGGCTTGCCGAAGGCTACACAGCTAGGTAATTATTAAGTGTCTGAGATCGCCTTTGAACTCAGGTCCTCCTGACTCCAGGGCCCATGCTCTATTCACTGTGCCACCTAGCTGCCCCCCAATTACATTTTAATCTATTATATGGACCATGCCCACAAACTGATGGTGTAAGAACACCTGGCTCCTTGTTCTTACTCTCAGTCTCTGCAAAAAGGTAGGCTTTCATTGAACTTGAGAGAGTGTAGTACCTATATTATACACTAGGCAGTGCTGCCTTTCAGTCACCAAACAAGGAGCCAAGGTTGGCTAGCTTTCTCAAAGGCTGCAACAATCTGCAGCTCACTAGGGGGTGCTCAGTCTACACAATTTCATCCAATCTGCTTTCCTCTCCCCAGCCCTTTTCACTTTCCACCCACTCCTCCCATGCCCAGTCAGCATAGCTCACACAGCTCATGGCACTGAGGCACTTAAACCTGGATTCAGTGGAGATCTGATGTAGACTGCTCCAGTATTTCTAAAAAGAGAAATATCTCTGCACTAGGGCCCTCATCCTGCCTTTAGGAAATCTTTCAATCTACCAACTTCATAACACTTAAAGGATTGACTCTTAATTGACCACATGATTAAAGCAGAGGAAAGTGACTATAAAAACTTTATACTAGTACAGGAAAACAATGATAAAAAAGTGTTTCATTAGCAAAACTTTTTAAAAATCCAGCTGCTTTGCCCTAGAAATTTCCTTTGTTTTCCACTTCTCAGAAGGAGAGTAAGATGGAAGGCAAGGGATTGTATATTTGGTGTAGGTTGCTTGATAAGCAGAGACAACTGCCTCCTCTTCTTACTGAAGTCTTACTGAAACAGCTCTCTGTCAAGTTCAGTTTTGATCCAGTTTTGATCCAGTCCAGTTTCCACTTCAAAATCTCATCCCATTCTGCACTGCTCCAGATTTCTGCCAAAATCATCACAGTTTTCCAGGCCTTATCCTTGCTCTTCAGTTGTTGTGTCTAGCTTGGACTACTGAATGCTCCTCACCAAGAGTTCCCAGTCTCAGAAACCTCCCCACTTCCAGCCATATGAAAGGAAAAGAAAACATTGTTGGACCAGTCATCCCTTCATGGGAAAAGAAAAAGAAAACGGACATTTAGTGATCCCTTTGTGTCTGCTTCCAACTTACCCTTACTTCCTCTGTTAACCTCCCCAACTAGCTGGTCCAGTAGAGCCATTAGGAATACACAGATGTTGAGTTTGAAGTGCTATTGGGCATCCAGATGGAAATTTTCACCTAGTAATTGGAAATGCCAGATTGGAATTCAGATGAGACTTTAGAACTAGATAAATAGTTTGGGAGTTATCTGCATAAAAGTGATAATTTAGCTTTAAAATAGCTTGAAGAGGATTCCACTATCCCCATCCTGTTTTCCCACCTTCCTCTAAAATCTAAAGTGTTGTTATATCCAACTCTTCATGACGCCATTTGGGTTTTTCTTGGCAATGATACTAAAGTATCCAGTTCATTTTACAGATGAGGAAATTGAGGCAAACAGGGTAAAGTGACTTGCCTAGGGTCCCAAAGCTAAATGTCTAAGGCCAGATTTGAACTTGTGAAGATGAGTCTTACTGACTCCAGTCCTAGCACTCTTTCTACTATGGCCTAAATGGTCTAGGTTTGACTTGATAGTAAAAGAGAACAAGTATTTGAAGAATACCTACTATGTGCTGAAATTCAGAAAAGGGATAGATCCCTAGGAGTAAATGATAGATCATACTAGAATCGGAAGGGACCCAAGCACAAAGAATGTTAGAGCTGGAAGGAATGTAAAAAAATTGGACCCTAGAATATTTAGACCTTTTTAAATTTTGAGTAGTTGAGAGTAGCTAGAGAAAACCTTAGGAATCATTCCACTAAATTAATTTATTACTTATTATATTCAGGATTGCCTTTAGGAAAGGTAAAATTCCTCAAAGACCCTAAACTCTCCTAAACAAAGGCCCCCTCTTTCAAATACCAATATCTTGCCATCTTTGTATAGTTATGTATCATAGAACACTATTCTTCAAAAACTAAATATGAGTGTCAGAGTTAATGGAGGAGCAGAAGATGAATGTGAGCAGGATGTGACTAATGCATTACAAATAAGAGATTACATGGCCAAGGCCCTCATCACCTCACTCCTGGGCTATTGCCTGAAGTCTTTCCTCCTCTACAATCTGTTCTTCACTCAGTTGCCAGTCATTTCCTAAAATCTGTCACTCTACCCCCATTCAGTAAACTCAATTGACTCTCTTTTTACCTAAAGTATCAAATTTAAAATCTTTTTTTTATTATTATTTTTAAACCCCTCCTTCCTTTCCATTCTCCTTATGACTATCTCAGCTCCATATATTCTACAATCCAGTGATACTGGTGTTTTTGCTGTTCTTTGCACAAGACAATCCATTTTCAAGTCTTGGGTATTTTCATTGGTTTTCCCCATGCCCAGAATGCTTTCTCTCCTTGTCTCTGCTCTCTGGCTTCCTTTAAGACCCAAGTAAAACTACACATTCTCCAAGAAACCTTTCCCATAACCTTTAATGTTAATGCCTTCCTTCTGAGATTATTACCAGTTTGTTTTGTCTAAATTTTGTTTGTATCTAGTTGTTGGGCAGCTAGGTGGCAGGAAAGAGTTCTAGGGCACCAGTCAGGAAGGCTCAACTGAATTCAGATCAGGCCTCAAGACACTTACCAATTGTGACTCAGAGCAAATCACTTTACTCAGTTTGCCTAAGTTTTCTTATCTGTAAAATGAGCTGATGAAGGAAATGGCAAACCACTCCAGTATCTTTGCCAAGGAAAAACCCAAATTGGGTCACAAAAAGTTGGACACAACTGAAGTGACTAAACAATTTATTTTCATTATTATTTGTAAGGCACTATACTAAGTACTGGGACTACAAAAATAAAAAATTCTGTCCTCAAGCTTACAAGTGAATGGAATAAGATGGACACAAGTATGATACAAAATAGAATTGATATGGTAAAAGAGAATTCTCAACAATGTTACAAGAAATAAAGTTACAGAATAGGATATATATAGAGATTGTATCAGTGTTTGGATATGGAAAGAATTAGGACTTAGAAATTTCATATCTGCTACTTTGTATTACTTCTACTTTGTGTTACTTATTTTTTATGTATGTCTTGCTTCCCCAACTAGGCTGCAAACCCCAAAGCTGTGGATCATATCTTAAACCAATGAGGGTAGGCATTCAAAAGACCTTTTATTCAATAAGTGATGGGATCAAGTGACTTGCCTAAAGTCACACAACTAGGACACAATTATTAAGTGTCTGAGGCTGGATTTGAACTCAGGTCACATCTGATGTTGTGATCTTCGAAAATGAAGGACAATCATCATTATTATTCAATAAGTGAAGCAGCTAGGTGGTGCAGTGGATAGAACACTGTCTTTGAAGTCAGAAGGATGGAAGTTTAAATTTGGCCTCAGGCATTTAACTCTTACTAGCTATGTGACCTTGAACAAAGTCACTTAACCCTGATTGCCTCACATCCAGGGCCATCTCCAGTCATCCTGATTTTCTGGTCACTGGACTTAGATAGCTTTGGAGGAAAAAGTGAGGTTGGTGACTTAGCACCACCCCCTTCACTCAAATTCAATTCATGTGCTTATCATGGCAGCACCTCCCTGATATCATGGTCCTCTTTGAAAATACAGGATTAAAAACAAACATTATTCAATAAGTTTGGAAAATCTCCCCCCACCCTCCCCCAGGGGCTCACATGAACTCTTTGTGCCTGACCTGTGGTAGGACCTTCTGAGCTCATATTGGCCTGAGCAAGTTACAGTCGGACTCACTGTACCTTGTATCTAACATAGTGATGTCATTTTGGTCTTCTTTGATAACAGCAGACAAGAACCAGCCAACTATTTAAGAGATATTTGCTGATAAAATAGAAGACCTCCTCTAGAGAGCAGGAGAGAGAGGAGTTCCATCTTCATTGTTAAATTAATCAAGTGTCAGAGCAGTGCCAGGCCCTCAGCATTCTTACTCTTAGCACACAGCCTGTTCTCCCTTCTACTCCATTTCCAGGTCACTCCATGCAAGACCTATATTTCTAGAATCCTAGAATCTCAAGAGTTGGCAGAGATTTCAGTAGTCAGGTAGTCTGAGCCCTTGCTTGAGAAAAGATAGCTTCTGAGGCAGCTAGGTGGTGTGGTGGATAGAACACTGGCCCTGGGGTCAGGAGGACCTGAGTTCAAATTTGATCTCAGACATATAATAATTACCTAGCTGTGTGACCTTGGGTAAGTCACTGAACCCCATTGCCTTGCCAAAAAAAAATATCTTCTATAACAACACTCCTGACAATACCAGCTATATCCTTCAGTACTGTGATTTCCCACAGGAGCTCTATTTTAGGAAGTATCTTTTTATGACTAACCCTAATATTTGTGTAACAGTATGTAAATATCATCCCTCTTTCTTTTTTCTTTAGAGGAATTAGAAAAGAACTGCATATCAGGTTTCTTATAATAACCTTTCAGAGACTTGAGAACTTAATTAATTGGTCATCTCCCCAACCCTTTCCAGTACCCTGAATACTTCTCTTTCCCAGGCTACAGTAGTAGCTCTAACTTTTTTGTTTTGTTTTATACAATATAATTTTATTGATATCTTGTTTTTACATCATTCACATTTCCCACTGTAACCTATCTTCTTCCAGAAAGTCATTCTGTATAGTAAAAAAAGAGGGGGAAAAAAATCAGTAAAACTTAGTAGCATGCTGAAAAAATGAGAGTGCCCTCAGTGTTCCACATTGTGGTGTCCCACCTCTGCAAGGAAGGGAATAGTAAAGTAATAGTAATAATAAAGCTTCTCTCCAGCTTTTAAAAAAATGAACATAATATAATGCCTCCCACCTAAAAAGGGTTTTACGAAACTTTGGAAATAGGGATTTAAATAAGACAAGACCTCTACCCTCAAGGAATCTCTCAGTAAAAGAGATAAAACAACATAAACAGATTCTAGAACATGTTCTGTAACATGGTAAGTGATTTAGAAAAGGGTTAAAGAAAGTTTTGAGGAGGGAAAGACCATATCTAAGTAAAAGGATTAGATTTAAATTTGGGAAGATTCTTAGATGCAGTAGAGTGCTGACCTTGGAGCCAGGAGAACAGGAGTTCAAATTCAAGCTCAGACACTTGCCACTTACTGGCTCTGTGATCTTGAGCAAGTCACTTGAGCCTGATTGCCTCACAGCCAGTGACATCTCCAGTCATCCTGATTAATATCTGGCCACTGGGGGGCTGCTAGGCTTTGCAGTGGATAGAGGACCAGCCTTGGAGTCAGGAGTACCTGGGTTCAAATCCGACCTCAGACACTTAATAATTACCTGCCTTGTGGCCTTGGGCAAGCCACTTAACCCTATTGCCTTGAAAAATCTAAAAATATATATATATCTGGCCACTGAACCCAGATGACTCTGGAGGAGAAAGTAAGGTTGGTGACTTAGCACAGCCTCCCCCTTCCACTCAGAATCCAATTCATATGTTTGTCATGGCATCTTCTGCCTTTGAGAATGAAGGACAAACATCAAGGCCATCAGAAGTTAACTTCATTGGGGTATTTTATAGGACTTTCCTGTTGATTGACTTTGAATGGGAAGAAAAATTTATAGACCTTGACCCCTCAACTAATTTATTCATCACTTCTTCCTTTTCTCTCTTAAATATGCTATTCTGTTTTTTTGCTGACTCAGACTCAGCTTGTGATTTTATGATCAACTCTCCTCTCTGCCATTTATCAAATATTAAGGGCTTGCCTTATGTAAGGAGCTGTGTCAACTGAGGATACAAAAACACACAAAAAAGAAATAGGTTTCAAGAGAATTTCTTTCTACTAGGAGGGGAACAGAAGATGAAAACAGGCAAGTCAACATAAAGTCATTTCCATTTGGAAAGAGTGTTAATGGCTGAGGAGATCTGTGTGTCCCACATGGAAGCCAGAAATGAAATATTGCATATGGAAAAAAGCAGGCCAATTTGACTGGAATGAAGACTATGTGAAGGAGGGTAATAGGAAATGAGCAGTAGTTAGATTGCAAAGTATCTTAAATGTCAGACTATAAATTTTACATTTTATGTTAGAAGCAACAGTCATTGAAGTTATTTGTTTTTTATTGGAGATTGGCATGTTCAGATTAGCATATTAGAAATATCAATTTAGGGGTGGCTAGGTGGTGTAGTGGATAAAGTACCAGCCCTGGAGTCAGGAGTACCTGAGTTCAAATCCGGTCTCAGACACTTAATCATTACCTGGCTGTGTGGTCTTGGGAAAGCCACTTAACCCCATTTTCCTGGCAAAAACCTTTAAAAAAAAAGAAAAAGAAAAATATCAATTTGGTAACTACTCAGAAGATGGTTTGGAGAGGGGAGAATAGGAAATTGGAGAAACTAAGCTGTGTATTAAGCCAGATATGTAATGAAGACCTAAACTAAGTTGATAGCCATAGAAGCAGAGAGAATCAACAGGACTTGATAATCTGTTGCATATGAGAATGGGAAAAGAAAGAGTCAAAGTTGACTTCAAGATTAGGAACCCAGGTGATTAGAAAGTTAGTACTCTCAACAGACAGCGGGGAAGGAAAAATTGGTATTAGGGATCGTATGGGCTCCATTTTGAACATGTTGAATTTTAAATAACCTATGACATCCAGCTTTATTACATATTGACTTGGTTCAGTGCTGAGATGCAAAAGATGGTCCCTGTCCTTAAGGAACTCAGAGTCCAAAAAGGGAGATAGCATGTAAACAATTACATACATACAGTCTCTATAGTCAGGAAAAATGGCAGGGAAGATTCTAGCCTTAACAGAGTTCAGGAAAAGCTTCTTATAGAAAATGGAATTTTAGCTGGGACTTGAAGGAATCTAGGGAAGTCAAGAGGCCAAAATGAGGGGGAAGAGTATCGAGCATGGAGGACAGCCTGAAATAATGTCCAGAACTGAGGATGGAGTGTCTTGTCCAAACATGCCAGTGTCATTGGATCACAGATTAATTGGAGGTATGTGTGGAGGGGAGTAAAGTGTAAGAAGCCTGAGAGGAGGCTACCGGGTTGTGAAAGTCTTTGAATGCCAGACAGAAGGTTTTTATATTTGATTCCAAAAGTAATAGCCATAGAAATTTATTTAGGGTCAGGGGTGGGGGGAGAACATAATCAAATCTTCACTTTAAGAAAATTAACTTGACACTTAAGTAGATGGACTGAAGTAGATAGAAACTTGAGACAGGGAAAACAAAGCTATTGTAATAATCCAGGTGTGAGGTGATAAGGGTCTGTACCAGGGTGGTGGCAGTGTCAGAGGAGAGAAGGGGGCAAATTTGAGATACATTACAAGGGTGAGAATAGCAGGTGTTGGCAAGAGATTGGATATGGGGAGGGGGGTGATGAGAGTGAGTGAGGTTGGAGAATGACCCCTAGGTTGACAGCCTGGGTGATGAGGATGGTAAAGATAATAATAGGAAAGAAAGATCAGAAGAGGAAAAGAAAATGAATTCTGTTTTTGGACTATATATGAAATGTCTATAAGACATCTGGTCTATGATGTGGTAATAGGTTTTTGGAGATGTGAGACTGGAGGTTAGGGCTGCCTAGAGATAACACTGGAAGCCATGGGAGCTGATGAGATCAGCAAGTGAAATACTATAGAGGGGAAAAGAAAAGAGGGGCCCCTGAGAACACCTGCAGTTAATGGGTGAAGCTCCAGCAAGGGAGACTGAGAAGAGTAGTGACATGGAAGCCTAGAGAGAAGAGGGTGATTGACAATGTTAAAGGTTGCAGAGAGATCAAGGAGGATGACTGAGAAAATGCCATAAGTTTGACTACTAAAAGGTCATTAGTAACTTTTTTTTTAGGTTTTTGCAAGGCAAATGGGGTTAAGTGGCTTGCCCAAGGCCACACAGCTAGGTAATTATTGTCTGAGACCCGATTTTTGAACCCGGTGACTCCTGTGCCCTGGTGCTTTATCCATGGCACCACCTAGCCGCACCACCATTAGTAACTTTGAAGAGAGCACTTTCAATTAAATGATGAGATCAGGAGTCAGACTGTAGAAAAAAGGAGAGGGAGGGGGAAAGAAGTGGAGGTATTGATTATAGACAACCTTCTCAAGGAGTTTAGCCACAAAAGGGGGAAGAGATATGGGAAGGTAATGAGGATGAACAGATGGAATGAGGTTTTTTTTATCTAGGATTGGGGAGAAATGGCCATATTTTAGGTAGTGTGGGTGTGTCCAGACTGACATAAAGTTCACAACTAGTTCATACCCTGGAAGAAGTTCCAAGATCATATTCAATGATTTCTCAGTGGTCAGATTTTTTCCTGGGGTAAGATTGTGAGTAGAGATAGAGAATAGTGGTTCCCAGTCTATGGGTCAAGAGTTATTGCAATGTTCTAAATCATTACTTATTAGAGAAATGTAAATTAAAGCATCTCTGAGATACCACCTCACACCTCTCAGACTGGCCAATATGACCAGAAAGGACAATGATCAATGTTGGAAGGGATGTGGGAAATCTGGGACACTAATACATTGGTGGAGCTGTGAACTCGTCCAACCTTTCTGGATAGAAATTTGGAATTATGCCCAAAGGGCAACAAAAATGTGCATACCCTTTGATCCAGCAATACCACAACTGAGTCTCTACCCTGAAAAGATTATGAAAAATCATAAAAACATCACTTGTACAAAAATGTTCATAGCAGCCCTGTTTGTGGTGGCAAAGAATTGGAAATTAAGTAAATGTCCTTCAGTTGAGGAATGGCTTGACAAACTGTGGTATATGTATGTCATGGAACACTATTGTTCTATTAGAAACCAGGAAAGATGGGAATTCAGGGCAGCCTGGAGGGATTTGCATGAACTGATGCTGAGTGAGATGACCAGAACCAGAACAACATTGTATACCCTAACAGCAACATGGGGTGATGACCAACCTTGATGGACTTCCTCATTCCATCAGTGGAACAATCAGGGACAATTTTTGGGTATCTGCGATGGAGAATACCATCTGGATCCAGAGAAAAAATTACGGAATTTGAGAAAAGACCAAAGACTTACCTTTAATTTGGGGGGGGGGACCCATTATCTTACTATGTAGTTCTTCTATCTCTTATACTTTATTTTTCCACCATAAGGATACGATTTCTCTCTCAGATCAGTGTATACCATGGAAACATTGTGAAGACTAACAAACTGCCTTCTGTGGGGGGGGGGGGGGAAGATTAGGGGAAAAATTGTTAAACTCAAATAAAATAAAAAAATTTTAAAAAGAGTTATTGCAATGTGTTCATATGTTCATATCCACCAGTATGTAGTCACAGTACAATTCTTATCATGTGGGATGCTGGAACCATTGCTCCCTCTCTCTCTGACTTGTGCCTACACATCGTGGGAATTGACCTGGTTGTCTGGGTGATGCAAAAAAACACATAGCCCTTTGTTTTATAATTCTCTAATGGACTTCTCATATAATGAGTGTTGTAGTTATTTGTGTTTGATTGGTTTGTATATCATTTGTTACCAAAGGTCCAAAAATTTAAACACCTACTCCTTTCCACTGTTTTCTCCCCCTAGATGCTTTCTTATATATTGAGCTTCCTCCCTCTGTCAGATCAGAAAGAGGCTTCCCTGGTGAATCGAGCTTGGTATTATGCAGCCCAGAGTGCTCTTCGGGAGGTAAGGAATCTTAAGAGTTCAAAGGGATCTCACAAATCACTTAGTCCAACTTTGTCTGAAGCAGAACTCCCCTCATTAATATCCTTACCAAGTTGTTATCCATCTCTAATGATAAGGAACTCACCATTCCCAAGGTGGCATAGAATGATAGAAGAAAATATGTTATAATTTTTTTCATCTAATAAAAATGTTTTCTCTTCCTCATAAGTCTCCTGTTGAAAAAGAAAAACAAACCTCTTGTAACTGATATGCATAATCAAGCTAAACAAATTTCCTCATTGGAAATGATCCCCCCCCCAAAAAAATGCCACATTTGGCATCCTCAGCCTTTCATCACTTTGACAGAAACATGCTTCATCACTACTCCTCTAGGAATCATTGCATTGATCAGAATTCTTGAGTATTTCAAACTAGTTAGTCTTTACAATGTTGTTACTCCTGGTTCTGCTCACTACTCTGCATCACTTCATATACATCTTCCCAGGTTTCTCTGAAACCATTTTTTTAACCTTTTCATGTGGCACAATAGTATTTCATTACATTAATATACCATACTATATTTAGCCATTCCCCAGTTGATGGTATTGTTTCTAAAGAGCTTTACAAAAAGAGTTTCAATAAATATTTTTGTACATATGGGTTCTTTTCTTTTTTCTTTGTTATTTGAAGTATAAATACTGGTGGTATTATCAGGTCAACGAGTATGCATAGTGTGATAACCTTTGTTATTTCAATAACCTTTTGGACACATTTCCACATTGCTTTCCAGAATGTCTATGCCATTTCATAGCCAGGAAGAAGGAAATTTACAGATGCAGACCAACTTCCTTATTTTACTGATTTAAAAAACTGAGACCTCAAGAAGATAAATTACTTGTTCTCAAGATAACACAGATAGTAGTTGAGCCATGTCATCTGGTTTCAAATCTAGAGCTCTACCCATTATGCCCTTTTGCTTCACTGACCTTTCTTTTTTAGAATAGTTCTAATTATTAAGAAATTCCTCATTATACTGAGCTGAAATCATTCATCCTTGTTAAAGCCACTTGTAAGTTTACTTCTAAATGATAATCCTTCAGCTATGTGGACAACATAGTTGTGTTTTTCCCTAAGACATATCTTCTCCAGGCTAAGCATCCTGACTAGATTTGGTTTGGAGTCCTCACCAGGAAGAAGAGGCTTCTTCTAGAGGCTACCCTTTTGGTCTTCATTGGCTTCTCTGCTCATGAGCTCATATTTAAAGACTTGCCCATGGGAGACCTGAAAATAGAACTCCTGGATTCTGTCTCCCCACCTGTTGCTTGGGGCCCCAGTCTATAAATACCCTAACCAAAATCCCCGAGCAGAAACCTGTGGGCTGTCAGTTAGTCCACAGCTGTTACTTAGGGAGTGAGCTCAGGTCACCTGGGTACTTGGCTTACCATGGCACCCAGGAGTCCTCTCTCTACCCAGAAAGAGGCAGAATGGAGGTTCTGTCTAGGCACCTGGATGGTAGCTTTGCTATATTGTACTACCCTTTGATGATTAGGTTTTATAGCCACAGGCTGTTTGCTGGTTTCAGATATGCCAACCTATGGGATATCTAATGTTGTTATCATTTGTATTTTTACTCAATTGTTTTCTCTGAGAGCTGGGAAGAGGTAAGTATAGTGCTGACCAATCTTGCTGCTAAATGAGGGAACGAAAGAAGAGTGAACAAGTTAAGAGCTCAGACCTTCCTAGAGACCAAGAGGGGCTGCTGGCTGAGTTGGCAGATGCTCCTCAAGAACACTTATTCTAGAGTCATAATTCTACACATATACATATTTATCTAATACTATAGTTTCCATCAAGGTACAGCACATTTATGCAACTTGTCTATATGGTATTTAGTCTGTCCTCTTCAAAATGAGCAGTTTTAACATCTCTAAGAGATTTTATTTCTGGATTTTTTTTAGCTTCTCTGTGCCTTAGTTGGTCCCTTTGTAAATAAGTGACTTGGACTAGAGTAACTAAAAGTCCATCCCAGTTTTAAAATTCTACTTTCTAGGGTACTTTTTATTCCTTCTCCTCCCCTCCCCTCTTCACTTGTTCCTTTTCCCCACTGCAGTTGGAAGTCACCATTCTACCTTCCCAAATAGTAAGTACCAGGACTAAGATAGAGAACAGCCATTTCATTCCCCTCTGGGGCAGTTCTTATTCTTCTTAGGCTTTGTTATTTTTCTGGAATTATTCTACATCTTCATTCAGACCAAGGATGATAAGCCCATCTATGACCAGAGAGGCACATTCAGTACCTTATCCCCATTTGTATTGGCTACTCCCCCATCCCTCATGGAAATGGATAGGGTAAAGTTGACTTCTTCTTCTTGTTTCTATTAAGTCCAGCACAAAGGAACATATTGTTGACTTTACCTTTAACCTTTTACTTACAATCCTAAATTATATAATTCTAGTTTTCGATTCTCTTTTGTTGGATTCCTATAAAGTGGTTTACCATATATAATATATGGCTTTTGTAATTAGTTCTATTATTATTTTTGTTGTCTGTTTACTTCTCTGATTTCAAAGGAGTTTCCCTCCCTGACCACTGCTCAGGGATGGAAAAACCATTCAGGGATTAAAACTTGGTAATTCATGTGTGGAAACTGGAAAGAATAGGCTTTTTTAAAAGATTTAAAAATCTTTTCTATTAATTTTTCTTAATTTTATTCATCTTTCTTTACTATTGACAAAAAAAGAATTTTTTAATGAAAAAATTAAAGCCCTCAATATATAACTGCATCATTTTGCATTTTAAGTTCCATTACTTTTCTGTCAAGAGGACAATGGTGTGTTTCACCTTCATTCTTCTTGATTTGTCATTATCCTAATAGTTTTAAAGTCTTCTTTCAGAAGGTTTTTTTCCCCCATAAAGTTATCTTTATAGAAATTGCTCTCCTGGTTCTCTTCACTTTGTTCTGTATCAGTCCTTGTAGGTCTTCCCTGTTTTCTCTGAAACTGTCCATTTTATTATTTTTTTTATAGTATACTACCATTTAATCACATTTATATGCCACAAATTGTTCCATCATTCCCCAAAAGGACAACATCTTAATTTCTCATTTTTGTTACAAAGAGCTGCTATAAGTTTTTTTTGTGTGTGGGGGGGTGGGGGGTGTTTAATCCTTTTCCTCTTTTTTTTTTTGACTAGGTATAAGCCTAATAGTGGTATAACTGGGTCAAAGGTAATGCACAGTTTGGTAACTTTCTAGGCATCTTTCCAAATTGCTTTCCAGAGTGACTGGGCAATTCGTAGCTCTAACAACAATACACTAAGTCTATTTACTTTTCTACAGCCCCTCCAATATTTGTTATTTTCTTTCTTTGTCATCTTTGCCAGACTGATAAGGATGAAGTAGAACCTCAAATTTGCATTAATTTGCATTTCTTTCATTTATAGAGATTTAGTGATAAAGCATTTTTTTTCTGTGATTGTTGATAGCTTCAATTTCTTCCTTTGAGAACATTCTATTTATATTCTTTGACCATTTGTCTACCTGGGAATTGTTCATAGTCTTACAACCTTAAATCAGCTTCCTATATATCTTGGACATGTATACTGATGTCCTCCTTATCAAAGAACCTTGTGGCAAAGATTCTTTTTTTCTGATTACTTTTTCCCCTTCTAATTTTTACTACTTTAGATTCATTTGCACAAAATTTCTTAAATTTTATATAATCAGATAAAATTAAAATTTATATAATTGGATATACTAATTTTTCTCTGTATAATACTTTCATTTGCTCTTTCCCTAGTCATAGTTCCAAAAGGTAATTTCTTTCTTGCTCCTCTAATTTGTTTATGATATGACCTTTACATTTAGTGCCTGTGTCCATTTTGAGTTTATCTTGGAATATGCTGAAAGACACTGGTCTACCCCTAATTACTGCTAAACTATGACCAGTTTTCCCATGAGTTTTGGTATTCTTTCCTCCCAGTACCAGGGCCTTTGGATTTATCAAATGCTATTCTCCTGCCTTTGTTTGCTTCTTGATGATATATACCTAATCAGTTCCATTGATTGACCTCTCATTTTTAAAGCCAGTTCCAAATTTACTGCTTTGGAGTATAATTTGAGATTTAATATTAACAGACAGACTCCTTTTTCTTACCTTTGTTTTCATTATTACCCTTGAAATTTTTATTATTTTTTCTAGGTCTTTAAAATATCTTTTTGGAATTTGGCAAAACAGAATAAGCAAATTAATTAAGTAGTATTGTCATTTAAATTTTATTGGCTTGACTAATAACCAATGACTGTTTCTCCAATTATTTATTTCCATCTTTATTTCTTAGTTAATTGACTATCACAACAAATTTATCTAACAGAAACAAGATCACCATTCTTCTGAATTTTTCACATTTGAGTCATTGAATAAACATTAAGTACTGACTGTGTAGAAACTGGACTAGACTAATAATACTAATAATTTACATTTCTATAACTTTATGCATAACAAGCCTATGAGGGAAATAGTACAAGAAATGCTCCTCTCTTCCATTCTCATCTCAATTCCTTCTTAAATGATGAGTTTCCAATGCCCTGAACCCAGTCTCTCCCAGCTCTGTTCTCTTTTAGGTAGCCTTCCCACACCATCATGTCTGCTGACAAGGTTTTTTTTTCACCCATTGCTTCCTTTACAAGTATCTGCCTTCCTCTTTCCCCACTGGAGTGATCTCTGTGCTCCTGAACAATAGGCTGAGAAGCCAAGAATGTCTGTAGATGTTCTGATCATTTTTTCAGGACTTCATTGGCTACTGAAATGAGCATTCTCTGGGGCTGATAAACCAGGATCATCTTGTACCAGCTTCAAGGTGCCCAGACAAAGAAGATTGCCTTGAGCCTTTTCTTAGTAACTCTTGCCCAAGGGCATTCTTGGAATTTTTCACTTATGTATAATAAATATATTGCTGAATACTCAGTGGCTCCAAGTCTTCCGGGTTTGGGGAGGTAGATTTAGATCCAAGGGTCTCAATGTGAAACAGATGGAATCATTAGCAGTTGATGTGCTCACTCATCTATTCCTAATGCTGGAGACACTTGGCTGCCCTTAGGTTTGGGGGCTGCCACTGGGGATTTGAGGTTCCTCTTATGCTTTCTGCCTGGTTATCCTACCTAAGCATTCTTTCTCTCAAGACCATTCTCCCTGTTGCATAGTACTTAATCCGTTTAGCCACATATGTCCTTTTTTTAGGGACTAAGCTGATACCTCTCCACAGTATCAGCTTTTCCCATTTACTGATATCTCTGGTGTCCTCCATCTTTCTTTCCATCCAATACCTGCTCTTCTGATATCCATATCACCCTGGGACCTCACTCTCACCCATCTCCTCCAGGCCCATTTTCCGTACCTGGACAGATCCAGGTTCTCAGTTTCTCCCCAAACCAGTATAATGCAAAGGCTAAGCATCTCCTTAGTCTATGTCCCAATAGCCTTTTCTGTCTGTTCCCCCCAGATAGACATTCGATATAACATCCCTGTGGCATCTGCCTCCATCACCTCGATCAAGAGCTTGAGTCGAAGGCGTGTATCTTGTGTCAGTCTCACCAACTTGGATGGCTCTTTTGATGCCAATAATGTGCTGCAGTCGGTCTCCTACTACCTGGGCCCACACCTGCACAGCCTCTCCCTAAGTGGGGGCACCCTGTTAGAAGCTTCTTTCATAGAACTCATCACAAGCTGCCCTGGGCTCCAGGTCTTGGACCTCAGTGGTTGCAATAGCCTCTTCAGATCAGGGACACTCCTGGACCGGCCAGAAACAGTTAAGCAGATGCAGGAGGCCCTGGCTAACCTCCGGGAGCTCAATCTGTCTAACCTGCGCTCTTTGGCAGACACCAGCTTTAACCACCTGAGCAGTTGTGCCCCCAAACTGGAGCGCCTCTCCCTGGCCCGCTGCCATATCACCTTTGATCCCCCCCACAGATTATCTGCCCATCAAGACTCTTCCATGCTCTCCTTCCACAACATACTTCACTTCCTGAAAGAACGAGCCAGGCAGCTTGTGGCCCTGGACCTAAGTGGCACAAATCTATCCCCCCAGGCTCTGCAGGCCCTGGTACAGGTGGTGGGGCTTCATCTGCAGGAACTGACCTTGCAAGGTTGCCGAGATGTCTCCACTGAGGCTGTGGTGGCCCTGTGCCATCAGCAGCAAGGCCTGACCAGCCTAGACCTGAGTGGCTGCTCCGAGCTAGGGGATAGGGCGCTCCTGGCTGTGTGCAGGGGTCTGCAGGGCCTGCAGCATCTGCGTATGAAGAAGCTGCAACGATTGACAGACTCTGGCTTCTCAGACCTGCACAGGCTCCAGCAACTGAGAAGCCTGGACATAGCAGAGTGCTGCCTTGTGAATGGAAGGGAGCTGGCCAAGGAGCTGGAATTCCTCAGAGGTCACCCAGCCCAACTCACATCTCTTAGGTTGGCCTACTGCTCCTTACTGAAGGTGAGTGAGGCTCTCCTGGGCCTTCCCTTCTTCCCTAAAGCTCAAGGAGGAAAGAGGCCAAGCATGAGTTCAGACAGGGCCATCCTCCTGGAGCTTCTGGATCCAGGACCACAAGCAAAATCCCATTATTTTCTGTAAAAGTTAAAATTGAGTTTAGATGAACACCAGATACAGTAAGAGCTGACTCCTCCTCTGATGCCTGTTGGGATGCAGCCATAACACTGAGCCCTACCAGAGAGTGCAGGTGGATTGCAAGCTCAGCTTGAGGGTCAGCCACCATCACTTGACCCCAACCACAATGGCCACAATGACAGCACGCATGCTTGAATCTCTTTAAAATTTGCAAAGCACCTTCTTCCAAAATATATATGAGGTAGGTACAAATGCTACCCTCATATTACAGATCAGAAAATTGTGCCTCAGAAAGGTGAGATGAAACTCACCCATGGTCATGCAACTAGATGAAAGGCGAATGAGGACTTTGCAGATCTTAAACCCTTCCATAAATGCCAGCTAGATTTATGAGACCAGCTCTCAGCTATGAAAGAATCAACTTCAGCTTAGGAAGTCAGGACAGGCTGTTTAAGGAGTTGCTGTGACCAAAATAACTGCTTCCTCCCCTCTAATGAGGAGCCTTTCTAGACATTCTTAAAGTAGTCCTTAGGAGACAGGCATACAGACCACTGCTGGGACCATAGTCTGCTATTCCGTCTGTGAGAAGCTCCCTGGGGTCTCCTCTGTCCAAGTCATCCAACATCAGCAGAGGAGGCTTTGGTAGAAGACCACTTGGATCAGCCAAGTGCCCACAAGTGGTCCACATCATAGGAAGGTCTTAGTGACTTAAGGGGCAAGAAGCTACCTGGATGAAGTGGGCTTTGAAGGAAAGGTCAGAAAGAGGGAGCACAGGATCCACCTCCCCTTGCTCCCTACCAGGAAGAATCAGGAAACATCTGAAAATGAAAAATAGTGCTGTTTGACTGGAGGAAACAAAGGCTTCCAGCTAGCAGAGGGGAGAAATTGGTTAGACAAATCACCCAGACCCTTGGATATCAAACAAAGCCATTTGAGCTTGATGTGGGGGACTATGGGCAGCCATTGAAGGCTTTGGAGCAGAATGGTGGCATGACCAGGACAATGCCATAGGAAAGCTGTCTCAGGGAGGGTTCAGTTTAGGGGTGGCAGGTTGGATGAAGTAAACAGAAAAAGAGACTAGAGCAGGAAGATGATTTAGGAGCCAGCATCACAAAGTGCTAGAGCCACACTTCATCCAGCCTCATCCAAAGTTAGACTACAGTGAGAACTTCTTAGCAATGAAAGCTGACAAACAGAAGAATGGAATGGGTGAGTCAGAGGGGCATGGATCTATATCCCTCTTTATCTGCAATGTAAGACACATATAAGACCTTTGATTAGAATTTCTGATGAGGGCAATTCCTGGCCTAAGAAATGATGAGTTGCTCATGACAGCTTCCTCCTCTCCCCTCCCCCTCCCACCCCAGGACTCTTCGGTGATCTCCCTAGCCCAGGGGCTAGGCTCCAGCCTGAAGGTTCTAGACCTGTCTTCCTGTGTGTCCCTCACCAACAACAGCCTGCTGGTCATCTCTGCCAAGCTGTCCCAGCTCACTGTCCTACGCCTCGCTTGGTGTAAGGAAATCACTGACTCGGGGCTCCTGGGGCTGGCGAATTCAGGCGAGGAGGTGAGTGAGCAGTGGAGCTAGGGGGGAGTGTCCTCAGCCCCCTATTTTGTCCTGGTCTGGCTTGAGCCCCGTGTCTGAGAGCAGTGTGGTGTAGCAGGTAGCACTCAGGAGACTGTGGCCCATCTTAGAGCCTCCACTTTCTCATCTGTATAATGGGGACTCGAACGTATTCCTTGCCTCCCAGGGCAGCTCTAAGGAAAGTATTTTGTCAGCTCTAAAATGCTCAAGAAATGTGAGTGCTATTGTTCTTCCTGTGGCCTGGTCTTGCCTGCTGAGACTTCTGAGCAGTGGCCTCAACCTGCTGGAGACCCCAAGCTGGATCTCCTTCATGTGGGAGGAGGTAGGTCTTGAGGCCTCAGCAATCCTCTAACCATCTTCCCATCCCTCTCACCAGAAGGACAAAGGGCAGAAGTTAAACAGGAACTTTGGAGACATGGGCTTCTTCCTCCCACAGCTGCCTCCAGAGCCCTTGGCCTCCCTCGAGTCCCACACCCAAGAGACTCCCACCAAGCAGCTCCCACCCTCATTGCTCATGCTGAGGGCCCTACAGGAGCTCGACCTCACTGCCTGCAGCAAGCTGACAGATGCCAGCCTGGCCAAGGTGCAAGGAGCCCCGGAGTGGAATGGGGGAGCGGTGGGGAGATGGGGGCATGGGTCTAAGGTCTGAAGCATGGGCACAGATCATAGGTTTATAAGGCTGCAAAGAGCCTTAAGGATTGGCTAAACCCCAATTGTACACAGAAAATAGAACCAGAAAAAAAGGAATTGGCTTTCCCAAGGTCACACAAAAGAACTGGATTCTACCAATGACTGGCCTCCCTCTTCTCTTCTGTAATATGGGTCAGACGAGATGATCTCTTGGATGCTTAGATATCATTCAAGATGAACTGGCTAAGTCTTGAGGTTCTATAAAGAACAGAAGCAGGATCCACTACAGGGTCTCTGACCCAACTCTCCCTGTCTGGAACCCAGTGGAGAGAGAAAGGCCTAAGCTTTCAGACTGGAAGGGGCCTGATTCTGGGCTCCCTTGGCTTGGAGGAACACAAGCCTAAGCTACACTGGTCCAGGACCCCATAGATGAACCCAGTGACCCTCCCTGCAGGTCCTGAAATTTCCTCATCTGAAGCAGCTTTCCCTGAGCCTGATCCTGGAGCTCACAGATGCAGGGCTGGTAGCTGTGGCCAAGGGATGTCCCTGCTTGGAGCACCTGTCCTTGAGTCACTGTGGCCATTTGAGCGACATGGGCTGGACTCGGGCAGCCAACTTCTGGAGGAGGCTCCAACACCTGAACCTCTCCAGCTGCAATCAGCTCTCAGAGCAGTGAGTTCCCCTCTTGAGGGTGGAAGGCATGCAGGGGCTTGGCCCCAGACTTAGCAGGGAGGGAAAGGGAGCAGCATTGACTCCTTCCCATCTTCCCCAGGACTCTGGTCACCATCAAAAAGGCATGCCAGCAGCTGAAGGTCCTGGATGTGTCCATGTGCCAGGGCATCAGCATGGCGGCTGTGGAGCGCTTCCAAGCCCAGCTGCCCCAGGTGACCTGTGTACAGTCCCGCTTTGTTGGGGGTGCTGACCTTGCCATGACTCTCTAAATAAAGGTCAGTCACTGAACCTTATCCTTGGCCCACCTGCCACTTGATTCTCCCCTAGAACTTTGGCACCCTGCTGACCACTGCCTTGAGTGCAGGGCTTGGATGCTCCACAATTTCCACCATATTTCCTGGAGTGAGAGGACCAACACCGCTTGTCATCCCTCTTCTCAGTCAAGGAATCCCTTACCAAGAGTGGGGGCACTGGGGAATTGCTTCCTTGGCATTACTTTACCTGTTCCATAGTCTTTGTTGGAGCCTACATGGGGGAGCACCATGCTCTTCCCTAGCTCTTCCCACCCTGGCGCAACACTATGGCTTCCATGGGAGCCTTCAGCTCAGCTCAAAGGGCACCTGATGAGGCCTAAGGAATGCTGGCTTTCAGGGAGCTCATGTTCTTCCCAGTCCCTTTCTTGGAGTCCAGGCCTGTTATTGGTATTTAGGCTGAATCCCAGGGATTGGAATAGCATAAACTCCCTGGATCTAGTCTAGGACTCCCACTGATCACTTCTCACATCTCAGATGAGTCTTGTTTCTGGTATGGAGAATCTGTGCTTCTCCTACAGTTCCTTCATGCTGTGACCAGACCCAATACTGAATTCTTTGTTGGGTTTGCAAAAACTAAAACTCTACAGTCTCAATTTTCCATCATGGATTCTCAGGCTGAGGGATCCTTTAACCTGGAAGGGGCCTTAGAGATCATCCATTTCAATCCTTTCTTCCTCAATTGATGAGGGAGTCAAGGCCTAGCAAGGAAAGCGAATGGCCTAGGACCTAAGCAAGTGATGCCCTGTTGCGCTGCTTTTGCTGAAAACTCTCTGGAAGGACCTTCACAGGCAGGACCAGTCCCCCCAGGAGAAGCTTTGTTTCTTCTAGCTGGCCCACACTTTTGAACTCCCAAATGATCACAGGATATGCAGCCAGAAGGAAGGTAGTGACTGGGCCAAAGAATGAGAATGTTCTGGGTGAGACCCACTGGGCCCTTGACTCTAAAGTCAGTACTTTTCCTCTACCCCACCCTCTCTTGTCTCAGGTTCTAGGTTCTAGGACACAGAGCCAAAGAATTGCACAGGCTTTATTTCTTAATAGTGACTCCCCTCATCAGTTGTCCAGTTGTGTGACTGTCCCTCCCTCTACCCAAGTAGCAGCAGGTATGGTCATTTTCTTCCTAGGCAGAGGGAGATGGGGAAAGGTTAGGTTCCACCTTATTCCAGTGATTCGACAGGAAATGGGTGAGACCAAAATGGAGAGGCCCAGCCTAGGGGAGCCCCATTCCCTTCCCTGAGAATGATTTGAAGGAGGAAGCCCTCCCCTCCCCAAGCCTTTGACCCCAGCCTTAAGGCTCAGCAATGTTGCAGTCATAGCAGAAGTTGTAGTTAGTGGGTGGGGGTGGCACAGGGGGCGGCTGGTCAGGGATGGGCACATTCTCCAGCTCCAGTAGCCGCAGCTTAGTCTCCATAGCCAGCAGCAGCTCCAACTCCATCCGTGTCTGCTCACTGCCCATGGTCCCACCCAGTAAGGCGCTCAGTCCATCGGTCCACAGGTAGAACTAAAGAACAGGCCACAGTGATTCATCCCTTCAGATAGAGAGCTGAGCTCTCCATCCTCCTTCCCTCCTAACTCCCTCCCTGGGCCTCCCCTCTGCCATGCCAGACTGACCCTGCCTGGGCACTTACCTCCCGTTTAGAGGGGGCAATGAAATTGAGATAGGCCTCTTCTTCCCCAGCATCATAGCTGACTGAGAAGGCAAGTTCACAGATGTCCTGAAGAGAAGAGGACAACAGTGAGGAGGGAATGGGCTAGACACAGGAGAGGAATTATACGGCCACTTGTCTCTTGCTCTGAGGTAGCCAGAGCTGCTTTTCTCCCAGCAGCCCTGTGAGGCAGGCAGGGCTTTTTATAGAGGATGATACTGAAGGTCAGAGTGGACCATAGAACTGGAGCTTGCCCTCAAGCCCAGCCATCTCACTATGCTACAAGGCTGCCTCTGTGGCAGGTCAAAGTTCATGCAACACATTCTACCACAGTCCTGGTTGAGAAGGAATGTAAGGATCCAGATAATGAGGACAGGTTCCGGGGGGTGGGGGGGGAAGAGAGAAAGCACCCCAAGGCCAGTGCCTTGAATCCAGAGGTGCCTCCTGAGCCCTTACCTTATTCTGTTTCCCAGAGCCTTTCTCCCGTACGTGAGGACAGTCCTTGCCCAGCAGTAGTGTCCTCAGATCAGCCACAGGGACTGTAGGGAGGAGGGATTGGAGTGGTTATCCCAGATCATCCTGGAAGGGGAAGGGGAGGCTGGAGAGAATTGGGGGCCATAGCTTCTTGGGATCCCACCCCTGAGAGGGGCAGTCCCATGGAGATCCCTCCTGCAGTGTCATGGGGAACCCTCATACGCTTGTCAGGCAGGCTCTCTGGAGAGGGGGGGGCGCCTCCTTCCTCCACATCCCCATATTGCAGCATCTTGTGGTTAGGGGACAAACAGCAGAACCAGGCCTTGTCTGTGGAATAGGGAGAAGAGTGGGGAGAGGGAGAAACTTAGGATCCAGGACCTCTTCCACAGGTTAAGCTTGGGCCCTTCCTCCCCTCACAGGGACCCCCAGCTTTTATCCACTGACCCTGTCGCCGGCGGCTGCTAATCTTTCGGAAAAGTGTCCCCTCACAAAGCCGAAGCAGCCTCTGTTGTTGGATCAGTCCCAAGAGTTCTGGCTTCAGCCTCTCACGAAGCTCCCTGTAGTCAGAGGAGGCACAGACATGACAAAGGGGATGACGAACAGGGAGCTGACTGCTTACAGAGGACAGGCTACAGCAAGGATCCTAACCTGAGGTCCAAAGGACCCCACACATACACAAAGTATCAGTGGAAAGATTCAGGGTGATTGCAAATTTGGACAGAAAAAAGTAATACAAAGACCAAAGACTACCTTTCCTTCACTTGTTTAAACATGGAATACTGAAAAGGGGTCCCTTGGGCCTGCAGGAAAGACTGTCAGCCTTCAGCACCCTCTAAGTGGGATCAGGGGGGAACCAAAGACTCCCAAACCACTAGCAATGACTCTGGACATTTGTTTCTTCTAAAAACAGAGGATCCTAATCTGTTCATTTTCCTGGTGATGAAGAAGGTGCTTGGAGAACCTTGACATGAGATCTGGATTTAAATCCTGCCTCAGTCATTTACTAAGTAGTCAACTACTTTTCACATGTCCTGCTATGCCAGAGGGCCAGCCTCAGGATTACAGTCAAATCCAGTCCTTCACCTCTACTGGCTGAGTGACCCTAGGCATGGCACTGCCTCTCACACATCCAGACCCCCCCAAGGAACCCCTAATACATGAAAGTCCTTATCCCCAGGCCTCAAATGTCCTTATCTCTACAAAGGGGGGTGGTGGTACAAGATGACTTCGATGATTCCCCTCAATTCTAAACCCTATGAATTGTGAGATGTGAGTTCTCTTTTAAGGGTGGGCAGCAGAGACAGAGACTGGAGGTGAGGGGGAGGCCCAGAGCCCTACTCATCACCCACCCCTTCCCTCAAGGGGCTCACAGGATGGGTTGGGCCATAGTGCCCTCCTGGTGCATTCTCTCTGTCTGCCGGAGCTTTAACACCTCGCTGTAGCTGAGGGTGTTCACCTTGGTCCTAAACAGCTCTAGAGAAGTTGGCTTCAGCGCCAGGGTTCGAGTCAGTTGTTCCCGAACCACCTGCATGACCTGGGAATGAATCTCCCTTCAGTATCCCCATGTTCTCTGATCCCAGTGGCCTCCCATCTCCCAGACACTTCCTCCAGACATCAGCTTGCGGATCTCCTTACTTTATCAAAGTCTTCCTGGGTGGCCCGCATCTCCTTCCATGTCTTATTGAGCAACTGAATGCACACACAGAAGAGCTCCTGGAAACTGTTGTCTTGCCCAAAGAACATTGGAGAGAAGTCCTGGGCAGTCTCAGAGACTTGGAGGGTAGGGAGGAAGGGAAAAAGAGCTCAATAAGATCACTTCCTTAATGGCCCTTAGACCTCCCCTGACCTCCAGCTCCATCTAGGATGCCTACAGGGCCTTTCACCATGATCACCCAACCCTAAGCTGACCTGAAACCCCTTCCTCAGGTCCAGAGGGTTATATATATACTGTGATGGGGAGAGAGTATAGAAGGGGAAACACTGGAAGATGAGGCACAAATGGTAAGCAGAGCTAAGAACACTTCCCACCTCCCACCCCCATATTCTGTGGGCAATGCAAACTCACAAGGTTCCCCAATGTGCAACAGCTCACACAGCAACAGAGTGAGCTGAATACTGCTCCGGGCGAAGGGACATTCGTGTTTGTCCTCTCTGCTGCTGTTCTCCAGCACAAACTGGTGGGGAGGGGACCAGGGGAAGAAAGGGAGCTTCAGCTAACACCCCAGGAGAGGACCAAGGCTCAGGGTTCGAGGGGAATTGGAACACGGAACTGAGATATAGGATTACAGAATGGAAGGACATGATGGATAAGGGAATAAGAAGGGCAAGTGGATGGGGCAGAGAAAGGAAGGGAGGACTTGTAGTCACTAACCCGGCTGTAGGCACTGGGTGCATGGCTTGAAAAGTAGAGCATGTTCTCAAGGGCCAGCAGCCCTGGTGGGGCTTTCTCCAGGTCCTGGGCAGGGTTGCTGTTCTAGATCAGGAAAAGGGACAGAGATACCCCAATGGGAGGAGGAATCCAGACAACCAAGAGCAAAGATCAGGAACTGGGGGCTCACTCACAGAGAAACCGAGTTTTCGGAACTCCCGAGCACAAAGGGATCGGCGACGGTCAGCACTCAGACTGCTGGCCTGAGCCTCCCCATCCAACTCAAAGGCCGCTTGGCGTAAGGCTTGCAGCTGTTCCCGCTGCTCCTAAGGACAGGAGGAGAAAGAAGTCACCCCTGCTCCCCTGCTCCTATCACCAATGAAAAGGGCAAACCCCCCTTGGGTAAGTTATATTGCCAGTCTCTATAGATGTCCATACCTGGTTATAAGGGTCCAGTGGTGTACGCATCCGGGGCTCTAGAATCCCCAGCATGAGTGCCTGTAGTACATAGAGATGATGCGCCATCTCATCCCCAAGGGGTGTTGGGCTGTGAATAATGTTCTGGAGAGAAAAAGAGAAAACAGAAACTTTAGCCCTGCTCTTCTGGTTGTGAACCACAGGGTAAGAGGGGGAAGGGAGGGAACAAGTGTTTAGACAGTGCCTAATATGGTCAAGCCTTATAATTATTTTCTCATTTGATCCACAAAACAACCCTGGGAGGTAGGTATTAATATCCCCATTTTACAGGTGAGGAAACTTGCCCAGTCACACAGATAATATATGTCTGGGGCTGGATTTAAACTCAGGTCTTCCTGACTCCTGGACTGATACTTTATCCACTAGCCGATTCAAGAGGAAAAAAAAACAAGGTCATCTTGGGTGTTGTTTTATGCCAATATTGGTCAATCACTTGTCCACAGGAAGGATGGACCCCCACCCCCACCTCACCCCCAGAATCTCTGTCCTGATTATACCACCAGCTGTGGGACTTTGGAGGTCACAACTTCAACTCTTATAAAACTGGGTGTTCACACTCTTAGATCCCTTCCGACTCTTAAGCAAACAATTCCCAGAGAAGGCAGCATGTAATAATAGCAGGAAGCACCCTGGTTGTGGGGTCAGTGGGGCTGGGTTTGAATTTGCTGCCATAAAATGTCGGTCTCAGTTTCATCACAAAAAATGGTGGGGTTTGAACAAGATAATCTCTAAAAACCATTTCAGCTCTTCAAGCCAGGGTGCCACCCAGCCCTCACCTTGTAAATGAATTGGCGAAGGTTCCTCCGCCATAAGTAATCCAGCATGGTCTAGAAGGGGAAAAGAAAACCAGAAAAAAAATACATGGACTCCATGTATGCTTCCCCTGATTCTGCTCCCTGGCTCTCTCTGGATCCTTAAGTACCCTTAGTCCCCCACTGTTTTGGGTTTTTTTAAGGTTTTTTGCAAGGCAAACGGGGTTAAGTGGCTTGCCCAAGGCCACATGACTAGGTAATTATTAAGTATCTGAGACCAGATTTGAACCCAGGTACTCCTGACTCCAGGGCCGGTGCTTTATCCACTGCGCCACCTTAGCCACCCCTTCATCCCCAACTGTTTTGCCCTCACCTGTCGATCAGTAAAGTTGGCATTCTGCAACAGAGCAGTAAGCAAAGCCATGGCTTTGGTCTGCAAAGGCTGGTTTGGCCTGACAGTGGAAGAAATCAAGGAAGGTGTCAATCAGAATCTAAACCCCAGAGCTGCTCTCCCTGCAAGTCCCTGCTCCTAGACCCCAATTGACTTTTAGAGCCCCAGATCAGACTCTTACACCTGAAGATGCACCAGAAGCCTATCCAAGGGCACCTCCTGCTTTACCAGCTGGCCTAGGAGTGGACTGCTGAGGGCCAGGCTCTCCAACAAGCCAAGAGCCAGCTGAGGCACTGAGGCATCCATCAGGTTCATGTTTACATAAGACACCACCTGGGAGAAGGGGAAAGGAGGGAGAAGAACAGCTCCTCCAGCTGAGCCGCCAGATCTCCTTAGCCGCCTACCCATTACACATATGTAAGTGAATAAGTCCATCATGCAGCCCGTCCCTCCCTTGATCCTAGCCTTCTCTGTGTCCCCACCTTCTTGACAAAGTTGATACTGAGAGTTTCCCAGGACACCACGCCATGCTCCATGAGTTCAGAGAAGGCCCTCAGTCCATGGGCCAGGACCTCACCTAGGCTAGGGGGGGAAAAAATCATGGAAAGTTACAGGGGTCTTCTTCAGACCCCTCATTTTACAAATCAGAAAACGAGGCCCAGACGTGACATCCCCAAATCATATAGCTAATGCAATAGCTGGGGTTTCAACCCAGCTTCTCTGACTCAAAATCCAGGGGTCTTTCCACTAAACCCTTAGTGCCTTCTTGGTTTGTTCAACTGAAAAGAGGAAGATCAGAGAAAGAAAAAAATCTCTGTTTCAAGTGGATGGACAACAGTGAGTAGGGTAGAACTATTCATCCCTTATTTGACTGTGGCTTGTTCCTCTGAGAATGACCTTTGGATCACAAAGGAGAAAATGAAAATGGCTAATAGGAACCCCAGATAAGCAGGGCCATAGATTAGTAAAGGAACACAAAGCTGCTCTTAGTGAGGCCCAGATGAACAAGGGGTATCATCGGACTGAAAAGGGGTGAACATGCTAATGTTCTAAAAGGGAATGAGAGTGGAGTCCACATACGAAGAAGCTCCATGAACTTGTCTTCAATTTCTAGCAAAATTCAAAAAGTTATGAGAAGAAGGGAGGGCTTGTTCCTGACCTTTGTGACTGGTCACAAAGAGCCAGCTTGACTTCATCAAAAACAGGTCTTTCCAGATATATCTTTTTTTTTTTGACAGGGTTAATTAAATCAGAGGAATAACTTCAGATGTAGTTTTAGCTAAGCACTTGACAAGGTTTCTCCTGGTATTCTAGGTGAAAGAGGGTCTCAGGGGCCAGACAACAGTACAGCCAGGGGCAACAGTACAGAATTTGGGGACTAGCAAGCCACAAAATTGCTCTTTAGTGGTCTGATAACCCCTTAGAAAGAGGTCTCCAGTGGAGTTCCACAGGAATCTAGTCTCATTTGTCATCTTTATCAGTGCAACTTGGATAAAATGTCAGAAATGGTATCCTTTCAAATCTTGAGGTAATACAAAGCTGGGAGGGTGGCTAACATGTTCTAATCACTGTGCAACCAAGCTACCTCAGTGTAAGAAAAACATTTAAAGGAATAAATGCTGAAAGGCAGTGAAATAGATGGAAGACTGATCTAGGAATCAGAAAGACCTGAATGCAACTGGGTGGTTACATATGCAAGTCACTCAACCTTGAATGTCCCAGGAAAATCTCTAAGACTATTAAATCAGAGATGAGTTGACAAAGCATGCATCCATGGGAAGGTGTTTCTTACGACGAGGATATCATAGACCCAGGCCAGACTAAAAAGTGTCAACTCTTACACATAGTTTCAACAACAACAACAACTTGGAAAAAGGCTAGAAGAGGGGATCTCAATGATGAAATAACAGTTCATGTGAAAAAGATCTGAGAAGACAAAACTCTTGGGATTTTAGATAGCATTAGAGGGGCGCACCCCATTGAATGGCCATTGAATGATTCAACTATAGCACGTGAATGCAGAGAAGGATGGGAAGATTTCTATGAACTGATGAAATGGAGTAAACAGTACTAGAGAAACGATACAAATAATGAGCACAAAAATACAAACGAGAGAACAACCAAAAAAAAACCCTAACCAAAAAAATCCAACAAAACCAAATGCTGTGTAATTCTAATAACCAAGCTTGGCCCCAAAGACAACACAAGAAAATTCATCTCCCTTCCTCCTTTGCAGAGGTGGTGAACAACCGTGCATGGGACATTGCCCATATTCTCAAACTCAGCATTGGGGTTTTTAATTCTCTTTTTAAAAATTCTTCCTTACATAGGATGGCTCTAGAGTGGAAGTTGGGGAATGAGAAAGAGAACCTATTCCAAAACTAAGGTGATGTAAAAATAAAAGGTATCAAGAAAACATTGTTTAAGATAGGCAGTCTGCCTAGGATTTAGGAAGGTATGAGTCCTGTGTATTCTGCCCTGATCAATCACTTCTGGGGTTTTGTTTCTAGATATGAGGAAAGCCCTTGATTTGATAAACTGGACAGTGTCCAGAGGAGAAGGGCCTCATGCTTAAAGAAGTTTCAATTGAAGGATCTGAGAATGTCTAGGTTAAGGAAGAAAAGCATTAAGGGAACGCAATGACAGTTTTCAAGGATGTATGGATTTGGAGAGAGATCCAGCTCCTTGCTACTGACACCAAAAAGCAAAAATAAGAGCAATGAGTGGGAGTTGTGAAGTTCTAGATTTAAGGCTTGACATAAGGAAAAGCTGCTTAACAATTAGGAAAAAGAACCCCAAGTGGAATGAGCTGCCTTAGGAGGGCATTTTTCAGAGGAAGAAACTGAGGTCCAGAGAGAAAAAAAAATTCTCAGTCACTCAACAACTGAATGGCAGAGGCGGGTCCAGTTCTCCTGACCGCCAGATGAAGCATTCTTTCTAATCTTACAAACTCACAAAGTATGACAGGAATCTATGGATCTTCTCCATTTTCTTTGAAGGAGAAACTTAAGAAAGGGGAAGTGATTGAGTAAGGGCTGAGATGCCCAGGACTCCCCTCCCTGCATGCCCTCTCCAGCACTCACTCATCTCCATCCTCGATGATGGCTCCTAGGCGCTGAAGTCCATCTCGGTTAATAACTTCTCCGGCAAAGGTCAGATCTGGAGCCAGTAGTGCCAGGCGGCTGAGAGCTTCCCGCTTCACTTCCCGGTTTCCACTCTGCAGGGCATTCAGAAGTCTTTCTGCCTCTTGGTCCTATGGGGGCGGGAAGATGAGGGTAGGAGGATGTCTGACTTGGAGAGATGGGGGACCATCCAACTAAGAAACCCGAGGGAAATTCCAGGCCTTAAGAGTTAGGTTGGTACAGAGATGAAGAGAGACAGGCGCTTGGACTGCAGATGGGAATAGGGTATCAGTACCGGAGCAATGCCAAGGGAAAGGATGCTGCCGTTCTTGATCTCTGAGCGGTTCTGGAAGAGAGAAAAAAGGAGAAAGGTTGAAATGACTGAAGCAGCAACAAGTCAGATGTCCGAGGAGTCATCCATTAGTGAATGGGTCAGTGACCAGGGCAATGAGGAGTTTGTGAAGTGGTCAGTGTGGGGAGGGGGCTCAATCAAGGGGTTCAATGAGGTTCAATGGTCAATGAGGTCAGTGAAGGAGGAACTAGTGGGTGAGTCAGGGCTGAAATGAGGAAAGCAGCTGTGAGTCAAAGGACGGTTGTTATTGAAGGGCATCCATAAAGTCCATAGCTGAGTCAGGGGCGCTGGGGAGATGAGCAGCCCCGGGAGCCCAACAGGGGCTGCTCAGTGGGGTGTCGGGTAGGAAGGTGGTGCTCACACTCTCTGTGATATACTTCCGATGACCATCGGCGTACTGCAAAGCGTAGTGTTCGGGCTCGGTCAGGTTCCAGCTGCGGGGCGGGAGCTGCCTTAGCCTCCGTTCGTGCCCCTCCCACGCCCCCCCTCCCCTCCCACCCGAGTGCACCCCAACAAGAGGCGGAGGAACTCACGCGGTGCAGACCTCCTTCAGCACTGCCGCCAGGGGCTTGGCCTGCAGGGAGCAGGGGAGCAGTGGGTCACCCACCCCGGCCTCCGGGGGCGGGGGGATCAGTGGTCAGCCCCCCCGGAACAGCAGGGTTTGGGCACAATAGAAGGGCCCGGCTAAGGGATCGGGGACGTAGGGGCTGGGGCACCCTGAGCCGCTCTGGGCCTCAGTGGGCTTCTCTGTAAAATCGGGGGCTCCCCCGGGGTGGTTTCCAAGGTGGCTTCCGGCAGCCAGCCCCAGGACTCATGGCCCGGGAGTGCCAGGGGTGGGCGCGCCCAGGCTGGGGCGGGCCCGCGCCCGGGGTCAGGTGTGGGCTGGGGTTACCTGGTCCAGCTGGATCAGCTGGGGGATGGCCCCTGGCATCTGGATGGCGATCTTGACCACGTTCCTCGGGGGGGCCATGGCCCGCGCCGGCTCAGCCGCCTGCCGGACCGCGGGGGAAGGGTCAGCGCGGGCGGGGCCGGGCGCATTCCTGAGACGCGCCGGGGCAGGTCTGGTGGGCCCCGTCCTGCCCGCCCCGCCCCGGCCCGGCCCGGCCCGCGCGGGCCCAGGTGGGAGGCGCGGATCCCGCCGGGCCCCCGCACTCACCCGGCCCGGCCCGGCCCCGGCCCCGGCCCCGACCCGGCCCGCGCGGGCCCAGGTGGGAGGCGCGGATCCCGCCGGGCCCCCGCACTCCCGCCCCGACCCGGCCCGCGCGGGCCCAGGTGGGAGGCGCGGATCCCGCCCCGCCCCGGCCCGGCCCGGCCCGACCCCGGCCCCGACCCGGCCCGCGCGGGCCCAGGTGGGAGGCGCGGATCCCGGCCCGGCCCGGCCCGCGCGGGCCCAGGTGGGAGGCGCGGATCCTGCCCCGCCCCGGCCCGGCCCGACCCCGGCCCCGACCCGGCCCGCGCGGGCCCAGGTGGGAGGCGCGGATCCCGCCCCGCCCCGGCCCGGCCCGGCCCGGCCCGGCCCGGCCCCGGCCCCGACCCGGCCCGCGCGGGACCAGGTGGGAGGCGCGGATCCCGCCGGGCCCCCGCACTCACCCGGCCCGGCCGCCCGCCGCGACTCCCGGACGCCGCGTCCTTCCCCGGGGAGCGCCCGTAGTTCCGGGTTGGAGTCCCGGGGGTGGGACGCGCCGGGTGCGGGAGAGCTCCTGGGCTGGGCCGGCCAGCCCCGCCCCGCGCCCTCCAGTCACGGCGAGGCTGGAGCCCGGGCCAGCCAGGTGAGAAGGGAGCAGCCAGGGCCAGGCGGAGCACAAGGCACCAGCAAGCAAGCTCGTTCTCGGGGTGGGGGGATGGACCCCCTCCGCGGGCACAATTCCGGGGCCTCCCTTTCCCAGGAGGGGGCTGCCCTAGGTGCTGAAATGACGGCGGGCGCGGGGCAGCCTTAGGCACGGTTTTTATTCATTCAGACACTGTACAAATATTACAGGCAATCTCCTTACACTGCAAAAAGTATAAAAATAATCTTTATATAGGAATCTGTTCATTCCTGTAAATCTCTCTAAATCTCTTTTCCAACATCTACCTGGAGGCCAGGGATGGTACTTCTAGATGAGGCAGGGGCCTCCTCCTCCCAGCCCTGGGCTAGGCTCACACTGGGCCTCTCATTAACCTATCTGGAGCAGCAAGCAGGACACACGGGGGCAGGGGCATGGTCTTGGCAAGGGGCCGGTCGCATTCCTGCTCCATTCACAGAGAACGTGGCTTGGCTTCCCTTCTCCCCTCCACAAGTTTGCAGGACTCTTGACAGACTCCAGATGAGCCTGGTTCAATACTCAGGAAATTGGTTTGTCTGTATGGTTTTGCTTTTTCACACATGGGCATGTGTCCTCATCCTGGCCCTGGGCTTGGCCTTTTGGGCCTCGGGAGGGAGGAGCACGGGCATTGACTGGGAGGGAGATCAGGAGTAGGGTCTCATAGCCTTGGGGATAGGAACTAAGGTTGCGGTATCACAGGGGCAGCAGAGCCCGAGCTCTAAGATGTCTGGACACAAAAGGGAATATATGGGATTTCTGGCCCTAGGGAGAGACACATGACAAATGCTCTGGCTACCTGTTGCCAGAAGATAAACATCTTGGGGGGGGGGGGCAGACTGAAGAAAAGATGGATAAACTGGTCAGTGGAAGGGATAAGAAATCTGACCCTAATTGTGCCATTTGGAAAGGAGGGGATTGAAGGAGTCTGGTGGCTGGTCAGTCTGTATCCAGAGGAATCCTGAAGATGGTACACATGGGGGAAGAAGGAGGGACCAAAGCAACCCCAAGTCAAACAGTCTTGTCTGCACACGGCCCAGGGGCAGCCGCAGAGTCAGAGGTTGAGGACTGGCACATCAAAGAGGTCACAGACGCCTTCACTTTCATCCAGGTTGTAGATGTAGTCATGATCTCCAGGGGGAGGAGAGAGGCGGAGCAGAGGGGCAAACACTGTGGAGGAGAAAGCAGCTCAGGCCTGGCCTCTGGGCCAGCCAACACAGATGTTCTTGGATGATTGGTTAGAGTTGTGCCCCCTATCCCCCTCCACCAGGCTACCCCCCCATCCCCCCCCAAGCTACCCACCTTCTGAGGACATCAACTCCTCCAGCAGCCCGGAATTCATGCATTCTGGAAAGGAAAAGGCCATTTGGTATACACTCCTGCTCCCACTTCTGAAGTCTTATTGGGAGCCACAGGAAAAAACAGGAGGGTGATTGGGATAGGGCAAACAGGGACAAAGGGGTTCCTCTCCCTAGGGCCCTCTGAGTCACACAATACCCACTTGGTCCCTGTTCTGTTAGACAACTGCCTGGAAATGCTGTTAGTGCCAGACAGGTTCAATTTCTCCCTGAGCCAACAAGCTTAGGGAGATGAAGTGTAGGGAGCAAAGTCTGGGCCCAGGCCTCAACATCAAGGAGGCAGTTCTGGAAATCTTCCTGGGTCTGCTACCCTCAGTCTAACTGAGATGCCTTTCCCACCTCATAGATTCTAGGCCACTTAAGAACTTGAAAGGTTAGCACCAGAGGGCCAGAGAATCACAGACTTTGAGCTCAAAGGGACCTTAACTCTTTAAAATGAGGCCAAGAGAGAGTCAATGACCTGACTAGGGTCACCCAGAGAGGCTAAAGCAGGATTTAAACCCCAGTTCTTCCTGTGTCCACCCACTCCACCATTCAGCCTCAGCAGGGGAGACAGAGAAAGAAAGGCAACATTCCTAAAGAGGGACAATCGAGTCTCAGTGGGGTGGGACCCTACCTCTGGTTGGATCAAACATTTCCGACAGCTCTTTGGGAAGTTCCAGTACTGAAACAGAAACAGAGTCAGGCCCTTCACAGCCGCCTCCCTTCATGCTCTGGCACCACTACCACCCAGCAACCTCTAGGCCTGGGGTTTTCTGTTCAGTCCCCCTCCAAAACCTTTCCCCAAGTCATGTTATTGCTGATGGGTCTCAAAGCCACCTTCAGCAAACAGCCATCAAAGGGGCCACATCAATTCAAGTCAGTCCAATGCCAGCCAAGTTGGCCTGAGCCCCAGTTCTGCCCACTCCTTGTTCTCATTTCTTTCTCCAGTCTGGCTCTCACCAGGACAGCTGGTGGGGGTGGAGGAAAGAGAATCCTATCTCCTTTCTCCTCAATGCCTGCACAGGTTTCCTCACATACTTCCCTATGTCTGGAATCCCCTTCCTGCTGAATTCCTCCCGTCCTTTTTCTCCAACTTCCTTTGTCACCACCTCCAGGAAGTCCCAGAAGGGATGTACTTGGTTTGGATCTCACACAGCATTCTGGTCCTCACTCCTCTATCAGGGTGTCCTGGGCCACACCCCTACCTGGTCTGTGAGCTCTCTAAAGGCAGTGACCAGTCTTCCAGAGCCTTATTATGAGTACAACACAGGGATGGGCCTGGACTCAAATGTGGTTCTGAGTCTACACTGCCTCACAGTCCCAGCTGAGCAAGTCACCAAACCTGTTTCCTCATCTATAAAAATGAGAAGGTAAACTTCTCTTCCTGTTGATATTATTGGGGTAGCTTAGTGAATTAAAGGAGGAAATGATGGAAAATGCAAACTGTCACCCAATGGGAAGCAGGATGGTCATTCCTGTGACTGGCCCAGAGTTGCCAAGGACCTATCTTCCAGTCTGAGGCTTGACTTCTCAGAGGACCCCCAAATGCCCAAAGAAGACTAGCTTTCTAGGACCCTTGGAAAATTTCCCCCCTTGTGGCCTGTGCCACCAGGAGGAAGGGTTCTGTGGAATTTACATAGGGTAAGAACCAAAGAAAGACAAAATTCCAGGAACAAGAAGAGTACTGTGGACACCAGGCAATCTGAGTTCTAATCTTGGTTCTGCTACAATTCAGTCATTTCACTCAACGGTCTTGTTTACTTTTCTGTAAAAGGAAGGGCCTAGACTAGACCTTCTTGATGTCTCTTTCAGTTCTCCCATACTTCACAAGATTCTGAGAAGCAGGAGGCACAATGAGCAGTCTCTTGTCTTCAACCCAGCTAAGAAAATACTCACTGCCTGTAGGATCCGGCTTGATTGGCTCAAAAGAGGTAGAAGGGTTGGGCAAAATGGAGCTGCTGTCCAAGGAGGCTGAGGACTGGAGTGGCCGGGTGTCCAGGGCAGCAGTGGATGCAGTGCTGAGGGGACTGAGGATACTGGCATCCTTGTTTTCTGTCCCAGGGCCACTGCTGCTTCCTGCAACTATACCCCCAATCCCCACCAATAGAGATTAGGTCAGAGGGTGACATCCTCAAAGCAAGAAGCCCCCCAAAGTCTCTCTTACCAGACTGAGTTAGTCTGTGGCCCCAAAAACGGTAAAGATGAGGGAAATGGGACAACTGAGAATCTAGAAAGAAGCCAAGCCTCAGAGAGTTTGGGCTTAAAAGATACAGCCCTGGAAGATCTTTCATTACTGGTAACAGTTTTCAGGACAAGACAAATATTTAGGTCTCTAAAATCTAAACAATGTCCTGAATCTTAACATGAATACCACTAGGGTAAGCATAAAGGGTTCTGAAATTCAGCAGCACAAGTAATAATTCCCACCGGAAGAGGCCATTTGAGGAGCCTGGAGGCAATAATCCCCAAACATGAGTGGAGGCACTGTGCCAGGAAGGCCAGGATGGATAACCTGGAGAACTTGAGAGGCTTTACCTAGTTTAGAAAGCTGAGGGCATAAGTCCTGTCTGAATATCTGCACAATTGGCCAAGAAGGGTCAGGCTTATTCAATATGCTGGAATCACCAGGGCCACAGGAGTAGAAGATTTAGAAGAAAAAATCTCTAACCCTCAGAGACAGCCCAGAGTATAATGGGCTGCTTCATCAGATCACATAGTGATCTGATCACCAAAATACTGCAAGTTTTCTCCAGTCTCAGGGGAGCTGGAAAGCATAAGTTCTCAACCAAGATTGTGTGAATCTGTATGTTTGTTGTTGTTTTTAATATTTTGCTAACATATAATTGGGAGAAAAATAAAATATGTATTTTAAAAAATATTTTGCTAACAATTTCAATCTAAGTGGTTTCCTTGGTAATCCTACATGTCTTATTTTATGCTCTAAAATAAAGATTCTGATGATGAGACCTTTGGTCTTCCCTAGACTACCTCCAAAGAAATTCAAGACATATACAAAAAGGCTTAGATCCCCTACTGTCATGGAGACTTTTCTGCCCAGAGTTAAGAGGCTGGACCGAAGATTTAGTACCTAATACAATCAGAGAGGTTCCATGTCTCCTTGATCTTATCTTCCATTCCTCTGTCCTGTCTAACCTAGAACAGGTTCCTTCCTCCCTCCCTCCAGTCCCTCTCACCTGGGCTGGCTTCTGGCTGCCCAATGCCATTCTGGTCCTGGGTACTGGTCGGAGTGGAAGGGCGAGGGCTGCTAGGGATTGAGGTCTCCTGGTGCTGAGAGGGTACTGGTCTCGGCTGTGGAGGGGAAGGAATGGCTGCCTGGCACTGAAGGAGATCCTCGGGCGGAGGCACAGGGACCACCACAGGGGGAGAACTCCATGCGTCCTTGTTCACCAGCAGCACATCGATGGGGCCACTTGTACTCCTCAAGTGGATCTGATACTTCTTCTGCCCATTTAGACCCTAGGGAGCCAAAGAATTTGGCTCAGAGGTGACAGCAAGGGCGACTGGAGAGAAGAGCCTGGCCAAGAGGAGAGGCTCTGCCTCATGGGCTCAAAGCTCAAGGACCCCCTTTCAGCCAGCCCCCGGTATCCTCACTCCACTTCTGCTGCTGGATCACCAGTTCTTGCTACGCATGACCTCCCTACTCCACCCACCCCATTCCTGACTTATCAGCTCCAGCAGCTGGAGCTCTTTCTGGCCTATATGCCCTCCTCCTCTCTCCAAAATGCACCCACCTCAGGGACTGGCACTTCCAGACTGGTACCTGATGGAGCCCGAATGGCCAACAGAGTGTCCCCTGGAACACAGATATTAAGTTTGGGTTGAAAGTAAGACCACTGTGTGCAAAGACTGAGGGCAGGAAAAGGGTAAAAACCACAACAGGTAGAATATGGAGGGAGATATGACCACTACACTGCCACCTCACCCCACAAAAATTAGTTCTGGTGTCTTCGGGGGAGGCTGAAACTTCTCAGTCTCTTCAGGGAAAGGGTCCTAACTACCATGAGAAAGAAAAATCCTGAATCAATGAAGGGGGTCTCCCAAGTATGGCACACAAGAGATACATGGTGTTTGTGAACTCTGGTCCTATTTTCCAGAAGTTCCCTTCTGGGTATAAGCTTTCATTCTGTATTGACTGGAACTCAAAATTCAAGACCACCCCGGTCCCCATGGTCTGAGATTAAATTACCTAAAACCCAACCAATCTGGAGCAAGCCAAAGCTAAATGATATACATCAATCTCTAAAATAGCTGTATGTCACCAGTGGCAGAACTCAATTTCTGCCTTAGCCTCTCAAGTATCCAGGACATAGCCAGGATCACCATACAATGAAATTCAAGCCCAGTAGGATCAGGTCACACCAAATCAGAGAGTCAACAGTCTCTCCCAAAACATTTCCCAAGTCTGCAGAGAGGACACCTCTGCACAGAGAAGACTGAACTCATGCTGAGAATAAATGATAGGGAGGCAATTAGAAACAGTTGGCCCCTTTGCTGAGGACTGCTTCCTTATCAAATACTTTAACAAGCCACTCTCCCAGCATTTAAAGTCACAGCCAAGGTCAAGGTCCAACCCCTGGGCCCCAAACCAGCCAAGGCCAAAATGAGAACAGAATTCAACTTTCTCTTTCCCATCTGGCTCACCATCCAACTGTCCCAGCTAAGCTACAGACATCCTCCATGACAGATGGTACCATATAATGAAAACAATAAACTAAGGGTTAAGGGGGCCTGGTTTTAAAACCCTGTACCCCCCATGAAATTGAAATGTGGCCTTAGGCAAATCACTTCCTCAGCTACAGAAATGATGGAGTGTTATACTGGAGTCAGGTACATGTGAGTTCAAATTTGGCCTTGCATACTCACCAGCTGTGTGACCCTGGGCAAGTCACTTAATCTGTCTGCCTCAATTTAGTCCCAAGATTATTTTAAGGATAAAATGAGATATTTTTAAAGTCCGATATAAACAATAGCTATTATCAATATGACTGAAGGAGGCAGGGCTAGATAATGCCCCCTCCAATATCAGGATCTGAGGCCCCTCCTGGCTCTATGTTCTACAATAACTGAAGGGGAGTCACAAGTAGTGTTCCCACTCTGTATCCTGAGTTACAAATGATGGAGACCCACAAACAACAACCTCCATCCAACAGTCAATGCTGCTTAGTCACCCATTACCTGACAGGAGCTCACAGTGACCACCAGTATCAATCATGGAAGAGTGTAAGGTCACTTCACAAAACTAGCTTTCTCCACCCACAACATGACCTTGTTTATAGTTATGTCACAGTCTTCACAAGGACAGCTGGCTGGAAGATCATGAAGTGTCCAATAAATGGGGTCCCCCAGGAACTCAAGGACAACCTCCCAGTTCCTTCCCCTAGGCAGAACAAAGAGGAAGAACTTTCCTTGGGCAAGAGCAGCAGCTTCCACCCCCTCTAGTCACAGCCCTACCACCTCTGCCAGATCACTACATTCTGTACTATAAACCACAAAGTTGCCACAGCTGCCAAGAGGTCAGTCCTCTGCTTTTCACCACATTAATGACCCTTTCCTCCCACACCTGCTTGGGTGAATGGAGGTTAGGGGGTGGGGGGGAAGGGGGGAGTGAGCATTGAGAAAGGGGGCACTCAACCCTCCAGATCTGCTCACTCCCTGCCCAAGGGGACCACTCACCCGTGAAACATTTGCAGATATCCTCATGAGTCACATATGCTAAGGTGCCAGGGGTTAAGGAAAAGAGTCAAAAAGTTTGCCTGGAGGATTAGGCTATGAAAACAAGTTAAAGAGAATGACTATTCCCTCCTTCTAGCTCTGGAGCTCCACATGGTACTGAAAGGAGAGGTTCAGAAATTCTACAACTGAAAGAGCAGCTCAGTGAAGCTGAGATTACAGCTCCCTGCTACAGGCCTTTGCCTCCGATTGAACCCAGACATGGGTCCAGGTCACCTCCCAATGCCTCTCTGAGAAAGAAAGTATTGACAAGTTGAATCCGAATGGGAAGAGGATCTGAGCAGGAGAGACAGTGACAAGAAGCCATCAGAAATGGCCTTAGATCAGGGAGATGTGCTGTCAGAATTAAGCCAGTAACCCAGGGGATGCAACAGATTGAGGAAATGACAGGAAAGGGAACAGTTGGGGGACCAACACTTGAGAGCTAGGGCCAGCCTTGACTGAGGACTTCCTGAAGCATGGCATGAGGGCACATCGTTCTGGAGCCAGGGTCCCAGCTAAACCTTTTGAGTGAATTCCCCTCTCTAGAGCTCGGTTTCTTGAGGAGTAAAAGGGAGATGATACCTATACTACCTTCCTCTCTCTGTGTTGTTGAAGGGAAAACATTTTGTAAACCTGAAAACCCTAGAAAACAGGAAGCATTAGTATTAGTATTGTTATTTTAGTCTACTTTCTTTTTTTAATTATTCTGCTACATTCTATCTTTGTTTGCCAACACCCAAAACCCTACCGGGTGTGGTCTGACTGTATCTCTCTATTTCTGAAGCCAGGCTTGTCTTTCTTGCCCAGCCTAGATAGTTGTCTTCCTAATCCCTGAGCCTGGCAGCCCTGACCTCACTGACCTGGCTGTGAATGCCACTCTAGATACCCACAGCTGTCTGACTTTGGCCAAGGTAGCTCAACTCTCGGGGCTTCAAAATTTTTCCCCGTTGCTAAATGTAGATGATTCTTCTAGTATACCCTCGCAGGCCTGTTTCTTTAAAAAGGCACTCTAAAAACCCTAAAGATCAGTTGCCAAAACGGCAACTACGATTCTGTGTGACCCAGGATTGTGAATGGGGAAAGAGGGGACGGGAAGAAAAGAGGGAGAGGGAGAGGGAGGCCCTGGAAGGATATCAATTGTTCTGCACATCCTCAGTGACGTTCCGGATGCTCTGCTGGACCCACACCTTGTGCTGGTCCAGCTCCTGCTCCCGCTGCTGGAGCTCCTCGATTTCAGCCTTCAGTTCGATGAGCTTGTCCGCTATCTCCCTGGTGTTACATCCAGGTCCCACTCCCCTGTGTGCATCGGGCCCGGGTGGGGGGGTGAGTGAGGCGGCCCCCTTCCAAAGGCTCTGCCTGCACCCCCGGGCCCGCCCCTTCCCCCCGGGGCCCAGCGCTCACTTCCACTGGATGCTGTTCTTGGACTTCTTCTCGATGAGCCCGATGCCTTCCAGGACGTTGGTGATGTCGTAGATCCTCCGCTTCTGCCGGACCGCCAGGGTGTCCGCCGCCTGCAGGGTGCAGAGGGGAGGCGCTTCAGCCGCGGCCCGGGCCCCGCGCCCGGGGGCTCCCCGCCCCCACCCCCGCGGCCGGCGGCCGCACTTCCGCCTTCCAGGCCCCGACCCTCCCGCTACCGCGCATGTTCGAGCCCCGCCGGGGCGCCGGGGCCGCCGGGCCGAGGCGGCGGCGGGCGGGGGGCTGCCCGGCCCGGCCCCGCGCCTCGCCGCCCCGCGCCGGCCCCGCACCAGTTTCAGGTCCAGGACGCCGTCCTTGGCCTCCTGCAGCAGCGACACGAACTTGGTGGTGAGCAGCCCCAGGCTCTTCTCGTGCCGGCTCGGGGTCCCGGGAGGCGGCGGCGGCGGCGCCTGCGGCCCGGACTCCGCCATGGCAGCCTGCCTCCCTCAGCCCAGGCCAGGCCGGCGCCCGCCGCCCGCCGCCGCCACTTCCGCTTCCGCCGCCCCGCGCCCGGCCGGCAGCCGCCGCGGCGCTTCCGCCCCCTGCTTCCGTTTGAGCGCGGGCTCGCGGCGGCGGGGGCGCGCTGCGCGTGCGCGAGGCGTGCGTGCGGGGGCGCGCTCCCCTCCCAGCCGGACAGCCGCAGGATTCCAGGGATCGTGGGGAAAGGCTCCACCTCCACGGCCGGCGAAAGCAAGCCAAGGCGGAGCTCCAGGGGGTCGGGCCGGGGGACACTCCCTGGAGTCGGGAGGACCTGAGTTCCAATCCGGCCCCAGACGCTTAGGAATGACCTGGCTGTGTGGCCTTGGCCAAGCCACTTAACCTACCCTTTGCCTTGACAAAACCTAAAAACAAAAAAAAAGGGTGCCCCCTCTTTCAATCAAGTCAGCCAGAAAGTGTGCGGGACCCGAGGTTTGCCCTGAGTCCTGACGTTTAAGCACCTACTCTGTGCCCTGTACTACTTGGACCCAGGAAGACCCAAAGTTCAAATCCAACCTCGGACATTTTGTGTGCCTGGTCAAGTCGCTTTACCTCGGTTTCCTAAAGTGTCAAGTGGGTATTATAATACCAACTTCCCAAGGCTCTTGTGAGAAAACTAAATATTGTGTAAAATGTTTTACAAACCACTATGCACATGCCAGCTGTTATAACTTTCATCTCCTCATTTGCAGCTCTCATGGCCATTGCGCCTATAGCCCCCCCCCTTTTTTTTAGGTCTTTGTAAGGCAAATGGGGTTAAGTGGCTTGCCCAAGGCCACACAGCTAGGGAATTATTAAGTGTCTGAGGTCACATTTGAACCCAGGTCCTGTGCCACCTAGCCACCCCCAAGGCTGTCCCTTTTCCACACCATCTCTAAGTCTAGATTGGATTTCTCTAATGAAATGTTTGTCAACCCCCCACCCCACCCCCACCCTCCAGTCCCAGGGACCCTCTGGTCCCCTCTTCTCTCAGTCCCTAGAACTGTTTTCTGCACAATCCAATCCTAGGGTCCCACTTGTTGGGGGCTGGGCATGATGGCGTGTTCCCCCAACCCAAGATTCCCCTTCCCTCTGGTGGCCCTCCACTTATACTGCTTGGAGCTCATATATACAGTTATTTGCATAATGTCCTACCCCATTGGGAAGTAAGCCACCTGAGAATAAGGACCTGATCTTTGGGGTTTTTGTTGGGGGTTTTTTTTGCCTTTCTTTGTATCACAAGTGATAGCACCATGTCTGGCCCAAAGTTAGGTGAGAAAAGAAAGGTATGTGTGGGGTGGCAGAGGAGCAAAGAAACAATGAAAGAAAATGTATTAAAAGAAAGAAGAGAAAAAGAGTGACACTCTACTGAAGAGATTACTGGTACTTCAGATGGAGATAAAAATCAGCAGCTCTCCTTTCCATTTTCCTTCTGTGTGAGGAGGGGTGAGGGGTGGGTTTGGAGGCCAGAGGCACAGAAAAAAGAGGCATTCCCCTTAGTCCTGGCTGAAGTTTGGTCTATGCTCATAACAGGCCACTTCTCGTGTTTTGTACCACTGAATTTATCCAAACATACCTGTTATGATGCCCAACCCCTGCTGCCAAATGGATCTCCCCTGTCTTCTCTGCCCCCACAGGGTGGGGAATAGTTATTCCTAGGATTTTTTTTTTTTTGCTATGGTTACCACAGGTAAGGAAAGAAAGGATGGAGATATTAGGGAGTGATGGGAAATAGAACTCATGTCTACCCCCTTCTATTTCTCTTCCCACTCCCAGCTATTTCCTATACCTGAACTCCCACTAAACCCTAGGAGGAAGACAAAGTATACCTTGGAATCCCCTGGGGTCCATTTGGAAAGGAAAGGGGGGGTGCCCAGGGCACAGAGCTGGGGGCCAGAAAGCCAGACTTTGATGGACACTGGAGGGTGTTAAGTGGCTAGGATGCTACCACTTCCCTGGAGAGGGCATAGACATGTAGGGTATAACTGTAACTGGCACAAATTTGGGTGCTAGGGATGGCTCTCAGGGCTCTCCCCATCCCCCTTATCTAGACATTATAGATTATCCACAGGGCATTTCCGAGTAGCTCCAGTGTCCATCCCTTCACCTTCCATCCCTCCTCCACCCCCACCTCCCTCAACACACACTCCTCCCTCCATATCCTGAGTAGGCTGGGCAGGAACTGAGCCGCCCCAGAGGAGCCTGCCTGGAGAAGAATCCTCTCCAGCTTTTAAAACGAGCTAAGCTGAGCTTCCATAACCAAGCTTGAGTCATCTCCGCCGCCATCTAGACTCAATTCCAATACCAGATCCAGCGCACCCCCCACCTCTTGAGCCATGGGTGTGGATACAGAGGAAGAACAGGAATCTGGAGTCGCCCAAGGTAACGGGGTCACTCTGGGATAGGTGGGCATGGATGGATGGATGGCCTCAGATGTTCCCAACACTTGTAGACAGCCTTGGTGGGGAGTGGAGGTGGTCTTGGGATTCTCAGCCACCTATCATCTAATAAAGGTGGTGGAGTGAGAGGGTGGGCTCCAGAACCAGAGAACTTAAGTTTCTGTAGACCATGTGTCTCTCATGACCTTTTAAGGCCTCAGTTTCTCATCTATAAACTGTGGGGTTGAACTCAATGACCTTTAAACCCTAAAGACTATGTTGCTTTGATTCCCCCATAAGTGATCCATAACAATATGGCATTTAAAGATTATAAAGTCCTACTAACTTACCCCCCCCCCCCAGCATTAGGGGAAACTAGGAGTGGTTATTATAGTTAAAACTGACCAGGTCAGGGCCCCTGCTTCTGAGATCCCAGATTCAGTGACTTCCTGTTAGGGACAAGAGATGGAAACAGCTGAATCCTCTTCCTGCCTCCCCTCCACCCCACTCCCATCCCCCTAAGCAGACTCTGAGTGGCCAGAACTAGAGAAGGCTGAAAGGTTGGCCAGAGGGGCAGCTCTGAAATGGGCATCAGGCATCTTCTACAGCCCCAAGCAGCTGACCAGGCTGGACCAATACCGAAGCCGGGAAGCCCAGAGAATGTGCTCCATCGAGTCCCGAATCAAGGTAGGGAGAGGCTTGAGGCTGGCTCCTCCCTTAGAGCCATCATTCATGGCCCCCATCATTCCCAGTTTGTCCCAGGTCCCCCCTTTTCCCCAATTCTGCCAAAGGACCATTCCCCACCCCTATTGGTATCGTGCTCTGGGGAACCTTCTCTGCCCCCTCCATTGCAGGGCACCACCTGCCACTGATGCTCCCAAGCTCTTTCCCCACAGTCTACTGTACAGTCATACTTGGAGAGTGTGCAGACAGGCCTTGAACAACTAGGCCTGGCACTGAAGGAGGTCCAGGAGGCTCGGGAGGCCCTGTCAGAGGCCGAGGGGGCACTCAGGAGCCAGGTTGAGGCTACCCACACCCTAGAGCCTCTTCGGGAACTGGCAGATCAGCATGGGCAGCTGCAGGCAGTGACACTTCTACTGCCCCGACTCTTGACAGGTGAGTAAATGGGAGAAGTTTCAGAATGCCCCTGGACTCAAAAGTTAAAGAGTGAAAGAGACTCACCTTTGATCTGATTCAATACAAAGCAAATGGAGACCCAGGGAGTTGATAGCATAGTGAGGATCCAAACTCAGGTCTTCTAATCTCCAATCTAGTATTTTTTTTATTATTTTAGATTATTTTACTGATACAAATATATGAGGGATATCATTTTGATTAAGTATTAAGTGTGAAAAATAAATTGAAAACAGCACCAAAGACTAAACCCAGCTACACAAAACTCCACTGAGAGCACAAGAAAAAATGAGGGAGTAGGAAGGGTGGGTTATTTATCTTGAGAAGCCTTAGAGCTATTTTATTTCCAGATATGTGAACTCACATTCTTCTACTACACCACTAGGGTGAAATTAACAGCAGACAACAAATTGGAAAAAGCGGTCCTCAAAATTGATCCGTGAATTTTACATAAAATTTACCACATTTTCTTAACTATATTACAGTAAGAATGCTATTCCATTGAGTTCAGTATAGGAATAATTAAAGCACCTTTTAAAAATTATATAATGGGGGCAACTAGAGTGGATAGAGCACCAGCCCTGGAGTCAGGAGGACCTGAGTTCAAATATGACCTCAGACACTTAATAATTACCCAGCTGTGTGGCCTTGGGCAAGCCACTTAACCCCATTGCCTTGCCCCCAAAAAACTTCAAAAAAAAATTACATAATGTAATGTCAGCCATAAAATTACAATTCTTAGTACTTTTTAAGCTTGTTACAAAGTAACTAAACATCCTCATCCTCAAAATGAGGATCCATGACTCTTGTTTACATAATGAATATTAAAATAACAATTTTTTTGAAACTGACCCAATTCTGTTTCCTTTCAGTATTTTCCTTGAATCAATAAAAGTTTTACAACATGCCAGACATATTCAACATATAAAATTATTCAACCAAGGATCTGTTTCTCAGCCAAGGAATGCTACTCTTGTTCATTTCCTAATTCATAAAAATTAAAAGTATCTCATGTATTTGAAGGTGATTATGTAGCTTTAGTGAAAAGATGCTACTTAAATATTAGTTAGGTAGTACAGTAGACTGGGCTTAGAATCTGGAAGACTTCTAAATTCAAATCTGACCTCACACACAAAGTCACTCAATTGTCACATCACTATTTGTCTAATTTCCTCATCTGTAAAATGAAGGAAATGGCAAACCACTTCAATATCTTTGCCAAGAAAACCCCAAATGGGGATCACAAAAAGTCAGACACGATTGATAAATGACTGAACAAAATGCAAATATTGCATTTAGAATTAGGGTATTTTCCTACCATCTGCTGTGACTGTTGGCTTCTAATAATCCCCAAACCACGTTTACTGGATTATGAATTTTATGTTACAAGATCTCACTGTGGCAAAAAAAAAACCCTTAAAAAAAGAAGGGATAGAAAGATTTGGAAAAATTGATGAGTGGACTGCACCTAGGAGATATCAAGTGCAGTCCACTCATCAGTTTTTCCAAATCTTTCTATTCCTTCTTTTTTTTAAGGTTTTTTTTTTTTTTGCAAGGCAATTGGGGTTAAGTGGCTTGCCCGAGGCCACACAGCTAGGTAATTATTAAGTGTCTGAGGTCGGATTTGAACTCAGGTACTCCTGACTCCAGGGCCCATGCTCTATTCACTGCGCCACCTAGCCACGCCCTTCTCAAAACTTCCCACACCTCCCTCTCCCTTTCTGAGTTAAGAACTTTGCCATCATAGCTCACTAAAGATGAATCTTCCAACTGAGGCTATCTGCAGTACTGCGTCTTTTCCTGTTCTTCTCATCTTGGATCACTCAGATGTATCTTCAACTATCTCCATCCATCTTTTCATGAAGCAGTGGCCTCTTTGTTAAGGCCAACATTTACATATACAGATGATCCCATTCCATACTGTTTTCTCCAGAAGATAGCTTCCTCTATCATCCATACTTAATCTTCAAATATTCTTTGCTTCCTGATTGCATCTCATCTACCTACAAATATACACATGTTGATCCCATCCTCAAAAACTCTTTGTCAGTTCATACCATTAGCAGATGAATAATTAAAATCCTTGAGAATGAATGTACAACATATGCTTCTACTTCCTTTCCTTTTTCTTTAGACTGCCTCATCATTCAACATCATCCAACAGCACTCTCCAAAGTTACTAATGATCTCTGAATTGCCAAATCTTGGATCCTTTCCTCAATTCTTAGTCTTCTTGATCTCTCTGCAGCCTTTAAAATTGGCAGTTATCCTCTTGACATTCTCTTCTCTCTAGTTTTTCATTTAAACTGTTCTATCTTGGTGGTTCTTTTAGTTGTTTGATCCTTTTCAGGCTCCTTTGTTGGTCCTGATTGTTAAACCATGAGAGTCACCTGCTTCTCTTCCCCATCTCTGATATTTCAATTAGTGATCAGCTAGATAGTTTCAATTATCACTTCTGTGCTGATGACTCAGATCTACTCGTCCAGCTCTGCAATCTCTACCAACTTCCAGTCTTATTTCCAACTGCCTAGTGGACATCTCAATTTGGATGTCCTCTCAATCAACATGTCTAAATCTCTTATCTTTCCACTCTCCAAACACTCCATTCTACCTAATTCCCTCACTACTGTTAATAGTAGCACCATCCTCCCAGGCACTCAAGCTTGAAACCTAGATATCATCCAGTCACTTGCCAAGGCCTATCAATTTTTACAAAATTGGGTAACTTTTTTTCATCTTATTCTGCCACTACCATCCTGGTACCGGGCCCTTATCACCTAATGCTGAACTATTGAAATAACCTCCCTAGTCCAGTCTATATTCCATTCAGTGATCAAACTGATGTTCCTGAGATATCATATCTCTATTCAATAAATTCTAGTGATTCTAGTGACTTCCTATTATGTTAAGAATCAAAAAGAAAAAAAAAGAATCAAAAAGAAAATCCTCCATTTGGCTTCTAAAGCCCTTTATAACCTAACCCTTCTTAGCCCTTCAGTTTTCTTATGCCCTTCACATATTCTGGGATCCAATGACACTGGACTCCTTTCTATTTCTTGCATATAACACACCATATCCTGACCCCATGCAATTTCACTGGCAGTCTTCCATGCCCAAAATATCTCTCATCTCCACCTTTTAACTTCCTTGGCTTCAAGTCTCATCTGAAGTCTCACCTTCTGCAAGATACCTTTCCAGTCTTCTTTAATCCTAGTGCCTTCCCTCTGTGTATTTAAGTTTGTTTACATATAATTGTTTGCATATTGTCTTCTAATTACATCATGAGCTTGAGAGCAGGGACTGTATTGGTTTTTTGTAACCTGAGTTCTGATATCATTCAACTGAAAATGCTCATTCCAAAATTACCAATGCTTTCTTGATTGCTAGATCTGTTTGATTATTGCTTTTAGTAATCTCTCTGCAGCATCTGAATATTGTCGACTACTTCTTTTGGAATATTTTTGCCCCCTCATTTTCTTGCCTTTCTCTCTTGGATCTCTTATCTGACCTCTGTTTCTCAGTCACTTTTGATGAATCTTCGTGAGAACTTCGGAGTATCCTCCAAAGCTCATCCTAGGTCCTCTTTTCACCTTTGCTGTCTTATTTGGAAATTTTTCACTAGCTGTTTTTTCTTTTTTTTTTCTTTTTGCAAGTCAAATGGGGTTAAGTGGCTTGCCCTAGGCCACACAGCTAGGTAATTATTAACTGAGACCGGATTTGAACCCAGGTACTCCTGACTCCAAGGCCGGTGCTTTATCCACCGCACCACCTAGCCGCCCCCAGCTGTTGTTTCAATGATAATTTCTATGCAAATGATGCCCAGATGTATTTTTTCAATTCTAGTTCCTCTTAAGATCTCCAGGCTCTTTTTTCTCAACTCTTGACGGACCTTTCAAATTAGCTTTCCCAGAAGCACCTGCAACACAGTCATTTCTTCCAAAAACATCATTTTCTCGTGGTAGCCTGTAGTGAATGCCTCCCACTATTCACCAAAAACCAGGATGTGACGCTCATTTTCTGCTCAGCTTCTAAATCTGTGGCAAGGCTGCATCATCCCCTCACCATAACGGGGAAACGGGAGAGGCAAGAACCTTGGGTCTCTCGCACCTTCCCCCCACCCTGCCTACGCCAACCCCGTCCCTTAGTCGTTGCAATAAGTCGTTGCTGCCGTTGGCCCCGGAATCCCGTTCTCTTCCCTGAATTCGGCAATCCTGTTATTCCACAGAACCCCACGCGGAACAGTAACGGTAGGGAAGGGCCACCCACTGCCTCGTTCTTTCTACTGGGTTATGATGCTCTTGGGCTTCAATCTTGATCAAGTCACTCACCCCTTACCCAATCAGTTGTTCTAGACGGAAGGAGCCCAACCTCAGTGAATGAGGAGCTTGTTGAAGAGAGTTATGGACCTTGCTAAAGTATGACTCATCCACAAACTCAGTGTTTGGTTACTTTAAAAAAAAGGTTTTGGGTTTTTTTTTTCATTTTCAGCTGGAGTTTAATGTTTGTCACACTGAATTTTACCAATTGGGAAATGGAGGCACAGAGCTAGACAGTGATATAAATGTTCAAATGTCACATAACTGGCTCAGGACTGAGCTGAGGTTCTGATGTCCAGTCTTTTTTAGAGACTTCTTAGGGACTTACTAATCCACTGTTAACTACTTTTCTTCATAGTACCTGAGGCAGTGACCAGAACCCAAGCCCTGATCAAGGGCAATTGTTTCCTGGAGGCCTATGAGGTCCTACGGGAGCTGGAGCAATTACGGGATGAGGTGTTGGACCCACTTGGGGGACCTGAGCTGCCCCTCTTTGAGGGTTTGACAGCTCTGGGGGAGGAACTGGGCCTAGCTGTGGGGAAGGCTGTAGGTTCAGCTCGGCAGCTGGCTCGAGATAATCCTGCCCTGTTAGTAGCTGCAGTGCGAGTAGCCGAGTTTGAGGAGGAGAGAGATGCCCAGTTCCTGTCACCATCCCCTGGGCGTCCCCGAGCCTGGCGGCAGCAGTGTCTTAAAGCCCTTCAGAGGGCCCTCGAGAAAGCCTACTTTGAGGTGCCAGCCCCTTCTCCCCCAGCCCTGGCAGGACACCTGGCAACTCTTCAAGAAGCTCTACCTGCTGAGCTGGCCCTGGCTGAGTCCCTCGTGGCGCCTTGCTGCCCTAAAGATTATGGTGTGGTGAAGCTGTGGGCTCACACCTTGCACCAAGGCCTCTGCCAGCACCTTCGTCAGCTTCTGGACCGGGAAGACCTAGGCCTCCAGGATATCTTCACCTTGTTGCATTGGACCCTGCATATCTACCCAGGGTCAGTGCCAAGCCAATGGTGGAGACAGGGACATTTTGGGCAGGGAATCAGAGGAGCTAAGTGTAAAGCCAACCCTACAGTGTTGCACAGTTACAAATCCTCCAATTTTCCTCAGCCCTGAGATGATGGGTCATGATGACCTTGGACCTGAGGCAGACATCTCCAAGCTAGAACCTTTGCTCTCCCCGGAGACTGTGGAGCAGTTAGAGAGAATGTACACAGAAAAACTGAAGGTGAGGATGGGAAGAAATGGGACCCCTGGAGAGACATGTTCTGGCTCCATCCCACATGGCACATTTTTCTTTCTCCAGCTCTTGATGTCTCTAGATATTTCTTGGCTTTCTTTGAGGGCTCATATAAGGTTCAGACGAAATGCAACACTTGTCTTTGTGGAAAAGATGCAGGAACAGTACAACTAAGTTAGGCAATGAGAAGAAACATAGCTGTATTTGAAAGCAGCAAGATAGAAATGAAAAGGACATAGATCTGAGGGTCCAGAGACCTGGGTTCTAATTCTTGCCTTCAGTCAACACTAGCTTTGGGACTTAAAGTAAGCAATCTCCTTCTCAAGTTAGTTTTCTCATCTTTAAAATGGGAATGATTGCTTACTTTCCATGGTTGCTGTGAGGAAAAGGGTTTTGTAAATGATCAAATATTGTAATTTATTAGATTAGAAAAGGGCAGAGTAAAAGGAGTAAGAGAAAAAAGCCCAAGTTGTCTGATTTTTGTATTGTACTTTAAGCATGCTGTAGTTGAAAGTTTTTGAGTTAAAATTCTGTCTGCTGGCTGGTTCTTGTCCTTACTGAGAATCACCGAAACATCACTACTATACTAGAGACATGTTAGAGTGTGTCAGACATGGCTGATGAGGCCAATATGAGCTTAGAATGCTCTACCAGATTGGATACAAATAGTCCATGTGAACATTTGAGGTTCAAATTCTGTCTATGTGATGAGTTTTCTCTGTAAAATGAAAGGGTTGGCCTAGATGACTTTCCAACTGGTTATTGGCCATAATTTGAAAACAAACTCATAGGATCTATAGAAGGGACACTATTGACTAGTCCAGGGTCTCACTGAGAGAAGCTCCTACAGATATGATTTCTGGGCAGTCAGCCTGCCTCTGCTTAAAGTTCAATGAGGGTACAGCCCATTGCACTTTGGGAGAGCTCCCCATGCTAGTAGACAACTAATCCTTAGGAAGCTGGGGCTAGTTTCTTCTAGGAATACTTTTTCTTCCTAGAGGGTATATATGTGTGTGGAATGGTATATATAATCTACATCCTCTTTATTGTGCTTCTTATCTTTTTGTTATTTGGGGGGAGTGATTGAAGTGAAAGTGACTTGCCCAGGATCTCACAGCTAATAAGTGTCTGAGGTCGGATTTGAACACAGGTCCTCCTGACTCCAGGGCTAGTATTCTATACATTGTGCCACCTAATCCCCCCCACACACACACACACCGTGGCTTTTCTCTGGTCATCTCTCACCCTTTATCCCTCCCTAGATAAACATAGCTGAGTGGCTACAGAAGGCCCTGGATGAAGAAGTGGCCGAATGGTTCAGGGAACAGGAGCCCGACATTGACCCTGAAGGCTTTTATCATTCTTCCCTGACTGCTGTTGTTCTGCAGGTCTGTGTGCTGGGAGTTGGGGGGGGTGGATTGGTGGAAAGGGGCAAAGAGAATTGCTTGAGGTGAGGGAGGATGCCTTGTTTTTGTATTGAGAGGTGGCGCTGGCTCACAAATGTGCCCTGGCCCTTCCCACTGCCAGATTCTAGATGAGAATATCCGGGTGACAGCCATGATCAGCTCTTCTTTGCAGGAGAGGATACATGCCATGGCCCTGAGAGAGTTGGGTACCTTCCTGAGGAGGTCTGTGCCACCCCATTCCTGTTAAGTGAATTATACTGTAAGAATAATGGTCCTGACTGCTGGCATTTCCTTAATGGGAAGATGTCAGCATGAGGGCACTCTAAGGCAAAGAGGTGCCTGGGCTTGGAGCAGAGGAGGTGGTGTGCCCCAAGAGGGAGAGTACTGCCTCTGAACCTGGGTTCAAATCTTACCTCTGATACAACCTATATGACCTTGGGAAAGTCATTTAAATTACCCTGGACTTCAATTTTACTCATTTATAAAATGAGGCAACAGGGTAGAGGTGACAAATGATGCAAGCAGATACCTGTTCTGGCTTAGAGTACAGTGTTTCCAAATGGATGGTAGTAGGCTGAAATGTGGGAAAGACAGCCCACATACAGTGATGAGCCTCCTGCATAGAGGCTGGTGCTAGTGGCTGGTCTCTTCTGGCCCTGGCTCCCCTGTGCTTTGTCCACCTCCCCCTGTCTCCATGTCCCCAAAGTGGGAATGTTAGTACTGCTCACCCTTTTTTTCCTGGCCATAGCCTCATTGAAGCACTGGAGCGTTTCTCCCAAGAGCACCTGAAGGATGCGTCTAGGCCCCCTCACTATGTGCCTTACCTGCTGGCTTGTCTCAATCACTATGCTGCCTTAAGGTATTAACTGCTCAGAGAGATGGAAGGGCTTTGGGAAATCTGGACCATGAGGGAGTGTGCTAAGGTGACCAAAGAGGACTCTGGCATCTTAAGGCTGTAACCTCCAGTAGAAGTGGTAACTTGAGGTTAATTCAATTCAGCTCAAGCAAACACATTAAGTACCTACTAGGAGCTTGGCTCTGGGCTACTGAGACAAAAAATGGTCTCTATAAGGCAATTTATTATAAAATTTTTCAAAAAGGATTCAGATTCAAAGGTATCTCTGTCCTAGATTTTAGGGTCAAGGGGGCTGGCCCTGGGTTAAAATGTCATCCATTTACTAAGCTGTGTGATCTTGGGGAAATTATGTCACTTCCCTGGCCCTGTGTTCTCATCTACAAAATAAGGGGCTTGGATTAAATCAGTTTGAGCTCTCAACCCCACAATCCTCTTAGTCTGGGCATCAGGCTTATAAAAGCATATTCCTCTTTGCAACTCTGAGCAATTATCATTTTAATTTCACAGATTAGAAAAGAGACGATTTGGAAAGAATCTGTCATCCCAGTCCACAAGCATTAAGCACCCCTAGTCACTGCATCCGTTCTAGTGCTTCTCTACAGAGAAGTCAATTCAAAATGTATGCAAAAGTAATTGGGTGGGAAAATCAAGCTCTAGTGTGTTTATGGGGAAACGGACTCGGACTCGCTCAAAGATCCACACATAAAGATCCTAAGTTAATGGGAGAGTTAGCATTTCCATTTCTGGTTCCGAGTTCAGTGCTCTTGCCCCCGCCATCTGGCTAAGTATGAGTGCGTGAGCCCCAACACACGGTGGGCCTCTCACACCTGTCCCTGCCCCTCCCTGGCAGCTCTTCGGTCTCCCTCTTGCAGCCCGCTGGGCTGCCCCCCGCCGCCGGGGGCTCAGCCACCATCCAGGCAGCCCTTGGAGATGTCAAGAGGAAGATTTGCAGACTGATCCTGGACGCCCTACTGCAGCAGCTGCAGGTCTGCCCAGCTCCCACCTCCTTCAGCCCTCTAGGGCCCTAGGAGGGGCGCAAGGCTGGAGGAGGCAGCAAGGGCCTAACTGGCTCCTCCGCCCCCAGCCCCTGTTCGTGGCCCTGCCCTCCCGCCGGTGGCTCTCCGGCCTGGTGCAGCTGGACAGCGTGTGTGAGCGGACAGCCGGCTTCTGCGCCGGCTTCTCCAGAGTGCGGAGTCCCCTAGCTCAGGTGCGGGGTTGTCTGCTGGGGGTCGAGTCCGGCTTCGGGCCCTGGAAGCCCCGGTCTGCATGCGGGGCAGGGGGTGGGGGCCGGCCGGCCGGAACCCGGGCCAGACGCCCAGCTTCACAGGTGCTGCTGGCGGAGAGCGAGCGCGCCGTGGTGCTGGAGTATCTCGGAGGGCTGCTGCAGGGGAGGCTGGTGTGCCGCGGCCCGGCGGAGAGGCTCCAGGCTTCGGAGCGGCTGCTGCAGGACTCGGCCCAGCTCCGGGAGCTCTTCCTGGGCTTGGTGAGGGACGAGCCCCCGGGCCAGGGCGGCGTGGGCGCCCCCGGGCCCCGCTGACGCCCGGCCCGGCCCTCGTTGCAGGGGCTGGAGGAGGGCGCGCAGAGCGGGGCGGTGCTGGCCGCGCTGCGGGAGCTGTTCCGCCTGCGGGACGCGGCGCTGCTGGGCCTCGAGGTGACCAGCTTCAGCCGCCAGTTCCCCGACGTGAGGTGCGGCGGGGGCGGGGCGGGGCAGAGGGGGCGCGGCGGGGGCGGGGCGGGGCGGGGCAGAGGGGGCGCGGCGGGGGCGGGGCGGGGCGGGGCAGAGGGGGCGCGGCGGGGGCGGGGCAGAGGGGGCGCGGCCGGGCGGCCCTGGACCTGTACGCCCCCTCCGCAGCGAGGAGCACATCGGCGCGCTGCTGGACGTGCGCGGGGACGTGAGCCGGGAGCAGCGCCAGGCCGTGCTGGAGGCCATGCGGGCCCACCCTCCCCCGGCGCCGCCGCCCGCCGGCCGCCGCCCGCTCTTCAGCCTGGTGCCCGTGCCCGCGCCCGCGCCCCCGCTGGCCTTCTGCTTCCCCTCCGGCGCCTGCGCCTGAGGCGGGGCCGGGGCGGGGCCAGAGCGGCAACGGGGCGGGGCTCGGGGAGGAGCCGGCGCATCCACCTATCGCGCCAGACCCCTCCGGCAGCCCGGCGGGCTGGACGAATCGGGAGGCCCGGCTCGCGGAAGCTCCGCCCCTAGGTAGGCGGGGCCAGAGCCGGCGGAGTAGCATGCCGGCGGCTCCTGTCTCCTCGCCGGGCTCCGGCCTCTCCCCCTAGGAATCGGCCCCCCCCCCGGAATCCCCCCGCTTCCGGCGCAGCCGCAGAGGCTGACGCGAGCACGTCGCGTGCGTGCATGCGTGCCGGCGTCGGGCTCGGAGCGGCCGCCCTCGGCTGCAGTGCGGACGCGGCGCTGCGGGGCCCACGGAGCCAAGGCCGGCGGACAGGTGGGGCGGGGCCGGGGGGCGGGTTCCGGGGCCGGTGGGGGCCGGCGCGGGCGTGCCCCTGGCCGCCGCGGCCGCCGCCCGCCCCCCGCGGGCCCTTCCATCCTCAGTGTTTAATGCGCGGGGCCTCCACGGCCTTGGATGGAGAGCGCAGGGCGCGCTCTTTGTGAGCTCCCGGGCCCCGCCCCGGCCCGGGCCCGCCCCGCCCCCGTTCTCGACCCCTATTGGCCCGCGTCCTTCTCCCTTTCACCCTCCCGCCCCTGCCCGGCTCCCATTGGTCAGCGCCGCGCCGCCTTCCCTTTAGCTCCTCCCTGGAGGGGCCGCACCGGGGCCGGACCCTGCGCCGCGGCGCCTCCACGCCCGGGGCCCTGGCCCTCGGAGAAGCCCCTGGAGGAGCCAAAGGAGGGCCTCGTGGGGGGCCCTGGGGCCCGGCGGGGTGGGGCCCGGGCCCGGGGCCTGTGCCGTGCGCTCTGGGAGCCCCGGCCTATGTGCGCACGACAGCTGGGCCGAGGGCGTGATCTGTGTGCCTTTGAAGACCTTATTTCCAACCATTGCCGATACTGCTTCAAAGGACGCTTGAAAATGCATAGTGCCGTCCCCAATAAAGTATGTGTTGAGAGTGGGAATCCGGGCTCAGACACTGAACAAGTCATTTCACCTCGGTCTGCCTTGGTTTCTGGTGTAAAATGGGGATCCAGCAGCCGCCTCCCGCGGCGGGCGTGAGGTTCAGATGAGTCTTCCCAGAAAGCCAAGCATGGCCAGCGTGGGGTCTGGCTGGCCCCAGATGGTTGAAGTCAAAGCGCACAGAATGACACGTGCTCAAAAGCGTCAATGGCTCTGTTAAATATTTTTGTATAACTTTTTAAGTGGGGAAAAAAACTATGGAGGGTGAACTAGAAGGGTTCTTGGTTGGGAAAGTACTGATTGCCAAGATAAAATTTAAAAAGCACTGTTTTTGGAGTTAGAGGGTTTGCAGTCTTGTCTGCCGCTGTATCTTTGGTCAAGTTACTAGTTAACAATTTCCCTTCCCTGGGCTTCAGTTTCCTCATTTGTAAAATGAGGTGATTTTTAGGGTCATTTTGTCAATGGGCTCATCAGATTCTAAAACAGAGGCATCCAATCTTTTAGCCCAACAAAACTTGTCAGGGGGCTCGTTTTTTTGTTGAACAATGAGACCCAGAAGAGGTAAAAGTTTGGACACCCCTGCTCTTAAAAGATTCTGCACCTAAGTACAGATTTAAGTCATCTGTTTGTATAGAAAAGAATCACAGGAGTGAATGAGTTCTGTATAGGAAGGTATGTAGAGAAGGGATTGGGAAGAGAGATTTTTGCCTCTCTTTTTCATTGGGAAGTGGCAGCAAGGTATCTAGGAGAGCATATCAATAAAACAAGTCAGCATGATAGGATCCAGAATTCTGTTGAAACCTTTTTCACAGAACTAACCTTAGGGAGCTGTGTTTCTTGATTAAATAGATCCCAACTGGACATACAGTAGGAATGAGTGGTTTAGAGAATTCCCCTGTGACAATTACATTCAGTTAAACTAAGCTGTTAATATATCTGTGTCCCAAATGCTGGGTACTTAAAGGATGAGATTACACAGGAACTTAAGGATCACCTCATCCAGATTTTATACAGAAGAGGGAACTGAACCTCAGGGAGGTTGTTAGGAATTGCCTTTAAAATCGGCTCTTTGCCAGTTTTTTGGGTCTCCCAAGTCTCAGCTGGACTGTTTGATTTTCCCATCCCTCCAAAAGTTCTTTAAGCCGTTTTCCTCTTTGGGCAGGTCAGATCCTCTGCCTGTGGATCTCAGGGTTAGGAGAGGTTGGCTACAAATTTATTCAGTGACACTGAGTACAGCAACTTTTTCTATAGATAAATTTTTTGCAAGACTAAAAAGTTCTAAGAAGTCCCATTCCCTCATTTCCTGTTTCTGGAGAGGTAGGCTACAAATTTATTCAGTGACACTGAGTACAGCAACTTTTTCTATAGATAAATTCTTTGCAAGACTAAAAAGTTCTAAGAAGTCCCATTCCCTCATTTCCTGTTTCTATTCCCTGGGGACTTGTCCCCATTTCCAACTTTCTAATAATTTTTCTTCTCTGTAGGACTCATTCCCCCAGCCTTGAAAGGTTGAAGAAGTAAACCCCTTCCTCTAACTTGATCTTAAGTTCAGTGCCTGTAGGGTATTGGATATTTAGGGTCAAAAAACCAGGAAAAGAAATAACTAGCATTTATGTAGCCCCTCTTGTGTGCAAGCAGGAAGGTGCTCATCTGCATTTCACAATCTCCATTCTACAGTTGAGGAAACTTGAGGTAGACAAGAGGTTGTAACTTAGCCAGTGTCACCCAGCTGGTAAATGAGACTGAATTTGAATTCAGGTCTTTGTTTTCAAGACTTGATATCTATCTGCTGCACCACCAACTGCCTGGATCCTATCTCCTTACTAGTTATGTGATTGTGGGCAAGTCATATCTATGAGAACCTTCTTTCCAGCATTATGATTTTCGAGTTATAGACTATGGGGTGCTTGTATTAATGTAGAAGTTCTGATAGACTGAAAATATGAGAATTTCAGTTCTAGTCCTGATGTTTACCCTGGGCTACACACTTGTCTGAACTTCAGTTTGCTCATCTGTAAATGGGCACCATCAGTGCATTACATGAACTTACAAGGTTCTTGTAAAAAAAAAAAAACCCAACACTTTGTAAATCTGTAAAGAATTGTATTGTTCCATGTAATTCAGATTGAAACATGAGGGGAATAGATAACAAAGTTGTTTACCATTTATTCATTCTGCAAATTATTGGACAGAAAAATAAATGCTGCTTTTATGATGTACCTACTTTGTATCTGGCACAGTACAAAGATTGAGAACATAAAGGCCAAGGACAGTCCCTGCTCCCACGGAGCTCAGTCTAATGGAGATAGTGTGCAAACAATTATGTACACAGGTGAGGTAACAGGATAAATTGAAGGTGGTTTCAGAGGGAAGGCACTGGAATTAAGGAGAATTAAAAAAAAAACCTTCCCTCTGGATTTCAGCTGAGACTTGAAGGAAGCCAGAAGGTGAAGATAAAGGAGAGAGTCCCAGCCAGGAGGAGGAATAGCCAGTGAAAGTATTCATAATTAGGCAATGGAGTGGCTTGTTTGAGCAGCAGCCAGGAGGCCAGTGTCACTGAACTGCAAAGTACATAGAAGGAAAATTTAAGTCTGTAAGGGTAGGGGGGCAGCTAGGTGGCACAGTAGATAGAGCACCGGCCCTGGAGTCAGGAGTACCTGAGTTCAGATGCGGCCTCAGACACTTAATTACCTAGCTGTGTGGCCATGGGCAAGCCACTTAACCCCATTTGCCTTGCAAAAACCTAAACAAAAAAAAAATAAGGGTAGGAGGGGGCTGGTTATCAAGGACTTTGAAAGATTTTCTGTTTAATCTGGGAGGTAATATGGAACCACTGATTGAAGGGGTGATATGGTTAGATCTGCATTTTAGGAAGGTCTGTTTGATGGTGAAGTGGAGTCTAGAATAGTGGGCAGAGAGCCCGCTGTCCTAGAGACTCCCATAGTCATGAGATGAGGATCTGCCTACAGGTAGTGGCAGTAGAAGAGAAGAAGAGAGATCTCTCAAAGATAGAAACTTCAGGATTTGCTCACTCGATACTGGATAAGAGAGGATGTGAACCTGGATGATAGAACCTGGCAGGTGGGACTAGTGTTGGGGAAGTAATGAGGGGAGTTTGGTGGGGTTTTTTTTGCAATTAAAATTTGAGGCTGTCAGTATTTCTTCTGAAGGCTCATTGAAAATATATTCAGGACAGTTCCAAGGATGACAGAGATGACACATATAGTTTCAATTTGTTTTTCTAGATATTTATATTTGGAAAGCACATACTAAAAATTCTTGGGGCAGCTAAGTGGTGCAATGGATAGAGCACCAACCTTGGAGTCAGGAGTACCTGAGTTCAAATTCAGTCTCAAGACATTTAATAATTACTTGTGTGACCTTGAGCAAGTCACTTAACCCCATAGCCTTGCAAAAAGAAAAGAGTGACATATTCTTAAATCTCTGTGGCTTGGTATTATGTCTGAGTTTTAGTCAGGGGCAGTCATTTTTATGATCTAGTTTGTCTAGTTGATTTTAAATTCTGGAAAAAATCTACTCTAATTGAATTGGACATAATGTATTGTATTTACTTTACCTAACTCTCAATACTGTGTGAAGAAAAGTCCTTTGTAAACCTTGATGAGAACTTAGAGAAACAGATAGCCAGGCGTCAGGCCCCAGTCCTACAGCTCCTTCCATATTCCTTGGTCCTCAAGGGGTACATGAGGCAATGTCTTCCAACAGTTGGGATCATTTGGGGGGAAAATTCTAATATTTAATATTTTATGATTCTTCTTCCCCCCCAAAAGAGTAAAGTAATGAGAGCTGTTAAACTTTGATGATGAGTAAGACTAGAGAGAGACTTAGCCAAACAGCAACAACAAATAATATTTACATGGTGCTTTGTTTTCTGAAGAAATCATTTTATCCTCATAGCAACCCTGGAAAGTAGGTGCCATTATCACCCCCATCTTACAATTGAGAAAACAGACAAATACTGACTTGCCTAAGGTCATATAGCTAGTATCTGAGACAAAATTTGAATTCAGGTCTTCCTGACTCTAGGCCTGGTACTTTAGCTAAACACTGTGCTCCTCAGTTTGGCTGCTGCTCAAACAAGCCCCTCCATTGCCCAATTATGAGACCAGATGAGGAGGAAGGTGAGTCAGCCTAGTGATGAGGTAGCTTTGGAAGGAACCTCCAGGAAATCATTTAGTTCAGTTTTTCACCACTGGGCAAGTGTATCTAAACAGGAGGAGGATTCTACAATACCCACCTATTCCTAGAAGTGGAGGGCCTATTTTTTTTAAAAGTAAAAGTGAAGTGGCTAGGTGGAGCAGTGGATAAAGCACCAGCCCTGGTGTCAGGAGTACCTGGGTTCAAATCCGGCCTCAGATACTTAATAATTGCCTAGCTGTGTGGCCTTGGGCAAGTCACTTAACCCCATTTGCCTTGCAAAAACCTAAAAAAAAAAGTGATTTTCTTTTGGACATTTTTTGGTAGTTGAACATTTCATGACAATGTAAGAACTAATGTGTTCTATAGCAGAGGATTGGTTCAAGTCCTTGATTTACTACATGCCAGTTGTGTTAAAACCTCTATATGTCCTTTAACACTTCTGTTCCCTGGCAATTCCCCAAATTTCAAAGAAGATGGCATTCATCATTGGAGAGAGGATGTTCTTTACCAGGAGGTCCCTAAACTGAAGAAATGGCAGGGGTGTGTTTGTGTGTCTGTGTGTGTGTGTGTGTGTGATGTGTGTGATGTGTATGTGCATGTATGCAATTGGGGTTAAGTGACTTGCCCAAGGTTGCACATCTAGTATCTGAGGTCAGATTTGAACTCAAGTCCTCTTGACTCTGCTGTTGCTCTACCCACCAGGATACCTCACTTCCCCACAGGTCTAATTTTTAAAAATTACAGTCATGAGATGAAGAAATGAGTAAAGGAAAAAGGAATTGTAGATGTCATCTCATTGCACCATTTCCTTTTACAGTTTACAGAGAAGGGAACTGAGGCTCTAACCAAGGTCTGTCTTCTAGTTAATGGCAGAGCCCCAGTGATCTATGTTGCCCTTTTTCAGTCAGACCACACCTGCCTTCCCTTAAGGACTCAAGGGTCCAGGCTCTACGCTGAAAATCTGGTGAGCTCTAGAGGGCAGCAAGTTGTTTCTTCTTGGAAGTTCACTCAGACACAGATCCTATGCCTTGACCCTTCAGTCATTTGTTTCAGTATTTGCTTTCTGAATTAGGCTCTACTCTTAGTCAATGAAATGAGCAGGTAGTGGGAACCTACTTTGTGCAAATACAGTGTATATAGAGAGATTAAATAGGGGAATAAATAATCATGTCTTTTCCAGTACCAAAGATCATATCGATTTGATTATAGGCTCTACTCTTAGTCAATGAAATGAGCAGGTAGTGGGAACCTACTTTGTGCAAATACAGTGTATATAGAGAGATTAAATAGGGGAATAAATAATCATGTCTTTTCCAGTACCAAAGATCATATCAATTTGATTATTTCTTGAGCTAGAGTAGACAATTGGGAATGGGGAGGGTTAGGTCAGGAGGAGAGGGGGGTGCCTATAGGGCAGATGGGTGGATGCCCACCCTATATTGCCTCTACATGGTGTCTGATGGGTTTATCTAAATAGAATGAAGTAGCACAGTATGAGTGTCTGGGGCCAGATAGAAATGAAGAGGGATAGAAGGATGGAAGAACAGAATTATTAAGCAACTTTGTCCTAAGCACTTTACCAAATAGTGTCTTTCTGATTTTCACAACTATCCTGGGAGTTAGGTTCTTTTATTATTCCCATTTTACTCTTGAGGAGATTGGCGTAAACAGCTTAAGTGACTTGCCTAGGGTCACCCAGCTTGGAAGTATCTGAGGTTGGATTTGAACTCTTCCAGACTCCAGATCCAACCTTCGATCCACTGAGCCACCAGCTCCTCTGTAGGACTTGAGTTGGGATGAAGGCTGACTTCCCATCCATTCCCTCCCTCAGGCCTCTTTGGCTACCAGAGCTTCCTTTCATACCTTTCTGGACAGTAATCTGCTCACCTTTCAAGCCTTCTTTTCCTCATGATCACATCTGATTCTCCTTTCCTTTCATCATCTTTATCAGATTCTCCGACTCCATATCCAGTGGTTTTTCTGCCCCATTATATTCCATCCGGCCCTGTCATTAAGCAACCATTCCTACTTTGTTTCATACACCTCATGTTATTTTGTGTCCCCACAGGCCAGGATCGAGGATAGTGGGAGATCACACATCCAGATGTGACTCTTCTCGGAGGGCAGAATGGTGCTGGACTCAGGGACCCAGGCCTATGAGCAGGCGCCCCCTTCCCTCCCTATCAGGCCCTCCTCTGTTTCTGGGTTGGGGAAGATCTCACACCAGAATGGGCCGCAACTGTACCCCTCTATCCAGTCGCCGATGTCAACCCCCAGCTCCCACAAGTCCTCCCCAGTCGTCCCAGTATATTCTAGACCCTCTACATCTCAGCCATCAGGCCTGGCCTCTTCCCGCCCCAAGGTTGCAAGTCCGAAGTCTGAAATAAGACGACTCTCATCAACCTCACTGAGTCGTAATCGGATCCGGCGCAGTGAGAGTTCCTGCTCAGTTGGAGGGCCCAGCAGGAAGGGACGCCTCCGGCCTGCCTCCTCTCTGCCCCACATTGCTAAAAGCAAGGCGGAGGAAAGCCGGGCGCCTGGGAAGAGCCCCTGCCTGCTGGTGGCCTTAAGACCCAACAACCTGGAGCAAGAGCGAGACCGGTTCTTTCAATCAAGGTACACCTACAACCCGCAGTTTGAATACGAGGAGCCAGTTCCTGCTGCCGTGTTGGAAAAGTACAGTGAGGCCTCGGACAAGTTCATCCCCCAGGTCAGGGAGCCAGGGACGCCTCCTTCCCCCTTGGTTGGTCTGGCCCCTTCCCCGGTGTAGTGGGTTCCATAGGAGCAGGAAAGAGCTCTTGCCCTGCCCCTCTCCTCAGCTCCTGACTCATCCTCTCTGTGTCCCCCCCCACCCCCCACCCCGCCCCTGGCCTCCAAGCCTCTAGCAGTGTCTTTCCCCTGCAGAGTTAACTGTTTCTTTCCCACTCCCTCCTCTCCTGGTCTTCACCTCAGCTTCATGCTGAATTCCTGCCATCCCACTGGCCTGGGGATAAGCTCAGGCTGAGGCCATGGCTAGGATAAGGGTGACAGCCCCTGGCGGCGGGGTGTGTATGGCAGGCGGTGAGGATCATTGAAGCAGTCCTGGAGAAGTATGGCAGCTACGAGCAATTCGAGGCAATCACTGGAGGCCAGCTGCTGACTAAGTGCCAAATCTGGTCCATTGTCCGAAAATATATGCAGAAGGAAGGCTGCTCTGGAGAGGTGAGTCATGGGAGGAAGGAATCCTTCCTGGACTGGTCCATCCCAAGTGAGGGGGTCCTAGAGAGCAGAGGGTTGGGGGGTGCCTCATTGGTACCTCATTCTTCCCTGAGATTTATGGGGAACCTTGGGAAAAGGAAGCAGCTCTGACCTGTCTCTGTCTTCCCCCCTGACAGGTGGTGGTACAGCTGAGTGAGGACCTGCTGTCCCAAGCCGTGATGATGGTGGAGAACAGCCGGCCCACGCTGGCCATCAACCTGACTGGGGCTCGCCAGTTCTGGCTGGAAGGGATGTTGCGGCATGAGATAGGTCAGGATGAGGGACCGACCCTCCAAGCTAGCAGGCGTACTATGTCATGGATAGAGAAGGCCTGGTCCAGGAGATGGGGGTTGGGAAGGGGAATGGACACAAAAGGGAAACTGGGAGATGGGGAGAGCTGTAGAGGAGGCAGAGGTTTGGGTGGAAGGTGGATCTGGGTATGGTCATCGAGGGATCTTGGGGAGCAAGCTGTGGCCCTGTAATCTCATTCCCTTTATTTCTTCCCCTCCTTCCCTGAGGACGGTCCCTCCCTGGAATGACCAGCTTCCCTCATCCCTCTTACTCACAGAGGTAGGCAGGCAGAGCCCCTCCCTGGGGGCCCATCATCTCCTCTGCCAATACAATCTTACCCTTCTGGGCCTTACCCTCTCCTCACTAACTTTTTCTCTGGCTTCTTCCCCATTTCATTTGGGTTGAGGCAGGGGGTCTGAGATGCGGCCTGCAGCCAGAGGAGAATCCAGGTGCCCCACCTGCTCAGCTAGAGGCCACCAGCTCCCTCTGATTGTAGTACTTGGTCTTCTTGTGCCCTCTTCATTCACTCCTCCAAAAAAACTCAAAAATAACCTCCAGGGTATAGGAGGAAGCTCCCAGAGGGTGCAGGTGGGGGCCAGTCCACGGGGAGAATCCCAATGATCAATCTGGTCATGTGCACATGTGTGGAGTGAGGAGAAAAGGAGGGCTGTCTCTTCAGTGGGTTGGGGGAGTTAAGGGACCTTGCCTGGGGTCACTAATCACTTTTCCTTTACTTCTATCTCTTTTCCTAAAGAATCTTGTTACTCTGGGCTTGAGATGTCTGCAGAGAGGCTGGGGTGTGACTGGGGGGGGCAGGATGTGCATGTCTGTGAGGGAGGGAGTGAGTGAAGGTTTGTTGTAAAGTCTCAGCCTTGTTGTGGTGGGGTCTGGACTGGGGTCTTTTTGCTGTATCTCTCTGTGAATTTATGTGAGAGTGAGTGAATAATTGCTTCTTATGTGTGACAGGTGTGTCTGAGTGAAGGTGTGCAGAGGGAGGACTGTCTGCATTGCTTCTGGGGCAGCAGGGAGGGGGCTTTCCTTGGACTGGGGTCCCCAACGCTCTGCCTTCCCCCTCACAGGCACCCATTATCTTCGGTTTGTCAATAACACGCAGCAGCCATGGAACACCTCTGACGGCCGGCGGCAGTACGGGCTACAGCCCGCCAACCCCACTGAGGAAGGGCTGGCCAGCCTGCACAGTGTGCTTTTCCGGAAACAACCCTTCCTCTGGCGGGCAGCATTGCTGTACTACACCATCCAGCGTGCAGCCCTGATGTCCTTCCACCAGCTTTTCCACGACCTCGCACAGTATGTGCAGGATGCCTCAGTGCGCTGGGAGTACTGTGTGCGGGCCAAGAGGGGCCAGACAGACACATCCAAGCCTGGTGAGGGAGCCCTAAGGACTGCGTGCTTCCAGAACTGTAAAGTAGGAGAGCCAGAAGGGCCCTTTATTGGGGTGGGGGGGAAGGGAGAGAAACGGTGACTGTGAGGAAAAGGGACTTGCTCAGGGTCATCCAATGAATTTGTGACAAGTCTCCTGGTGCAATTCAGTCCATTCCCTAGGCCTGAGTTCTCAAGACCAGTCCCAACACCACCTCCATTCCCTCAATATACAAGCAAGTCATTCCCAAGATTCATTTTTTAAAGGGATTCCTAAGAATATGAGCCGAGCCACCTTTTCTCATGGAAAAATGCTATACACAGGCTCAGCTCCTGACTTGTATGCTATGTATTCCTTCATTTGTAAAATAACTATTAGAAGACACAACCTATTTTAGTTTGCAGAGTGACATGTAAAGTTTAGGGGAGGTAGGCATATAGGTATCATCATCTTTATTTTATGGAGGAGGAAACAGACACAGAGAGGTGAGGTGACCTTTCTCATAGCTCTTTGGAGGGTCCTGTAGCATGGGTCTGGCCATCTCTAAGGTTCCCTTCTAACACACTCTAATACCCTGGATCCATCTTGGATGAGATAACTGCTTCAGAGTCCAAGAAGTAGACAGGAAGGAGAGTCCTGACTTCCCCAAAGATGGTGGAGATGAAAAGTTCAAATCACTGAGTGCCCCCCCCCTTATTTGTTTATATTTTTCATCCCTTTGCACATGTATATTTTTAAATTACAAAATTTCCTTCTACCCTCCCTTCCCACCCCCCACCCTTCAGTGGCGAACAGTCAGGTTAGCATTGTATATACATATTTTTGATAAACATGTTTTACAGATTAGTCATTTTCAGTATGAGGAATTAGGATTAAGGAAAGAGATCCATAAGAGGTAATTTTTATAAAGTGTTCATCAGATTCTGATTTATTTTGTGTGTGTTTTGTTACATTTTGTTTTGTTTTTCTTCCTCTGCATGGGGATCACATTGTCCATAGCTAGTCTAGTACAGTTGTCCTAGCTTTTTGAACTGCTGAGAGGAGCTGCTTCTATCTAGGTTGATGATCTCACTATGTTATTGGGTTTTTTGGGTTTTTGTTTTTTTTTTTTTGCAAGGCAAACGGGGTTAAGTGGCTTGCCCAAGGCCACACAGCTAAGTAATTATTAAGTGTCTGAGACCGGATTTGAACCCAGGTACTCCTGACTCCAGGGCCGGTGCTTTATCCACTACGCCACCTAGCCACCCCACAATGTTATTGTTGACGTGTACATTGTTCTCTTGGTTCTGCTCTCATCGCTCAGCATCAGATCCTGTAACTCATTCCATACTTCTCTAGAGTCCAACCATTTATGGTTCCTTATAGAACAGTAGTATACCAGAGCATTCTGCCATCCCCCAATTCATAGGCATCCCCTCAATTTCCAATTCTTGGCTATTACAAAAAGAGCTGCTGTGAATATTTTGGAACATGTGGGACTTTGCCCATTTTTTATAATTTCTTCTGAATTGGAATTGCTGGGTCAAAGGGAATGAACATTTTTATTTGAGCATCCTTTTTTTTAAAGGACTGTCTTGCAGAGAAAAGGTCAGACACATTCTGCTTGGCCCCAAGGACCAGAAGGTAGATGTTGCAAAGGCAGATTTGGCTCATTATAAGATAAACTGAGTTACCTATTAATGAAAGCCTTAAGGTAAAACCTGGATGACCACTTCTTGGGGAAATTGTAGAGGGGAGTTTTCCTCAACTAGGAGTTGGATTAGACTTTCATACTGAGATTCTGAGGTTGAGTGTGACCGTCCTTCCTTAAGGAGAGAGAGTCCTGAATCTCTTCACTCCCTTGTAGGCTGCTTCAGTAAGGACCAGGTATACCTGGATGGAATCCTTCGCATCCTCCGGCATCGGCGGAGTATTGATTTTCATATGCTGACTGCTTTGGGCAAGGTGAGGCTGACCCCATGGGAGGGGGCTCCAGAGGAGCCTCCATGGGAGGGGGCTTCTCTCGTCAGGGCAGCTCCAAGTCCTGGCCTCATCCAGGGCCTTCCTTGGCATCCCTGCTGCCGGATCCAGCCCAGTCCTAGCACCAGTCGAGAAGGCCTTGTGAGTATGTCAGAAGCTTGCCAGTTGCTGGTCTGGTCAATGAAAGAGCCCCAGCTTTGACTGTGGGGTGGCGGAGCAGCTCTGCAACAGGAAGCTGTCTCTTGACCTTTCTCCTCATAGGTGATAAGACAAAGTCCCTGGGATCCTTTCTCTCCTTCCCCTCCAGGTCTCCTATGAGGATGTGAATCAACTTCGACCTCATGGAAAGCTGGAGAAGACACGCATCCCTCACTTCATGCAGGATTTAACACGTTACCACCAGCAGCTGGAACACATCATTGCCACCAACCGCTTGGATGATATCCAGCTGAACATCCTGTTGCCAGACTGAGGGGCTGCGGGTGGGGATCAGGGGTTAGTGGGTGACTGGTCAGCTGGCTGGCCAGGGATCAGGGAAATGAAAGATCCTTGGTCAACTCCATTAGCCATGGGCAAGAGCATGGCCAATAGTTCCATGCTCTGAATATTAGGGAAATTGGGGAAATGGGCTGCATAATATATGCTTGGAGTTCTCTCTGGAAGGGAGCTCTGCAATCTATCTTCAAGCCTAGAATCGGAGGGGAATTCCTCCTAGAAGGCCAGGAAAAAGATCCTGAGACTGCCCTGTCCACTAGAATGAAAAGATCCCAGCAGGGATGAAAAGGGAGATGGACTTGGTTTGGTTTCTTGGGGAGAGGAGAAGGAGCCGGCTCTGGGTGTATACCTATAGGGGAGTGAGTATGTCAGGAGCGGGTGGGGAGGAGGGTCTCCTTGTGCATGAGACAGATACAATAGGGTTCCGGGGCTCTACTTCTTTGCTTCTCCCATCCTCTGCTGGCAGGGACTGGTCCCCCCAAAGAGTCATTTAAGCCTCTTGCTAGGAGCAAGAGCTTCTTTTGGTGCTTAGACCCCTTGATGTCTACCTCTTGCTGGGCTTGCGTGGAGGGCAAAACATCCATGTACCCTTCCCCAGCCAAGGCCCTAGAACTGCTGCTGACCTTTTGAGTGTGCCAAGGCTCCTCCCTCCTCCGCTTTATCAGTACTACCATTATGGAGATAGCATGCAGGTCTGTGGATTCCAGCAATTCAGTTCAAACATTAATTTGGCATCCACTGTGTTGAAGGTCCTGCATCCATCCCTGAGGGTAGAAAACTGAGAAACAAGAACCTCCCTCGGCCCCGCCCCCCTCCACCAAAAGCTTACAGGTTGACAAGGGAAGTCTGGTAGCAGCAGTATGAGGTAGAATTCGAGAGGCCCCTAAGGACATCGGGTGAAGGCAAAGTGGTGGGACTGGACTGTGTCACTCCTCTACATGTCAGGGTGCAGTGGGTGGTTATGAGTGTGGGGAGGCTGCTCTGTGATCCTTGCTCCTCTTTCCTCCCTTCTTTTCCTGCTGCCTTGGGCTTCCCTAGGAGAGCTCCACTGTTCCCCTTCCCCCAACACATACCCCATTTTAGGGAAAAGTTGGTGAATCCAGATGTAATACCTTTCCAGAGTAGGGCAGTGTCCTGAGTGCTTGCGCCTTGCTCTAATGGGGAGATGGCTCCTACTCTCAGGGACCTTCCAGTCTCCAGAGGCCCCGGCCTTGTCTTCTTTCTGATCCTGAGTTTATGTTTAGACCTGGGTTTTATCAGAAGTAAATGAAATTTGTGGTTGGATAACAGTACAGTTAGGTGACTGTTGAACCTTTTGGACACTGACTTTTAAGAAGGAATGAATAGGTCAGTGCCAGCTTGAAGGGGCAGGTCTACGGACCAAGCAGGTCTTGGGCTTTGGTGTTTTTGTATGAGTAAAGTTAATGAAGGCCCTAAATGTCTAGATAATGTAAAGGGAGAGGACTAATCTGTGGGAGAGTCAGGATATAAGGAAAGCCCAGTTGGAACTGATTTATTTGTGTGAAACCCTGTGCTGAATGCTAGGCTTGTGATTTTACTGAGGCAAGGGGAGCAGAAAGTCCTTTGGCTTGATGGGTTGCTCTGGTTTTTTGGTGCCATCTCCCTCATAGCAGAGTGTCTTCATTTGTTGTAGAGAGGCAACTGTTAACTAGTCAGCAAAAAACAAGTAGAAGCTGCAGGCACAAGTACTAGGTGCCCCCACGAGCACTAGCCCTGCTCCTGGCTAGTTTTGATACTGGCTGAGTCTCTTCTGAGGCCTAGTTTCTTCTTCTGTAAACTGAAAGGTTAACGTTTTAGGTTCATGAGTTTTAGAATGTGCTCAGACTTTGGGGATCTTTTTTCAGAAACAAGGTCTGTTGTAACTTTGGAGATGGGAGATGACCAGCTACTTTTCAGAATATTCTTGGTCACATGGCAAATATAATCCACCAATAGTATTAACTCACAAAGTCAGTATTTACAGTGCTTTCCTCAAAACCATCCTGTGGCATTAGAGAGGAATGGGGAATGGAAACAGTGTTTTATAGATTAATATCTAGGCTCAAATGGGTAAAGTAGCTTCCAAGGTGTCAGAGGCAAGGCTGGAATTCTTCCCCACTCTGATATATGGCCATAACCAAAGCAAATAGTGCATGTTGCCTTTTTTAAACCTTGACTTATTTTCCTAATTCAGATGTTGGTATTTGTGTTGATCTGACTTCCTTTGAACACAAATGTTGCAAGATGGGCAGATCAATTAGCCAGTGTATTTTGCCTTGGACTCCAAGTCTTAAGACCCCAAGCCATCGCCAATCTGGTCAGGCCTGGTCAATGATTTCATCAAGGCCTCTCTTGGTTGTGTGCTTCAAGGGTTCAGTGCTGTTAGAAGCTGAGTTATTATTGGGGAACACTTGACCCTGTGGAAACAAGCCTGGAGCCCCTGACTCCATTGCCCTTTATCCTGTACCTCAGCAGGAAATGTTTTTGTTTTACCATTTCCATCCCTACCTGGCATCCTAGGAACCTAAAACAATGATCAGATGAGCTTAGGTCACATACTAGTGATCTTAACACTCTGTGGGAAAGAGGCCTTGACCTGTGGCTATGGTGTAGGTCAGATTTGTTCAGGAATTGGCTGGATCAGCTTGGAGTTGGGATTGTAAACTCTTGGAGAATGTCCAGGCAATTCTCAGCTTCCTTTTGCTCAGCTGTAGAACTGAGAGAGTTGGACTAGATCTCTAAGGTCCCTTCTACCTTGGAATCCGATGATTCTTCTTTAGTAAGGAGGATAGGGAATGTGGCAGGAGGCTAGCTTCCCTGGAGGCTGGGCTTGGTGTTTGGGTGTCCTCTCTTCCCTCTGCCCAGACAGCTGCTCTAGCAGTGCCTTTGCCTGGAGAGGAGGCTCTGGTGCTGTCGGGAGATTCACTTTTACTGAACATATACTTAAGGTTGGAGGGTTACCCATCCCCCCTTGTATGTTGATATCTGGAATTGCAAATGATTTCTCACATCACTTTATTTCTCCTCCCAGAAAGGAGGGGCAAGAGGAGCTTTGGAATAAAATTATTTTTTACCTTACTCTTATTACTTTGACCTTTTTTTTAAATGTGTCACAAAACAAATCATTTCAATTCCACCGCTATATCAAACCTGCTATTGTGGCAAAAACATTTATGAAGAAATTCTAATACAGTGGTGGCAATACATAAAATATGCTGCGCTGGTAATCCTCCATCTCATTCCCCTGCAGGAAATACTTGTTTCATGGCCCTTAACACGTTTCTCAGTTATTCCAAGTTTACATCCTTTAGCACCATCATCATTTACATTGTTGAAGTCATGATGCATCTTGTTCTAATTGGCTCTTCTTACTTACCCTGCATTGATTTGCACAAATCTTCCCACACTTCTATTTTAGATTCATTATTTCTTACTGCACAATTTTATTCCTTTGTATTCTTAGATCATCATTTGTCCAGCTAGTCTCCAATTTATGGGCACTCATCCAAACTGGCCCTGAGGAAACAAGCCTTGATTCCTTTGCCTTCCATCCTCTACCCCACCAGAAAATACTTTTTTTTTTTACTACTTCCACCCCCATCCTCATTCCAGGAACCTAAAACAATGATCAGACTATCCAGGAGCTTAAGTCACTACTAGTCTCTTAACCACATAAGAGGCCCTGACCAATGACTAAGGTCAGTACAGTAAACAGATGCTGCTTTAATTATTTTGGTCTATATTGGGACTTTGTTTCTGACTTTGACTTCCTTGGGGCAGTGAAGTGAACTAGTGAGTTCACTTCATACAAGTTTACAGACTTGAGCTTTTTTTATTGGTTGTTTAAAATAAGTGTTTAGTGCTAAACAATGACAATACAAATGCAAAGAGGAAGAGATAGTCTTTGCCCTCAAGGAGCTTAGATTGCATGAAAATTTAAATTGGTTCTTAAAAATTTTGAGTTCCAAATTCTCCCTCCAAATGCCCGTTTCCCTTCCCTGATGTAGCCATGCAAAATAGTCATGTTGGTTTGATCTGCATTCAGACTCCATTAATTTTTTTCTCTGGAGGTGAATAACATTTTTCATCATGAGTCCTTCGGAAATGTCTTGAATCATCATATTGAGGAAAAGGGCTAAATCATTCACAGTTGATATACAGTATTGTGTATAATGTTCTCCTGGTTCTGCTCACTTTACTCTGTATCACTTAATGTAATTCAAGTTTTTTTTGGAATCCTCTTGCTCATCATTTCTTACAGCAGAAAAGAATTCTGTTGTAATCATATGCTACAACTTGTTCAACCGTTCCCCAGTGATGGATATCCCCATTTCCAATTCTTCCACTACGAAAAAGACTGCTATAATTTTGTACAAGTAGGTGCGTCCCTTTTTTTGGATTTTTTTGAGATAGACGTTAGTGATATTGCTAGGTGAAAAGGTATACACAGTTTTATAACTCTAATGGAGCATGGTAGAGAATATCTAGAGTCAGGAGTAAGCTTGGAGAGGACTGAAGACATGGCAGGCCTGGACAGCCTTCTTAAAATAGATATTCTGGGAGAAACCAGCCACTCAAGAAGAAACCATAGGTGAGGAGTCTAGGGACAAGTGAACTAGAATGAAAAAATTTCTATGATATGTTAAAGTCTAGAAAGCTAGGAGTACAGTCTGGAAATGAATTCCAAATTGACATCTAGAACAGCTGGTGGTCCTCATAGTTCTGCCACCAGGAGTGATGTGCTTATCTCCCTACACCTCCAATATTGACTATTTCCATCTGTGCCAATTTCTATGGGATGAGGTGAAACCTCAGAGTTGTTTCACAATATATATTTCTCGTCAGTGATTTGGAATACATTTTTATGTGGTTCTTTGTATTTTACAATTCTTTTGAAAATTTTGTCCATTGACCATTTATCTTGACTCTCTGATCTTGGAAATGAGGGATGGGTTGGAAACACTAATTTGAGAAGAAGATTGGGCAATAGAGGAACTTTGAGTACTTAGGCAGCTTCAGCCTATAATAGTCCATCCAGCTAACCCATTTTATATTTTAATACCTTTAAAAAAACCTCAATCAAGGCTTCCCCAAAACTGCAATTGAATAAATGATCCCTTCCCTGACCCCCCCCCCCCACCATGAGAGGCAATAGATAAGAGGGCTAGTCTTGGAATCAGGAAGTTTTCCAGGCCCTGCCAGGGATTCATAACCCCTGTGCTGTCAGTAATTTACCTTAGTGCTCTAGACAATAAATTACTAACAAAGTGCCAACCCGCATTGGTAAGGGGTCATGGATTTCCATTTAGCAGGTTTTGGCCCATTGAATCCAACCCCTTTCATTTTACAGATGAAGAAACCAAAGCAAAGAACAGTTAAATGATTTGCAGAGATGATCACAAATAAGGGTTTAAGGCAGGATGATTATTCATATTCCTGATTCCATGCCCAGAGTTCTATCCCCTGCACCACCTAACTTTCTAGGATGAGTTCAATTGGGAGGTCCAGATATCCATGAAAGCAAAAATTTAACCCAGTTCTAATCCAGACCCCTAAAGGATTCTTATATATGTGGATTTGGCTAATTGCTTTTCAAATCTCAAGTTCGCTGTGTAACATTGAGTCATTTCCCCCACTATAAAATGGCAGGGTTGAACCCTTCTAGCTCAGAAGCCCATGAGCCTACTCAGCCCCCTTTCTAACATCAGGAAAGACAGTTCTCTCATTTATGGTTGATGCTTAAGTGTCCTACTTGAGTACGATTCTTTTTTAGACTTGATCAGATGGCCCTAGTTGTAGTAGGAGACCTTGCTCTTTTTATTTTTTTATTTTGTTTTTTGGGGTTTTTAAAAGATTTTTCAAGGCAATGGGGTTAAGTGGCTTGCCTAAGGCCACACAGCTAGGTAATAAGTGTCTGAGGCCAGATTTGAACCTAGGTACTCCTGACTCCAAGGCCGGTGCTCTATCCACTGCACCATCTAGCCACCCCTACCTTTGTTTTTTTTAAATGAAGACAATGTCCATTCTGTGATTAAGACTAGAAGAAAGAAATAAGGCAAAGACTGGCCTTTTATACTCAAAAAAAAAAATCTGGGAGGAGAAAACCTTAGGGTTCCTGACCAAAACAACCACTGGATCCTGATGACTCCTGAGGCTGGGGACTGCACAGCCCTCCCTCACTTAAATTCAATTCACTTGTATGTCATGGTATCACCTTCCCAATGTCGTGATCCTCCTTGAGAACGAAGGACAAACAACATTAGTTGTACTAGATGATCTCTGTGGTCTTCCTATTTTTTAACTAGACCTAAGATTTCATTAGTACGTCCCCCTACCAGTGCAGATGAACACCTGCTCTACCACCCTCCAGTAGATGTCACTGGTCCTTTTTGAAGAATGAACAACATTTTAGAAAATTACCTAGGACCCAGAGTAGTGAAATGATTTGTTCAGGATCACACAGTCATAGGAATGATTTGACCCAAGGGTTTCCTGACTCCAAGGCCACTGTCACACTCTCTATGGTCTTAGGATAATTGTAGATTGTCTAGTCTAGCACCATTATTTTACAAATAAAAAAACAGATCCAGGGGAGAGATTAGGCCAAAATCACAGTAAATAAGTCAGAATTTGAACCCAGTCCCTTTTGCTCTACATCATGCCCTTGAGGTTCCTCTGGTAGTTAAATGTTCTAGGTCCTTTCTTGTTCCAATATTCCTTCCATTTAATGTTTTATGTTTTTAAATCCTTTATAGTTTTAACTCTTCTAGCTCTGATACTCTATGACCTATGTTCTAACCTCCTCTACTCTTCCAACCATCTTTGTCTATAGACTATGTACTAATATTCTATAGTCTAGGGTCCTCTCTGGCTCTTAGCAACTCAACATGTTAAGGTCACCAAGCGAGAGAATGTAGAGCAAAGAGGGCCGGGGAGGGGCTCAGTATGTACTCAAAGTTAGAAGTCTTCATGAGAATGATAAATGAGCAAAAGAGATCAAGGTAAGCAAAACAGAAGAGATCAGTATCACAAAAATCTGGAGAGGAAAGAGTATCCAGGAGAACACAATGTTAGCATCTGCAATGTTTGAAAAGAATGAGAACTAAGAAAATTGCTGGTAGAGTTGGCCCACACACTTGAGAAAAAGAGATAAAAACAAAGAAGTTGAGTAATGAGATCAAATTGCAGACAGTTTGGAGGTTTCGAGGGGAGGAAGTGAAGTGTCGTTTTTTTCTTTAAAAAAATTTTAAATTTCTGGGCTTTACAAAGTATTTGTCCACATTATAGAACAGAAAGAGTGATTTGTACATTAAACTACACATTTATTATATAGTATGCTTTTCTGTTAAAGTATAAAAATACATTTTACTTTCAAAGCTATCTAGTTTTTCCGTGATTCAGTCTGGTTTTTTAAAGGAACCTCTCTCTCTTAAACCCTCTTTCCCTCCCATTTAACTCAGAATTGAAATGAAAGAAAAAAACATCATTAGAGGCATGGACAAGGAAGCAAAATTCCTATAGTGGCCATTTTCAGAACCGCCTATCCTCAGTCTGCATCTCGTGTCGGGTGGATTGATCAGAGTTTCATGCTCAAGAGTTATAATTATGAATTGGAAATTTCACTCTTTGTTATACTTCAATCCTTTGTCCCATGACTCCTCTACAAATAAAAGAAAAGCATAATTAGCACTAGTTATATTTAATGCAGTGTGCTCATCCCTTCCCCTTCCTTTCCTCTTCCCTCTTTTCAAAAACCAATCACAGGTTCTTACCCTTTCTTTCCTTTTGACTGCTCTTCGTATGATTCACCTTTTGAGACTGGAGTTTCTAATTTATTCTTCCTTGAGTGCATCTTCCCTCTTATCTCTCTCTCTCTTTCATCTCCTGCCTTCCTCTTCTTTCCCTATTATTCAATTAGACTATATTTCTTTACCAAACTATTCTACCCTTTGACTGGTTCAAATGCAAGTAAAATTCAAATGATACTCAGTACCCCAACTCCTCATTTGTAAAAGTTTTCCACTTCCAGAATTTGTGAGAAAGCAAGGCCAAGACCTTTTTTGCCTTCCTTTTTTAAAATAATCAAAACATAACAAAACATTCCTGGGGTTTTTTGTCTTATTTTATTTCCTCTCTAACCCCCCATGAGGAGCTGTTGTGGTGGCAGAGACACTCAAGACACAACTGCCAAAAAAAAAAAAAGAATCATTTCAAAACATCTATAAACAAAAACCTCAGAGAAAAACACTTGGCATCAACTCAACTGAAATTCCTGGAAGAAATGAAGATAAAAGCAAAACAAATTCTACAGATATACAAAAATATAGTTTCTTAGGTGTCCATAAATTGGGGAATGGTTCGGTAACATTTGGTATATAAACATTATGGAATATTATTGTGCTTATTGGTGGAATGACAAACCTGCATTTCAGAGGACTAATGATGAAAAATACTACCCACCTCCTAATAGAGCGGGGGAAGGACTCAGAATGCAGAATGAGAAATATTTTTGTGGACATGGCAAATGTGTAAAATTGGTTTCATTGACTAAATTTGTAACATGTATATATTACACACATGGTTAGATGGTGCAGTGAGTAGAGTGCCAGTCCTGGAGTCAGGAGTACCTGAGTTCAAATCCTGTCTCAGACACTGTGTGACAGGCAAATCACTTAACCCTGATTGCCTTATATTCAGGGCGATCTCCAATTGACGTGATATCTGGCCATTGGACCCAGATGACTCTGGAAGAGAAAGCAAGTGCTATGACTTAGCACAGCATACACTTTACTTAAATCCAATTCACATGCATGTTATGGCATTACCTCTCTGATGTCATGGATTTTTTCAAGAACAAAGGGCAAAACATATATTTCATACACATATATGCACATTATTATTCCAGCTTTATTAGTAATATTCCAGAGTCTTCCAGTTCTAAATTCTAGGGTTCCTAAATCCTTTGACAATTTTTTCATATTCCCCTGCCTGTGGTAGGATGAGTCCCAATCGCAAGAACATTCCAGCCAATGTGTGAGAGTCAGCAGGTGGCTTCCAACAAAATACAAAGACTTCAACCTCTTTTGGACCAAGTTCTTTGGATCTTTATCTCACTGAATGGAGAGAAGTGTGTGGGAGTAACCACTGTTAGGGAAAAGAGAGCTCTTCTCCAGGAAAAACAAAACTGGAGGGTTGGGTGAAAGTCTAAAACCCTGTGGAGATGGTATAGGATAACTGGGTTTTGGGAACCAGGAGCCAATCAGCCTAGGGTATATGGAGAGTCAAAGACCAGGGACAGGACCGTCAAGTGTCAGTCAATAAACATTTTATTGAGTCTACTGTCACCAGGCACCATGCTAACTATTGGAGATACAAAAAAGATGCCAAAGACAGTACCTGCCCCTAAGGAGCTCACAATGCAGAACTCAGGAATTTGAGACTCCATCTCTCCAACAACACTTCTCACAATAATATAACTGACCTAGAGTAGCAGATACTTAGGTAAAGAAAGCTCCATGGATGCTAAAGATAGAGGATTCAGGGATGGCAAAGCAGCTAAAGAACAAGTAAACAAGGGTCTTCTTTTCCAACCTTCCCATTTTTTCCTAGAAAATTGAGTTTGTTCTTACTTTAGCAGGATCTGACTCATTCAATCTCCAAAAGGAGAAAGCTGGGAATGGTGTCAAAAAAGGAACGTAAGGAGCTCTTCTTTGGGGGCTCCTATCAAAAGAATGCCAAAGGAGATTGAAGGATCACCTCATTTGGTCTCTGAAAGTTATGGGTTGCTCCTCACAATGACATTAATAAAGGAAATCTTTTGGCTATAAAGGGTGATTCCATAGACCAATTAATAGTTCAAGAAATACTCTATCGGGGCAGCTAGGTGGCACAGTGGATAGAGCACCAGCCCCGGAGTCAGGAGTACCTGAGTTCAAATCTGACCTCAGACACTTAATAATTACCTAGCTGTGTGGCCTTGGGCAAGCCACTTAACCCCATTTGCCTTGCAGAAAGAAAGAAAGAAAGAAAGAAAGAAAGAAAGAAAGAAAGAAAGAAAGAAAGAAAGAAATACTCTATCAAATATATAGAAAGGAGAAAAATTTATGACCAAACAAGAAATAGAATGCATAATAAATTGCAAAATGGATGATTTTGACTGTATTAAAGTTTTAGCACTAATAAAGCCAATACTTGCCAAGATTAGAAGGAAAACAAAGTTAGGAAGCAATTTTCACCACTAGGGATTCTGATAATGGTCTCATTTCTAAAATATATAGAGAGAATTGAATCAAATTTATGAGGTTTCAAGTCAGTCCCCAATTGATAAATGGTCAAAGGAATGAACAGTTAGTTTTCAAATGAAAAAAAAAATATATTATATATATAATCATATAAAATGTTCCAAATCATCACTAATTAGAGAAATGCAACTTAAAACAATTATGAAGTACCACTCACACCTATCAGATTGATTAAGATGACAAAAAGGTTGTAAGAGTTTGGGACATTGATGCACTGTTGGTGGAGTTGTGAACTGGTCCAAACATTCTGGAGAATAATATGGAACTATGTCCAAAGAGAAATAAAACTCATCATACCCTTTAACCCAGTAATAACAGTATTAGGCCTATATCCAGAAGAAATCATAAACATGGGGAATGTTCCATATATTCCACAATATTCATAGTAACCTATCCATTGCAGTCAAAGAATTGGAAATTAAGGGGATGCTCATCAACTGGAGAATGGCTGAACAAGTTGTGGAATATGAATGTTACAGATTACTATTATTCCATAAGAAATAATGAATGGTCAGACTCTTGAGAAGTATGAAATGAATCACAAGAACCAAGAGAACATTGAACATATTAACAACAACATTGTGAGTTGATCAATTTTGTTGGATGCAGCTCCTCTCAGCAGTTCATAGAGCTGGGACAACTCTGGGAGACTTGCTGTGGACAATGCTATTCACATTCAGAGGAAGAAAAACCAAACCAAACAAAACAAACAAAAACCAAACTATAGAATCTGAATGAACACTACATTCATTTTTAAAAAAATATCTCTTATGTTTTCCCTTCCTGTCTCTATAAACATATTAAACACAAATATATATGTACAATGTTCACCAGACTGCCACTGAGGGGAGGTGGGGCAGGAAGGGAGGGTGGAAGGATATTATGTAAATTATAAATATGCATATGCATGTGGATGAATGTTGAAAAACTTTCATAATATGTAATTGGAAAAATAAAACATCTATTGGGGGGGAAAAATGAAATCTAAGAGACCTTAGAACTAAAAGAATCCTTATGCTGTCTACAACCACTCGTTTTATAGTTGAGGAAACCAAGGCCCAGGGATATAAATAATTTGACCAGTGTCACACCTAGAAAATTCCAGTGAACCAGAAGATTTCCTGAACTTTTTTGGTTAGATATTTCATCTCTAATGGGACTGCAGTTAAGAATTACCCCACTTGGGGAGAATTTGCCCTCTCTGGTAGAATAATCATCTACAACAGAGAGGAGGGGTCTGCTGTGCTTGGTACTGGAGATAGAGGTCATGAGAGATGGTAAAGTAACTGAGCAACCAAGATCTTCAAAGGGTGAATAGTATTTAAGGTGGAGAAGATTTCAAGAACAGGTACTAAACTTACTGGGGAGGAAGAAGCAATACTTCGAGTCCCATGGATACTATTTACAAGGAACTGCACATTAAAGGAGAAAATAACTGCCAAGTGATGAGAATAGAAAAGAATTGAAAGAGGCAGTGAAGAGGACACCAATTTCTTCTCCCAGCCATGTGTGAGAAAGAAGGGGTGGCAAGTCTTGGAGACAGTTGTAAGAGATGTGGTGACTTCAAGGGAAAGGAAGGTTTCAAAAAGATACCAGATGATGGATGGAAGGTGAAAGAAAGAGATTTAACAGTAAAGGAAAATTCCAAAGGGTACAATGAAAGGGAGAATAGAGAAGAGGAGAGAAGCCAGAATGGCTTCTGGTAGATGTTGCCTTAGACTCCTAATTCCACTCCTACCTCACAGTGATTCTGAACAGCTCGCACCAGTCCCGCCTACATGGCCTGGTCCACCTGGTTAGATGGCATATCTGGGATAATATGCCTGAGTGGAACCCAAGACTTGGAGTTTCACTTCATACTATGGATGAAGGCTATGTGCCTCCCTCATTGTTGGCAATTGGACTGAAACCCTGGTCATTCGAGTTCTTATTGTGCATGTGGCACAATGTTCTCAGGAAATATAATTCCAACCTTGAGAAACCACAAATGAATCCGTGAGAAATGGGATTTTCTGTCCCTTTCTTCTCCTCTCAAAGTTCCCTCTAGTCTGAACTCAGGCATAATATCAGATTGAGTTCATTCTTGCCAGGAATCTGACTTTGAACTAGAGGGAGTCTGCTTCCTTTTCTTACACTCTTCAAAGCTTGACCCCTCAGCAATAAATAGCTTAAGTAAAAACTATGGATCATTTCCAGAACTTCCTCAAAAATGAAGCAAAAAAAGCCCAGTATAATCTGAATCAAGAATGTGATGAATAATGTATTCCTATACTCAAAATAGTTCACATAAAATACTCATTTCTTGCATTAACAGAATGACTTAAGATAGTATCCAGCAACTTATAACTACATAGTATTCAGCAACTTAATATATGAATATAGTAACAAGGTACTGAGAATCTGAAACTTTATCATAATTTAAAGCAGTTTGCAAGACTGCTGACTGGGCATTTTACATTGGTTCTCTACTCTCCAAATAAATCCAGTATATGTCTACTGCTACAATGGCCTTCTCAGTGATCATCTTCTCCAAGAGCACCAAAGTCTATGCTTTGCAAGGCCTCCCTTGCAACAGATTTGACAGAATGGGATGCATGACCTTTGGATCTCTAGAAGTCCAGACCCAAATAAGTTCTTCTCTGGATAGGTGCTTGTTCATCTAAGATCAAGAAAGGACAAATGCAAAAGAAGTAGTCCAGATCCAGGATCAGGCTTGCCTGGAAAGGACATGTGTTTTGGATATTGTGTGTGCATAGCCACGTGAAGGTTAAAGTAGGAGTTAGGGCAGCTTCTTTCTTTCCTCTCCACCATTACCATCTTGAGCAAAAAGTCAAAATAGTCTTGATATGATTTAGAGCTGCAAAGGGGGAGAGGCTGAGGGGGAGGTCACTTCCTTTTGCATTCATTGAGTCAACCATCAGACCTTCTGACCCCATAGCAAATAGGAAGATTCCTATCTCAATATGAAATTAGAATTTTAGTTTTAGCCTGATTCACACACATGGCTAGAAATAGGCCCCCAAACTTCTTTGTGGTCAACCAGAACCAGGAATGGCAAATTTGAATGTGCTCCATGGATTGTCCTGATAGGTCAATTTGACCATATCACAGAGTATAAAGGGAGCTTGGTGGTACGATGGTTAGAGCTTTGGACTTGGAGTCAAAAAGAATCCTTTTTCTGAATTCAAATCTGATCTCAGATTATTTACCAGCTGTGCAACTCCCAGTAATTCACTTTATCTTGTTTGCCTCAGTTTCCTCATCTGTCAGTTGACCTGAGGAAGAAAATGGCAAACATCTCTAATATCTTTGCCAAGAAAACCCCAAGTAGGCTCACAAAGAATGGGACGTGATTGAAAATGACTGAACAAAAACAAAAACAGTGCAAAAGATCACTGAGACAGCATAAAGTAATGTTGTTCAAAGAATATTAGAATTAGAAAGGGGTCTTGCCACAAGCTAGCTGGGTGACCTCAAAGGTGACTCCCAACCTCAACTTCCTTCTCTCTAAAATGGGAGTATTAATATTTATCCTACTCAGCTCACAGGGTTGCTGTATCACTGCCACTCTAGATAAATGGAATTCTCCTTTGCATTTCTCTGGTTTCTTTCCAGAACTACATATTAGTGAATTAGAGAGGTAAGAGGAACTCTTACAATGTTGTATGATGTTGAACTGAAGCAGATGGTTTAAAAAAGACAAAGATGGGCTGGGGAGGTAAAACCACCAAGAGACTGTCATGCTAGAAAACCATTCGACCCATTGGAGGAGGGTCTACAACAATGAGAATGGATGTGCTTATCTTCCCACATTTCCAAGACTGATAATTCCTACCTTTTATCATCTTTGTCAGTGTGAAATCTTACAGTTTGTCAGGTGAAATCTCAGTTATTTTGATTGGCATTTCTATTATTCATGATTTGGCACATTCTTCATTTAAACACCAATTTGCAATTATTTTGCATGTAGATCCTGCCCCTTAAACTATTTTCTCAGGTCTTATTGTGAGAAAAAGACTACTGGACTACCATTCTATTCCATTGTTTCCTGCTATGTGATCAGAAATAGAAAGGCTTCAAAGAAGCTGGGAGTTCCAGGTGAGACAAAGAGCCCAGAACATCTGGTAACTCCTAGCAGAGGTACTGAGCTGCTGTGCAGGCAGCTTGAATTGAACCCCACATAGTTAAGTCAGGACAGATCCCAGAGGACTCCTAGAGAGCCCTGGTGGTTGTAGTGAACATCCTGAGTGGAAGCGGAAGGAAAGAGGAACAGAAGTGCTGGAGCTGGAAGAGGGAGCAGCGGGGAGCAGCAGTTGATGATCAGATCAGTGGGACCTGAAGAGGACAGGCAGTTACTGTGGAACCCTAATAATGACGAGGCCAGGATTGGCTCGCCCCAGTCACTGGGTCTTCTCCACTATTTCCTCTGATTGTGGCAGTCAATGCCAGCTGGTTTCATGTGTGCAACTTTTCTCACTCCTAAATCTTCTCTCTGTCTCACAGGTAGTGAGGGTAGTCATGAGGGTTACAGGTATAGGTGATCAGGCTAAGCACACCCCAGAATACCTTTTTTTTTAGATTTTTTTTTTTGCAAGGCAAAAGGGGTTAAGTGGCTTGTCCAAGGACACACAGCTAGGTAATTCTTAGGTGTCTGAGGATGGATTTGAACTCAAGTACTCCTGACTCCAGTACTGGGGCTCTATCCACTGTGCCACCTAGCTGCCCCCCCCAGAATACCTCTTAACAAGTATCTTAAATATTTTCTTTGTACAGCAAAAATGTGTGTGGTTACAATATGGATTGCTTGAGAAATGATAGTAAATAACTTGAGGAGAGGAGAATTGGGGGTTAGAGAGACCCTAGAAAGGTTGATGTCATTACAAAGTCAATTTTAAAAAGTTACATGAAAAAAATGGAGTTAGGCCAAAAAGAGTCTCTTAACTGTAAGGTACTGATAAACCGATTTCCACAATTTAATAATTTAGAATATTACAATTAGAACAATAGGGCAGGGAGGGGTTCTTAACCCCGGGGTCTGGGCTACCTGGATAGATTTCAGGGGGGTCTATGAACATAGATGAGCAATATTTATGAAAATCTATGTATGTGTACATATGTTCATATATATGTATATATATATATATCTTTATTTACACTAACCTCATTGAAATTTAGAATGCTAAATTTAATTTTGATTTAATTATGATTAAAATTAATTTATTTAAAATCACCACTGATTTCATCAGACTACTAAAGGGATTCATAACAGAGGATGAGAGAGAGTTAAAAAAACATTGCTCCAAATTAATAAAGAATATATATCTCTGGAGCCATGTGCTGAGCCAGCTCAAAGGGCAGGCTTGGGTGCCCTCTGGTGAGCAATGAGAACACTCCACCCTGTGGAATGCTGTCTTTGAAAGTATCATCCCCTGGTGGTCAAAATATGTATTACACTGTAAGCCTGTCAATTATTGAATAATTAAATGACATTGACTTTTCTGTGGATGGTAGAAAGCAAAGCAATGAGCCAGGTGGGAGCTGGTTTTTGATCTAGCAGCAACACAACTGCCCTACCTTTCTGAAAGAGAGATCTCTGGTCTGAGTCACTTTGTCCAATAGGAGCTTCTCATTATCTACCTTTCTCTTCTGACATCCTGGGTTTGGGGGTCTGTGGTACCCTGAGCTTCTCCAGGATGATGTTGCATTTGTCTGGGCACAGTGAGTACAAAAGCAGCTCCATCTCCAGGTTGCTCAATCAGGGATTCCTGGGACCCTTGAGTTCCTCTGACACAGCTAAGAATCCACTTTCAGATATTTTTGGGGGGGGGGCAGGAGATAAAATTTGAGCCACAGTTGAAATAGATTCATGAAATATTAAGTGTGACTTGGGGGCAGGCAGGTAGGTGGTACAGTGAAGAGAGTGTTGGGCCTGGAGTCAGGAAGAGTCTTAACTTCCTGAATTCAAATCTGACTTCACATGCTTCCTACTTGTGTGACCTTGGTCAAATTGCTTAAACCTTTCTGCCTTGGTTTCCTCATCTGTAAAATGAGTTAGAGGAGGAAATGAGAAACTACTCCAGTGTCTCTTCCAAGAAAACCCCAAATGGGGTCATGAAGAGTTGAACACAATTGAAAAAATGACCAAACGCAACTATAACTCATCCTTTCACTTTTGTAAAACAATAGACCAAACCTTGGGAGAGAACCTGGGCCAACATAAATGGCCAGGATGGAGTGGGGCATATTTCTTAGAGATAGGACAACTTTATAACTATCCTACCAGAAAGGTGGGACAAACTTCTTCTACCTTTAGTGATTGTGACTAACCTCATTTATCATGACATGTTCATCTCAACATGAAGATTTAATGAGATAATTGACATGAAAATATAGAAATGAGAGCTATTATTAGGACAAAAGACAATTGTCTTTTATCCTCAGTTGCTGACAGAACTCTCCCAAATCCTGAGTAAAGATAGGTTGAGGGGAACAGGAACAAATTATTTCTAAAACAGAGGATTTAGAGTTAAAAGGATTGTTAGATTAGTCTTTCTGCCATTATCCTCTTTGGACATACCCTCCTTAGAATCTCTAGCTCCTTTCCAAGGTTGAGTTCAATAGCTGCCTCCTATAATAAAAAGGAAGATACCCAGTTTACATTTTCTTTGTATGCTGCTATCTTTACCTATCTATAAACAAATGTTTTCCCTGAAGAAGGATGTAGGCTCCCTGAGGACAGAGACTGCGCCAATTTTATATGTCTATACTCAGCACCTCTCACAGTGCCTGTCACATGGACAATTCATACATATTTGTTGATTGACTGATCAGCTAATCCAATCCTCTTCACTTTTCAGAGGAGAAAACTGAGTTTCAGAGAAGGGCAGACAGGGGATACCCCTAGGAAGGAGGCATCTTTGCCTTAATAAGCACTTTGAGCTCCCACCAGCCCCAGCCCCACTGTGACTTTGCTCCATAGAACAGAGCTGTCACACCATCAATCAATCAACATGTCTTAAAGCCTTCTCTGAGGATCCAGATACAAAAGGAACCTAATCCCTGTTTTCAAGGACCTAATATAAAGTCCTTGTAGAATATAATACGACTGGATGAAGACAACACATCACTCAGCAGTGGTCAGGGAAGAGAGCTTTGAATTAATCAGTCAGAGCAATTGGGACTGACCAAAGGGGAGCACTTTCATGTTGTTTTCAGGTAGCCATTGTAATACTGATTTGATGATTATTCCCTGAAAAAGAAGTGGAAAAATCAATATGAAGGAAGCACTACTTTCTTTGGAGTTTGGATGCACAAACTTGACCTTTGACTTTTGACCCGCCACTAGACTTTGATGTCTTAGAAAGAGAGAGTTAGGCTGATGCTACCTCACTTAAATCGAGTTAAACTGTCACCTGTGATGGCATTGATCCTCTTCAAAAACAAAGGGCATGCAAAGGGGCACAAACAATACTAGGCAGGTAACAAAGATGCTCCCCCAACCACCTCCACTAGGGTCCACCTCAGTTTCCCTCTTTCGCTTCTCTTCCAAATTGGCATTTTCTTTATCTATAAAATGACACTAGAAATACTTCCAACTCTCAACCTCATGGTTCTAGTATAAGGAACATACTTGTTTTAAACCTATAGAAATGGAAGCTATGATTTTTCTCATTAATAATATTATTGATCTAATGCTACTCTGGACACTTTATTAAGTTTATTCAAGTAAGGTAGAAACAACTCCAGACCCCAAGCTTTAGCTGAACAGGAACTCAGAAGACTGGCTGCCCCAGCCTGAGCAGTCTCCTATCCCAAGGACGACCTCACTCCTTGGTATGGCAGCTAAGATGGGACAGGGGTCATTTAAGTTGACTCCATCAGAAATCTAGAGGAGACAAGATAAGAAATAAATTGAGTTAAAAGAGGCTCCAGAGATGGAACAGGAGCCATTCTGAACTTCCCCCTTCATTCTCTACCCCTCAACTTTTCTGTTCCCCCTTTGGACATACCCTCCTCCTCTCCAGCACCTTCATCATTGTCATCTACTACTCCATAGTCTGGTTCCGGATCCTCATAACACTCTGGAGGGTCATTGTTTTCTGGGGTCTGTGGCTCTGGCTCTTCAAGAACTTCATTTACAGACTCATTTTCTGGGGTATATGATTCTGGCTCTGGATCATTTGAAGCCACTTGGTCATCAAGAGTGTCCAAATCTACTACCCCAGCATCCTGTGATTGCTCTCCACCATCTGTCTCTTCCTTCTCTGCAGGGTTAGGAACCCCATCGGTTGTATCCCCACCTGAAATCTTTTTCTGGTCATCCATAGAGCAGGAGTCATGACTTCTCGGGCAATGATAGCCATATCCTGAGTAGAGAAGATGATGGAAGCAGAGAAAAAGGAGATTATGCAATTCCAGTCATATCAGTTCCGTTTCTAAGCAAGCATCCCTTTCCTCCGACCCTGGTCCCTTTTCCTTCTCTGCTCTTCCCTACTTTGGAAAACCTAGGCCTACTCCCTTCTCCAGGATCTATTTACTCTCTGCTTAGGGAACAAAAGGAAATGCAAGTCTCCTTGACTCATAAAATATCAAAGTTGAAAGCATATCAGAATATGAAATGTTCCTTAGATCAATGGATAGGATAAAGTGCCAGTCTGGAACCATGAAGATGCCCTGCCTCAAAACAAATCAGAGTACAAATCCTGCCTCAAAAATTTACCAACTCTTCGACCCCGGGTCTTTCACCTCTCAGCCTCACTTTGCTCATCTGTAGAATGGTGGTAATAATAGCACCTACCTCACAGGGTTGTTGTGACCATCAATGAGGTCATATTTCTAAAACAGTTTGCAAACCCTAAAACTCTAATGTCATGTTAGCAATTTTTGTATCATAGAATGCAAAAAACTAAGAGGTTGCTTGGAAACTAGAATGTTAGAACTGAAAGGGATCTTCAGGCATTAAATGACAGGACACAGGGTTTGAGAAAACAGGCTGTTATAGAGGAGGAAAAGGCCTTAAAACATAAAACATAAGAACACTGGACAAAGATTGTTGGGCCTGGAAAATTTCTTCACTTTACAGATCAGGCCAGAGAGGAGATAGAATTTGCTTAAGGCAAATTTATGGAAGAATTAGGACTAGGATTCAAGTCTCATAGGATTGTAGAATTTTGAAAGAGCTGGGATTTAGGAACAGGTGTAACTTCTGGTCTACATTCCTCATCTTAGAAATGAAGAAACTGAGGTTCAAAGAGTTATTAAAAAAATTAGTAAAACCAGCCTTTGAATCCAGGTCTTCTGACTCCAAATCAAGCTTCCTTTCCATTATTTATTTCTATCTGCATCTTTCTTCTGTGTATAGAAGGACCTTGAAAACAAGGTCTCTGTTCCTTTGTATATTTTCCTCCAAAGCACAACACCCAGTAGGCACTCAACTGAAGCCTTTCCTTGTGTTTGTTGAATGAATAAATGTTGGATGACAGATACCATATTTGATTCTCAGTTCTTTATATAACCTCCAGTCCCTTCAAAGGAGGAATTTCACTCCACAAAGAGAAAACATAAATATCAGTGATCTCAGTGATTGAGAAGCAGAAAATATCAAAACAATTTCCTCCTAAGACATTATCTTCTCTAATCTCTACCTAAAATTTAGCACTTTCTTGACTTTTGAATGTAGATAATAAACATACTGAGAAAGGGGTCTGTAGACTTCCTCAATCTGTCAAAAAGATTTGGTGAAGAGCCCCCTTGATTATAGTAAGGGAGGTTAAAAAGAGTAAAAAAAGGGGTGGCTAGGTGGCACAGTGGATAGAGCACTGGTCCTGGAGTCAGGAATACCTGAGTCCAAATCCGACCTCAGACACCTAATAATTACCTAGCTGTGTGGCCTTGGGCAAGCCACTTAACCCCATTTGCCTTGCAAAAAAAAAAAATCTAAAAAAAAAGAGTAAAAAAGATCCTGGACTACTGGATTTCCAAATTATACATCTTGTTCCTTGGGCAGTTGGGCAGGGGAAATCATAAAATCATGGAAGATCTTCATATATGTATAAAAAACCAGGAAGATACAAGACTATGCCATACTCTGCCTTAAACCATCAAGGGTTGGGTTGTGCTGGCTAATAAACATTGTAGGCTGATAACTACCAATCTCCTTTGCAAGCCTGGCAATGTGGTATTGGGGGGGTGGGAATCCATGCTTGGTCTCCTTGGTCTCCTGTTATAACTTTGTGTTCACTGAGTGAATACCCAAGGTCTACTGGAGGATAGGACCTCATCTCTTTCTCCATCTCTCCCTTCCCTTCTCTTCATTCTACCCTCTTGCCTTACTGTGCTATCTTGAGACACTGCTTACCTTGTGGTGTAATCCGCCAGTTCCAATAAGGGTCATTGGAGTCGTAAGGGTGGATCTCAGATGCACACTTCAGCAGTTCCTGGCAAGCAAACTCACCCTTCTTCTCAACTATTAGAAGCAACCGGCGCACCCTACGCTCAGGGTCATCCATAGCATCCAGGGCCTCATATTCACTCTCTGTGATGATGCCTCGAGACATAAGTCCATCCAGTAGGATGCTTGAATCATTTTTGAGGCCCTCTACCAGTTGTTTCCGCCTCTGTTGGATTAGTTGAGAAGGCCTTTCCTGGACGTTGCCCATCTCAAGGGAGGAGAAGTGTGAAGAGAAGCCTAGAATGGCACAATTTCACACTCCCAGAACAGTTCCCACCCCAGTCCGCTGGACACTTAGCCCCCATTCCCACACAACCTTTCACTCTCATAAATAACCTATTTCCTGAGCCTCAATTTCCACATCTATAAAATGAGGTTGTGAATACTTTGTGTACTCAGACTTACTGTGAGGACAAAATGGAAGAATATGTATTTTTTGTACTTGAATATTATACTAAATGTACAAATGAATATTGCCCTAAATTATATATGAATCTTGTAGGATTTTCATGTGATTTGTGAATATGATTAGCACCTCACTTAGCAACCACTCCCTCCCTGCCCCAAAGCTTCTCTGTGAAAAAAGAGCAAAGATTACAGTCCCAATGATTTCTTCTGCCATCAACTTTCCCAAGCCTGGGAAATGTGACTTCCTCTCCAGTCCTTAACTTTCTAGACAAATCCTGCTTCCTTTAATTCAGCTCTGGTGGAGTTAGCTGGTTATCACTGAGTCTTTGTAAACATAATACTATAATATTTAAAATGAGAAGAGTTCTTGGGTGGGGAGGGGCAGCTAGTTTACTGCTTTCATTTTACAGATGAGGAAATTGAGACCAAGTCCTGACCATGTTAAACTTTTCTACTTCAGAACGTTGAGGATATTTGATTTCCCAGCTGTGGCCATTTCCTTTCTGATGCAGATCTTATCTATCCAAAGACCTTACTTGGGCATTTTTGACCTATTGCAGTCAAAAAATACATCACTTGCAAAACTCTACTTTTTGTGGGACAAAAAGTTTCCTGTCCCTCCCAGTAGTCAGAGCCTTCCCCTTCCATCTATTCTGTAGGCATCGTGTATGTGCCTCGGTTCTTCTCTATAGCAGATATATGTGTATGAATACACACACACTTACACACACACACACACATATATATCTCCACTATCCCCAGGTCTCACCGTCCTCCATCAGCCTTTCCTCACCCTATTCCTATCTCATATCCCTAGGTCTCATTACAACTATGGTGATCCTCTGAGGGCTAAAGATTTGGAGGCCCTTGATTATATGTTCTCTGAAGACAAGAGAGGCTATCCCCTCTTCTGACATGATTTCATCCATTCTGTGGCCTGTGTTAGAATGCTGGGCCTGGGGGCCAATGAGAGGGTAGATACTCAGGCACATCATGGGAGTTCCCCAGTGATATCTGAGTATACCTACTTTGATGGGATCACCAGGTCTTTTCACATCTAGGTAATCCTCCCAAGCCTTCCCAGCAGACAAGTCCTCTCCACCCCACCCCAGACCTTATTTCCCAAGGTCCAAGTTTTCTTACCAGGTCTGACCACCCTCCTCCTACAAAAAAGAAACCCTAAATTTGACCTAGGTATCAAAATTCCAAGTTTTCACTCATGTCCTAATATAAAAGATAATGAGTTTTTGCCTGACTTGTGCCTCAGTTTCTCTCCTCTGTTGATATGGAGAGGGAGGATGACTCACCGCTAAGACATCAGGGCCCAACAAAACCCATACTCCCACTTCCTCACCCTGAGTCGGCCTTGCTCAGGGGAAAGAAGAGAGTGAAAGGGAGAGTGTCTCACAGCTCACTCACCCTGGTTGATGCCTCTGGCTCAGAAGGGAGATGACTGTGCAGAAAGTCTGAAGTGGAGGAGACGAGAGGGACAGGGAGTCCAGGGAAAGGGAGGGGCTTCTGCAGCTGCCCTGTGGGGAGGGAGGGGCACTGGCAAAGGGCCCAGGGCTGCAGAAGCTAAATGGGTCAGCTCCTTCTCTCAGCTGTACACAGCCAGGGAAGGCATAAGGGGCAGAGTTGGATTTACAGAAACCTCTTCCCTGACCTATGGAAAAAAAGTCTTTTTGTTTTTCACTGACCGCAGAGTTGGGGGGACAGTGGGGGGGGGGGGAGTGGAGGGAAGTAGTAGAAATACTCACATTTCACTGGTTCCCAACCTCCACCTCAGAGATGGCCTTTATCAACTGCTGTGCCCACCCAAAGATATTCGGCACCTAGTGGCCAGTTTCTTAGTGATGAGACAGCTGACAAATAAAGTGATCAGGTTTGTATCAGGGCTGGGGATACAGACACCCATAAAGGTACACCTTTCCTAACTGGGTGGTCCTGGGTCAGGTTAATTAATCTCAAGGAACCTCAGTTTCCTCATCTATAGGATGGAGATGCTCAATAGCCCTGTAATGCTCTTCCATTCTACCCTAGTCTGACCACAGGATTGTATTTTGCTCTGGTGGGCAATGATGTAAAAGGTCTGGGAGGTCCGGAATCTCCTGATTCCCAATCAAGTTACATCTATGGTGAGAGAAGACAATTACCCTGGTGCCCTGCTCTGCATGGGGTTGATGAAAGGAACTTCTGATTGGTTCACAGTCATTGACAAGAAGTTTCAAAAAATGATTGGAAACAGTCAGCAGGATAGAAACTGGTGAAGGAACCATCCTCTCTGTAGAAGAAGATGAAGGAAAATGGATAGGCTTTCTCTTTAGGACTCCTACTTTCTGTTCATTAGACTTCCAGAAAAAATAAGAAGGGATGGGGGAAGGAGAATGTCTCATGTCTCAGTTCCACCATGGTAACAGAGGTTTCCCAGTCATGTCTATCAAGAGAGTTTTCTTGAAAACAAAGGTCATTATCAGGATCATCTTACGGCTACAAGAATGTAAGGAAGCTATTCCCTGTTTGGTCAGACTTCTGAATACTCAATACTCCATCTCCCACTTCTTTTACCTTTGTACTATCTGTGTTCCTTGTTTGGCATGTTTTCCCTCCTCCCTCAGTTTGAATTCCATTCCTAGGCTACTTTTGAGATTAATGCCAACTTACCCTGTATATTGCTTATATTCACAAAATTTCTTAGGCAGCTAGGTGATGCAGTGGATAGAGCAATAGATTAAGAATGAGGAAGTCTTATCCTTCTGAGTTAACATGCTACTTGTGATACTAGCTGTGTGATCACGATCAAATCTCTTAACCCATTTTGTCTCAGTTTCCTCATCTGTCAAATGACCTGGAGAAGGACATGGCAAACCATTCCAATATCTTTGCCAAGAAAACTCTGAATAGAGTCATGAAAAGTTGGACACAACTCAATAAAAACAGCAAATTAAGAAATTAGAACAGAAATGTTTTATGAGTCAAAGAACAGATTGACAGTGCTGCCTGTCAATCTAAAAGTTTTGTCTCTTATTACCTAATAGCAAAGTGATGTGATGGATTGGAGATTCACAAGAAAATTATGCTGATTTACAAAAGAATCAGTTTCAATGTAGAAAAAAGGAAACAAAATTTGAAACCTGATTTGGGAGCAGAGAAGTAAAAGGGTAAGAAATGAACAATATCAGAAATAAATTGAAATGTTGAATCAATATAAAGAGAATACAAATTTATTATTTGTAAGAATAAGTCAAGTGCATCAGTGAGTAGCTGATTTTTAAAAAGGAATTTTAAAAGAAATTAAAGCTAGTTTACATTGTAATGGAGTAAATTTGAAACTCAAAACAATAAGAAACATTATAATGATTTAGTTCAGAGGCAGGAAACTGTTTTTCTGACAAGGGCCATTTGGATATTTATAACATCATCCTATTTGGTTCAGCATTCAATTAATTCACCCCTAAAAAACTGCTAGATTTATGGCAATGCCACACCAATATGGCCTGAAGGACAGAGGATCCCTGCCCCTGCTCAGAAAATGTTTAAATGCTACTCTCTATACAGTGACATCAACTCATCTGGAGCCCAGATGAATGTGGGGTTTTTTAGGTTTTTTGCTTTTTTTCTTTTGCAAGGCAAACAGGGTTAAGTGGCTTGCCCAAGGCCACACAGCTAGGTAATTATTAAATGTCTGAGACCAGATTTGAACCCAGGTATTGCTGACTCCAGGGCCGGTGCTTTATCCACTACGCCACCTAGCCCCCCAGATGAATGTTTTAATTGAAGATTCCCAAGTAATAGGAAAAATGGAACCAATGACTTTTAACTAAAACAGTTACCAAAGCAGATCTTCATTTTCACTAGTTATCAGAATTTCCAGCAAAGGGATCTTTTAAAAAGGCAGAAGAGGAAAAGTCCAGGATTGTAGAAAGTGTAGAAAGAAACTTGATTAAGAATAAGTATGTATGTATTTATTTAAGAATTAGAGATAGTATTTAGACATTGCTAAGATAAGAGAGATTAGCAAGCTAGCCAGCAAGTTTACTAGGCCCTCTCCTTGAAGAAATATTTCTTTCCTCTTTTGGGAGATAAAGTTAGAGATTTTTCATGATTTTCAAGATTAATATCACAAAAACTTATTGTTCTTATGGATTTTGGAAAGTTCTGGAATCACATAGTCTGTAGAGAACTGAACAATTTACAATGCATTAATATCATTTTTGAGAAATCAATCAGGTTTCGATTACATTAAATTAAAAAGCTTTTGCACAGACAAAAGATCAAAAGAAATGCAATAAACTGGGAAACAATCTTTACAACTAATGTTTCTGACAAAGGACTCATTTCTAAAATATACATAGAACTGAATCATTTTTTTTTAAAAAAAAAGCCATTCCCCAATTGGCAAATGGTCAAAGGATATACAAAGGCAATTTACAGGTGAGGAGGTCAAAGCAATCCATAGTCATATGAAAAATTGCTCTAAATCATTACTTATTAGAGAAATGTGAATTAAAGCTTCTCTGAGGTACCACCTCACACCTCTCAGACTGGCCAATACCCAGTCCCTGGGTATTCTCCACTATTTCTTCTGATTGTTGCAGTCAATGTCAGCAAGTCTAAAGTGTACAGCTTCTTTTACTCCTAAGTCTTCTCTCCATCTCCCTGGTAATAAAGGTCATGATGGTTACAGGTATAGGTGATCATAGACTAAGCACACCCCCAAAAACCCCATATAGTTAAGCCATTAAGAAAGAATAACAATCATTATTGGAAGGGTTGTGGAAAATCTGGGACACTATTATACTGTTGGTGAAGCTGTGAACTCATCCAACCTTTCTGGAGAGCAATTTGGAACTACACCCAAAAGGCAACAAAAATGTGCATACCCTTTGATCCAGCCATACCACTACTGGGTATATATCCTGAAGAGATGATGAAAAAGGGTAAAAACATCACTTATACAAAAATATTCATAGCAGCCCTGTTTGTGGTGGCAAAGAATTGGAAATCAAGTAAATGTCCTTCAATTGGGGAATGACTTAGCAAACTGTGGTATATGTATGTCATGGAACACTATTGTTCTATTAGAAACTAGGAGGGATGGGAATTCAGGGAAGCCTGGAGGGATTTGTATGAGCTGATACTGAGTGAGATGAGCAGAACCAGAAAAACACTGTAACACCCTAACAGCAACATGGGGGCAATGATCAACTTTGATGGACTCATTCATTCCAACAGTGCAGCAATCAGGGACAATTTGGGGCTGTCTGCAATGGAGAATATCATCTGTATCCAGAGAAAGAACTGTGGAGTTTGAACAAAGACCAAGGATTATTAATTTTAATTTAGAAAAAAAACTGATATCTTATTGTCTGATCTTGCTAACTCTTACACTTTATGTTTCTTCCTTAAGGATATGATTTCTCTCTCATCACATTCAATTTGTATCAATGTATACCATGGAAAAATGTAAAGACAGACAAATTGCCTTCTGTTGGGGGTGGGGGGAGGGAAGTAAGATTGGGGGAAAATTGTAAAACTCAAAATAAATAAAATCTTTATTTAAAAAAACAAAAAAAAGAAATCAATCAGGAACAATTATTATTCAGGCTCAGTACATCTATTGTCTGGATAGTAATTGAAGATAGCATGCCTTTGCAGCTAGGATATCACAAGAGATAAATTTTCTCTACTGACTTTTGTTGGCAACCAGCATGGAATGTCCAGACTGGCAGATGAATGGAATAATTTTTCATGTAGCTCATTTGGAGATACATTCACCTGAGTTAATGTTATTAGATTGACAATGGGGATTGTTTCATGGTTACAAGATTGCTTTGTGTTAGTACCATGTTTATAAATTTGTTGCACTGAAATTTTGGAAGTTAGTCTATAGAAGGACAGTTTAGTTTTGGAATGAGGCTTGGTGTGATGTCTTTGTAGTATTAAGAGGTTAGAATCACTTCAATCTTAATTTCATCACTGATTTATTAATTAGTTAATTGTTAATTAATTTGCACAATAGAGACAATTGTCTTGAAGACAGGGTGTTCTTTCCCTTGTTAACCTTTGTCCTGAGTATTAAAATATACATAAATATATATACATATATATGTATATTTTATATATGTGTTTTTCTAATCAAAGTATTCATTTGAATTAGAAAATAGTACAGCAGACATTGGAACATTGGTGATACTAATTGAGAATATAGTTTGAAAATAGTACATTCTACAGTACAAAATAATTTGAAAATAATTGGATTGTAATCAAAATATGCAATAGATTGTCTAACTAGGTGGCACAATGGATAGAATACTGAGCCTGGAGTCAAAAAGGCTCTTCCTGAGTTCAAATTTGGTCTCAGACACTTACTAAGCTATGTAATGCTAGACAAGTCATTTAATTCTGTTTGCCTCAGTTTCCTCATCTGTCAAATGAGCAGAAATCTGAAATCCTTGCCAAGAAAATCCCCATTGGATCCCAAAGAACAGGACATGATTGAAAATGACTGAAGAGAGGCAGCTAGGTAGAGCAGTGGATAGAGCATCGGCCCTGGAATTAGGAGGACCTGCCTCCAAATCCATTCTCAGACATTTAATAATTACCTAGCCATGTGAACTTAGCCTAGACACAACCCCACTGCCTTTCCAAACCCCGGAAAAAATGACTGAATAAAAGTAAAATCAGTGCAAAAGATCACTGGGAATAACATGAAACAATGTAGTTCAAAGAACACTGGAATTAGGGGTCCTGCCAACTGGGTGACCCCAAAGATGACTCCCACCTCAACTTCTTTCTCTCTAAAATGGGAATATATTAATATTTTTCCCACCCTCCTCACAAGGTCGGTATATCACCCCTAGATAGATGAAATTCTCCTTTACATTTCTCTGCATTCTTTCCAGTTGGTGAATTAGAGAGGTAAGAAGAAATGTTTAGAAGTAAACATGTTGTAAGATGGCAAATGATGACAAAGTGATAAAAATTCCAAGAGACAGTCAGGCTAGACAACCATTTGACCCATTGTAGCAAGGTCTACAACGAGACTGGAATGAAGCCACACTAATGGAATGGGAGCTTGGGCTTTTGTGTGTAGATATATAATTTTGTGTGTGGATCCTGCCCCTAGACTGCTTTTTAGATCTTACCCTGAGAAAAAGACAACTGGTCTATCATTCCTTTCCCTTCTGTTTTGTCTTCAGAAATGGAAAGACTTCAAAGAGACTGAAAGATCCAGGTGAGGCAAAGAGCCCAGAACATCTGGTAACTCCTATCAGAGCGACTGAGCTACTGTGCAGGCAGCTTGAGCTGGACCCCATATAGTTAAGCCAGGACAGATCCTAGAGAGCTCTGGTGGTTGTAGTGAAAATCCTGAGTGGGGGTGGAGAAGAAAAGGGGAATCAAAGGGCTGGGGATGTAAGAGGGAGCAGCAGGGGGGCAACTAGGTGGCACAGTGGATAGAGTACCAGCCCTGGAGTCAGGAGGACCTGAGTTCAAATCTGACCTCAGACACTTAATAATTGCCTAGCTGTGTGGCCTTGGGCAAGTAACTTAATCCCATTTGCCTGCAAAATCCTAAAAAAAAAAAAAAAAAGAGGGAGCAGCAGGGAGCAGCAATTGAAGATCAGATCAGCGGGACCTGAAGAGGACTGGCAGTTACTGTGGAACACTAATAATGATGCCACCAGGATTGGCTAGCCCTAGTCCCTGGGTATTCTCCACTATTTCTTCTGATTGTTGCAGTCAATGTCAGCAAGTCTAAAGTGTACAGCTTCTTTTACTCCTAAGTCTTCTCTCCATCTTCCTGGTAATAAAGGTCATGATGGTTACAGGTATAGGTGATCATAGGCTAAGCACACCCCAAAATAGCTCTTAGCAAGCATCTTACAAGTTTTCTTTCTACAGCAAAAAATGTTTGTATTGACAATATGGATTGCTTGAGAAATGATAGGAAATACTTGGGGAAAGGAGAATTAGGGTTGGACAAGCCCTAGTAAGGTTGATGCCATTACAAAGTCAGCTTTAAAAAGTTATATGAAAAAAATAGTTGTTAGATCAAAAGGAATTTCTCAACTGTGGGGTGCTGGTAAGTCAAGCATATTTCAATGATTTGAACATTTTAGAACAATATTACATTTTCATTCCTCTAGGGTAGTGGTTCTTAATTTGGGTCCATTGATGACTTGGATAGATTTCAGGAGAATCTATAAACATAGATAAGGAATATATATATATATACATATATATATATATATGTACATATATGTGTATATATACGCATATGTACATGTCACTAACATCTGATATCTAAGTGCTAAATTTAATTTTGATTTAATTATGATTAATTTATGATTAACTTTCATTATGATTAACTTATTAAAAATTGATTTTATCAGACTATCAAAGGGGTTCATAATAGAAAGTCAGACAGAGAAAGTTAAAAACACCTGCTCCAGATTAATATTGAATATATAATATATTGAATATAATATAATATTGAATATATATCTCTGGAGCCCTGTGCTGAGCCATCTCAAAGGGCAGGCTTGGGTGCCCTCTGGTGAGCAATGAGAACACTCCACCCTGTGGAATGCTGTCTTTGAAAGTATCATCCCCTGGTGGTCAAAATATGTATTACACTGTAAGCCTGTCAATTAGTGATTAATTAAATGACATTGACTTTTCTGTGGATGGTAGAAAGCAAAGCAATGAGCCAGGTGGGAGCTGGTTTTTGATCTAGCAGCAACACAACTGCCCTACCTTCCTGAGAGATCTCTGGTCTGAGGTCACCTTGCCTTCCTTTCTCCCCCTCTCTGACATCCTGGGCTTGGGGTCTGTGGCCCCCTGAGACTTCAGGATGTTGTATTTGTCTGGGCACAGTGAGTTCGGAAGCAGCTCCATCCCCAGCCTTCTCAACCATAGATTCCTGGGGCCTTTGAGTTCCTCTGACACTCAGCTAAGGATGCACACATTCTCAATTGAGGTGTGTGTGTGTGGGGGGGTGACACTATGAGATGCTGGGAGGAGGAGGAGTGAGTGCCAGCTCTCCTTTGCCAGGGGCTTCCAGTTCCTTTTTCAGTCCAGACTATGAAACCCTGGCACTTTCCCCAGGGAAGAGTAATCATCATCACTGCTCCTGTTGCTAGCAATATTAACAGCCACCTTATCCTTCCCTTGAACATTGAACAGACAGAAAGGAGGAGTTTCAATACTGTGTTCATTATTCTATTTTTTTTTGTGTGGTAAATAATCTAAATTGTAATTTCAATGTGCCTTCCTTTTGGCTAACCCAAAGTTGAAATGGAGATGAGAAGCTTTCATTCACAAACTTTTATTAAATCCCAGTCCCAGGTGAATGAGACATGACAGATTTTGAAGTTTTTCTGGATAACACTTTGGAGGAGGCAGGGGATAACATTTGAGCCATAGTTGTAATATATTTATGAAATATTAAATGTGACTTAGGGGCGGGCAAGTAGGTGGTACAGTGGAGAGAGTATTAGACCTGTCAACTTCCTGAGTTCAAATCTAACCTCACATGCTTCCAAGTGATATGGTCCAAGTCATTGCAAAACCCTGTCTGCCTTGGTTTTCTCATCTGCAAAATGAGCTAGGGAAGGAAATGGCAAAACACTCCAGTGTCTCTGCCAAGAAAACCCCAAATGGGGTCATAAAGAGTTGGACATGACTGAAAAATGACTGAACCCAACTGTGACTATGTGTAAAACCATAGACCAAGAGAGAATATGGGCCAATATAAATGGCCAGGGTGGGATGGCTATATTTGTTTTGGGGCTTTTTTGGGGGGGGTGTTGTGAGACAATGGGGTTAAATGACTTGCCCAAGGTCACACAGATGGGTAATCATTAAGTGTCAGAGGCTGGATTGGAACTCAGGTCTTCCTGACTCCAGGTCAGTGCACCATCTAGAACTCTGGATGGTTATATTTTTTAAAGATAGGACAACTTTCTAACTTTCCTACCAGAAAGCTGGGACAAACTTCTTCTACCTACCCTTAGTGATAGTGACTAACTTCATCTCTACATGAAGATTTAATGAGACAATCAACTTGAAAAAAAGAGAAATGAGAGCTATATTTAATTATTAGGACAATAGTGACTGGCTTGTTTGTCTTTTACCCTCAGTTCCTGAGAACTCTCCTAGGTCCCAATTAAAATGGATTGAGGGGGCAGAAAATATTTCAAAGTTCAAGGATTTGGAGCCAAAAGAACTGTCTAGTCATCCTTTCTGCCTTTCTCCTGTAGACTTAAAATGTATTTCTTTGCCACTCATAATTTCCAGCTCCTTTCCAAGGTTCAGTTCAATAGCTTCCTCCTATAATAAACTTTCTGATTCCCGGTTCACATTTTCTTTAAATGCTGCTGTGTTTACCTATCTATAAACAAAGTCCCTGAAGAAGAATGTAGGTTCCTTGAGGACAGAGAGACATTTTTATATTTCTATACTCAGTACCATGTGACATGCCTGTCACATGGACATTTAATACATGCTTGTTGATTGATCATCTAGTCCAATCCTCTTCACTTTTTTTTAAGGTTTTTGCAAGGCAATGGGGTTAAGTGGCTTGCCCAAGGCCACACAGCTAGGTAATTATTAAGTATCTGAGGTCGGATTTGAACTCAGGTCCCCCTGACTCCAGGGCCAGTGCTCTATCCACTGTGCCACGTAGCCACCCCCCTCTTTCCTTTTCTGAGGAGGAAACTGAGTTTCAGAGAAAGGCAGATAGGGGCTATACCCCTAGAAAAGGGGCTTCTTTGCCATCATATGCACTTTGCTGAGCTGCAGCCAATTGCTTCCTAATCATGACTTTGCTCCATCAGACCATCAATCAATCAATCAATCAACATGTCTTAAAAGCCTTCTAAAAAAAGCCTTCTCTGGGGATATAGACACAAAATAAACCTAATTCCTGCTTTCAAGGGAGCTATATTCTACTAACTAGATGGATACAGTACATCATTGAGTAGTGGCCAGGGAAGGGAGCCTTGAATTAGCCAGTCATAGCAATGGGAGTTGACTAAAGGAACAGTACTTTCATTTTTTTTTCAAGTAGCCATAGTAGTACTGATTTGATGATTATTCCCTGAAAAGGAAGTGGAAAACTGGATATGCAGCAAATTGTACATTCTTGGGAGTTTAGATACACAAACTTGACTTTTGACCTGCCACTGAACTTGGATGACTTAGAGTGAAGCTGATGACTTTGCGTAATGCCACCTCACTTAAATCAAGTCAAACTGTCACCTGTGATGTCATTGGTCCTCTTCAAAAACAAAGGGCATACAAGGGGGCACAAACTACCAGGCAGGTGACAAGATGCTCCCCCAGCCACCTCCACTGGGGAGTCCACTTCAGTCTCCCTCTTTAGCTTCTGTTCCAAACTGCCACATTGGCAGCTTCTTCATCTGTACAATGAGGCTAAATTACTCAATGAGGCCAGCTCTCAATCTCATGGGATTATTAAAGGAATGAGCTACTTTTAAACCTATTGAAATAAATGGAAGCTATGATTTTTATCATTAACAATATTATTAATCCAATGCTGCTCTGGATCCTTTATTAAGAGTTTATACAGGGGCGGCTAGGTGGTGCAGTGAATAGAGCACTGGCCTTGGAGTCAGGAGTACCTGGGTTCAAATCCGACCTCAGAAACTTAATAATTACTGAGCTGTGTGGTCTTGGGCAAGCCACTTAACCCCATTGCCTTGAAAAATCTAAAAAAAAAAAAAAAGTTTATACAAAAGAAGTCGTAACAACCCCAGGCTCCAAGCCTCAACTGAGCAGGAATTTAGGAGGCTGGGTGCCCCAGCCTGAGCATTCTCTTATCCCAATGATCTCATTCCTTGGTATGGCAGCCAGGATGGGACAATAGTTGGTTCCATCAGAAATCTAGAGGAGACAAGATAAGAAATAAGTTGATATAAAGAGGCTCCAGAGATGGAGAGGGAGCAATCCTGGGCTCCCCCTTTATCCTCTCCCCTTCTGCCTTTCTGTTCGCCCTTAGAACATACCCTCCTCCTCTTCACCCTTATCTTGTACTACTTCATAGAATGCTTCCAGCTCCCCAGAGCACTCTGAAAATTCATCGTCTTCTGGGGTCTCTGCTTCTGGCTCTTCCAGAATCTCATTTCCTGACTCATTTTCTACGATTTGTGATCCTGGTTTTGGATACGTTGGAAAGATTTGGCATTCATCAGGTTCGTCGACCTGGGATTGCTCTCCATCTCTTGTCTCATTCTCGTCTTCAGGGGTAGGGACTCCAGTGGCTGAGCCATGACTCTTCTTATGCTGAAAGTTATGTCCTGGGTAGGAAAGGAGATGGAAGAAGAGAAAAAGGAAGTGATACAATTCTAGTCTATCAGTTCCCTTCCCATGCAAGAATCTCTCATTGTACCCCTTTCCGCAACCCTTGTTGAAAGCATATCAGAATATGAAATATTCTTTAGATCAATGGATAGGATAAAGTGCCAGCCTGGAATTATGAAAACATCCTTCCTCAGAACAAATAGTACAAATCCTGCCTCAGAAATTTACCAGCTGTTTGACCCTGGGTAGGTCACCTTTCAGCCTCACCTTCCTCCTCTGTGGAATGTTGGTAATAATAGCCCTATCTCACAAGGTTGTTGTGACCAACAAATGATATCATTTTTTTTTTAGGTTTTTGTAAGGCAAATGGGGTTAAGTGGCTTGCCCAAGGCCACACAGCTAGGTAATTATTAAGTGTCTGAGACCAGATTTGAACCCAGGCACTCCTGACTCCAAGGCCAGTGCTTTATCCACTACGCCACCTAGCTGCCCTGAGATCATTTTTCTAAAAACTCTTTGCAAATCTTTAAACTTAAGGCATGTTAATTTAAACTAGAATATTAGAGCTGAAAGGGACCTTCAGGCATTAAATGACAGAAAATAGGATACTGTGGAAAGGATTTGAGAGAACAGGTTGTTAAGAGGAAAAAAAGGTCTTAAAACATATAATGTAAGAACATTGAACAAAGAATGTTGGGCCTGGAAAGTTCTTTCACTTTATAATTAAGGCCAGAGAAGAGGAGTTTGCTTAAGGCAAATTTATAAAAGTATCAGGACTAGGATTCAGGTCTCATAGGATTGTGGAATTTTGAAAGAGCCTGAGATTTAGGAACAGGTGTGACATCTGATCCACATTCTTCATCTCAGAAATGAGGAAACTGAAGTCCAAAGAATTATCAAGAAAGTTAGTAGAACCAACATTTGAATCCAGGTCTTCTGACTGCAAACCAAGCTTTCTTTCCACTATTTATTTGTATCAACAGCTTTCCTCTCTGTATTATAAGGACCTTGAAAGCAAGGTCTCATTTCCTTTATATGTTGTCTTCCAGAGCACAGCATCCAATGGGCACTCAACTGGAAGCCTTTCCTTGTGTTTGTTGAATGAATAAATGTTGGATGGTGGCTACTCTATTTGATCCTCTCATCTTTATATAACCTCCAGCCCCTTTAGAAGGGGACTTCCACTCTAATAGGAGTTCTTCCACAAAGAGAAAATAGAAATATCAGCAATCACAGTTATTGAGAAGCAGAATAATGTTAAAGTAATTTACTCTTAAGACATCTTCTCTAACCTCTAACTGAAATTTAGCATTTCCTTGAATTTTGAATTCTGAGAAAGGGGTCCACAGATTTCAGCAGACTGCCAAAAGGATCTGGTTTAAAAAACCCTCACTTTACAGTAAGGGAGGCTAAAAAGAGCAAAGCGATCATGATGAACAGACTTTCAAACTACACATCTTGTTCCTTGGGCAGTTGGGCAGGGGAAATCATAAAGTGGTAAAAGATCTTCCTATATGTGTAACTAAACCAGGAAGACCCAAGACTATGACATCCCCGGTCTTAAGTCATTAAGGGTTAGGTTGGGCTGGCTAGTAATCATGGTGGGCTAGAAAGCCCCAACCTTGTCTGCTAGCCTGGTTCATGGTATAGAAAAAAGAGTCCATGCTGTTCTCTCTGACTCAGTCTCCTATCATAACTTTGTGCTTTTTGAGTATATACTCAAGGTCTACTGGAGGATAGGTCCTCATCCCTTTCTCCATCTCTCACTTCCTTGCTCTTCCTTCTACCCTCTTGCCTACTGTGCTGTCTTGAGACCCTGCTTACCCAGTGGTTGAATCTTTCAGTTCCAAGAAGTATCATTGGGATTGTAAGGATGGATCTCAGATGCATAACTCAGCAATTCATGGCAAGCTCCCTCACCCTTCTTCTTGGCTAACAGAAGCAATTCTTGCATCTTGTACTCAGGATCATCCATGACATCCAGGGAATTATATTCACTCATTGTGATGAAGCCTTGAGTCTATTTTTTTAGGCAAATAGGGCTAAGTGATTTGCCCAAGGCCACACAGCTAGGTAATTATTAAGTGTCTGAGGTCATATTTGAACTCAGGTCCTCCTGACTGCAGGACTGGTGCTCTATCCATTGCACCACCTAGCCACCCAAGCCTTGAGTCTTAAGACAGTCCATTAGCATGCCAGAATTATTTTTGAGGCCAGTCACCAGTTGTTCCTGTCTCTGTTGGATCAACTCTAAAGGCTTTTCCTGGATGTTGCCCATTTTGAGTGAAGAGGAGTATAGAGAGAACAGTCACCACCCCATCCTCACAGACATTTAGTCTCCCATCCCCACTCAACTTTTCATTCTCTCATATAGCCTACTACTTCCCAAGGCCCAGTTTCCAGATCTGTTTTTTGTTTTTTGTTTTTTGTTTTTTGTTTTTTAGGTTTTTGCAAGGCAAATGGGGTTAAGTGGCTTGCCCAAGGCCACACGGCTAGGTAATTATTGTGTCTGAGACCGGATTTGAACCCAGGTACTCCTGACTCCAAGGCCGGTGCTCTATCCACTATGCCACCTAGCCACCCCGCAGTTTCCAGATCTGTAAAATGTGGGTGTGAATAACTCTGCTTATCTCAGAGTTAGTGTGAGGATGAAATGGAAGAAAATAAATTTTTGTACTTGAATATTCTACTAAATTATATATGAATACTGGACTAAAATACAATATTCATGTGATTTGTGAATATTATTAGCTCCTCACTTAGCAACCATTCTCTCTCTAGTCCAAATCTTCCCCATGAAGAAAAAGCAAAGACCACACAGTCCCTGCCCCAAAGCATCCTTCCAATTATTTCTTCTTCCATGAGACTTTCACAATTCCCTAGAAAATGTGATTTCTTCTCCAGCCCTTGACTTTCCAGGCAAATCCTCCTTCCTTCAATTCATCTCAGGTGGAGATAACCAGTGATGTCTCTGAATCTTTGCTAACTTAGGACTATAAGATTTAAAATGAGAAGAGGCCTTGGTGGAGCATCTAGTTGACCTCTTTCATTTTACACAAAGAACACTTTTGACCATGTTAAACTTCTTTAATTCAGTATATTCAGGATCTGTGACTTCACAGCTATGACCATTTCCTCTTCTGATGCAGATCATATCATCCAAAGACTTTACTTAAATGTCTTTGACTTTTTTCAGTCAAAGAAATGCATCAGGGGCAACTAGGTGGCACAGTGGATAGAGCACCGGCCCTGGAGTCAGGAGTACCTGAGTTCAAATCCGGCCTCAGACACTTAATAATAATTACCTAGCCGTGCGGCCTTTGGCAAGCTACTTAACCCCATTTGCCTTGCAAAAACCTAAAAAAATAAAAAAGAAATAAAAAAAGACATGCATCAGTTGCAGAACTCTGCCTTATGTAGGATAGAGTCTCCTGTCCCTTCCAGTAGTCAGAACTTTCCTCTTCCCATCTATTCTTTATCAGTCTTGTATATGCCCCAGGTCTCTATAGCAGATGTGTCTGCATATGCACAACATATACTCACATACACACACATGTTTCCATTGTCTCAAGGTCCTCCCCTCCATCAACTTTCCCTCACCCTACCCCTATCTAAAATCCCCTAGGTCTGTCTTATTATCACTATGGTGCTCCTCTGATGGCTAAAGATGTGGAGGTTATTAGTTACCTGTTTTCTGAATACAACAGTTGGGTTCTCAGGGTAATCGGCTATCCCCTCTCTAACCACAAGAGGCTTGTTTCCTATACCCCCCATTAGAATGCTATGTCTGGGGCCTAATGAGATGGGAGATTTCCAGTACCTAACTGTGATGTCTGAGCATACCTATGTGGAAGGTCTTTTGGCATCCAGGTAATTTTTCCTTAGCCTAGGGCCTTGTTCCTTCCAAGTCTTCCCTGTAGAGGTGTCCTCTCACCCCTCCAGGTTTTGTTTCCCCAAGTCTTCTTACCATATCTGACCTCCCCCCTTCCCTGAAAAAAGAAATCCTAAATTTGACCTAAGCATCAAAATTTCCAGTTTCCAATTCAAATCCTCTTCTATAAAACAAGTCTTTGCCTGGTTTGTGCCTCAGTTTCTCCTCTGTTGATAGAGAGAGGATGATTCACCACTAAGTTATCAGGACCTAAGAACCCCCTCCCCACTCCCTCACCCTGAGTTGGCCTTGCTCAGAGGAAAGGAGAGATGGAAAGGGAGAGTGTCTCCCAGCTCACTCACCTGTGTGGATGCCTCTGGCTCAGAAGGGAGATGACTGTGCAGAAAGTCTGAAGTGGAGGAGAGGGACAGGGAGAGGGTGGAGAGGGAGTCCTGGGTGGGGGAACTTCTGCAGCTGCCCTGGGGAGAGGGAGGGGCACTGGCAATGGGCCCAAAACTGTGGAAATGAAGTGGGTCAGCCCCCTCCCTCTCTTGTGCAATGGCAGGGAAGGCATAAGGGACAGAGTTGGATGTCCAGAGACCTCTTCCTTTACCTTATCAAAAATATTATCTTTTTGTTTTCACTCGCTGGGGGATGGGGGTGGAAGGGGTGGATGGAAATACTCATATTTGACAGGCTCCCAACCTCCACCTTTTTTGGCGGTTTCTCTTTATCTTCTGTACAGGTCCTGGTCCACCTGGTGGGGACCCAGCGTGTCCCTTCACCTCACTCGGCGGGGTCTTCGGGTGTCCCTGTTCGGGCGCCAGTTCTGTCCGGGGTCTTCTTCCCCGGACTCCCAAGTGAGCTCCTCAGTGGGCACTGCATCGGGCGTCCCCGGTTTCCCCCTCCCCGGGGATCAGCGAGGAGGGACTCAGGCAGACACGTCTTCAGGAGGCATATGTTTTATTAGGTGCAGAGGGATCCCCCGAATAGCTCAGGGCGCTGGATAATATAGGGAGTTATTTCCGGGCTGCCACCCCAATCCGCCCCGAGGGCACCCTACCACCCGATTGGAGCAAGCGACACAGGCCAACCAGGCGAAGCCACTGCTCCCCTTAAGGAGCCGTGTCTTCTCTGGGTTGGTCTGACCTCACTCCCGGGGAGGTCCTATCCACCCAGGCGGTCAGGGCCGACCCCCGACACACCTCAGAGATGGCCTTTATCAACTGCTATGTCCATTCAAGGAAATTCAGCACCTAGTGGCCAATTTCTTAGTGATGAGACAGCTGACAAATAAAGTGGTCAAGTGTGTATCAGGGCTGGGGACACATAGATCTATACCTTTCCTAACTGGATGGCTCTGGGACAAGTTAATTAATCTCATTGAACCTCAGCTTCCTCATCTGTAGGATGGAGGTGGGCCTGGTGTTCCTGCCCAATAGCCCTCTAATGCCCTTCCGTTCTCTCCTGGTCAGAACATGGGGTTGTGTTCTGCTCAGAAGGACAATGATGTTAACAGGTGTGGGTGATCTGGAATCTCCTGATTCCCAGTCAGATTACATCAGCCCAGAAAAGTTAAGAGGGGTGGGGGAGGAGAATGTCCCACCATGGCAATAGAGTCTTGTCTATCAAAACGGTTCTTCTGGAAAATGAAGATCATTAACAGGATCATCTTATGGCTACAAGAATAAAAGAAAGGGGTGGCTAGGTGTCGCAGTGGATAGAGCACCGGCACTGGAGTCAGGAGTACCTGAGTTTAAATCTGGCAAGCCACTTAGCCTCATTGCCTTGCAAAAACCAGAAAAGAAAAGAAAAGAAAAGAAAAGAAAAGAAAAGAAAAGAAAAGAAAAGAAAAGAAAAGAAAAGAAAAGAAAAGAAAAGAAAAGAAAAGAAAAGAAAAGAAAAGAAAAGAAAAGAAAAGAAAAGAAAAGAAAAGAAAAGAAAAGAATGAAAGGAAGCTCATCCCTGGGTGGTCAGACTTCTGAATACTCAATACTCCATCTCCCACCTCTTTACCTTTGTACTATCTGGGTTCCCTGACTGGCATGTTTTCCCTCCTCACTTCCATCTCTTGATTTCTCTTTCTTCCTTTAACATTCAGTTTGAATTCCATTCTATAGGAAGCCTTTCCCAAGCATAGCTGCTAGTACCTTCCTTATGAGATTACCTCTAATTTACCCTGTAGGCTTACAATCAGGAAATTTCATCCTCATGAGTTAAAATTCTACCTGAGATGCTTGTTAGCTATGTGATCATGTGCAAATCATTTTCCCCTGTTTGCCTCAGTCTCCTCCTCTGTCAAATGAGCTAGAGAAAGAAATGGCAAACCACTTCAGTATCTTTGACAAGAAAACCCCAATGCAATCATGAAGAATTGGACACAACTCAACAACGACAAATTAAGAAATTAGAATAGAAATATTTTATATGTCAAAAAACAGATTGACAATGCTGCCTGTCAAACTAAAAGTTTTGTCTCTTATTACCTAATAGCAAAGTGATGTGATGGATTTGAGATTCACAAGAAAATCATGCTAATTTACAAAAGAGTCAGTTTCAATGGAGAAAAAAAAGGAAACTAGACATAAAGACAAAATCTGAAACTTGATTTGGAAGTAGAGAAATAAAAGGGCCAAAAATGAACAATATTAGAAATAAACTGAAATGCTGAATCAATGTAAAGAGAATACAATTATGTTATTTGCAAGAATGAATTAAAGTGTATCAGTGAGTAGTTGAAAATAGAATTTTAAGAGGAATTTAAATTTAATTTACATCGTCATGGGTAAGACTTGAAGCTCAATTAAAATAGTAAGAAACATGAAGTTACTTTAGTTCAGAGGTTGGCAATCATTTTTCTGACAAGGGCCATTTGGATATTTATAACATTGTCCTTGGATTATATTCAGTCAAATATTTAATTAATTCACCCCTAAAAATCAGCTAGATTTTTGGCAATGACAGTATGGCCCCAGGGCCAGAGGTTCTCTGCCTCTAGTCAGAAAATGTTTAAATCCAACTCTCCATACAGTGACATCAACTCATCTGGAGCCCAGATGGCTGGTTTTAATTGAAGATTCCCAAATGATAGGAAAAATGGAACCAGTTTCATCAATTATCAGAATTTCTGGCAAAGAGAACTTTTAAAAAGGTAGAAGAGGAAAGTGGGAACTTGAGTAAGAATAAGTATGTATTTAGAGTAAGAATAACTATTTAGACATTGTTAAGAAAAGCTAGCCAGCAAGTTTACTATGCCTACAGGACCAAGAACTACTTGAAGAAATATTTATTTCCTCTGTGGGGAAATAGTGTTAAAGATTTCTCATGATTTCTAAGAACTTAGCATTCTTATAGATTTGTGAAAGTGCTGGAATCACATACTAAAGCAGAGAAATGAGCAATTTAAAAATCTGTATTTATATCATTTTTGAGAAATCAATCAGGATTAATTATTATTCATGGCTTAGTTGATGTATGTTCTGGATAGTAACTGAGGATAGCATGTCTCTGCAGCTAGGAGATCACAAGAGATAACTATTCTCTACTGACTTTTGTTGGCAATCAGCAAGAATGCCCAAATTGGCAGATGAATGGAATAATTTTTCACGTAGCTGATTTGGAGATACAATCACCTGAGTTAACATTATTGGACTGGCAATAGTGTTTGTTTCCATGGTCACAAGATCACTTTGTGTTAGTACCATGTTTATAAATCTGTTAGTTTATAATTTTGGAAATTAGATTATAGAAGGACAGTTTAGTTTTGGAATGATACTTAGTGTGATATATTTGTAACATTAGGAGATTAGAATCACTTTGATCTTAATTCTGTGAATGATTTATGAATTAGAGTTATTGCAAGACAGTTGTCTTTCCTTTGTTTTTTTAATTTTTTATTATTTTTTAGAAAGATTTTATTTATTTTGAGTTTTACAATTTTCCCCCTAAACTTGTTCCCCCCCCAGTAGGCATTCTGTTAGTCTTTACATTGTTTCCATGGTATACATTGATCTCAGTTGAATGAGAAATCATATCCTTAAGGAAGAAAAATAAAGCATGAGATAGCAAAATTACATAATAAGATAACAGTTTTTTTTTTAAATTTGAAGATAATAGTCTTTGGTCTTTGTTCAAACTCCACAATTCTTTCTCTAGATACAGAAAGTATTTTCCATCCTAGATAGCCCAAAATTGTCCCTGGTTGTTGCACTGATGGAATGAGCAAGTCCATCGAGGTTGGTCATCACCCCCATGTTGCTGTTCTTTCCTTTGTTAATGTTTATCCTGAATTTTGAAATACACACACACACACATACACACACACATATATATATGTATGTATGTATTTCTGGTTTGTCATGTTCAAAGCATTCATTTGTTTTAATAAACATTACACAGATACTAGAAAGCTGGGAATCCTATTTGAGAACATAGTTTGAAAATAATAAGGTTCTAAATAATTTGAAATATTTGGAATGTAATCAAAATGTGAAATAGATGTCTTTACTGGATTTGAGTGCAGCTGGGTGGCACAATAGAGTGCTGGAACTGGAATCAAAAAAGGCTCATCTTGGGGTGGCTAGGTGGTGCAGTGGATAGAGCATGGGCCTTGGAGTCAGGAGTACCTGAGTTCAAATCCAGCCTCAGACACTTAATACTTACCTAGCCATGTGGCCTTGGACAAGCCACTCAACCCCATTTGTCTTGTCTAAAAGGAAAAAAAGGCTCATCTTCCTGAATTCAAATCTGGCCTCAGATATTTATTAGTTGTATGATCCTGGGCAAGTCATTTAACCCTGTTTACCTCAGTTTTCTCATCAGCCAAATGAGTTGGAGAAGAAAATGGCAAATTGCTCCAATATCTTAGCCAAGAAAATCCCAAATGGGTTCCAAAGAGTGGGACATGTTTGAAAATGACTGAACAACAACAAAAACAATACAAAAGATCATTGAGATAACCTGAAGCAATGTAGTTCAAACACTGAATTAGGGTCCTGCCACAAACTAGCTGGATGACCTCAAAGGTGGCCCTCTACCTCAACTTTCTTCTCTCTAAAATGGCCGTTAATATTTGTACTACCCTTTTTACAGGGTTTTGTATCACCCCGTCCTAGATAGATGGAAACCTCCTTTGCAAATCTGTGGTTTCTTTCCAGAACTAGAGGTAAGAGGAATTAGAGAGGTAAGAGGAAATACCCAGAAGTAAACATGAGATACGATGCTGAACTGTACCAGATGATTTAAAACAAAAGATAGCAAGGGGGTAAAACTTCCAAGAGACAGTCATTCTAGACAACCATTTGACTCATTGTATTGTAGCAAGGTCTTTGACAATGACACTTGAATGAAGCCACACTAATGGAATGGGAGCTTGGGACTTTGTGTGTAGTTATATAATTTTATGTGAAGATCCTGTCTCTTAGACTACTTTTTCAGACCTTATCCTGAGAAAAAGACTAGCATTCCTTTCCCTTCTGTTTTGTCATCAGAAATGGAAAGACTTCTCAGAGGCTGAAAGATCCAGGTGAGGCAAAGATCCCACAACATCTGCTAATTCCTATCAGAACTACTGAGCTACTGTGCAGGCAGCTTGAATTGGACCTCACATAGTTAAGCCAGGACAGATCCTAGAAAGCTCTGGTGGTTGTGGTGAAAATCCTGAGTGGAGGTGGGGAAAGAAAGGGGAACCAAAGAGGATGTAAGAGATAGCAGCAGGGAGAAGCAGTTGAAGATCAGATCAGTGGGACCTGAAGAGGACTGGCAGTTACTGTGGAATCTTAATAATGATGAGGCCAGGATTGGCTAGCCCCAGTCCCTAGGTAATCGCCACTATTTCTTCTGATTGTGGCGATTGTTGCCAGCAAGTTTAAAGAATACGACTTTTTCATACCTAAGTCTTCTCTCCATCTCCCTGGTAGTAAAGGTCATGATGGTAACCAGTGCAGGTGATCACAGGCTAAGCCACTACAGAATAGCTCTTAGCAAGCATCTTACATGTTTTCTTTGTACAGCAAACATGTTTGTTAATATGGATTCCTTGAGAAATGATGGGGAGGGGCGGCTAGGTGGCATAGTGGATAAAGCACCTGCCTTGGAGTCAGGAGTACCTGCATTCAAATCCAGTCTCAGTGTGGCCTTGGGCAAGCCACTTAACCCCATTTGCCTTGCAAAAGCCTAAGAGAGAGAGAGAGAGAGAGAGAGAGAGAGAGAGAGAGAGAGAGAGAGAGAGAGAGAGAGAGAAATGATGGGGAATATCTTGAGGAGAGGAGAATTGGAGTTGGAGGAGCCCTGGTAAGGTTGATGTCATTACAAAGTCAATTTTAAAAAGTTATTTTAAAAAATGGAGTTAGGTCAAAAGGAATCTCTCAACTGTGGGGTGCCTGTAAGTCAACAGATTTCCATAATTTGAATATTTTAGAACAATATTACATTTTCATTCCTTTAGGGCAGTGGTTCTTAACTTGGGTCTATTGGGGTTCCATTGACTATTAGGATAGATTTCAAAGGTCTATGAACATAGATGAGGAATATATTGTATATATACTAACCTCTAACTGAAATTTAGAATGCTAAATTTAATTTTATGATTAAAATTAATTTATTTATCAGTAATATAGGGACAGAGAGAGTTAAAAACCCCTGCTCCAGATTTTTATTGAATATACATCTCAGGAGTCAGAAGCTCAAAGGGCAGGCTTGGTTGCCCTCTGGTGAGCAATGAGAATATGCCACCCTAGGGAATACTACTATCTTTGTGTCATCCCCTGGTGGTGAAAATATGTATTACAATCTAAGGCTGTCAATTAGCAAATAATTAAATGACATTGACTTTTCTGTGGATGGTAGAAAGCAAAGCAATGAGCCAGGTGGGAGCTGGTTTTTGATCTAACAGCAACACAACTGCCCTACCCTCCTGAGAGAGAGATCTCTGGTCTGAGTTCACGCTTCTTGCCTTCCTTTCTCCCCGTCTCTGACATCCTGGGCTTGGGGTCTGTGACCCCTTGAGACTCTCCAGGATGATGTTGTATTTGTCTGGGCACAGTGAGTTTGGAATTAGCTCCATCTCCAGTCTGCTCAACATAGATTCCTGGGACCCCTGAAGTCCTCTGACAATCAGCTCTCTCACCTGGGAGAGGGTGATATTATATGATTATTGGGGGAAGAGTTCGTGTCAGTTCTCCTTTGCCCAGGGCTTCTGATTCCTTTTTTCAGTCCAGACTATAAAACCCCAGCACTTTCCCCAGGGAAGAATAATGTGTGAACTCAGACTTCATCACTGCTCCTCCTCCTGGCAACACTGACAGCTACTTTATCCTTCCCTTGAACATTGAACAGACCAAAAGGGGAGTGTCATTACTGTGTTCATTATTCTTCTATTTTTTGGGGTGTGTAGTAGATGGATCTGAGCTCTAATTCCAATGTGCCTTCCTTCTAAGTAACACAAAGTTGGGATGGAGATAAGAATCATCCTTCATTCACAAGCCTTTATCAAGTCCTGGTCCTAGGTGAATGAGACATGACTGATTGTGAAGTTTTTCTAAACTACACTCTGGAGGGGGCAATGGATAAGGTTTAAGCCACAGTTGCAATAGATTTATGAAATATTAAATGTGACTGAGGGAAGGTAAATGGTACAGTGGATAGAGTGTCAGGCCTAGAGTCAGGAAGACTCACCTTCTGAATTCAAATCTAACCTCACATGTTTCCAAGATATATGATCCTGATCAGGTTGCTTGATCCTGTCTGACTTAGTTTCCTCATCTGTAAAATGAGCTAGAGAAGGAAATGGAAAACCACTCCAGTGTCTCTGCCAAGAAAACCCCAAATGGGGTCATGAAAAGCTGGGCACGATTGAAAAGTGACTCATCCTTTCACATATGTAAAACTATAGCCCAAACCTTAGGAGAACCTGGGCCAACATAAATGACCATTGTGGAATAGGGTTTCTTTGTTAGACATAGGACAACTTTCTAACTATCCTTCTAAAAAGGTGGGACAAACTTCTCCTTCCTCTACCTACCTTTAGTGATCGTGATTAGCTTCATTTCTCATGGCGTGATCATCCCTACATGAAGATTTATGAGATGATCAGCATGAAAATATAGAATTGCGAAAGGTAGAAATAATATAATATAGACGTTTTATTATGAGGAAAATAGTGACTGTCTTTGTCTTTTACCCTCACTTCCTGACAGAGCTCTCCCAGGATCTGAGTAAAGACAGTTTGAGGGGACAGGAAGGACATATTTCTAAAACAGAATTTGTAGATAAAAGAATTATCTAATCAGCCTTTCTGTCATTATCCTCTAAGCCTGGAATGTACTTCTTCACTTCTTTCTCTTAGAAATTCTATCTCGGGGCAGCTAGGTGGCACAGTGGATAAAGCACCGGCCCTGGAGTCAGGAGTACTTGGGTTCAAATCCAGTCTCAGACACTTAATAATTATCTAGCTGTGTGGCCTTGGGCAAGTCACTTAACCCCATTTGCCTTGCAAAAACCTAAAAAACAAAACAACGAAAAGAAATTCTATCTCCTTTCCAAGATCCAGCTCAATTGCTGCCTCCTGTAAGAAGCCTTTAATGACACCCAGGTTACATATTATTTATATGTGGCTATAATTACCTATCTATAAATATGTTTTCCCTAAAGAAGAATGTAAACTCCCTGAAGGCAGAGATTGTGCCACTTTTATATGTCTATACTCAGCACCTCTCACAGTGCCTGTCATATGGACATTTCACCCATGTTTGTTGATTGATTGATTATGTAATCCAATCCCCTTCACTTTTCAGAGCAGAAAACTGAGTTTCAGAGAAGGGCAGACAGGGAATACCCCTAGGAAGGAGACTTCTTTGCCTTTATGTGCATTTTGCGCTCCCACCAGCCCCATCCCCACTGTGACTTTGCTCCTTAGAGCAGAACTGTCAGACCATCAATCGATGAATATGTCTTAAAACCTCCTCTTGGAATATAGATACAAAAAGAACCAAATTCCTGCTTTCAAGGACCTTACATTCTACAACTAGATGGACAACACATCACTGAGTATGGCCAGGGAAGGGAGCTTTGAATTAGCCTGTCATAGCAATTGGGAGTTGATTCAAAGGGCAACTTTCATGTTGTTTTCAAGTGGCCATAGTAACATTGATTTGATGATTGTTCCCTGAAAAAGAAGCAAGTTGTACATTCGTTGGAGTTTGGCTGCACCAACTTGACTTTTGACTTGACCTGCCACTGGGCTTCAATGCCTTAGAGGGAGTGAGGTTGTGTAACTCTACCTCATTTAAATCCAATTCATGCAGGAGTCAAACTGATTGGTCTCCTTCAAAAACAAAGGGCATACAAAGGGGCACAAACTGTACCAGGCAGGTGACAAGATGCTCCCCCAGCCACCTCCACTAGGGAGTCCACTTTAGTCTCCTTCTTTAGCTTCTGTTCCAAACTGCCAAGTTGGCAATTTCTTCATCTGTAAAATGAGACTAGTCATACTTCCAACTCTCAATTCCATAGGACTATTATAAGAAATGAGCTTGTTTTAAACTTAAAGAAATGGAAGCTATCATTTTTATCATTAACAATATTATTAATTCAGTGCTTCTCTGGACCCTTTAGTATTTATTCAAATGAAGTTGGAACAATCCCAGGGCCCAAACCTTAGCTGGGCAGGAATTCAGAAGGCTGGCTGCCCCAGCCTGAGCATTCTTCTACCCCAAGGATGAACTCACTCCTTAGGATGACTAGGATGGGACAATGATCATTTCAGTTGGCTCCATCAGACATCTAGGGGAGACAAGAAATAAGTCGAGGTAAGAGAGGCTCCAGAGATGGAGAGGGAGCAATTTGGACTCCCCCTTCATCCTCTCCCCTTCTGCCTTTCTGTTAACCCTTTGAACATACCCCCCTCTTCAATAATGCCTTCATCATTTTCTGCTGCTACTCCATAGGATGATGGGTAGTAGCCTCTGGAAAGTCATCTGGTTCTGGCTCTTGCAGAGTCTCATTTGCTGACTTGTTTTCTGGGGTTTGTGATGCTGACTTTGGATCTATTGAAGTTGCTTCAAAGTCAACAGGGTCAAGATCTACTAACCCTGCACCAAGCGATTGCTCTCCACAATTTGGTTCATCCTCTTCTGCAGGATTAGGAACCCAAATGCACATACCCCCACATGTAATCTTTATCCGTTTATCCACAAAGCTTGAGCCATGACCTCTCTGGCGATGAAAGCCATGTTCTGGGTGGAGAAGGTGATGGAAGAAGAAAAAAAAGGAGATGATGCAATTCTAGTCTTATCAGATTCCTTCCTAAGCAAAAATCTCTAATTGTACCCCTTTTCCTCACCCTTCTCTGTTCTTTCCTACTTTGGATAGCCTAGCCCTACTCCATCTCCTATGATCTCTTTACTCTCTGTTTAGGGGATAAAAGGAAACACAAGTCTCCTTGACTCATAAAATATCAAAGTTGAAAGCATATCAGAATATGGAATATTCCTTAGATCAATGGATAGGATAAGGTGCCAGCCTGGAATCATGACGGTGTCCTGCCCCAGAACAATTCAGAGTACAACTCCTGCCTCAGAGATTTACCAGCTGTGTGATCCTGGGTCCTTCACCTCTCAGCCTCACTTTCCTCATCTGTAGAATGGTGGTAATAATAGCACCTACCTCACCTGATTGTTGTGATCATCAAATGAGGTCATATTTCTAAAATCCTCTGCAAATCTTAAAGCTTAAGGCATGTTAGCTTAAACTAGAATATTAGAGCTGACAGGGATCTTCAGACATTAAATGACAAAAATAGGATACAGTGGAAAGGGTTCAAGAAAACAGGAGGAAAAGGCCTTAAAACATAAAATGAAAGAATAATAAACAAAGAATCTTGGGGCAGGAAAATTCCTTCACTTTACAGATAAGGGTAGAGAAAAGAAGGAGTTTACTTAAGGCAAATTTATGGAAGGATCAGGACCAGGATTGTGGAATTTTGAAAGTCCCTGGGATCTAGGGACAGTTGTGACATCTGATCCATATTCCTCATCTTAGAAAAGAGGAAACTGAAGTCCAGAGAGGTTATATAGCAAGAAAGTTAGCAGAACCTGCATTTGAATCCAGATTTTCTGATTCCAAACCAAGTTTCCTCTCCACTATTCATTTGTATTTGCCTCTTTCCTCTCCGTATCATAAGAACCTTGAAAGCAAGGTCTCTGTTCCTTTGTATGTTGTCTTCCAGAGCACAGCACCCAGTAGGCACTCAGGGGAAAGACTTTCCTTGTTTGTTGAATGAATAAATAATTGGGTAGTGGATACTCTATTTAATCCTCAGGTCTATATATAACCTCCAATAACCCCTCAATAGGGGCTTCCATTCCAAAAGGAATTCTTCCACAAAGAGAAAACATAATTACCAGCAATCTCAGTGATTGAGAAGCAGAACAATATTAAACTAATTTACTCCTAAGACATTATCTTCTCTTAACTCTACCTAAAACTTAGCCCTTCCTTGAATTATGAATGTAGGTAACAAACATTTTGAGAAAGGGAAGGTAAAAAGAGCAAAAAGATACTGGATGAATGAACTTCCAAACTATATATCTTGTTCCTTGAGTAGCTGGGCTGAAGAAATAATAAAATAGTGAAAGATCTTCATATATGAGTAGGTAGATACTGGAAGATACAAGACTATCACATCTCTTGCCTTAAGCAATCAAGGGCTGGGTTGGGCTAGCTAGTAAACATTGTGGGCTGGAACCTGCCAACCTTGTCTGCTAGCCTGGCCATGCTATTCTCTCTGACTTGGTCTCCTGTTATAACTCTGTCTTCACTGAGTGCATGCTCAAGGTCTTCTGGAGGATAGGGTTTCATCTCTTTTTCCATCGCTCACCTCCTTTTTCTTCCTTCTATCCTCTTGCCTACTGTGTTGTCTTGAGATACTGCTTACCCTGTGGTGTAATCCACTCTTTCCAAACAGGATCATTAGGGTCATAAGGGTGGATCTCAGATGCATACTTCAGCAGTGTTTGGCAAGCAAATTCACCCTTCTTCTCGACTATGTGAAGCAAATCTTGCACCCTGCGCTCAGGGTCATCCAGAGCATACAGGGCGTCATATTCACTCACTGTGAAGATGCCTCGGGACATAAGCCCATCCAGTAGGGTCCATGAATCATTTTTGAGGCCCTTCACCAATTGTTTCCTCCTGTATTGGATCAGCTCCGAAGGCCTTTCTTGGATGTTGCCCATCCTGAATGAGGAGTGTAGAGAGAAGCTTAGACGGAGACAATTTCATACTTCCAGGACAGTCCTTATCCTACCCTCAAGCACACGGAGTCTCCCATCCTCACACAGGTTTTCATTCTCATATATAGTCTGCCTCTTGCACATCTATAATATGGAGGTGTGAATGCCTTCTCTCCTTATCTCAGACTTACAATGAAATTGAAATGGAAGAAGATATATTTTTGTACTTGAATATTGTACTAAATGTACAAATGAATATTGTACTTAAATTATACATGAATATTGTGCTAAAAATACAATATTCATGTGATTTGTGAATATTATTAGCTCCTCACTTAGCAACCACTCCCTCCCTGCCCCAGATCTTCCCTGTGAAGAAAGAGCAAAGACTACACAGTCCCTGCCCCAAAGCATCCCTCTATGTCTTCTTCTATTAATTTTCCCCAGATCCTGGGAAATGTGGTTTCCTCTCTAGTCCTTGACTTTCCGGCAAATCCTACTTCCTTCAATTCATCTCAGGGGAGTTAACCAGTGATGCCTTTGAATCTTTATAAACTTAGGACTATTAGATTTAAAATGAGAAAGGGTCTTGGTGGGGCCTTAGGCTAAGGAAAGATCACCTGGCTGCCAAAAGACTTTGTGATCCCATCTACATGGGCTTGCTCAGAAGTCACTGTTAGATCCTGGCAATCTACCCTCCCATTTTACCTCTTTCATTTTGCAGTTGGGGAAATTGAAGCCCAGTCTTGACCATGCTAAGCTTTTCTATTTCAGCATATTGAAGATCTATGATTTCATAGCTATGGCCATTTCCTCTTCTGATGCAAGATTTATCCATCCAAGGACTTTACTTAGGTCTCTTTGGTTTGTTGCAACCAAAGAAATGCATGAGTTGCAGAATTCTACCTTAGGTAGGATGTGGTTTCTTGTCCCTCCCAATAGTCAGAGCCGTCCTTCCATCTACTCTTTTATGAGCCTTGTATGTGGCCCAGTTCTCTATAGCAGATATATGTGGGTCTGTACACACACACACACACACACACACACACACACACACACACATATATATACCTCCATTGTCCCCAGAACACATGACAGTCCATCAGCTTTTCCTCACCCTACCCCTTTCAATTATTCCTTGGGTCTCATTACCACTGTAGTGCTCCTCTGAGAGCTAAAGGTTTCAAGGTTATTGGTTACATGTTCTCTGAAGACAAGAGCTGGATTCTTGAGATAACAGGCTATCCCTCTCCTGACATGATTTCATTCAACCACAGAGGCTTGTTTCCTGTACCCTGTGTTAGAATGCTTGACTGGGTACCAATGGGAGGGGAGATTGCCAGGATCTAACAGTGAAATCTGAGCAAATCCATGTAGATGGGACCACAAAGTCTTTTGGCATTCAGGTAATCTTTCCCTAGCCTAAGTCCTTGTTCCTCCCAAGCCTTCCCAGCAGAAGTGTCCTCTCACCCTTCCAGGACTGATTTCCCAAAGTCCAAGTCTTCTTATCAGATCTGATCACCCTTCCCCCCCCCAAAAAAAAAGTCTAAATTTGATCTAGGCATCAAAATTCCCAGTTTCCAATTCAAATCTTCTTCTATAAGACAATGGCTTGTGCCTCAGTTTCTCCTCTGTTGATAGAAAGAGGATGATTCATCACTAAGTCATCAGGACCTAAGAAACCTCCACCCCCACTCCCTCACCCAGAGTCGGCCTTGCTCAGAGGAAAGGAGAGATGGAAAGGGAGAGTGTCTCCCAGCTCACTCACCTGTGTGGATGCCTCTGGCCCAGAAGGGAGGTGACTGTGCAGAAAGTCTGAAGTGGAGGAGATTTAGAGGGAAAGGGAGAGGGTGGAGAGGGAGTCCAGGAAAAGGGAGGGGGCTTCTGCAGCTGCCCTGTGGGGAGGGAGGGGCACTGGCAAAGGACCCGGGGTTTCAGGGAACCTAAATGGGTCAGCTCCCTCCCTCTCTTGTACAATGGTAGGGAAGGCATAAGGGGCAGAGTTGGATTTACAGAAACTTCCTCCCACATCTGGGGGAGGGGGTGGGGAGAGAATGGCTTGTGGAATCAGGGAGGTAGAGAAAATATTCATATTTCATTGGCTCCCAACTTCCCAACCTCAGAGATAGCCTTTATGAATATCTTTGTCCAACAAAATAATGCAATACCTGGTACTCAAGATGAGACAAATAACAAATAAAAAGACCACATGTGTATCAGGTCTAGGGGTACAGACGCCCATAGATGTACACCTTTCCTAACTGGATGGCCCTGGTTCAGGTTAATCTCATTGAACCTCAGTTTACTTATCTGTAGGATGGAGGATTTGTGTATTCCTGCCCAATAACCCTCCAAGGCCCTTCCATTCTCTCTTGGCCAGAACATGGGATCATTAAACCCCCCAAAATAAATAACATTTTTAAAAAATGGGGGCAGCTAAGTGATGGAGTGGATAGAGCATTGGCCCTGAAGTCAGGAGGACCTGAGTTCAAGTCCAGCCTCAGACACTTAATACTTTCTTAGTTGTGTAGCCTTGGGCCAGTCACTTAACACCATTGCTTTGCAAAAACCAAAAAAATAAAATGAAAATAAGAACATGGGATTGTGTCTGCTCATAAGGACAATGATATGACAGGTGTAGGTGAGCCAGAAACTCCTGATTCCCAATTAAGTTAAATCTGCAGTGAAAGAGGATATTTATGCTGGCTCTGTACCCACATGGGTTGATGTAAAAAAAACTTCTAAGCAATTCACAGCTATTGGCAGGAAGTTTCAAAAAAATGATTGGAAATTGATAGTTGGAGATTGGAGGGGGGAGTATTGAAATTCTGGTTAAGGAATCATTCCTTCTGTAGAAGAAAGTGTTGGAAAATGAATCAGCCTTTCTCTTTAGGACAACTACTTTCTGTCCATTAGATATCTAGAACAGATAAGGGGGTGGGGATGGGGGATGGAGTAAGGAAGGGGATGAATGTCTCACCTAATAGTAAAGTGATGTGATGGATTTGAGATTCACAAGAAAATCATGCACATTTGCAAAACAGTCAGTTTCAAAGAGGAAAAAGAAAACTGGATCTAAAAGCAAAAGTTTGAAACTTGATTTGGAAGCAGAGAAGTAAAAGGATAAGAAATGAGCAATATTAGAAATAAATTGAAATGCTGAATCAATATAAAGAGAATACAATGACATCACTTGCAAGGATCAGTCAAGGTTCATCACTGAGTAGCTGAAAAAAAGAATTTTAAGAGGAAATTAAAGCTAGTTTATATTGGCATAGGGTAGATCTGAAGCTCAATTAAAACACAAATAGGAAACATATGAAGATGGTTGAAAAATATTTAAATACAACTCTCCATACAGTGACACCAATTCATCTGGAGCCCAGATGGATGACTTTCATTGAAGATTTCTAAGTAAAAGGAAAAATTTAACCAATGATTTTTCCATTCAAACAGGTACCAAATTGAGATCTTCATTTTCACTGGTTATCAGAATTTCCAGCAAAGCTTTTGAAAAAGCAGAAGAAGAAAAGTCCAGGATTGTAGAAACTGGAAACTCAAATAAGTATGTATTTATTTAAGTAATTATTTAGACCTTGTTAATGCTAAGAGGACAATAATGGCAAGCTAGCTGGCAAGTTTGCCATGCCCGCAGACCCATGAACTCTTTGGAGAAACATTTCTTTCCTATGTGGGAAGATAGTTAGAAATTTCTCAGGATTTCCAGAGTTAACATCAACAAGAACTTAGTGTTCTTGGGATTTGGAAAATTACTGGAATTACATAGCAATGCAGAGAATTGAGCAATTTAAATTTGTATTTATATCATTTTTGAGAAATCAATCAGGGACAATTATTATTCATAGCTCAGTTGACCTATATTCTGGATAATAATTAAAGATAACTTGTCTTTGAAACTAGGAGATCACAAGAGATAACTATTCTCTATTGACTTTTGTAAGCAATCAGTATGAGACTGGCAAATGAATGGAATAATTTTTCATGTAGCTGATTTGGAGATATAGTCATCTGAGTTAATGTTATTAGATTGGCAGTAGGGTTTGCTTCATGTTCACAAGATTGCTTCATGTTAGTACCATGTTTATAAATTTATTGCATTATAATTTTGGAAATTAGTCTAGAGAAAGGCAGCTTAGTTTTCGAATGATACTTCATGTGATACAGTTGTACCATTAGGAGGTTAGAATCACTTTGATCTTAATTCTGCCATTGATTTGTGAGAGACATAGCAGAGACAATTGTCTTGAAGACAAAGTGTTCTTTCTCTTGTTAACATTTGTCCTGAGTTTTGAAATATTTTATGTATCTATTACTGCTTTGTCAAAGTATTCATTGAAGTAAGTATACAGTATGGCAGAGTTTGGAAAGCTGGAAATCCTATTTGAGAACATAATTTGAAAACATTAAAGTTCTAAATAATTTGAAATATTTGGAATGTAATCAAAATGTGAAATAGATTATCTATACTGTATTTCAGGGATGCTAGGTGGCACAGAGTACTGGGCCTGGAGTCAAAAATGTTCATCTTCCTGAGTTCAAATCTGGCCTCAAACACTTAACTATGTGATCCTGGGTAAGTCACTTAACCCTGTTTGTCTCAGTTTCCCCTTCTCTCAAATGAGCTGGAAAAAGAAAATGACAAACCACTCCGATATCTTTGCCAAGAAAACTCCAAGTGGGGTCATATGACTGAAAATGACTGAATAAAAGTCTGCTGTTTGTTGTTATTCATCATTGTAGAAGAGGGCCAGTGACAGAGTGTGATGCTTTGACTTGCAAGTGAATTGGATTTAAGAGAAGCAGTGCTGAGCAGAATCATATCTCACTTTCTCTTTAATAGACTTTGGAGTCCAGTGGTAAGACATAGGTCAAAATAACTGGTAAGGGCCCTGAATACAGTGGGAGACCTTTTTTTTTTCTATGACAAATTTGGTGACTGTTCAACTGAAATCCAAACCATGATGCAATAAGCTATTCAAGTGAACGCCATCTTATTTTTTAGATTGTTAAACTTATACCAACTGATGTTTGTAGTAGGGTGCAGGATAACCCCAGAAATTGTAGGGTATTGCAATATGTGATGCATCTCCCTGATGGATTTGGACCTACTCCCAGGGAGACTGCTTCAGAAGGATGCAAGAGTTAAATTAAAAATTCAGGCCACGAAGGACCTTTGGTTGGCCCTTTGTTTTTATAGATTGCACAAAGTCAATTTAGAGGGATTGTTAAGAATCTGATTCAAAATGAGGAATAAGACATATATTCTTGAATATGGATCATGTAGGAATTTTTTTGCTTTGATTATTCATATTTGTGACAAAGGTTTAGTTTTTTTTCTTTTAAATGGTGAGGTGGGTCAGAAAGAAAATAAATACATATTGATCAAAACAGGGAAAAAAAAGTGCAATTTTGACCCATCCTGGGGATAAAAACTAGGCTGACTTCATAGCTAGAATTTGAAACTTCTGTCACCTCTCAGGCAGAACAAAGAATTCTTGCTTCTACAAGACTTGTTTTTACGTAACCCTGACTCTTCTCCTCTGTACATAAACATTTGTGGTCATTTTCATTGCTACAACTTTTTAAAAAACCGGTTGAAATTTGTCTCAAATAACTCAACAATATTATTGAAGCTGCTTCATCTTTCAAACACAAGGTAGGGAAAGTCTACCAATGCAAAAAGAGCAGTGGACATGATTTTTTTTCTTTTGTTGTCATAAAAGTTGATTTTATTCAAATGACTAGATGATACTAAAACATGGGGACTGGTTAAGGAACGTGGACCTTATTAGCATGCCCAATTCTGTGCATTGAAGATTCTGAGAGTGTTTGCTTCTGGGAGGGATAGGATGACCTGTAAATTGAAGAGAGTCTTTGGAGTATGAGTAGAGATTCTAGTCTACTAACACATGGTGAATGGAAGCCTCTTCGATTGCCTATAATTGCTAAACCAGACCTAGAGAGATCTTCAAAGGCCATATTCAGTTTTCACTGAGAAATGATGCTGTTAAGGGAGAGAACAATGGCTCTCTCGTAAGGCAGACAGACATGTGACCCCATGAAGAGGGGTCCTGTTCTTTTGTCCCAGGATTTGCTCTTTTCTTTTATTTAATCTGGCACTTTCAACCCTGTAAGTCTCAAAAGTACAAAAAAAAAATAAATCTGGGAGTCTTGACTTGTAGGAATCTGGGAATCTAGAGAATTTGGGAAATCAAAGCCATCCTGAGTTTTGCAGGCAGCCCAATACTGAAGTACCAAAGAGTGATCTTTGGAGATGCATTCTAGTAGTAAATGAGAGGACTCATCTAGAAGTAATTCTGTGTTTGGATGTGAACATGGTGGGATCAATCATGTAACCCACAAAGGTGGCTTATTTTTGAACCCACTTTTCCCAGTGCCTGAAGTGAGATAAGGAAGCATATGCCCTTGAAATGCTGGGAGGAAAACACGAACCTGGAGTTAGGAAGACCTGATTTCAAATCCAGCCTATTAGAAACTTACTAGTTATGTGGCCTTGGGTAAATCACTTAACTCCATTGCCTTGCAAAAACTAAAACTAAATATAAAATATATATGTTTTTGTAGTGAGTTGAAGCTTACTGCTCTTCTAAAGTAGACTCAAAGTAGTCACAAAGGGAATTGTTGACAGATTTTACAACCACAGTATTGTCAATAACAAAATGGTCGCTGAAAGCCAGAATCTTTGATACTGAATTAATACATTCCACTGCAAATGGGCAGCCAGGTAGCTCCATAGTGGATAGAGCACTGGGTCTTGAGTCAGAAAGACTCATCTTCCTAAGTTCAACTCTAGTCTCAGACACTTATTAGCTGTGTGAACCTGGGCAAGTCATTTCTCATCTGATTTGCCTCAGTTTCCTCATCTATCCAATGAGCAGGAGCAAGAAATGTAAAACCATTCCAGTATCTTTACCAAGAAACCCCCTGGTCATGAAGAGTTGGATGAGTCTGACAAAAAAAACTGTGAATGAGCTTGTATTCCTACGAAATTTGAGGCAAAGGGAAGACTGCTTGTTGGCAGCCTCACCCCTTTCCAAAGAAGAGTATTTGCCATTCAAGAGCAAATAAACTAAATTGTGGTAGTATGTCTATCATTTCTAGGACAAAAGACTGTCCAAGGACAGGTCAATAAAGCAGTGGATAGTCCTGGAGTCAGGAGGACTTGAGTTCAAATCTGATCTCGGATACTTAATTACTTAGCTGTGTGACCTTGGGCACGTCACTTAACCCCCCCCCCCCCCAGTGCCTTGCAAAAAAAAAAGATTGTATATTATTTCCCAATGGATGTCTTTCTAGAAGGAACTGGGGGCAGTTCATTTGGAAATATGGATGTGTTATTATCTAAAGATTGAAACATCTAACTGCACTCACCACTAGGTACCTTTTACTTTCCAATTCCTATCTTAAATGTCTCCTTGCACACATGCATTCTTTAAGATGGTTTTTGATAAGTAAGTGCACATATTGGTAGGGGAAAAGTATCTGCAATGATTAGTGTACAAATTTGGCCACTGATGGTCATCCTGTGCTTTACAATATCATTGACTGCATTTTGTAACAGATAGAGTCATGGTTCCTGACTCTAGAGATCAGAGATGGAATGCAGCTGCTACTTATAGAATTTCTTACATAATCTTCATTTGGGAAAGAAGATGGATAATTGTCAAAGCAATACTAAGAATTTTTTGTAATAATACTTTAATAACCTGTTACTTCCTAATATTCTTACTACTCAAAGAAGACTGACATTTTATTGACATAAGTCCAAGATCTGACTAACAACTGAGTAACCTTCCTGCCTAGGAAAGGTGACAATGGTGTTTTGTCCTTCATTCTGGAAGAAGACTGTGATATCAAGGAGGTAATGCCGAGACATGCACATGAGGGAGGGAGAACTGTGCTAAGTCCCCAGCCTTCCTTTCTCCTCTGGAGTCATCTGTGTTCAGTGGCCAGATATGAGTCAGGAGATACCCTGGAGGAGAAGCAATCAGGATTAAGTGATGTGCCCAAGGTCACACAACTAGAAAAAGGTAATGAAGAGCTAAATGTATGTCTTTGTGCTAAGTCCTACATTGCAGCTTTGGTCTGCACCTAAAGATGTAGGAAGAGATCACCAGTTGTTATCATTAGGAAAGGCACTTTGTATTTATGACAAAAGACCAGTGAATCATCTCCAGATGAGTTGGAAAGAACTCCACACTATTTCTGTACCAGGCAATCTCATGTGAACTCTCCTCTCATTATTAATGAATGAAATTATCTAATAGGCTGAAAGATTCCAATAAGGGCAGATATCTGAGGTCCAGAATTTCTTGAAGCAACAGTTGTAGTCCATTTAGGGTAGTGATGGTGACCTTACCAATAAATGTTAGATGGACAGTTCAAAGAATTAAGAATTCCTACTGACTTATGGCCATGGAGTTATGTCTGAAGGTTCTTAGGTGTAGGAGTCTAGGAAGGGAGTCTGGGTCCTGACTTGGGGACCTGGGAAATTTGCACGTGTGACTAAATAGCCCATAGATGTGCTGAAGTCCAAATCCCTTAGCAAGCCTAATCAATTCATACAAGTCACACTAGAATACTACTAGGTATTTGGTATGGATGGGATTAGTAGCATTGCAGACCTTTGCAACCGTGCAGATGCCGTATACAAACCAAAAAGGTTTGGTGAGAATGAGGTTGCAGTATGTGATAAGATTTTTTAGACTGCATAAATCCTATCCAAATGAGAATTGTAGCTGTAGTAGAAGAATCCATCCATAGATTCCAAACACCTAGTCTGTGGTGGAGTCATTTTCAGTCATGTCTAACTCCTTGTGACCCTATTTGGAGTTTTCTAGGCAAAGATACGCAGAGTAGTTTGCCATTTCCTTCTCTAGTTTAGGCAGATAAGTTAACTGAGGCAACAGAGTTAAGCAATTTGCCCAGAGCCACACAACTATTAAGTGTCAAGTGTCTGAGGCTGGATTTGAACTCAGGTCCTCCTGACTCCAAGACTGGTGCTTTATCCAGTGCATCACCCAACTAGGTGGCATAGTGGATAGAGCACTGGTTCTGAGTTCAAATACAGCCTCAGACATTTGACCTTACTAGCTGTGTGACCCTCGGAAAGTCACTTAATCCTGATGCCCTCACATCAGGCGCATCTCTAGGCATCCTGATTCATATTTGACCACTGGACCCAGATAGGTCCAGAGGAGAAAGTGAGGCTGGTGACCTAGCACAGCCCTCCCTCACTCAAATACAACTAATGTGCATATCATGGCATCACCTCCCTGGTATCATGATCTTTTTCCAGAATGAAGGTCAAATATCATCCTAACAACTATGGTTAAAGGGATTAGGCTATTTAGTGACCAGTGACCAACAAAATAAAGTTCCGATTGCCTTCAAATTGGATGACCTTGATCTCTGTTAGTCTGCAGAGCCTTCTGCCTAAGGTCCTGTTATACAAGATTAAAAAAGGAGATTCAAGTATGGGTTTTGTCTCCTTATCTTACTTTCCATACTCCAATCCCTTTTATGTCACTTTATAGCATCTACAGTATTTTTTATTCTCTTGTTACATTCCTTGTATTAGAGCAAAGCATTAAAATGTCACATTTTTAATCAACTAGAATAATGTATCTTGCTAGAAATCAGCAGGAACAAAACTGAGATCCTAGAATTAATACACTTAAATTAGGCTTCAATAACTGTGTAGGGAGCACTAAAAACAGGAACTATAGGAAAACATTAATAGCCTCTTTTTGACTTCTTTATAAATTATTTAAAAATAATATTTCTCTGGTCTTAAAAAAATTCTTGCCAGACTTCCATGGAAATATGGGTAATGGAAGGAAAAAAAAGGCTTTTCATAAAGAAATAGCTTAAGGGGGGAAAACTAAAGTGTGAACAAATGGAACCTCATCTTCTGGCCTGCTATATTCTCTGAAGGAGGCATCAAGGTAGTGCAGTAGTTAGAGCTGTGGGCCTGGACTCAGGAAAACATCTCTTTATGAGTTCAACACTGGCCTCAGACACTTGTTTTGTGACTCTGCGCAAGTCATTTCATCCTGTTTGCCTCAGTTTCCTCATCTGTCAAATGAGCAAAAGGAGGAAATAAAAATCCTTACCAAGAAAATCCCAAAATAAGGTCACAGAATAGAATATGACCGAACAGCATTCTTTGAAAAGGTTAGGCCTAAATTCTTCATTATTCAGAAGATATTAGATATTGATCTCTAGAGAGGAGTGCTTTTGATTGCTCAAGGGGAAAAGTCCAGGGAGGAATTGGATGTAATCACTCTGAAACACTATCCTCAAACTATATTTTAACATATGATGATCTGTCCCTTATTAAGATTCCTATAACTATTTCTCAAATTGTTTTGGGGATCCTCATGTTGGAAGGAGAGGTGGGGTTGGGAGGTTTGGGGGGGAAGGACTACACCAATTTAAATATCTCTCTCACCAAACTAGAAATTCTTGGATGTTAGATTAAGATTAAAGAAAATGTAGACTTGTGGTAAAACATAGTATTATTTTTTTCTTTGACAGGATGCAAGAAGATGTATGAGGAAGCAAAATAGATATTGGGAGATGTGAAAAGGGAGACTGGTAAACTACTGGAGAGAGCAATATATCTACACTTTTCCTTGTCACTGCCAGTCAGCCTCCGGCCTTAGTGAGCTCCTGGGATGGAGGTGGTGGTGGTGAAATAAAAGTGTCTGGACTGGAGGGCAACTAGGTGGTATAATGGGTAGAGCACTAGTCTGGAGTCAGGAAGACCTAAGTTCAAATCTCTCCTCAGACATTTCCAACTGTGTGACCCACCCTGGGCAAGTCATTTTATCCAGTTTGCCTCATTTTCTTCATCTGTCAAATGAGTTGGGGAAGGAAAAGACAAACTACTTCAGTATCTTTGTCCCAAATGAAGTCATAGAATGACTGAAAGGTCTAAAATCAAATTAAAAACTTGGCTAGAGGCCTTGGAAAATCTCACTAGAACAAGGGGATACCACTTTTAAAGAAAGCAGGAAAGAGCAAGCCCAGCTACCCCCTTCCCCCTAAAAAAAGCCCTGCACAAGTTTTCACACTCTATACTAAGGCCAGAAAAAAAAAACCAAAACACCTCCATTGGCTTCTCTTTGAAATATGGTATAGTAGAAAGAGCACTTGAATGTTTAAGTTCATTTTTTTAAAAGAAAAAATGATTAAAAAACAAGGAAACAGCACTGGATTTAGAGTCAGCAGACAATGAATCTTATCCTTGGGCAAGTGACCTAATCTCTGTATGACTCAGTTTCGCTAAATAAAAGGTAAGAATGTGAGACTAACTGATCTCTAAAATGTCTTCTAGTTCAGACATTCTAAGACTAACTTAAAAGGAAAGATAGCTCAGTGTTTTAGAAATTTTCTCAAACCTTTCAGGAGACTTTGAGTCACATTCACTATCTGTGTGACCTTGAATTTAACCATTCAAACCTCCCTACCTTCAACTGTAAAATGAAGGTGATAATTCTTCTTGTAAGAATCAAAAGAGATAATGTAGGTAATGTAGGTAAAGTGGGCCCTTCAATTGTGGAGGAGGAGTTCTACAAGTTGAACTAAGGTGACACAGAATAAAGAAGAAAGCTGAGGAGGAGATTGAGTCAATATGATGGAAGAACAAGAAGAAATACAGTGAGTTTTCCCCCCAAAAAACAACTAAAACACACCCCAAAACCCTAAACCCCATCTCCTCCAAACAAAAAAAAAAATTGCACCATAAAAACAAAACAAAACTATTGTGATGATAGGGATACTTAAGACACATATCCAAAAAGAGAAAACTCCAAAACATCTACAGGTAAAGCTTCAAAGAAAAATGTAGGTTGGGCACAAATTCAACTAGAAATCCTTGAATAAATGAAGAGAGTTTTTAAGTTTTTAAATGTTTTGATAAGCAACTAGAAGAAAACAATTAGAAAAGAAATGAGAGCAATGGAAGAACCAGAATAGGAATTACCAGCTTGGCACAAGAGATAGAAAACTTTGTGCAAGCAGCAAACTCCATGAAAATTAGAATGGACTAAATAGAAGTCAATGACTTCATGATACTATAAAAAATAGTAAAACAAATCAAAGGATTGAAAAAATAGAAAGCATAAGGAATCTCAAAGCAAAAACTGCTCTCCTGGAAAATAGCTCAAAAAAGGAAAATTTGTAAGGATCATTGTACTCCTTCAAAGTCATGATCCATGGGGCAGCTAGGTGGCGCAGTGGATAGAGCACTGGCCCTGGAGTCAGGAGTACCTAGGTTCAAATCTGGTCTCAGACATTTAATAATCACCTAGCTGTGTGGCCTTGGCCAAGCCACTTAACCCCATTGCCTTGCAAAAACCTTAAAAAAAAAGTCATGATCCAAAAAAAAAGTCTACATATCATATTTCAAGAAATTATGAGAAAATTGCTCTAACCTCTTAGAACTTGAGGGCAAAATGCAAACAGGGAAAAACACAATCCTAATCACCTCTTGAAACTCTTAAAATAAAAATTCCCAGAAACATTATGGCTAAAATCCAGTATGTTCAGGTCAAAGACAAAGATTCTGCAGAAACTTGAAGGAAGAAATTTAGGTACACAGGTAAGGATCATGTATAATTTGGCAGTCACCACTGAAGGATAAGAGAGCTTGGAATACAAAGGTTTAATAGGCTTACAACCAAGAATAATTTACTCAACAAAACTGAATATAATCCTACAGTGGAAAAAAAATGAACCTTAAATGAAATGGAGGACTCCCAAATATTCCTAAATAAAATACTAGAGTTGCAGAGAAACCTAAAAGTCCAAACATGCAAGTCAGGGGCAACTAAACATGGATACTTACATTCTAATATGGAGAGAGAATACACCTGTTCCCCCTGAACCTGATCATTAGGGATCACAAAGGAATTCTAATTAGAAAACTAAGAGTTATATCTTAGTGATTTTTTTTTTTTAGTTTTTGCAAGGCAATGGGGTTAAGTGGCTTGCCCAAGACCACACAGCTAGGTGATTATTATGTATCTGAGGCCCAATTTGAACTCAGTTACTCCTGACTCCAGGGCTGGTGCTCTATCCACTGCACCACCTAGCTGCCCCTATCTTAGTGATTTTAAAAGAAGAATGGAAAAGGAGGGGAAGAGGAATTCACTTAGGTGGGTCAGAAGGGAAAGGAAAGTTGAAGAACTCACAAAATTGGACTGTACAAATGAAAGTATCTATAAATAAGGAGGAAGGGGTGGAAAGAGTCAGTTACACCTAAACTTCACTATCATCTCAACTGGACAAAGAAAGAATACATACACTCATGCACAATCACACAGTTGGATACAGAAATAACTCAACAGGGAAATAGAGGGGGATAGAGAAGGGAGTAGAATAAATTAGAGGAAGGGTAGATTATGGAAGGGATTAGTTCTAAGTAAAACAAACTCTAAAGGAGGGATAAAAGATATGGATAGATCTGTTTTGGTAGCAAAGAATTGGCAATTGATGGTGCCTATCAACTAGAGAATGACTAAGAAATAATGAAGTGAAAGGCTTCAGAGAAGACATTTGATCTGATGTAGAATGAAGAGAATAGAACCAAGAGGACATTTTATGGGAAGCTAGCAACATTGTAAAGTCAAACAATTTTGAAAGATTTAGGAACTTTAATTAACACCATGACCAACCAAGATTCCAGAGGACTTATGTTGAAACATGCTGATTAGAGAGGGTTGAAAGACTCAGAATGGAGAGTGAGATATATTTTTCTTAAATTGCCCTCTTGAATTTTTTTTTTTAGGCTTTTGCAAGGCAGTGGGGTTAAGTGGCTTGCCCAAGGTCATATAGCTAGGGAATTATTGTGTCTGAGGTCTTATTTGAACTCAGGTCCTCCTGACTCCAGGGCCGATGCTCTATCCACTGCGCCACCTAGCGGTGAAATTTGTTTTACTTATCCATACACATTTGTAACAGGGTTTTTTGTTTTTCTTTCTTAATTGGAAACAGGAAGGTTTTGGCTGTTTGAAAAAGACAGAAATTATATTTTAAATTACATGTTGTAAAATATATTTTATATAAAATGGATTTTTAAATACATTTAATTTTTTTTAAAGAAGAGTACTGAGTCACTCTCCGTCCCACTTTGATCTAAGGTCTTCCTACTTCTCATCCTCAAAAATGGTTTTGCAAACCGGCAAATGTGATAATAAGTGATTGCAGCCAGCCAGTACTTGTCATACAGTTTGCAAAGTTTGCAAAGAGTATTACAAACATTATCTCGATTCATTCTCACCACAAACCTGGGCGACAGACACTATTACTCCCATTTTACAAATGAGAAAGATGAGATGGAATGAGGTTAAATGACTTGCCCAGGGTTTCTGGTTTTCCTGACCCCGAGCCTATAAAGGCCTTTTCTCCCTGTTGAGGTTCTTACTATTAAGGCTAATATTCTCCGATTTCTTTCCTCTGTAAAGCAGGGATGCTGTGACTCACTCTACCTGCCTCCCGGAGTTGTGGTGGGGAAAAACCTTTGTGATGTTGGCACAGAACGAGCTGGCACGGATGGGCAGGCCTAGATGGGCTGAGAGCACCAGCTCTAGAGGGACCTTCCAACTCTGTGAGGTCACGGTCTTGTTTGGGTGTTTGACCTCCCCCCCCCCCGTGCTGGGGGTGCAGAGTGAGTGAGGGCGGGGCCGGAGCCGCAGAACCAAGAGATCCTGGGGGGCAGCGGAACCTGGGTGGGCCCCGGAGGCAGAGGGGGCGCGCTCTGTGAGGAAACTGCAGCGGCTTTTATTTGTCACCCCAACTCGGGAGGTGCCTGGGAACCCGGGACCAAAATTCGGGGAAGCGCGGGAGGGGGGCCGGGGCGTGGGGGGGGGCACTGAGGGGCGGGCCCCAGAGCCCAGGAGATCCGGGCCGGGCCCGGCCTCCGGCCCCGTCGCGCCGCCGGCAGCGAGGCGGGGTCGGGGGGTCTGGGGAGGGGCGGCCTCCCTCCTGGGGCGCTCTAGGCACCCTGGGGGGCTCGGGACTCGGCTCCCTGGCTGGCCTGGGAGCTCCTGGGGAGGCGGAGGCGGGGGTGCAGGATGGGGAGGGGCGCCCGACGCTCTGATTGGCCCTGCCCTCGGCGAGCCCCCCTCATGGGTCGGGGCTAGCCCCGGGACTCAGGTAGGGGGTCCGAGGCCCGTTCTGGGCCAGGGTCTGCGAGGGGTCATAAAGAGCCAAGGCAGCGGGGACCCCAAGCACCGGAGCTCCGAAGCTCGAGGGGGCTTCCATCGGGAACGTTTGGGGGCTCCTGGAGGCTGCCGGCTCCTTCCCTGCAAGGTCAGAGGAGGGGCGGATGGTAAAGGATCGGGGCCCTCGGGCCCCCTCGAACTGGACCGGCAAATCTTCCCCCTCCTGGGGCTCCGTGGGGGGCGCTGTCCCAAGATCCCAACAGCCAAGAAGGGAAAGATTCCTTCCCGCACTGGGGGCGCCCCCCCCAATTTTCTTACCTCTAACTTCTGCCCGCTCCAGCCCCCTTGCTTTCTCCCTGTCCCCACTGCAGCCCTTAATCCCCTTTGGGATGGTTGTGTGTGTGTGTGTGGGGGGGGTCCTTCAGGCCTGGATCTCAGCATTCCTGCCCCCCCCTTCCTTCAGGCCAAAATCCAGGGCTGCCTTCCCCTGTCACACTCCAGCTAGATGCTTCCTCTGGGGGAGGGGAGGGGCGGATGGGGGGTGACCCCCCAGACCCCCCCCCCATAGCTACCTGAGGCCGGGGGATTCAGCCCTTTGGACACTAGCTCGTTCTCACTCTTCTCCATATCTCTGGGGAGCTGCTGCATCTGGAGAGGAAAAGAACGAATGTGGGGGGGGGCAAGAAAACCTTGAGCCCCCTTCGGCAAACCAGTGGGTAGCTGGGGGGGGGGCACCATGAGCCAGTGGAGGGAGAGGTCAGTTTGAGAGAGACCTTGATTTAGGGCTTCCGTCCAGGGACTGGATTGGTGTGAGCCGGAGGGAAGATGGACCCTTCTACCGGCTCTGAAAGAGGAGAGGTTCAGGGTGGAGGGGGAACCGCTGAGCCCGCCCCATATTCTCCCAGTGGCACCCCCCCTTACCAAGGACAGCCCCACATCCACATCGAGCAGGCTCCACTCGCTCCCTGGGAGGCTGGGGCTGAACACCTGAGGATTACAGAGTTTAGAGCTGGACCAATGTTGCACAAGAGGAAACTGAGGCCCAGAGAGGGAAAGAGACTTGGACCAAAGCCGGTAAAGCTCGAACATCGTATGGAGGCATTTTGACCCCAAACACAACGCTATTCCACCACCCGTGAAGACCAGGAAGGGAAGACCCAAGAGATCTCTACCGTGGGTGGGGGGAGACTCACCTCCAGTCCGGCCTCGGGTTCTAAGCTGCCAGGCTGACCTCGAAGCAATAGCTGTAAACTCTCTAGGCTTAGGTCCGCAGCATCTAACGGCTCCCCCGACTCCCTGTGAAGACCCAGGGTCCTGGGTCAGCATGAAAACCTGTCAGCCATCCTCACGGCCTCCCCTTCCATCCCCAGTGCTCTCTGAGGAAAGCTCTTGGGGGGGGGGGTCCAGGAACAATTCACACTGTATCTTCACCCCATTTTGATCAGAATGAACTCCCCCTCTTCTCGCTGCTGGGAGGGTCTTAGAGATTATCCAGAATCTTGGAACTCTATCTGGAGCAGTCCATTGTAGAGAAGAAACTGAGGCCCAAAGGGGAGAAGTGGATTCCCTAAGGTCATACTCAATGGGGGGGGGTCACCTGACTCCCAGGCCTGGTTTCTGTTAAAAAAGGGGGACACCCTCAGAGGGATGAGCAAGAAGGAGAGCCTTCTGATCAGCGCACAAGGCTGTTTCCGGGTTCATTGGAATAGCGCCCCTTCCCCCTAAGCCAGAACTCATTAACTCTGGCTCCCACCCTGACTGCACACAGTAGGTGCTTAATGGAGTTTCATGAAATGCACCAGCCTCACTCTTCTAAACAGCAGGGGCTTTCACTCTACAATCAGGATGGCTCCATAAAAAGAAAGCTTAAATGCAAATCGCAGGAGAGGGTTCAAGGATAAATTCGTCTATTCTTGAGCCAATGCTATGCGATTGTCTTCTGATATTGGGGGGAGTTGCAGAGAAAAGCTGGGGAGGGAGGGGGGGCGGAGAAAGCCCTTCTTCAGTATCTCAGAGCAACTGAGTGAGAGACTCCAAGAGATGGGACATTTTGCAAGTCATGGCGGGAAGGTCACAAGCTTATTCCTTTTTTGCCAGCCATCAGAAGACATAGCAGAAGAAGCTACTTCGTGGTGGGGACTATTTAATGCTGACCTTGCCTGCCAGTCCCCATTCATAGAGCTGGACCCTCCCCTCACCTGTCTGGGGGCCCCCTTGGGCCCCTTCTCTCGGGCTGCTGGGCACTCTTGTACCCCTCCGGGCAGCAGCTCCCCTTGCCTTCCAGAATGGACTGCACCACAGCCACAGGGAGCACCGGTGGGGCTGCCATGTAGAAGTCATAGTCGTTTGGGGCAACACCTGGACCAGCCGTGCCTTTCCCCCCGGGGCTGGCTGGCTCTTCCTTGAGCAGCACCAGGCCCTTCTCCCTGCACCAGAGAAGACCTTCCACTGGAGCCCAAAGCTCACCCATTCACCTCAGCAATCCCAGAATCCCCTGTTTCTGACTCCTCCTGATACCCTTCTTACCTCCCAGTGCCTGAGGAAGGTGATATGATTCCTTCGGGGGAGGGGGAGACTTCAGAGACATCAGAGATGATGGGTCCCTTCAATCCTCTGGGGCTGTTTTGGCAGGAGGACGGCTCTGTGGAAGGCTGTAAACACAGTACCAGGCCCAGCTCCCCTGACTGAGCCCAGGGGAGACAGGAGACAACTTCCCTTCTCTCAGAGAGACCCAGATCTGATAGGGAAAGCACCCTTGCTCCTGGAGCATCCTGGGCTCCTGTGGGGAGTCCCGGGTTTGATGCCCTCCTTTTTGTCTTCTTGAAATGGATCTTTCAGCAGGGGCTAGAGAAGGAGTACTCACTGACTGGATAAAGTAGGCGTCCTGCAAGGGAAGCTTAGGCATGGTTCTGCTGACTTTGACTCCAGGGTGTGGTCCAGTCCCTTCATTCAGCATCAGGGGCCTTAGGGACATGGGGAAGACTCATGATCATAGTTCATCTCTCCCTCCCAGATCCCATCTTCCCTCCCTTCTGGCTCTCCTCCTAAGGGAGGGGATCAGATTTAGGGTTCAGCTGCACCAGGACTGAACTGAGGAGTCTGCAGAAGTGCCTGTCTCCCATAGTGTTCTGGGAACCCGAAGAGTGATACTGATGTGTCCTCCCCCCCCCCCAACTCTGGGACCCAATCTAACTACCCCAGCCCTTCCCACTACCCCCTGCCAGTAATAGCAGCAGTGCTGAATCAGCCCTCTGGTCACCCCGAGCCACGCTCCTGTCACCATGGCATCCTGATCACATGGGAGGGAGAAAGAGACTAACTCAGGGGACCACAGGATGGGGAAACCCTAGATTCTCTACCCTGTGGCCTGAAGCCTAGGAAGGGGTAGGACCCTCGGACTCAGGGGGAAAACTGAGGGAGGTTGGCTTTGCCTGTAGGCAAAGCAATACAGGTTTGTCCCTAGCTTTCAAACTTACAGTTTTCTCTTGGAGGTTCCACTGCTGGACCCAGTCTGAAGTGGGCCAAAGAGACACTGGATCAACTGTTCAGGATCATGGAGGGAGAAAGAGAGACATCTTTCACTATCAAAGGAGGAAGGGGAGGACCCAACCATTCATAAAGAGCCTAGAATGCCCCCCAGAGACCCTCCTGTCTAAAACAGTGGCTGTCCCTCTTCCTTCTAGGAGCCAAAAGTAGCCTTTCCCCAAGCTATCAGAAGCTTTTCCTTTCGGTTCTCTCCTCCAGCTTAGGAATTATGAGTCTCTGGGATCCCTGTGATGGACACAACCTAAGATCTGCCCCTGAGCCAAAGACCTGATAGTCTTTTCCCCCTCCTCAGAAATCAGAGGGTTTGTCAGGAGGGAAGGGAGAGGGAAGCCCAAGGACACTCGCCCATCCCAGGTAATTGTAAGCCCATCCCAGCTAGCTGTGACCCCATAGTTCACTTATCCATCAGAGAGAGGCCTTATGAGGAGGCTGGGTGGAATCCCATCCAGGGTGAACTGGTGGAGGGAAGAAGGGTCTGGGGAGAGAGAGCCCTACCTTGTTGATAACCCTGTGTTGTTGATGGTGTTGCTGCTGGAGGTTTACTACCTCACGCCACAGGACCTCATTCTGCCTGGAGACAGAAAAAAAAGGAGTTGGGGAGAAGGGTGGACCCCCCATCTACACATTCTCCTGCCTAGAGAAGATCAGGAGGGTTAGGAGAGAAGACTGCCCACCAGATCACTCGTTTGCCCACTCTCCCTGGAAGGGAAACCTCCCAGAGATTGGGGGGGGGGGGGCTTTCAGAGGGAGATATAATGGGGCAGCCTCTGGCAGATCCCACTGGAAAGAAGGGAAGGGGCTTTCGGTGGCCTCTGAGTCTGTAAACTGAAGAGACATGCTGCTGGACAACGACCTCAACTTGAAGCACCCAGTAGCGCAGGGCTAGAAGCCAGGGATGGGGGGAGACTGGATTTCCAACGGGAAGATTCTCCAGGCCCCCAAAGGGTTCCTGAGCCCAGAACTGACCTGGACAAAGACCAAGGAGTTTTACAATGTGATGCTCCAAGTTTTTTCTCCTCTTGCCCTTCCCTAGGAAATTGATTTTGCAACAAATTTTTCTGGGGTGGAATGGGGGAGCCATAGGGCCAAGGAAGCTCGGAGTGAGTAAAGAGCATCAGACCAGAGACAAGGATCCTGGCTTCTGCTCTTGGGTCTCCGGGAGCTTTTCATTTGGCATTCTATAACCCTGGATCCTTTGCACCATTTGGCATTCTATAACCCTGGATCCTTTGCACCTGTAACATGTCCTTGGGACTCTTTTGACTTGGAGACTGCATCCTATTGACAGGTCCTCTCTGGAAGGAGGCCAGGAGAGGTCACTATTATTGGGAATCTTGGGCAATGAGAGCCCTCTTGAGGCCTCTCAGGGTGGAGGCAGCGAGGGTGTTAGGGAGGTTTGGATCACAAGGAGAAACCTAACCCTGACAGCCAGCCCTGGGAGCACCCCCCACCCCCACCCCCGCTCACTGTCTGAGGTCTTGGAGCTGGCCCTCAGCACTGTCCTGCTGTCCTCGGAGCAGCTGGACCTCACAGAGCAGCCGGCTCAGGTCCTCCTGGCGCAGCCGGCTCTCCTCGCTCCTTAGCACCGAGACCTGTGGGGGTGTCCCCAGGAGGACGGACTCAGCCCACCCCTCTCCCTCCTCTGGGTAGTGCCTCCAGGGGACTGCACTGGGCTTGGGGCTGAGCCTAGCCTGGAGCTGGGGAGAGGGCTGCGACTGGGGCTGGGGACTGGGACTGGGTCCAAGCCTGGCCTAGACTTGGAGAGAGGACTGGGCTGGGCTGGGGCTGGGACTGATCTGGGACTGAGACTGGGGCTAAGGCTGGGGCTGGGCTGGACTGGGGCTGGGGCTGAGCTGGGGCAGAGACTTGGAGATGGACAGACAGAGGGTTAGGGCTGAGACTGCACTGGGGCCGGGCTGGGGCTGAGCTGGGCCAGGGCTGCCAGCTGAAACGAGGGCTAGGTCAGACATAGAGCTGGAAGGAGCAGGGCTACCTTTCTCTTAATATGTTCCAGCAAGTGTTCATGGCCCCGGAGGAAACACAGATGCTGGAACTCAGTGTCGTCCCGGTCCGGCTTCACCAGGCCTCCCTGCTCGATGCTCACCACCTTCCTGAAACCATCTAAGAAGTGTCCGGGGGAGGGGAGGGGGCTGTTCCAAGGGATGCTGACTCTGGAGCCCTACCAGTCCCTCTAGAACAATAGCTCCCTCTGCTTCAGCACTTTCCTCCCCACAGCCTCTGGAGGTCAGGACTGTGAGTCCCCTTCCTGCCTGGAGAGGCAGAGCCCTGCCTTTGAAGGCCCCCCAGAAACCTGGGTTTGGAATTCTGTCTCGAACTGGAAGCCTGGACTAAACCACCAAAGCTCTCTAAATTCATCTGGGAAATGGGTATGTTAACCGCCCAGCTCTCCTCACCAGGATGTTGTGAGAATCAAAACAGTAGTGCAGAGGACTCGGGAAATAATCCTCCAAGGGCTATCTCAACATCAGCTACAACTGCAGCCCCCATTCTCATTCCCATTGTCCCCCATTTTCCAGGCAGAGAGCCTCTGTCTAGTGTCATATGAGCCCCAGGTGGGAGACCAGCCAGGTCTCCTGACCCAACTGTCAGCAGTCTACCCCCAGGGCTTCCCTCCCCCATGTTTAATAAGGCAGAGGCACCCAGGCCTGCAGCGGGGGATTAGAACTCCAGTTCTCCTAGGTGGGGTGAGGAGCCATCTCTTCCCTCTCCCACCAGTCCAGTGCCCTCTCCTCCTCTGACCCTCCTCCCTCTTGGGTTGAAGTGGTGTTGGCAAGAAACACATACACATGTTGAGCTGCCTCACAAAACTCGCCATGTTGTTGTGTTTAAAGTATTTGGGAAGAACTTCCTTGGCAAAGCGGCCTTGATCTCGAACGTGGAAGCTGGTTCCATTCTGCAAAACACAGTCATAGAGACACCCCCCCCGAAAAAAAAACACACAGACACAGACACATATAGACAAAATATAGAGAGAGGGCCAGGGCAATGTCCAGGGACAAACAATACAACAACAATAAACATTTGTCATATACCTATTATATGCTTATGCCAGTCATTGATGGCATCAAGATGGAATGAAACAATCTGTCCTATTAAAGTAACTACCTACTTTGGTGAAACAGATAAATTAAAAGGGGTGTCTAGGTGGCATAGTAGATAGAGTACTGGCCCTAGAGTCAGGAGGACCTGAGTTCAAATTTGACCTTAGACACTTAATGATTACCTTGCTGTGTGACCCTGGGTAAGTCACTTAATCCCATTGCCTTACCTCCCCCCCAAAAAGCAAAAAAAAATTATATATGTAGGTATGTATAGAAACTCATTTCTGAATAAGGGGAGAACATTAAAAACTGGAGACTTGGGGAATCTGGAAAGACCTTATATAGAAGCTGATTCAGGAAGCTAGAGGATCCAATGGGCAGAGATGGGTAAAGATTTGGAAATGAAAGAGAATCATAACAGTTTACATTTTAACTCCTGTAAAATGTTTTGTGTATGTTATCTATTGACAATTCAACTTTTTATCAACCCCAATTTATAGATGAGATCACTGAGCCTCAGACTGTATATGTGACTTGCCCCAGGTCACACAGCAAAAAGTGGGGTTCAAAAGGAGATCTTTCTAAATTCTTCACCTGTTCATCTATTCTAACAGGATGTCTCCATGGAATGGAATATTTGGGGAGCAGAGAATCATAAATATAGCTGATATTGGCAGATATGATGTCAATATACATATATGTGCATATAAACACACATACATAAACACAGATACATACAATCTCATTGAATGATCTTTACACCACTTAGAGATATAAGGTAGGTAGAGTAAATGCCTTAACTGTATTTCTGATGAGGAAACTGAGTTTGAAGTGTAAATCTTTGGTACTTGTGAATTTTGTTATAAGGAACTGGGTGTGGGAGGGGGAGGGAGAGAGATGTAGAGGAATATTGAGTCTATATAAAGACCAGTGGTATCCTTAAAACTGCATTTATTAAAAAGAAAAGGCAGCTGTGGTATAGAAAAAGGAACCCAGGGTTTGGATTTCAAATCCCTACTTTGCTGAATCAGGAAATAGGTGCCTATTCTCCATGATTTTGAGAACTTCAATTGCCTCTCTGGGTCTCAGTTCCCCTCTCTGTAAAATGAACAAATTGGATGAAATCAGGAATTCTTAATCTAATGACTGTGAACTTGGTGTTTAAAAATATCTATTTTGCTAACTTCATTTCACTATAATTAGTTTCTTTTGTAATTCTCTGTATTTTATTTTATGCACTCAAACACATAAGAAGGGATGCCTAGGTTGCTACCAAGGGTCCAGGACACCAACACAGTGAAGAGCTCCTGGCCCAGATGACCTCCAATCTCTTCTATGCAGAGATCCCATGACTTCCCCAAGACCATATAGCCAATAACTCAATGAAGAGCAGAAAGAACATTATCCCTAGAGCCAATCTAAACTCTCTGAGTCTCAGCGCAAGTCTTTCCCTACTGCGCCACACTATCTTCAAGAAGGTAAGAGTTAGCAGATGGCTAACAGGATTTAATTAAAGTGCTGGGAAATTTGGAGAGGAAGGGAATAATCACTTATATTGCTCCTACTGGGTGCCAGATCCTGTGCTGAGCAAATATTTTTGTAATTATAGGGGTGGCTAGGTGGCATAGTGGATAAAGCACCGGCCCTGGAGTCAGGAGTACCTGGGTTCAAATCTGGTCTCAGACACTTAATAATTACCTAGCTGTGTGGCCTTGGGCAAGCCACTTAACCCCATTTGCCTTGCAAAAAAAAAAACCTAAAGAAAAATATTTTTGTAATTATTATCTCATTTGATAATCATAAGCCAGGGGAGTGGGTACTATTCTTATCTCCAGTTTACCTATTAGGAAACTGAGGCAGGCAGACAGAAGTGACATAGCTAAAATCATATAGCTAGTGAGTGTCTGAGGCTACATTTGAATTCAGATCTTCCAGACTCCAAGTCTAATATTTTATCCACTAGCATTCAGACATAGACTCCAACCTCTATGAATTTAAACACATCTATAAAGTTTATAAATACTCTAATAGAATTTACAAATTATTATGTCCCAGATAATGTGCTGAGTGCATTATGGTTACTATTTATCATTTAATCCACACAACACTCCTGGAAGTAGGTGCCATTTTACCGATATGGAAACTGAGGCAAAGAAGTGAAGTGACTTGTACTTCACACAACTTGTAAATGTCTGAGGTAGGATTTGAACTCAGATGTTCCTGATTCCAAACCCATACTGTAAACAAGAGCACTGACTCGAGAGTCAGGAGAGTTAGATCTGTCACTAGCTAGCTAAATTACCTTGGGAAGTCATGTCCTTTCTTATCTGTTAAATGATGGACTTGGATGTGTTATCTCTAAGGACCCTTCCACTTTTGACATACACAATCATACACACATTAACTCTTTTTTTGGGGGGGTTGTTTTTTTAACAAGGCAATGGGGTTAAGTGACTTGCCCAAGGTCACACAGCTAGGTAATCATTAAGTGTCTGAGGTTGGATTTGAACTCAGGTATTCCTGACTGCAGGGTCAGTGCTCTATGCACTACATGACCTAGCAGCCCCCACACATTAACTCTTAAAAATGTTTTGTATGTATCCTCTATTGACAGCCCAACTTTTTATCACTCTTATTTTATAGATATCCCCTAATACAGCTGTCCCCAAAGTCTGCCCTTTCTCTCCCTTCATCAAAGGGACTCAGTCCTTCCTTTTCAGATCTAGAACATCTCTGACCATGGACTTTTATTGTTGACATGCAGACAGAAAACAAACCTGAATTGGAAACCCAGCTGAGAATTTGCTGTCTCTATGACCTTATGCAAGTCATTTTCTCATTGTGGGCCTCAGTTCCCTCATTTGTAAAATAACAGGGTTGGATTAATCATCTTTAAAATCCCTTCCAGAGTCGATCTGTAAGTATTCTCCCCATTTCTGCTTCTCCCTCTCATCGCCCCTTCCCTCTTCCCCAATGCTAAAAAAACCCAAGTGGCCTGAGGGTAGCTGTAACCAGCACCCCCCCCATCCTGGGGCCCTGTCATAGGGATGTGGAGGGGAGGCTGTCACTGACGGAGGGGGGGAGGGGGTCAGAAGCGGGGGAAGGGTTCTGATGGGGCGACTTTTCCCGGGGTGCCTCCAGTTTCCTTCTCACATGTAAAATAAGTGTTGGACTAGGTAACTGGTTAACTGTCAAAATCGTTTGCCAGTAGGACTGTCTCCCTTGTGGGGCCCCAGGAAGGGTCATTGGGAGACGCTGGTAGAGTCAGTTCCAGAAATACTGGTTGACAGTGGGGTGCGGGAGGAGCCCGAGGTCCCAGAGGGGGTGCTACACGGCCAGGGACACATTCCCGGAGGGGCGGGGCGTCACACTCACGGGGCTCCAGCAGATGAGATGGTTGGTCTCGGGGTCCCCCACCAGCGTCCAGAGTTTGGTGAGGAAGGCGGGTACGGGGCTGGGGTAGCCGTCCATGGCCACGGCGGGGCCCCCGGCGGCCTCCTGGGCGCTTTGGCTTTGGGGGCCGGTCCTCTGCATCCTCACCCAGAGCTCTTCCCAGCTCAGCACTTCGGGGCGGCCCCGCCCCGGGGACAATGGCCTGGGGACAGTAAAGGGCTGCGCACCCGCACCCGCCGGCGGCCTCCCGGAGCCCCGTCCCCGCCCCTGCCCCGAGACCGGATCAGGCGGGGGGCCACGTGCTCCCGGCCCCGGGCTGGGCGGCCCAGACGGGCAGGACAAGGGCTCAGAGGCTCCGGGCTGGAGGGTGGGCAGAGAGATGGGGTGGGGGAAGGAGACTACGGAGTGTGCCAGCCGGAGTGAGTGTGCAAGGCAGGGAAACAGTGACAAGATGTGGAGCGAAAAGGACACTGAACCGGGGAGCCAAGGTCCCGGCTTTCTACTGGGAGTCCTGCCATTGTTCGTCCACATGACCTCGGACAAGTCCCACAAGCGCCCCGTGCCTCAATTTCCTCCTCAGTCAAAAGGGAGATAATTCGTCCCCTCTGGCCATCAGAAGCAGGTTTTTAAACAGATACCATTAATACGTGGAATTACAAAGGAAACCAATTGTTTTGAAATGCAGTTCCAAAATAGATCTCTTTAAATACGAAAGTTCAGGATCCAACCATTCTGCAGAGCAATTTGGAATTATGCCCAATAACCTTTGACCCTACTACCAGGTCTGAATCCCAAAGGGCTGATGAAAAAGGGGAAAAGACCGGCTTGTACAAAAATAATTATAGCACTCTTTTTGGAGAGGTGAAGAAGCCGGGAATGGCTGAACAAGTTGTGGTACATGCCTGAAGGGAACAGTATTTTTCAGGTCATGATGAACAGGTGTATTTCAGAAAAACCTGGAAAGACTTCCATGAACTGATGGTGAGTAAAATGAGCAAAACCAGGAGAACACTGTACATTTGAAGAGCAACACTGATAATGATCCACTACAATACACTTAGCACTTCTCAGCAGTACAGGGTTCAAAGACTTGTGATGGAAAAGACCATCCACATCTGGAGAAAGAACTATGGAGTCTGAAGGTAGTCCAAAACATGCTATTTTCACATCTTAAAATGTTTTATTTTTGGAGGATTTCCCTTCTGCTCTGATTCTTGTCTCGCAGTCAGATTAATATGGGAATATGTATAACAGGATTGTGCATATATGGCCTATATCAGATTACTTGCTATCTTGGGGGGGGAGGGAAGCATGAAAAATGACTGTTGAAATCTCTACATATAATTGGATAAATAAAATTTAAAAATAAAAAATAAATGTTAAACAATAAAATAGACAAATTTAAGGACCAAAGGCTAAAATTTCCTAGTCTAGTCCAAGTCCTTTATTTTACAAAAGAGAAAAAATGAAGTTCAAGTGGTGAAGTACCTTGCCCAAAGACACACAGTTAAAGAGTCCCAAAAGCTTTCTAGTTCTTCTGACACCAGCAAGTATATTTGCAATTCTAAAAAAAAGATTAGGGGATGGCTTGCAAAACTGTGGAACTGGGGGGGGGGGATTTTAGACATCCTGCAATCTCATTTTGCAGGTGGAAAAACTGTTGGCCCTATCAGTTGCAAGGATGAATTCATAGTGTGGAACAGACAACTCTGGATGTGAGTAGACATTAGTAAAAGAAGAATGAAGGCTGAGCAGAAAATAGATGGAGGGAGGCAAGTGTTGACCACTTTCTTCAAAATTAGAGCCAAAAAAATTGGGGGTGGGGAGTAAACTTCAATACCCGTGTTTCTCAGGATATGGCCCTTCTGTTTAACAGACAACCCTCCATTCCTTCACACGATTCAAGAATTTCTGGAATGACTGACCCAAAGCATCTAGAGTTCCCTAAGGATCCATACCTCTCAGAAAACCTGTCTTTGAAGGCAACTGCTTTCAATCTGAGGATACTATTTCCCAGTTCTTTTCAAAAACTTAAGAAGTAGAGAGATGAACAGAAAAAAAGAAAGGGAGAAAAGGAGGAACAGTATATCTGATGGAAGGAGTCTTTGAATTGTTATTCAAACCCATCTTAAGGAGTAGGGTTATGTCAATGGGAGGAAACCAGGTCATAAGAACATGGTTCATGTGTATATGTGTGTGTGAGAGAGAGCACTGCTCTCTCCCCCGGTGAAAGTGCCAAAGATGCAGGTTCTTCAAGGAGAAGAGCCAGCCTCATTCCTTTCCTTACTCCTCTCCCATAAGAGAGATCCCTCTCCTTCTCCCAAAGTTCCTCCACCAAAATCACAGCCATTTTCCAAAAGCTTACTTTCCCATGATAACGTTTGATTTACATTTTCTTCAAAACTGCCTTGTGAGGTAGGAAGTAAAAGTAATTTTATCTAGAGGTGGAAACTGAGTCTCAGAGATGGAGCGGTTTAGCCAGTTACCCAGCTAATTAGTGTCAGTAATTAGTTAATGACTAATTAGTATCAGGAAGTCTTTCAAGTCTGGTTCCATTACCCTGTTCTGACTCAGCAGCCCAGTAGCTGATCCCAGCAGAAAGCAAAGCGGATCAGAATGATGCCCTGACCAGCCTTTCCAAAGTGCCCGGATCTGGATCACTCCTCAATCAGAGTCAATTCAAGGCTGAAGAGAAAGTTTGTTAACTGCCTGTGTGTGGCTGCCCATTAGAGTTACAGTACTTCTTTGTATAATCTCAATTAAAATACCTATGGACCATAGAAAGTAAGAGTTTTCTGAATTTAAACATGAACGTGTATGAAATGTTTTAACTCATTGCAAAGGCATCCTCCCCCCTCTCCTCCTTCCCTGCACCCTGGGTACTTTCCTATATTTCCTTCCCCTGTTCCTAGTTTTGTTCCCTCATTTCTCTGAAAATTGAATTCTTAGAGGGTCCCGGATACAGAGACATTAAAGTAGCAGCTGAAAATATCCTTCAGACCAAGCTCCTTATTTTATGGAGGAAGAAATTGTAAGGCCTGGGAGCAAGCTGAGCTGTCCAGGGCTGTTAGTGCAGAGTGGACCTGGTCCTTCCGACTCCTAGTCTAGTCCTTTTACTTTAAGGATGTGTGTGTGTGGCCTGAATGGATGTGGGTGTAAGTTTGTGCACATGTATGTTCACCACATCTGGGTCACAGAAGAAGGGCACATAGATTTGAATACTGAGATTGTGTTGCTGTAATTCATTCCTCACTGCCCCAAAGGACCCAATAGAAAGGGAGGGATCTTGAACCGGGGGAGAGGATATTCTTTTGAGAAACTTAGCCCCTAGGGTCCAGGTCTTGGAAAATCATATTCCCTGAGATGGTGTCCACACTCGTGGCTCCAATTCTCTGGCCTCTTTCATAAAATTGAGGGAGCTGGATTAAGTGGTTTCTGGATCTCCTCCCCCTCCCATGAGATTTTCTGAGGTTCTAAGCCCACATATGCCTATAGTAAGCAGGTGGTCCTGCCTCTCGTTCTGGAAGCTAAGGGCCCTGAGGTCCTCTGGGACGAGCTTGCTTCCCTGTCAGCACAGATCCTCCCATCTAGGGCAGAAGGGGACTGTAGGGGATGACTTTATTCAAACCCCTTCTCTTCAGAGGGTGTCTAGCACGGCTGGGTCACAAAAGAGCGGCCCAGTATGGCCCTTCGGAGAAGGAACATGAAGCGCAGGGTTGGGAAGGGACTTGCCTTAGGCTACGTAGCAAATAAGAGTCCCAGGTGCCATCTAGATTAACTGTGGGGGTGAGGGGATCGGCGGTGCCGATCCGGGGCCTCTCAGCCCCAGCCTCGGTGGAGGCTCTTCACCTGATGACCTTGGGCCGCCAAGGGTGCGGCTCCAGAGTGACCTTGAGCGTGTAGCTGCGGAGGCAGGGGCAGTGGGTGAGGAAGGCGCTCACCACGGCCGGCGCCACCACGCAGTAGCAGTGCACCTCCCGCAGGCGGCCGCAGCCCCGGGCCAGCTCCTCCAAGGCCGAGTCGAGGGCGGCCGAGGCCGTGGCGCGCAGGACCAGGGCCGTCAGGGTGGCGGCGTAGTGGCGGCCCGCCAGGCACACGGCCTCGGCCACCTCGCCGAACGTGTTGAGCCTCAGCGTGCTCACGGGGATGGTGGGCTGCAGGACCAGGGGCACCCGCTCGTCGGGCACCGTGTGGTCCAGCTCCAGGTCCACCGCCAGGCCCGGGTGACGCTTGCGGGCGGCGGCCCAGGCGTCGTCGGGGATGCCCTCGGCGTACTTGTCGGGCCGGGCGCAGAGCAGGGCCAGCTGCCGGAAGGGCGGGCGGCCCGGCTCGGCCAGCGTGGCCAGGACCCGGCTCGACAGGCTGGCGGAGTAGAGCCCCAGCGCGCACAGGCGCGGGCAGGCCGCCAGGACGGCCCGCACCGTCTCCGGCCGCACGTTGCACACCAGCGTCCGGTTGTTGAGGAAGAGGCCTCGCAGGTCGGGGCAGGCCCGCGCCAGCCGCAGCACCAGCCCGTCGTCCAGGGTGAAGGGCATGCTGCGGAGGTCCAGCTGGCGGAGCGCGCACGGCCCCGGCGGCCCCGCGGCGCACACCTGCAGCAGCGCGTTCAGGATGTCTTGGCCCGAGTAGAAGAGCGGGTTCTCGCCCCGGCAGGCGATGCGCAGGCCCTGCAGCCGGGGCCCCTGGCGAGCCAAGGCCCCCAGCAGCCCGGCGGCCGCCCTCCGGCTCCCCTCCTTGGACGGGTCGAATTCCAGCCCCAGGTGGCGGATCTGAGCCAGGCAGGGGGACAGACGCTCCAGGGCAGCCCCGTCCGCCTCCAGATCGCAGCTTTCGGGACAAAAACAGAGGGGACAATGGTCAGCAGGACTGCCCGGGCCCGGGCCCGGGGCCGGGTTCCTAGCTGTCCCTCCGGGCGCCCCGGCTCCGAGTCCAGTCCTCCCTACTCGGCTGTTTCGGGGTCTCCGCTTGCCCAAGGCAATTGCTGAACTGTCCACAAAGCGAACTCACACTGGCACTTCTCTAATCATCCGTGAGAAAGACTCGGGCTTCCTCCCCGAAGCAAGCGGAAGGCCTGGACTTATCCGAACTAAGCCTTCCCCGTCTGCCATCCCACGTCCTCACTCCCCCTACCACACAGCAGACTAGACGGGGTTTGTCCCGTACTAAGCCTTCCTGTGTCCTCACTTTCCTACGACATAACAGACCAGGTGGCCAAGGGGACAGAGCACGGGTCTTGGAGTCAGGAGGTCGGGAATTCGCATCCAGCCCCACACATTTGATACTAGCGGTGTGACCTTGGGCAAGCCACTGAACCCTGACTGCCTCACATCCAGGGCCATCTTCTAGGATCCGGATTTATATCTGGCAACTGGACCCAGATAGTTTTGGAGGAGAAAGTGCAGCTGGTGACTTAGCACAACACCCCTCACTCAAATCCAGTTCATGTGCCTGTCATGGCATTACCTCCTCTGATGTCACGGTCTTCCAGAACAAAGGGCAATCGACATCATCATCATCAACAACAGACCAGGAGGAATTTACCTCCGGACACAGTTTTGGCTTAAATAAATCATAGATAGATAAAGCTTCCTCTGTAATCCCTTTCATTGTAAAAAGAAATAGTCATTACTCCTTCAAAAATGCCTTACAGTACTACTCCCTAGTACTCAGGTGGAGAGTAGCTCTTCCCTGCCTCAGTAGGCAGGCATTCAGGACTAGCTACAGAAAAAATAAACAAACAAATGAATGAATAAATGCATCAAGTATAAAAATAAATAAATTTTAAAATAAATAAAATCATCACCAAGGGGCCAACTCTGTCTTGAACTCCTCAAGTCAACCCATATATCAAGTTTGTTGCCAGATCTTGTCCTTTCTAACTTTACAAACTCTCTCATATACTTATCCCCTTTTCTCCAGTCACAGAACCACAATTGTTTCTTGCTCTCATCACCTCTTATATAGGTTAGTGCAATTGCCTTCTTTTCTTTTCTTTTTTTTTTGCAAGGCAATAGGTTTAAGTGACTTGCCCAAGGTCACACAGCTAGGTAATTAGTAAGTGTCTGAGGATGGATTTGAACTGAGGTCCTACTGACTTCCAGGCTGGTTCTCTATCCACTGTGCCACTAGCTACCCCCCTGTGCCATAGCATTCTAATTGATTTCCTCACCCCAGAGCTCTCCCCATTCCAATTCAATCTCCATTTGGCTACCAAGGTGATTCTATACCCTGTAGATCTATGTCAGACTCTAAATCTAATTAGTTCCAGAGGTTTCCTCAGGATCAAATATAAACTTCTATATTTGACATTCAAAACTGTTCATAAAATGGTGATTTCTCAACTTTGCAGTCTTCTCTCAATAATGCTCTCCTTAAAAGACTCTATGATGAAGACACACAGCACAATGGCTGTCCCTTCCACAGAATACTCTCACCTCCTAGGCTTCCCTTTGAACTGATTAAGTCCTCCCCCTCCTCACCTTTGTCTCTGAGGTTCCTTGACTTCCTTTCCATTCCTGGTCCCCCAGGTTGCTAATGCCTTTCCCTCTTAGAAGGCTTTCCATTTACTCTGGGTGGGTTGTATGTGCCTATATATATTGTCTCTGCCATTAGAATGAGGGCAGAGACTGTTTTTACCTTTGTGGATTTTTTTTTTTTGTAAACCCAGTAGATGCTTGATAAATGTCTATTGAATGACAAAGAAAAACTCTAAAAGACTTGAGAATTTTGGTAAATACAGCGACCAATCATCATTCCAGAGGACTGATAAGCAAACTCCCCATTTCTTGGCACAGAGGTGATTGACTCAGGATGAAAAATAAGACAGACATTTCCAGATGTGAGGTACCAATGAGGTAATGTGTTTTGCTTGACTACAAATATCTGTTACCAAGGTTTCACTTTTTTCTTTTTTCCAATGGGTGTGAGGTGAGAGGTTGAGTGGAAAGGGGAGGAAGAAAGAGAAAAGAAAGAAAGGGAGGAAGAAAAAAGTCTTGAAGCAGCTTTTTTTTAATGGAGATAAGAAAACAGATGGAAGACCAGAAAGAAGAACAAAGAAGCAGGACAGATTCAAAAGCTACAACTTGAGCTTACCATATTCTTAAAAAAAAAATCAAGCTACACATAAAAAGACCTGCATAATTTCTTTTGGTTAAGTTCAGAATAAAAAACTAAAAAATGTTAAAGGAAATGCTATTAACCTATTGCCCAATTGATTTTGAGTCCTTTTATATTTAGCCCTTTCATATTTCAACAGAATTCAAATTCCTGGAAGGGGGGAGATCTTCCTTCTTTCTTTCCTTCCTTTTCTCTTTTTTTTCTTCCTTCCTTTCCTATTTCTTTCTTTCTTCCTTTCTTTTCTTTCTATGACTTGATACTTGGTAGACATTGAAGTCAAATTAATTAACTCTGTTAGGCCATGGACAAGCAAAAAGCTGCTAGGCCTTTGCAGATTGATTGGATTTGCTATCCAATGCTCATTATCTGCTGGCATAGTCTTAAGGTTCAAGGCCCAGCACCTTCCTTCCTCCATGAAGTTGAGTCAATAGACCTCCCTGTAGTCACTCTATTCCTATCTGGAAGTAGGAAATAGGATGCAAGGGAGTGGTGAGTCAGCATGAGACTTGTGTTATTACAGTTTGCTGAATGTTTGCAATCTTGTGAAATTTTTCAGTGGATCCTAGGGAAGGGATCACTTCCTCAGAGGTAAAGGTGGAAGCTGGCAGCTTTCTAAGCATGAGTCATTAGCCAACAATACTGGGAAGTGGGGGAACATGTAATCATGAATGGGATGCAGTCACTCATTTGGAGTCAATTATTCGGGGTGGCTAGGTGGCGCAGTGGATAAAGCACCAGCCCTGGAGTCAGGAGTACCTGGGTTCAAATCCAGCCTCAGACAGACACTTCATAATTACCTAGCCATGTGGCCTTGGGCAAGCCACTTAACCCCATTTGCCTTGCAAAAAAAAACCCATATATATATATATATATATATATATATATATATATATATGTATATATATATATATAAAGTTGGAGTCAATTATTCTAATTCTGTTGAAAATTAAAGGGCCAGAACTGTTAGCCCTGGGACCTCAGTTAAATTTAGTAGTAGTAGTAGTAGTAGTAGTAGTAGTAGTCATAGTAGTTATAGTACTAAAAGTAGTAGTAGTAGTGGTAATGGTAGTAGTAGTAAGTAGCGGTAATAGTGGTAGTAGTAGTAGGAGTAAGTAGTGGTAATAGTGGTAGTAGTAGAGTAGTAATATAGACATTTCAATAGCTTTGCAAAGTACTTTACAAATATCTCATTTAATCCTCACATCAACCCTATAAAGCAGGTATTATTATTATTATTATGCTCTTATACAGATGAGGAAATTGAGGCTAAAATAAGATTGTGACTTGCCCAGAGCCACCCAATAGTAAGAGTCCAAAGTCAGATTTTCACTTAGGTGTCTTCCTGTTGCCAGGTTCAGTGACCTCTCCACTCTCCCTGCTGCCTCTAGGTGCTTTGAGGGCTTTAGAACTCTTGAAAGGAAGTGACTCCTATTGTGGGATAGAAAGGAATGGGTTCCTAAGGTCTCCTCACCTGATATCTGTGATGTACCATACAGAGCTTGAGTTGACAGCAATGGCCCATGCCTGGCAGACCTGAGAAACTGCATATCGATCACGAAGGGACAAGTGTCGGAAGATCAGTGACAGTAATTCTTCAGGGAGGTATTTCCACAGTTCAGCCATTGGGAAGGTGGTTGATCTCCAAATGATTCCAGTGCGCCAATTCTCCTGCGGTGTGACTGGAGCTAGTCTGAGGATAGAGACCTGGGCATGATTCAAAGGGCAAAAAACATCCATTCAATGAATTCTTCCCCTGCTCCTATTCAATGCTTTGCTTGACCAGGGTTTCCATGAGAACATCAGCCTGGATCCCTGAGAATAGACATAAGTTCAGTTCAATAGCTTTGGGGAGCTGGGTATATTCTTATGGCTAACTTTCCTTAAAATTGTGGATTTCTCTAATTTTCAGTATATGCTTTCTCACAGAGCAATACATTCCACATGTTTTCTCCTCTCTGTGCTAATATGGTCAATCTCTCAGGTTTTTTTTTAGGTGTTTTTTTTTTTGCAAGGCAAATGGGGTTAAGTGGCTTGCCCAAGGCCACACGGCTAGGTAATTGTGAAGTGTCTGAGGCCGGATTTGAACCCAGGTACTCCTGACTCCAGGGCTGGTGCTTTATCCACTGCACCACCTAGCCGCCCCCAGTCTCTCAGTTTTTAAGATTGTATTCAGGAGTTATGAACTGATCCAACCTTTCTGGAGAGCAATTTGGAACTATGTCCAAAGGACAACAAAATGGTGCCTACCCTTTGAGCCAGCAATACCACTACTGGATCTGTATCCTGAAGAGATCATGAAAAAGGGTAAAAATTCTGTATGTAAAAAATATTCATAATAGCTCTTTTTTTAGGGCAAAGAATTGGAAATTTAAGGATGTCAATTGTGGGATGACTGAACAAGTTATGGTATATGTATGTGATGGAACGCTATTATTCTATAAGAAATCATGAGGGATGGAAAGACTGCCTGAATAGATGTAGAGTGAAATAAGCAGAAAAAGAAGATTATATACACTAGTAACATGGGATGATCATCAGCTATAGACTTGTTCATTTCAGCAGGACAATAATCAAAGACAACTTTAAAAGATTTATGATGGAAAATACCATCCATATCCAGAGAAGGCACTGTGGAGTTTAAATGAAGCCAAAAGTTTATTATCTTCAATTTTCAAAAGTTGTCAAGTTATTATGTCTTTTTTCCCTTCTCTAATGCTTTCTTTCTTTCTTCCATTTGGATCTGATTCTTCTCACACAACATAATCAATATGGGTCTAATGTTTAGTATGGTTATAAATGTAGAGCTCATATCAGATTATTTTCTAGGGAGGGGGGAGGGAAGGGAAGGAGGGAGAAAAATCTACAACTCAAAGCTTACCGAAAAAAAAAGGTTGGTAAAAACTACCATTGCATGTAGTTGGAAAAACAAATAAATAAAATATTTTAAAAAGATTATATTTACCCAGCAAACAGATAAAAATTAAGGGAGTTGGACTAAAAACCAACAATTCCTAACTTAGGGGCAGCTAGGTGGCATGGTGGATCGAGCACCAAACCTGGAGTCAGGAGAAGTAGAGGTCCATATTGATTAGACAAATCTTTGTAAACATATTTCATTATAACTGGTTTCTTTTATAATTCTAGGTATTTTATTTTACACATTTAAAAGCATGCTGAAGAATTTATAAGCTTCCCCAGAAAAGGGACTTTTAAAATCCATCTCAGCTCTAATATGCTATGTACTGGTCTAACATCCTACATTGTGAGAGCTTTACCAGTTCTAACATTCTAGGTGCTCCTCCCAACCCTCCCTACTTCCAAACTACCCTCTTACCATCCTCACTGTCACTCAGGCTCACAACAAATGTGTCATTCTGGATTCTTCACTTTCTCTTTCTCACACTCATCTATTTAAGCTGTTGCCAAGGGCTGTTGATTTCACCTTTGCCACATCTCAAACACACCCCCTTCTCTCCTCTAACATTGGCATCAGTCTAATGCAGGCTCTCATTCCCTCATGTTTCTTTTATTGCAACAGTCCTCTGAAGGTCTGCCAGTCCTAAGTTTCTCCCATATCTCTGTTCTTCCCATTCGGTGACTTTTCTAAAGCTCAGGTCTGACCTTGTCACACTACTCCCCACTCAACAAACTTCAGTGGCTCTCTGTCATCATCAGAAGGAAAAACAAAAATCTATTTGGCATTCAAAGTCTTTCATAGTCTAGTTCCTCCTCATCACTCTTTCTTTCCAGCCTTCTCACATATTATATCCCTTTCCCACCTCCACATAATCTGTGATCCAGTGACACTGATTTCCTGGCTCTTCCTTGACTCAGACACTATCTTCTGATTACTGATATTTTCACCAACTTTCTCCCACAACTATAATGTTCTTCTTCGTCATCTCTGTCTCCTGGCTTCCTTCAAGTCTCACCTAAAAACCCACCCTCTACATGAAGTTTTTCTCAATCCCTCTTAATTCTAGTGATTAATTATTTCCCATTTATCCTGTATACAACTTGTTTGAATAGGTTTGCTTGGCTCCTGCATTAGGTTGTAAACTCCTTGAAAGACAAATGTCTTTCTTTTTACTTAGCACAGTACCTATGGATTGTCAAAGAAGACCACGACATCTGGAAGGTGATGCCATGACAAGCACATGAGTTGGATTGGAGTGAGGGGGTGCTATGCTAAGTCACCAGCTGCACTTTCAAACCTGCAAAACTATCTGGGTCCAGTTGCCAGATATGAATCAAGAGGATAGAAGATAGAAGTGAGGGTAATCAGGGTAAGAGACTTGCCCAAAGTCACACAGCTAATATCAAGTGTCTGAGGTCGCATTTGAACTCTCATCCTCCTGATTCCAAGGCCAGTGCTCTAACTATTGTACAATCTAGCAGGTTTAAGCCCTGGTTATTGACTGTTCTCACATACTTTTAGGAGGTATTTATAGCTCTGCCATTCTGATGTCCTTGTTTTGTGTGCTTGTGTTGTGTGTGTGTGTGGGGGGGTACTTAGAGAATCAATTCTAATCCTTCTCTGATCTTTCTCTCATCTTCCATTTCCATCCAGATTGCCTATTATTAGGAAAGTACTCAGTCCCTCCAACCTCATAGCCTGGGGGGAGTGTGGAGGGCCAGTCACCTTCTTTCAGATCCTACCTCCTGCAAGATGCCTTTGCCCAGTGCCCTTAAGGCTGGTTTCAGTGAATTACCTGCCATTCACCTTGCAGTGGCCAGTATGTTTGACTGATTGACGTCTGCCCTTCATTCTCCAATAAGAACATGACTTTAGGGAGGAGATGCTATGGCACACACATTTGTTGTATTTGAGTGGGGGTGGGGCTGGAGCTGTGCTAAGCCCCAGCCTCACTTTCTCCGCCCCCCCCCCCCAGCCATCTGGGTCCAGTGGCAGATAAGGATCAGGAGGACTGGAGATGGCTCTGGCTGCGTGGAGGCAATCAGGGTTAAGTGACTTATCCAAGGTCACACAGTTAACTTAGTGGGGCAGCTAGGTGGTGCAGTGGATAGAGCACCAGCCCTCGAGTCAGGAGGACCTGAGATCGAGTGTGATCTCAGCCAACTGTCTGAATGTGGTCCCCTCCGTGAGAATGTGCGCTCTGAGTGGCTACCACCCACCCACCCACCCGCGGGATGCTCGCTTTAATTAAGGTTTGTAGGCTGGACTTGACTCTGCCCCCCCCACCCCCGACCCTCCTCATAATCATAGAGATCCCAATCCCTTTTCTCACTTCTGGGGGATATTAGCTTGTCTGCCGGGCCCTGGAGTCCAGGGACCAGCCACCACGCGGCCCTTTGGGGGGTCCATCCCTTCCCAAGAGCCCTGGGGAGCCTGGACCACCCCCGGCCGGCTTGCTCCCCAGACTATTTTCTCTGCTCAAAGCGCAGATCCTTGGGAGGCCGGGGGCTCCGGGCTGGGGCCCCCGGGGCCCTCGCCGGGGTGGGACTTTGGGGGCTCTTTTCTCCGCCTCTCGGAGCCCCTCCCCTATGATCCAAGGCTCCGGGGTTCCCCCAACGCCCCCGCCCCGCTGCCCTCAGGGTGAGCGGCCTCTTTCCCCACTTACACCCAGTCACCCGGCGGCAGTGAAAACGTTAAAGGGGCTGGGGGTGCTCCCGGCCGGGGTCCGGACAAGAATGGCCCATTCAAAGCGGCTGGGGGCGCTGGCCAATCAGCAGCTCGGGCGGGGCGGAGCACAAAGCCGCCGCGGGGCGGGGCCGCGGGGAGCCCCGGGAGCCGGACCCCGCGGAGCCGAGCTCGGGGACCCCTTCTGGTGGGGGGCGGGAGGCCTCCTCCCCTGCTGCTGGGGCCCGGGCTGGGGGGCGGAGGGGGCGGCCGGCCCTGGACGGGCCCCCCGCCTTCGCTGCCGCCCCCAGCGCCCGCCAGTGGGGGCGCGGGCCCTCTTGGATCGGAGCCCGCTCTGCCACCGAGTGGGTGCCTGTGGACGGGCCCCATCCCCGCACCGCCCCGGGCCGCTCCGAAACTATTCAAGCTCCGGGGAAATGGGGGGCTGGCCCGGCTGCCTCTCCTGCCCGGCCCTGCCCGTCCTAGCCGGAGGCCCCACACCTCCCTTTCGAAAGGCCGAGGGGGGGGGAGGCGTGGGGCGGGGTGGGGTGAGGGGAGCTGGAGAGGGGCGGGTTCCTCCAGAGCCAGCCCCGGGAGGCCCGGCCCATGGGCCAGGCGCTCCCGGCATTCCCCAAAAGGCAAAGTGAACAGGAACCCCCGTCCCGTGGTCCCCCTGCTCCTTCCCCCATCCCAGCAGGCAGGAGTGCCGGCACACATGAGCCCTACTCGGCCCGTCCTCACCACCACCCTTAGGAGCTAGCCACAACCAGGCGACTGTGAGAGCGGTTGTCTCGGAATCAGTAAGACCCGCGTTCCAATCAGTGGGACCTTGGACAAGTCACTTCACTCTCAGCCTTAATGAGAATAATAATAAAATAATAATAATAATGATAATAATCGAGTCGTAGAGATCAAAAGAGAGTAGCAAAGCCTTTTTCTAAGCTTCAAAGATTGTTAAAACGTTAACTATTATTTGCAAAAAAGGAACAGGTTGAGAGGGAAAGGGATCAAGATTTGGAGTCAGAAAGCCTGCTTCAAATCACTGTGATCTTGGGCAAGTCACTTCACCGCTCCCGGCCTCGGTTTCCTCATCTGTTAAATGGGAATAATAATAACAATACCAGAGATCAAAAGGAAGACTAGCAAAGCCTTACAGGGTTGGTAATAATTGTCGGCTACTATTTGCAGAAAAGGGAACCGGCTGAGAGGAAGGGGACTCAAACCGAGCCCTGCTGACCCCAAGCTTCCTGAGACCCCCGGGAGCGGCCCGTACCCCACCTTCCCCGTGGGGAAGTGCTGGGCAGCTCGCCGGATCGGGCTGGATCTTACCTGGCCCAGAGGCGAGCCTCGGCGCTCCGACTGAAGGGCTTCCTGGGGCCGGCTAGGCTGAGTCACGGCAGCCCGGGCTGCTGGCAGGGCTTGGACCGGGCCCCGGGCTCACAGGCCCCCAGAGGCAGCCAGCCTTCCCGGAGCTCGCGGCGCTACGACTCTGCACAGCCCGGCTGCGGGCCAGGGTCGGTCCCCGCCCCGGAGTCGGGGGATCCCGGGGTGGGGAGCCAGCCGGGCCCCTCCCCTTCTCTCCTCTTCCTCCTCCCCGCTCCCCCTCCCCTTGGGCTCTGCGCAAACCCGGAAGGCCGGGGGACAGAACCAGTGTCTGCGAGAGCCGAGAAGCCGAGACCGGGAGCGGCGGGCAGCGGGCACCGGACGGCAGGGTCAGTGGCCGCGGGCGACTTGGGAGGGGAGGAGGCCCGGCCCTCCGGGAGGGAGGGAGGGCGCCGGCCTTGACCTGCTGGCAGGGTGGGCACGGTCCTGAGCTGGGGGGGGGGGGGGGGGAGGAGACTGGGGAGGGGCACGCGGATCGGGCCGGCCCGGAGCTGGCCTAAGCGGGAGATAAGAGAGCCAAGCCCTCCCTTCCCACCCTCTGCTCCCCCTTCTCTCCTCTCCCTTCTCTCCCAGGCTAGCTTGGGCCGCCGGGGCGGGGCCGGGGCCGGGCTCCACGTGTGAGCCTCGGTTTACCTCCTGGAGTAAGGTTTCGTTGGACAGCTCCGGTTTCTGAGGCACTCTGAAAGTGTGCAAAGCGCATTTCTCAAGTTCAAATGTTCGATTCCCACCCCTACCCCCCACTCCCCATACAGATGGGGAACGTGAGACCCAGGGAAATTCAAGAATTGGAGAATAGAGGCACACGCCTGGTAAAAATCCCACTCCTAGCCTCAGTTTCCAAACTCAGCTCTCTTGACAAGTAATAGGCTGAGTTGAAAAGCTGGAGGACGGACAGCTAGGAATTGGGCCCAGCTCTGCCCTGCCCCACCCCTAGCCTTTCCCCTTTGGATTTAGGGACTAGGGCCCATCTTCTCCCCTCCCCCACCCCTGCTCACCCAGGCCCTGACCAGTGACATGTCTGCATGACAGGGGCGGGGGGGGGGGTACCTTGGCTAGAGGGCACTCTGATGGAGTGGGGCAAGGGAGATGGAGCTGGCTTGAATTCGAGCCAAGACATTGGGGAAGGAAGACGGCACTTAACCATTACTGAAGAGCTTACTGCCTGCAATAAACCGGGCCTGAGTAAAGCCAGTGAGATCACAGAACCACAGGGTTTCGGAGTAGAGAGGATCCTGGGGGCTATAGCTAGTTTAACCTGAACTTGAGAATTCCTTTACCACGTCCCTTTCAAGGTTCAGAATGAAGGTTCTGAAGGGAAAGCCACTCCTCCCCATTGTACTTTAGAAGGGTTCTAACCATATGGAGGAGGTGATAAGTGATCTCCCGAGATACACATCCAGAGGTGCTAAACCCATTAGAAGAGGGGTTTTTAGGGCTAGGAAATGTGGACCTGATCCCTTGGAGCTAAGAGGATCAGGGAAGGCTTCAAGGCCCAGGTAGACTGAGGGCTAGGAGGGGTGTATTTTGGTAAAAGAGAATTCGAACAAAGTGGAAAATCCACTCAGAAGAGTAAACACTGAGTTGGGGAGTCAGCCTATGTAACACAGTAGAGTGGGTGTGACAAGACTGGAAAGTGGCCGATGCTTGGTTGTGACAAAGTTGGAAATATTAGGCTGAAGAATTGTACTACAAGGGAAGGTTGTCTGGATCAGCTGATGAAACCCCACCTTCCCCTTTCATTTCTGAGAACGGTTCCTTGAACTCTTACATTTTTTCCTCCTCCTCAGCAGAATGTGACTCTGTTGCCATTATGATCAAAGCGGTGCCTTAGGAAGCTTACTTTGGTAGCTTCGAAAAGGACGGATTGAAGCAAAACTGAAGATAGGGTCACCAGTCTGGGGGTTCCTACAGTGGCCCAGTTGAAAGGGCTGAACTAGGACTGGTGAGAAAGATGGAAAGATGTTAGGGTTTTGCCAAGCTCTGCTGCTTCCTACCTCTGAGTCTCAGTTTCCTCATTTGTAAAGTGAGGACCAAATTGATAATATGACATCTCAGCTCCCTATCCACTCTTTTTTTTGGGGGGGGGGGAAGCAGTTGGGGTTAAGTGATTTGGCCAGGGTCACACGGCTAGTAAAATGTCTAAGGCCTGATTTGAACTCAGATTTGAACTCAGTTTATCTGACTCTGGGTCTGTTGATCTTGAATACCCAGCTATCCCCCTAAAATTAGGGGAAGGAGACAACCCAAAATGAAGTGGCTCATACAAGGCTTCCATGAAAGTTGGCACCTAATGTTGATCATGGAAAGAAAAGGGGAGATGGGTGAAGTGGGTGAAGAAGAGGAAAAAGTACATTCTATATTGCAGGACAACCTTTGCAAAAGTACTGAGGTGGGAAATGAGATACTGAGCTCTGGGAAGAGTATGTTTTCCTAAGTGATTTAAACTTTCCACTTGACTATATTAATTGGCTTCCTAACAACTTCCCCTTAAAAAGGAGAAAAAGAAGCTGATTGCTTCCTCCTCCAAAATTAGGGTGTGGTTATAATTTCTTAGTTTCTCTCAATGAATCACCTACTCAGTCTCAAACCCACTCTATTCTAATAATGATAATAAAGATTATATCTGACATATCCAAAGTTTACAAAGTACATTCTAATAGCTAGAATTTATTTGGATGGTGAAATGGATAGGGGCTGGGACTTTGGTGTCTGGAAAACCTGAGTTTAACTGTAACCTTAGACACTTAGTAGCTGAGTGACCCTGAGCAAGTCATTTAACCTCTACTTCAGTTTCCTCATCTGTAAATACCTGGGTCTGAGGGACTAATGATTGAACACCATTCTTTGCCCTGATGGAGTCTGGTCCCATGGCTAATGTCCTTGGTCACTGAAAGATCCATTTCCCCCCTCCCCAAATCATAGGCAGAATGAATCTTATTCTGCCTGATATCCCCACAGCACCCTGGCTCCCACCATACTGTTGGGCCAGGGAAGTCAGGAAATCTTAGGGTTTCTAGCTGACTAACCTGGCAGGGATCACCCTCTGCCTTGCTTTGGTTTCTTAATCTTTGCCAATTTAGGGACTTCTGCTTTATATCAGCCTTCCTCTGGGATCTCCCTCCCACCTCTCTCTTTTCCTTTACAGAAATCCCCCCAGTTCAATCCATACTGGAATAGAACTGTCCAAGGTCAGAGGATCTGGACATAGGGAGGAGAGTAAAATAAGGAACCTGACCCCTCTCTAGGGTTCAGGAAGGGAGGGTGGGAGGAAGGACCGGATCTCTCCTTGGCAGGAGGATATGAAAGTAAGAAAAGTTGAGGACTACTCCATTTCCAGGAAACACCTGGGGGCACCAAGCTCAGAAAATACTGTCTATTTAGGCTCTGGACCTTAGAGGCCCTGGTTGAATCAGTCCATGGCTGAACCCTGCCCCCCCCCCCTTCCAAAGACTTCAGCATTCTTTGTTCTAAAATCTAGTCTAAATTTCCATTTGTTGAACACCTTATTCTCAGATAGTTTCCATCTTAGCCTCCCACAGTTTAAAAGCTTTCTGTGTTGGAAGAATACAGTGTTAGCATTTTTTTTCTAGTTTGTATAAAGGATGGAGGGCATTTGCCAGTTGTGTTATCTCTGGGCAAATCACTCTCTTGAGATTCAATTTCCTGATCTGTAAAATGGAATTTGTGAGGATCCAATGAGATGAGATGCAACTTTACAACCATTAAACATACTCTATCCCCAAGACCCTTCAGTTCTGTCATTTTGTGTTCAGACTTCCCTACCAATTCTCTTTTATACCAAGGGGAGGGGACCCCCAAAATAAAAGGTTGCCTTATCAAAATTCCCATTTTTTAGTTTCTCATTAATCAGCTCTGCTAAGAGAGGAACTCCACTTACTTTCATCCTGCTCTTGGCTAGTCTAGCACTTATTTGTACCTTGGTGATTGATTGCCATTAAGGGATGAGAAAGAAGGGTCTTTGTTCTTTTGACAACTAACTTGGCATAATGAATGGAATTATTGGACTCAGTGCTGAAAGGCTTGAGTTTAGATCCCTCCACAGAGGTGTCACTGGCTTATGACCTTGGACATTTTCTGCCTTGGTTTCCTTATCTGTCAAATGGGGATAAGAGCAATTGCTTTATGGAATTGTGAAGATTAAATGTAGTAATACGGGCAAATTGTTTTTACAATTCTTAAACCATTAGACAATTGTAGCTATATTTTATTGTTGGAATTGACTGAATTTCTTAGATAGGCTAGTGACTTAATGAAGCATCTCTTATTTGAATGTCAGCCTGGGATGGGGGATTCCTTGGGATCCTGGGAAGGTAAGGCTGAGGACTGACTAGCATGACCTACAGGAGCCTGGAATGGCAGATGTCTTCAGGAAGATGGCAGATGACCTCCAGGAGTGGAGTGGCAGTGCCTACCTGTTTGTGGAATCTTCGATGGATAAAGTAATTCTCCCTAATCTATATCAAGATCCTCAGTGGAAGCCGGATATATTTCGCATCCTTAAATTGGCACTGGAAGGTGACTGTGGGGTCCTGGGATGTTCATATTTGGGGAGGGGGGGAATACTAAGGTGAACAAGTCATATTTCGGTGTTATTTTAAGGCTTACTCCCTTTTCCACAGCAACCCTGTGCAAATATTAGTCCTATTTTATAGAAAAGGAAGCTGATAATCAGAGGTAAAGATCATCCAGTTTGGGTTGTGGTAGGGATTTAGGGGCAAGACTAGCCCCCAGGGGTCTATTTCTTGCAACGATCCCCTCCCCATCCTTTGGCCTTGTCTTTGTTTCTCATCCCCTCCCTCAATAGATAGAAAGTGAAGAGGGAAATCACTCACCTTCCATTTCCAGTCTAGAATATCCTATTTGAAGGAATCTTGGCGGCACCTTTTGGTGAAGAGCCTTGCTTCCAAAACTGTTCTATTGGATACATATGAAGAATAACTGAGGCAGCTAGGCCCTGTGGTGTCAGTATGACCCCCAAACAGCTAAGGCATAACATTCTAAGGCTAAAATAGGGGGTGACTCTCCAGAATGCTTTACTTTCATTTCCAAGGTGACTTGTCACACCCATAGCAGCCCTATAAACATATATTTGCAGGGGGGAATGTGTTTATATATGACACGTGTTTACATGTCTATCAATGTTATATTTGTGAATGTATATAACTGCAGTTTAGTGTGTGTAAGAAAACGTGTGCATTGTTGCCTATTTCTATGTGAACCAGGCTTAGCCCAGTTACATACACATATATGTATTTATGGGCATAATGCATGTCCATGAATGTGTGTAGTGCATGTCCATATATGTGTATGAGCATTGACTAACACCATTCATGTGCACTTTCCTTAGGGGACTCTGACTCTCCTCATTGTCTAACTCCTTTTCTCTTTCTCTCTGTGTCTGTCTCCCACCTTCCCTGATTTCCTTCTGTGCCTCATTGCTCCTTCCCTCAACTTCCCCAGCTCTCCTTCCTCTGCATGTTGTACCTTAAGGCTTCCTTGTTCCCAGTGACACTGAGATGTGTGAGTGAACAGGGGATCGGATGAAGCAGGATGTAGGAATCTTCCCCTTCTTTCCCCCCACCATGGTCTGGGTTTGGCTGCTGGGATCAGATGACCTGGGATGAGGCCTGCAGTGAGTAGTACCCCATCCTCTGCCCTCAAGGCAGGGCCCAGCAAAAGAAGACCTGGTTTCCAGAAGCAGGGCCACATGGGTTCTCTCACTTTCTTATGGAAAAGGGATTGATGAGTTGTGTTACATCACTGGCCCCTTTGTCCCTCCATGCAGGTGAAGATCTTGATATCTGCCTCGAGTCATCTCCCAACCCCCAGAGCTCCAACACTCTTTGGGTTTTTCTCTGGTATCACCAATTTCCAGAGGCCCCAGCCTACAAACAGGACCTCCCTGTTTACTAATTATATCCTGTTTCCTTGAAGGGCAAACTCAATCAGCTGCTGAGATTGCCAGGGCCTTTCCTCTGGCACAACCCAAGCTGTCCTAAGGCCATAGCTGTTATCTAGAGGTGCATCAGAGACCCAGCTAAACCCTCAATTTTAACAATAGTTTTATATGCCCATTAAGAGTTAGCCACGGGGGCAGCTAGGTGGCACAGTTAGAAGCACTGGCCCTGGAGTCAGGAGTAGCTGAGTTCAAATCCGGCCTCAGACACTTAATCATCTAGCTGTGTGGCCTTGGGCAAGCCACTTAACTCCATTGCCTTAAATTTAAAAAAGAGTTAGCCACAGTCTCAAGGTCTAGTCAAGCTCTAAGCTAGAACAGCATTTTTTTTTTTACCCATGCCTCTTCCCCGGCGTACAGGGAACAATCAGCCCCAGCAGGTCAGAAGTGGAGGGATCCTTAGAACATGGAATGCTAGAATTCCAAGAAGCTGAAAGGAACCTCAGAGATCATCAGTCTGTACTGGAAGAGGATGTCCCTTCACTACATTTCCAGCAAGTGGTTATCCTGCCACTCTCCACTGCCCCTGGAGGCAATGCATTCTAGTTTTGAATAGCATCTGTAAAATGAGCTAGAGAAGGAAACAGCAAATCTCTTTGGGAATCTTTGCCAAGAAAAATCCCAAATCAGAAATGACTGAAATGCCTGAACAATGATCTTTAGGAAGACAGCTAAGGTGGCCTGATGGGTGGAAAGCTGAACTGAGTCAGGAAGCCCCTGAGTTCAAATTCAGCCTCAGATACTTAATCTCTATCTACCTCAGTTTCCTCATCTGTAAAATGGCAATATTAACAGCACCTCCCTCCTAGGGTCGTTGTGAAGATCAAATGAGATATTATTTGTAAAGGGCTAGCTATAGTAATGGTAGTTATAATAATAATTTTCATTATCTTACGTTCACTAAGACTCAAGCAAGTTAAATGACTTGTCCAGGGTCATATAAATCGCAACTGTCAGATTTAGGACATTTTCAGAAGGTTAGAGCTGGAAGGGACCTTAGAGAACACCTAGTCCCATTCTCTCATTTTACAACTGAGGTCTACCCTAGAGAAACGGCCACTTTGTCCAAGATCAGAACCCAGTGATCTTTGTAGTGCCAACCTGACCCCAGACTAGGATGGATTTGGAAATGTGTGGGTGTGTTTGGGTGGGGAAGCATCTAAATGAACAGAGAACTGAGGGCTGGCCAGGAGGCACATCTCCCTCTCTCCCGGAGTAGACCTCACCCACTGCAACCCCCCCCACCCCGGGGTCTCCCCGGGTCCCCACCCCCGCCCCAGGATGTACCGGGAACCAGGATGGAGCGCAGATTCTGAAGATCCACTGCAGCGAAGCGCAGCTGATCGTGCACCTCAAGTTCTGCGGCCAGGAGCGGTGCAGCCGCTTCCTCCGGAGCTACCGGGAGGGGGCTCTGCGGGCCGCCCTCCAGAAAAGCCTGGTGGCCTTGCTTGGTCACGGCCAGGTGCCGCTGCACCTGCAGCTGCGGGTGGGCTCCGAGCGCCTGGACCTGATGCTGCAGGAGGAGGAGCGCTGCCTGCGCTGCATCCTTCAGGCCAAGGTGCGTCCCGCGGGGCTGGAGGAGGGACGGGTCCCGAGGGGTCGGGGCCCCGGAGCCAGACTCACTCAGCCTTCCTTCCCTCCTCCTATCCCAGCCGGACCGGCTTCGAGATGAGGAGATAGGCGAGCTGGAGGACGCCTTCCGGAGCCTGACCTGCGACCCAGGGGGCGGGGGAGTTCTGCCCTCTGCCCCGGAGGCCTCCGCCCCCAAGACCCCAGTCCGTGCACCCCCTTCTCCCGCGGTGCCTCAGACCTTTGTGTTCCAGGGTCAGCAGATTGGTGAGTGATTTAAGGAGCCCCAGGGCGAAGCAGAGGTTCCCTAGTTAGTAATCCTGCGGGAGTCGCGAGCTTTATCCCAGGCAGCGAGGAAAAGGACCCTCCCCGGATTTCGGGGGGAGTGGGAAGCGGGCATTCATCGAGGGGGCTGGTCTGAGAGAGGCTGCCCGGGAAGGGAAGGCAACTTTTGGATCATGTAGGCAGCCTGAGATGGGGGACAGTTCCCAGATTATTGGAGCTGTCCACGAAAGCGATGGTTCTTGCGGTACCCGGGTGTCCTGGAGGGAGCAGGCGGCTTTGTTGGGGCATTTGGGGGGGGGGGGGCTAGTAGTGGTAGAAGTGGAGTGGAGTTGGCGCTGATCGAGCTGCAGGGTCTGCGGGCCAGGAACCTTGGTGTCTCGCTCAGGGTGCCCCCTCCTGCCCTCAGCTAACCGTCCGCTGAACCTGGAGGACCAGCAGAAATTCGCCCGCTCCGTGGGTCGCAAGTGGCGGACGGTGGGGCGGGCGCTGCAGTGCCGGGCCCTTCGGGAGCACGACCTGGAAGCCCTGGCCTACGAGCACGACCGCGACGGGCTTTACGAGCAGGCCTTCCAGCTGCTACACCGCTTCGTGCTGGCCGAAGGCCGCCGGGCCACCCTGCAGCGCCTCGTCGAGGCTCTGGACAGGAGCAGCCTCACCAGCCTGGCCGAGGACCTGCTGGGGCTGCGGGGGCACCGGGAGGACCAGGATCAGGGAGAGGACCAGGATGAGGGGGCCTAATGGGCTGACGGCACAAGCCGGCTCCCCCGGCCCCGAACTGGAACCAGCACAACCCAGACCTGGACTAAGGGGAGATGCCCGATTTGTCCCGAGCCCAGCTAGGGACCCTGACCTAGGGCAGGTACCTTATCTGAGACTGGTGGAGCTGGTGGAGGGACGAAGGGCCAGGCTCCTGCCCTCTCCCACTCTTTGATGTCTCTCACACACAAATGGGCCCTTACCCTGAACGTGTATTAGGTCCTCCTGGTGCCCACCCACCGACAAGCTGCCTATTGTCTGGCCTCAAATTCAAAGCACTTTGAAGATGTCCCCACCCAGCTCCTTGTCTCCCCGAGAAGCCTGTTCAGCAGTGCCCGGCTGAATATAATAGATATTAAAGGACCCCGTGGCTTTGATGTGACCACAGAGAGTCTGGGCCAAGGCAGGGAGAGAGGCACTAAGAGAAAAGAAAGAACCCAGGGGAGGGTTTAATCCTATTTATAAGGCTATTAAAGCTTAAACTTGCTCTAAAACTTTTGGGACACTGAATAATGCCTTATTTGTATTTTACCAGTTATCTCATTTGATCCTCTAACACAACCCAGGGAGGATGAGGCTCTTAGTACCATCCATTTTACAGATGAGAAAATAAGGACTGAAAAAAATTAAGTGACTTGCCCAGGGTAATTCAGTCATTATCCCATTTGGGCTTTTCTTGGCAAAAATGCCAGAATGTCAGTTCCTTCTCCAGCTCATTTGACAGATGAAGAGACTGAGATAAACAGGGTGAAGTGATTGTCTCAGAGTCTAGTGTGTGAAGCCACATTTGAACTTGGGTCTTCCTGAATCCATGTACTTTGCCAATCGAAATGCTTTTAAATAGGAAAGAAGAGTCTCTGCTCATCTTTAACACTGATGCCCATTCTGGGGGCAGGGAATTACAGAGAAAGGGGAAAAGTAAGGGGAAGAGGGCTCTTCTACACTTTCCCAAACAGGTACGAGCATAGATGCATTTTTCTATTAATAAACATTAATTAAATGCCTACTGTGGGTCAAGCATCATGCTATGCTATGGAAATATGAAAATATTCAAATAATGAATTCCATCCTAGATGGAGGCAAAATGCTCTTTTGAGTTATCAGTACAGAAGTCTGAGGAGCAAAGATAAAGTAATCTGGGGCTAAGGCACTAACAGCTGAAGGAAGGTCTTCTGCTTCGTAACAAGTCTGGAAGGAGACCAAGGGTCCTCTGAGGCAGAAGGAAGGTGCTGGAAACACGGGGGCGGGGGAGAATTAGTGAAATGGGACTCTGGGATATGGGAGAAGGGTCTGGAGCAAGGAGAAGCAAGAGGCTAGAGTGTCTAAGCATAGATGTGCAGAAGGCAGTAATTGAGGCTGGAAAACGCTTCTATTTGGCCCAGGAGATGTTTAGAGCTGCATTTTTAGGAAAGTGCTTTTAAATAGATGATTGGAATTGGAGGGAATTGAGGAGGGGTGGGCATTAATTGTAATAGTCCTGATGAGAGGTAACAGAGGCCTGCACAGGGGGAATTTGAGTATGTGTGTGTGAGCCCCTCAGCCCAAGGTATTCCAAGAATGAAGAAGCATAGGAAACTGCTTAAAATTGAATGGTGGGCTGGCTTTAAAAACTTAGTACTACTTCTCCTTGTGTGCCCCCTAAACAAGATTTAAATTTCCCCATCTTTACACAAATGAGAGAATAGGACAAAGATTAATAGATAGTGTAGTGGAAAGAACACAGGGAGGACCTAAGTTCATATGTGACCTCAGACACTTATTAGGCCCTGGACAAATCACCTTCACCCTGTTTGCCTCATTTTCCTCATCTGACAAATGAAATGGAGAAGGAAATGGCAAACCGCTCCAGTATCTCTACCAAGAAAATTCCAAGTGGGGTCATGAAGAGTTGGACACAATGAACAAAAACAATCTCTAAAATTATTTCCAACTTTAAAAATCCTGTGACCCAAAGAAACATTGAGAGAATGCTGTGGTTTTTTTGCTGTTGTTGTTGAAAGTATTGCTTCCAGCCTTTCAAAGGTAGGGCATCCAGTTGCTAAACTGTATTCTTTGTTAAGTATTTGTGGAAACAGCCTGGGAGATTGAGGGGTCCTAAGAATGGAACCAAGACTTTAAAAAAAATCCCCCAATACATTTTACTACTTAGGGATTGGTTTGGATTAAAGAACTCATCTTAAACAGTGAGTCCTAAAGAGAAGGCCAGCCACATTTTAAAATGAATTAATTTAATCCTATCATCCTTTCAGTGGGATTTAGGTTCTGATCAAAGGAGGGAGGGATAATTTAGCAGTATGATCACATAGGGGCAATGAAGGGAGGAGCTCTAACTAACCAGGGGGGCAACATGGACTGGACTGGGTTTCAGGGATGGGGACAAAAAGGAGAAACCTTGCTTGCAAACTGCTGAGTCCGTATTACATATTTTACTAGTAAAAATTCTTGTCTCCACCCCTTCCAGTCCCATCCACACTGGTACCAGAACTATATTGTACCATATGGATTTTGACCACTTATCTTTTTTGTTTACCTTTGCCGCTCACCAGTTTTGTGACTTGGGGCCAAAACCTCTTTTTCTTTTATTTTTAGTTGAATTAAGCCCTTTATTTAATGTTACAAAAAATATTTAGTCAAACAGACCAAAACCCATGTCATCATCAGACTCCTCGGATTCTTCTTTTTTTTGCTTCTTCTTTCTTCTTCTCCTCAGCTGGGGCAGCTGCACCACCAGCTGCTGGGGCAGGTCCACCAACTCCTCCTACATTGCAGATGAGACTTCCAATACTGACATTAGACAGAGCCTTTGCAAATAATCCAGGCCAGAATGGTTCAACATTCACACCTGCTGCTTTAATGAGGGTGTTAATTTTATCTTCCGTGACCATAACTTTGTCTTTGTGAAGGATGAGGGCGGAGTAGATGCAGGCGAGCTCAGAGACTGCTATTTCTGGGGGATGGAGGAGAGTTGTTTGTAGTGGTGCTAGCTGCTGGCTGAAGTGGAGTCACCTCAACACGGCCTTAGCTTCCGAAGAAGAATCAAGCACCTTACAGACAACTGAGGAGCCAAAACCTTTTTCAAATTTGTTTTCTCATTTTTAAAATTCAGGGGTTGAAGAATGTCTCAAAATTCCTTCAAGCTCCAACTTTCTCTGACGGTTGTTTTAGATGAGCAGTCCACACAATGCTTGTTACAAATGTGTCTGTGATTTTTTTGCCCCAGGTCCATTTTGCTGGAGAGATTGCAGGTTTTCCTCCAAAACTTGGTCCCTGTCCTTTCCCTCAAGAAGAGGCCCTGATATCTAGCCTTCAGAAACAAAACAAACAATATTCAGAGAGATAGGGAACTTACCATCTTAACTAGGAGGGAGGACCAATGTAGAAAGATAACTGACAATACCTGGTGGGCTCACAGTTTGAAGGAATCCCATTGTCATCCTTACCCACAACACACCCAAACAGTGGCTAACCTGCTTTTGCTTAAAGATCTTTGGGGAGGAGGAGCTCATTCCTTCCACTTTGATCTAGCTCTGATAGCCAGTTAGCTCTTCTGCACAAGCCTAAATTTTCCTCTTTGCCACTGACGCCCCTTATTCCTAGTCCTATTTTTTGGTGACAAAATGGAGCAAAACTGATTCCTCTTCATTTGACAGCTCTTCAAGTACTTATTTTTGTGACATTTATAACAAACTTCAGGTCTTTGCTTTGCTGAAGATGCTCAGTTCTTTCAACTAATCATATAACTTAAATTTGAGGCTTTTGGTGACTCTTCATTCATGTCTCTCTCTGGAACCTTTCTAGAGTATCAATGCCTTTTGTAAGGAACGGTGCCCAGAACTATGAAAGGGAATTGAGGGATACAGATAATAAGTAATATATGAAATCTGAAGGAGAGAGAGTTGTGCTTTGGAGGAAGTACATCTTAGGTCTTAAAAGATGTGCTTAAATAAAGATATTTCAGGTATTGGTTGAATTAGGTGTCTACTGAGGTCCCTTCTAACTCAAATTCAAGTTGGGGAGGAGGGAGGAAGGAAGAGAGTAGATAGTTATGTCATGAGCAAAAAATTAAAACTTTAGAGCCATCCACCTTCAGTAGGAAGAATTCTGAATTGGAATTCTGATTTCAAATCCTATCTTTGCCACTTAATTTTTTCTTTAACATGGGGAAAGTCACTTTACTTCTGTGGGGTTTCCTTATAGAGTAATTAAATAAACAGCAAAAAATAGAAAAAATAATATTTAAATAGGCACTTAATATTTGCAAAGCTTTCTCATATTAAGCCCATTTTACAACGACAAGCGATCGACCCTCTGTGCGGGGTCACAGAGATAAGTGTGTGCGGATGACATTGAACTGATCTTCTGAACTTTTCACTAACCATTGCACTACTGGCTGTTTCTATAAAACAAGCATCAAGTAAGGATGATATTTGTACTTCATTCTTGAAGAAGACCCTGAATGACATGAGGGAAGTGATGATACCATGACAAGTATATGAACTGAATTTGAGTGAAGGGGGCTGTGCTGTCACCAGCTTCAATTTCTCCTCCAAAGCCATCTGGGTCCAGTGGCCAGATATCAGGTATAAGGATGACTAGAGGTGATCTTGGATTCAAGGCAATCAAGATTAAGTAACTTGCCCAAGATCACAAAGCTAGTAAGTGACAAGTGTCTGAGGTTGGATCCAAACTCCCATCCTCCTCACTCCAAGACCAGTGCTCTATCCACTCTGCCACCTATTTCTCGAAATATAAACAGTGATCCCTATTTTACAGATTGTTGTAAAGTGATTGAGGCTGCACTGATTCTTTAGGTGTGGAAGTGAAATGAAATGAGATGCTCATAGACCATTAGCAGTTACCAACTTCTGTTGCTGAAGCAAAATGATGTTTGGTTCAGTTGATGGAAACTTCCCTGTGATGGGTATGCTGTCAACCCTAGAGCTACCCCTGCCTCTGCGAAGTCTGGCTTTCACATTTGGATGATCAGGAAGCCATTTCTATGACCTAACCTTAGTCCCCCTAAACCAGTAATATATATCTATTCTTTTCTTGGCAAGACAATTGGGGTTATGTGACTTGCCCAGAATCACATAACTAGTAATTATTAAGTCTTTGAGGTAGAATTTGAACTCAGGTCCTTCCTCCTGAATCCAGGAGCTATGCACTGTGCCATCTGGCTACCTTTTAAGGAAACACTAGCTGGGCTGATATTGCTCCCATCACACTGGTTCAGAGCGACTGATTTCCCCAAGGTCACTTAGTACTAGATGATCTGAAAGGTTCTTCCCAAATCTAAGTCCTATAATCCCATGTATGTGTTCTGGGGACAGTGAGTGACCTTTCTGGGAACAGTGAGTGGCCATTCTGGGACAGAGCAGAGAGAAGATGAGGCTTGTAAAAGTAGATCAGGGCTGATTTCTCTCAAGTCCCTATTTTCTGCATGATAGAAATCTTTTAAATATATAATAACCAATGACCAAAGGGTCAATCCCTCAATTATTAATATCCAAAAAGACAGCAATAGAGAGAGAGAGAGAGCTATTCATGAAAAGTGTTTGCTCCATTCATGGAGGAGGTCCAGGTGTGCTTTCAAATCAAGGAGTGATGGTGAAATGCTCCAGATATCCCTGCTTGGGGGTAACATTGTGCTGATTGTATGTATAAAGGCTCTAGAAGACTGAGGAATTTCCTAAATGAATTCCATAAGCATTCACCTCACACCTTAGATTAACCATCCACTTGAAAAATTAAGTGGTTAAAAAAAATGCCTGCCTGCAGTTCAACCCTGAGCTCTTTCATCAGTACATCTATTTGAATCATTGTCCGAAAATGGATCGATTGCATTTGGAAGATTCTGGCTGCCCCTGAAAGAAGGGTTTGCTTTCTTCTTTCCCTCCTTACTTTGTTACTTCCACAGTTCTGGTGATACCGTATGGCTATGGATTTTAGAAAATCAGTCTCCAAAGAATAAAAGTTTAAAAGTCACTTGCAGAGCAATGAAAAAGCAACGATGGGGGAGTATGAATAGGCTGCCCCCTATTATCAAGCAAAGATGTCTGTCATGATCGGAAAAGGGGGACTGGTTGTGTTTGAAGCAGAAGGAAGAACCGATGGAAAGTCCGTGTGTTATGTCTTCTCTTAACTACGGAGTAATAGTGTAAACGGAAGCTTCCAAAGCGCTTTCGTTGGAATACTCACCCTCTCAAGAAAGACAGTGAAAATTTCCTGGGTTCTCCTTTGTCTCCTCCTCGCTCCGGTCTGGCATTTGTAAGACTGCAGGAGGAACCTCAGCTTTCAAGTTGCCCCAGGACCCCGGGCCTTTGGCACAGGCGAGGCGAGAGGGAACGCTGGGCGCCCGCCCCGCCCGGCTCCCAGGCGGTTAGGCGGGGCAGGGGGCGGGCCGGGCGGAGGGGGCAGGCCCGGGGCCCTCCCGGCAGCCCCCCCCCCCGCACGTCCGCTGGCGCCACGTGACGCGCCCCTCCCCTGCCAGCGCTGCACTGCGAGGCCCCGGCTGGGCGCGGGGCTGCCCGGCTCCCTGGCCGCCCGGGAGGGGGCGGCGGCCGGGCCTGGGGCGGGAGCGGGCCTGCCTGCCCAGCTGCCTGCCTCCGGCCCTCCTCTCTCCGCCGGCGGACCATGAGGCTGCGGCGGAAGGCGGACGCGGCGCGGGCCGTGCTGCTGGCCGCGGCGCTGGGCGCGCTGCTGTACTGGCAGTGGGAGCCGCCCGCGGCCCCGGCCTCCCCGCGCGCCCCCGCGGCCCCGGCCTCCGCGCGCGCCCCCGCCTCCGCGAGCGCCCCCGTGGCCTCCGCGCGCGCCCCCGCGGCCTCCGCGCGCGCCTTCCCCGGGGCCGGGCCCGCGCCCGCGGCCTACGACGCCGACACGCCGCCGCCCCCCACGCCGCCGGGGCCCTTCGACTTCCGGCGCTACCTGCGGGACAAGGACCGGCGGCGCTTCCCGCTGCTCATCGACCAGCCGCACAAGTGCCGCGGCCTGGCGGGCGGCCCCGGCCCCGACCTGCTCCTCGCCGTCAAGTCGGCGGCGGCCGCCTGGGAGCGGCGCGAGGTGGTGCGCAAGACGTGGGGCGCCGAGGGCGCGGTGCGCGGGGCGCGCGTGCGCCGCGTCTTCCTGCTGGGGCTGCCGGGCCCGGGGGCGCGGGCGCAGGCGCAGGAGGCGCTGCTGCGCGCCGAGGCCCGCGCCTACGGGGACATCCTGCTGTGGGGCTTCCGCGACACCTTCTTCAACCTGACGCTCAAGGAGCTGCACTTCCTGGCCTGGGCCGCGGCCTCCTGCCCCGACGCGCGCTTCGTGTTCCAGGGCGACGACGACGTGTTCGTGCACGTGGAGAACCTGCTGGAGTTCGTGGCGGCGCGCGACCCGGCCCGCGACCTGCTGGCGGGCGACGTGATCCTGCGGGCGCGGCCCATCCGCGCGCGGGGCAGCAAGTACTACATCCCCGAGGGCGTGTACGGGCTGGGCGCCTACCCGGCCTACGCGGGCGGCGGCGGCTTCGTGCTGTCGGGCGCCACGCTGCGCAGGCTGGCGGCGGCCTGCGCGCAGGTGGAGCTCTTCCCCATCGACGACGTCTTCCTGGGCATGTGCCTGCAGCGCCTGCGCCTGGCGCCCGAGGCGCACCAGGCCTTCCGCACCTTCGGGCTGGCGCCGCCCTCGGCCGCCCCGCACATGCGCACCTTCGACCCCTGCCTGTTCCGGGAGCTGGTGCTGGTGCACGGGCTGTCGGCGGCCGACGTGTGGCTCATGTGGCAGCTGCTGCACGCCGCGCCGGGCCCCGCCTGCTCCCGCGGCCGCGCGGCCCCGGGGCCCTTCCGCTGGGGCGCCTAGCCGCGGGCCGGGCCCGACCGGGGGATGGGCGCGGCCCCCGGGGCACTCCTGAGCACGCGCATCGCCATTGCAGCAGGGGGGGCTCCTTCCTGCCCCCCGCCCCCGCTTCCACCCGAACGTGTTCCTACGGGGTCGAATCACCTTTTCAGTACCCGCAGTCCCTCCCGCTCTCTGAGCTCAGGTAAGCCTCCAGTGCGAAGTGACGTCGCCAGTCTGGTCAGAGGCCAAGGACCGCCCAGCCCCTCCGACGCTCGTCCCAGGGTCCCTTCTCATGTGCATCTCTTCCATTTCCATCTTTTGCCCTTTCTTTGTTTCCAAAAAATTTAACCCAGGGCCTGGCACAATGTGAGTGATTAACAACCCCAAAATTCTTGTATGGGCTTTGAAAATACATTAGTCTAGGGGCAGCTAGACGGCACGATGGATGGAGCACCAGCCCTGGAGTCAGGAGGACCTGAGTTCAAATTCAGCCTCAGACACTTAATAATGACCTAGCTATGTGGCCTTGAGCAAGCCGCTTTTTTTTTGCCTTGCAAAAAACATACATTAGTCTACCTGCTCTTCCCAGCCATTATGCTGTATGTATATTCAGGCTAATATAAACATACTTCCAAATAGGTCTTTCCTAGACGGTACCATATTTTGGACAACTTTCTGAAGTTAACAACACTTTCTGCAAGAATCATGACCAGGTAGTATGGAATAAGATACCATCATAGCTTTAGGGACATTTAAAGTAAAAGAAAGAAATGATTCAGATAAGTTCATCCAACTTGATACAAATCACTTAACAGCATAGTCTTTGAAACAGGTTTTTAGACTCCAAACCATGCATTTTTCCTATTGTAATACAATGTCTTGGACCTGAAAGTGAAATCAGGAATCACTTCCCTTATCTTCAAAATAGGCCAATAGGCTTCAGAGATGCCTTCAAGTCTCTAGGTCAGCACCAACATTCACTGATCCTCCACCCCCAATCTCTTATTTTAGGGCAGGGTCTGTCTTTGCATTCCCTTTGAGTCCCATCCTGCCCCATCCCTGTCTACCCCTTCTAGGGTCTTGCACAAAGTAGTCTTTTAAGCAGTTTATTGAATTGAAAATTAGTCCCAGAAGCATACAGATCTGTAGGCTCATGGGGAAATGGCCAGAACCCTAACCTTTTAACAGACCAAGGGTTTTTCTTGGAGGAGCTACATCTAAGAGTGTGGATCCTTGGAACAGGCAATGAGGTGGGAGCAGCATCAGTTCTGTGTGAGTTCTACTCATTTTGAAACCACTGGGCTCCAGGATGTGAGGTGAGGTCTAGCTTGGAAGGTGGAAGGTGGGCAAGCTGATTTGAGAGGTTCAAGGTCCAATAGAATCAATGGTGTTAAGAGGCCGGGAACAGGTGAATCAGCCCACCAAGAAGACAAGTTTACTGGGGATTTGGGGTGCATATGTAGACCCAACCTGGTGATAAGTGATATGATGGTGGAGTACAAAGGAAACTTCCCAGTTAAGACATAAGGAAAGATCTTGAGAAAGAAGAGCTATACTTCTTGTAGGAAGGGGGAACTGTCTACTGACCTTTTTGTACCTGAAGATAGTACTTCAACTGCTGTGGCCACAGAGAGTACAGGTAGCAAGAATCCAAATTTGCTCATCCCAACCGAGTCAAGTTTCTGGTAGGTGCAAGAATCTGCCCTTCCAAGTTAAGGGCTCCCAGGAGATCACTGAGATTTCATACCCAGAAAGCCACCAAAAGGATATGACCAATAAGCAATCATACCCAGTCACTGGGCTGTGTGCCAGCCAATGGCTGAGGGAGAGCTCCACTTTATTAGCCTCTCAGGACACATGCACCTCTGGGGAACTGTACAGGGACCACAGAGCAAAGGTGATTAGAAGGGGTGTCAGGTTTAGGGGCCAAGCATGGGGAAGCAGGCACAGGGGTAACTCCTAACAGTCCTTTATTTCCTTGGCTCTCAACAGGTGGATTCTCAACTGGTTTCAGTCAGACAATCTAGAATGTCACAGGCTATGGGCAGACAGACACCGTAACAGAGATCACATATACATACATACTCACACACACCCACACACACACCAGTATTCCCCTTGCTCCTAGATGCAAAAACTTTAGGTACCAGTCTACTTTCTCATTCATCAGTAAACTATTTAGGATTATACTGTACATGAGTTAAAGTTACAAAAATGTCTTATTTACAAAAATCTGTACACACATTTGAAAAACCTCACAAAATTGTCTTATGTATCACAAGTTGCTACATCAAAATATTAAAAATGGGATAAAATTATACATTTCTTGTCAATTTTTTTCTTCTCTCCTAAAAAGGGTTAATTATTTTCAGAGACTCTACTTTCCCCAAAGAGACTTATATAGAGGGACTCAAACTCCCCGGCCCAGCTGGAAGAGTCTACCAGTGTCCTCAGGTTAGAGATCTGTTTAGACAGGGGGTTAAGCGACTAAACTGTACAGAATGCTGAAATGTAACAGAAGGAAAGGATGTCTTTGGCAAAAACTTTGGCATTAAATAAAAGATGTAGAGGAATGGAAGAATGAAAATATGCTCAGAAGAAGACAGCTCCTCATTCCTCCCATTCCCCCTCCTTAGTGGCAGGGACTTGAAAGCACTCTGGAGCCCTAAGTTGTCCTAGAACCATTGAGGAGACTGTGCCCCAGGGTTTAGACTGAAAGATAAAAAGGGAAACAAACGGAAAAGATGTACTATTCTGGCAACGATGATTGTTGGGAGGAGTGGAAACAGACTGGGATCACTTGCTCTTCAGGATGTGTTTCTATCTAAGCTTTAAAGCTCATCTAAGTGGAATCCTAACCCGGCTGCCAGCCAGGCTAAGTCACAGAAGAGCCTCTTCAGGGTTAATGCAGTTAGTTATCAAGTCATTAAAGTGGATGTAGTGCAAATGTCACAACCAAGTAATACGCACATGCGACTTGCTTGTAGTTTGAAAGTTACACAGAGATTCACACGGTGCCAGAAGTCAGGACCTCTTACACACTTGTCCCAGGGAACCCGGAAGGACCGTGTATTTCTCTCTATGTAGATATAGGTTTTTATGTATAAGAAGATATAACTTTGCTTTCTTAAATGTGACTACTACATCAATACAGCAACACAAACACACAGACTAATCAATACCTGTGTCCAGATGCTTCAGAGTTCAGAGTTTGTGCTTCTAAATCTTTGCAGTCACTTTGGGCCCTCAGCAGTTGTGCTGCCCGCCCGCCTGCCCACCCCCTCTCCCTACCAGGGAAGAAGATTAGGTCAGCCCTGGGGGCTGGGCTGACCAGACTGAGAGGGAAAGCCCCGGGATGGCCCCAGCCCTCAGACCACTAAGTTCAGTTCCTTCACCACAGTTTCCACGTCCCTGGGAAGAGTTGAGGGCTTCCCGCTCCATGTCTGCCACCAGGAGGGTAAAAAGAAAGAAAGCCCCACACGGTGCTCACTCCTCTATCAGTGGAAGCAAGTCAAGGCACGCTGTATGGTCAGGGCTGAGAAGGGCCGTCCTTCAGGGAAGCTCTGCTGTCCTCGTGTGGGCGCTAGGCTTGGGCGGGCCATACAGGGTCACAGAGGCTATGTGGTTGTTCTGCATGACCTGCACAGGGAGAGGGTGAGGTCAGAGGCGGCAGTCATGTACTAGGCTTGGCAAGAGGATGATCCCCCTTCCATCTCTGACTCTGCTAAGTTCTAAAGTCAACTTTCAGAGACTCTAGACTATGCTTCTTCCATGATCCTGCATGCACCTGCTTTCAATCTACTCGCTGCCAGGCTTGGTGTCATGGGCTCCCCTTAAATATATAGAATGTATAGGATTACAGATCAATTTTATTGAAATACAATTACCAAGATATGAATAAAATGCTTGTAACAAACATGGACAGACAGTCAAGCAAAACTGCCATGTCTCATTCTGCATCTTGATCACTTCTGTCAACATTATTTATGAAGCAAACCTACCCAACAGAATAATAAAAAGCCTAACCATCTCTCTCATCTTTCAGGGTCCAACACAGTCTTAGAAATACTTTTGTCAGCCATACTCGGTATAAAAGAGGTTATTCCTTGAAAGTTACAAAGACAGGCCCTTTCCTACAAGAAACTTACGGAATTGTGTGAATTAACAGGAGCTGAGTAAGGACCTACATTTTATTCAAATAAAATCACGTACTCAAATACTGTCATCATAAAGTTCCCTCTGGCCTCAACGTTTTCAATCAGACCAAAGAAAGCTACTTTTGCTTACCTCAAAGATCATTCTCTGTAGTCCAAAACAAAATGTTGACCCAAATGGGTTTGTGTTATTTGGTGAAGATGACCTTCAGAGGGAAGGGGGAAAAAGGAGGCATTAGAGAGCCTGCAGAAGGAATCCAAATATCCAAAAATACCTTTATCTGGGGATAAGGAAGGGCAAGGAAGACCTCAGGGAAGAGACAGCTGGATGGACACTGGAAGAGACAGACTATACTGAACCACCAAGGGAAGGGGAGGAGGCATCATTCCATTATTATGGCCATTCCTATGGACCAAATCACACTGTATGCTACCACTTCCACTTTCTTCAGGGTAAATCAAAATCAGATTGACATTAATATCCAAGGTGGCCTTTAATTTAAGGGAAGCTGGGATGGAGGTGGGGGTGTGAAATGTGTATGAGTCTTTTTGATGATACTCCTGGACAGATTTAACAGCTGATTTACATTTCATATAGAAGTTGCCCAGCAGTCACACAAATGGTGAGACAGTGCGGTGCAGAATAAACAGGCCTGGATTCAGAATCAGCTGGCCTCAAAGACAGTGCAGGTTACTAGCTGCATGTCCCCAGGCTAGGTACTTCATCTCTTCGGGCTAGAGTTCTTGATCTGGAAAATTCTCAGTTAGGACTAGATGGCCTCCAGCTCTTAATCAAAAATAGAGGCTTAGACTAGATGATCCCTTATGCTCCCCTTCTAGTTCTAAACCCTAGGATGATGAAGTCATTTCAGGGTGTGGAGGACACAACTATCTCCTGGATGGATCTTCAAAAGAAAAATTTATGCACCATAATTCCATTTTAAATACTTAAAGCACATGAGCTCTTTAAAATCAGGCTGAAGGAGAAGGCATGAACTTCAGTGCACATTTTACATTTCTTCCAACAGGGCTGGTTTTGTTTTCTTGGCTTGAAGCTTCTAGTCCTGGGCCCTTGTGAGGTGCTCTAACTACCTCAGGACTTGTCTGGTGGGGGTAGGGGGAGAAGGCGTGTCTCACCTGTGAAGCACAACTGGTTTCTCCACAGGATGCCCAAGAAGATCCTGGATATTATCCCACTGCAACACAGAAACAGAGAAGGGCAGAGGTCAGGGAAGTCCTCCCTGGGTTCTTTTCCTGGTCCTGCCCAGATAGGAGGCTGCCATCACCTTCCTCATGGTTCAGGTGCTCAGTGAACAGTCTAAGCATTCGGAGAAGCTGTAGCAAGCTGAGAAAGTCGGGGTGTTGTGTTCAGCCTTAAAGTCGAACTTAGAGACACTGAGAGTGTCCAGGGTCCAGAAGCACAGTAGCATGGTAGGAAATAGCCTGGATTGGGAGTCAGAAGGCACAAGCCATGTGACTCTCAATAATCAGACCATCTGTTCTGGGCTAAGTTTCTTCTTCTGTAAACTGAGGGAGTTTGACTACATGTTTGCTAAAGTCCCTCAGACCATGAATCTTGGATCAGTTTGGTTCTTTCTGCTCCTTTCGGGTGTGAACTTCTTCAAGCTATTATATTAGAGTACCTGCTGGGAACATGTCAGTTTCCTGAGACTCTACCCAATAAACTTCAGGACAGAGACTAAGGCTTGAGGCCCAATATTCTGTCTGTGCAGGTTTTTAGCACCAATTGCTGAAATCAGGAAGGTCAGCAAACAACCAAACTCTTCCTCCATTTGACCTAGTGGGATTAGTCACCTGCCCCTCACTATGGTGGGTCCAGTGATACAAGGCAGCTTGAGCCCCTGGTTTGACCTGTCCAAGAGAGCTTACCTTGCTATAGGTTGTGCAGGTCTCTGTCTGGCAATCAGCACTTTCTGAGGAAAGAACATAAATAGACTATTGGAAAGCTGCTCACATAAGGGATTGGTTTTCCAATTAGTTTCCAGCAGCCTGGTGGAGGTTTGGAGTCACCCTTGCCACTTCTTAGCTCTGAGGCTCTGGTCGAGCCACTTCCCATTATCTGGGTCTGTTTTCTCCCAAGTGATCTCTGAGGGTTCATTCCAGCTATAAAGTCTGTGGCATCAAGGAATTTGGGACATAGCTAAGAAATATTTTTGCAGATGAAATTATTTAGAGAGCTATTAACTTTTTTAATTAGGAAAAAAAAGCCTCTTTTCCCTTAACAAGCTCATGCTTAGTGTGCTTCCTTTATCTTGGTCGGCTGAGAAGATCCCTTATGAGTGGCTGCCAGGAGGCCCAGTTTCTCCTGAGGGATAAGGGCTCTTCAGTAGATAGGTAAGAGTCTAGTCCCTAAGAATGCTACTTCCTTTTCCAAAGGTGTACTTGAGAAAATAGTGACTCTCCCTGTGTTATGCCAAGGGTAGGGTGGAAGCTATGCAGTAACAGAGTCATAGTAAAAAAGCCCAAATTATTGCCCTGACAATGACAGAATCTTTCTCCTGAGCAGCTACTATCATGGCTTCCCCTGTGTCCCACAGCAAAGACACATTCATCTGACATCTCAGCACTGCTAACCTGGCTTTGAATTCTGACGGCTGTGGTTTAAGTCCTCGCTCTTGTCATGTTAACTCAGAGCAAATCACTCTCCTCACTAAGCCTCAGTTCCCTTATCTGACAAAAGAGATAAGTCTTGCAACTCTTTCTTTAATTCATGGTAAAACATGCATCTTGCTGTTGTGGAGCCCCAAGGAAAGCTGTCTGAAGGCCAAGGCAATCTGTCCCAGGAATGGTGCTTCCCCTCCCACAAGTCACTTGAGTGTCTCCAAGGGAAGGTCTGCTGCTGACAGTAAGAGATGCTGCTTACCTCTCTTGATGGTAAGAGGGATCTTGAACTCACAGCGGTGATAACTGGAAAGAGAAGGCAGAGTAAAGAGGTAAGCACACTCAGCTGACAAAGCTAAGGAGACAGCTGAACCCTGGTCTTCTTACTACCAGCACATCATTTTTCAGTTATTTTAATTATTTTTTCAATTATCAAGTATTTTTTTTCTTCTTTCCATTTTCTCTCAACCCTTAAATTGGGGAAAAAAGAAAAACAAAACTCTTGTTACAAACAGTCAAGACAGGGCGGCTAGGTGGTGTAGCAGTGGATAGAACACTGGCCCTGGAGTCAGGAGCACCTGAGTTCAAATCTGGCCTCAGATACTTAATAATTACCTAGCTGTGTGGCCTTGGGCAAGCCACTTAACTCAATGTGCCTTGTAAAAACCTTAAAAAAACAAAACACCAAATAGACAAGCCAACATGTCCATAAATATGTGTCTCATTCCACATCAGTCAGCAGATGGCAGCATTCTTCTTTAGTAGTCCTCTAGCATCATAATTAGATCACCAAGAGTTCTTTAACTCTTTCAAAATTGCTCTTTTCAAAAATAACGACATTGCTCTTCTGATTCTGCATCCCAGCAACTGCACACTATAATGAAGCACCAGTGGCACTCCAACCAGAGTCCAGCACATGCTGGTCAGGAAATACTAAGTCAACCTTCCATCAAGGACAAAAGATGCTGTTGTCAAGTAGAAATCTGGAAACCCTTGCAATAAAACAGGGCTTTGCCTGCTCAAGACAGGAGTCCATTTACTCTATGTAGCAACTTGTGATAGATTTTTTTAGTTCAAGTGGAAAGGAAAGCAGGTAAGGTCAAGAGCTGGCTATATCGCTTATATCAGCAGTGTCACGTTGTGGAACAAGTTCTAGACTACAAATCAAGAGACCTAGACAAACAGATCTGAGCAACTCAGCACATTACTGAGACTTCCCTAGTCAGGGCTAACAATTTGGGAAGGTCTGACACCATGGGAGAACACTGAAAACACTTAAACATCTTATTAAATGTCTACAAATTCAGTTATTAAATCTGAGCTATGAAAAAAAGAAAATTTTGGGGAAAAAGGGTATTTTTAATTTAGTTTAGTTTTTTTAAAGGGTTATCTGGGGGATTATGCTCCTCCAAAGCAGGCTAGCTTCACTGGAAGATGAGTCAAATTTTTAATTTTTAAAAATGATCTCCAGATTATTTACAAAGACATCAATTGTAGAAAAATAAAGCAAAAATAAAACTGACATTGCTTTTTATGTTCTAAATACAAGACAGCAGTTAAGACACAGAAGCCTAAAACATTAACATTGAAACATTCATTATTTCAGAATAGCTGGAGGGGGATGATGGGGAAAAAATTCATTTTCTCTACTCTTTTATCTCCACAATGTTAGTAGGTAGACTTTGAGGAGGAGCCAGAAAGGGAGTGAAGTTTAGTTGGCCAATACTTTAATCAAGAAAACTGGTACATGTGAAGGGAAAAGTGTCTCGGCCTTTAGGGTCAATGTAGAGCTGGCCAGAAATTCTTCCTTTAAGGTTAGGCAGCCAGAACAAGTGGCATTGATGGCATATGGAAAAAATGGCCATTCTGCCCCACCTCTCTAATACCCAAATCTAGTAACATAGGAGAGCGGAGAAAGGATTGTAGCAAGGCCTGGAGAAAACATACTTACACAGCTTCCAATTAGTGCTGTCCCCAGCTGGTTACTGGGGAATTCCACCCTTGCCCAGGAATCAGAGTTTCATGTCGATTTCTCAAAGTCAAAAAGTAAAACCCAGATTTCCTGCTTTCTGGCATAGATAGTGTGTCATTTGAAAAAACTGTCCTATGAGGGTAGAATCATACTCACATGTTGAAGTTATAATGCCCTGGGTAATTGGTGTGGAGGACAAATTTCTTCACTTTGTGTGTATTTGCATCAAAAAGAATATCCTACAGAAAAAAAAAAGAGACTTGAAACAAGAGAAGTTAGTTTGTGAATAAACACAGCTAGATTTGGGTGAATTAAAAGGTTACAGTGAATTGAATGACTCAGAGTCAGGAAGACTTGAGTTCAAACTATGCATTAGACATTTATAGCTTAGACCTGGCAAGTCACAACCTTCCTGTGTCAGATTCCCCATCTGTAAAATGGGGGCAATAATAGGGTTATTAGTGAGAACCAAATGAAATAATAATGTGCTTTCCAAACCTTAAAGTGCTATGTAAATACCAGTTATTGCTCTTATCTCTATTCTTACTCTACTGTGTGTAATTTACATTTTCTCTTTTCTGCATTGGAATAAGAAGTTCAAGGAGAGATCGGCAATCATGGCACATCTCTTCATTGCTGAAAACAGGGTCCTGACCCTAGTGAGAAAGAGCAATCAACCTATAAATGGTAAACAACAGGGAGCTATGACTATGTTCCTTTTCTCCTAGCTTCAAGTCTGGGTGTTCTTCCCTTACACCTCAAAAAAAAAGAGAGGAGTCAGGACTGAGGCTTCTCTGATCCACACTATCCTTTCACATGGAAGAAAAGGACTACCACTACCTGACTACATACAAAGCAAAATACATAGTCCAGACTGAAATCTGGCTGTTTTGACATTTGTGATGGGTTTCAATGAAAATCTAAAGCTGCTCCTAGGAGATGGAGCCTCCAAGACTCTTGCCAACGAAGCACAAACTCTGCAGGTGCCACCAAAGTGAAAAGTCTTCCAGTGCAATCCCTTGGCAAAATGCATGTCTATGGGTGTCAGGTGGAGGGGTTGCCAGAACTGTTGCCTAACAGTTCACCACAAGATGACTAAGACTTGGAGACAATGTCATGTGCACTGGAGGAAAATATGTGCACAAATCCTTGAATCTTTTCAAATCTTAAAGTCTGAGAAATCATAACTTACCACCCCAAGCGTGAAATAGTTAAAGAAGTAGTCATTACACTTTGATGGAACTTGCTTATGAGGAGAAGGAGAATGAATCTTCATCTGTTACAAAACAAAACAACATTTCAAATGGTTCCTGAAGTTCTTGGAATAAAGTAAACTCTTTGAAATTGCATTTATAAAAAAAGCATTCTAAAACCCTGTTCTGTATGGGTCCTAAGTTCTTATTGCTGCAATGCTGAATTATAGGGGAGAAAGCATACTTGAAATCTGAATTCCTGAGGGTGACCTGATGAGAGGAAGGCATAAGTCTGCTGAAGTCACCTAGATTCCTTTTTTTTTTTTTTTTTGGTGAGTAGCATCGTTCTTCAAATATGGGAAGAGGGCAGTGTACACAATAGAAAACCCAAGATGATCAGGAAGACCTTTCATTTGTGTCAATGTCATGGAATTACAACTATGAAGTTTATCTTAGTTTACACTAAGGAAACAACAAACTTAAGACTTACACCAAATGACTGAAACCTGCTTCACTTAATGTTGTTTTCCTACCTTGTCCTCTGATTTGTAAAAAACCTTGTGCGGAGAGCCCAGAGTACTGAGAACATCTTGGCAGGAATCTCCAAAGTATACTGAGCGTTCAAATACTCGCATCTTGGCATCTGCTAATACTCCTGGGCCACAACCTATGGAAGACCAAGGAAAACATTTAGACTTCTGTGCCTAGAAGAGGACTATGGCCTACTGTGCCTCCCCTTAATGGTTTTGAGACTAAGAAGAGAGGAGACAAGGTGAGGCAGGGCTCACTATCCACCGAGGGCAGAGCTGGGGAAAGGGGATATTTAACAGCCTCATTCAGGGTAACCTCAGAACAAAAGCCCTATTCAATTTTTGCTCTCCAAATTACTAATGATACTACCAGTCTTGGTGAGGACTAGTGGTGAGGAAGGATCAAGATAATAAAAGAACTGTGGTAGTAAAGAGCTTTATAATCTCATGAATGTTGCCACTCCCTCCAAAAGGGATCTGTAATCATCACTGTTATCCTTGTCTTCCCTTCTGAGACCCTCCAATTCTCCTGAGGGCCACTTTAATGTATGCCAGTTAGCTATTGCTTATGCCACATGACCAGTCAGTGTCCTCTTCAGATCATATAACTGTGACACTGCTTTCCAAAACAAGACTAGTATTATACTGAGGCCTGCTTATTCCTACTAGGAACCTATGCAATGTCTTATAAGGGCCCTTCAACTTTAACTCTTTGGAGTCTGAAATTCTACATGTAGTTATATACCATCTCTTGAATATCACTGACATTTTAAAAATGGGTTTCTGAATAAAGTAGTGCTCCTTTTGGTAGCTAAGAAAAATGGGGTGTGTATTGATTGGGGAATGAAGAAATTATAGTGCGTGCATATAGTATGAAATGAAGACTTTAGACAACCATAGGAAATCTGGATGAACTGATGCAGATTAAAAAAAAAACAAGAAATCAAAATATATGTAAATAAATGTAATAAAATTACAAATAACAAAAAATAAAATAAATGTAAACAGAATTTTGTTCAAGTGGAAGCTGAACTTATAGACTAAGAAAGAATGTCATAAACACTATTAGATGTGGTCAAAAGACAGTTTTGCTTATTTGTTGTGGTCACAAGGTAGGATTAAATCTGGAGGTAGGGAAGCCCCCCTCCCCTTCTCCCATAAATGACTGTGAAGTAAAGAAAACACACTAACATAAATCATACTTAAAAAGAAGTTGCGGTCTTTGCTTCAGGGTGCATGGTTTCCCCAATGTAATCTAGCCTGATTTTTTCTTCTATAGAAATTCTGGGTTCTGGTCTTTGTCCATGTATCCAAGATAAAAATATTTGATGAGGATCATTCAATTGCACATCATAGTCTGGGCCATACTCATTTTCAACCACTTGGCTTTTTTTCTCCATAAAAAATTAGGCCCAACTTTTGAATAATTTGAAACTCATTTAGAATGTTCTGTAGTACCAGGGTGCTTATACATTAAGTATGATGATATTTACAACCACAAGCATCACCAGCTACTGGGAACCTCTCTATGTTGGACAATCTCTATTGACGAGGGTATGTCTTCCTTGTTCTTACGCTTTGATTTATAATAATCCGACTTAAAGATTAAAGAGTTCTGTTACATCTTTAGAGGTATTTTCAACACATCCATGTGAAACACCTTATTAGTTAAATGCTTTGAAAGTGGAATTTTGCTCTCCTGAGTAAAATGATTTCTTATAGTCAAACAATACGTATAGCATCCTGTTTTCTCTACACTAACCAGTGTGTGATATTATATAATACAATTTTCTGTGGAATATTATTTCCTTTTAAAACTTTCAACAAGAATAGCATCAATTCACATGAAGATTATTCTCAGAAGAGTTTGTAGAGATGGAAAAGTAAGCTTATAGGCTGGTCATTACTGATATTTTATTGGTGATCTTTTTGAATAATAAGGTCTAATTTACTCTAAGTATTTGGTATCCTCCTTTCTTTCAGGTATTTAAAAGCTAATTCTTTAATACTGTCAGAACAGCATCATCTTCAGCAAAGACCTCGGTTCAACTGCTTTGCTCTAATGTATTTCTAGTCCCTCACAACATTTACTGGGGCCTGTAATGTCAAGTCTAAATGGGGTGAAGAGTTTGTCATAGAAATTCCGACATATCTTTTCTGTGTTGGTCTTTTGTTCTCCCAGTTTCATCCCACTATGGAATAAGATGCTTTAAAGGATCAAAGAGCAAGCTTTGTTTGTCCTGGGCTGCTTGGTCTCTCTTTTGTTTTGCAAGGAAAGCAAGTGCTTTTTGGCTGAGGTATTTTCTGGATTTAAGTTTCTTTTTTAGGTAAGTGATTTAGGCTGTTAAACTTTCTGAGAAATTTATAATAGTCCATACTGATTTCACTCTTTAATGTTGGCAGTTTGATAAAGATCAGCTTGGAGCTGCCTCAACCAAACACTCTCTATTCCTTTTTTTATTCTACTCTGGTATTGATTCTGATCTTTGCTTTTACAAAGGACTTTTTACAGACATACAATATGGAAATTATTCCCAAATTAACTAGTCATTTTCTATCTAATAGATGAGAGACTTCAGTATACTTTATTAGCCTTTGGTGTGTTTTACTGCATATGCCTGAACCATGTTTTTCAACGTTTTTTTGCCATCCTCTTCCCAAGAACACCTCTGCATTCAAATGACTGAATAGTTTTAAAAAAGGGAGTGAGGAACTATTTTCATTTTATTTTGCATCTGAACTGTGCTAATTAGAAATAGAGTATTATTGAATTCCCAGTGAGGTAGCTCCCTCTATCAATGCACATCAGCCACTGATGCACTGAAAAGGTGAAATGAATTGCCCAGGTGTGTACACATAGTGTGTGTGTCATAGTAAGACTTGAACATCTCTTTATACCCTATGCCAAGGTTCATCTTATTAAAAAATATACTCTAGACTTTGACCAAGTTCTAAGACAACCCCCCCCCAGATCCCAAATACCTCCTCAGCACCTCCCCCTCCCCCCCTAAAGAAGTCAATTAGAAGCTCCCAGGTGAAAGGAGAGAAAGACAGGGCAGAAGAAACTGATCAGGCAGCTATCTCGCAGTGTGATAAGAAATGATTCAGAACTACATGGAGACTGCAGGGCTCTGCATCCACAGACAGCAAGAGAAAAGGGTTCCTCTAAGAGGAAAGGCTCAAGAAGCACAGCAACCACAACAGAGGGCCTGGATAGGGTTGCATTCTGACCTCAAAGATTCAGAAAGGTCTAACTCTAGTACATAGAAATTGGCACAGGAAGCTACAGGGCAGGCAGAGTCAACCATCCCACCCAAAAGGTACACCAGAGACCAAAGCTTAGCCCTAGCACAAAGCATTAACTCAGGGGCAAAAGCTAAAGAAATAATTAAATCTAAGAAAGCAATGATATCTAAAAAAATTACTGTACATCTAGTGATTCCTCCAAAGAAGGACAGAGTAAGGGGCGGCTAGGTGGCACAGTGAATAGAGCACTGGTCTTGGAGTCAGGAGTACCTGAGTTCAAATCCAGCCTCAGACACTTAATAATTACCTAGCTGTGTGGCCTTGGGCAAGCCACTTAACCCTATTGCCTTGAAAAATCTAAAAAAAAAAGGACAGAGTAGCTCCATAAACATCTCCAAAAGTGACTCAAATTGAAAAAAAAAAAAAACTTTCACCTAAAGGCACAGAATATCTAGAAGAGACGAAATAGGAGATAAAAACAATGAAAAAACGATCTGCAGGAAAGAAAATGAATAGCTTAGAAGAGAAAGTGGTAAATCTTACCTGAAAACTAGAACAGACAAAACTGAAATCAATGACTTCAAGAAATATTAGAGTAAAATCAAAAGATTAAAAAATAAAAAAAGTATAAGATATCTGATAAACAAAACTAGGAACAAACCAAAAAACCTGACTTGGGAAAACAGATAAAGGAAAGATAATCTAAGAATCAATGTACTCTCTGAAAACCATGATAAAAAAAAAAGGCTAGACATTATATTCTGAAAAATTATAAATGAAAATTGTTCAGATCTATTAGAATCTTCTAGAATCAGGTGGCAAAGTGAAGATAGCAAGACTACTTATCATACCAGGAAATCTGTACTATAAAAGAGAGATCTCTTAATACAATATGTCAAAGGTAAAAGATAGAGGTTTATACCCCAAAATAACCTATACTACAAAGCTAAACACAATTGTGATGGTGGGAATGGCCCTTTGAGGAGTTTAAAACATATTGATATATAAATCAAGAGCTGAGTGGGAACCACAAAGCAGAAAGACGAGAATACAAATAAAGTTAAAGAGGGAAATTTGAACAACCAGAAAGACAGATAGACACTTGCATGCATGCACACTCTCCTCTCCCTCTCTCACCCCTACAGAACAAATAAATACTGATGGGATGATAGCTAGGGTTTCAGCAAGAGCATAATACCCTAGAGGGAACAAATGAAAGCCAAAAACCTCCCTAAAGGAGACCAACTACATATGAGCACTGTTTGAACTTGCTTTGTGTAACTATGCTTATTTGTTACAGAGTTGTTTTTTGTTTTGTTTCTTTTTTAATCTAAGGTGGGCAAAAAGAAGGGAGAGACTATAATGAGAGTAAAGTAATTGAAATAGTAAAGTAATTGAAAAACTAAAGTAATTGAAACATTTAAAAAATACCCAAAAAGGGGACCAGAAGGTCAGTTTTGAAACACATAGAATTAGAATACAACCTTTATAAAAAGGGCAAGTGGCATGAAAAAGAGATTCAGAGTTTCATAATCTTCCTTTAGTGTTTTCCTGTGTATTATGAAAATGGTCTTTTTTTGTTGTTTAAGAAAATAAAATATAAATAAAATAACATATGCTCATGAGTTCTCTCCCTTTCTCTGTAAAATTTCATAAGCAGTAATTATCTTTAGTTTTTTTTTGCAAATGAGTAGTATTCATGGCAAGCAAATGGTTTATGAGATGTTTCTTGTGTCTTTAAAGACATGATAAAACCAGTCTACCATTTTCTTTATTTGCTTCTCTTAGAAGAATTAGTTAGGTTCCCCCCCCTTATCTGCAACTTCTTTTTGTCCTCTAGTTTCATTTATGGTAAAATGTAAAATTTAACATGATCTAGTATCTCTAGTAATATGTAAATCTATTATTCAAGTATTTTACATTCGAGTATCAGAATTATTTTGAATTAACATTAGGAGAAAGTCTAAAAACTGAGTCTTTTCATCTACTGCTCTCTTTACTACTCTCTACGTGAGGGCCATTTTTATTTCTTTTGTATTGTGAATTGCCAAAGAATCATCACCAGACAGACAGTCTGTAAGTAAGGATTAGGCAGTTTGTTTCAGGAACTGTACTTGAAGTGTCTATAGCATGGTAGCTTGAGTTCTACTGAGAGTCTTTGTAAATGCAGAGTGATATATACAGAAATAAGACATTGGAGCAGAGCTTTGTGAAGGAACCCAAATATGTAGCAATGGATAGACAGATTCCACAATCCACTTTATGCAAACAATGAGACAACTAATAAATAGTGTAGGGCTACACTAGCATCTCTATGTCTAGACTATGCTTGAATAACAAACCCTTCTCAAACATCCTTACCAGTGGTCACCCAACCTTTGCTTGAAAGTAGTGAGGGAGAACTCATTAATAACAACAGCTAACATTTATATAGTGTTTTAAAATCTGCATATTATATATATATATATATATATATATATATATATATATATATATTTTACATTATCTGTATCTATTTATTATCTGATCTGAACTTTACATTTCTGCAAGGTAGGTATTATTCTCATTTTGTAGATGAGTCTTATGTGCCCTAGTGAAGTTGAGCAACTAGCTCAGAATCACACAACTAGTAAGTGTAAGGGGTGGAATTTAAATGAGGACTTCATTGACTTTAAAATTGGCACTCTTACCAAGGGGGCCAATATTACTTTTGGAATTCTCTAATTCATGAGCAGTATTCCATGAGGAAGCTTCTAAGAAGAACAATCTGAATCCCTCTTCTCTAGGAAAGTTCAAATCCTTAAAGAGCATTCGCATGTTTCCCTACATCCAGGTCTTCTTTCCTCTAGGATGAGATGGTAGGTAAGAATGTGATATGTATTATTCATGGAGGTCTGCACCCTGATGGTATCTTGGAGCTGCTACAGAGTCTTAGGATACAGAGATCTCATAATTACATGAACTGGTTCAATATATACCCCCAAAGTAATTACAATGCCCATTCATTGATGAATCTTGTGGATGAATCCCATTAGGCTTTGTTATCTCAAAGAGAATCAAAGAAAATAATAAAAGGCTATATATACAAAATTTATTAAAGGAGTACATTCTGCTGTGGTGCAGTATTAGGAACAAATAAGGTGCCTATCAATTGGGGAATAGCTGAGTAAATTACAACATATGAATGTAATGGACTCTTATTGCATTGTAAGAAATGACCAAAGGGGAGGCTAGGTGATGCAGTAGATAGAGCACCGGTCCCGGAGTCAGGAGTACCTGAGTTCAAATCTGGCACTCAGACACTTAATAATTACCTAGCTGTGTGGGCTTGGGCAAGCCACTTAACCCCATTTGCCTTGCAAAAACCTAATTAAAAAAAAAAAAAACAATGAAAGAATTTTTCAGTCCAAGACAACTTGAAAGTTCTACAGGAAAGGTCTGTTAAGTCAGGGTTAGAAAGGGCCTACAGTGCAGTTGCCCTGGAGTGAATCTGCTCTAGTCATCCAGGAATACCCTGAGGGGCACCTGGGTCTTTGGGGGCACCTGAGGCTGTGGCAGTGGTGCCAGTGTCCAGACCTCTTAGGTCAGGGATTGCCAAGGACAACTGGGAAGCTCAGCTGGAAAATTCTGCCACACCTGAGTGAGGGGGAGCCCAGTCCAGCAAAGGCCTCAGTATAAACCTGGCCCCAGGAACCAGCAGCAAGCCCAGGGAGCCCTTGGCAGTTGCTTCCAGAGCGTTCAGCCCATGGACGGTAAGGGGGTCAGGGGATACCTCTGCTATCACTGAGGCAGAACTTTGTTGTTTTGCCCATACTCAGATCCAGGTCACAGTCTGGGGCCCCAATCTTAGGAAAAAAAGGAGCTTTACTACCCTAGTAGAGCAAGAACCCTACTCATGATTCCAGGGCAGAGGGGAGGCCAGGAGAGTAGTCAGAGCATCTTATAAGGCCTTGGAAAAATTGAAGTCCCTGGGGGAGTGTCCCTGAAAAAGCTGCAAAAACCCTCAAAAGTTTGGGACAGTGAATCCTCCACCCTGGAAGCAGAGAACCAGCACAACAAAAAATTTAAAATCAGGTTATAGGCTGGGGAAACAAGTAGACAACAGAAGGAAAAAAAAAACTCATCTTAGTCAATTATTTTGGTCCTTTGGAGGATCAGAATACACACTCAGGAGGACAACAAAGTCAAAACTTCTGTAGCCTCCAAGAAAAATATGAACTAGTCTCAGGCTATGGAAGAGCTCAAAAGATTTTGAAAATCAAATAAGGGAAGTAGAGGAAAAATTGAGAAATGAGAGTGATGTGGGAAAAATCAAGTCAGCAGACTGGTGAAAGAATTACAATAAAACAAAAATAAAAGAATGAAAAAACTAGAAGAAAATGTAAAATATCTCATTGGGAAAAATGACCTGGAAAATAGATTCAAGAGGGATAAGCTTAGACTTCATTTTTTCAAGAAATAATCCAGCAAAATTTCCCTAAGAATCTAGAAGCAGAGGATAAAACATAAATTGAAAGAATCCACTGATCACCATCTGAAAGAGATTTCAAAATAAAAACTCCCAGGAATATTATATAGTCAAATTTTAGAACTCCTAAGTCAAAGAGAAAATATATAAGCAGCCAGAAGGGAAACGATTCAAACACCATGGTGCTACAGTCAGGATTACACAGGATTTAGTAAGGGCTTATAGGGCTTAGAATATGATTTTTCCAAAAGGCAAAAAAAAACTTGAATTACAACCAAGAATCAACTAGTGCCCTACCAATCAAAATTGCAAAAAATTACTTTAATGAGTTAGAAAAAGTTGTAAGTAAATTTATATGGAGAAATAAAAAGTCAAGGATTTCCTGGGATTCAATGAAAAAAAGTACAAAAGAAGGTGGCTTAGCCTTACCAGATCTAAAATTATATTATAAAACATCAGTCATCAAAACTATCCAGTATTGACTAAGAATAGTGATGGATCAATGGAGTAGACCAGGTGCAATAGCAGGAAATGATTATAGTAATCTACTGATCAATAAACCTAAAGGGTCGAGCTATTGGGATAAAAATGCTCTCTGATAAAAACTGTTGGGAAAATTGGAAGTTAGTATGGAAGAAACTTAGATTAGAACAACACCTCACATCCTATACTAAGATACGGTCAAAATGGATACATGATATAGACATAAAAAACCAGTATTATAAACAAACTAGAAGATCAAGGAGTAGTGTACCTGTCAGATCTAGGAAAAGGGAAGCAGTTTATGACCAAGGAAGAGATGGAAAACATCATTAAAAACAAACTAGATAATTTTGACTACATTAAATTAAAAAGCTTTTGCACAGACAAAACCACTGTAACCAAGATCAAAAGAAATGTAGTAAAGTGGAAAATACTTTTTACAACTAGTATTTCTGACAAAGGACTCATTTCTAAAATAAACAGAGAACCGAGTCAATTTTTTTTAAAAAAACAGGCCATTCCCCAATTGACAAATGGTCAAAGGATATACAGTTGAGGAAATCAAAGCAATGCATAGTCATACGAAAAATTGCTCTAAATCATAACTGATTAGAGAAATGCAAATTAAAGCATCTCTGAGGTGCCACCTTACACCTCTTAGACTGGCCAATATGACCAGAAAGGACAATGATCAATATTGCAAGGGATGTGGGAAATCTGGGACACTAATACATTGCTGGTGGAGCTGTGAACTCATCCAACCTTTCTGGAGAACAATTTGGAATTATGCCCAAAGGGCAACAAAAATGTGCATACCCTTTGATCCAGAAATATCAACCACTACTGGGTCTATACTCTGAAGAGACAATGAAAAAGAGTAAAAACATCACTTGTACAAAAATATTCAAAGCAGCCCTGTTTGTGGTGGCAACAAATTGAAATTGAGTGAATGTCCAGCAATTGGGGAATCATTCAATAAACTGTGGTATATGTATGTGATGGAACACTATTGTTCTATTAGAAACCAAGTGGAATGGGAATTCAGGGAAGCCTGGAAGGATTTGCATGAGCTGATGCTGAGTGAGATGAGCAGAACCAGAAGAACATTGTACACCCTAACAACAACATGGGGGGGCAATGATCAACTTTGATGGACTTGCTTGTTCCATTAGTGCAACAAATAGGAACAATTTTGAGATATCTGCAATGGAGAATACTATTTGTATTCAGAGAAAGAATTGTGGAGTTAGAACAAAGAACGAAGACTATTTGTTACTTTTAATTAAAAAAAACTCCACGTTATCTTATTATGTAATTTTGCTATCTCTTATACTTCTTTTTTTCCTTAAAAATATGATTTCTCTCAACACATTCAACTGAGATCAATGTATACAATGTAGACTAAAAGATTGCTTTCTGTGTGTGTGTGTGTGTGGGGGGAATTGTAAGATTCAAAAAAAATTTAAAAAAAAGGAAAAGTCCAAGCGATGCTTAGAGATACAGGACTTGTGGCTCAGTAAGAAGGTAGATGAAATTAAGTTTTATGCAAACTAAGTAACAAACTAAAATGCTTTTATAATGCCCTGAAGGCTCTTTATGGGCCAAAGATATATGATGCATCTCAACTACTCAGAGCTGATGGAACCACATTGATTAACGATAGGAACATGATCCTTGAGAGATGGGCTGAATACTTCACTGTGTTAACAGAACATCATCAATCAATGCAGAAGTCAATGATTGTTTACCTCAAGTTGAAGTCAATCAGTTCCCAGTTAAAGTTCCAACTGAAGACAAGATTTTGAATGCCATTAGGCTATTCTCAAGGGACAAAGCACCTGGTACTGATTCTATTTCAACTGAGATCTACAAAGGTAGGGGAGTCCATTGCTAATCCAAAAACTGCCTGAAAATTTCCAGGTTCTTTGGCATGAAGAGGTTCTCCCTCAAGAATTCAAGGAACCACTGTCCATCTCTTTAAGAGGGAATAGAGTGTCCTGTGACAATCAAAGGGGTATTTCTCTTTTAGTGGTAAGATTCTTGCCAGAGTCATCCTCAGTGAGCTGATCCTTCACCTGGAAGATGCTCATCTCCCTGAGAACCAGTGTGGCTTCAGAAAGAGTTGAGGAATAGTTGAGAAGGAGTTTGCTGCCCAGCAACTCCAAGAAAAATGCCAGGAGCAGAACAGAGGTCTGTATACAACATTTGTAGATCTAACCAAGGCCTCTCATATTATTGGTCATGAGAATTTATGGAAAATGATGTTAAAATTTTACTGCCTGGAGAAGTTGTCAGTATTGTATGTCAGTTTCATGATGACATGCTTGCCCGGGTTCTGGATAGTGGATGATGCTCTCGAGATTTCCCAGTTACCAACAGAGCAAAACAGGGATGTGTCCTTGACTTTTAACATGATATTTTAAGTCATGTTATCAAATGCCTTCACTGAGGATTAATATAGTCAGCTACCACACTGATGGCAAATTCATCAACTTGAAATGGCTACAACCAGGACCAAAGTAGGAGTGTTGGCAAATGATCTTCTGTTTGAAGATGTTTGTGCACTCAATGTAGCCTCTGAAGCTGAGATGAAACAGAGTATGAATCAATTATCTGCTGCTTGTGCTCATTTTGGTCTAACAATTAACACCAAGAAAACACAGTTGCTTCATCAGCCAGCACCACACCATCTATATGTGGAACCACTGATTACAGCAGAGGGAAATCACTATTGATCATAGAAATGTAACTTAAAACATTTCTGAGGTACTACTCACACCTTTGAAAATGCTAACATGGGGGCAGCTAGGTGGCTCAGAGAATAAAGCACCAGCCTTGGAGTCAGGAGTACCTGGGTTCAAATCCGATCTCAGACACTTAATAATTACCTAGCTGTGTGGCCTTGGGCAAGCCACTTAACTCCATTTGCCTTGCAAAAACCTTAAAAAAAAAAAGAAAGAAAGAAAATGCTAATGTGGTAGAAAAGGAAAACAATAAATGTTGGAAGGAAAGTGAAAAAACTGGGATACCAATACACTGCTGGTGGAGTCATGAACTAGACCAACCATTCAAACCAGCCACAACAATTTGGAACTTTGCCTTAGGTTATAAAGCTGTGTGTATCATTTGACCCAACAACACCACTACTAATCATGCATGTTCTCCAAAGAGATCAAAGAAAAAAGGAAAAGGATCTAAGTGTTCCCAAATATTTACAGCAATTGTTAATGTGGTAGGCAAAGATCAGAAATTGAGGAGATGTCTATCGTTGAAGAGGTCATGGTTAGGATTAGGATGGAATACTATTGTGTGATAAGAAATAATGAGGGACTGAGGTACCACCTCACACCTCTCAGACTTACCAATGTGACCAAAAAGGATAATGATCATTGTTGGAAGGGTCGTGGGAAATCTGGGACACTATTATACTGATGGTGGTGCTGTGAACTCATCCAACCTTTCCGGAGAGAAATTTGGAACTATGCCCAAAGGGCAACAAAAATGTGCATACCCTTTGATCCAGCAATACCACTACTGGGTCTATACCCTGAAGAGATGATGAAAAAGGGTAAAAACATTACTTGTACAAAAATATTTATAGCAGCCCTGTTTGTGGTGGCAAAGAATTGGAAATCAAGTAAATGTCCTTCAGTTGGGGAATGGTTTAGCAAACTGTGGTATATGTATGTCGTGGAACACTATTGTTCTATTAGAAACCAGGAGGGACGGGATTTCAGGGAAGCCTGGAGGGATTTGCATGAACTGATGCTGAGTGAGATGAGCAGAACTAGAAAAACACTGTACACCCTAACAGCAACATGGGGGTGATGTTCAACCTTGAAGGACTCGCTCATTCCATCAGTGCAACAATCGGGAACAATTTTGGGCTATCTGCAAAGGAGAGTGCCATCTGTATCCAGATAAAGAGCCGTGGAGTTTGAACAAAGTTCAAAGACTATTCCCTTTAATTTAGGGGAAAAAAACCAGTTATCTTATTGTCTGATCTTGTTATCTCTTAGACTTTTTGTCTCTTCCTTAAGGATATGATTTCTCCCTCATCACACTCAATTTGGATCAATGTACAACATGGAAACAAAGTAAAGACTGACAGATTGTTTTCTGTGGGGGGGGGAGAAGTAAGATTGGGAGAAAAATTTTAAAACTCAAATAATATCTTTAATAAAAAAAGAAATAATAAAATGGTTTTATAAAAACTTGAGAAGACTTCTATGAACTGATGCAAAGTGAAATGAGCAGAACAAGGAAAACTTGTGTGAATGACTTAGCTATTCAGATCAATACAATAATCCAAGAAAATTCTGTTATGGGTTTTTTTTTTTGCAAGGCAAATGGGGTCAAATGACTTGCCCGAGGTCACACAGCTAAGTAAGTATTAAGTGTCTGAGGCCAATTTGAACTCAGGTCCTCCTGACTCCAGGGCTGGTACTCTATCCACTGCTGCCCTTCTAAGACAATTCTGAAGAACTTATGATGAAAAATGCAATGCACTTCCAGAAAGAGAAATCTGAGTGCACTGAAGCAAAATTTTCCCAATTTATTTTTCTTGTCATTCTTGTCATAGTTAACATAAAAATGTTTTGTATGATTCCACTTGAATAATAACACACTTCCTGCCTTCTCAATTGGTATGGAAAGGAGAAAATTCAGAACTCAAAACCCCTAAGAAGTAAATAAATAATACAAATACATTTAGTTTAAAAAAAGAAGAGAGTGAAGTTCAGAAAGAGACAGACACAAGCAGGACAGTATTAAAATTATGTTAAATTGTAAACATTTAAAATGCAATATACAACTGAGATTCATAGTTTCAAAAGCAATTCTCATTTTCTGTTTCTTGTACACAAAATTCTATTACAATAAAATTACAAATAGAATAATTACAAATTGTATTTGATTTTTACTGTTTATCTTAGTTTTCTTCATTGTCTTCTTTCTAAATGTCTATTACAAGACCCTTCTCTGTGTGAAGAATCCCAAGCCTCTGACAAATTGGTGAAAAGTTTCAAAATGAAAATTCAGATACATAAAGAAAATTCCATTTTATGGATGAGAAAAGACTTTTAATGAGTTGTCTAAAATGAAAAGAAACTGTCAAAAGGAGGATTAGAATTTGAATTCCCAATATTATTGTGGTTGTGGTATCATTACTAGCAATACTAACAAATCCCTCATTAAGATCTTACTCTGATGTCTCATTGTGGCATGAAGGTGAACTGGATTCCAAAAGGCTAGGCCAGCCCAGAGCAAGCTATGGCAGGTTCTTCAAAGCTGGGAAGCTTTTGACTATAGGAACAGATTGCTTATATGTTTATTATCCCAGAACTATTCTGGCTAAATGTTGGAAGGGGATGAATTAATTTGGCTACAGCAGTTTAGAAAAATACAAGGTACAGAGGACACCACCCTCTCTGAATTGTGGGACTAGTATCCAATATAACCACACCTCACCCAGTAATCCTTTACATTGGCCCCACCCTCTGCCATCAAAATTCTTGTCCTCTACCTTCAGAGTCCAGGTATTGGCACCTTGGGACACCAGCAGTTGTGCAGGTGTCACTGGGAAAATTTTAATTCTAACTCCTAATCTCCAGTTCATCTTTTAGAAGCAATTGGGTGGAGCCTAATCTCCCTCCTTTTTGATTCTGGATGAGAGAGTGAATAATACAGAATGAGCAGGCATAGATGGACTGTGATCTGGTTCAGAGATACCAACATTTTATCTTCCCCCCTCAGATCTACTCATTTTTCATATTTTCCAATTGAAAGTAGCAACACCCTTAGCCACTCCAAGATCTCTCAAATTTGGAGTCAAATGAGATCATGTTTGTAAAAGCATTTAGCAATATTGCCTGCTTATTCATTTTCCCAATTTTGACTCCTCAATGTTTCCCTGATCTAAATTCCAAAACTGAAAATTGCCAAATCTTCAGTTCTATCTCCTTATCTCTCAATCTGTTCCCTTCTCATCACTCAAATAGCTACCCGACCACTTCTGTTTGGAATATTCGTATTTGTAGGAGAGGAATAGCTACCAGAGCTCCTTAATCCAACATATGTGCTTCTTTTCCTTAAAAGGTACTAAAATCATCTCAAAACTTTGACACAGGGACTAAAATTTCTGAGTACTCATCTGTAGCAAAGTCTTTGGATGTTTGCCTGCTGGATCACTTCCGGCAATTCAAAGACAGCTGCACTCAGATGAATATCCTTCTGCTTTGACTAAGTTAATTTCCTTTTGGTTCTTGTTTAATGATCTATTTTGATTCAATATTGGATCTAAATTACCAATGAACCAACCAAATCAGGTACAGTCCACAACAATCTCACAACCTCAAGCATCCTCCAAAAAGCTGACAAAATAGTTTTCCTAAAGCTCAGGGTTTGATCATGTCATTTAACTTTTCAAACTGATAACTCACTTTTGACTCTAGGGTTTTTAATTACATCCTCCTTTTAAAAATTTCTCTTTTATAAATGTACACCATTAATAGTACAGTAACACATCCCTATAATTCATAAATAGGAATACATCCCAATTCACAAGTAAAAAAAGCTAGTAACAGTGGTTTAGCATCAAATTGTGGATCCTGTAAATATTAGAATTAAAAAAAAATCCCTGACATGTCTGTGCTGCTTTACAATTTTCAAAGCATTCTCACATTCCATATTTCATCAACTGTTCTATAATTTAAGACTTGAAAAGTTCAACTATCAAATATTCTAAACAACCTAAGGGGTCCTCAGTTTTAGTTCTAAGATCTCACAAAGAGAAAGAAGATATGAGATTATTACAACTTGGAGACTTGGGACTTTTCTCCTGAGTTCTAAATGTTATGTGTTTTCATTTAGATGCTCAATATCAACCAGGAAACCAAATATGAAGCAATATATAAATTGGTGATCTTGGGAAGTGATGTTGATACTGTCATCATATAAGAGCAGTAGTAACTTGAGTTAAAATTTATCACCTAAAACCTAGCACTGACCAAGTGTACAAGTTGTAGAACTAACTGGGTATAACCCACAAGCTTTGCTGCAAATAAGTTCACCTATACAGGATCCAAGCCTTAGATGTGGACCTCAATACTAGCTGCTTTTCATTTCCAATAAGACCGGGGTGAAAACAGGTTTCGGCACATTGGGACACCAGCAGTTATGCAGGTGTCATTGGGAAAATTTTAATTCTAACTCCTAATCTCCAGTTCATCTCTTAGAAGCAATTGGGTGGAGCCTAACCACTATCATTCAATATTGTACTAGAAATGTTTAGTTTTAGCAATAAGCAAAGAAAAAAAATTAAAGGAATTAAAATAGGCAAGAGGAAAACAAAACTCTCACTCTTTGCAGATGTTATGATAGTATACTTAGAGAATCCTAGAGAATCAACTAAAAAAACTACTTGAAGTTGTTGAAGCAACAACTTTAGCAAAGTTGAAGGACATAAAATAAACCATCTGCATTTCTATACATGAACAACAAAGTCCAGCAGCAAGAGATAGAAAGAGAAATTCCATCCAAAATAACTGTAGACAATATAAAATATTTGAGACTTTACCTGCCAAGATAAATGTAGTAATTATATAAATACAATTACAAAACACTTTTCACATCAATAAAGTCAGATCTAAACAATTAGCTAAACAGAGTTAGAAATTTTTTTTTTAAAGGTTTTTGCAAGGCAAATGGGGTTAAGTGGCTTGCCCAAGGCCACGCAGCTAGGTAATTATTAAGTGTCTGAGGCCCAATTTGAACTCAGATACTCCTGATTCCAGGGTCAGTGCTCTTTCCACTGTATCACCTAGCCCCGTTAGAAAAATATTTTTAAAATTTATCTATAAGAAAAAAAAGATCAAGGGGGTGGCTAGTGGATAGAGCACTGGCCCTGGAGTCAGGAGTACCTGAGTTCAAACCCGGCCTCAGACACTTAATAATTACCTAGCTGTGTGGCCTTGGGCAAGCCACTTAACCCCATTGCCTTGCAAAAACTAAAAAACAAAAAAAAAGAGATCAATATCAAGAGAATTAATGAAAAAAATTGCAAAGAAAGGTAGTTTAGCCATACTAGATCTAAAACTACATTATAAAGCATCAATTATCAAAATTATTTGTTACTGGCTAAGAAGCAGAGTGGTTGATCAGAGGACTAGGTTAGGTTCACAAGATATAGTACTAAATAACTAATAATCCCAAAGATTCTAGCTTCTAGGATAAGAATTGATGATCTGACAAAAAAACAGTTGGGACAACTGAAAGATAACATGGCAGAAATTAGGTAGAGACCAACATTTCATACCATATACCAAGATAATGCCAAAATGGACACATGATTTAGGTGATGCTATAAATAAATTAGGAGAGCAAGGAATAATTTACCTGTCAGATCTATAGAGAGAAAAATTTATGACCAACCAAGAGATAAGAAAATTATGAAATGCAAAATGGATAATTTTTATTTCACAAACAAAATCAATATAACCAAGATTAGAAAGAAAGCAGAAAGCTGAGAAACAATTTTTACAGTTTCTGCTAAAGGCCTCACTTCTAAAATATATAGACAATCAAATTAAATTTATAAGAATACAAATAATGGAGAGAATTTGGAACTCAAGGTATTGGAAGTGAATGTTTAAACTTATTTTTGCATGTAACTGGGGGGGAAAATTAAATAAAAAAAAGAATACAAGTGTTGATAAATGGTCAAAGAAATGAACAAGCAATTTTCAGATGAAGAAATTAAAGCTATCTAGAGTCATAAGAAAAAATGTTCAAAGTTACTATTAAAACAACTCTGGTGTACCACCTCACATCTATCAGATTGGTTAATACGACAGAAAAGTGAAATGATGTATCACTTGAGGTGATACAGAAAACTAGGACACTAATACACCATAGGTGGAGTTGTGAACCATCTGTAGAACAATCTGGAATTATGCCCAAAGGGCAATAAAATTTTCCATACTTTTTGATCCAGCAATACCACCACTAGGCCTGTATCCCAAAGAGATCTCACACCCCCCCCAAAAAAAACAGGGAAAAGACTCAATTTATAAGAATATTCATTGCAGTTTTTTTTGAAATGACAAAAAATTAGAAATTGAGGGAATGCTTATCAATTGGAGAATGTCTGAACAATCTGTGATATACAAATGTTATTATTGTTCTGTAAGAAAAGATAAACAAGCAGATTTCAGAAACTCCTGGAAAAACTTTACATGAACTAACACTAAATGAAGTGAGCAGAACCTGGAGAATATTATATACTTTAATAGCAACACTGTGCAAAGCTCAAATATGACAAACTTAAGCTCTTCTCAGCAATACAGTAATCAAAGACAATTCTAAAAACCCTTTGATGGAAAATACCAACACATCCAGAAAAAGAACTATGGAATCTGAATGCAGATCAAAACATACTATTTCACTTTTTAAAATTTGTTTTCTGTCTTATCCTTCACATGATTTTTTGTTCTTATATTTGTCTCACAGTATGACTAATATAGAAACATATATAACATAACTTTACATGTTTAACCTTTATCAGATTACTTGCTATCCTAGGGTGGTGGTTCAGAAGGGCAGGAGAAAACTTCACAAAAATAAATGCTGAAAATTATCTTTGCATATAATTGGAAAAATAAATGAATAAATTTAAAAACCTCCAAAAAAAAAAATACTGGTTGCTTTTCAGTTCCAGGGACTTTGATTTCACTGATTAGGGGTTTCACTTCTCAATGCACAATTGGTCAGCAACCTCCAGAGGTACAAAAGACACCTGCAAGTCCTATGCCTCTTTTTTTTTTGCAAGGCAAATGGGGTTAAGTGGCTTGCCCAAGGCCATACAGCTAGGTAATTATTAAGTAAGTGTCTGAGACCAGATTTGAACCCAGGTACTCCTGACTCCAAGGCTGGTGCTTTATCCACTACGCCACCTAGCCGCCCCAGGTCCTATGCTTCTTATGGGCTGTTTGGTCCAAAGGATTATCAGCAAAATAGTGACAGGGGAAAAAACAATTTGGGATTCCTTAATAGCTTTTGCTAATAAAAATACAGATCTATAAACAGTCCAGCTCCAATAACTTCTGATTGAATGATCTGTAATCAGATTTTGATCACATTTTTGTACTTTTAGTCATGTTTCATTTACCCCCTACTCTCCAGCTCTCAACACTCCCTCTTCTTTCCCCACTTTTTTTAGTTCTAGAACCATGATAAAATTAATTTTATTGTTCCTAGATGGGTTATTTCAAATCTACTTCCTTATGATGACCCTACTTACCAACTGACCCTGTAGCTTTTTAGATCAAAGTTCACTGACCTAGTCACTTGAGAGGGGATAGTGAGAGGGACAGAGGAAAGAGAGGGAAAGGAAGAGAGGAGAGAGGTAAGAAGAATCAGAAGAAGGGGGGAAGGGAGAGATAGAGAGACAGACAAAATTCAAATGCAACTTTTCTAATTCTGAATCATGCACTTCCCAGTCTACTGTTTGGCTTCTAATGTTCCCTTCAATTTTAAGATTTACTTAGAGTGAGAAATTAATTAGCAGAGACAAAGTGATGCAATATGCAGGCATGCATAGAACACTTTATTCTAGAGTGTTCTCAAGGCTAAGGTCCCAGAAATGGGGACCTTGAAACTTGCTGCATATGTCTGCCCAGTTCCTGGAGAGCAAGATCATGTGCTAAATAAAAAAGATTCAAAGGCCTTTTTTTTAGGGCTCCTTCAGTGGGTACAACTCAAGAACCCTCCCTGACTTCCTTAATGAAAGAACAATTCTAAGGCTACCTTTGTAAAATAAAGTAGTGAGAAGAGGGCAATGAACAGTTCCCAATAAACATAGGCCCTAGAAGCCTAAAAAATCCTGGCAAACAATAACCTATTGTGATATGTGGGACTGAGCTCCTATAGCAGTAACCGCCTCTTTCTCATGTTTTCAAAGTAAAGGGTGAGTTTGCAATTCAACAACATTCATAAAGACCCTACTGAGTGTGTATCAATGGACTGGGCACTGTGGAAGATGCAAAACAAGGAAACAGACCTTGTACTCAGGTCACTAATAGCTCATCAGGTGACTCACACACACACACACACACACACACACACACACACACACACATACACACACACACACAGCTTGCTCTCCAGGAGTTGACCAGATATAAATGCAGCAACTTTTTATTTTTGTTTTTTGCAAGGCAATGGGGTTAAATGACTTGCCCAAGGTCACAAAGTTAAGTATTAAGTACCCGAGGCTGGATTTGAACTTGGGTCTTCCTGATTCCAGGGCTGATGTTCTACTGTGCCACCTAGCTACTGCATGCAGCAACTTTCAAGGTCAGGTTTAAGTGCCCAGATCTGGTCACTGAAATTATGCTAAAAGATCTTCAGTGGTTCCTACTGCCAAATAAACATTAATCCCTTTGGAGTTTGTAGCCTGGCCTCAGGACTCTCTACCACCTGGATAACCAGAACTATGTTGCAGCCCTTCCCAACAGGTTTCTTCTTCCTCACCTCCATGTTTTTCTCACTCTATGCCCTTCACCAGGACTATCTTTCCTCATATTCTATACCTGCTTAACTCTCACCTATCCTTTTGAAAAGGCATGGGCTGACACTCCCCTATTAACCTCAATCACCCTTAGTATCCCCCCCCCCCCCCCAGCTCCCACAGCCCTCCATTTAGCATTCTTAAAAGCACTGTCATACTGGCAGGACTGCTGTGAAGAGTACCTCCATCTGTGTTTATGTTGGATTATAAACTCCAATTAAGGGAAAGGACCCTCAAACTTTGTATAAAGATGCTGAATGTTTTAACATTATGTTCAAACTGCTTCATAATGATAAAGTAGGGAAGGTTACAGCTTAATGAAAGACATCTCTTTATCCTTAGATGAAAACTTTAAAAGGTTTAATTTTTACATGTTCTATCCTTTGAGGAGATAAAAGGCATAGTCACTATGAGAATTCCAGCAATGGGATGAGTGGCAGAGAAGGGGGGGTATTTGAGGAGGAAGAAAAAATTCTCTTCCCCAATTCTGATTACTTACCTGCAGCAAGGAGGCGGAGTCGTAAACCTGAGGGCCCAGTTCCATCTCTCAAAACATCCACACTTTCAGCATATACGTTTCCCAGGAAGCAGTTGAGGGGCATGCCAGGGGCCCTGAGGATTGGGAGCAAAGTGAACAGCCACTAAGCAAAGGCTCTTTTAGATGTACCTTGAGAGGTATAACAGTGCAAGGTGAAGCAGTGGACAGAGATCTGGGACTGGAGTCAGAAAGACCTGAATTGAAGTCCAGCCTCAATACTTATTAACTGGGTGACTATGGGTCAGTCACATAATGTGTTTGCCTCAGTTTCCTCAACTTTAAAATGGAGATAGTTATCAGCACCTACCTTCTAGGATTACGAGGATTATTAGATAATTCCCTCAAGTGGTTAAGCACAGTAGGTGCTTAATAAATAACCACCCTCTCATCCATTTATTTACATGTCTCCATCATCTGTCTGAAAGCTTTATGAGGGCAGGGACTATTTTTGTTTTTGGCACAGTGCCCATCACATGGCAATTCATTAATAACTGTTCGTGGCCCTGACCACACATGGTTGGTGATGGAAGAATTCCTTTTCTTCCTGGAGATCAAGGACTGGTGGGAAAGAGCCCAGCAGATGGCGCTCTCTCGACACCCCTGGCTGGCTCCTGAGCAGTTTCCCACCCAGTGGACACACCTGTTATCTCATGTCAAAGGAGTTGGAATTGAAAAGGACCTGCTGACTTGCCTAGGAATTTTCCAACTCCCAGTCAGATTTCAGATTTGTATTGCTTCCACTCAGGAACGAAGCACAGGTTAGCCTCTATGACACCAGACTAGCACCCTAGGTAAATTCCCACTTGCAGGCTTCATTTTTAAAGTATAGAGGTTCTTGTTATCATTTATGGATTTAAAAACAACAACCCAGCACCCAAGTCCTTTTCAATCAGACACCAGAACAAGTCCTACTCTGCAGCCAGAATAGCCCACACTTAGTCATTCTTGAGACAATCAGAACAGCATTTCCATTGGGAATATATCACAGACTATTAGAAGTGACAGACTAGTTCTCCTTTTGGAAAGGGACTACTTGTTTATCTGGGCTGTTCTGATTTTGTGATCAGACCCAGATAGCTTTCCCCAATATGGCCAGTCAAGGACAATTCTGGAGGGACAACTGCTCAAGTCTATATCCTATACAAGCAGACCCTGAAGATTTTCCCCAGTGCTTTATCCTCCGAAGAGGAAAAAATATTTTTTTATTTCTTATATTCTCCCTTTTCCCCTTGCCTGCCATCATCACTAATTTTAGTTGCTTGTTTTACCTTTCCTTCCAACTGTTTTTTTTTTAGTTTTTTTTTTGCAAGGCAAATGAGGTTAAGTGGTTTGCCCAAGGCCACACAGCTAGGTAATTATTAAGTGTCTGAGGCTGGGTTTGAACTCAGGTACTCCTGATTCCAGGGCCAGTGCTCTATCCACTGCGCCACCTAGCCACCCCCCCCAACTGAAAAGGGGGTTTTGTAAGGGTTCAGGCCCAAATAAGCACCAAGGCCAATGCAATAAAGGGACTCTCTTAAAATTTTGTTTCTTGTGGAGATCAACACATAAGATAAATACGGTCTGTATGCAGCTCAAGTTTGAAGGATCCTTGAGTCACATCAATTGCTTTAAAGTAAAAAAAAAAAACCCTGGAATTTAAGTTATGTCAACCTTCATAGAATATGACAAGAATAGGGATTATGGGAGGTTATTATAAGAGTACAGTCAAGAAACGATAAGGTCCTGAACTGGGGTGGGGGGTGGTGGTGAATCTAGGTAAAGCAAGAGGACTTGAAATATAGAAAAGACAGAAGGGGTTAAGGAGAACCAGAGGCACAGATGATGCTCTAATTCTGAAGCTATAGACCTGGGATAATATAAAGAGAAAGAAATGCTAAAGGTAAGGGTAGGTTTTTATGGGAAGAGGAAGATGAGTAGAATTTTCTGGTTGATGTATCTTCACCTCCCATCTCAGCTCCATCATCACCTCCTAAAAGGTCTTTTTCCCCAATTTCCTCAATTAATGTTTTCCACTTTCCCTCCAATATGGCTTTATTCTGAACATCCTTATTTAGGTACATATTACTTCCTCCCCGGTAAAATGTACCTGATGGCAGGGACTGTTTTGTTTCAATTTTTGTATCTTATGCATCTAGCTCCAAGGTGTTTAATACTTAACAAAATTTTCAAACAAAGAATGGCTAATTAAATTTGTGATGCACAAATATAATCAGGTAATACTGTATTATACAAGAAGCAATACAGATGATGACTATAGAGAAACCCAGAAAGATCATGTGAACTGATGCAGAGCCAAGAAAATAAGATATATGATTACAATAATGTAAATAGAAAGAACCATAAAAAAACTTGAAATCAAAAGCTGCCAAATTATAAAGAACAAGTGCAGTAGGGCAGTGACTATCCTTTGAGTCAGGAGGACTTGAGTTCAAATCTGCTCTCAGCCATATACTAGTCATGTGACCCTGTACAAGTCACCTAACCTCAATTGCCTCAAAACCTGTAACCAACCAAATAAAAACCACGGCTTGAAAAGATGTCAAGATGAATATAATGCACTTATTTATTTTTTTGCAGGGTAGTGGAGTTAAAGTGGCTTGCCCAAGGCCACACAGCTAGGTAATTATTAAGTGTCTGAGGTCCTATTTGAACTCAGGTACTCCTGACTCCAGCATCGGTGCTTTATCCACTGTGCCACCTAGCCACCCCAATACACTTATTATTAAGATTTTTTCCCCATGCACTACTCATCATGTTTTTGAGAGTTCTATTACCATCTCTTGCCAGATCCTCTTTAGGCTGTAATTCTACCATCTCCCATGATAAGCTCCTCAGAGGGCAGGGCTAAAAATTCCTCCCAAATTCTCTCTTTAGAGAGATCTCAGAAATTCCAGCTGATTCTTCAACTGTACCAGGGCTATCTGCCCACATCATGCCCACCCTCCCCACTGGTTTAGCTTCCCTTTGTGAGTGGTCTTTTCCCATCAAAAGGTAAAATCCTGAGGGCAGGGGCTGTTTCTTTGTCCTAGTTGTATCCCTAGTGCTTGGCACAGTGCCTGATAGAGAAAAAGGGTTTAATAAAGGTGTACTGTATTATTGTTTAATGCTGTTTTTTTCTCTTAAAAATAAAACCTTGTTTTTAAAAAAGTTTATTGAATCAATTATCAAATCAAGGCAGAATTATAAAGAGGAAAAAAGAATCACTAGATATAGAATCACAGGGCCTGGAGTCTCCTCCTACCTGACCTGTCACCTTGGATAAGTTCCCTTCTGGCCCAGGAGGTAAGTTGTCCTTTCTCTTTCCTGCTTACCTGGTGTCTTGCAAACTATTTCCATTATAGATATACATGCGCTTCACAGTTGCTCCATGGGGAATCTGAAGAGAAGCCAGGCCATGGGCAAAATTAGGCTACAAACACAAAATACAAATTTTACTAATTTTGAGATTCAGAACCTCTTAACATTATTAACAAAACAGCACCACTCCACATATAGCAAATTCAGAAAATGAATGAATATAAACTCAGGAATATAATTGATGCCTGTTTTTATTTAAATCAAGTTAATTCTATTTTCTGCAAAAGGAACATCAAAGTCATATTCCTTGAAACCAGAACGTCTCAATTTTTTTGATCTCAAGATCCCTTTACAAGGTTTAAAAATAACTAAGGACAACAAATAGCTCTTGTTTATGTGGGTAAAGTCTACTGACATTTACCACATTAAAAATTAAAACTGACAAATTACAAATATTTACTTCATCTTAAAGAATGACAACAATGACAATAGTACATGTTAACATAAATAATGTATTTTTGTGAAAAACAATCATGGGTTCAAAAATTAATGAGAATAGTGATTTCTCATATTTGCTTCCAAATTCAATCACCGTGACATTGTTTTGAAAGATATGTAGTTTAGAAAGTGAGGTGTATTAACATGCATGTAACATTTTAACATTACAGAAATAGTTGTGAACTCATGGAGTCCTTGAGTTTTGAGGGGCACCTAGGGGTCCACAGTTCACATTTTGAGAATTACCACTTTCAATAAAAGTGAACTTCCCCCCTCAAAAAATCAAGGCATAATGATTTTCAGATTATGAAAAAGATTAATCACAAATTCCTTTTTTAAAACAGAAAGTTGCTTTAGCCTTTTTAAAGATTTCCAGACAGTGAAAAAAATTTAGAAGATAAAGTCATTATTGCCACATCATATGCTTAGTCAAATATATATATGTATGTATATATTTATTTATATACATATATAAACATTTTATTTTAAATTTCCTTTCAGAAACACATCTATGGCTTAAAACTGGTCACATCAATATTAATCACCGAAGAAATAGTTATCCTTAAGCATCCTCCAATGTTTTGTAAAGCCAGCTTTTAGAACCCTCACATGATACACCTCTTTTCTCCTCTTTCTCTCCTCCCAAGATGAATTTGACAAATCATACCCAAACATCTATTAAGGACTTCCTGGATGTAAAGTCCTACACATAGAGAAGACAGGGTACAGGAGACATGGGCCCTGACTCATGGTATGGAAGAGGGAGATCAAGCATATACATATTAGTCAAAACAAGTCCAAAACCAAAATGCTATGAGAGGAAATTGTTTTCATCCAGAGGTGGTGAGAAAGAAAATCAGCATGTCCCTGAGAAATGAGCACATCCTTTATACATAGTATAGGACACAGACATCTTAAGAGTTCACTGAATTCAATGTTAGTTTTCAGGGACAGAGGTACTGTTTAAAGCAAGATAAATAAAGAAGCATCAGTATATATATACTTGACCAAATGAATTAATAATATGAAATTTAAAAGTAGTCTTTTTGGCTGGATATTTTATTCATTAAATTCTATGAAGTCATGTACTATCTATATTAGTACATACTTTAGCAACATTAGAAACAGAATTCCTGACCTCATATTTTGGAGCCTCGGTCCACGAGTCTAATTGAAAAGAGAAAGATAATCCTCTAAAGTTGAGGTGGAAAAGTTGTTCGGCCGAGTTGTACACTGGAAAAGAATGGAGTCCCGTGTGAATGCAGAAACTACCTTGACTGCAATTTCCAATCTAAGACTACCTAGGCAGGGATGGCCAGGTGGCGCAGTGAACAGAGCACGGGCCCTGGAGTCAGGAGTACCTGAGTTCAAATCCGACCTCAGACACTTAATAATTACCTAGCTGTGTGACCTTGGGCAAGCCACTTAACCCCATTGCCTTGCAAAAACTTAAAAAAAAAGACTACCTAGGCATTGGGGACTGGGGAAGATAACAATGGCAGCAGGATTTACTTCCTGGCTCTGTCATCATGGCCTTGGGTCAATCCCTTCAGTTCTGTGACTCCTGGGGCTATTAATCTTTCCTCTACCTCACAGGAGTGTTGGGAGGATCAAATGAAAACTTTAAGTATGTTATCAACTAGAATATCTGATATAAACATAATCTTTTATTTTATTTTTTCATCTCTAGGTTTACTGAATAGGATTAAAAGCATGGGAGAAGGTTTTTTAAAGTACCTGCAGACTATGAAATGTAATAAAACAATAACTGCTATATTCACTGCCATGAGCACTGCTTACCTCCTGGATGGGTTGCTCCAAAGGACTGATCAATCTGTTCAATGGTTGGAGCTATTGCCTGAGAGTTAAAATGGACACCACTGGAAAACAAAAAAGGCCCTTTACAACAGCTACAAAACTTCACAGTTCATGAGTTATCATGGTTGCGAAATGTACTTTAAAAACCTAAACAAAAAAACAACTAGCAGATGCCAGTTCAGAATTGAGTTCAAATATTAAGGTAAGCCATTTCCAAAAGTTACAGTTCAAACAAGATTTCATTGGTGTAAAATATTCTTTGATGTGGAAATTCCTCTCACATGATACACATGTAACATAGTCTTAAGAGAGAGCTGCCTGGGAGCACAGAGAGGGGCAAGTGACTTAACCAGAATCACAAAGCAAGTAGGTATTACAGGTAGGACTTGTACTCAGGTCTTCCCAACTCTAAGGTCAAGCCTCTAGTCACAGTGACACACTGCCCCTCACCCAAAATTTTTAAGCAAAAGAAAACAAAGACCGTATTCATAAGCTGTCCTTCAGAGGTTCATCAGAATGAGGGAATAGATTGGTCTCAGTTCAATGGAACTAGAGCCATGGAGAATCTGTAGGAAGGAAAATGCTTATGAAATTATACCTGGTAAAGAGCTCTGAGGTGAAGGTCTGAAGGAGAAGAAGTGAGATCTCTGGGCAGAGAAGGGGAGGGAGGAGAGGAAAAAGGAAGGAATAACTGTTATATTGGCCCAGTCAGAAGTAAAATGAGAATAGGGAAGGCAAACATTTCAGCAAGACTATGTGGAACTCTGCACCTCTTTGGTTTATCTTTTAAGATTAGATTTTAAAGATAATCACCTGCTATTTTACAAAAACACCACCTAAATTTGCTTAAAATGAGAATTTCTTCATTAAAATGTAATTATACTAAATTATCTACATTATCCCTGGTCTAACCTAGCAACATATGCAGATTTTCAGTGAGTCCAGAGGAAGGAGTGTGGATACCCACGGAGAACCAGGCTTTCTCCATGGCCCTGGGTCATACTATCTAAAAATTCCCGTGGGCTGAGACCAACTTTTATCCCTCATTCTGATGAACCTCTTGACTATTGTCAAGAAATGTGCTGATGGATATAATCAATCCTGAGATGGTTGTTCTAAATGGCTTAGAAGACTGTTCCACAGGATGGATCCCAGATCTGAAGATTCTGGTTGTGACATATGAAAATAAGAGACAGTCACATATAAATTCTACAGATGTGATGGGCCTCATGGCTCTACGGAGAAAAGAAATGGTGACAGACTACTGAACAAAAAGGAAAGCAAGTAAGAGTTTGTCATGAGAATGATATACCAGTTCTAAATAAGACTTACCAATATTTTAACTTCACTTTAGTCAAGTCATAAACTTCAATTACCTAAAAGACAATACATTGAACATTTAAGAAAAACAGCTATAAGCAGTATTTTATGGTTAAAAAAAGAAATCTCATAAAAGAGATTTCTAGAATATACACTCATCAGGATTCACAATAGACAAATATTCTCTTTAAGAGTTCTGTGTCATGGGATAGCTAGGTGGCACAGTGGATAAAGCATTAGCCCTGGAGTCAGGAAGACCTGAGTTCAAATCTGACCTCAGACACTTATAATAATTACCTAGCTGTGTGATCTTGGGCAAGTCACTTAACCCCATTGCCTTGCAAAACTTTTTTTTATAAAGTTCTGTGTAAATTAAGGCCTTTGTTTTGACCACACTTCAAATACACACCCTCCATGTAATGGCTTAATTTCTTTATATTTATTCCAAAGTTGGTTCCTAAATAGAAGATAATTCTAGGGACAGAGAACTTCTATAAACTCATTCAAATCTAAAATCCCAAATTTATGTTCACTGAATAAATGAAAAAACACTATCGGGGGTTACTATGTACAAAGTACTTTATTAAGCCCTGGCATACAAACAGAAAAGAGGGTACCTGCTGTCAAGGATCTCATCTTCTAATCAGAGGCAACAACATAAGAGTAGATTTTAGTTGTAAGATGGAAAAGTCTTATGTTCCTTAAGGTAAGTGGCAATGTGTAACAACATTTCTGACATCGAGTATGACTGTATTGACTATGCCAAATACTTGCTCCTACTTGAAGAAGTGTCCTCCACCTCTGCAGGTCAGCACCTTTGGTCAAGAGCACTGAGTGCTGAAGTACCTCACCCAGGATGACCAGCCAGAAGATGTCAGAGGCTGGACTTCCACCTAGTTCTGCCTTCTTGTTGCCAAGGTAAACTGGGACTGGACTGGTTTGGCCATTATCCACTACTCCTTTCTGCCTTTCAATAGAAGATGAACCCAGTCAGCTAAATATCCTCTCAAATCTACTTTATAAATGTTTCTGCTTCACCTCTTCAGCTACTCCACTGGGCTAGACAGCTACAATGGAGGATCTGGATGAGCTTTTCTCAAAGTGGAAGCACACAGTCCTGACTTCAGATATCTTGGTAATGATAAATTCTGTAAACATTTGCTGAGTGCCTGTATGCTAAGTCCTAGGGTAATATAAAATACAGAAAAGATAATCCTTGTCTTCAAGGAGTTTACAGTCTAAGTAGATGGCTACGAGCCAAATTAAGATAATGACAGAATCACAGAAGTGATAGGTAGCTGTTTAATTCAATACTTTTATTTGACAAAGGAAAAGATGGAGACAGTTTAAGTTGATCAAGTTCACAGAAAAGCTAAACCCCACTGAGTTTCAAACTCCAGCCCTTCTGACTTCCAGATCATTGCTCTTTCTACTAGAACTCATCATCTCTGGAAGACACAAAGAAATACCCAAAGGAACCAGAGTGACACAAAGTAAAGTCTTGACTCCAGGTCAAAGGTACACAATTGATCTGCTCAGAGGAATAAACAATAGATTCGGTTTGATTTGAACAACATCTGTTAAGGTTTTGCTTGCTCCAGGGGCTGCCCTAGGTGACTGGATCACAAAGACAAAAACTAAAACCACACATGCCCTTCAACTGGATTACAGAATCCATCAGCTTGTACTGGATGACACTGGGTCCACAGGGCAACTAACAGGATGAGTTGTCCTTTAACCAACTGCCAGGTCCATTCCAGGAAAAGGGGTTCAAATTAAAAATCCATGTCATTTAAATCTAACTTTTAATTGTAGTGATAATAAATACTATTTTGTTAGCTACAAATGGCACATGGTACTAGTTTTTGTAAAGTGTCAAAATGTCCTTAGATAGTGAAAGTCTGTATCAGGTAGGATCTCTGACTGGGGTCAGTTGGAGACATCAGCAGATAGAGGGTTTTATGAAATACTAATTTTGGAATCACAACCTGGTTCTTGACCCACACTATTGATGTATCTTTAGACATGTCACTTGCTTTCTCCGAGTTTCAAGTTTTCCATTTGTAAAATAAGGGAGTTGGGACACCCTTGGGGCTGCGTCAGAGAGATTTCAGGACAGATTAATTACTGGAACTAGAGCTGAAGGGAGAGTCTTATATACTAGACCATATCAGGAAACAGAGGTTGTACTGCCTGGTTTAAGTTTGTCATTCAAAGGAATGGCAAGAGTGTAAATAACAAGATACTATAAATATAAATCATTTAATTTAACATTGCATTAAGTGCCTGGTAGGTTAGGACAACAACATACAAAATGTTCTCATGTTTGAAGATGATCCTGTTGATGCTATCTAAATGTCTGATCAGGGTTAAAAAGGCATTCCCATCATGGAACACTAAAGAACAGATTGTAGGTTCCTTCCTTTATTCAACAACAGGCAGCTACATCTCAGCTTTCACCAGCACTCCCTGGGAATGGCCCACATCATTTCAAACTAAGTAGAAAAGACATAAAAAGCATCTAGCTCTATCACTCCACTATAGGAGCCTCTCACCTAGTCCATATTTAGGAATTAAAGGAGGTGTGTTGGCACCCCAACATTAATGACTTGTCATATAAGTAAATTGGCTAAAGAAATAACAGTGGAGAAGACATCTTTGTTACCTGGAGAACCAGTCCCTTTTATGGCTTCATAAAGATGACAGAATAAAGTAGAAAAAGAGTTTGTCTCAGAGTCAGAAGATATGAGTTCAGCTGTTAGTTCAAACACCATCAATAAGCTTTGCTAAGAACCTTCTAGGTCAGGGCTACCCAACCTTAAAAGTTTTTATTGAAGAAATAGACAATATATTTTGATTTGTCATTTTAGTGCAAGCTCTGCAGTGGGTGGGCTTTATTTACTAAAGCATTTAGTAAACCCACAGGTGGTAGCATAAAATTGCTGTGGATTCATTTTGGACAGCTCTGTTCTAGGTGATAGGCAATGAACTAAGTGCTACGGATACAAGTCCAAAGAATGAATCATCCTTACTCACAAGCAAGTTACATTTTTCTTACATTTAATTTTTAATTTATTTTTTACTTACAAGTAAATAAAAATTTTAAACATTCATTTAAAATTATTTTGAGGGGCAGCTAGATGGTGCAGTGGATAGAGGACTGGTCCTAGAATCAGGAGGACCTGAGTTCAAATTTGACCTCAGACATTTAATAATTTCCTAGCTGTATGACCTTGGGCAAGTCACTTAGCCCTATTGCCTTGCCAAAAAAAGGGAACAAAAAAAAATTGTTTTGAATTCCATATTCCTCTTTCCTACTCTTCCCACCTCCAGAGAAGGCAATTTAATATTGATTATATATGTGTAGTCATGTTGAAAAAGAAAATGCGGATCAAAAAACCCAAGTTAAAGTAAAAAAAGTATGATTCAATCTGCATTCAGGAGTTTACATTCTAATGACACCAAGCACATATAAAAATATAAACAGCATAAATAAAGGGAATAAATACAAATACACACAAAATAGTTAACTGAAGAAGTAGAGGGTAATACTTGAGTCTTAAAGGAAGAGTGATTCTATGAGCAAGGGCATTCCAGGTATGAGGCACAGAGAAAGAATAGGCACCAATTTATATAAAGAGCAGAAATGTGAGTTTGGCTGGACTGCTAAGTGTGGAAGGAGAGTAATATCCAGTGAGAATGGAAAGGTAAACTGGGGCTGGATTGGGCTGGCCATTAAAAGCTAAAAAGAATGATTTTTATTTGACCTCAGAGGTAACAGAAAGTCATTTTAGTCAACAGAAGAGAAATCAAACTCCAGAATTTGCCTTTAAGGAAAATTACTTTGACTTCAGGGTATATAGTCTGGACTAGAATGATAAGAGACTTAAGTCAAAGAGACCAATTAGAAAGCTGTGGCAACAATCTAGGCTAGAAGTGATTAGGGTCTGAACTAAGGTGGTAACTTAACTAGCTTTATGAGTAGAGAAAAGGGGTCAGATGAAAGACTGTAGAGATAGAGATAACAAAATGTGGCAACATGAGATAAGGAGTCCAGGTTAATGCTGACGTGGATTACTGTGGTAGAATCCAGGGCTGTCCAGCCTTACTCTTAGAAGTTTTTATTGAAACAATAGACAATATATTTTGATTTGTCATTTTAGTGAGAGCTCTGTGGTAGCTCAGCTTCATTTGCTAAAACATTTAGTAAACCCAAAGGGGCCACATAAAATCGCCCTGGCCTCATTTTGGACAATCCTGTGATTGACTATAAGAATTAGTCAAGTAGATGGGAGATATGAATACAGATAGAACAAACAAGAAAGCTGTATAAGAAAAGCCCAAAGAACAGAGTAGAGAATAATCCACTAAGTCAAATGAAGCAGCCAGATTGAGAAAGATGATGAGGATTGAGGTTTTGCAATTAATAGATTGTTGGTAACTTTAGAGAGGATTGGTTAAGTGATAAGATAGGAAGCCAGATGGCAAAAGAGGAGGCAATGAATACAGCCCTCTTTTGTAAGGACTTTGACTGAAAAAGGGAAGAAAGATATGGGACTGTAGCTTGAAGGGATGTTGAGGGATAGAGAAAGATTTTTAAGAGGGGGGGGAGATAAGTAGATAAGAGCAGAAGGGAAGAAAAAGGACCTCATGCCAAATGGCCTCAAATTTCTGATTCAAGTAAGATCTTCAGCCAAGAGAAGGGATAAGGAATGTGGATGGCTTGAGAAGGGAATAGAAGATTTGGAATCGTTTTTGTAGGGAGTGAGAATTACAGAGAAAAAAATGGATTGCTTAGATGCTGCAGGAAACTGGCTGAGAGAGATAACATGAATTTGCAACACACCCAGTTAGTATGGCTATAAGGTGTCCTCTAGCTGTGTTCAGTTGCTTGTGAGTAACAACGGAAGAAACAGATGGCAGGGATAATCCAGAGCAGAAGTTTCACAAGAAAGGAGTAACAGAAAGGACAGTGTAGAGCTGAAATAACTAGCTTCTGGGTTGATACTGGAGAGATAGGAAAAGTGAAGTAAGAGCAAGAAAAATATTTACCTGAGAAAATACATGAGGTAGAGATAATATATGAGGTATCAATGAAGGCAAAGAAGTGGTTTAAGAGGATTAAAATACAAGAAAAGGTAGAATGATAGAAGGTCATGGATAATGATGAGCATCCCTATGTATAACTGCAATGAAATGAAAGTTATGGAAACTTAAGAAGACTAAGGAATTGGCAGGTTAAGATTTCGAAAGAGCATCTATTATCCATGTTAATATTAAAGTCTGCTAGTAAATGGATAGGAGTCAGGAAATAGAGAAAATTGCTAAGTCAGCTGCTAACTTCTTTGAGAAAAGAAAAAATGACTTAGGGAAAGGGGAAAAACTGGCTGGAAAACTCAGATTGAATGGATTTCAAATGAGGAAAGTTTGCTGAAAGTTGGACATGCCTTCATCTTTAAGCCTCAGTTTCCTTATCTGTAAAATGGGAATAATACTATCAACAGTATCTCACAAGATTATTATGAGTAAAGAATCTCACAAACCTTAAACTCCGTGAGTAATGGATATTATTATGATGCCAACAGTAGGATCAACAAAAAGTATCCAAGATGGTACTCTGCAAATATATCTTCTGTGCTCAGCCTGACCCACCTTCAAGAGGCATATGATAAACTATCTTAGGAAATAGGGTTCTTTCAACCAGTATCCAAAGTATTTTCTTCACTTGTCATCTTATAAATTCTATTTGACATTGTCCCTTTGTTTGCAATACTTTTGACAAATTTACTTACACAACTGTCTGGAGGGAAAAGGCCAAATTCTTCTTCATAGGTTTCTAGAGGATCAAGGGTTCTCAAGATTTTCCATTCTTGATCTATCTTTCAGAATTGTCACTTTCACCTGAATTGCTTTCCAATTTGTCCATTTTAGTTATTTTCTAGGATTATTTCTTTTGTGTTTTCACTTTACCTTGTCATTCCATCCATTTCTTGAGTAATTTAATTTCTTTTTTATTTGGGAATAATTTTAAAATTCTAAGTTCTAAGAAAAAAATCCATTTAAACAAATAAGCTCCAAAATAATCCTAAATTAAACCATAAATTCCAAATTACCCACGATATTTTTTAAAGTATATATCAACAAAACAACAAATATGTCTCATTTACTTTCTTCTGATCTTTTTCTGTGTGTATCCAGAGTTTCTGCTATAAATTTTTTTATATCATCACATCAGTCTGCACAATGATGTTTTTAATTTTATTTCCTTCTGTTGAAGAATTTCTGGTTTTGTTTTTAATGATATCTTTTCCTTTAAAGGTTGCTGATTGATCCTTTTAATTTTTTTAAATGTCTTTTCATTGGGTTAGAATTCCTCTGGTTGAGACTTCTATTGTTAATTTTTGAGGTGTAGGAGAAATTGAGGAAGTGAGTTCTTTTGAGCTCTCATCTTCCAGGAACCAAAGAAGAACTTATTGCTTTCAAGTGCTCTGGATAGTCTCTACCTCAATCAGCTGATAAATCACAAGTGTTTTAATTTTGCTGCACTGGAGATGTCCCTGGCACACTGTAATGTACAGGATTTCTTTTCTGCTCTTTGTTAATCTAATCCTTCCTGAAGGAAGGAATCCAAGTTGGGTTTGAGGTACTCAGAGTAAATGAAGAAGAAAGGGATAACAGGTGAAGAAAACAGGAACAAGACATGTGGATAGGGAAGATGGGGGGGGGGGAGAAAACATCTAGAGGTGGTGCTACGAGGGAGACACAGATGCGATAAACTGCTCTACATTTTCTTCATCATTCTTCAAAAAGGGCTTCAATGACTCAAATGTAGATAGATAATCTCTATGAATTGTGCAGTGCCAGTGAAACAGAGCCCTGGTCTATAGCTCCCAGGCTCAGGTTCTGAGGTGATTACACCTGATCAAAACCTCAAAACAGGCCCTCATTGTGCAGCACAAACAAGGAAGGCCTCCATTTCTTCTAGGAAGTGTATCAGTTTCTTTGTCCCCATTAACAATCCAATATGATGCTGAGCAAGAGGAGTTCCCAGATTAGCTTCAGTGTCAACTCGTGGGCATTCCCTGTTCTTTCTTTACCTCCTTCAAAAGTTCATCTATAATCCTAATTTCCAGTATTGCCTAGAGGAGCTGAGTCCAAAGGTAGAAATCAAAGAAGTTTGATTGCAAAGAACATGCAAGCATGTTTCCAGACCTTTCCCAATGTATTAATCAGTTTTGCTAAATTTTTTCCCTCTTCTTTTTTGTCTTATATATTATCTTTTTTTAGTTAAAATAATTCTCTTGGGGAGGCTGAGAGGAAGGGATATTGGGGAGTATTTTGTTAATGTACAAATATATCAATAAAAACTTATTTAAACAAAGAGAATGTATGATATATACTATTTTCAGAGAAAGCACACTGAGACTCAGGGCGTTCATATTCTTTCTAACACAAGTATATTTGACTTGAGTCAAAGCTAAATAACTATGATAACTGACTCTTGTGACCTGAAATTAGTCTATAAATCTTTCAAAAAGGATACATTATAATCTTTACCTATTTTCTGTAGTTTTGTAACAACAAAACTTCTGTGTCCCATAATCAATCTATGAGTCACCTAGGGATTGGGTAAACAATGTGTTCAAGAAATATCTAGGACTAAAACAGCTTCTATGAACTGCAGCATACCATTAGCTTATAGCTCAAGCAAACAAGAGGTCCTGAACATTCAGTCAATCCAAAACCAACACTGACTCAAGGTCTTCTAGGACCAAAAAAAGTCACCAATAAAGTGTTGGGCAATTCCCAAGCCCCACTAGTCTGTACAGGATCTGAGGACAAGCTCCAGTCTCTTTTAATTGACAGTGTCCAACATCAAAATGGAGCAAAAGAAAAGACTTATTCTGCAGCAACAGTCTTACGCTGTGGGATCAGACCTCATTCTAAATCATTTCCATGTACCTGCCCTTAGCTCGCCATGGTCAAAAAATCATCCTCTCTATGACCAAACTTCTGATAATGAGCCACTCTATATTTAGAAAATAGTTCCCTGATAGGTCTTTGCTTAAATTCTTTCTAGCTTGACTGGACCTGCCAAAGAGTTTGAGCTTCATTGGAACAGCGCTGAGGAATCCCTAAGCTTCAACAAGTTAAAAGGAGGAAACAGAGTAGAAACTGTGTGGAGGACTGCACAATTCCTAAATCAATGAGAGCACAGACCTAAAGATTCTATACAATAAAATATTTTGGCAAGTTACCCAAAACAAGCAGGTACCAACTCCTTATTTTCTCCTACTAGCATGCACATCAACTCATTTGCTCCCGTCTTTCCCAACCACAACCACCTGCTCTCTCCATCTTGTCTTTGTGATAAAGTGGCTAGACTGCTGAATCTGAGAATTCAGAATCAAAAGCTGACTTTGCTACTTAAAAGCCTATGTAATTCCAGATAAGCTGATTTACCTTTCTGGGCCTCATTAGTAAAATCAGGGTTCAGACCTCAAGGTTCTATTTGGTATTAAGTTTATGATTCTAAGATCCCTTTCCTTTCATTTCTTGGCCTCTCAGTCATCATCATGCTCGCTTTTAGTAATATTCAGCTTCACAGAGAAGACTAGTATTCCTTTACCTTTCTGAAATAGAGAACAGAGCTCCAATAGCATCAGCCTTAACTCCTGGCATTGAGTGTTTCTGAATGGAAATGGGATGACAGTGATTGTGAACTACTGAAGTGGAAGACACATATGCAGGGTGGAGAGCAGTGACCCATAGATGAAGCAAAAAGCCCGAGATGGCAGGCAGGTGACAGGATCTGAAGCCATAGGTAGATCTCACACACTTATCTATCATTAGCAGGCATCGGGGCAAGTTACTCCCCCACCTTCTCTAGGCTTCTGATTCCTCTGTGAAATGAGGGAGGTGCACCAGATGATCTCAAAAGTTTCCTACAAGTTATTAATTCTTATTAAGTTAAAACTCCCAGTTATGTGGACTGAATCTTAATCCTGTCTCTGCCACTACATCTGTGCAGGTCCAGGCAATTTGCTTCTTCCTTCTAGACTTCAATTTCCCCTTTGGATAACATGGTGGCTGGATCATGTCACAGATGGAGAGAAACTTGGATAGGATCATCTCTAGGGTCTATTCTAATTCTAAAATCCTATGATTCAAAGACATTTATTTTACTTCCCAACCTTTAGTTTTTTCATTTGTAAAATGGGTTATGTAAGGACTAAGCATCTTTTAATAATCAACTGGAACATAATTGAGCGACTGAGAGCACACAAAATCCATCTTATTCAGCATGACAAAATCTAGCCTCAAAAAGGCATGAAGCCATACTCAAAAAAAAGACTGATTAACTGTCAAGTATCAAATATCTCAAATGACACTTCTGTTTACCTTTAGCCGCTGATTGAAAGCATCAAACAGTAGTTTGATTCCATCCTGAGTCAGGTTAAGGATGAGGTCATGACTAAGAGGGGCCTGTAAGACAAAGGGAAAACAAAATGAGGATTCCACTCACCCAAATAGGATTTATAAAGCACCTACTGTGTGTTATACTCTCCCCAAAGGAGCTGAGGGAAATAGAAATTGTTCTATTTATATGAAATATTTTTTGTTTTCAACTAGAACTTATTTCTACAACACTAGCTGATGAGATTTATTTACTTGATTTTCATAAAAGAATATCCCATTTTGTCCAACTTATGCAGAAATGATACATTTTTTATTGTCTGATTTTACTGCTTTTGGTCAAATGTTAGGAGCAAAGAAGCCATATGGAGAACTCATTGTTGCCAATGAAAAATGAAAAAAACTTCTCCAAAGTTACCAATGATCTTTTAATTGTCAAATCTAATTTTTTTTTTTCTAAATCTTCAACACTCTTGATCTCTATGCAGATTTCTCCTGGATACTGCCTCTTCTCAAAGTTTCATGATTCTCCCCTGGTTTCCTTCTACCCATCAGACTCTTCCTTCTCTATTCCCTTTGCTGAGGGAATAGGTCACACCCATGGATGTCCCACAAGGGTCTGTTTTAGGTTTCTTTCTCTCACTATAGTATTTCACTTGATGATGTCACCAATTCCATGGATTCAATTATCATCTCAAGACTGATAACTCTCACATCACTGAACCCAGTATCCTTCCCCCTAAATACTCCCCTCTTTCAAACTTCCCTAAGCCATTATCCTCTCAGTCACAAAACCTTGATATCCTGACCTTCTTACTTCCTCTCATTCCCCATATTCAAAGAGCTGTCAAACATTGCCAATTCTATCAAGTATGTATGTCTCCTTCTTTCCTCTCACATTGCCACTACCCTGATGCAGGCCCTTATCACTTTAGACCTCAACTATTCAAAGGCTTTCTGGTTGCTCTCCCTACCTCAAGACTCTTCCCAATTACAGTGCACCCTCTCCTCAGTTGCCAAAATGATCTACCTAAACTACACCACCTGCTTCTCATAATCAAAAAACTCCAGAGGTATCTTATTAATTTTAAGATCAAAAACAAAATCCTGTTTGATTTTTTTCCGAAGCCCTCCTTACTTTTTCCATAACAAGGGTCACTAACAGTGCCTCAAGTTTTCAAAGGAGAAAGAAATCATTTCTAATTTGAGAGATAGGAGGAAGGCAGAAACAAAAATTTTCATGAAGCTATCAGAACTTGATTCCCAGTCTTGGTAAAATGAGGATATTACTTATACTACATGCCTCACAGGGCTGTGGTGCAGATGGAATCACAAGAAAAACACTGAAAGGAACTATAGATATGTGAGCTATTGTGAAATGCTAGCAATGACAAGAGATTTGGGGTTAGAAGTGGGAGAGATTTCTAGGGGTATATATGACCAAAAAATACAGAAATGAGGATTCATTTTCAGAACAGCAAGTAGTCTACTTATCCAGAATACATATGTGAAAAGAATTGGAGAAAAGGATTAAAAGACAGTCTGTGGAGGTCCTTGAATAACGGGATTGAGCATAACCTTAAGCTATAGGTAATGGAAACTCTTGGAGATGACATGATCACAACTCTGTATTAGGGAAAAGTGAATAGTGTGGCACAGGAGGAAGAACACTGGATATGAAATCAGAAGACCTTAAATTTCCTCCTTTGGAAGATGAGCAAATTCAACTAGAGGGTTTCTAAAGTCCTGGTCTAGTTTTAAGGTCTATGATCAGGGGCGGCTAGGTGGCGCAGTGGATAGAGCACCGGCCCTGGAGTCAGGAATACCTGAGTTCAAATGCGGCCTCAGACACTTAATAACTGCCTAGCCCTGTGGCCTTAGGCAAGCCACTTAACCCCACTGCCTTGCAAAAAAAAAAAAAAACTAAAAGCAAATAAATAAAGTCTATGATCCTCCCACTGGATCTGGTCCTACTGGTAGGGAAGACAATACCTTTCTGAGTCTCACCAATAAAATGAAGGAATTAGGTGACTTCCTAAGACTTCTGATAGCTTTAAATATATCATCCTTAAATTAATCTGTAGCACACCTAGAATGAATCAGAACAAGGAGAGATTGGAGGCAGTAAGACCAGTTAGCAAGCTCTTATGAGTGTAACCATTTACCACAATTCAGATCCTGCCTCTGTCACTTTGGACCTCAGATTCCTCATCTGTCAAATGAGGGGGTTGGGTTGGATGTCCTCTATAATGTCTTCAAACTTTAAATCTATGATTGAGGAATGCCTCACTCCCAGTAGGAAGAAACCTGTTTCAGGACCTACAAGGAAGCTCTTTGATAGTCATTCTTTCCTCCCTACATTCACAAAGATTAATTTAATGGCCAGAATAAACACCTTAAATCCATGATTCCTTGAGGCTAATGTTATTGAGTAGCTATAGTCACTTAAAGAAGTCATAGCTTCCAGACTCCCACCAACCCAATGCAATTGTTAGATTAGTTAAAACCCTGAGCTAAAATGGATTAAAGGGTCAGAACCTACATGGCAACTCTACTGTGAAACCGAGGAGGGAAATCCCTCTTGCTTCAGAAAGGGGCTATTAAAAGAAAAAAAAAACCTCATGATAGCAGATAATCTTGTCTCTCTATTCTCATCAGAAAGAAAGGTGGCTTACAGACTGTCATGATGATCAATAGGGTTTCCCCAAGGTAAAATGGCAGTGTCTAGAAGCATAACAACTTCTAAAGCTCCAGGTGATAGTGGAGTCATATCACCTAACATAACTCTCTCCTTCAAAATAGGATTTAATTTTACAAACATCAAAGTTATTCAGCATCACAATAGAGGACTTCCTAGGATCAAAGGTCTAAATGACTGTTTTTCAAGACCCATTATGCAGTGCTGTTTAAAACAAGTATATCTACCACCTGAAGTTTGGATTCTGATACATGTAAAAGGAACCAAAGGATTCAGAGATGGAAATAAATTTAGACATTAACTATCAAGTCTAGAAGGTCTTTAGAAAGAAAGTTACTACCTGTCGATTTACCTTTTCTTTCTTTAGGTTTTTGCAAGGCAATGGAGTTAAGTGGCTTGCCCAAGGCCATACAGCTAGGTAGTTATTAAGTGTCTGAGGCCGCATTTGAACTCAGTTCCTCCTGACTCCAGGGCCGGTGCTCTATCCACTGCGCCACCTAGCTGCCCCATCAATTTACTTTTACAGGTGGAGAAACTAGGTCTTGAATAAAGTGATTTTTCAAACAAATGTAGTAAGTACGTAACAAGGTCATATTTAAAACTAGGGATCTCTCTACATAATACTCTGATGCTTTGGGGGCTCTGAACAGAGGGCAGAACACTCCCCACTGAACTGCCTAAGCCTCTAGCCCTTTCCATGAATCCACCTGCCATCTCTCAGCTACCCAGAAAAATAAAGGGAGAGCATCAGAATACAGACCTGGACTCTCTGGGGTATTCTCCATAAAAATGGATAAAAAGAGCACTACATAATAAAACCAGAATACATAATTTTAAAAAGTTTCCACTTAAATTTATAATTTTTGTTTTAAGTTACTAGTTTAATAATAATAATAATAATAATATAGTATATATTATTCTGTCTTTTAGAATTTGTTGACTTTTATAAGCTAGGATGAAATTAAAAAGAATGTTAATTCTCTGCTTATGTTATAGATTTCTTTTCACATAACTAGTAAGTCCAATTTATTAACAAGTTCAGATTGAGTAACTATTAATCTTTTTTATATGATTTGTCATTCTGATGGAGTGTTGACATCTACTATATATATACTATATACTATATACTTGTGAATTTAGCAGTTGAATTGTTTGATTTGAATAAATTGAAAGTTACATTAAAAAAATCATGAGCATGTCTAGGCCAAACCTTATAATGTAAAAGAAACCTCCTGAAAGGTTTAGAGAAACCATTTCTTAATTTTCCAATATGTTTTTATACATGTCTGAAGTGATGGAGGCAGCTAGGTGGCATAGTGGATAAAGCACCGGCCCTGGAGTCAGGAGTACCTGGGTTCAAATCCGGTCTCAGACACTTAATAATTACCTGTGGCCTTGGGCAAGCCACTTCACCCCACTGCCTTGCAAAAACCTAAAACAAACAAACAAACAAAAAAACTAAAGTGATTAAGTTCTGGACAAAATAATGACATAGCAAATATTTCCTTTTTGTAAGGGTCAATAACTTTGTTTTTTGGGGGGGTTTTTTTAGGTTTTTGCAAGGCAAATGGGGTGAAGTGGCTTGCCCAAGCCCACAGGTAATTATTAAGTGTCTGAGACTGGATTTGAACCCAGGTACTCTTGACTCCAGGGACGATGCTTTATCCACTATGCCACCTAGCCGCCCTAGGGTCAATAACTTTGGCAACTGACTTTTTACCTAAAGAATATAATCAAGTTCCTTAATTTTGAGGTACATATTCCTTACACACATCTGAAAGCTTATCAATGACACTATTTTTGGACTGGTCCTGATATGTCCAGTAATTGGCTCCTTCCACCAAGGCAGCTCTTACCCTGTTTGTCCAGGGCAGCTAGGGTGGTACAGTGGATAGTGCACTGACCTCAGAGTCAGGAGGATGGAAGGAGTTCAAATCCAGCCTCGGGCATTTGACACTAAATAGGTGTGTGATTCTGGGCAGGTCACTTAATCTTGATTGCCTGAATCCAGGGCCATTTCCAGTCTCCCTGATTCATATCTGGCTACTGCACCCAGATGATATCTGTGAGGTGATGCTATGACAAGCACATGAATTGAATTTGAGTGAGGGGAACTGTGCTAAGTCACTGGTCTCACTTTCTCCTCCAGAGCCAAAATCATAAAATTTGAAGTTATAATTATATAAAATAAAGTAATTGGTTCCAGCCCCATGTAAATATACAGTTAGATCTATCCTCTACCTATAATCTATGGTAATGTACTTTAAAGTAGAAAAGCAAAATGAATGTAATGAATGTAAAGTGCTAAATATTTTGAACTTTTTTTGGTTGGATAAAAGAATAACAACCATTTTGGCAGTCGGTTGCTTTGTAATACACTAATAAGAAAACTTGGAGAGAGAAAAGACATCCAACAGCTAATCATATGAGGAAGAATTTTAACAAGAAGTGGCACCTATGTCGTATCTTGAAGGGGTTAGAAAGGGAAGGGAATGAGCAGTGATTAGGTGCCTACTGTGTGCCTGGCACTTTACAAATACCATCCATTTAATCCATATTGGAACTCTGGAAGATTGGTGCTATTCTGACCCACATTTTTTAAGTTTAGGAGACACTTCTTTCATACCAGAGTCCCACAGCTACCAAGTCCCTGTGGCTGGGTTTCCAGTGCTCTATCTGTATTGAGGCATGAAAGAGAGTCCATGCCAAGGCCGAGGGGAGCTGGACATAAATTTTTTTTTGGGGGGGGCAACAAGAAGGCTGACTTCCTCAGAATGCAGTATATGTGAGAAGTCATGTGAAATCAATCTGGAAAGGGAGGCTGGAACATGAAACTTAGGCATGGTTAAGTTCTGAATAAAGCTTAATGCCTCCCTAGCTTAGCTTGCTAGTATCATTTTTATCTGAGAAGATAAAAATAACTAATTTTTAAACATTCACACTTAGATCCCAGAGGTATTAGTAATATCGTGACCTTTTTTTAAAAATCAACTCAATTGTGAGAAAAACAAACATTCTCTTCAATGAAGAAGAGAAACTCTTAAGAACAAGGAATCAGGAAAGCGAAAGCCCAAGAAAGCATCACAGATGCGATCAAACTGAATGTAATGAAAATTCTGACCACATCTAAAATAATGGGTTCCATTCTGGTTATTGCATTTTAAAAGGGACACTGAATGATAAGACACATGGTGGGAAAAAATATATTACCAACAAATGACAGAAAAGGAATAACTGGGGATGTGTGGGTCTAGAAAAGCAGTTGTGACTGTCAGTGAGAATGAAGAATAAAGAGATATACTTAATGGTATATGTGGTAAAGGAAGCAGAGGAAAACATTCTGCCTATTGGGCAGGTACTTTCCTGAATATGTTGAGATCTGCCCAGGTAAAAAGGAACCCCCCCCACAATGATAAGATCAAGTGATTGTTTAAATATCAAAGTACTGACAATGTAGACCATGACTGAAGTAGGGAGGGAGGCTCAAAACAACATAGCCTAAGGATCAGATTATTTTTAAGGATCAACTAAAACCCAGGGGATTTTTAGAATGAAGAGAAGATCAACAGCGTACATGACCAGGGTCTTTAAATATCTTAGTGGCAAGTCGCACTGAAAAGGGAATAGAAGGAGTCTCCAGAGTTAAAAATGAAGTATGACTGCTTATGAGGAGCCAGATTTCAGTTAAGAGTTTTCTATCAGGGCGGCTGGGTGGCACAGTGGATAAAGCACCGGCCTTGGAGTCAGGAGTCCCTGGGTTCAAATCCGGTCTCAGACACTTAATAATTACCTAGCTGTGTGGCCTTGGGCAAGCCACTTAACCCCATCTGCCTTGCAAAAACCTAAAAAAAAAAAAGTTTTCTTATCATCTGGAGCTCTCCCCCAACAAGACAAGTAAGTTGGCCCAAAAAATAATAAATACTTAAGTCACTGGAGCTGCTCAGGTAAAGGCAAATTGACCCTTTTCACTTCAAAATCTAGTCAATTTTCTATAGATAACCTGACAACAATACTGTTTCTAGTAAATGACTAAACATGCTGTCCTGAAGTTATAGCATGTACAGTTAATGTTTCTTTGTTATTAAAGTATTAAGTAGATTTAAAAATTTAACTAATCTGAAGGTCTGTAGCTTATTTTAATTAACTAACTACACTGTAATGAGTCAAAAAATAAAGCAGTCCATCTTTATTTTTAATGTCCAGTTATCTGCATCAAAGTGACCTGCATCTGCAGATCAAATTGATGAGTATTTAGAAGTCAGACATTTACACACTAGATTAAAGGTAATCTGATCAAGACAGAGTGATGACCTCTTACTCTGGAAGCCAAAAATTATTTTCATAGCATGTATGACACATTCAGTATCAATGAACTGTAATTCTTTAACATTGTTTCTAAGCCACTCTCCACTTTTTTTCCTGGTAGGAAACAGACCACTGCAAGATGAATATTTCTAAAGTATGTTTCTATCCCTTCATGTAATTACGGGACATGAACCTATGATGGTTTACCACAGTCTATCAAAACTTATTAGTCTAACAGTTAAACTCCATAATCCGGGAGGCTAGGTGGCGCAATGGATAGAGCACCGGCCCCGGAGTCAGGAGTACCCGAGTTCAAATCCAGCCTCAGACACAACAATTACCTAGCTATGTGGCCTTGGGCAAACCACTTAACCCCATTGCCTTGCAAAATAAAACAAACAAACAAAAAAACCCATTAAAAAAAACCCCTCCATAATCCAACCTCATCTTCCACTACTGCCCAACATAAATCTTCCATATTTTGGCTGGTCTCTTCACTGCCCTCACACATACCTAAGCTCTGCCTCTAAGGTTTTGATATCCTCTTTACTTAAAGTGCCTTTTCACTATCCCATCTATTTACATAGGCATGCTTTGCCTAATACTGTTGAATATCATGCTAGAAAGGAGTTTATAGGTGAAGAAACTGAGTTTAGAGATGTGAAGTGACTTTTGATCTAACAAAAAAAAAGCATTTAGAAGGCAGAAAGTTCTGCGGGAACACAAATGACAAAAATGTCTTGAGCAAAGTGGGCATTGGAGAAACCAAAGATGAAGCTACACTACAGCCTGGCTATAATGTCATCTCCTTATTCCAACAGATGATTATAAACTTTGTAGTAAATGCAAGTAAAAATCAATTAACTCACTTTACAACTATTTAGTTTTAGGTAAGTTAATTTTAGCATACAAAAATTGTCAAAAACAAATTTTCAGTCATTTAATGGGTTTTCATTAGCATTCTGTGTCCATTTATTCACATATACACACATACATAATTACACATATTTATTTATTTTTAGATGGTCATTTTCATTTTTACATTGTCTATTCTTCTGGTTCTACCTTTTTTTTCATTTGGTTTTACTGTCTAAAGGACATTACAAAAGCATGCTACCTAAGGATCACCGGGGCCCACTTGTACTTTCTTTGATATGATCTCAGATCATATAACCATCTCTTTTGTATAGTTTGACCAAATGATTCTGATTCTTTTATGACTTCATGATACCAACTTAAGCTTCCTATTGGTCCAAATGTAGGTAGGAGCTAGGTTTCCTAACTCTTTGAAATTAGGCCACAATAACATACAATTCAGTACTGAGCACAATGTAGATCCCCTAATAAATGCTGGATAAATATTTTTGCCCAGTCCTGCCTATGACCACACATTGATGAAACAGCTGGCTTGGGTGAGAAGCATAGCTTGTGGCTAAGGAACATTTTCTGTGTGTGAAGGAAGCTTGGGCAATGTGAGGATCAGATTTATGTTCTTGGCGGAAATACTCAGTTCTAACCAGTCTAGACAGGCCCCACAAAAGTAGCCATAGAATGTTCTTTCATGACTTCCCTGTCTCTACTTCCAATTAGTGTTCTGCAATTTGGGTTCTAAAGCTCTTGGGGAGAAAATGAATTGAAAACATCAAATCTTGGTCCTGAAGTGTCCAATAGATCACATTTAGTCAATCTTTCAATCTTTAGGAACCTTTCCCCCCCCCCCATTTATTGAAAGAAAAAGTTCTCATGTACTCTCTGCAAGGTGTTTATTGGGGGATATCAAGTTAACTAAGACCAAGTTCCTGGACTTGAGATGTTTACCTGGATCTAAAAATTAATTTTTAATTAAAATGAATATTAATAACAAAGTTTTTGAAATAAAACAGTATAATAGTGCAAAGTACTCCAGGAATCCAAAGGATAGGTCTTCATTATAAGCACATAAAAATTCATTTTTAAAAGGAGATTCTGCAAGAAGAAACCTAACTAAAGAACACCCCCCCCCAAGAAAAAAAGAAAAAGAAAACTAATCCACACTTACTCTTCAGAAAAAGTTTCCTTAATTCTAAGCTAAATCTCTTCTTACTCTGTTCTCTGAGGATACTGGTCTTAGTTAAATAAAAAAATAACCAATATTTTATCACCTTCAATTTCTAGTGTGGTTGAAATATCAAAAGCTTATAGTGATTCAAAGAAAAAAATGGGATAACAACATTCCTGTGGGTTTGTTCTCTCTTTTTTTCTCTGAGAGAACTCTTGTCATTTTTAAATGTTACAACATCTTTGTGGAAGGGATGAGCCATACTTCCCTAAAAGGCCAGGGTGAGGTCACTGCTCAGATAGCTAAAAACCTGTATTATAAAAGATAGGGAAGAAATTCTAACACAGCCAGCTCTTGTTTGATACTTCTATACTTGGAGAAAGCTGGTGGAAAATAAAACCCCTTAGAAAATCAAAGAAACAGTCATGTTGGCCACCTCCCCAAACTCATGAGCATTTTGGCTGTCTAAATGCTAAGGCTGCTGAAATGTCAGAAGATAAATCTAGCAGGCACAAAAACAAGTTCATTAGTCAGTACAATTCCAAACCTGGTACTAATAATTCATCAAGACAAAAAATTTTAATGTTAAAGGAAATATATTTTGAGGTTGCTTTTTTCCTAAAACAGCAATCATTTGATGAAATTACTGGTTACTCTGGTTTCTCCTCTTCATGTGGTAATAACACATTGAGTATTGTATGTATAGTGGTTAAGGCCACAATCCATGTGTTGTAGCAGTATCACATGATGCATCATATCCTGTCATGACTCACTTTTGAATGAAGGCATTTTCACAAAACAAACTAGTCATCACTCACCTGTTCACTGTAGAGAACCTGGACGTTTTTAATGATACGACAGTATTTCTGAAGAATTGCTACAGCCTGAGCCAATGGCATTCCTGAAACAGAAGAATGTTACCAGTTTAGTCACAGATATGACAAACTCAAAACAATAGCAACAATGGGTAAAAGAGCACTAACATTGTATATAGTAAAAAGAATAGAAGAGTCTGGGAGTCAGGAGACATGGGTGCTGGTCCCAGCATAACCACCAAATAGTTTGTGATTCTAGGCAAATCACTTCTTTCTGGATCACAATTTGTGCGTTCTTTATTTGTAAAGTGAGGAGATCAGAATAGATGAGCTCTAAGATCTAGCATCCTATAATTTTAACTATAGTACATAACCATAAAAATATAGCTATACTAACAAAGCTATTTTACAAATTATTTCAGTTAGCAACCAACCACTGAAATGTTTGCTATTCTTTCATTAGGCTAAAAAAGGTTCAAAATATTTAGCACTTTACATTCATTTTGTTTTTCTACTTTAAAGTACATTACCACAGATTATAGGTAGAGGATAGATCTAACTGTATATTCACATGGGGTTGGAACTGATTATTTTATATAATTATAACTTCAAATTTTGTGATTTTTGAATACCTGTGATCACCTGAGAGTATTCAATATTTATATTAAGCAAGACCTGACTGTACACCCAGTTTAAAAAACTCAAAATTCCCATAACAATTTTTCAAAAGGTTTAATACTCAAGTACATTAAAAATGTTGAGGTAAGCAGGACTGGATTTTTTATACTACTTTTTTCAGAAAAGGTTTTAATATACTATATTCTTAGAAGGCAAGAACACAGCATATTCTTTCTGTCCCATCCATCTTGTTTCAGTTAAGTGAAAAATTTCTGTAACAAAACAGGAGTTGCCAGTTTTTTTAAAAAACAAAAACAATTAAACAACATTTAGGCAAAATATAAATATTTTTAAGGCAGAAAAGAAACAGGAAAGCAAAACCAAACAAAATCATAACTGTAACTCTAAAGTACACTATCTGTCAAGTCTGGCCTTTCTCATTGTAGGGTATGAAGACAAGAGCTTCCTTTTCTTATTTTTAAAAGACCTCATGAATACATACTGTCCAAATGAAAACAATGGTTTGGTGACAAAATATGTGAGTAATGATGAATTGAGAAATCACAAGGTCCTAGGTTCATTCTACTTAATGACCATGAATAAGTACCTTTTTAATCACCTGTGGTCTCAGTTCCCTCAATTTCTGAAATATGAGTGTCACCTTTGACTCAAATATGCAGAATGTTAAAATATTAGAGGACTGTCTTTTTCAACTCCCCCCCCCCATTTTACAGAAGAGAAAATTGAGGTCCCAAGAAAGTATATATATCCAAGGTCACATAGCTTATAAATGACAGAGCCAGAAGCTAAACCTAGACCTTCTTGACTTATCACTAAACTACATTGCTATTTCACAGTATTAAAAACAGGAATATACTGGGGACAAATAAGATCAACCCTACTGTTTTAATCATGCATCATGTACTAGCCTGAAAGGGGTCATTCTTCTAAGAAAATAATGATCCTCCCACAAATGAAGATAATTTCTTTAATCAATCCTTCAGTCACCATAAAAGGACCAATGTGCTAGACAATTAGCCCAAGGGATACTACTGGGTGCAAAGTCATTCACCCAAAGCATTATTCTTTCAATCTCCACAAACAACAGATAAAAGCTTAGTAAAGAAGCACTGTACCTGCTCAAAAGAGAGGTGGTAAACAGAACTGCAAAATTTGCTCTGATGGTATGTGTGTTATCTTGATATAAAATACAGCACTGGATTAGAGTTAGAGGTGCAAAAAACCCAACTGTTTGCATTTCATTTAACAGCAGATACATCAGATTTGCAGATCTATTTCCCACACAGATTTATAATTATATTTATATTAAATCTTCTTCATATGAACCTATCCTTAGGTTTGAAAGATTTAATTATGGTGGGATCACTCAATCCTGTATCTTTTAGGAAGATAGAGAGGAGGAAGACTACAAAAATCTAGCTTGATACCTTTGTTCAAAAAATACTGATACTGTAAAACCATCCTGTCCCAAGAGGAACAAATATTTCTAGATAGAGTAGCAACTCAGTTTGACCTTTTTCAGAAACAGAAAGATATATTGTCTTAACTATTTATAATCAAATAAAGGAATTCTTCTTTAGATTATAGGCAAGAGGCAGGTGGGGGAACAGTGGATAGAACTCAGGACCCGGAGAAGACCAAAGTTCAAATTCAGTTTCTAACACTAGCTTGGGCAATTCACTTACCCTGTCTCAGTTGCTTCATTTGTAAAATGTGGATAATAACAGCACCTACTTTGAAGGGTTGTGAGGATCAAATGAAATAATACTGATAAAGCATTCAGCACAGAGTCTAGAATATAGTAGGTGCTCTAAAAATGCTAATTATTAATGTTATGATTGTTTTTTAATATATATAAAGCTCTGAAATCACCTCATAAGGCAATTCTTGCAATGAAGCTGGCGACAGAACACACCTCTGGTCACCACAACAGGATTGTTCCATTCTATCAGTACAGACCACTCTATGAAGCCCATTTATTTAGGAGATCATGAGAATTCTCTCTATGTCTACTTTAGTTACCTGTTTTTTTTTTTAAAAAATGCAATGCTTCTTTAGAAACAACCCCCTTCGCCAAACTCTGCCTACTATGTACACGCTCTTTACATCAGGCGCAGCTCAAGGGGTCTGAGTATGTCCTTATCATTAAGAAATCACCTGTGCTCCTGCAGCACTCAACTAAACAAAATAATATGCCTGCCTCCTTTCCTCGGTTATGTCATTTTGCCTGGGGTTTTCTATTCCTTCATTTGTGACAGTCCCAAACTCTTAAGTGTTACCCAACTATTTGGAAGGTGGCCAAGAAGTTCAATTGCCTGACTAACTGTGCACTCTGCCAGAGTTAGGTCTCAAGACAAATCTTGGGGATTGTGATATGAAATGAATTATCAACAGATTTCCCATAATGCAAAGTTCAGTCTTCAGCAGAAAAGGGTTTGTCTAACCCTTTGAAGATGAACCCAAGTATGGATGAGGATGTTTGTATTGAGGGTAGAATGGAAAACATGGTTAAGATACTTTAAAAACTCAACTTTGTTGGGCTTTCAAAACTAAAGTCACTTTAGATTTTATTACTCTTGGAAATGACAACTCCTCCAGAGAGTCAGGTGTTTAGATCTTGGTGCACACTACCAACTAGGTCTCTATTGGTACAACTAATAAATTCCCCAGTGAAGTGGTTGAATTATTTGCATACAAACTGCATATTTCCATTGAACTGGAACTAATTATCAAATTTTATATAATTATAACTGCAAACAATGCAAACCTGAATATTTATTACATATAGTTTACTATATAGCCAAATGCATAGTAAATGCTACTCAATCACGGGCTTTCCTGTTTTATAACAAAAATCTCCAATGCCAATCTCTGCTAAATTAGTTATCAATTTCCCAAAAGGAAATCAGTACTTTTTTTTTAAACCAATCGTTTATGTTCCAATCTTTGTTGAATCCCAAGAGTAGGAAAAGCAGCAACTTTTGTGCTACAGCTACAAAATAACTTGTAAATTTATTTTTATTTAAGATAACAACCAAGTTCTAATTTTGTATAAAGTTGAATTTGTCCCATATTGATGAAAAATGTAGGAAAAATGTAAATTAAAGTGAGCTGAACTAGATGACTTCAAAGTTCCATCTAGCTCTAGTTTATGATCCTTTGTAAATAAGAATCATACAGTACAATTTTATAATTAAGAATATACACAGGGTGGTAGATAAAGTGCTGAGTCCGTTGTCAGGAAGACCCAAGTTCAAATTTGGCCTCAGAAATATATGAGCTGTGATCATAGGCAAATCACTTTACCCTGTTTGCCTCAGTTTCCTATTTGTCAATGAACCAGAGAGAGAAATGGCAAATTATTACAGCAACTTTGCCAAGAAAACTCCAAATGGGGACATTAAGAGTTAGACATGACTGAAAAATGACTGAACTGTTTCTAAACTCTTTGTTACATAAAGTATTATATAAATGTGAATTTTATATAGTGGAAAGAATACTAGAGTTGAAGTCAGAGGATGTAGACACAAACCTTGTTTACTACCAGAGTGATCTTACACAAATGCCTTTCAAATCTCAACCAGCTATGATCTTTAAGATCCTTCTTGGCTCAAAAGACACATACTTGGGGCAGCTAGGTGGCGCAGTGGATAAAGCACCAGCCCTGGAGTCAGGAGTATCTGGGATCAAATCTGGTCTCAGACCTAGCCGCGTGGCCTTGGGCAAGCCACTTAACCCCATTTGCCTTGCAAAAACTTAAAAAAAATAAAAAATAAATAAATAAAAAGACATACACTTCCAAATTAACAAGTAAGTGAAACTTCAAAATTCACTTTAATATTGAGGCATCAAAACATCTTCCTAAATGGTCAAGTGATGAAATAGTCCTCTCATTATTTCAAGTCTGAAGAGCTAAAAGCCAGTTTTTGCCCAGGCAGCAGTGACCTGCTTAATCCTTTTGGGGTTAATTCTGAAAAGTAGGACCTGCTAGATTTTGCATTTACCCAACAGTCCTAACTCCAGTTCCAGGCAGGGCCAAAAGCCAGCAAAGAGAGATAGATGATGCTTAAGCCACAGTGTGAAGGGGTTCACCAGACATTTAATTCCTAGAAAGGAATAGTTATAGGAAGAAAGTACTTAAAGACAAGAGCCATGATAGGGTACAATACTAAAGTGACAATTTGGTTCCTTCAATATCATGTTCCCTTGTTCCTCCCCCCAGAGATTTTGAATTTTTTTTAAAAGGTTTTTGGAAGGCAGTGGGGTTAAGTGGCTTGCCCAAGGTCACACAGCTAGGTAATTATTAAGTGTCTGAGGCTGGATTTGCACTCAGGTCCTCCTGACTCCAGGGCCGGTGCTCTATCCACTGCACCACCTAGCCACCCCCTGAATTTTTTTACTTATCTCCTGTCAAGAATCTCCTATCAACCTGTAATTGTGGGTTTGTCTAAGGCTTTGAAGAGGAACCCAAGTATGGATGAGGATGTTTGTGTTGAAGGTAGAGTGGAAAACATGGTAAGATACTTTAGAAACTCAACTCTGTTGGGATTTCAAGACTAAAATCATTTTAGATGTATCCTGAATAGATTTAAAAATAGGGAAATAATTCCACTAATTACTAGGTCTGTTCTTTAGAACTCAGGTGATGCTATAACATTTAGCCCCAGCTAAGATTTCTGAGAGACATGAGACCTGAGAGTAGTTAACTAAAATTGAAAAAACAAATCTACACCATCCATACAAAAGGGGTCACTAGTTCCGTTGGAGTCAGGTGTTTTGCAGAGAAATAGCAGCCATAGTTAAGGTCCCAAAATAAGTAGAGAGAAAACAATTTTTCACTTCAATGAATTCAACCAATTTTTAAGCAGCACCCGCCAGGCACTGAGAAAGAGAGAAAAATCAAACAATCCCTTGAGAAAAAAGGAGCTTCGACTCTCTCTACCTTATCAAGCACTGTGAAGTGAGAGGCAGCAAAATCTCTCCTTACTTATAAGGAAATTTTCTAAGATTTGGGGGTCAACTAAATAACAATTCTAAATATGTCAGAATATGATTTTTTTAAAAGAGTCAGAATGGGTTGAACAATTCTAAATAACTCGGAATGTGCTTTTTTAAAAAAATAAGTCAGAATATGTTGAACAACTGTAAATACCTGAGAATATGCTTTTTTAAAAAATAAGTCTGAATATGGCGAACAATTCTAAATAACTCAAAATGTGCTTTTTTAAAAAAATAAGTCAGAATACGTTGAACAATTCCAAATAACTCGTTATGTGCTTTTTAAAAAAAATAAGTCAGAATAGGGTGAACAATTCTAAATAACTCAGGATGTGTTGAACTTCAACGGGAGCCTGTCGAGGCAGGCACAGGAGGGGTTCCTAACTCGGGAGCATCAACAAGCCTGGCTTCCCGGAGGCCACAGAATGCGGGCACTCGGGTCACTCCCACGAGCAGCGCCACCCAAGCCCAAGTCCAAGGCCAGGTGAAGCTGGGCTCGGGGGCGGAGGGGGAGGGGTTCCCCTGGGCCAACAAACAGGCGTCACCGGGGAGGGCTGCCCCGGGGCGCCCCCCGCCCCCCGGCTGCCGCCCGCCCGGAGGCCTCGCCCGGCCGCGCGCGCACACGGCCTCGGCCCCGCACTCACCCAGCGTCAGCTCCCATTGCTCGTTGCCCAGCGATCGCTCGGGCACCACTTCCAGGTCGAGCATTGGCCCGGCCGGCCGGGCCGTCGCGGGGCCCCGGTCTCGCTCTCGCTGGGCGCCGGCGGGGCCCGGGCGGAGGAGGCGAAGCGCTGGGGCCGTCGGCCGCTTCCTCGGCGCCTGCTGAGCCGGCCCGGGAGCCCGGACCCGCCTCCTGCCCTGGCACCGCCGGCCCGGTCCGGCCAGACTGCCGACGCCCCTTCCCTCACCTCGGCTCACCTCGCCGCCCCTCGCCGGCAACAGCGGCTGCGGCTGCGGCAAAAGCGCCGTACGACGGCCGTAAAGCGCGCGGGGGCGGGGCGGGGGCGGGGCCTCAGCCGAAGCCGCCGGGGATGGGCGACAGGCCCGGCGTGGGGGAGGGAGGCGGCGCCGGCCGGGCAGACTGTACCATCGGTAGGGGGAGATAGGGCCGAACCACCTGGACGCGGCACATGCGCGGTACGGCGGCCGGCCTGAAGGCCGGAAGGATGCTGCCGGCGCTCCTGCGACGCATTGGCCGCGAAGGGCGTCCCCTCCCCCATCCTTCCCTGCAGGCACTCGCAGAAACCGCTAGGTGGTGCAGTTGGGAAAGACCCGAGTTCAAATCCGCCCTTCAGGCTCCAGAAGCCCGAGACAGCGGCGTGACGTCATGGACTTGAGTGAGGGTGGGGGCCGGGGGCTGTGCCCAGTCGGTGCCCCCCCTCTCGGGGCCCGCCGGGAGTCAGGATGTCGTGGATGCCAGGCGAGCAGGTGCAGCTTGCCCAGTGACGGATTCGAACTCGGGTCCGCGGACGCCACCTCATCTGTCTTTGAAGACCAAAGCTCCACGTGACTGGCTGCAGCGGTCAAGGCCGGGAATGCTAATCCGGACCCAAACCTTCCTAGCTGGGGGGGAAGGTCCAAACCAGCACATTCCACCCCGCCCGCCCCACCCAGGCCTTCCCATCACCTCTTTGTTTTTGTCTTCCGGGAAGTCTTTTTTTTTAAAGAAAGATTTTATTTCTTTTGAGTTTTACAACTTTGCCCCTAATCTTGCTTCCCTCCCCCCACCCCCCCAGAAGACAGTTTGTTAGTCTTTACATTGTTTTGGGGCAGCTGGGTGGCGCAGTGGATAGAGCACTGGGCCTGGAGTTAGGAGAACCTGGGTTCAAATCCGGTCTCAGATACTTAATAATGACCTAGCCGTGTGGCCTTGGGCAAGCGGCTTAACCCCATTGCCTAGCAAAAATAGATAAATAAATAACTAAAGTCTTTACTTTGTTTCCATGGTGTCAGATCAGTTCTTTTGTCTCAAAGGGATTTCAGGTAATGTTTATAGGAATCCTGAATAAGGGAAGATAGCTTTAAAAGAGCCACCAGATTGCCATCCCTGCAGGATTACTTGCCTCCCTTAGGGTTGTTGTTGTTGGCTCATTCCCCAAAATGGCAAAGATTCTAGAGTGGTTTACCATGTCCTTCTCCACCTGATTTGACAGAGGAGGAAACTGAGGCAGACAGGGTGAAGTGACTTGCCCAGGGTCATCTGCCACTAAGTGTTGAGGACAGAATTTAAATTCCAAGCCCTGCACTCTATCTCACTCACCGTCCCTTAGGGTAGGTTGTTATTTAATGTCTTTAAGGCATATTAGAGTTTGCCCTTTAACCCATTCACCCCTCCAGTCCAAGGGACAACCAGATCAGACTCTGTCTCTATCTCTGTCTCTGTCTGTCTCTGTCTTTGTCTCTCTGTCTCTGTCTCTGTCTCTATCTCTGTCTCTGTCTGTCTCTGTCTTTGTCTCTCTGTCTCTGTCTCTGTCTCTGTCTCTGTCTCTGTCTCTCTCTCTCTCTCTCTCTCTCTCTCTCTCTGATCTCCACTCAGTCGGGATTGGGCTCTCTGCCTCAAGTGTTCTTTGCTCTGATCCATCCTTCCTATTGCTAAAGTCATCTCAGCCTGTAACTTTGCTCAGGCAACTCATAGAATCCTAGGTTTAGAAGGGATCTTGAGGAAATGTTCTTAGTAGATGAGATGAGGGGGCAGCTAGGTGGCACAGTGGATAGAGCACCGGCCCCAGAGTCAGGAGGACCTGAGGGGGCCCATCCTAGGAGAGTTCACTAGGGATTTCTAAGTTCCCCAAGCATGCATTTCCTTGCACCCCACCCCTTCCATCTATTTTTGAGTGTGTCTCACAGATAGGAGTATGGCTTGGGACTGGCACCACCTGGGCCAATACTTTGTGATGTAGCCCATAGAGAGATCACTGCAATATCATTTGGAATTTAGAAAACTCAAACTGAAGCAGTCCTCCTTAATTCACAGATTCCTACTCTCCTTCCTCACTCTCATCACACCAGGACTATATTTCACTTCAGGATTTTTTCTGAATAATGAAAATCCTCTCATTCACCTTAAAAACCCTGATTCTAGGGGTTGCTAGGTGGATAGAGCACTGGCCCTGGAGTCAGGAGTGCCTGAGTTCAAATCCAGCCTCAGACACTTAATAATGACCTAGCTGTGTGGCCTTGGGCAAGTCACTTAACCCCATTGTCCTGCAAAAACCTAAACCCCCACCCTGATTCTGTGTACCCCTCTCTTTTCTAATTTACCTTGGGGAGGGGTTTTATTCTTTTTTTCCAACTCAACAAAATATTTATTGTATTATTATTTATTCATTAAGAAAGATGAAAGGGGCGGCTAGGTGCCATAGTGGATAAAGCACCTGCCTTGGAGTCAGGAGTACCTGGGTTCAAATCTGGTCTCAGACACTTAATAATTACCTAGCTGTGTGGCCTTGGGCAAGCCACTTAACCCCATTTGCCTTGCAAAAACCTAAAAAAAAAAATTTCCTAAGAAAGATTGTATTTATTTTGTTTTTTTAAGGGTTTTTATTTTTTGGCCAGGCAATGGGGGTTAAGTGACTTGCCTAGGGTCACACAGCTAGGTAATTATTAAGTCTCTGAGGACAGATTTGAACTCAGGTTCTCCTGATTCAAGGACCAGTGTTGTATCCATTGCGCCACCTAGCTGGCCCTTTATTTTTCCCCTAATCTTGCTTTCCTCTCTCCACCCCCCACAGAAGGCAATCTGTTAGTCCTTACATTGTTTCCATGATATACATTGATCTAAGTTGAATGTGATGACAGAGAAATAATATTCTTAAGGAAGAAAAATAAAGTATAAGACATAGCAACATTACATAATAAGATAACGTGTTTTTTGCCCCCTAAATTTAAGGTAATAGCCTTTGGTCTTTGTTCAAACTCCACAATTCTTTCTCAGGACACAGATGGCATTCTCCATCGCAGACAGCCCAAAAGTCCCTGATTGTTGCACTGATGGAATGAGCAAGTCCATCAAGATTGACCATCACTCCCATGTTGCTGTTAGGATGTATAATTTTTTTCTGCTTCCACTTATCTGGCTCGGCATCAGTTTATGCAAATCCTTCCATACTTCCCTGACTTGGGGAGGGGCGCTATTAAGTCTATCTTCAGTCAGAATCAGCTCAGTGGCCTTCTTTTATAATGTCCCTTCTAAGGGTTTCATACATAAAGGTAAATAATATTTGTCCTTCCTTCTAGAAGAAGACCATGACATCAGAGAGATGATACCATGACTAGCAGGTGAATTGAGGGGGGTATTGTGCAAAGGCTAGCCTCATTTTCTCTTCCAGAGACTTCAGAGTCAAGTGGCCAGATAAGGATCAGGACAATAGAGACAACCTTTGATGTCAATGGGTTACACAATGAATGAAAGCCTGAAGGCAAATTCAGCCTTTCAAATTCAGATTCAGCTTCATAGGCTTGGTAGCTCTGTGACCTTGGACAAGTCACTTAACCTATGCTTGCTTCTGGTTCCTCAACTCTAAAATGGGGATACCAATACCCCTAACTCCCAGGGTGGTTGTAAAAATCAAATGAGATAATTTTAAAAAATTCTTTGCACACCTTAAAGCATTATATTAATACTTGCAATTATTATTATTATTATTTATTATTTGGGCACCAGGTATTGTATTGGATAGAGTACCAGGCCAGGAATCAGGACGATTCCTCTCCCTGAGTTCAAATTTGGCTTCAGAAACTTTCTGGCTTAGTTATATGACCCTGGACAAGTCCCTTAACCCCATTTGCCTCAGTTTTCTCATCTGTCAAATGAGCTAGAGAAGGAAATGGTAAACCACTCCACTATCCATCAAGAAAACCCCAAATGGGGTTATGGAGAGTTTTTCACAACTGAACAACAACCACAACCAACAACAACAACATTCTGTTCATTACAGTGCTACATTAGTTTTTTGAGAAAAGTTCATGGGGCCTTGAGATTCCATAGGATTAAAAGATCTGAGAACTAGAAGGGATCACGGAGATCATTGTCCATTTTTCTTTTCTTTTTTTATTTTTATAGGGTTTTTGTTTTTGCAAGGCAATGGGGTTAAGTGGCTTGCCCAAGGCCACACAGCTAGGTCATTATTAAGTGTCTGAGGTCAGATTTGAACTCAGGTTCTCCTGATTCCAGGCCCAGTGCTCTATCCACTGTGCCACCTAGCTGCCCCCATTGTCCATTTTTCAACCACCACAAAGGCAAGGGATTTGTTCAAGGTCACACAAATTATTGGTAGCAGGGCTGTGATATAAACTCAGGCCTTTCCCCTCTAAAACCAAGGGTCTTTTAGCAGACTGACTCCTGGAAGGGAATTTCATTTAGAAGACTCTCCAATATTTTGATGCTTGATCAGTACAAAATGACCTACTAACAGGTGGTTTGGAGGATTTCAACATCTGCTGGGCAGAACTTTCTGCAATTCAGACACTGGACCAAATCTCTTCCATGACATTGACGAACTCATCTTTCGCACCTTTCTGGTTTATGCTGTCAGTCAGTCAATAAGCAATTATTAAGACCCATATATGTCAGGCCATGTGGGATTAAATGCTAGGGATACAAAAAGAGGCAAAGGACAGTCAGTCTCCTTAAGGGAAGGGACTGTTATTTGTTTTTTGTTTTTATTTTTTTCCTCTCTTTGTATTCCCAGAACTTAATCTAATGTCTAGTAGGTGCTCAATAAATATTTATTCACTAATTGATTGAGTCTAAAGTGAGATGCATAGATAACATGAAAACAACCATGTTCAAAAGAAGCTAGATACAGGATAAATTGTAGATAATCAACAGAGGTACTAGAGATATTAATTAATTAAGGCCTCATGCTATCAATAATCAGAGAGATATTGGCCACTGTAAAATAGATTCCATTAGAGATATATGACCATAAAATGAAGTGGGCCGGTCACAGATCAGGAATCAGACAGAACAGATGGATAACCTTTGTGAGCTACTGGTGACAAGAGACCTAAAGAACTGCCAGGGGACTATTTAATAGGAAGATGAAGAACACAGGAGTAGTCATATAAGATAAGAAAATGTGGGAGGGTTGTGATCTTTACCTGCTGTTTAAGTTCACAAATCCATTGAAGTACCTATGGAAGTACAGAAATGATATTAGATAATGGCTGATTTTTCCAGAGAATAGGCATGATTCTAGATCAGGAGTGGGAATTTTTTTTCTGTCAAGAACCATTTGAATATAACATTATTTATGTACCACACAAAATTATTAACTTAAAAATTAGCCTGTTATATTTGATCAAACATTTAATTAATTCACTTCTGAAAAGCACATGGATTTCCTGAATTTCAAATCCTATTGGTAGTTACAATGTCAACACCAGATCAAATGATTTTACATGCCAGCCAGATGTTTCCCAGTCCTGTTCTAGATGTTGGATGGCCTTTCCAGAGTACAGGAATGATTCTAGATTCTGGTTGGCCTTTCCCAAGCATAGGACTTATTCTAGGAACTGGTTGGTCTTTCCCAAGCATAGGAACCATTCTAGATGGTAGTTGATTTTTTCCAAGCAAAGAAATTATTCTAGATACTGGTTGGTTTCCCAAGCATAGGAATAATTTAGATACTGTTGACCTTTCCCAAGCATAGGAATGGTTCTAGATATTGGTTGATCTTTCCTAAGCATAGGAATCATTCCAAATACTGCTTGATCTTTCCCAAGTATAGGAATCATTCTAAATACTGCTTGATCTTTCCCAAGTATAGGAATCATTCTAGATACTGGTTGGCCTTTCCTAAACATGGCAATCATTCTAGATAATGACCTTTTCCTGCTTCTTCCCACTACTCCTCTTGCTTCTCAAATCTTTTGCCTTCCCTACCTCCCTTACCTTTCATTTATTTAAGCTTTTAATGACCAAAGCCTGCAATAAGAGTTTTTGGGACATCACTGTATATATATCTTACTTTATGTAATGCTCCTTTCTGCATTGTGTCTTCCATTATAATGTTTTTGTCATTCTTTGTATAGAAAGTATGTATAACTGTGCTTAGCAGAGTTCCTGGCACATAGTAGAAGCATAATAAGATAACAAGATGCTCACTTGTACAAAAATATTCATAGCAGCCCTGTTTGTGGTGGCAAAGAATTGGAAATCAAGTAAATATCCTTCAATTGGGGAATGGCTTAGCAAACTGTGGTATATGTATGTCATGGAACACTATTGTTCTATTAGAAACCAGGAGGGATGGGATTTCAGGGAAGCCTGGAGGGATTTGCATGAACTGATGCTGAGTGAGATGAGCAGAACCAGAAAAACACTGTACACCCTAACAGCAACATGGGATCGATGATCAACCTTGATGGATTTGCTCATTCCATCAGTACAACAGTCAGGTATAATTTGGGGCTCTCTGCAATGGAGAACACCATCTGTATCCAGAGAAAGAACTGTGGAGTTTGAACAAAGACCAAGGACCTTTAATTTAATCTTGCTATCTCTTATACTTTATGTTTCTTCCTTAAGGATATGATTTCTCTGTCATCACATTCAGTCCATGGAAATAATGTAAAGACAGGCAAATTGCCTTCTGTGGCGGGGGGGGGGAGTAAGATTAGGGGAAAAATTGTAAAACTCAAAATAAATAAAATCTTTATAATTCAAAAAAGATAACAAGATGCTTATTGATTGATCAATCTGTCACTAGTGTAATATAGGAGAAAAGGCATTGGATCTGAAGGTTGAGATTTGAATTTAAGCTCTGCAATTTAATTTTTGAGTCACTTAAACTCTGCTTCATTTTCTTCTTATTTGAAATGGGATTGTGGGACAGCCACAATGGGTAGCACCCTGGCCCTGAAATCAGTAGAAGCTGAGTTAAAATCCTGATTCAAAAACATCACTTAACCCCACTGCCATCAACTAACTAACTAATTAATTAATTAAAATGGGGTTGGAGGTAGACGTGGATGTGGCCCAGAGATATCTAAGAGGATATGCTGGTGATTGTTTAGCAACTAGTTCTGCAAGCAAAAAAATGTCCTTTAGGCACACTTTTAATTTTAATCATCATTCACATTTCCTCCATGACTTTTATAAGTTTAGACAATTAACAAAACAAAAAAATCTGACCCAGATTTATAGTATTTGCCAAATGCTGAAGTGTAGATGCTCACACTGAAAATTTAATAATCAGTTTTTGAGAGCCAGTTTAGACAAGGCAACTCATCCTATGCTTTCACAATTCCTAAACCTCCCCCTACCCTTTGCAGTTCACTCCCGTCAGAACTATTTTCACAAACTGCTGTCTGGTATCCCTCTGGCTCCCGGCAGTCCAACATCTGCTCCTGGTTTAGAAGGAATTCTGCCCTACTCTCCCCCTTCCCTAGGCCTGGGCCATGTGAGGATGGGGGTGGGAGAGACAACCTCATCCCTCACCCTCCCTGTGAGTTCTTGGAGCAGCCAGCCAACTGAGGGCCTTGGCTCAGAGGAAAGGGCAATCTCAGAGAAAAATGTCAGAAGGAACCTAAGAGATTTCCTCTTAACTTTTTGTTTTACAGATTTGGAAACTGAGACTCACAGAAATCAAGGCTCTTGTCTGAGATGACGTGAGTAATGAGCTAGACACAAAGCCAGGATTCAAACCTGGGTCTCCTGGGGGGGGGGGGGGCGGTAAAGAAGCCTAGACCAAAAGCAAGAGACTTATATTTTAATTCTGACTCTAAAGTGAACTAGTTTTAGGACTTGGGATGTTACCTATGCAGGACATCACTAGGGTATATTTTTTGTCCTTCATTTTTTTTAATTAAAGATTTTATTTATTTTGAGTTTTTGTCCTTCATTATCGAAGAAAACCACAAGATATCATGTCAGTTGCCTCACTTTCTCCTCTGGAACCATCTGGGTCCAGCGGCTAGAAATGAATCAGGAAGACTGGAGATGGTCCTGGATGTGGGGCAATCAAGGCTAAGTGACTTGCCCAAGGTCACACAGCTATTAATAGCAGGTGTCTTACATCTTCCTCCTGACTCAAAGGTCAATGTTCTATTCTCTGTACCACCTAGCTGCCCTGATCACTAAGTGGTTCCAAAGTATAAGGAGGTCATGGAGTCAGAAAGACTTGAGTTCAAATCTAACCTTAGGCTCCTTCTAAGTGTGTGACCCCGGGCAAATTATTTAACCTCAGTGTCCTTATCTGTAAAATAGGGATCATAATAGATGGTACCTTCCAGGATTGTTGTAGGGATTAAAGGAGATAATGCTCCTTCCTTTCTCTCTATCTCTGCACTACAACTTTCTCATTTATAAAATGAGGTAGACAAGGCACCTGGACTTTTAAATTCTCATATTCTATGACTTTGTCTCTATTTATTGCATTATGTGGGCTAGAGCCTGTGTCTAAGCCAAGGGAGGGCAATTCAGCATTTGAATTTTCTAAAGACTGGAGGAATCAGAGTCCTTCCCCAGGGCTGAGGACACTGGGAAAGGGGCTCTTCTATGATTGGAGAAAAGGTCCTCCTTTGGCTTCTTGGGTACCAGCCAAGGTCACTCTTCATGTCCCAATAGTGTCTCCCCTAGGATGGCCTCCCTTCCCCTTCTCCTAACCCAAGTCTGTCTGGACACAAAGGCCTGTTGTCTACTCAAGATGGACCTTCCCAGTAGGTTTTCTGGAATACTGGAATTGGTTATGGAACCAGATAGTCTGATTTTTGATCCCAGGTCTGACATATAATAGCCATGTAACCTTAAGTAAGTCCTTTTGGGGATTCAATTTCCCCAGCTCCAAGATGAAGGCTTTGGTTTTGAGGTAAAGGTCCTTTTCAGTTCTAAAATCTTGTGATCTTATCACTGGTCAACCTCCATCCAAAGTGTCTATAGAGTGACCTCCTCACCTCCAGCAGGATTCTCCAATCCTTCTCTGAACCTAAATCAAATATTAAAGAGTGACTCCAGGGGCCAGCTAGGTGGTATATTGGATAGAGCACTGGCCCTGGAGTCAGGAGGACCTGAGTTCAAATCCAGTCTCAGACGCTTAATAATTGCTGCATGACCTTGGGCAAGTCACTTAACCCCATTGCCTTAAATAAATAAAGTTCTTTAAAAAGAGTGGCTCCAGGATTAGTTTTTAGAGGAGGGGGCAGCTTAGTGCCTCCCTTCCCCAAAACACTCCAAGAGAAGAAGGTGGAGAGGAAGGGGTTAGACTGGGACTCCAGGTTGACATTTGACACCCTGCTCCATGCAGACCAGGATGGGGAGACAGAGACAGAGCCAGAGAAGGAGATGAGAGAGAGGGAGGGAAGGAAACAAAGAGACAGAGACATTGTTCAAACAATGCAATAAAGGTTTTCTCATAATTCTAATAATGAATAAAAGTTATGCCTTTATTATATTTATTATTTATTGTATTTATAATTATTATATTTCCTTCTTTGGGTTAGAGTCAGCAAGCATTTAAGGTTAGGTTCCTTCCTTTGTTCCTCTTCTGAGGTTATTTTTTTCCTGGCTAGGTAAACCCTGGTCATTCTTGACCACTTTGCCTCATCTCATTGCCTTAGTCAAACTGAGACAGAGGAAAGATCTTAGCTCAAAAAAGTCAAGGTCTCCCATTGCATCCAGGGCCATCTCCAGTTATCCCAATCCATATCTGATCACAGGACCCAGATGACTCTGGAGGAGAAAGTGAAGCTGGCATCTTTGCACAGCACCCCTTCACTTAAATACAAATCACTTGCATGTCATGGCATCATCTCCCTGATGTCATAGTCTTCTTGAAGTACAAATGACAAACATCATGGGGAAAGAGAGAGAGAGAGAGAGAGAAAGAGAGAGAGACAGAGACAGAGACAGAGACAGAGAAACAGAGAGAGAGAAACAGAGAGACAGAGACAGACAGAGACCGAAAGACAGAGATGACAGAGAAACAGAGAGAGACACAGAGACACAGACAGAGACACAGATACAGACAGACAGAGCCAGAGACAGAAGAGACAGAGACAGAAATAGAAAGAGAGATAGAGGAAGAAAGAGATGAGGGAGAGAGAATGAGAGAGAAGAGAGAGAAATGAGGAAGAAGAAAGGAGAGAGACAGACAGAAAGGGAGATACAAATAGACTGTGTGTGTGAGAGAGAGAGAGGTGAGGTGAGGAGAGAGAGAGAGAGAGAGAGAGAGAGAGAGAGAGAGAGAGAGAGCTTGAATGGTAAACTGACTCCTTCATAGGGGAACAGTGCCTATATTATTTGAAGCCCAGGATTGCAATTCTCAAGAATGAGAGAAGACCTCCCCTGGATGAGACCTCAAATCTAATGATTTGAGCTGACATCTTATGACATTCTTCATGTAAGACCTCATTTACTTTTGTGTACTTTCTGGTATATTTGAATTCATAGTACTTATCCAATTTCTGCTTGCTATTTGGTTTGGCTAAATGAGGTTTACTTTCTCTTTGCTATTTTTGATAGCTTTTTGTGCAGCTAGCTTTTAATCGGATAGGGCTAAACTAGTAGGGGCTACTCTATCCTTTGAAAATGATCAAATGATCCGGGCAGCTAGGTGGTATAGTGGTTAGAGCACTAGTCCTGGGGTCAGGAGGACCCGAGTTCCAATCTGACCTCAGACATTTACTTATCTAGCTGTGTGACCATGGGTAAGTCACTTAACCCCACAACCTTGCAAAAACCAAAGAGAGAGAGAGAGAGAGAGAGAGAGAGAATGATCAGGGAAGTAGCTTGTGTTCTGAACCCATTTGTGGGCTCACATATAGATAAAATTTTAGCCTGATATTCCACTTGGAAGCTGAAGGAGATATTTCTAAGTCTAAATGTAACTTAAGTCTTTTCCTTTACTGGGGACACAGGAATTCTGTTCTCTGAAAACTTTAGTTAGGCCTCAGATCATATCAATCTATGCCACTGTAAGTGGTGTCTTAACACTCTCATCACATATCTTATATGAGGAAAGTGCTTTACAAATGTGGGGAAAAAAAGAGGGAGAGAAGAGAGAAGAGGGGAGGGGAGGGGAGGAGGGAGGGGAGGGGAGAGGAGGAAGAAAGAATAAATGAATAAGGTGTTTATTAAACACTTGCCTTTTACTGAGTTAAGCTCTTGGAAATACAAATATGATTAAAAAAAAAGACAATTCTTGGCCTCAAGGAGTTTATATTGTAATGGGAGAGAATAACACATAAAAGGAAGCTGGAAAGAGAGTAGGATGAAGGTTTTCAGCTTGTTGAGAAGTACAGAATACAGCCTGGTTAGAAATGAAGAAACAGTTGGCTTTGGCACTCTCTTTAAATGGAAGCTCTAGAAGGAGTCATTCAATCAGAGAGGGAGGGAACCACAGGATTGAGGGACAGGGTGTTGGACCTTTCAAGGTGTGAATTCCAAGACTGAATTGAGGAAGAGATTTATGGGGCATAGGAAAGGAGTCCAGAGTGCAGCCTAGTGAGAAATTAAGACCTTTAATTTTGATTAATTAGTTGACTGTGACTGGGAAGAGGGCAAAGTGATTGTTTCCAATCCATCAGGTCTTCATTCTTGCCTTGATTTTACACACACACACACACACACACACACACACACACACACACATACACGTATATTCATTAATTTATATATTTAATCCCTGTGTTAAGGGCCATCCATGGGACTCTTATCTGTAGAGATCAATGCTCTGCTTTGTGAGAGTGGCAGGGTAGAGTTGGCAAGGTTGGATGAGCTACGGTCATCTTCAATCCCATGTCTTTGGGATTTATCAAACTTTTTCAATATTTTTCAGGTATCCAATTGATTCAGGTGCTTTTGGCTTACAATTTCAAGAAAGAAGATGAATGATGCCAACTCCACTTCAAGATGCTGAAGGAAAAGACTCTGGGAAGAAAGAGGGAAGCTTCTATTCTTCATCATGCTCCTATTCCCCATTTGCTGTTCTAGAGATTTTGGGGAGTTCCCCCTTTGGTGAGATATAGGATGCTCTTTTTGGGTCAAACTTATTTATCTTACTCCCAATGGCAAAGTTCCTTTACTCTCAATTGTTATAAATTCTCCCATGTAGAGCTTCTCTAATTTGTGATGATTTGTCTCTATTTGTTATATGTGTTCATTGTAGAACTGGTGTTTGGTGGGAAAGGAGATGTAGATGTAGATGGAGGGCTTGGGTAGGGGGTTGGGGATTGGGGGTGAAGTCTCTCTTGCCCCAATAATAATGAAAAAGTATTCAAAAGTTAGATGGAACCTGATCATATCCCACAGGTTAATAACATTTAAAGGATCAGATAGATATACTTTCAGCTTGGTACCCCTCTCTCTGAGGAGAGCAGAGAAGCCTTTGGTCCTCAATCTCCTACTTCCCCTCCTAGCAGAGGTGAAAGATTCCCTTGGGTAGAGTGAGGGGGAGAAGAGGTTAGAGATGTCTAATTTGCTCCTATTTGAGCACATACAGTCCTCATTACATTTGGGCCTCTGTCATATATACATACATATATATATATATATGTATATGTAACCTATATAAAACATTCACATATATAACAGCAAGAAAACCCTATAACTTGGGTTCTATTTTTTGGTCTTCTTAATTGGGGAAATGAGAATGTCCCATGTAGTAAATAAAATTCAGTCTAAACAGGAGCCCTTATAATGCCTGCTGGCCCCAAGGTGACTACTGGCTGCCTTTTTCCCAGGGTCACAGTGATTTCTGTGCTTGGAGCAGGGGGAAAAAAAGCAGCCATTTTTCTTCCTGGCTCCAGGCTCCTTGTTCCAGCATCTGGTTCATCTTAGTCATTTGGCTCCCTCTCGCCAGTAATCATCATCAATAATGTTTATCCACTGGGGCCTCATATTTCATATCTCATGTGTGGCGGCCTCCTGGCTGGTGCGATTTCCCGCTCCAGCTGGGAGACTGGGGCCTCTGTTGCCTGCCTTCTGTCTTCCACTGATCCCTTGGGCTGCTGGGGTCTGAGGGGAGTGATTCCTCTGGAAGTTTCCTCTGAATTAATGAAGTTTTGGCTGCCAGTTCAGCTCAGACCATTGTGGTTACCCAATCTGGCTCTCTCCCAAGGGTCTAGCACTCAGGTGCTTCCCCCCCCCCCCGCCCCCCATTTCTGGTATTATCCACAGGTTTCCCTCTTCCTCTAAAGAAGAAAGTGATCACTAAATCTTCTCTCCTTGATTCCTCTCTAGAGAGGAGTTTGAAGACCCTTCTTGGAGATATCATCAATACAAATAGTTAATTGCTTTTCTTTTTTAATTCTATGTATTTTATTTTAGGTATTTGAAAGGATGTTGTGAGAAGAGGATCATTCTTAGACTGTACCAGACTTCCAAAGACAGACAAGATACAAAAAAGTTAGAGCTGGATCCCCAGAGATGAGGAAACTTGCTCATAGTAAATATAAAGCAGCTCATTCTCTTTTTGTAGATCCCCACCTTTACTCCAATTTATCCTAACATAATTCCCACCAGGATCTGTGACTTTCAAACTTCTACTTTTGCTGTTCAATCATTTCAGTCCTGTGTGACTCTTCATGACCCTATTTGGGATTTTCTTAGCAGAGATCCTAGAATCGATTGCCATTTCCTTCTCTAGCTCATTTGACAGGCAAACAGGGTGACTTTTGGGTGGGGGGGGGGGGTGAGGTTCACACAGCTAGGAAGTGTCTTGGGGCCAGATTGAACTCAGGAAAATGAGTCTTCCTGACTTCAGGTTTGACACTATCCACTGGACCATATCAATGTCCTAAATTACTTTTACTATAGTCTTTTTTTTTTAAAATTATCTTTGATGGTTTTAATTAAATTGCTTTAAAAATATTTGAAATGCATTATAATATCTAAACCTGTAAAAGGTTAACCATTACCTCTTCTTTTTTGGTCAGGTAACTTCAATGATTTTTTTTTTTAGGTTTTTGCAAGGCAAATGGGGTTAAGTGACTTGCCCAAGGCCACACAGCTAGGTAATTATTAAGTGTCTGAATCCCAATTTGAACTCAGGTCCTCCTGACTCCAGGGCCTATCCACTTCACCACCTAGCCACCCCAACACCTAGTCGACCCTATGATCTTAATTTGATTTTAAAGGGAGCAATTTTTTGCTTTTCTTAATTAAAACTACCTAATTAAGGGGCAGCTAGGTGGTACAGTTGATAGAGCACCAGCCCTGGAGTCAGGAGGACCTGAGTTCAAATCTGACCTCAGACACTTAATGATTACCTAGCTGTGTGGCCTTGGGCAAGCCACTTAACCCCATTTGCCTTGTAAAAAAAACCAAAACCCTAAAAACTACCTAATTAGTTCATTTGAATTGGTAACAAACTATCTGTTTTCTAAAAGTATTGAACCAGATTAAAAATGGAACATTTAAACACCTTCCAAACCAGATATTTTCCTTGTTGTGGGTCTCTGGTAGTTATGTCCTGTCTGCTCTGAGGAGCATGCAAAGGACAGCAAAATATTTCTCCTCAGGGTCACAGTGGCGGCTGCTAAATCTAAAAGCAGATTGCAGATTTTGGAGTGATTCTAAGTCTCCAAAAAGAAAGGGTTTTGAACTGAAAACAAACACTCCTGAGATGCTGAGTGTATTGTCATCAGATTGCCCATCATCTGGTTTCCTATAAAAATAGAGAAGATTTTTTGTTAAAATACTGATTTAGGAAAACCCAGGAAACTGTCCATACTGCCTTTTTACTGTCCTTGAGCCACACACAAGCTGGTGAACCCAGAATAGGAACCCATGTGTCCTGGATGGATGACTCAGCTTTACTGCTGCTCTGGCCACTTCCAATTGGTCAGTCTCACCTGGGACAGTCCCTTGGAAGATGCTCCATTGAATCAAGCCCAGGCTCATTAGAACACGTTGCTCCAATGTCTCCTCTCACTCCTCATATGATGAGAAAGTGATTTAATGGAAAGAGCCCAGAATTTAGAGAGTTGGAAAATTCCAGGGTCATAGATCTACAGCTTGGAGGGAATTCAGAGACCAGTTCAACCCCTTCTTTTTGCTGATAGGGCAATTGAGGTAACTTGTCCAAAGTCATACAGGCACTAAGCATCTAAGGCAGGATTTGAATTTGGAGCCAAGTGCTCTTTCCATTGCCAGGTCTGTGCTGGTGAGCCAGTTGTTAAATGTCCAGTTACATTTCAGCAACTGGAAAACACTACAAATCAGGGCTTGATTCATTTTTTGGTAACTGAATGAATATACAAAATGTTAATGATGCAAATAAAACTTATTTGTGTGTTTGGTGTATTTTTTTTTCTTAATAATTTTCTCAATTGTTAAACATTTACCAGTATACTTCTTCAATCTGAGTAGTGTTCTCTAATCTGAGATTGAATTTCAGCTTTGCCACTTAACATGTGACCTTAGACAACTTACTTTCCTTCTTTAAGTCTCAATATGCTTATCTATAAGTGACAAAATGGATAGAATGATGGGCCTGAAACAGGAAGATTCATTCATTCATTTCTGAGTCCAAATCTGGTCTAATACTTACTAGCTGTATGACCCTGGGCAAGTCACTTAATCCTGTTTGCCTCAGTGCAACTCAAAACTTGGGTCTTGACTCATTCATTCACATGCCATGCATATTTATGTTATATAATTTCTTTTCACCCTCCCTTCCCACCTTCCTCCCCTCAGCAATGTAGAGTCTGGTGAATATTGTACACATACATTTGTGTTTAACATGTTTACAATGTAGTCATTTTCTGTATGAGGAATTTGGACTAAGGGAAAAGAGAAAACCATAAGATAGGAAGGAAAAACATGAGAAATTTTTTTTTTAGGTTTTTTGCAAGGCAAATGGGGTTAAGTGGCTTGCCCAAGGCCACATAGCTAGGCAATTATTAAGTGCCTGAGGTCAAATTTGAACTCAGGTCCTCCTGACTCCAGGGCCGGTGCTCTATCCACTGTACCACCTAGCTGTCCCTGTTTACTTTTTAAAAATTTCTCTTATTGGGGGGGCAATTAGGTGGCTTAGTGGATAGAGCACCGGCCCTGGAGTCAGGAGGATCTGGGTTCAAATGTGGTCTCAGACACTTAATAATTACCTAGCTGTGTGATCTTGGGCAAATCACTTAACCCCATTGCCTTGCAAAAACTTAAAAAAAAAAAAAGTGAATGTGGTGTTCATTCAGATTCTGTAGATTGTTTTGTTTTGTTTTTCTTCCTCTGGATGTGGATTGTATTATCTTTAACAAGCTTCCCAGCATTGTCCTAGCTCTCTGAACTGAGGAGAGGAGCTGTATCCATCAACTCATAATGTTAAAGTGTATAATGTTCTCTTTGCTCAGCATCAGTCCCTGTAATTTGTTCCATGCTTCTCTAGAGTCTGACTATTCATACTTTCTTATAGAACAATTAGTACTCTATACATTCATATATTATAACTTGTTCAGTCATTTCCCACTTGATAGGCATCCCCTCAATTTCCAATTCTTTGTCACTACAAAGAGCTGCTTAGGAATTTTTGGAACATGTGGGACTTTTCCCATTTTTTTATTTCTTCTGGATATAGGCCTAGTATTGGTACTAGATCAATGGGTCTGATCAGTTTTATTGCTCTTTGGGCATAGTTCTATATTGTTCTCCAGAAGGATTGGATCAATTTACAATTCCACCAACAGTGTATAAGGTCCCAATCCCCCAACAACCTCTCCAACATTGATCATTTTCCCTGTTTTTCATCTTAGTCAATCTGACAGGTGTTTTAATTTACATTTTTCTGATCAGTAATGGTATGGAGCATTTTTACATGAATTTATATATATAGCTTTAATTTCTTCTTTTGAAAACTGCTTATTCAAATTCTTTTACCATTTATCAATTGGAGAATGACTTGTAACCTTTTGATTTGATTTGATTCAATTCTCTTATCTATTTTAGAAATGAGACCTTTATCAGAACTCCTAGCTGTAAAAATTGTTTCCCAACTTTCATTTTCCTTCTAATCTTGGCAGCATTGGTTTTAGTAGTGCAAAACCCTTTTAATTTAATATAGTAAAAAAATTTACATTTTGTAATTTATAATGTACTCTATTTCTTGTTTGGTCATAAATTTCTTCCCTTTCCATAGATCTGACAGGGAGTATTTCTTAATTTATTAACTGATCTATGGCATCATCTTTTATGTCTAAATCCTGCACCCATTTTGATTTCATTTTGGTATAGGGTGTGAGATGTGGGTCTATGTTTAGTTTTTGCCAAATGATTTTCCAGTTTTCCCAACAATTTTTGTCAAATAGTGAGTATCTTATCCCAGAAACTAATGTCTTTGGATTTGTTAAACAGTAGATTACTGTAGTCATTAACTATTGTCTTAAAGCAGGAATTCTTAACTTTTTTGGGGGGGGAGGTTATGGGCCCCCCCTCTGGAAAATTGATGACGCTTATGGACCTCTTTTTAGGTCTACAAAATACATAATATTACAAGTGAAACTGATTATATAGAAATAGTTATCAAAATATTAAAAAAATCAAATTCATGGACCTCAGATTAATCTTCTGCCATGGACAAATTGTGATTTAATCTATGGAAGGATAACCTCTTTTCATGAAATGACAGTTCTTTGAAGCATAATCTAAATATTGTGGGGGGGGTATTTGACATGAAAATATGATTTTAAGATTACAAATTCTCTCCATTGGACCAAAGCAAAAATTTTTAAGTAATTTGTAGATTTAGAGAATTGGGGTAGAGGTGGAGAGAATATTAAGAACTTAAGTGTGAACTCTTAACTCATGGTCACAGAGCTAGTATTTGTCAAAGACAGCCTTCTCGACTCCAAGGCTGGCCATTGACCCACCCATTCTATGCTGAAAATATTGTTCTCTTTTTAGATGAGGAATCTAAAGCCCAGAGAGGGGATGTAATTCGCCCAAGGCCACAGAGCCAGGCAGTTACTTGCTGGTGGGTTGTGACTACAAATACATACTTTTTCCAAATAGGCAAGCAGCTTGATTGAAATGAAGGCTCCTCAAAAACAACCATAAAATCTTGAAAATGAACCTCTAAATTAAAATGTTAGTAATTACTTAAAATAACAGAAGCAGAGATTATAGGTATTATATACAGTTAAAGACAATTTCCCTTTAGAAAACAAGAATGCACAGAGAATGCTTTGAAGGCAGGGCACTGGAGACCTGATTGGGAGTCAGAAAACTGGATTTGAATCTTAGTTCTTTTTCTTGCTAGCTTTATAACTTTGGGCAAATGACTTTCCTGCTCTGGGCTTAAGTTTCCTTTTCTGTAAAATTCAATTCTATTCTACTTAAATGATTGAGCCCATTATATATATATATGCCCACTGTTAGGCACTGGGGATACACAGACAAAAATGAAAACATTGCTTGCCTTTAAGGAGATTATTTTCTACTTCAAGGGTGGGGTAGGAGGAAACAGTGGACTCACATATAAAGTAAATACAAGGTATGTAAAAAAAGGAAATACAAGTAATTTTTTTTGAGAGGGTGAATGCTTATAGCGGGCGGGGGGGAGATCCATAAAAAGAGAGCCACTGAGAATTTTTTGGATAGGTGAATAATTTGTTAGCTTTGTGCTTTATTGATATGGCAGGTATATGGAGGATAGGTTGCAGAGGATTCTGGAGGTTAAACAAACTATTAGAAGGCAATTATAATAGTCTAGGCAAGGGGTGATGAGGACTTGAATGAGGGTGGTAGTTCTCTGAATGGAGAACAGGGGACACAAGGAGGGTGAGGATGTAGAGTTGAAGGAGATGAAGGAAGTGAGTAGGGTGACTGATATGTATGTGGGTGACCAAAAGGAGGATGATAAATCTGGATGGAATAAACCTCAAAGGAAGAAAAGGCTGCTGAGTGATGGGAGCAAGGGCAAAGGAGAAAGAATCAATGAGCAACATGGAACATACCTATTCTTCCTTCTAACTCAGTATATAGGGAAGTGTGAGAGAAAGATAAGAGATAGTTTTCTTGGGGCAGCTGGGTTTTATGGAATTAGTGAAAAGATGAGTAAGCCCGAGAGGCATAAATCCAATACGGTCAGTTTGTTAACAATGAGTAGCTTGTACTAGATCTTTAAAATTCCTTTTCTAAAATAAAAGGTGATAAAAATGCAATTTAGCAGTTGTCAAGTCATATTTAGTAAAAACATAGGCTTTATTTTGAATCGATTTCATTGTTTAGTCCAATGTGTATGATCATTTTAAGTTTTCTAGAGAACATTCTACTCTCTCCTTTGGTCTTTGCTAATCAAATTTAAAATTCAATCCAGATTCTGGTATCTAAATTTGCTAGTCTCCCCTCCCAATCCCAACTCCTGCTCTCCTTCTATGGGATTTCAACATACATAATGATGCTATTTCAAATCACCTAATTTCCTCCTTTCTTAATTTACGTAACTACTCCTCAGCCACATACTGATAGTGATTCCCTTGATTTTGCCACCATCCCATGTGTTCTTTCCTATGCGAGACTTCCAAAATTCCTTCATATGGTCACAATCTTTAAAATCATTCCATTTTTTGCCTGTTTTAAGATTCCTTAATCCTATTTTCTCACTCCTCATAATTTCCAGTCTTTCCACCTTCCCAAAGCATCACCTCTCTAACCTCTCTTCCCTTCTCAATCTTGACTCCTTGAAAAAATAATTCAATTTTATGCTATCTTCTCCTAAATCCCTTGTTTCTCCCTTGCCAATCATGACTTGCTAAACCTCAATCTTGGATTATACCCATCAATCTGCCTCCTTTGCTCCTACTCATGTACTGCAGAAAGAAGCTGGAGGAATTCCATGAAATTATGCTGACAAGGACTGCTACAAATTTTTTTAAATTTTATTTTTTATTTAAGGCTATGTGACTTGCCCAAGGTCACACAGCTAAACAATTAAGGGTCTGAGGTCAAATTTGAATTTAGGTTCTCCTGACTCCAGGTCTGGTGCAGTATCCACTGTGCCACCGAGCTGCCTGACTGCTACAAATTTATCTAATCTCAACTGACTTCTTGCTGCAAAAAGGCAATTCTACTCTTAATTCTCTATCCCACTCATCACAGCAACCATTCCAAAACTTCCTTTCTCTTGTCTAGCCCCCCCCCCATTCCCTTTGACCTCTACACTATCAAACTCACCTCCTACTTTAACAGAATGAGTGGTCATTCATGAAGAGTTCCTTCTTTTCTGTACCTCATATCTAGTCTCTGATGAAAAGGTGACCGTTCTTGTCAATCTCAAGCCCTTGACATGTATCCTTGTTCACATCCCCTCCATTCTTTGAGCATTTTGTCTTACCTATCTATTGGTTCTTTCTTTGCTGCCTATGAACTTGTCCAAGTCTCTCCTAATCTTATGAAAAGATACAAACAAAAAATCCTCCCTAGTCCCAGCCCTAACCATTAACCAGTGTCCTCTAGCATTCTCTCCTCTCACATTTGATGGCTGACTAACCTTCTCTTATGGGATTCTTTCCTCTCTCTGGTATTTATATTGCTTTTTTTCCCCCTGTATTGATAGCAACTTTGTGGAAGGAGGGGGGAGAAACAGGAGAGGGAAATCAGTAAATCTTTAAAATCGGGATGAGCAACTGATCAGCTATGTGAGGTGAGAATTGAGGGTGACACTAAGGTTGCAAATCTAGATGAATGGTAAAATGGTGGCACCTTGAACAATAGGGAAGTTATTAAGAGGGGTAAATTTTGGGGGCTGCTAGGTGGTGCAGTAGATAGAGAACCAGCCTTGGAGTCAGGAGTACCTGAGTTCAAAACTGGCCTCAGACATTTAATAATTATCTAGCTTTGTGGCCTTGGGCAAGCCACTTAACCCCATTTGCCTTGCAAAATCCTAAAAAAAAAAATGAATAAAAAGAGTGGTAAATTTTGGTGGAAAAGATAGAACTCTGTACATCAAAAATGTCTATGTAATAGTCTATTCAAAATGTCCCATATGCAACTGATGAGGGTCTGTCTACAACTAAGAGACCAAAGTTGGATATATCAATGAGAAGTATCTGATCTGCCCAAAGTGTAGGTTGTAACCATGCCAACTTCCTACCCAATAGCTCCGTTGTTTCTAAAGCCCCTTTTATATGCTTTTGTTGGATATATAAAGTTCTTCACAGCCTGTCTCCTTACTATCTTTATAGTCTTCTTTATATTACTTCTCTTCATGAACTCCATGGTTCAGATATATTATCTTGTTTGCTTTGCACTCTTCACTTGGACAATTTCCTATTAAAATTGAGGGTGGGTGGATTCTTTCCCACTCTAATGTTCTATGTTGATGCCTGTTTTGGGGTTATTTTTGAATCTTTTTTTGTTAAGTATCAATGCAGAAGCCAGAAAAAGTTTTGCTATTCTGACTCAATGTGCTGTCCAATGTAGAGAGATGAACATGCCAAAGTGCTTTTAAAAAAAGATTAGTGTGCGAGAATAGACTGGAAGAGTGACAGAAAGGAGTGACAGATTATCTTCAAAGGGCCACTAGTCATTGTGAGCAGTCAAAAATGCCTTTGTTTTTATTGTTTAGAACATTTTTCTAATTTGGGGAGCTTACCTCCTGGGTCTATCATATTTTTATAAATATCCTCAATGGGGGATTATGCTTGACCTTTCTAAGTTATGTTTATTTCTTTGAAATGATCAAGTAATTCAGTCAGTTCGGAGAATTTTCAAGGTGGAGACCTCAAAAAGTGATTAAAACAATGTGGTTAGCTTTGAGATTTCTATTTACCTCTGGGTGACTTTAGGTAAGTCACCTTTGGGTCTATTTCCTCAAATTTTAAACAAGGGGGGGTGTCCCTTTCCAGTCCTAAATTTAGGAATTTCACAAGTGTTTGGAAATTTTAAAAATATTTCTTTAGTATTTTATTCCCCCCCCAGATATATATAAATACAATGTAACATTCATTTTTAAATTTCCCTTCCTTCTTTTCCCCCAGCCCGCTTTAAGGCAAGCAATTTGATATAGGCTATACATGTATAGTCATGCATTTTTTTATTATTTCTGGATAAGTAGATAACACTACAGAGGAAATGCTTTCAAGGATGATTCTCATTTGCAAGACACTTTTTAAGAAGCATACATTTTTAATATTTGATTTAAAAAGTTGCCTCATTATATATATAGGTCTAAGCTTTTAAAATTTTTATTTATTTTTAAGATTGCAGACCACGCCCAGAGGGCAGGGTTATTTTGAACTTGAAGATGGAATGCACACTTTATAAGCTTGCCATACCACTGATGAATGAATATTTTGAGGGTAAGTGCATTTCTCAAAGGACATCTCCAAGAATCTGTCCATGGTAAGTTTCTTCCTCAGACCTTATATCACCCACTTTTGTGGCACTCATTACAAAATGTTGCACATTATGCTCTTTACATTTGTGTCATTCCTTTCCCTAGTAGAACACTGTTGTTATTATTTGTCCTTTGTTCTTGAGGACAGGACCATGACATCAGGGAGGTGATGTCATGACATGCAAGTGATTTGGATATGAGTGAGGGGAGTGCTGTGTCTCTCATCTAAAAGTCTGTCTTTCCAGGACCCATCATTGTACTCTATATGCAAAGTGGATATTAAATAGAATCAGTTTTAATCTATATAATGGTTTAAGACTGAATGTTTTGTGACATTTGGAGTAAAGGAAATTTTTGTAAGCAGTTCAAATGACCACTAGATGCCACTGTTGCTTTTAAATTAATAACTTAAAATACATAGCAGGGAGAAGGCTCCTTTAAGATCATCCAGTGTCATCAACTGTATCATTTTAACAAATGAAGAAACTGAAGTGTCAGGTCATTGTACTATTACTAAAAATCACTGAAGAAGTAATAGGGGATTCAAATGCTGCAAACAAAAAAGCAACACACAATTGTTTTCACTACACAGTTTATTATGAAAGCAAATGAAACATAGGACAATACATATGACTAAAAGTGGCAAAAGCAATCTGGAAGCTTAAGGCAAGTCTTTAACAGAGATGAGTTCAAGAAAGATGATGCAACTTTCATTTAAATAGAGATTATGAAAAATATAAAATTGCATCAATAACTTAAAAAAGGGGTACCACTTTAAAAGTCTGCACTATTGGAAGATAAAGGGCTCATGATCTTAATGCCAGCATTAAGACATATAGTAAGCAACAGAGTGCTGAATGAGGAGAAATTCAATTATTTACAGAAAGATAGTGATGTCAACATGTGATTGAATCTATTTTTATTTAGTGACATGCCAAAACCCTTTTGCTCCAAGTGCTATGGAAAAATCAAGAGTATCCAAATCAAAATATAAGTGCAGAAGTCAGAATCAACAGGGATTTTATACAATGGAGGACTTAATATATTATCTTAAGAACTCCTCAAAAGGTGATTTCCTTAAGAGCTATATGAGCAGTGTTGAGAGAGAGAGAGAGAGAGTGTGTGTGTGTGTGTGTGTGTGTGTGTGTGTGTGTGTGTAAACACGGGAGCCAGACAATGCCAAATACTAACCAATGTGAGTATAATGCATTCAAAATACTTAATTATAGAAAAGATTAACATGATCTTTGTCATGTATTTATATTTATGACCCTTTGAACATACTGCTTATCATGCATGACTTCAAATATATCAAACAATTTTATTTTGAGATACAGGATATTTATTATCTGTTCTATCTATAGCCATATCGAACATTACTTCTTTCTCCACAATCAAGTACATTATACACAATTTCAATATAATTACCTTAGTGAGACTTTTAGTTCATTTACTGAACTGGACAGGAAAATGTTGGGGATTTTTCCTTTTAAACCCATAACATAATCAGGTACTTTATTATAACTAAATACATTTTTCTAAGTTCATGAATGTGATTGATGACAATTAATATGGCTGTGAAAAATATCAGGAAATTGATGCCAAGTGACAACACTTTTCCCAGTTTTGTTTCAAACAAAGGGTGATGATATCATTTTGGTAAGAAGCCTATTTTAAAAAAATATTCTTACACGAATTCATCTACTATGAATCTTGTTGGAAAATGCCATCAAGATTAATCTTTCCTTTCTCCCCCCCTTAGAATAGTTCATAGGAGAAAACAGGCCACTTGTCTGCACAGGATTAACATTTCCTGCACTTGCCTGTCTTTTTACCATCCCGATTTTTTTTTTTGTAGAAGCAACAAAAAAGGCACATAATAGAAAATACAGATAAAGGAGATATGTGAAACATGCTTTTTAATACAATGATCACCTTTGTAGCTGCTTCCTCACCATCTCCAGTCTGACAGGCTGTTTAAGCCTGTGAAGATGCTACAGTATCCCTTTTTTTGATTAACTTTTAAAAATCCCTGAATAAAACAGAAGCCAACCTGTGACTTCTTATGAGCTTTAGTAGAATATTTTAAAGAAAGAAACCACAACTTAAAACTCATTCGTACAGAAAAAAAAAATCTAAAAAACACATCTGTGACAGAATGTAGAGGAATATCAAATTTTAAAAACATTTAGGAAAGGAGGAAGGGAAACCAATTGTTGGAATTTAAAAGGATACTGTAACTTTTACAACTGGAAACTTATGTTAGAAAGTTGTCATAGACAGCTCTGTGCTACTAGGTTTAACTTGTAAATAATGTAAAAAGAATGCGAAAAATATCATTTTACTGATATTTTACACTTGGAAAAGAAAAATGGCAAAAAAATTAAGAATGCATATCTAAAATAAAGCAATATACAATAATAACCAAAATTTCTAAAAATCCATAAAAATTAAAAATGTGTAGAAAAAAACTCATCTGTAATTTCTTGACCTATTTTTATAATGACATTAACTCCTTAATTAGAATTGAGAGGAGAAAATAGTTTTACAACTGGACAAATTTTAATTTTACTAAAGTAATGACAAAATAAGCTTGCATAGTAAAACAAAATTTCAAACTATCACTAGCTACATGCCTAAAAGGAGAGATGCAGGTTAACATGAACATAGTGCAAACCATGGCAGTTCATGATGCCTGTGACTGCTTAAGGTCAGGAAACAGACCATAGTATATCCAGTTATCACAGTTTCTGGTCTTTTATTCAATTATCTCTGCTAAGTTGAAGCAATATATATGTCAAGATTGAGGGATACATCTGCTGTTGCTGCTAATTAACGTAGTTTGAGATCATCACTGCTACCTAAATTGGAACCAGGACTAGGGTCTTGTTGTCTTCTTGCCTGCAATGAGAAAATGAGAACTTGGGTCAAAAAAAGTGCAAATTGAAAATTAGAATTCTCTACCCTTAAACTATAGAGTACAGTACTAGAAAAAAAAAGGTTTATAGCTTAAAAACATGAATAAACCTCTCAATAAATAGAAGATTCAGGTAGGAAAGTGACCTGAGGCAAAATATTTATTCTATTTATAATTTTTGAGCTTCGGTAGACTTTTATTACTTGTGAAAAATTTATGCCACCAAAATACAAGAGAAAATTAACAAATTATTTACAAAACCCAATTAACATAAAAATGTATCATGAGCACAAATCAAATAAATTTAGTTTATGAGATACTTTAATAGATATTTAGTTACATGGTTAAGAATGAGGCACCTCATGTCTACTAAAAAGCCTTACATACAGAATTCTATCTCCTTGAATTCACTTGGTCTTTAACTAGAGATAATTTAAGACAACATAATATAGAAAGCAGTGGCAACTGTGGCTCAACAGGACCCAGGTTAGATTAGGAGGACAGTGGCCTGGCTGTGCCACTCTTCAACTCTATGTCTGTGTGAGCTCATTTAACCTCAGGTTGTTTCTTATCTCTAAGACAGGTTCTAAGTCCTTGTGCTATCTACGCTCTACCTGAAGAGATACTGTAAATCTAAAGTCCTCACAATGTAAATGAGTTGATTAACAATAGAAACATGTATCTACAGCGAATCAGGACTAACTCTACCTACCTGGTATATCTGTTGCCTTGTACATTAGAAGCCATGTCTTATGTCCAGCATGTGTTCCCTTCTCCTTTCTGCTTCTCAGAACACTTATCTTCCTTCAAAGGTCAGCATGGGGTGACCTCTTCCACTAAATCTTTTCTGACCTTGCTACCGACCCTCTCCAAATACAATGCACTCTCCTTCCCCAATTTTCCTCATCCTAAAGCATATATATGTGTAGATATCCAATTAAAAAAAAAAGAGCTAGCATTCAGGTAGCACTTTACAAAAATTCTCATTTTATACTTGTAACTACCTTGGGAAGGAGATACTGTTATTATCATCCCCATCTTACCAATGAGGAAAAGGAGCCCAGATGTTAGGTGATTTTCCCGAAGTCACATAACTAATGACTCTTTGAGGGAAGATGAGAACTCAGTTCTTACTCAGGCCTAAACTCTCTACTGTGCCAGCTGGTTGGATGATTCTTGTCCTTTGTTATCAAAGAAGACTAAAATGACATCATTATGTTTGAGATAAATTAGTGTGTCCGACTGTAGCTGATCAGCCTAATACGAGCTCTGAATGCTCTACCAGAAGTTGGGCACAAATGGTTCATGTGAACACTTGTGCCAGCTACTGCTTCAATGACTATCAACTCCCTGGTGAACCAGAGAGGTTTTATTTTGAAAGTGAGAACTTAAGAGATAGTTAATGGATAGAATCCGATGAGGGAACCCAGACCCAGAGAGGTAAGAGCCTTTAGTAGTAGCAATGGGCTGAGAACTCTGGCCTAATGCTCAGGCAAATACTGTTTCTTGTACTTTTATTCCATCCTTTCTGTCTTCAAATGAGCAGCAGGACATATCCTTGAGAAACAGTGATGCCATGGAAAGAGCCCTGGCTGGGAGTTTGGGGCCTGGGTTTGGCTCCCCACTGAGGGGAAGCTCAGGGAGGGCCCAAGGTCCTTGGAGTTCACTCTCCTCATCTGTCTTGTCTAAGGTTCCTTTTCTAAATCTCAGAATGAAGGAGAAGGGTTTTATGCATTATACCGACTAAGTCAGACAGCAGGCACCTATCTTCTAGTGGGATATGACCCTCTTAATGAGGGTGACATTCATTTTCTAATATGTCAACAGGAAAGTCATTAGAGAAATCTTCCCAGGCTTTCAGCATCATTTCATGCTGAGTAACCCTGGCTTTCCTGCTCTGTTCATCCCATAGGCCAATTCCCAGTCCTGGAATTCTCTTCCTCTTCCCCTCTTGCTCACTTATCTTCCCACCTTGCTTCAAGTCCTAGATAAAATCCACCTTCTACAGGAAGATTTTCTGCAACCCCCATGTGCTGGTGTCTCCTCCTGTTGGCACAGTTCCAATTCATCTTGAATTGATGCTTGTATTGTTGTCATCACACACACTACACAGGAGGAGCTTCTTAAGGCTGGCTGTTACTTTTTTTTTTTGCTAACTCCAGCATTTAGCAGAGTGCCTGGCATATAACTGGTTCTTAAAAATGGGGGTCTGGGGCATCCCTGACTTTTGGTGGTTGATGGTGTTAGTGGCAGGGCTGGGGAAGGGTTACTCCCTTCAAGGAGGGCTCCCAGGGATAGCCCAAGGCAGGACTAGCTAGCTGGTAGTGGTGGGGTGCCGCTCTTCCTGCTGAGTCCTGAGGGGAGACAGTGAAGTGAGGGGACCACTCCATCCACCTGGTCTATGCTGTTGCTGCCCAGCATGCCGCTTCTATGGGGCTGACTGTCATGTCAGCAGCAATGATCTCCATGTGACAAAAGATGCCACTTGTGGATCAATGTGTGCCAAGAGCAGGTTCACAATATGCAGACCAGTCAAGCTGCACTAAGATCCGGAAAAAAAGAAGAGACCTGGAAGAAGCCTTAAGGATGGAGTGGATCCCTTTCTGGGGAGAACTGGGACAGAGAGATGCATAAGAGAAGCCATCATGTGCTCCAGTCAAGTGACTGCCACCCTGGAAATGGGGCAAGCACCCAGGCTGAAGTCCTGGCTTGGTTTGACCTGTGACCATGGCCAGCAGCATCTTCATGGTTGCTGCATTAGTTTCAGGGTCATGATTTTTAGACTGATATGGCACGTAAAAGTGAGCTATTAAAACCGTATGTTATGAATTATTTTAAAAAATCTTTATCCAGTGCCCTTAAAAATACATAATGCAACAAAGACTGAAGGCGAAAGAAAAGTATAAGTCTGAAGAAGAAAAAGAAAAAAATTTTCTCATTTGGTAAAAAAAAAAAAATCTTAATTTGTTACTATTTTGTTCAAGGTCTGAAAACCAGCTCACTTTCTAATCTAGATAATATCAAATATACAATATAAAATGAAGTTATAACTCACCTCTCTGGACCACAGTTTCCTCTTCTGTAAAATGAGAGATTTGGACTAGGTGTTCTCTATGGTGTGTCCCTTCCAGTTCCAGCATTCTAGGGCTCTGACTCTCTAAGTAAAAGGGATAAGGAAAGGGGACTGGACCTGTGATTTCATCAGTACAGGGAACTCCTACAAGTCAGCAACTTCTCTGCAACTGTAGTCTCAAGAGCCTTGCTTAAAGCACCAAGGAGTCACTCAGACAGGGCTGGGATTTAAATCCAGGCCTTTCCAACTTAGAGGCTGGCTATCTAACCACTATGCCATGCTGCCTCTAAGTTAGGATTGCAGGGACCCCACGAATTTGCTTTTATTTAGAAAAAGTTTGATGATTGCATTTCTTTATGTTCCTAAGTATTTAAAAACATTATTCTAATCAAGGATTCCACAGACTTTATATTAATGCCAAAAGGTGTGCCACAAAGAAGGTTAAGAACTTCTCTCTGCTTTAGTTTGTAAAAGACTACCTACATTATTCTGGAAGGGAAGAAAAATGTTGTTTTCCTCTTGATTCCCTTTTCTTTTCATCTCTCTCCCCTTCCCCTCCTTTTGAATCTTGAGCAAATCATCTCTTTTGTTTTTAAAATGTAGATAAAATGCAACATTTACCTCAAAGTAACACCACAACAATGAATAAAGCATTCTATATAAAGTGATAATGTGTGCCTTGCATATTAATAAAGATGATCATTTTAAGGAAACATATTACAACAAATATTCTGAACTTCCTACCAAATAAAAAGAACATTTCCATAGAGTAACAGAAAAGCAGGACTATATTAAGGCTAGAATGTATTTTATCTCATCTGCTCTTCACAAAAACTGGGGAGGTAGGGGGTAGTATTCTACCCATTTTATAGATAAGGAAACTGTAGCTGATCAAGGTTAAGTAACTTACCCAAGATCACAAAGCTGGTTAAGTGTCTGAGGCAGAACTTGAACTTAGGTCTTTTTAACTCCAAGTCCAACATTTTACAGATAGATGATGTGTGTGTGTGTGTGTGTGTGTGTGTGTGTGTGTGTGTGTGGTGTGTATGTACATACTGCTTCATGAAACTTCAAATCTTGTTTGTTATATGTAGCACTTTCCTTTTAAATATTTAATAAATTTAATATGCAACTTGAAAAATTCTCTTATCTGTGACTACTTCTGACCTTCCAAGTATTTTAAAAAATGCTTTATGATCCTCTTTTCTTCATTTTAGCTACTCTTCCTATCTTCCCCTTTTCTTCCCAACTGGAAAAATAAAAATAAAGCCCCTGTAACAAATATGTATAGTCAAAAAAAACCAAATTCTCATTTTAGCTCTGTTTAAAAATCATCTCATTTTGGGACAGCTAGGTGGCACAGTGGATAGAGTACCAACCCTGAAGTCAGGAGGACCTGAATTCAAATAGGACCTCAGACACTTAAAAATTACCTAGCTGTGTGACTATGGACAAGTAACTTAAGCCCACTGTCTTGCAAAAAGCAGACAAAATATATTATCTTATTCTGTATTAGTGATAGTCCACCACCAACTCTGTTAGGGGATGGGTAGAACTCTGGAATTGTGCTTTGGCTACCACACTGGTCTAAGTTCTAAACCCTTTAAAATATTTCTTTCCCCTTATAATACATTTTAAAAAGAAAAGTGCTTACTTACCTCAACTAATGGTGTAAATTATTTCTCCAATTCAAAGCATTAAGTGAAATGACATTATCTAAACATGGAATTAATATATAATCTGATTTTTGTTTTAAGTGATCAAAAGAACGTTACAGAGGCATTTTGTGATGATACAATAGTTTGCTCATAATGTATTAATGATGTTATTGTAAAATGAGACAAATGTCCTATTCAATCCCTGGTTATGTTGTGCTGGTAACCTTGGGATCTCAAAAACTATGTTGAAAGACTAAATCAATGGCAGGAACTGTTCTAGAAGCTGAGGATACAAAAACAGGCAAGAGACAAGTTCCTGCTCTCAAGTAGCTTATAGTCCAATGGGTAAGATGATAGACCAACAATAAATAATTAAGAAGGAAGGAACTGGAAATAAACACGGATAAGAAGTCTTTCTCAGAGAGTGGGATTTTAGCAGGGTTTTGAAAGAAGCCAAGGATGCTAGTAGGCAGGACTGAAAAGGGAAAGCATTCCAGACATGGGGATCAGTGAAGTAAAAATGCCTTGGGTTGAGAGATGAAATGTCTTTCTTTTGAGAAACAGTTAGAAGGCCAGTTTTCTTAGATCAAAGAATATAGGGAGAGGGATCTGTAAAGTGTGAGAAGACTAAGGGTGAGAGGTTATGAAGAATTTTGAATACCAGAGAGTTTTCATATAGAAAGAATTACTGAAGTTTACTAAGTCTTAGTGATACAGGTAGACCTATGCTTTAAGAAGATCACTTAGACCAGTGGAAGGTGACTGAAATGGGAAGAGACTTGGGGAAGGCAGAACAAGCAGAAGACTACAGTCATTGTTCATGGGTAAGATAATATTGGTCTGCAAGATGGTGGCAGAAGGGGTATATACTAGAGAAGTTACAAAGGTAAAATTGTCAGACATTGACAAGACTGGATATGCAGGGGATGGGATGGACAGGGAAAGGGGGGAGGGGAAGAGAGGAGAGAGAGAGGGAGAGACAGAGAGGAGTGAAAGACATCTACATGTGAACTTGGGTGACTGGGACAATGTTGGTACTCTCAAGAGTAATAGAGAAATTACAAATGGGCGGAAGGTTAGAGGGATAAAGATAATGAATTCAGTTTTAAACATGTTGAGTTTCAGATGTCCAGTATGAGGTATCCAATAGGCTATACAATGAAAATGTGAGAATGGAGGTCAACAGAGAGGTTAGGTTTCAATAAATACATAAGAGCTGATGGAATCATCAGAGATAAAGTATAAAGGGATAAGAGAAGAGAGCCTAGGACAGCACCCTAGATGACCCCCACGGTTACAGGGTATGATTTATTTTTTTTATTTTTTTAGATTTTGGCAAGGCAAATGGGGTTAAGTGGCTTGCTCAAGGCCACACAGCTAGATAATTATTAAGTATCTGAGACCAGATTTGAACCCAGGTACTCCTGACTCCAGGGCTGGTGCTTTATCCACTATGCCACCTAGCTGCCCCTACAGGGTATGATTTAGAAGAAGTCTAACAAGGAGAATGAGAAAGTAGTTAGAGAGGTGGAAGAAGAAGCAGAAGGAAATAAGGCAGGGATATACCAGAGCTAACTCTAACAACCAGCTTGGCAAGATAAGAAAATATTTAGTATGAGCATTATGCCTCAGAAATAAGCAACTGCTACAATCATGGTTTGATTTATTGTTTTGTTGATAAGGAAATAGTGAAAATGCAAAGTAAACATAAAAGTATGTGTGCATATATTTTTCCTCCCCTCCCCCAGGTTGTTAAACATTTATCAGCATACTCTTGTCATAATCTATAAATACTGCTTGAAGGATCAAGAGAATGGAGGTTAATCCCAAGACTGGTGGCCTGGTGAATATACGCTAATAATAATTAATAATAACTGGCATTTGTATGGTGCTTATAGGTTTACAAAGTGCTTTAAATTCCATTATCCAATTTAAACCCTACAGTAACACCCCTTGAGTAATGTCATGAAAACCTAGAGAGAAGAGAGTGATAAACAGTTTCAAAGGTTGCAGAATGTTTAAGAAGGATAAAGATCAAGAAAAAGACATTGGATTTGGCAAACTCATCGGGGACTTAGAAGAGAGAAGTTTTGGTTGAATGATGAGAGAAGCCAGACTGCAAAGTTAAGAAGAGAGAGAAAAGGGAAGTGGAGACATCTATGATAGTCTTCTCAAAGAGTTTAGACACAAAATGGAGAATATATATATATTTAGTGCATAGTGAACATATTTTCTTTTCATGTTATTTATTTATGCCTTTTTTCCTAGACTGTCATTCATTTCTGTGTATTTGCCTTCTCCATCTATTGTCCTCTCTTGTTTCTTTGATGAGACTGCCATTGCAGATTTAAGTTTTTCTATTCTGTTCAGTATTTTTGCTATGAAAACTATAAATTCTGCTCTCATAAATATCATTTTTCTTTTAAATCAGTCAAGAACAGTTGTACTGTGGATCCATGCTCTCCTCAAATTCCACAGGATTTGTTGGACGATTTCTCTTCATTTTCAGTATTTATTCATAGATTCCTGAACTCATTAGATCTGGAGGTTAATTTTTTTTTCTATTGTCCCTATTTATATTTGTTTATTTACACTCAAGATCTTAGAGAGTTCTTCCTGGAATCTGTGGTACTTTTAGTCTCTCTCTCTCTCTCTCTCTCTCTCTCTCTCTCTCTCCCTCCCTCCCTCCCTCCCTCTCTCCCTTATCTCTCATGTCTTGAGTCCCTTCCCTCCTGCAGTCCCTGTGGTTTCCTTGGAGACTACATTTCAAAGCATCTTAGCCTCCTCCCATATAGGATAAATCATGGTTCACCATCCCAGGTCTCCATACCAAATGACTTTTTTTTTGGGGGGGGGGGGGGGAAGAATGACAATTAGCTCCAGTTGGATACTGTGTCCTTCCTTCAGGCTTGGTGGAGTGCTACATGGCTCCCCACAAGACAGTGTCTTATCTTAGTAGCCTGTCATGATCCCCCTGTTCTTTGGTTCTTTAAGAGGCTGCTTTCCTCAGTACCAGCAGTTTAGAGCTTTGCAGCTCTGGTGATTGTGGGCAGCAGTCCCTGGCAGGCTTTCACTCCTGAGGGGCTATGGCCAAGCTGGTTGTCAAAGCCTGAGCAATATTCTACAGTGTGGAACTAGGGTCTCTGTGGCACTGAAAAGAGGAAGGAATGAAATGAAGGGGGTCAGTTTGATCTAAGTTTGTTGTATCCTTGGGTCAGCTAGTACAGCTTCATTGCCAATAGCATGGGAAGTGGGGAATGGAGGCATTCTTTGGATTCTGGTTGTCCTTAGATCATGGAAACAGCTAGATTTGCTTTAACTTAGGTATAAAATTTTCAGTTTCAGCAAGGACAACAAGTTATGGGGATTGGAGAACATGTCTAGTCTACCCTCTTAATGCTCATGTAAGTCAGAAGTTCAATATTTGACCTTTGAATGAAATCAGGGATATTAAGAGAAAGAGGTGAGAATGGAATGTATTCCAGGTTGAAGGACAGTCTGGGTAAAAGCATGGAGATGGGAGACGAAGTGTGCGAAAAACAGTAAAAAAGTCAGCTTGGCTGAATTATAGAGTGAATAAAGGGAAGCAATGTATAATAAGGTTGGAAAATTAAGTTGGAAACAGGATGTGAAGGGTTTTAAATGTCAGAAGTTTGTACCTGATTTCAAGAGTTGTTGGAAAAAACACCGGAATTCACTGAACTGGGAACTGTCAGGGTTGCTTCCAGAATATTACTTCTGGTAGCTAAGTGGTGGATGGATTTAGAGTAAGGATGCCATGACAACAGATTAGGGGGTGGGAGGTGTGGCCAGTGAGGTGCTATAGACTAGGTGGTGGTGGTGGGGTGGCTAGTGAAGTGCTGTTGGGTGACTGGGACAATGATGGGTGATGATGGCCAGTGAAGTACTATAGACTAGGTGGTGGCCAATGAGGATGCTGTAGACTAGGTGGTGAGGGATGGTGATTAGTGAGGTGCTCCAGAATTGGTGGCCAGTGAAAGTGCTATATAGATTAGGTTGGAAGGGGTGGTAGTCAAGTGAGGGGAGAGAGGGGATAGATATGAGGTTGGAGAGGTGAACTGACAAGATTTTATAGAAGGACTTTTTGGTTCAAATGCAAAGGGAGGTATGAGATGGGGCTGGAAGAGTATCATGGGAGGGGAAAGAGAAGGAATAAGCATTTATATAGTTCTCCTACTAGATGTTATACACTGTGCTAAGCACTTAGAAAACAACCAATTATTTGATCCCCATGAAAAGATGGGTTGTATTATTATCCCTATTCAAAGTTGAGCAAACTGGGGCAAATAGATGTTAATTAACTTGTTGAGGGTTACAGAGCTAGTTAAGTGTCTGAGGTAGGATTTTCAATCTGGTCTTCTTAGGCCAAACAATTTATCCTCTGTACCACCCAGCTGCCTAAAGAGATAAGAGGAAGTCAAGAAAGATTTCTAATCAGGAGTGATTTGATCAGTATCTATATGCATGAGCAAAGTTAGTAGTATCTAAGAAGGGTTGAAGGAGCAAAGAGATGATGTAGATTGCTGGGAAGTGGGGTAGTGGACCTGAGACAAGGTAGCTGCTATGAGAGAGGTTGAAATAAAAAAGAACGAGAAGATGAGAATGCCACTGAGGTTGTGGACCTGGAAAAGATAGTACCCTTGAAAGTGATAAGGAAGTTCAGAAGAAGGGTGGGTTTGGGTTCTGTGAATTTGAGATGCATATAGGGTGTATCCAGTTCACATGTAACTCATGATGCAGGATTGGAGATCCAAAGAGAGAGACTAGGTGGTAACATCCCCTTAGGGGACTAATCACAGTTAATCTTACCCTGAAAGGCTTTAACAGGCTCCATAAAAATTCAAAGTGTCTAATAGTCATCCTATTCATAAGATACTTCAAAGATTCTAGGAGTTAGACAGTATAGGCCAATCCAAACCATATCTGACCAAGAATCTCCTATGAACACACCCCTAACAAGGTTGTCTAAAAATAGCTAATATTTGTACAGATCTTTATGACTAATATTTCATTTGATTCTCATAACAAGCTTTGAAGAAGATGCTATTATTATCTCCATTTTTACAGGTAAGGAGAGACTAAGAGATGAAGTATTCTGCCCAGGGTCACAAAGCTAAGGGAGAGTCTAATGTGGAATCTGAAGTCCTGTGCCATCTAAATGCCTTCTCTGATTAAAGACTACCAGGAAATAGATATCATTACCTTTGGAGGAAGCTATCGAACCTTTGAAAAGTTCTAATTGGTAGAAAGATTTTCCTTTCATTAAGTTTAAGGTTTTTTTTTTTTATTTTGCAAGGCAAATGGGGTTAAGTGGCTTGCCCAAGGCCACACAGCTAAGTAATTATTAAGTGTCTGAGACCGTATTCAAACCCAGGTACTCCTGACTCTAGGGCCTGTGTTTTATCCACTACACCACCTAGCTGCCCTTCTTTCATTAAGTTTTAAGTTGTCTCTCCACTTCTGGACAACTGCTTCTAATCCTGTTCTATAGGGTCAAAATCAAATTACTGGAGCAAGTTCCATTCCACCAAATCTCAGGGAAACAAATGAAATAAAATTTAACTGTTGGCATTAGAATCTTCAGTTAATACAGTTTATTCTTCTCTCTTTCTAGCTAGTCTTTCTCCTATGCTTTCTCTCTTGGTACCAAGTCTTCAGACTTGAAGGGATTTGCTTTTTCTTTCCTTTTCTGATTTAAAGTCCTCTTGATCAGATTTGCAAGACTGCAGGTAATTATGTTTTAAACTTAATCTATGCTATGACTGCTTAATTGTAATTTATTTTGGGTATACACAATCCCTCCTTAATAATCTATATTTTGGTCCTCATACACCTTATGAGCCATTCTTTTCATTTTCCATGTTCATTTTTCCTTTTCTGAATCCTCAATGTTTAAAGAAAAATAGTGATGAAGCTATTTTTATTCTGTGAGTTATCATTCATTGACTTTAGTTGGAATTATAGTTAATAAGGTTAAGTTCCTTTAGCCAAATTTAATGTTTTAATAGCAGCATTCTACTTCTATATATTTCCTACATGCTTAATGCATACCTACTTTTTATCAACATTATTCATTAATTTGGGGGTGATTAAAATTAGTTATATCAGTGATATTTCTGTTTTTGCTATTTAAAATTTTGTTCTCCAAAACCAACTTTGTAAAGAAATCATACTTGTCCTTTATACGTCATCAGAAGCTCTATCTTACTGTTCAAATTTCTGCCATATAGTTTTCTAACTCTAAATGTAAATAAAATTCAACATCCACATCTATCTTTGCAAGCTGTAGAATTCTCAGATTTAAACAATTTTATTATTAGCAGACTGTACAATCATGAAACTACCCAAATATTACAATTAACAAAACAATTGTAAGCTCTACTGCAGTCATAGATCTAAAAATGCTATGGAATGCATATATATCAGAAAAACAATTTATGTTCTGTACAGAATCAATGCTGAATGTTGTATGAGACAGATCAATTTGGCACAATCAGGGAACACTAATATAAGCATTTCGTTTCAGTCAATGAAGGTTAGAAAGGGGCTGAGCACTGAAGAAATCTTGACTGAAAGGAATCAATACTAATTATATATTTATAACATCACTGCCAGCCTACCAATAATACTTCGTGAGATGGTAAGGTTTCAGCCTTTTGTCCTTAGGAAAAAATAATGTTTAAAATGGCAGGATTTTTTGGCTTGCATAAGAATGCATGTTTCTTTTTCAGTGTTTGCTAACTGCATGGTGGGCTGGACTATGAAGGATGGAAAGGATTATTTTCTTGGATTTTTTTCTGCCATTAAAATTAGTTTTAAGCTTCTTTTCATATTGAGGCAATGTGACTAAGAAGTGAAGACAAGAGGAGGCAACAGCAGAAAGGCAATGCTGAGGGCAACATAAGATGAGGAACAAACATAGATAATAGATAAATGATGGCAAACTGCAGAGCATTCAAAGGAGGGGCACTTGGAAGGGAAGGGACCTAGAAACCATGTCATTTGAGGAACATTAAAAAAAAATGGAAGACAGTCAAATGTGAAGATATGTTTTAGATGAGACATGATAGCTCTCTGTTTAAATATTTGAAGGAAATTGTTTGAAAGAGGGAGTAAGGGGCAGCTAGGTGGTGTAGTGAATAAAGGATCGGCCCTGGAGTCAGGAAGCCCTGGGTTCAAATCTGGTCTCAGACACTTAATAATTACCTAGCAGTGTGGCCTTGGGCAAGCCACTTAACAGAGTTTGCCTTGCAAAAACCTTAAAAAAAAGGGGGGGGGGGGAGAGTAAAACTTGTCCTATATGCTGCAAAGGGCAGAATTAGGTCAAATAGATAGGGATTACAAGGAGGCAAAGTTTTGTTAAATGCAAGGAATGATAACCTAATAAATAAACAATTGTCCTACAAAGAAAGGGGCTCTGTCTTGATAAACTAAATTTCTTGTTTAAAAAAAAAAAAAGTTTTCAGGGGCAGCTAGGTGGCGCAGTGGATAGAGCAGCAGCTCTTGAGTCAGGAGTACATGAGTTCATGAGTTCAAATCCAGCCTCAAACAACCTAGCCATGTGGCCTTGGGCAAGCCACTTAACCCCCATTGCCTTGAAAAATCTAAAAAAAAAAAAGTTTTCAAATGCTAAATGAGAAAATCTGTCAGGGACATCATAGAAGTTAAATTTGATGGTCTGTAAGGTACTCTTCCTTAAATTTTATGTCACTAAAAGTAAGATGTTCATAAGTTTATTATAATCTTGCCTGGTAGTAGGGTAGGAGAGAATTAATCAGAAAATCTGCTACCACCTATTCAGCCCATAATGATTGCTTCATTATTCCTAATTCTTCTGATTCCAATCTTTTATTCATAATTATTTCACAGAGCTTTTAATATAAAACAATTGTGAATAAACCTGAGATGGGGGATAGTATTGATTGTAATAGTTTATGCAGACATCTCATTATAGTAATCTAGTAGCACTGGGTACTACTTTGGGACAAACAAGGTGTTGCAGAAAAGGAATGATATAATCCCTGGCTGATTTTGAAACTTATCAGTAGTTTCTACTTCTGTCAACCTAAAAAAAAGGTAAAACTTGGATGACCAAAAACTAGGTGAATTTAAATTGCACTTTTCTCTCAGGCTGTTCCCCTAATGACCAATAGTTGAGTGGAGGAAGCAACTAAGGTCAAAGGCCTCTAAAAAAAAAATAATCAGTGAAAATAATCTAGCTAGGCTCCATTTTTATCATAAAAAGTTTAACTATTGAACTTTTTAAAATATTTAGTTTTCTAAAGGAAATATGAGACTATGGGAATATGAAGGGAATATGCTGTTAAAAGAAGTATAGAATTTTAGCAACAGAAAGGACTCTAGGGATCTAATCTAACCTAATTACTCCAGTTTATAAAGCTAGCTAGAACCTGGATCTCTGGAAAGATAAACTTTTAATAACAATTTACACTGCTTACAAAGCACTTTAAAGTTTTACAAAGTCCTTTCTTCAAAATAACTTGTAAGATGAGGAGGTGATAGTGGTTTTGTTAATATTTTACCAATAAGAAGCAAATGCTGAGATCAAACCTGTGGGTTTATGGTATAATCTGAACCTAGGTCTCTTAGCTCCAGGTCTGGCATTCTATTTACAATGCCACAATTGCCTCTAAGTTTGTACCTCACATTATTTCTAAGCCTGATTCCAAGTATTACTGTTAGAAAAATGATGATTTCAAATAATTTTCCTAAAATATTCATTAAAAAGTAAAAATCATGAATGGATAAGGTCTGAGATTTCTTCAGTAGAATATTAGATTAGAAATAGTTGAACTATGTGTTGTATCTCTTCTGCCCCTCCTCCCCTGACAAGCAACTTCTGGGGTATCATGACTGTCTTATCTGTTGAAGTCCGGATGTCCATACATTCCTCAGGATAATCCCTTCTCTCTTTGAATTATATGCTTTTTTCTTTAGATTAGTCTTAGTTGAGTTTAGATTGTGAAGATCACATTCCTCACTAATGAGGATGGATGAGAGAGAGAGAGAGAGAGAGAGAGAGAGAGTGAGTGTGTGTGTGTGTGTGTGTGTGTGTGTGTGTGTGTGTGTGCGCGCGCGCGCGCAATCCCTTTAGGATATATGACCCTTAGGGTCTTTGTCTCTTTGCCTCATTCTTTTTCTATAAGGTTGAGTGGGTCTTACTTCTCAAGAATCCAGTAAAGCTTTTTCTCTTCATACCTTGAGAAATCTCTGAAATTTATTTAAGTGGTCCCACACAACCAGAATCAACAGATTGGAATAAAAAACTAACTTACAGTACTGAATATTTTTTAAAATAAAATAGAACAAGGACATTATAAATTCAAGTCAACATTCATTCAGTCATTCATTTTTTAAAAAGTGCCTGTTTTTTTTAGGCACTGGGCATACAAAGACAAAAGGAAATGATCTGAGCCTTCAATGAACTTGAAATTGCTTGGAGGAAACACAATGTAGATAAGTACATACAAAAAGGCCTTTATAGAAGGTGGTACTTGAGGTAGCCTGGAGGTGGGAGATGGGATGTCAAGTTTTAGAAAGAGCCAACTAGGAAAGTTTGGCTGGAATTTAGAAAGTTACACATTATGTGTCAAGCACATCTGAAAAGACAGACTGGGATCAGAAGTATCAGACATAAAATGCCAGGCAAGGGAGTTTGCATTTTATCCTAGAGCAGAGTCTTAGTTGAGGGTTCATGAATTTATTAAAAAAATTTTTGAAAACTGTTTTTCAAAATGCTTGGTTTCCTTTGTAATGCTGTATGAGAGCAAATACAGCAGGCCTGGCTCAGGAAGACTAGATAAATAAAGTGACCTTGGACAAGTCACTTAGCTATTTTTCCCTTAGGTCCTTCACTGTAAAATGGCACCATAAAGGGTGTTGTGAGGATCAAAGGAGTAATAGTTGTAAAAGCAGTGCCTGACAAAGAGGTGCTAAATGACTATTGATTCCCTTCCCTTCCCCCACTCTCCCTACACTTTTTCTGATAAGGTTTCCTTAGCCCTGAGAGAAGCAGGCCAGAGCAGGCCACAGGAATGGAAGGTTCTTGGATGAGTGTTGATTCACTTGGCAGTATGGCCCGAAGCCTGTGGGGGTCAGCACAGAGCTCGTTGGGCAGGAAAGAAACTACTAGGTGCTGATAATACAGTTGTGGAGACTGACTGACTGACTGACCAGATCAGGCAAATGACTGGCTCTAGATAGTGAATGAGAGGGAAGAGCCAAGAACTCAGTTCTGAACCTAAGTGACCAGAAGAACACTGCCCTCAGCACACAGTTCAAATGCGGCCTTGGGTAACTGCGACCCTGGAGGCACGATTTAAGTTCTTTCTGCTGCAGTTCCTTATCTATATAATATAGATTATACTATTTACACTACAGCCATGGGAGAATGCCCTGTAAATCACTCAGCAGACAAATAGATGGGTAATAATTTTTTATTATGGTGATAAGGCTAGGCTACTGAAGAAGGTAGATAAGAAAAATCTTTACCAGTTGCACTTTGCCTAACAATCAGCCACTTACTACCATCATGCTTATTAACCATGTAACATCCTCACCAAAACTCTCTTAGGCTGTTATCTGGAAATAACAGAACTGGAGGCTATTTTTCCTCCTCAGCATTTTATATATGAACTACTCACCCCTTTGGGTGATTTAGATCTGGAAAAAACTTTAGAGATCGCTTAGTCCAATTCCTTCATCTTATGGAGGGGGTAATGAGGTCTAGTGACTTACTTAAGATCACACATAAAGTGAACAGTAGAACTGAAATTCAAATGAAGGGTTTCTGAATCCATATCCAGTATTATTCCTATTATGAATTTCTAATATAAAATTTGATTCTAATTAGGGAGATGAAATTCCCTTAAAAAAGAAAATTAATGCATTCATAAAAAAATCTGACCGTCAAGATGGGGAAGAAGGGAAAACATACAAGTCAAGCATGCTTTCTTCCTCCTAGATCATATTATTTTACTGCAGTTTCTAGTCATTACAACTTATTAGCTGTCTCCCTGCCTCCTCTCCCCAGCCTAACCTTTAGGAAAGGCCAATGCAAATAGGAACTTTCAAAACATGTCCTCCAGCATAATTTGGCAATTTAAAAAACTGAACTCTGAGATAAGAGATTTTTCTTGAAAACACCAAGAATCTAAAGCTTCAGGAATTTACAAAAAATACTCAAAAACTACACACAGACTTGGGCCTGTTTCTTTTACAAAAATTGCCTCCACATATACTGCTTGAGCTGTGTTCATGCGGAGCAAGCACTTTTTCCTGGTTGCTCTGTCTCCAATGTAAAGATCACTTCTGCTTTCTAGTATATTCTTATTTAAAGGAAAAAAAGTTTCATAGATGAAAATGGAAATAATATTATATGTTATCTTAAACTTAGTGGTCTAGGTATCAATCAAGTCAAAGCCACATGCGGAACTACGAAGTAGGCTGGTATGGGATTAAAGAGATCAGCAAAAAAGCAGCCAAATATTTCCAGAAGGACAGCGCTAATATTATTTCCTTTATATTAAATTAAATCAAATCAAATATTACTTTATAATAAATCTTCATTGTGAGCAAAATGTTAAGTTGAATTTAACTAATATTTCTCTATCATTTAAAGGTTTACAAACTATTTTCTTCATAACAATTCCATGACAACAGTTCCATTGAGGCAGACAAAATGTGCATCATCTTTATTCTGAAGAGATTTAGAGAGATTAAGCAATCTGCTCAAGGCTGTACAACTAGTATATGTTCGAGCTCAGATCTGAATCCAAATATTCTGTCTATATACCAAACATTTATTTCAAATGTTTCCTCTCAAATTAGAAAAACACATGATTTTGTGGGAATAAAGGATTTTTTTATTATAATAAAAATTTTGAGCAATGAATCTGAAAAAAATAATTTTTTACATAATGCTTATAACATGAATAAGAGGGGGAAATAGCCATGTATTCAGCGAGGGGGAAAACAGACAGTCCAAGTGCTGTAACAGTATGCCAGAAATATTACAATATTCAGAGGAAGGTTTCTACTAGTTACAAGAAGGATAAGCAGAAGAACTCCCTAGGTAAGAAGGTGGTGAATGGACTGTGACCTGAATCTCATCAAAGAACCCTTCCCTCCCACCTAAAGGAAGTGCTTTTCTAACTTATAAACCAGAACCAATATGATGATGAGGTGAGAGATAAGGTGATGGTAGAGGAAGGTTAAATTTGGAATTAAGACTTGAGTTCAAGTCATTTTAATCTGTCAATGGCACCAGATAACTATTAAAGTTATCATCATTTATGTCCCATATAATCACAGATTTAGAGCTGGAAGGGTCATGTGAGGTTCAGACCCTCATCTGAGAAGTGAAGTTACAGACAAAAAGGAAGCTGTGAGTCTAAAAGGACAATCTGCACTGATGGAGGAAATTTCCAGTCTGCAAGTTCCTTACATAGTTGAAATCATAGAGCTACTGAATATTCCCGTCAGGAAAAAAATGGTGGATGATTAATGATTAGGTGTTTGTGAACTGGCTTTCAGAGACGTTCATTTAGGTTAGGTGCAAATGTGTGAGATTAACTAAGATAACCCCAATGTGATTTCTACATGATTTTTTTGGCCACACTGCCAATAACTTATTGTGACTGCATCAATACCCTGAGTGTCCTCTGCCCTTTGGACTACGGTGGGGTGGGGATAGGATGGGGGGTGAGGTTGGAAGGCAAAACAAGAAAATCCTCCCAAAGTCTCCAAAAGGACTTCTAAGCCCAGTTACCTCTTCTTTCCCTACCAGTTTATGGATCCTCTTCCCTAGCTGCCAGGCCCCCTACTGGTCTTTTTCAGCTTTCTTTTGTGAGTTGTCTTCCCCTATTAGATTGTAAGCTCCTTAAGTTTAGGGACTCATCCTCAGTATTTAGAACACAATAGGTGCTTAAATGTTTATTAAATGATTTTGGACAAGTTACTTTCCTCTGCAAAGTAAGAAACTGGCAAGATGATCTCTAAAGCCCTTCCTAATGTTGACATTTTATGAATGACTGTTTTATGACAGGTATTCCCAACACTGGTTGTCATATTTGACACTCACCTGCTATATTAAGTATAAACAAAAACACAACTGAGCACAAACTCCCAACATAATAAGTATATCTATTAATTAGATACATGTATATTGTTCTAAGTTCATTTCCTCCCCATAATTGACTTGAGTAACTGTCAAAGCTATATTGGCACCCTCCAAAAGTGCATTTTTGGTTACCTTTACTCAATCATGATTCTCATTCAGTCCCATCCATCAATCATGCAAAGATTTTAGTAAAATCTATTTAGTAAATTTTCACCTTCCCTGATAATAAGTAAATTATTCTTACCAACTAATTTGAAGGCTGGAGCAGCTTGGTGGCACAGTGGATAAAGCACTGAGCTTAGAATAAGGAAGATTTATCTTCCAGAGTTTAAAATCCAGTCTCAGACACTTAATAACTGTGTGACCCTGGCCAAGTCATTTCACCCTGTTTGCTTCCTCTATATGATGAAGTAGAGAAGGAAATGGCAAACCACGTCAGTATCTTTGCCAAGAAAACCATAAAATGGGGTCATGTCGAATTGGACACGACTGATACAACATAACAACAAAATCTGAAGGTATTGAATTTTCAGATATATTTTTAAACAAATAGGTACACAGCCTAAGAAATTCTTCATTTGGTTAGAAAATTCTGTTTTCAAGTAAAATTGTAGTTATGAGTTCTTTAGGAGACATGTTTATGTCATTTAAGGTAACAAATCATATTAGTTATGAAAACATTTCTAAGTACCCATTTTGAAAATACTCTTGCCATAATACAAATTTCCTTTGAAAAGCAGTATTTTTCATTCTTTGTTAAACTGTTACCTTTGTCTGATATCCAAGATATATAAGGAAGTAATATAAAATGTTTAGTCATTCCCTAAAGGATATGAATAGTTTTCAAAAAAAAAAAAGCTCCAAATCCATAATAAGAGGAATGAAAATCAAAACAACCTTGGGGTAGCTCTTACTCAGAAAATTTGCAAAAATGATAAAATATGGGACTAGTGAAGGTTAGGGGTGTGGGAAGAGAAGACACATTGAGCTGTGAAAACAATCTAACCATTGTTGGAAAGCAATCTGGAATTGTGGTAACACAAAAACTAAGATGTGTATGAGGCAATAGTAGTGAATGTCTAGACTGCTGGGCCTGAAGTTAGGAAGACCAGAGTTCAAATCCAACCTCAGAAACTTACTTCCAAGCTGTGCGATCCTGAGCAAGTCATTTAATTTCTGATCATCTGACAAAAGGATCCACTGGAATCATCAAAGAAGGGAAATGACAGACATCTTCTGATGCTGTGATCTCAGCCTAAAGCAGGTCCTCAAAGGAGGTCAAAGAAACACCAAAATATTTACAGCAGCTTTTTTTTTGTAGAAACTCCAAATGGGCACAAAGAAAATGATTATCAAATTGGTGTAACTAGACAGATGGAGGTCATGAACATGAAGGAATGATTCCATTACAATATGCCTTACCCCATGAGGGTGATTTCTCCTTGAAGAGTCAGCTTGATGACTGATAAATCTGCCAGGTATTGTCATATCATCCAAAATCTCTTGCCACACTGCTCCACTTCTGCCCAAAATCACTTTTTTTTTTTTTGATTTTTGCAAGGCAAATGGGGTTAAGTGGCTTGCCCAAGGCTCACAGCTAGGTAATTATTAAGTGTCTGAGGCAGCATTTGAACTCAGGTACTCCTGACTCCAGGGCCTGTGCTCTATCCACTGCACCACCTAGCTGCCCCCCAAATCACTTTCCCAATAGTTCCACCACCACAGCCATTTGTCTCCACAAGTGGTGCTCCTACCCCTTTCACCCTCTTCATGCATCTTGTCTTTCCCTGTTAGAAGGTAAGCTCCTTGTTGACAGAGTGGGTCATCTTGTTTTCTGGGATCTCCAATGCTTAGCACTCTCTCACTATGATAAAGACTTACAGGGGGGCATGGGAAGATTTATCTATTTTATATGGACAGATATAAAAAAAAGTAAGTTGAACTGAGAAAAAATAAAACTAGAAAAATAGAAACATAAAGAACAATGCCAGAATAAAAACTGAATGCTAACAGTAAACAGATTATGTGCCAGTTATTGTGCTAAGACAGTCTCTTTTCAAGGACCCCATAGTCCAATGGGGGAGATAACACATAACTATCATAAGCATTGGAGACTGTAAGTCACGTCAACTAAGGGTGTGGAGTCCCTCTTATAGAAAGCGGTGTTCTAATGGCTCCCTAGTACCTTTTTTTTTTTTTTTTTTGCAAAGCAATGGGGTTAAGTGTCTTGCCCAAGTCACACAGCTAGGTAATTAAGTGTCTGAGTCCACATTTGAACTCAGGTCCTCCTGACTCCAGGGCCAGTGCTCTATCCATTCTGCCACCTAGCTGCCCCCCTGGCTCCCTAGAAACTTACAGATAAAATATAATATATATGGTTTGGTATACAAAGTGCTCCTAAATCCTCCTACTGCTACCTTTTTAATCTTCTTACTTTACACATAATCCTTGATTCAGTGACATTGGCTTCTTTCCATTCTTTGAACAAGACCATCCATCTCCTAACTGGACATTTTCACTGGCTATTCCCCATGACAGTCTGTAGAAAGTTAAGAATAAAGGGGAGACACTGATCGTACAAGGCCTCCACAAAAGGGAGAAAAGCAATGGGGTAATAGTTATTGAAGATGAAAAGATCAAGGGATGGTTTTCTGAGGATGAGGGAGACATGTTTGTAGACAGATGGGAAGCACAAAGTAAGCAGAGAGACATTGAAACTGAGAGAATGGGGCTGATGGAAGAGAGTGAGAGAGTGAGACTGATAGAAGAGACAATCTACTGGAAAAGATGGATGGAACAGAAATATTAATGTATACAGAAGGATTTACCTTGGTATGGAAAAAAGTTACCTTTTCAAGTGACACAGGGGTGGAGGAAAAAGTGGCAGAAGGCATCAGTGTGAGATGAAATGAGGAAGGGGGGACAAGAGGGATCTTGGTAAATGCTCACATTGTTTTCAGTGAAATGTGAGGCAAGGTTTTCATCTGAGAGGGTGGGAGAAGGATAAGCTATTTGGGAGATCTGAGGAGAGATGAAAAGTTCTGGAAAAGCTGCTGTGCTGAGTGAGATGTTGCTTTACTGCTGTGTAAAAATTTCAATGACCAAATTTGGCCCTTTTCTCCTTTTTTTCCAAATGTGGGTGACTATGGATGTGAAACACAACAAATACTTCAGATTCAATTAAGTAAAATTCCTTAACTACGTCTGCCCTTTTTCTTTTTTGTTATAGGGAAAGGCTCTCTGGATGGAGGAGGATATATATATATATATATGCATATATGCATATATGCACATATATATGCATATATGCACATATATATGCATATATGTATATATGAAAATGAAAGAAAACTAAAAATAAAAATCAATAAAAACTTTTAAAATGTCATCCTAAAATGACAGATACATATATATATTAAAAAAATCTGATAGCAAGCATACTGATAGCCACTTGTCATTAAAAAGGACCAAGAAAAATGCATAATATTTTTAAATTGTACAATTAAAAAAATAATTTTGTTACAACACAGCAAACTTCAATGTGGAGAAAACGTTGGCATATATAACCTTTTTTGGGGGGTAAAGGTTTTCAGAGTTTTTGGTTAATTTGTTTTAGTAGCACTTGCCAAATAAATGCTCTCTGGTTAAATAGTTGCTTTTAGTCCACTATGTATTCAGTCTAGAATTCTGCAAATGTTTTGCAAAGTATTACATATTTTTTTGTTTTGTTTTTACAAGGCAATGGGGTTAAGTGACTTGCCCAAGGTTACACAGCTAGTTAATTATTATGTGTCTGAGGTTGGATTTGTATTCAGGTCCTCTTGTCCTATCTGCAGGGCCAGTGCTCTATCCACTGCACCACCTACGTGCCCCCATATTTTTTCTCAAAGTTTTTTCCCAAACATACTTTTTTAAAACTAGTTAGTTTCATGAATTCAGAGATTCAGCTAAGTTTGTAGGTACTGAAACAGGTGAATCTCTACATTCAAAATATGAATCTGTGATTTCCTTGACTGGAGGTTCCAATAAACAGTCATTCCATTTATTAAATGATTATTAAATGTCAGGCCCCAAACCAGAGACTAGGGGATACAAGGACAAGACTCAACCAGGTTCCTTTGTGAGTAGGGTCTGTTTCAGTTTTTTGTTTTGTAATCCCACTGATTGGAATCTTGGATGAGCTTAAATGATATTTGTGGGGCGATACCCCTACTTCCTGATGGGGAAGTGATAAGATTCAATATGCACAATGAGGTATACTTCTTTGGATATGTCTGATATGGGAATTTGTTTTGTGTGACTATTATTTGTTTCAAGGGATTTTGGAGGTCAGTGGGAGAAGAGGGAATAAGAAGGAGAGAAAATGATACTTTTTAATTGAAAAAAAAACATTAAAAACCTCAAATGTTAATTGAAGATATCAATTGACATTACTATGTTGGTAGTATGCTTTAAATATAGAACAATTTTCCATATGGATGACAAAAAATATTCATTGATTGACCCACTGGCATTTTGTCAGGGGAAAAAATGCTTATTTAAATTATGGACTATATACAAACTTAAACACAAGGTAATTTTAGGATAGAAGGCATTGAGGTTTTGTCCTTTATTTTTTGGAACAACATGACATCAGGAAAGTGATGTCATAACAAGCAAGTAAATTGGATTTGAGTGAGGAGGGGATGTGCAAAGCCACCAGTCTCAGGTTCTCCTCTGAAGCCATCTGGATCCAATGGTCATATATGAATCAGCGTGGCTGGAGATGGCCCTGGATGAGAGCTTCATTTATAAAATGAAATTTTAGCTAAGTCTTGAAAAAAAAAAAAAGAATGCTAAGAGACAGGAGTGAACTTCTAGCAAGAAAGGCAGCCAGCGCATATATAAGGCTAGAAAGGGAGGTTGGGCAAAGATCATTAAGTGCTTTAAATGCCAAACAGAGTAATATCTATTTGATGCTACAGGTGACAGGAAGTCACAGAAGTTCACTGTGTAGGAAAGATGACATGGTCTAACTTGTCTTTTAAGAAAATCATCTTGGTATCTGTGGACAATGAATTAAGAGCAGAGAGAGGCTTGAGGCAGGGAGATCAATCATGAGGAGATTGTGAGGGAAGTACAGAGAAAGGGACAAATGTTAAAGATCTTGTGGAACTGATGGTATATGTATGCGGGTAAGAGATGGTGACACTAAGCTGTGAATCTGGGAGGCTAAAAGGATGATGGTGACCCTTAGAGAGAAAACGGGCAAGTTTGGGAGATGATTTTTGGGAAAAGATAATGAGCTTTTCCTATTCAGGTCACAACTCCTCTTTGCCTATTCTGTATGACTAACTTTTCCTTGGAAAATGTAAAGGGGTGCTGGAGTTTCTACTCTCTGGCCATAGTCTAGGGGCAGAATAGGGATATGCTGGGTGAGACAAGACATTTTGGGTTATAACAGTCCCAAAGAGATGATGTTAGGAGCTTGCATAGTTGAACTGGAGAGAGCTGAGGAGAGAATTTAGTGTGAAAAAGGTTCTGAATTTCAAATGAGATAAGCTCCATGACTGCCTAAAAGGGAGGGTAGGATGTGACCCCCTCTTCTCACTTTTAACTGCCTGGTTTTGTATTCCTGGGATCAGTCCAAGTTTCCTTGGGTTGCACTTTGAGGACCACTGACCTAATGCATTTTTCATTAACTATGTAAGATACTCAGAAAGATATAGGTAAGAATCTCACAGATGAGATGTGAATGGATATTATGAAAAGGAAAAGCACTGGTGAAGAATTATCTACACTGAAATAATTTTGTGCATGCACTTTGAAAAAAGTATCAAAAATTCAAAATATTTTGTAATTTTACGATACTGAATTTCTGTATAAGAAAATTAAACATTTTGAGGGCATTCAACATTAGATATCATTTAATATTTTTCTGAGTGTCCTTAATTCTCTAAATTTAGGTTATCTCATATTCAGGTATGTCAAAGGAGTTAAAATATCATTTCAAGAATCAGAACACAATCTCAATTGAAACCTTCAAGATTCTTCTCTTCAAAATTGCAATGTTCTAATCAATTTTTGGGGGAAATGGGAAATCTTAAAACTTTTAAATGCTTGTGGTAAATTCTGGTTCTCTCTCCTAAATAACTGATAACCTGGCATGAGTCCCATTAAACCAAAGAGTTTTATGGGCTCTACTATAAGTTTTACATTAGCACACATTACAACACACATTGGCTATGGTACATATTTTTCTTTTGGTAAGGCAATGGGGGTTAAGTGACTTGCCCAAAGGTCACACAGTTAGATAATTATTATGTGTCTGAGGCCGGATTTGAATTGAGGTCCTCTGACTCCAGGCCCAGTGCTCTATCCACTGTCACCCCTCTGGTACATATTTATAACCACCTCACATTTGAAAATTTGAGCAATTTTTTTCCACCAAAGCTTAAAGAAAAATAAGTTAAAATACTTGATTAGACAGAGACTATAGAGCATAGAAAAGCTTACTGCTGGGGTGGCTAGGTGGCCCAGTGGATAGAGCACTGGCCTTGGAGTCAGGAGTACCTGAGTTCAAATCCGGCCTCAGAGACTTAATAATTACCTATTGACTTGCAAAAAAAAAAAATAATTACCATTGACTTGCAAAACAACAACAACAACAACAACAACAACAAAAAACTGACCGCTGCCTAGGAGCCATCCTTGAATGATGAGGTAGATCTTTTATCAGCATAAATGTTTTTTCAGAGCAGAATCAATGTATTTAAAGTGCTGATTGGTGTAGAAACCAATTAAAATAAACATATAACACTTAAAATATATTTAAAAATATCTACTGGAATAATTTTATTTTTGGTTGTTCACACTTCCTTCCTTGGATAAAATCAATTTCCCATCATTTCTGGCACTTTCTCCATTTCCCCATCTTTTGGCCCCATACCTCAGCACAGTCTATCTGAAATATTCAACTAGGAATCATTCTTTGGCAATACTTTACCTATTTGTTATGGTGAGGAAAATATCTACATAGAGATCTTAAGGATAAGCATGAGACTCTACTGGGGAAAGAAATGTTTAAAGACAGACCCAACTACATGTGATTATTTTCATATGCTGCCCAACAGTGGATGAATGTTTCCAAAGACCAAAGCTGGCGCCTATTCCTGGGACAGAAGCTGGGTGGTGGAATATTGCAAGGGATTTTTTTCCCTCTATTGAACTACACAATCTGGTCTCCATTAAAGTCATTTCAATTACCAGAGTCTTAAATTCTTTCTAATTTTAAACAGATATTTTAAGCCATGAATTACCCTTTAACACTGAAAAGGCCTATTTCAAAGCCAAGTCCAACATCACTAATTATTTTATATTAAAAAAGGACAAGTCTTCATTAAACTTTAAAATTTTAAATTCTCCATCTTCTAGGATCTAACATTCAGTTTTAAGTATTCATCAAAATGATACTGATATAGTTTAAATTCTCATAGCCTAACCCATAGAGGATAGATATGGTTCTCAAAAGATTCTAAGTTATATGCATTAAATTTGTTATAAGTACCAAATTACATTACTAAATGTTGAACCTTAAGATAATATCACTGAAGTTCAAAATTTTAACCACACAAATTAGTAAAATATAATAGCTAAATATTCATTGAACAGAGTTAAATTTTTCACATTTTAAATCATTATGTCTTCCAGGGTATGAGAAAATATTCTTTATACAAGTTACTTGGGATTAAAGTGACGATAGGCAGACTTGGAAAAATGAATTAATTTTTTGTTGCATACTGAAAAACTGAGGCCAAAATGAAAACTCAGATTTATTAGGAGAGAGCAACTTAATCTTCTATTGTTCAATCAGGGTTAGAGGTAGGAGAAAATCTTTATTTTTCTCTTCACAACTAACATTATCACAGAGGAGTTAATTCTTTTGGAAGACCACAAGGCACTGGGATCCAAATATGGGTGGAAACACAGGAGAACACAGAAATAGAACTTTGGGACTTTTTATTCTACTGCTCTGCAAATCATTTTCCTGCATGCCAATGATTTAACAGTCATTTAGCCAAGGTTCCCAGAGTAAATCATGTTTATTCCCTCTATTGCAGAAAGTATCCCTCATTTGCCAAGTCAAGTCATTGTTTTCCAACAGGGTAAGTTCATGATATTTTTGAGAAGTAAAGAAAATTTACTACAGAAATTCAGCAGAAAAGCAGTTTAGATATGGTCTATTTGATACTTACAGTGAAGGTACTGAAGATTTTCCATATTTTGAAAAAGAAGAACCTTTAAGCATATAAATCCTAAATGGTCTATCTTGGATCAGTAAAAGCACAGCCTGGCAGGACTAATCACTGACTCAGATACTTTCAAGTTTTTACATACATGATATCTTATTTGATCCTTGCAACAATCCAGAAATACAGGCTATTACTATCATCCCTATTTTGTACATGAACCTAATATACAATATGTCTTATAGTCTCTGCCTTTCTGGCTTCAAGACTAATCCTCTGCCCATTTAGCTCAATGCTTTCCCAAACTCACTAATTTGATAAGCTCAAAGGTTCATTCCCTAGTATTTAAGTAACTTTTACCAGGGGCATCCCAGTCTACAAGTAGGACTGTTGCCATTAGTATTGCTATTTTACCCTTCCTTCTAACCAGGCAACAGGGACCACCCACTTAGATCTTATTAAATTTCTTTAGTTTTCCCTTTTTCCAGGCCAAAAAAAAAAATCCCAATTTCTTTCTTAGGGTTCCTAGGCAGTAATTATTTGCTAGTGCATCTCTGTGGGTAGTGTGGTCACAATCATCCTTATAGTGCCTACAATGAGAAGACATAGGTTCTAGGTTCTACTTCAAGTACTAGATTGCTGTGGGACCGTTGGAAAATCAATGTCTTTTGGACCCCAATTTCTTCATCTATAAAATAAGGAGATCAGAATAGATAATCTCTAATGATCCTTTCAGTATTATATGTTTGCCTATGAAGGCAAATTCTTAATTGCAATTCTCAAATAAAAAAAAAATCTTGTACTTCATTTTAATTTTGCTTCCTCTTGGGAAGCAAACATATGGTGAAAGTGTAGCAAAACATTCAGAATCATTATTCTGACAAAATGATTTGACAACAAGTTGCCATCAAAAATTTACCTAATGGGCAGTTAGGTGGTGCAGTGGATAGAGCACTGGCCCTGGAGCCAGGAGTACCTGAGTTCAAATCTGACCTCAGACACTTAATGATTACCTAGCTGTGTGGCCTTGGGCAAGCCACTTAACCCCATTTACCTTGCAAAATCCTAAAAAAAAAATATTTATGTAAGCAAAAACTACATTCAACTCGACATCTCTCTCTCAACTTTCTAGTTTATGCTCTGGAGTTGAGGTTTTTAGTTCAGACTTTGAAATAACCTGTCTAATTCTCACTTTCCTTATCTGTAAAAATACTAAGTCCATTCAATCCATTTTAAAAAACACTATTAGGAACACCCCCTCCTATCCCCACCTGGGTGTTAAGGATAGAAACCTAAACATCCAGTGATAAGGAATGGTTAAAGGTAAGACATATACAGTCTCTAATGGAATAGATAATTGAAGTTAGTATCTACAAGCAGAAAGATTATAAAGAAACTGGGAAAGACTTTGATGGAATAAAGCAAAGCTGAAAACACAAATCTAGAAGCACAAACTCCATGAGACCTATAACTGTAGAAAAGGAGATGTGAACTTGAATGAATAAATATAGTAGATGGCATCCTAGAGGGAGTGAATGTCAGGCTTTTACATTTTAAATCCTGAAATGTATTTACTCAATTCTGAATGTAGATTATGTTGTAAATTTAATGGGCTTTTGCTCCTATTTAATATTAAGTAATACAATTTACAAAAAACTAATAGAGAGGATTAGATAATTGCTAAGTTCCCTTCCAACCCTGAGTCTAGTACCATATACCTAATGTATTCTACAATTATAATAATATTTAACAAAATGTTTTTGATACTCCATGTGACACGAGTCATGTGACAAGTCATAATTTCTCTAGGTCTCAGTTTCATTTAAAGACATTAGACTAGACAACCTAAGCCCCACACCAGGGTTCAATCTATGATCCTATGTTAAAATGAAATGTAAAACTTATTATTATCACTAATAGAGTCAGCTTGGTGGAGAGGAGAGTGTGCTGGGCTTATATATAGGAAGTTCTAAGTTCAAATCCTACCTCTAACATTCACTAGTTATTACACTGGGCAAGTCATTTAACACCCACATGTTTGAGGCACACTGTTAGCAACTTGGCTCTAATCTGATTAGGCAGAAGAAATTTCTGTACCAGTAAATTTCCTGTTTGTTCCATATATGTGTATGTATATACTTTTACATACATACATACATACATGTTGCATACACAATTTTTATTATGATGTCTCCCCTCCATTATTTGAGGATGGGGGCTGTTTTTGCCTTTCAATATTAACCATCAAGATTGGCACAACACTTGATACATAGTAAGCACCTGAGAAATACTGCTGACTGTCTGACCCACAGATATGACATGAGAATCAAATACTGAAAGGTTTACATCCCTAAAGCCTTAGAGTATTTTCATAGGGTAAACATTGGAAGCAGAGGGACAGCTTCCGGAAACTGGGCTGTCTGGGGGAGGACTAGCACCTCTGGTGGGAGGGCTGCTCATCCACCTTTGGCATCCACACATGACTCCAAGAAGCTGCAGCCTGCACAGTATCCAGAACTCAGTAAAACTGCCTTGACAGATAGGCTAAACTAGGTTGAGGGTAACCGACAGACTTCAAACCCATCAGTGAGTTGGGGGGGGAGAACAATCTGTTCCAACAGCCATGAAGGCGGCTGACGCAGGTGCTGTGGAATGCTTAGAGCTCAGCCAGACATTGAAAACTCCAAGGTCATCCACTGCATCCTGGGCCATCTCCAATCTTCTTGATTTTTGTCTTGCCACTGGACTTTGATGACTCTGGAAGAGAGAGTGAGGCTGAAGACTTAATGCAACTCTCCCTCACTTAAAACCAATTCACGAGCAAATCAATATCACCCTGTGAAGTTATCAGTCCTCTTCAAAAATGAAGGATGAACAAAAACCCAACCCAGAGCAGATGTTTAAATTGTTTATTAAATTTAATTTACCTGAAGAATTTGAGCTGTTGTGGAAGTGAAATTGATCAGAATTAGCAAGTGATTAGATAAAGGGGATAAGGGATAATGAAGAGGAAAACTCTTAGAGGTTATGAATCTTGGTGACTGTAGGGATAGTGGTGCCCTTGGCAGAAATCAGAATATGAAAAAAGACAATTCCTTTTTGGTGAACTTGTCATTGTGGATACATAGCATTCAGTTCAGAAAACCTTTCTAGGTTTCTATGAATTCATCATATTTATAATTTCTTAATGCACAATAACATTCTATTCATATATCATACCATTAAGTTTGTTCAGCTATTTCCCCATCTATGAGTACTTAAGTGATGCTTTTTCATTTAATAAAGTTTTACAAAGTTATCAATAAACTATCCCTACATGTCTAATTCAGTTATCTCAGATTACTTGTACTTCCGATGTTCAAAAAAGGACAAGGATTGTGATGAAGCTCTTGGAAGTTTGGCTTTTTTCTTACTGTTACCATATCATCATATCATTAATACCATAGATGATAAAGCAGGAGCTCTAGTCAAGGAATAATAAGAGGCAGTCTTATGTGAAAGAGCATACTCAGATCTTGCTTTTCATTAGTATTGTAAATTACTGAACTAAGAAGACTCAAGGAGAAAAGTGACCCTAAAGGTTCTTTCCTTTCAGATGGGGAGGTTTAATCACAAAGTACTGTTAAGTCTGAAGGAGCATAGTAGATCTCTGGGGAAGTTAGGCTCACTAGAGGGAAAGTAGTTGATTCTTCTCCCCTAGTACTTTCCCCTTGTGAAGAGTTAACCCTATAGTAATACTACAAAACTAGACATGTAAATAAGTCCCTGGGGAAGATGTGACTTATTGGAGAGAAAAAAGAGATGTTTTTACTATATGGACTTGAGTATTACTACTTTGTGTTTTGTTGGGTGACATGGTTTGTTCTATATTCTGCATATTTTTCATCTGAGTTCTTGCTGAGCTTTTACCTTTTTGGTAGGAACCAAATACACATAATTATACTCTCAGAGAAAAGACCTTTAGTGGCATGAGAAAAGGCAAGATTTTAAAGAGATACTTTCTCTAAAATCAAACCTAATTTCTATAAACACAGGGCTTTGGATATGTCATTCACACTGCTAAATTCCTAGGTAGGGAATAAAATAAAGTCTTTAAAATTTGGATTTTAAAAAAACAATGTCTGAGGGTTTTAGTGAACTACAAGTTCAATTAGTCATAATGCAATATGAAAACCAAGAAAGTTAATGTAATCTTAGTTTACATCAAGAAAGGCACAACATCTAAGAATAGAGAAGTTATGATTCTACTGTATTTTATCACATTAGACCATATTTGGTATACTAGGCTGATCTGTGAGACACATTTAGGAAGAATACAGATAAACCAGGGCACCCAAAGAAAGATTACTAGGATGGAAAGAATCTTGAGTTCATGCCACTTAAGCAGCTACTCAAAGAACTGCAAATGTGCAGCCTGGAGAAGACTTGGAGAGAGATATGATACCTGTCTTACATATCTGAAGGGTTAAGTCAAAGAAGAATTCATTTAGGATCATACACAGATTTAGAGGTATAAGAGGCTTTAAGATGTCATCTAATTCAACCCCTCATTTTATACTTGAAACTCAGATCAAGGAAGGAGAGATGACATGTCCATGGTCACCCACTCAGGTAGAGTTTTGAAATCCAAATTTAGAGTTCAATGACTTTTCCTTTTTGATTCTTCCATTTAAAGCCCTTACTCTGGCTTTCCCAGACACAGCCCTTCTGTCCACCCAGTTGTCCCTGCTCCTGTCTCAAGTCCAATAGCCTGGCATTCCCTTCTCCTAAAAGAATAGAAGCTTCTTTAGGACAGGGATGGTTTTGTATCCCGAGAACTTAGCATAGAACATGGCATTCAGCAGCTCAGTTACAGAAACTGAGCTTTTCTTTGAATTCCAAAAATATTTATTATTAATATTGAAACAGGTACTTAAAAGAAAACAGACTGAAAGCCCAAGCTTAATAACTCGAAAGTTTTCAGAAAACCATGATGAAGCTTTTCTTTTTCCTGCCCAATCATGTTTTTAGGCACAAAGTAAAGCAGAAATATTAATTGCTTGGGAACTTTATACATAATATTACATGCCCTTTTGATTTGCTTATTTGGCAGTCAGAACAATGGTATTTTGGGGGGTTAATTTCAAATGCTAGTCATGTTAATACATTTTTTTTAAAGTTTTTGCAAGGCAAATGGAGTTAAGTGGCTTGCCCAAGGCCACTAGGTAATTATTAAATGTCTGAGGCTGTATTTGAACTCATGTACTCCTGACTCCAGGGCTGGTGCCATCCACTGTGCCACCTAGCTGCCTCTCATCTAATACATTTTAAACATACTTTATTTATGATGCAACAAATGTTAGTTTATATAAATGAAATTTAAATGCAATAGGAGAAAGGATGCAATCTTCAGAAATTGAGTTTTTTTAAAAATGAAAATCTTTCTGTAAAATAGTTACCTCTTACACATCTTGTCAGAGTAGATTTTCTTGCAATTCTTTGCATGAAATAGAACTACAAATGTATTTAACAAAATTCTAAGTTATGGTCACAAATCTATTCTAAAACTAGGCACTAAATCTTTCTGAAACAAATTAACAAACAGAATAATGCAAATGATTCTCAATGACTCAGAGATGAATAGAGGTACAAAGATCTGAGAGATCATCCTGTTCAATTCCCTCAATTTACAAAAGATGAAACAGAGAAAATGACTGGTCCATGATCAAGTAGGAAGTAAGCAAAAGAGGCCTCTAAAGCTCCAAAGTCTTAGTTTACTATGACAAAAAGTTGTTTTTTTATTCTTAGAGCAGCTTCAAAAAACAAGATTAATAAAGTATAGCACCAAGTAACACAACATATTGCCCAATGAATGGTTCCAATGCTAATCTAAAGACATTTTAAGTAGAGGTAAGTTTTTCAAATAAATGAAGGAAAGTGGACCCTAACCCTAACCACAAAATTTCAAGAAAACACAGTATGTTTCAGACAAACATTTCCACTGACAAGAACAAATAGCAATGAGATAAAACATCAGCTTTCATTTAATCAAAATTTTAAATTTATATTTTCTTTCAGTATATCATGCATTCATGTTAGAATTTAATTAAATTCAAAATCAAAGTAAAAGAACTTTCAAAACTAATAGTGAAACAAAAAGCCCAACATAAATCACCAATAATTCTTTGATGCATCATGAAACAAACATTGCAAACCCACCCTGGGGGTTTTGGGTAAAGTACTAACCAGTTACTGCCAGCAGCTGTGAAACTCTCACCTCCATTTCCTCCCTATGAGACCTGTCTCTATCTTCAAATTCACGTGTCCTTCTCCGAGCCTCTTCAAAGGCCTGCTGGGCCAAGGCATCCTCCTGCTGTCAGAAAAAGGAATGTAATGAGGGGTCCTCTTTTGACTTACAAAAAAATGGTCTACAGTTTTAATGACAGGCTTGTCACCACTCTCTTCAATACACAAAGTGAAAGATTGCTCCTCCAAATGCCAGAGCTTGTAGATTAAGTTTATGCTAGTTTTAAAAGTTGCATTTTCATGTTTCTACATGAGTGGCAGTATGTCAGGAAATCTGGTGCAAAAACCTTCTCGGTTAACTCCTCTGTCATGCTACTTCCCCTCATGGGGTTGTTCCCTTATCTACTTATCTAGTCCAGTTCTCTCTTGTTGATCTCCAGTTTCACATATCAAGCTAAATATCTTTTTTTTTTTTAGGTTTTATAGGCAAACGGGGTTAAGTGGCTTGCCCAAGGCCACACAGCTAGGTAATTATTAAATGTCTGCAACCGAATTTGAACCCAGGTACTCCTGACTCCAAGATCGGTGCTTTATCCACTGTGCCACCTAGCCGCCCCCCCAAGCTAAATATCTTGCAGAAGTCAAATTCAGTATGTTCAACACTGAACTCATTTTTCTCCCTTTCTCTTTCCTACTTCCCTTATTACTGTCAAGGGAACCACTATCCTCCTAGTTTCATAACTTAGAAGCCATCTTCATCCCCTTATTCTTTCTCATTCCCTATATCTAATCTGGTGTCAAGGCCTGTTAATTTTACCATCATACTATTTCTTGCATATGATCCCTTCTCTCTTATGACATTGCTACCACCCTGTTCTTAGGTTCTCATCACTACACACCTGAACCATTGTAAGAGTCTTCTGGTTGGTGTCTCTCTGACTTCAATGTTTCCTGACTTGAGTCCAACCTCTATTCAGCTACCAAAATGATTTTCCTAAAGCACAGGCCCAACCATGTTACCACCTCGATTTAACAAACTCCATTGACTCCCTAATACTTCTAAAATCTTTTTTTGACTTTCAAAGTCTTTCATTACTAGGTTCCTTCTGACTTTTATAGTCTTCCAATGTCTTACTCCTCCTCTATGTACTCTAACATTTAGTGGACATTGTCCATTTTGCTGGTTCTTAAACAAAACACTCTGTCTCCCAAGTCTATTCATCTTTTTTAAAAACAGCATTTTATTTTTCCAATTATATGTAAAGACAATATTTAACATTTGTTTTTAAGGCAATAGGGGTTAAATGACTTGCTCAGTCACACAGAAAGTGTCAAACATCTGAGGCAGGATTTGAACTCAGGTCCTCCTGACTCTTGGCCTGGTGCTCTATCCATATGGACCAACCATTCTAGCTAATCCAACATTAATTTTTACAAAATTTTGAGTTCCATATTTTTTCTTCCTCCTAAAACAGTAGGTAATATATTTTCAATCAAGTAAAACATTTCCCTATTAGACATATGAAAGAGGATACAGAACAAAAGGAAAAAAAATAATTAAAAAAAATAAAGCTTGGATCTGCAATCAGAGTTCTTTCTCTGGATGAATTCTTTGGAATTGTTTTGGATCACTGAATTGCTGAGAGGAGTTGGTCATTCTATTGATCATCATGCAGTGTTGCTATTACTGTGCAAAATGTTCTGATTCTTCTCATTTCACTTTGCATTAGTTCATGTAAGCTTTCCAGGTTTTTCTGAAACCTGCCTACTCATCATTTTATTACAAAACAACTGCATTCCATTAATGTTCAGTCATTCCCCAATTGGGACAACCCCACAAAAAGAGCTGCTATAAATATTTTTGCACATGTAGATATTTCCCCCCTTTTTATGATCTCTTTGGGATAAAAGTCTATGCATTTTCTTAAAAAAAAAAAAGTAAATTTTATTAGATTTTTTTTTTTTTGCAAGGCAATGGGGTTAAGTGGCTTGCCTAAGGCCACACAGCTAGTTAATATATTAAGTTTCTGAAGCCAGATTTGAACTCAGGTACTCCTGACTCCAGAGCTGGTGCTCGATCCACTGCGCCACCTGGCTGCCCCAATAAAGTAAATTTTAATGATGTACTTTTTAACATTATCATAGTTTCCTCTAGTATTTCTCCCTTCCTTCTTCCAGAAAGACACCTCATAATAAACAGCATATCTTTTTAAAAAAGAGAAGAAAAAAAAATCACCCCCAACTGACTGATGAATACATACATTGACAAAGGCTGAGAACAAATGCAATGCACAACACTTGTGTTGAGGTGGGAATGTCTCCTCATTACTTCTTTTAAGCTGTGCTTGTTCTTTATAATTCTGTCTTATGATTGATTCACTTTTGCTTTTGTGCTTTTCATTTTCTTTGCTGTAGTCATTAAATGTACAACATCTTCTTGGCTTCACTGACTTCACTCTGCAGTAGTTCATACAGCTCTTTCCCTGCTTCTATTTATTTGTCAAAATTTGTCATTTCTTACAAATATAAGAATGCTGTCACAGTTCATTACATCCACGTGTCATAATTTGTTTAGCCATTCCCCAGTTGTGAGCATCTATTTTGTTTTCAATTCTTTGCTATCACAGAAAGTGCACCTATAAATATCTTGGTGTCTATAAGCACTATTTTCTTATCAATTGGCCTCCTTGTGCACTATAAACCTAATAATGGAATTTCTGGGTCAAAGAGTATATGAGAATCTTAGTCATTTTACTTGCATAATTCCAAATGGTTCTATTGATTCTCTAAATAATGTACAAGTGTGCCTATTTTTTCTACTATTACTATTTCCATCTTTTGTCATCTTTGCCCATTTGCAGGATGTGAGGTGAAACCTCAGGCTTGTGTTGATTTGCACTTCTCTTATTAGTGATTTAGAGTATTCTTTTATGTGATAGTAAATTGTTTGTAATTCTTCGTTTGAGGATTCTTTGTTCATATTCTTTGACCACTTATCGACTGGGGAATGGCTTTTAGTTTCCCATGAATCTGTTACTTGGTTATATATCTTGGATATCAAACCCTTACCAGAGAATTTTTTTTGCACTGGCCTTCTTCCCTTCTAGGTCCCTAAATTTTGTTTGTAAAGAAAATTTTTAATTATCCATCTAATCCTCTGTAACTGTCTCTATCACTTGTCTGGTTAAGAATCTATCTCCTATCCACACTGATGACAACTTCCTCTTCTAATTTCTAAAATGTATGCTTTTTGAAATTAAAGTCACATATCCATTTAGAATGGATGATAAAATATGTTTAAGCTCAATTTCTCAAGTCTCTGCATTTTCACTGACTGTCCCCCCCACATTTGGAATTATCTCACTCCTCATCTCTATTACATTTGGCTTCCTTGAAGTCTCAGCTAAAATTCTACCTTTTGCTAGAGGTCTTTCCCTATACACCTTCATGTTAATACCCCCTCACTAAAATTTTCTCCAGTAAATCTTGTATCCCTGTTGTCTCCTACATTAGAACGTTGGTTCCTTGAGAACAGGGACACTTTTTTTGTCCTATTTTGAATCTTAAACACTAAACCCAGTCCCTAGCACAAAATAGGTACTTCATACTTGTAGATCTGTACTGAGGAATGAGTCTTAAAATTTTAAATGACAACATATACACAATAGTTTTTATAATTGCAAATTGTAAGGGGTAAAATTTGAAATCAGAGAATTATGTGAATAAAACAAAAAAGATAGGCTAGTCATACAACAGCAGTGGTAGTTAACTGTCAGATAAGGCTGTGTGCTCCACTGCTTTCCTTGCCACATTAAGACAAATTGGGAGTGGATTCTCACTATCAAGGAAAACAGTATCAAGGCAGATACAGAAGGCATCATTTTAATCTTTATATTCCTTTTAAGATGACAAAATATATAAATGGAGTCACACTAGAACTGGGGTCTTAAAACTTGAATGTTTATTTTACTTTCTGCCTTCTCACCCTCCCACTCCAATTCCTCTTTCCTAAATGGGAAAAAAGTAGAAAAACACATTACAAACATGTATAGTCAATTATAACAAATTTCCATTGTCCATATTCCAAATCACCTGACCCCCCCCCCAAATTAATTGTCTTATTCTACAGTTTGAGTTCCTACTTCTCTATCAGAAGGTATTATGTTTCATCATTAGTCTTCTAAAATCCTTGTTGGTAATTATGCAGATAAGAGTTCAGCATAACGTATTCCATCACATTTATATATCACAGCTTATTCATCCATTCTCCAATTTTAGGGCATTCCCTCATATCCCTATCCATCATCAGGTCAAAAGTTAGAAATATTTTTGTACATCTTATGACTTTGTTTTCCTTAGGACTAATCTCTCCCTTAGTCTCCCTTTTCTCTAATTCACCTTCCATCATTCTCCTTTCCCCCTCCTATATCCCTGTTTATTATGTTTGTGCATGTGCGCATGTATGCATGTGTATTCTACCTTATTTTGATCAGTTCAGATGAAAGTAAAAACCTTCACTGTTTATACTATTAAACATGGTACAAATCAAACACCACCACACATTCCTACATACATGTTGGGCAAAGTAATAATAAAATATTTACTCATACTTACATAGTACATAAGTTTGCAAAGTGCTAACCCCAAAATGAATGATCTTATGAAGAGGGTAAGGCAAATATCTCCATTTTATAGATAAGTTAACTAAACTGAGGTTCAGAGAGAGGTTAATAAGCATGTGGTTACATAGACAGTAACTCTATTAGTGCTACATGTATAACCTAAATCAAACTGTTTGCCTTCTCAATGAGGGGGCCTGGGGATGGAGGAAGGGAGAGAATTTGAAATTCAAAGTTTTAAAAATGAATGTTAAAATTTGATTTTATATTTAATTGGGGAAAAATAAAATACTAAGTAAACTTAAAAATTAAAACTACACCAGTGCTAGAATTCAATCTAGTTGTCTCCAGATACAGTGTTCTTTCCATTATACTATTATGCTGAGACTAAAATCCCAAGAACAAAATTTAAAATAAACAAAACAACAATAACTACCAACTTCTTGCTAAGTCTGAAGTAACCCTACCTGGGCTCGTTCTTCATCAAATTCCAAGCAACCCATACCATCCAGTCTCTGCAAATCAATCCAGCCCTTCCAGATGACACAAACTCCATTTAGAATCATTGGAGCCTTTAAATATACCTGAAACACAATTTAAAAGAAAGCAGCAATGAAACATAAACTCTACCACATATTTAAAGATCAAAGAATTAAGGTTAATGGAAAAAATCTCCACTTTTTTCAGGGGTGAAGGGAGAAAAACAACAAACAAGTCAATAAGAACTGTGAAATGGTATTTTAACCTTAGTTTCTTGACCAAATTTCAATCTGGATTAATTCTGCTATCAGGATCCTACTTCTCTTGATTATAACTTTAATAGTTATCTGATATCAACTAACTTTTCAGAATAGGATTATGGTTAAATGGTATTTATTGCTTAACATTAATTAACATGCAGCTATTGTTATATCTATATGCTATAGACATATTAGTCAAAAATTAAAGTCCTCTGAATTAAATTTAAGTCAAACTATTTGTAAAAGCCTTTCTTGATCACTTTAATTGTTACTGCTTTCTTCCTCTGAAAATTATTTTGCATTTAGGCTGTGTATCCCATATCTGAGCAGCAGAAAATAGTTTACTTGAGAGTACAGACTGTTGCTTATTTTTAACATTTCTTTTTTATTCCATATTGCATCTCCCAATTTAATTAGATTAAAAATTTTTAATGCTATAATTTCATATAATCTCTTACAAAAGGATAAGGTAAAAACAAACAACTGAGATCAATTCCTCAGAACTCTCAAAGAATTTAGTTTTTTTCCTTTTACTTTGATATTTTTGGGGAGGAAAGTAAAGAAAATACACTTATATTCAAGATTCAATAACAGTAAAAAAAAGAGCTTCCAGAAAACATGACAGGATTGGTACAGACACTTTAGCCCATCTTCCTTACCTTCTATGTCCTACTTTCTTCCAGGTTTCATTGAATTAGTGAAGCGAACTTGGGTTACCTACTGTAAGCTCTGATTAAATTCTAGCAGAATCCAACTAACCTAGAACTATTAAATATCACTACCAGGGAAAGAATGTGTGCCTATGCCTAACTGTTTAGTTAATCATGGAGATAGTCTACTTCATTTTTTTCCCCCTAGCTGTGTAAAAATGAGAAACAATGCTTAGCTCTGTTCCCTTTCACTTACATAAGGACAGTGGCAGGAAAGGGGGCAAAAGGTGCTTAAAATGTCTCTCTAGGGGGTAGCTAGGTGGCGCAGTGGAATAGAGCACCGGCTCTGGAGTCAGGAGTACCTGAGTTCAAATCTGGCCTCAGACACTTATAGTTATCTAGCTGTGTGGCCTTGAGCAAGCCACTTAACCCCATTTGCCTTGCAAAAACCTAAAAAAAAAAAACCAAGTCTACTATTACTGTAAAATGGGAAATAAAATCTAGAATGATTTCTCTGAGATCACTGAATAGGCACATTAGATTATATATAATAATGCTTAAGTTTGATAAATTTTAAAGAAAGCATTAGCAAAGGTTGGAATGAAAAACTGGTTCCCCCCCCGCCAAAAGATACAGTACCACACACACGCACAAACACACAGCACCAACTCCTGGTATAGAGCTTCTCCAAAGAAGACAGTTTTTTGACAGATACTAAGTCAGTACTTGAAGCATTGTTTGTTTAGTACAAATTGACAGAGCAACTAGAATCTATGAGTTGGAATGGTTTTTTTCCTCATTATTCTTTCCTAACATGACTAGTATGAAAATATGTTTAACATAGTTATACATATATAACCTATATCAGTTTACTCACAGTCATGGTGAGAAGGGAAAGAAGGTAAGAAGAAAATTGTGGAACTCAAAATCTTACCAAAAAATGAATGTTGAAAACTTCCTCTGCATGTAGTTGGAATAACAAATAAATTTATATATAAGACAAAAGATTCTATGAGTTGGGGCAACTAAGAGGCACAGTGAACAGAGAGCTCTGATCTTAGAGTCAGGAGGATTTGCATTCAAACCTGCCCTTTTGGACAAGTAAGTCACTTAATCCCAATTGCCTCCTATAAGTTTTCTTTGGGATCAAATTTGGTCAGTTATTTTTGCTTCTGTGAGGTCATTTTTTCCATGAATCAATCTATATAGTTTTCCTGGTCCAGTTTACTTCACTTTGAATCAATACATAACATTATGCCAAGGCTTTTCGGTGTTCTTCATTTCCTTATTTCTCATGGGACAATAATCTCCATAGCATTCATGAACTATAATTTATTTTGTCATTTCCCAATTGATCTCCTTTGTTTCCTGTTCTTTGGTATTCCAAAAAGATTAAAAATATTCTGGTGTGTATGATGAACTCTATTTACTACATTGGAGTATATTCCTAGATATGGAATTAGACAAATTGTGTAGGTATTTCAGCTGCTTTAAAAAAAAAATAACTCCTAATTGCTTTTTAGAATGATTAGTCCAACTGACAGTGCAATGTGCCACAACTCCTCCAACACCATTCCCAATTGGCTAGGTGGGAAGTATTTAATTTGCATTTTCCTTATTAGTAATTTGGAATTATCTTTCCTGCTGTTACAATTCTTCATAAACCACTTGTTATCATCAAACCACTTATTGATTGGGAAATGTTTTTTCATCTCATATATTTTTCTTAATCCCTATACAGATCTTGCATATCAGGTCTTTTTGTGATGTACAGAATACAAAGACATTTTCCCAACTAACAACATCTCTGTCATTCCAACAATATTCTAGTTGTTTTAATTTTGTTCACACAAAAATGTTTTATAACTAAATGTTATGTTACTGAAGTTTTCTACATTATCTTTTGTGATCTCTTTTCTTCCTCACCCCAACCCTTCCTTTATTTTTTGATTAATAATTCTTCCTATTGGAGCAGTTATATGGTGCAGTAGATAGAGTACCAACCCTGGGGACAGGAAGACCTGAGTTCAAATTTGACCTACTAGCTGTGTGACCTTGGGCAAGTCATTAAACCCCATTGCTCCCCAAAAACAAAACCAAAAATTCTTCCCCCTTTCCTATCTGTGAAGGGTACATTTCTGATTCTCTTCTAATTTTTTACAGTATGACCTTTAGTAATCAGATTGCATATGCATTTAAAGTTTATTGAGATATATAGTGTAAGAAGTTGGTATTAACCTGATTTCTGCCAGACTAATTGAAAAAAAAAAGTTCATTAATTGCTTACTTATGGTTTATGTAGCAAGTGCTGCGCTAAACACTGGAAGATACAAATATAAGCAAGACAGACCCTGTCCTCAAGTAGTTTTCATTCTAATAAGGGAAGATAACACATGAAGGAGAGGTAGAGTTGAAAAGCTGGGACATACTTTCGAAATAGATAAGAATGACTGCACATATATAAATTATATCAGATTGCTTACTGGCTCAGGAAGTAGGGAGGAAGAAGAGATAGAATTTGGAACTTAAAACTTCAAAGATATGTTTAAAAAGTTTTAATATATAATTGCAGGAAAATTAACACTGAAAAAATTGATGAGAAAGATTAAAAAATTTCAACTAGATAAAAGTTAAAATGGTCTTATAAGAACAAGACCAATGCTGTTAAAATTAACTGCCAACTAAGGAAAAAAAATAAGTAATTAAATAGCCATAGAAGTCTAGGAATAGCATTAAATAATTCATAGCCATAGGAATCTAGGAAGCAAGAATAGGGCCAGAAAGGACCCCTCCACAATGTGGAGGCTCCAGGAAGAACTCCGAGAAAGAAGAGTAAAAAACATGCACAAATCAACATTCTGCGGGTAGAACTGTGAACCTAATAAATAAATAATAATGATGATGATGATAAAAATTGTTAATCATATACTATGTGATAAGTATCAGGGATTCAAAAAGAGGCAAAAGACTCCCTGCCTGCCCTCAAGGAATTTACAATCTATTCTTCTAGTTACCCTTTGGAACTATACAATAAAAGTCATATTGTTCATGGGCTTCAACTGAGAGATCCTACTACTGGGTAGCTATACAATGAATTTAAGGAAAGAAGAAAGACCCTATATAAAAAAAAATACTGAATGTTACATTTTTTTGTGTGGCAACAACTAACACCCAAGTCTGAAAATCAAAGTGGGTAATGACCGACTGGGGAGTAGCAAAACAGATTGTTGTATATAAATGCAATGGAATATGATTCCACTGCTGTAACACATAATAAAAATGAAGGAAACTACAAGTACAAGCAATTCAGAGAAATTATAAGACATAAATGAACTCACACTAAATATCAGAATAATGAGAATACCACACAAGATAAATATAGCTATATCAATTAAAAGAACACTAAATGAAGTTTACTACAGAGCAACTATAAGGGCTCAAATTAGCCCTGGTGAAGAACTAAGAAAACACTTTCATCCTGGTAAAGAGTTGGGAGACTGTAGGTTTAGAATGTGGCAAAAATTGTCAAGACAATGTTTTAGGCTGGTTTTGCTTAGTTATTTTTCTTTGTCACAAGGGAGAGTTACTTTGTGTGCTGAGGTGCTACTAGTGGTAAAATCTGAAAATTTCTGTGCTAAAGAAAAACAAAAACCCCGTAAAACCAAGATGTATTAAAAAGAACTTATTTTAAGAAAAGAAATTGAGATCCACAAACGCCACAAAGAAACAGTGAAGGACTAATAGAGATACTACATTAAACTTTATTGTTGAATTGTTCCAACCACTTAACATTGACTACTGGATACAAAACTGGACAAGTATTGCTTTGTTACCATATTAATATATGTGCCTTAACATAATTTATTTCTTTGATCAAACTTTTGCAGTTTCTTTATGTAATGATTCAATAACTTCAGAAAGTGTAAAAATACTTGATTTTACATAATTTTCTTCATTTACCCATACCAGATATCATCTTTGTTTTGTACAAGCTCTAGTGTCATTTCAATGGCAGATTTCTTTCATTACTTTATGTAACTGTGTAACTGAATATTACATTTTTAGGCAAAAACTAAAAATCATGACTTAAGAGATAGAACAGACTTGAGATAAGATCAGGCTGTGCCATCCCTCCCTTTTTTTACAGGCTTGGAAAAGGAATCTCAAGAATTGTGCCTTGCCTAGAATCGCTAAGAAGTCAGAAGGATTTGAATCCAGATCTTTTGACTCCAAATCCAATGTTCCTTCCTTGGATTCAGGAGGTTTTTCATATAGGAGTTTCTTTCATATAATCTGCTGTTAAGGTTTAGTTAATATTAAATTTTAGTGATAAAATGTGCTAACTGTAAATACTCACAAAAATTACCCTCAAAATTCTACTGAATAAAATCTATGTTAGACTGGTATTAATCATCTGTACATGTTTATGCTACTCCTCTTTCCTAAAATGCAAAATTACTTTTCCTGACATAAGATACAATAAATTTTATCCACACTGTGTCCTTATTTCAAGGAAAGAAATAAAAGACTTCATTTCTTCTCCCACTTGACTAAGGGAAATCATCTGCAGTTATAGCTGAAACCGTTTAACCACACATTTCCTTCTGTTCAGATAAGTGCAAGTTCCCTCCTCTACCATTCTGAGCATAAAACTGAAAATATATGTATGTATTTATGTTGTTATTCAGCCTTGTCCAACTCTTGTGACCCTACATCCTTACTATCTGCTGACAATACTTCTGCCTTAACAACTTCAAACTCTACCCCACAAAAAATGTCATTTTTCCATACCCTATAATAAAAATATAATTAAGAATATTCATTCTCATTTAGACCTCAGACCCCAAGTCTTTTTCTTAGAAGGGAAATTAAATCTCAATAGCAGCATGGTACTTGCATACTAGCATCTGCAATGGTGGCTCCAATTTTCTAGTAGCACTGATGAACTGCTTCGTTTTGACTTTTAAAAATGTTCTGATATTCTATTTTGCTATAGGTATAGGCATTCTTTCCACAGATACACACACCAATTTCTTTACAGTTTAAGAGACAATCTCTGAGAACAACTGTGGTTGAAAAGTCCAACCAAAAACCAATGTGGTGGTGAGTCCTGGTGTCAACTATGGCTGTATTGGCTCTCACATAAGAGGCAGACACAGTTTGGTTGCTCCCAGATTGTGCTCCACTGGTATATCTTTTCAAAACTCAAGAGTCACTTCTATGTCATAAAGAGATAGGACTTTAATGATTAATTAAAATTAATACCATTTCTTTACTACTAGTGAACTTCCTAAATTCAACCATATTGATTTTTAAAAATTTTATGTCTAAGTTAGTATTTGAGGATGATGGCTTTCAGAAGGTCTCTGTGTGATGGCTAGAGGATTGGCCACGAACATGGAGGGGAACCAAAATTCTGTCACCTTGGAGAGCTACCTTCATTAATCCATGAAATCATAATCTAGACTATGATTTAGCAAAGTCCAAGGGAATGGCTAGAGGAAGTACAAGTGACTGTATGCCACCACTACATGGGTGTAAGTGATTGTAGGTATAGGTGAATCCAGGTTGTTCTGATTCTCAGTCCAGATTCCTCCAAAGTAGCTAATATAAAACTACACATTCATATGAATGCAATCATGTGGAATTCTTTAAAGTAAATTCTTGGTACCTTTATGTATTTTTGAAAACAACCCTCTTAGTAATTCAGTGGGTAAACTACTGTCTCTTGATGGTTTGGCATTTTCTCTTGTAATTTCTTAATTTCATTTAAAGTCAAGAAAGATTTATTTTTTCACTAAAACATAAATATATTTCATTTGAGAGTTTGAAAAAGAAACAGTTTATTAGATTATGGACTCATTCCACTGTCTTTCTCGAACAATTAACTATTTTAATTACAACTCATTCCATAAGGTAAGGGTTTCAACTTGCAAACTTAGCACTACACAAAAACAAAAACAATTATCTAACTTTTTAATTAGCTAATTTTATTGCCAAGGAATGTATTTGTGAAGCATCATAGGAAATCAAAGAAACATGGGGTGTCACTTAACAAAATTTGTGTTTGCTTCACTCTGCCTTCAGGAAATAGCTGCCACCATTCTCCATATGGCAGAAGTTCAGGTCCTTTTTTACCTCATCCCTTGCAGAGAATGCTGGCACCTGGAAGCCTTGAAAGTTTCAGTTGAAAGGAACTGAATACAGATAGCCCTTTCATGTTTGTGAAGCACCTCCATACATGATTTCTTTTGATTGTCCAAGCACTTCTGGGAGACAAATGTAAGAGAAGATACTCCATAGTTTATAGAAAAGAAACTGAAGTTCAGTGAAGTTAAGAGACTTCCTTTTGGTCACACAACTGTTAAGATTTGAACCCAGAACTTTCTGACTATAAATCAGTTTAGAGAAGGATCATAGAGGTCATCTACCCTAACTGCCTCATTTGATAGGTGAGAACACTAAAGCCTGGAGAGGGGAAAGTCAAGGTGGAACAGGAAGATGGTCAAGCTCAGATCTTCTTTACACTGCCTAAACAGGGCACTCAAACAACTCCAGGCTTTCATTCAAGATATGGCACAAGTTGTGTTATCTTGTTGCTAATAATCATTGGGCATTTCTACTATAAATTTTATACTAGATTATACACTGTCCTCTCACTTTTCATAGATAGCATGAACTGTAGAACTGAGAATTTTTTGGTACCAAAGAGTACATTTTAAAAACACAAAATAACAGTTTTCAAATAAAGTTCATTTTTCATGTAGATCCTTCCCCAAATATACTCCACAATCATATCTATAGCCAAAGCTGCAAGTCTCAGAGCCAAAGCCCAAAAAAGTTCATTAACATTATGACCATATATAAAAAAATAAAGCAAATGAGAATGAGTGGACAAAGAATCCAACTGAGAAACTTAAAGAGGAAGAAACCAATAATTATGAAATTAATCCATATACAATCAGTTAAGGAAGTTTAGTTGGCTCAATATTAGAATTTTAATAAATCATTTAATAATAAAATATTTATGAAACACTACCATATGTGAAATATTGTTTAAGATACAATGAAAAGGTTAAGAAATAGGCATTGTCCCACAGAATGTGGCTGTGAATAATAATGAGAACAAAGAATCACATAATAAAAAGAATCACAGCTGGGAGTGGTGAGAAGAACTGTTGAATTAAATTCCTACAATTTACTGATGAGGAAACTGACGAGAGAGAGAGAGAGAGAGAGAGAGAGAGAGAGAGAGAGAGAGAGAGAGAGAGAGAGAGAGAGAACTATATCTTGCTCACAGTTACAGAACTAGTGACAAAGTCATGATTAGAAACTGAGTGCCAGAATGTGATGTTCTTTCCATTACACTATTTGTAATTTCACTGGTCTGAGTACTTGCTTTATGTTTATAATTTCAATACCTCTATGACTTGAGTGTAAGAGTCAACTTAAAATTTATTCAGCATTTCTATATGCAAGACAGCGATAAACAAATGCAAGGATAAATACTTTAGTACTCGAGTGCTAATTAAAGGAGATAGGACCTACACAAAACTCAAATGACAAATTTTGGGCAGTGAGAGAAAACAGTAGACAGAGTACTGAGTTTGGAATCAGGAAGATTGGAGTTCAAATGTGACTTCAGACATCCACTAACAGTGTGACCCTGGACAGGTCATTTCACCCATTTGTCAGTTTCCTCATTTGTAAAATGAGTTGGAGAAGGAAATGGTAAACCATTCCAAAATTTTTGTTCAGAGAACCCCAAATGGAGACACAGAGAATTGGACAAAATTGAACATCAACAGCAACATAACAAGTTTCATAAATATGGTTTAAAGTATAAGGGCTAATTTAGGAGGTTTTGAAAGCAGTAAATATATCAGTGATTTTAAGACTATTGTAAGGTTGTCAGAAAAATAGGACAGTTATACAAGTATGACGTGGTCAGGGCTAGAGATGGGGATTTGGAAGTCATTAATAAGTTCTGCTGAGAACAGATGAGTTCTATATTGAGTGAGTGTATGGAGAGAACAGAACAGATGAGGACAGAGTACTGGAAGAGAAGTATAGGGAGAAAGAAGAGGAGGGACAGATCAGTAAAGGAGACAAACAATGTTCAGCAAGGTACAAAGAAAGCCAAGATAATGCAGTGCCACACAAGATAAGGGAAAAAATAATCTAGAAACAAAGTGATCAGTTACTGCAAATGTCAAGTAATAATTGTTCTTCAGTTGTTTTGGCTCTCTTCAATTCATCATGACTCCATTTGGGGTTTTTCTTGGCAAAGAGCTTGGAGTTGTTTGTCATTTCCATCTCCAGATCATTTTACAGATTAGGAAACTGAGGCAAACAGCATGACGTGACTTGCTCAAAATTATATAACTGATTAAGCGTATGACACAGAATTTGAATTCAGATCTTCCTGATTTCAGGCCTGGTGCTTTATGCACTCAGTGAGTGTCCAAGAAATGAAAGGAAACAGAAAGGGCAGATTTGTCAGTAAGATAACTATTGACAATTAAGAGAATAATTTCTGAGGAAGGAGGGGAGAGTAGAAGCTAGATTACCAGGAGTTTAAGTTTAAAAGACACAGGCCTTATTATTGAAAAGGGAAGGGTTACAGATTCCAGAATTTGGCAGAAAAAGGGAAGAAAGAAATTAGATAGTAGATAGAAGGGGCCAATCAGATCCAACAAAGCTTCTCCTGTTTGATTTCAGGAAGATGAATCTTCCCAGCCCTAGGTTGGGCACTCTATCCACTGTGCCACCTAGTTGTCCTCAAAGGGAAAAGTCTGTTTTATCCTATGATATATAAGGAAATCCCAGATGAGAAAACTCCCTCTAACACTGCAGGCTAATATCTTATTGGCAACTTAAGAGTCTTAATAGCCCAAAGCAGAGATTTCAAACTTTCAACAAAATTCTGAATCAGATTAAAATGTTATTGGGAAATGTTTAACAAAATAAAAATATAATGTAACACAGATAATGTTAATTTGTGGTTTTTAAAGTCAATATGTGTTCAGAAGGATGTTTTTCATTTGAGTTTCATACTGCAGGACTAGAGTTCTGAAAGGTTAAATGGAGTCACAGTATGTATGAAAGGTAACATAAAAGGAGAAAGGAAGGAATGAAATATTCAATAGTAAATCAAATATAAAAAAGGTAAATGAGAAAATATGTTTTACTAGTAGGGCAGTCATAATTCTGATTTTTTTTATAACCCGAGAGGATTAGTATAGAGTATTAATCTCAACTTCTGATTGTAGATTTGTCCTCATTACTCAGCTACTAGAACAACAATGTAACACTGGAAAAATTATTTAATATCTTTGGGTGTCAGTTTTCTCATCTGTAAAACAAAGGTTGGCTAGATGATCTTTAGAATTTTCTACTAACATTAAGCTCTTTGACTAATAAAATTCTTCCCCCCACCCCAAAATCTAGTACATATACTAAGGTCAAAAGTTTTATATATCATGTATCATTCTTACATCAAAAAAGGAAAGAGTCAATGTTACAGGGATTATAGATAGGCAGGGACACTAATAAGATGTTAATCAGACCATTCAACTTGTAATTGTGCTAAGTAACTGAGGGGTCTATACTCTAAACAAAATAGTCCTATAGACACAAAAATATTCATAGTAGAATTTTTCCTAGTAGCAACAAAGTCGATTATAATAAAGTGTAATACCTGAACAAACTGTAGTGTGTGGACATAATAGCCTATTGCTGTGCTATAGGAAATGAAGACACTGAAGACCTCAAGACAAGACTGGGAAGGTGCATCACCTGTTTACTGACCAGTAAACTGGCCATTCAAAAGGCATCCCAAACAGAACACTCTCTCTTTCTCTCTCTCTCTCTCTCTCCTCCACACAGTCCCCTCTTCTGAATTTCTTTCCACAGCTTCTGAATCAGTTACCACTCCTCCCTTTTCCTTACCCATATAATCCACCCAGTAGCCAGGTCTTTAAAGAAAGTAATCTGGAATCAAAGTACTTGCTCCAAGGGAAGAAGTTCCACAGACTCAAGCATAATTCGGATGAGAACACAAAGAAGTTTAAACCGTGCATACAAGATGGTCTACCTCTTATGATCTCTATAGACTGGGCAGCATCAACCTGCTAGCCAGGCCTTTGGAGGCATTTCTGCATTGAGGATTCCAGTGCTGGAGTCTAGCTCCTAAGCATTCAGCCTTAAAAAGAGTTTCTTTCCCTTCCTCCCTCTGATGTCACTGCTGAGGCTGGAGCAGAAACAGACAAAGCATCCAGGCAAGAGCAGGCCTTAAACTAAGGCTAAGGAAAAGCAGAGATGAGGGAGGTTGATTCAAGGAATGTGACCAGGTAAGCATGCCAACCTCAGGCTTGAAAAGACTGCCAGGCCATAATAAATCAGGAGGTGTTGTCCTTTTGCCACATGTGTATTTTACATGTGGGTCACTTGACTGGTATACTATGAGCCTATTTTCCTAATGAACCTCTGGGTATTTGGGGTAGAGTGCCCAGGTTTTGGGGAGAAATGCTTGTGGTTAATGTTTAAGGCTACTGGCTTATTGTTACGATGAAACATACCAGTGGAGTTCATAAGCAGGGCTTTCCAAACCTGTAGTGTGATTTTTATGCAGCTCTCTGTGGGCTAAATGTTTTAGTAAATGAAGCCGAGCTACTGCAGAGCTCTCACTAAAATGGCAAATCAAAGTATATTGTCTACTGTTTCAATAAAAACTTTTAAAAGTAAGATTGGACAGCCATGAGTTACAGTATTAGAAAACAAAATTCTCAAAACTATCCCTGGTGCCTACAGAGAGTAGTTGGCCCCACCCCCTCAACTAATTTACCAAAATGAATGAAATGGGAAGTAGTCCTGGTGGGAATGCTTATACTGGATTTGAATATTAGCTCTGGTGCTCATTATTTATAAGATTTGTTTATTGATTTATAGAGTAACTTTGGGTCAGTTATTTAACCTCTTTGGGTGGTTCCCTCCTATGTAAAATGGAGATAGAAAATAATCTTGAATGAGGTAGTTTCAAATATTTTGAGATCCTATGTTATTCATTCTACCTCAAAAAAAAACCCAACACAATCTAACCAATAGTGAGTATATTCTTCAGAGGAATCATTTTAATAGCACCCTAATTTGTGAAGGAGAAACAATCATTCTCTAATACTTCTCAAGCAGTATCTGTTCTTTCTTCAAATCAGCTAAATTAAATTACCTCCCTTTAAGTAATTTAAGGCACTAATTAGACAAAGGTGGGTGGGATGAGGATTGACTGATTGACTCACTAGAAAGAAGTCTGTTTAATTATAGGATGACCAGCTGGAAAGGAGAATCCTTGAAAAGGAATAGTTAAAAAAAGGGACAGAAAGGCTTTAAGGAAATGATTATTCAAGAGTTTGAAAGTTAAAATGGCTATTTTTCTAAATTGATGAAGCAAAATATGACATGTATCTTACTATGATTATGTTTGTAGCATACTGTGAAATTTAACTAGTTCAAGATTCCTGTTAGTTCAAAAATATCTTGCATTATAGAAAAGTCCAAGAGCAGAGGAAGAATTCTTGTCAGTTTGGACATTAAGTGAAATGCTAAACTCAGAATAATGATAAATTTAATTTTCAAAGTGTCTAGGGGGCAGCTAGGTGGCACAGTGGATAGAGCACTAGCCTTGGAGTCAGGAATACCGGAGTTCAAATCCGGCCTCAGACACTTAATAATTACCTAGCTGTGCGGCCTTGGGCAAGCCACTTAACCCCATTGCCTTGAAAAAAAAATCTAAAAGTGTGTCTACAAAAACTCTCACTCTTTGCAGATGACATAATGGCCTATCTAGAGAATCCCAAGAAATCATCCAAAAGACTACAGGAAACAATTAGCAATTTTAGCAAAGTTGCAGGTTATAAAATAAACCCTCATAAATCCTCAACTTTTCTATATATGTCTAGCAAGATACAGCAGGAGGAGCTAGAAAGAGAAATCCCATTCAAAGTAACCTCAGACAATATAAAATTTGCCAAGACAGACTCAAACTTTTTTTTCAGAAACTTTTTTGAAAACAATTATAAAACACACAAATTAAATCAGATTTAAATAACTGGGCAAATATCAACTGCTCATGGATAGGTAGAGCTAATATAATAAAAATGACAATTCTACCAAAACTAAATTAACTGTTTAGTGCCCTACTAATCAAAATTCCAAAAAATTACTTTAATGAGTTAGAAAACATTGTAAGTTAATTCATATGGAGAAATAAAAAGTCAAGAATTTTCAGGAATTTAATGAAAAAAGTGCAAAAGGAGGGGGCTTAGCACTACCTGATCTAAAATTATATCATAAAGCATCAGTCATCAAAACTGTTTGGTAGTGGGTAAGAAATAGAGTGGTGGACCAGTGGAATAGACTAGATGCAATATAGCAGGAAATGATTATAGTAATCTGCTGTTTTGATAAACCCAAAGTGTCCAGCTACTAGGATAAAAACTCTCTCTTTGAAAAAATTGCTAGGAAAATTGGAAGTTAGTATGGAAGAAACTTAGATTAGACCAACACTTCACATTCTTTACCAAGATAAAATCCAAATATTTATAGGATTTAGACATAAAAAAACAATACTATAAGCAAATTAGAAGATCAAGGACTAGTTTACCTCTCAGATCTATGGTCAAATGGTCAAAGGATATGCAGAGGCAATTTACAGATGAGGACATCAAAGCAATCCATAGCCATATGAAAAATTGCTCTAAATCATTAATTATTAAAGAAATGCAAATCAAAGCTTCTCTGAGGTACCACCTCACAGACTGGCCAATATGACCAGAAAGGATAATGATCATTGTTGGAAGGGTTGTGGGAAATCTGGGACACTATTACACTGTTGGTGGTGTGAACTCATCCAACCTTTCTGGAAAGAAATTTGGAACTATGCCCAAAGGGCAACAAAAATGAGCATACCCTTTGACCCAGCAATACCACTACTGGGTCTATACCCTGAAGAGATGATGGAAAAGGTTTGTAAAAACATCACCTGTACAAAAATATTCATAGCAGCCCTGTCTGTGGTGGCAAAGAACTGGAAATCAAGTAAATGTCCTTTAATTAGGGAATGGCTTAACAAACTGTGGTATATGTATGTCATGGAACACTTTTGTTGCATTAGAATCCAGGAGGGATGGGAATTCAGGGAAGCCTGGAGGGATTTGCATGAACTGATGCTAAGTAAGATGAGCAGAACCAGAAAAAACACTGTACACCCTAACAGCAACATGGGGGTGATGGTCAACCTTGATGGATTTGCTCATTCCATAAGTGCAACAATCAGGGACAATTTTGGGCTGTCTGCAATAGAGAATACTATATGTATCCAGATAAAGAGCTGTGGAATTTGAACAAAGTTCAAGGACTATTCCCTTTAATTTAGGGGGAAAAAAGTTATCTTATTGTCTGATCTTGTCATCTCTAAGACTTTTTGCTTCTTCCTTAAGGATATGATTTCTCTCTCATCACACTCAATTTGGAACAATGTACAACATGGAAACAAAATACTGACAGATTGCTTTCCATGGCGGGGGGGGGAGCAAGATTGGGGGGAAAATTGTAAAACTCATAAACTCAAATAAAATCTTTAATAAAAAAAAAGGGTGTCTACGTCTACAGCACACAATTATAATGTGATCCCATTTGAGTTTTGGTTTTTTTTTTGGAAAATTTACTGCAGTGATTTACCATTTTCTTCTCCAGTTATTTTACAGAAGAAACTGAAGCAAACTGAATGAAGTGATTTACCCAAGGTCACACAGCTAATAAAGCTAGTAAATCCAGATTTGAATCTTCTTGATTTCAGCTCCCAGGCTGACATACAGCTACTAAGTGAGCTCTTGAAGTCATTCAATACTTCCTAATCTATGTAATTCTATTACTTTCTAGCAAATATTTTCCCATTTTGTCTATGAGGACTGCCTGAGAGACTATCAGATGCTTTACTGAAATAACTGTTTCCTATATATGCAAATTAGAATGTAATTTTTCCTTTTTTGAGTGTAATACCTGCTTTCTTCCTTTATATTTCAAAGGAAATATCAGCCATTTTTTTCATTCAATGGGATGTATTTTATCAAAATTTATTGATATATAATCTCAAGTACAAGTAGTAACTCTCTTATCTGATACTGTTTCAACTCTTTATTGATCATTTTTCTTCTATTCTTTCAAGCTCAAAGAAGGGGACTGTTCTACTTAGAAGAGAAAAATAAGTAAGAAAGTATTCTGCTTCTGGATGTAAGTTATGGCAAGCTTTCCCTTCCTAAATGTTTATTTTAATGCTTTTGAATAATTAAAATCTTGCCATTATGGAAAGACAGAATCAAGGAAAATGTAAATTATCGATGCATCTTGTTTTGACACAGAGACACTTCTCAACATATACCTTGACAAAATGCATATTCTTGAGAAATGTAATTTATGGGTTATTACAGAAAGATCTATTGCGAGGTTTCTTTGTTTCTATCATATTTTTTATTTTGGAAATCTGGTCTTTTTTCCTTATCTAGTTGCTTTATCTATCTTATTGTTATTTTAAAGAAAAATCTAGTTTTATCAGCTCAATAAGTTTTTGGGGTTTTTTTTGTTTTATAATATTTTTTATTTCTGTTCTTTTGGGAGAGGTTCATTTGATTTCCTAGTATTTTTTTAAGCTGTACATTCAATTTTCTCTACTCCCCCCCCAAACATGTATTACTGAAATAAAACTTTTCTTTCAAGGATTTCATTTTACCGCATCTCACAAATTTTAGCATGATGACCTATTATTGTCATTTGCCTTTTAAAAAAACTTAAAAATTTTTTTTATTTATTTAAGGCAATGGGGTTAAGTGACTTGCCCAAGGTCACATAGCTAGGCAATAATTGTATGAGGTCAAATCTGAACTCAGGTCCTCCTGACTTTCAGGTGTTCTATCCATTGTGCCACCTGGCTGCCCCCTATTATTGCCATTAAAAAAAACCAATTATTGTTTATATCATTAATTCTATGATTTACTATTCAGAAGAAAAATACTTAGATTTTTTTAAGTCTGTGCCCTTCGTTTAGATTTACTTTTTATCAAAAATAATCTTTACTGCATTATGGTCTATAAAAGCTACGTTTAATTGTTCAAATCACTGAGGTGAACTAAAAAACTTTAACTGTAGAAGGGATCCAGAACACAGTTGATGAGAAAACTCTTGTTCCTTGCAGCTATTGGTAAGAGTAGGAGAGAAGTAAAGAGAGGAACAGCATAATTCTCTGCTGGGTTTTTGGTGGGGATTTCCTTAGGAGATTTTCTTCATTTTCCTTTTATTGCTGTTCCTTTATTTTGTGTGGTACATTTCTTGTTCTTGTAAGGCATGTATGGGGTGTGTGGGGTATAAAACTAATTTTAAGTAGAACATTTCCACTCAGTTTTCTTGCCTAAAATTGCTGCTGCTACTGGTGATAGATAGGATGCCAATGGACTGTTTGGTTTTAATATTAAATATCTTTAAAAAGTCTCTAGTTCCTGAAACAATGGTATAGATTTTTGCATTGTATTAAAATGATAACATTATCGGGGCAGCTAGGTAGCGCAGTGGATAAAGCACTGGCCCTGGAGTCAGGAGTACCTGGGTTTAAATCCGGTCTCAGACACTTAATAATTACCTAGCTGTGTGGCCTTGGGCAAGCCACTTAACCCCACTTGCAAAAAAAAAAAAAAAAGATAACATTATCTTCCCAATGTTGTTTTGTTTTTCAGATTCAGAAAAATATGCCCTTTAAAGAAATACAAGAGAAAGCATATGTCATGTGGCTAGAGTCCTGAAGATTAGCCTTGGACACATAACATGACACTAGGCAAATTAATTTCTCTGGCAATTATTTAAGATTAAAATGAAGCAAGTTGCCAAACTGCCCGAGTGGATGTCGAGCATCCTCTCTCCAAAGCTCCTCATACCAATGATATCACAGTTCTGGCACCTATTCCTTCCCTTAGCTGGGACCAGATGAACAAATGCATGAATTAGGACCACAGAACTACATTTTCACTTGTCTCTATACTTAACAGTTTTCAGGCGGCTAGGTGGCATAGTGGATAAAACTGGCCTTGTAGTCAGGAGAGTACCTGGGAAGGTAGAAAAGATTTTAAGCTATGGGAGTCAGAGGAGTTGAGGATAATATCAAGGTTTTGAGCCTGCATTACTGGGGAATAGTAGCACCTTCAATACTAGTAGGGAAGTCAGGAAGTGGGGTTTACAAGGGCAAGATAATTAGTTCACCTTGGGATATGTAGGGTTTAAATATACATGTGTCCTCTTACTTGGAGGAACTTTAAAAACTCTAATAAGTGATTCCCAGTCATTTATTCCACTAGGCACTGTTTACAAAAGTTGCAGTCTTTACTGCTTTTAAAACTTTAATTTAGAAAAGTTCTGTCTTTTGGGCACAAAAAACAGGATGGAAAAGGATAGTGAGGTCTGAATGAGATTTAGATTGGATACCCTAGACAACTTAGAACCTGATATCCTCATTGAACAAAGTACTTCTCTCTGGGTCTACTACTCCTTAAAAACGACAGAACTACATTAGATCATCAGTTCTAAACCCTACAATTCCATGGCATTGAAATTTGTGAATGAAGGTATGAGGTCTAACAAAGCTCTAAAGAAATGATACCATATTGGTCTTGGAATAATATAAGATTTATATAGTTGATAACTTAAAGGAGGGGTGATTTATTGATGAATGCAACATTAACACAGAAATAGAATTAGTGAGTAATAAAAGTGAATCATAGCTGTCAGTTAAATGAAAAGAAAAAGTATTTATTAGGCACCTACTATATTCCCAATACTATGATGAAAGTGCTCTACATCTCTCTCATTTGACCCTCACGATTGCTAAGGGAGATGGAAGCTCTTTTGATCACCATTTTACGATTAGGAAAACTGATACTAAGAGAAGTGAAGTGTCTTTTCTAGGGTCATTACACTCAGCTAGGAAACCTCTAAAGTTAGAATTGAACTTATGTTTTCCAGACTGTAGACCCAATGTTCTATTCCCTGCCTAGGAAGGTAGCAAAAAAGTCAACTGAGAAATTTTCTAGAAAGTTTCTATTTATTGTTTAAAACTTGTAGGATTCCTAACCTGTTCAGGTTGGACAAGACAATCCCTGAGGTCTTCATCTCAAATTCTGTAATTTAACGCTTGAGAAGAGCTGTGTTTTCAAATGAGGTAAAAGTGAAAAACCAAAAGTTCAAAGATCTACGGATTGGTTATGTCATACATTAAGTGTTTTTTGCAAGGGTGAGTATCCTTTCACACCACAGATCAAAGAATCTCTGTGACTTGGTACATAGCCAATTCAGTGATGAAATCCTTTCTGGACTTAGTCAATGACAGATTGTCACTAGGTTCATTCTCAAATTCTTTCCAGCTTGTTTGGATCTATTGGAGCTTGAACTCTGCTGCCGTAATCTTTGAGAACTCAGGGTTACTTTCCACTGTCATGATGAGACAAAGTGGGATTTAAGTGGTGACAGCTAATTTCTGTTACCAATTTTTAAAATTTTTTTTATTAAGTGAAATTACACATAAAAAGTCAAAATATGGCAGATAGTGATACTAGGACCACAGGAAAGATTACAGGGCATATGTCCCACAACTAAGACTTGATTCAACCACCTTATTGAGGAACTGGGGCAAGTTGGAGTTAATCTCCATACTTCCATACCACCAACTCTGTTCTGAGTTAGATTCTGTGAAGTAGATCTGGGGTCAGTTTGCTTTATTCCAAGCTGACTAACCTTGGCCCCACTTGTGGACTTTCTGACAAGAGATATATAAAGACAGTTATAAGAGCCTGGTGGAAGCCTTGAGGTTTCAATCTCAGGGAATTGCCTTTAATCTCCTTGCAGGATGTTTACTTGCATTTATATTTTTGTAAATTGCTTTTTACTCTTTTATAAAGCTTTCACCTGATGATTACAGAATATTTTTACTAAACAAATTAACCTCAGGCTCTGGATAGTCTATTGACGTAAACGTGGAACCATAAATACAAAATACAACCATGTGACCATAGTTACCTTATTCATAAAATGGATGTAAAACCTCCATTTTAAATCAAAGTAAAAAATTACCTATCCTGAAGACTTATGAGGAAAATACTTTGTAAATAGGGAAAACACAATATTCTCATGAGAAATTGTTTATTAGTTACTGGCCTTTTGCCTATCCAGTAGTTCACATTCTATCTATGCCGTAGTGAGAACAGTGTTTGAAATCAGTCAGAGGATCTGATTTGGGGATTTTACTATATCCGGGTCCTTGGACAAGCCACTTAAAACTCACTGGGTCTCTCCTCATTTGGGTCAAACTTTAACAGACTTAAACAATTTTTGTCCTGTTCAACTGTTAACAAGGTCAGGTTCTAGAGCTATGTTAACGACTACTTAATTTTTTCTTGTTACTATAAAAGATTCAATGGAAAAGGAGAAAAATGATTGTTAAAAAAAAACAAAAGACAAAAATAAAACTATTGAAAGTTCAGAGTTAAACTAGACAGTCTCAAAGATAATCTCTTGGACCATTTGGTCCTCAATCTTGCAGTTGTATACTAAGAAAAAAGTGATGATGAATTTGAGAAAACAGGGGTCATTGTCTGATAAACCACTTTTTAAGTACTGAAAAAAAACTGATTCTTTAGAGTATTTAACATATTCCAAAACTATCCATGTTATGGTTTATCTATTACACCATGTCTGGTGTTTGGTAACAAATTATTGTTAAAGAAGCTATTTTAAGTATAAAGAATGGTAAATGTGATTCATAAACAGGTGGGAGTAACCATGACTGCAGTGATCATCCAACAGACAAACAGCTGACTATGCACTTATAAGAAACCAAAGCATGTGATGAAATCTAGATGAGTCACAATTGAATGTCTTATAAAAGAATCTCATAGTTCTACATGGTGGGAAAATGATTATAAGTCAAAAGAGGGAGCAGAATGACTTTAGTGGAATATGTGATTTCCTTAGGCTTATGACTCTCACTGTGGCTCCTGATTGCTGATTCAAGAATTGTTGGGTGGTGAAAACTGTCTGGGGGAGGTAATGGCTTATTTGCTTTGGAGATGAATTACTTTAAGAACAAAAAATAATTGGGGGGAGGACCATGAAGTATACTGACAACCTTTCTTTTCATATCCATAAACTACTCTGTTAAAAGAGACTTCAATGTTATAAGGCAGTCCCTGCTCAAGGCATATGTCAGTCTAATGGGAGAGATAACATATGAGCAACTATGTACAAACAAAATATACACAAGATAAATTAAAAATAAATCAATAGAAGGAAGGCACTTGAATTAAGGGAGATCAAGAAAAGCTTCTTACAGAGGGTTGGGACTTTAGCTGGAAACTGACCAAAGTCAGGTAGAAATTAGGAGAGAAAGCATTCCAGGAATGGGGGACAGCCAGTAAAAGTGGCTGGATCTCACTTTGGCTATTGTTGAGATGGACTGTCTTTATTCAAGAAGCAGCAAGGAAATCAGCATCACTGGGTCCAACAATATGTGGGTATGTGGGGCAGTGTATAGTATTAGAAAATTGGAAAGGTAGGGAGGTAAGGAAGGTAAAGGGGTCAGGTTATAAAGGGCTTTGAATGCTAACCAAAGTTTTATAGTTGATCCTTCAAGTGAGGAGAAGTCACTGGAATTGAGTAGCTGTTTTATATTTTTGATGTATCAGTATTTCTCATAAGGGAATTATCCCAACTTCATTTTACAGATCCATTGACTGTGGTCCAAAGACTTGACTGAAGTCAAACCATCAATCAACAACTCTGTAATACAGCTAGTAAATATAGCTAAGCCACAATACAAACACAGGTCACCTGACTCCAAATCTAGCACTCTATGTTTCTATGTGAGTAGAGTGAGGAGGTACAGCTGATTCTGAGATTTTTAACAGAAATACATAGAGGACAGAGGACAGAGGATAGAGGAAAGAGAATGAGTCTGCTTGGAATTTAAGATGGACATGGGATATCCAGTTCAAAATGGCTAAGACAGTTGGTCATGGAGGAAATAAAGTAAGCACTGACCACTCCTCCAACAATCTTTCTCTAACATTAGAGCTGACTTCTCTTTTTAAAGTTTATTTTGCAATTTTCCTTTTCCTGCAGGAGTCATCCATCAGAGGCAGAACTGGATCCCAAATCTGAGTCTAGATACTTGCTTTTTACATCATAACATGTGCCCTCTTGTATATCAAGAATACTTAATTTAGCTTCATATACAACAGAAGCAGTTGATATGCTTTGATGTCTTGATACCATTATATCTATTCTTAGGCATGCACTTAATTGTTTTTTTATCAATGTTGAGTCTACAAAGTCGTCTTCTGACCAGATTCCTGTCTCCTATCCAGCAAGCCATCCTATGTTAAAAAGATTTCAAAAGAGGAAAAAAGATCAGTAGTTCAAAAAAAATCAAACACATTGATTCTGAGTATACATACAATATTTAATACCCATAGTCCTCTACTTCTTCAATGAGGGGAGAGAAGTACATTTTCTCAACTTGGGGACAAATCTGGTCATAAAAATTTCAAAAACATCAATTTTGTTTCATCTTTCTAGTTACCATTCTGGTGGCCATTGCATGTTACAATTGTTTTCTCTACCCTATATCAATTCATATAATCCTTCCCATGCTTCTCTGAATTCTTGAGTCTTAGGTTTTTTTTTTTTTGTTGTCAAGTAAAATCCTGTTATATTCAAATACTGCAACTTGTTTAGCCTTTAAGGAGTAACTACTAATTCTTTTCTATCACAAAAAGTACTACCTATGATTATTTTGGTAGATATGGAACTTTATTTTTGACTATGATCTCTTTAAGATATGCCTAGCAGTGCGGTTTATGAGTCAAATGGAATAGCCATTTTACTTGAAAAAAAAAAAGGCTCAATTCCAAGTTACTTTGTAGAGTGGTGTGATCAATACATGGTTCTATCAGCAATATATTATTGTGCCTGTTTTTGATAGCCTCTCCAACAGTGATTATTTGCATTTTTTTGTTATCTTTCTCAATCTGCTTGACAGGAAGGGAAACTTCATTTGCATTTCTCATACTATTAACAAGTTGGGGAAACATTATATATGGTTATTATTTTGAAAAATCAAAATTATGCCTAAGCATGCAATTGAATGATGGCACCAAATCCCAAGCTCCATCAAAAGTACAGGTGAAGGTCATCCACAGTATCCAGGGCCAGGGCCAGGGCCAGGACCAGCTGTCTTGATTTTTGTCTTGTCACTGGATTTCTGATGACTAGAAGGAAAAGTGTGGTTGATGACTTTGCATAGCTGTCTCATTTAAATCCAATTTACCCTCATGGTATCATTGGTCCTCTTCAAGAAAAAAGTAGAAAGAACTGACTTTTCAATATCTGAAACAATATCATTTTCTATATTTTTGTCATCTTTGCCATTTATATGAAGGAAGAACATCAGAGACATTTTAATTTGTATTTATAGTTTTAGTCATTTGGAAAATTTCAAAACCATGGTTATTAACTATGTTTTTTTTCTTTTGTGAACAACATATTCATATCCTTTGCTCTTTAATCTTGGGGAATGGCTTGTGTTCTTTGATAGTTAAATCAGTGACTATCAGATCTTAGATAGCAAACCTTGATTTGGAAGATTTCTGTCTACAGTTGATGGTCCTAATTTAATTCCATTGATGATGTTTTTGAAGTTTCTCAATTTTAAATAACAAAAATGTCCATTTTTTCCTTGTGATGCTCTTTATATCCCTTTTTGGTCCTCCTTTATCCACAACTATAATATTTCCTTCCTTGCTCCTCTTATTTTATCTTTATTTTCCCTAAAGCAAAGTTATTAGATTCTTGTTCATTAAAAAGTTCTGACTTTCTATATTCAAGATGTGTCTATTTTTAGTTCATTTCATAGATAGTATAAAATCTGAGTCTAAACTGATTTCTGTCAATTGCTTTCTAGTTTTCCCAGCAGTTGTCAAAATGGGAGTTCTACATTTGCTTACATTTGTTCTATATTATCTTCAAAATCGGTCCCTTATAGCTGTGCAAATGAGATTAGACAGATAATCTCAGTAGGCAGGGATTATCTTCAATCAATTTAAGATTAAATATTTAAAAAATTTTTTTATCCAGTCAAGATCCACCTTTTCACCCTCCAATACTAAACTGAGAACAAAAACAAAATCCATTAGAAATGTATAAAATCAATTAAATGTCCACATGGACCATTTCTTAGTCCTTTTTTTTAAAGGTTTTTTGCAAGGCAATGGGGTTAAGCAACTTGCCCAAGGCCACACAGCTAGGTAATTATTAAGTGCCTGAGGCCGGATTTGAACTTGTGTATTCCTGACTCCAGGACCTCTATCCACTGTGCCACCTAGCCGCACCACTTTTTTTTTTTTAAATCTGATTCTGCATTCTGAGTTCTTCACTTTAAAAAAAGGGGATTAGCAGGAATCCTGCTTTTACATTACACTGCTGAGTTCAACATGATAGTATTTCATTAAACTTCTATACCATAAACTTGTTCAGACAACCCAATTCTGGAGGCACTCCTTCAGATTCCCAACAATTTGCCACTTCAAAAAGATCTTTACTTTTGTGTACACCCTTAGTATAGGGTTCATTTGCTGCCTTCATCTGTCATTTCTCTACATCTCTTCCTTCCTTCTTGCCTTCCACCCATTTTCTTGTTGGATGAAACAGATTTTTGTACCAAATTCTGTTTTTATTTCCTGTTTCCTAGATCAGAGTAAGATTCAAATAAGTCATTTCCCCCATCCCCTCCCTCCATGTTTATACAGATATCTACTTGTACAGCTTATGTTAGATAACTGTTTCTTTTCTCTTCTCTCCTAGTGTATCTTCCCCTCTCTACTCTTTTCTTAGAATCACCATGACATAATAGAACAATGGTCATGTCTAAATGAATTCCTTCTATGAACCCTAATGATAATAGGGTTCAGAGAGAACAAGTATCATCTCCCCATATTTGGAGAGAAGCCATTTATCTTCTTTGGTTCTTCATCACCATTCATGTTGTTTTTGGACTTCATTACTGCATTTGAAACTTCAAAGTTTATTCACAGCTCTAGTCTTTCAGAAGGAAATGCTTTGGAAGGTCTCTGTTTCATTAAAGGTCCATTCCCCCAAAGCCTCCACCTCCATGGCATAAATTCAGTTTTGTTGGATAACTTATTCTTATCTGTAAGGACAGGGTAATTTCCTTCTAAAACATAATTTTCCAAGTTCTTCACTCCTTTACAGTAGTGGCTGCTAAATCATGTCTAATCCTGACTCTGTCTCAATGGTATTTAAGTTCTGCTTACCCAGGTTAGTTTTTAATAAAATGAACTATTTACATTTTCTTCCAATTTGGGGGACTTAATTTCAAAACTTATTGCTTCATGAAGTCACTGGCTTTTATTTGGTTCACTTGAATTTTCAGGCAGTTTTTTGTTGTTGGACAACAGTTTAAATCTCTTTCACCAAGTTATTAATTCCCTTTCCAAATTGTTCTAAAACTCTAATTTCTTTTCCAATTACTTCAAGTGCCCTCATTCCACTTAGAAAAACTTTTTTTTTTAACACTAAGCATTATCTTTTTCTGGAATTCTGAGTTCTAGTTGTTTTTTTTTCCTCTGGGGCTTTGCCTGTAGCTGTTTTGGAATCATTCTCTTCTGCCTTGCTGTCTTGGCCATCCCTGACACCATAATAACTTCATTGTGGTGGGATTCTTATTTTTGCAATCCCATTCCTCCGGTCTATTTCTTGACTGTGGACTTGATATTAGGGCTGGGCTCTGCCACACAGTGTATGGGCTGGTTATGTTGCTTTCTTGAGTGTAACAAAATAACACAACTGAGTATTGTGTTATTCCAGGATCTCTGAGACAGATTGGGTACTTGCAAGCTTTCAGTGTTTTACTAGGATATTTGTTGCTTAACTAATAAATTCCTGAACTAGATTTGGGTCTATGCAACTAAAATTCTGCAAGATTCTGCCCCATCAGTCACTTGGAAAACTATTAGTTCAGAGTGGCATAAGTATAGGTTCCCCTTTAGTGTGGGTTTTCTAACCTTTATTCTAATGTCCTAGGCTAAATGCTAGAAGTGAGACCCTAAAACCCTGCTCTGAAGTCGCACTACTGTTGATGTAGTAGCTTTCTGAATTTCCTCCTTCCTGAGTACACTGTCCATGGCCTTTCCATTTGGCGAACATTGCTGAATTGATGGGTACAGGTACCTCTTCACTTGAACCAATGGGCATACCTTCTAACTCTGCTCTGAATCTACAACACAACACTGGATAATGGGTGACAAAGCTTCTAGTTAGCACCTGTTTCTGTACCAGTGCCCCAGTAATGGTCTAGTCTTTATGGAGTGCTTCAAGAGCTCCATGTGCTCCTGCTCTAAACCTGACCCTAAATGTTGCCAACTTGTCTCTCTCCATGAGGACTTGGGACAGACAAAAGATTCTCGGTAATTTTTGTCTCTAGTATGATTTTATCTGATGCATTTCATAGATCTGTCTGGAGGAACTGTGGACAGGAGGTTCAACTGCACTGATTCTTTCTACACTCTGCCACCATCTTTAATTTCTAAAAGAAGTTCCACTGTATTCATAGTGATGGGCAGAATAGTATTGTGGAATACGAATTAAAGACCCAAGTCAAATCCCATTAGGTAATAAAATGTGTAACTTAACAATGGACATATCTCAATCATTTTGATCTTCAGTCTCCTCCTCTAATCAAAAATAGGGATGATAATTATCTATAGTACCTATTTTACTACGCTGGTGCAATTGTGGCTGTAAAGTGCTTTTTTTTATTTTTTAAAGCACGTTATTATTAATGTTGATTATAATCCTCACTTAGGCAAGTTTGTCAAAAGGAACACAAACAAGAGACACATACAATTCATTACAATTTATTGTTATGCATTTGAGTATATTAAAAACAATTAAAAAAATCTAGAGCTATAATTTTATGGGTGAGGATAATTCCTAGTAAGGAACCCTCTCAATCAATCCACAGCAGCAATGGCTCAGCCACTGAGAAGAGTAGTGGTCTTTTACAAAAAGTCTACAGTCTGAGTATGTTGGAAGTGGAACTCAAGCCTAGATTTTCCTTACTCAGTGGCTGGCTCTCTAATCACCACTCTATGATAACTTTCTCTATATAAATACATAAAAAAATATATTGAATGCTTTCTCAAATCTTAGGCCATTAGAAATTTGGGCATTATTGTACACTAGAGGGAACTATTAACTATTTCCCCAGAAATTATAAGAGTATCAAATAATATTTATATTATTAATTATATCTGGTAGGTAAGTGGAGGGAATGTTAGCAGCTAGAAAAATTGGCTAACTAGAAATCACTAGGTGAGGGGAAGATTTGTCATAGAGAATCCAAAAAGCATGTTAGTTTTCCAAAAGAAGCTCATTTTTTACCAGAGAATTTAGGAAAGTATGTATGTGAAATTTGTTATAAATTTGTAACCCACATGCATACTTCCTTTAAAAAAAGACAGCTGGGGCAGCTAGGTGGCACAGTGGATGGAGCACTGGCCCTGTATTCAGGAGTACCCGAGTTCAAATCCGGCCTCAGACACTTAATAATTACCTAGCTATGTGACCTTGGCCAAGTTGCTGAATTCCATTGTCTTGCCAAAAGAGAGAGAGAGAGAGAGAACCTATGTTAAAGATTTGGATCTGCTTACTCTTTACCTATATGACTGAGCAAATCTGAGCCTCGGTTACCTCATCTGTAAATGAGGCAGCTGGATTAAATTCCTAAGGTCCTTTTCTGTTCTATAAACTAAAAAAACTGTTACTTAACAAAGTAGATATGCTTAACTGATGTCACACTGAAATAAAACCTTTCAGGTCTATCATAATGTTACAATTGGTGTCAATAAATAATTGCTTAAAGAGGCAATAACAATATTCTACTTAATTTTAAAATGTTTACTAAAATTCCTGATTGTCTTAAAATTTTTATCATTCAGAAGAGATAATTCTTTGTATGTACTTAACATATATAAAACAGAACTAAACATTACTTCCCCCAACAAATACACAAAGGAAGACAATCCTAATCACTAATCTGCTCCTAATCACTACTATCTACAATGATTTAAAAAATACTAGTTTTGAAAATGGATATCAGAGAAAAGAAAAAATAAACAATATTATGCCAAGCATCTGGGTTCCCTTTTCATCCAGAGACAGTTATGAGAAATCTTTTTGTTGGCAAAATATGCCTGTGGTTAAAATGTCTATATTCCATATGAGAGAAAAAAGGAAGTTTTTTTTTGTTTTAATACCCATTTGTCAGGTATGATCAATGTTTCCTAGGTTAACCTGCCAAGTTAACTGACTTTCCAGATGGATATATTTCTGATGTGTCAATTAAGCATTACCATGTTCTTTTCATTTAGTCATCTTATCCTAATTGTTAACTTCAAAAAAACTAAAACAAAAAAATTCCTCTTCATTCCTCAGAGTAATCTATAGTTCATCTAAACCTAAGCCCATTATTTACACACACACACACACACACACACACCCCCCCAAGGATCAGTGAGAGGATTCAGCAAGCTAGCAGCAGAACTGGAATTAAAATCCAGGTGTCTCTTGATCCTTCCACAGTGCTAGGGGAAATCGATTCCTGGGCCTCATACATGCAAAGCACTTGTCCTAACACTAAACTAAAACCCTCTCTACTTCTATTCTTTTTAATTAAAACTCTACCTTGAGGAGCTTATATTCTTCTAACATAATGACAGAAAATTATTATCTTTATTAAAAATTGAGAAAAATGGGGGCAGTTATGTGGCACAGTTATAGGGCACCCACCCTGGAGTCAGGAGTACCTGAGTTCAAATCCGGCCCCAGACACTTAATAATTGCCTAGCTATGTGGCCTTGGGCAAGTCACTTAACCCCACTGTCTTAAATAAATAAAAAATTTTTAAAAATTCAGAAAAAATGGAAAAAACTCATAATCCAAGACACAAATAAGGCATGTAGAGTAAGGTCAAAAAACAGTCTCCTGAAGTATAAAATAAAATGAACACTATTAAATTAAAATACATAAATATTTTAAATGTTCAAAGTTCTTTACCTAGAGCCCACCACCAGCATTATGAACTTGTCAATGATGATTTCTTTTTCTTTAAAAAAATTGATAGGAGGGGCAGCTAGATGGTGCAGTGGATAGAGCACTGGTCCTGGAGTCAGGAGGACATGAGTTCAGATCCGACCTCAGACACTTAATAATTACCTAGCTGTGTGGCCTTGGGCAAGCCACTTAACCCCATTGCCTTGCAAAAAAACCTAACTAAATAAATAAAATTGATAGGTAAACTGAGTTGCAAAGAAAATAACTCTTACCTCCAAAGTTTCATCATAACTGAGTAATGGCAACAGGAAAGAAACTTGGGAGGCTGTTTTAGTCCAATGCTCTCAACACAGATACTATTTCTCTACTTAAACCTGGTCCCTTATATAAATCAAGTTGTAGATTGAGAAATTCAGTACTAGAGGAAAAGTAGCAATAAAGGTCATACCTTAAATGGAAGGAGAATAGAAGGAGTAAAGAATATGGATGTCACCAAAAGGGATATACTTATACGTATCACAAAGCTACAGCCTGAGAAACTGTTTAGAAGAAATATCCTGAGATGCTAAGATTAAGCTTGGTTTTTAAAATGCCTAAAACATTTTGTACTCTTCTATAAGTGGAGAAGGTGGAAAGAAGGAAGAACTACAGCAAACCAAATTTACAAGATTAAACAAAATTTTCTTAGTTATTAAATATTTTAATATTCTATATCAGTGGAATAATATTTAAAAATAAAATTTTAGAAACACTTTGGATTATAAAATGATCTGGCTAGAAAGCTCATTAATGGGGGTGGCTAGGTGGCGCAGTGGATAAAGCACTGGCCCTGGAGTCAGGAGTACCTGGGTTCAAATCCGGTCTCAGACATTTAATAATTACCTAGCTGTGTGGCCTTGGGCAAGCCACTTAACCCCATTGCCTAGGAAAAAAACCTAAAAAAAAAAAAGCTCATTAATTTAAACTTTGTCAATCTGGATTCGCAACATGCAATTTAGAGAGGCCTGGGCTAAAATTCACCCTTACAAGGAGAAAGAAAGATGTTCACCAAGTACACAAAGTTTTCAATGTAGCAATTACTTACTGTAGGAACAATCTACTTAGAAGCACTTTAGATACACTATTTGTGCTATTGTAATGTAAGGTAAACAAAGTTTATTTTCCATAGGAGCTTAGGCATGCAAGTTACAAATCATTCCTCACTCTACAGTTTCCACACTACTTTAGTAAAATTTTCTTAAATATGCAGACATTTGACTTCATTGCTAAATTGGCCTTTTCAAAATTAGTTTCAGTTGTAAATTGGCCTTTTAAAATTAGTTTCAGTTACAACACATTAATAATAGCATACACTTTCATAGCTCTCACTTTTAAGCCTAATATAGCATTTCAAGTACTTTATCATTATTTTACAGATTAAAATGTAGAGAGGATGAATGGTTTGTCCAATCTCACAAGTAAAATAAATGGTAGAGTTCAATGCTTGCCACAGACTTTTAGGAAAATGTGGAAACATTTTTAATATAGTTACTTACCATCACAGAGAATAAGATACACCTTTTCATTTTAGAAGAATTAGAGAAAGGCAGGATGGCTGAAGCGAAGATCCCTATGTGTGGTCAGAATAATTCTACCTCAGACATTTGCTGTATGACCACTGAGAAGTGACCTAACTTCTTGAAACTTCAGTTCTATTTTCTATATAGTGATGATAATATTGTTTTCACTCATCTCCTATAGTAGCAGTGAAAAAAGTTAGTTTTACAAATTATATAAATGTGCTCTTGTTTACCCCTGATTTAATAATGACTAACACTGATTAAAATGAATTGGGAAGAATCTTTTTCTTGAACCTCTAAAAAACAAATTTTTATTTGGAATACCTAGGCTAGGAAGAAAGGAACTAGTTGAGTCTGACTAGGGATTTCTTGGGGCTAACATCCAAGTGGCCTGTTTATACCCTGCCAAATTGTGGGTGGCATATAAACAGAAACAATATTTATACTGGGACAAAGATCCTGCAGGCAAATTACTGTAAATGTTCCAGAAGAAGCAGAGCCAATTGTTGGAGAAGACTATTAAAAACAGGATTCTGTTCCCATTCATTATAAGTTTTAAAAATCTGAGCTTTGATATTTTACACTGAAGCTTCCTGAGTGATGATATAAAGAAGTACAAAAAGCACAGAAAGGAAACAAGAAAAAAAATGATCAGATGAACAGACTGAGGACAGTACAATGCCACAAATTCTGTGGATGAATATTTGCTCTTGATATTGTTAACCATGTAATTAAAAGGAGAAAGACATGCACATAAAAAGCAAAGTTTTAATTTCTCATTCTGCTGTTCAAAGTCATCAGATCTGAAGTTGTGCTCATTCAATATAGTATTGTATTTACGTGAAGTTTACTTTCTTGGTCTTTTAAATTTTCCTACTTCACATTTTGGTGTAGCCTTATAAAGGAAAAAATGTAACATATTAATGAAAAGTATACACTATGCATGAGCTGAAAAATATACCAACAGTTAATGCAAAATCCTCCCAAAGTACAAAATCCTCAAATCCCACTGAGAATGGGAATAAACACAAGATGCACAGAGTCACTAAGCTGGTTACACAAGACTAATGGCTTCCAGTTAACTATAATAACCATTTACATTCTTTTGCAATAACAAACACCAATGGGTCCTATGAGGAAAGGTCAAAGGAACAGTGTAATCCAAGGAGAAAAGGCTTAATTTAAGTATGATTTACATTTTGTCTTTGAGTTTGTGAAGAGTTTTTTCTATGAGAAAGATAGTAGATTAGTCTCTCCATGTCTACTTATTAAGAGAAATTTAGTTTCCACAGATAGAATACATTCTCAATTGACTGGATAACAGAACATGAGGACAGGCAATTACTGAAAGGCTAAGAAATTTCCAGGTCTGAATGTAATAAAATGTATAACCATCAGGAAGATTAAGCGTTTCTGTACCTTAAGAGGAGGACAGTCTTTTCTGGAATTCTTCAGCTAACAATAAACTGTATGGTTAAGTTATTTATAATCTCAGTCTAGTAGATTCTAGATTCGTTCATTTTACTAAATAAGATATCAGAGTCACTGCGAATTGCTCAACAAAGATGCTCTGAGTTCACAAGAAATCAAGGTGAATTAGTTGCCAGGGCAAATATTTTTAATTGATTCTACATTTTTAAAAATTTAGTACTGGACCAACTTCAGATCACAAATTTTCCAATAAAAAATTTCTTTCTGAATAAATCATAATACAGGACAACCAACAAAAACTTAGAATCTATATACATGTGAAAGATTTTTTCTTTTTATTTGTTATTATGAACCAAATCAAATAAAAAACATTTCAGTATACAAATAAAAAGATATATATATATGAAGTAGTAAATTTGTTATGTAGTCTACTTTTTAAAAATGTTTACTAAATTCATAATAGTGGTAACAAAATTGTCCCATTCATTTACTTTAAAACTTGATTTTTAACACTGCATTTTTATGTTGACACTCATTCCTTTATTTCTTTGTAATTTTTTCCCCATCCCCCCCAGTATAGTCCTACCATTTCTTGTTTCTTCTTGACCACCACCATATGTAACTGCCTTGAAACCCTCTATAATCCCTACTCATCCATGATTCATAGAATCTCAGCACTTTAGTGTTGGAAGGGAACTTGATGGCCACCTAATCCAAACCATTCTTGGGGAAAAAACTTCTGTGGTCAATCAACAAAGTATTTATAAAGAAGCTGTGCACATGGTAGGTTCAGGGGATTCAGCACAGCCTGATAAACAAGTGATTATCTAGCTCATACATAATGACTTTTTAATTTGAGGACTCTGACATCAAATCACAATCTGTCCCTTCTACCAGAGATATTCTGGCATAGGTTTTAACTGACTAGGTGATAGTTAAAAATTATAAGCACTTATATTTCAGAAATTGGCAAAATGCTCCAAATAATATTGTGACTTATGAACAATAGCTATGATATAAAAAAGCAAGAGTGTATTATTTACAATGGCCTTATAAAAAAGGCAAAGTTATTCACTTTTCAGTTAAAAGAAGGGATCAAAATAATTATGCCTTGCTAAAACTGGAGAAAAAAATTACCCTTTTATTTTCACTTTGTGTACTGTGTCACCCTAGTCTTGTATATAATGGATATATCCTTGCTTCATTCTAAATTGGTCCTATATGCTTTGTTTTCTTTTAAGATTACCATACCTCTGATCAGATTTTTGGGTTTGGATAGCAGACTCCTTTCCAGGGTTCTGGTCTTCTGGAATTTCCCCAATCCCATCTTGCTGTAATACCATAGACCATTCTGGACCAGATTATGGTATACTTAATATTGGATAGTTTACAATTTTATCAGTTCTGGCTGATTCCAAAACAAAGAATCTGTACTTAAATGAAAACATCTAATGAAACAATGTTTCAGCACTTGGCCAAGAGGCTAGCATACAGTAGGTGCTTAACATGTGTCTGGTGACCGGGCTTCCCTATATCCCCACCAAAGCAGGGCCTCTCTTCATGATCAGAGCACTACCATCCTCCAGGCCCGGAGCAGGCAAACTCGGATCTCTTTTGCATGGCTCCTGACCCCCTGGACTAAAGGTAGACAGTCATATCTGTCTGCAATCGGGTATAGGATTCTTCTCTCATAAACAGTTCACAGCCATGATTTTTCAAAAAACAAACAAACAAACAAAAAAACCATTCAATATTCTTAAAAAAAAAAAAATAAAGTCATTTGGTGCAGATCATAGATTATAACTCCACAACGCCCAAGACAGAAGTCCCATCAGAGGACAGAACACTGGAGCTTACGAGGGACTCATTAGCCAGCTTGTCCTCTAGTTTGAAATTGGCAGTGAAGAGGACATTGGGTTTGGAGTTAAGAAGACCCACTGAATTCAAATCTGGCTTCAGACACTTACCAGTTGTTGGATCCTGGCCAACTCAGTTTTCTCAGCTGTAAAATGGGAATAGCATCTCCCTTAAGAGAGGTGGTGAGAATCAAATGAGATAACATTGCTTTTGCTTGGTTTATAGAATAAGCACTCTATAAATGTTAGCTACTGTCATCTTCTTCATCATCATTAAATGATGAAACAAATGAGGCTTAGAAAGGTAAAATGACTTCCTTAAGGTCACATAGGGGAGTGGCAGAACTGGACTTTGACTCCAAATTTCCACGTCAGTACTTCTTCTACAATGGAACACACACACATACACACACACACACACACACACACACACACACACACACACACACACACACACACACACACACACAGACACACACACAATAAAACATTATTTAAACCTCATACCTAGAATGCTATCCTTCCTCCTCAGATTTGAATTTCCAATTCCTTACAAAACTCCTTTCACAAACCATCTTGCACACAAAGCCTTTTACTCATAAGCACAGTCCCCCCCCACCCCCCCAGATGCTAATGCTTGTCACGTTCATTTTGTTGTACATCATCTTCCTTTTTAGAATACGGACTCCATTTTTGTCTTTGAGTCATCAGTGATCAGTACAAGTGTCTGACTCTTAGTAGGTGCTTGATATGTGATGGCTGATTACTGTTATGGAATACATATGGATGAGGTTCTTAGTCCATCGATCTCAATGACATTTTTGGTTTCAATCCTGGAACTTCAAAGCCAGATATGCAAAATCATGGGATGTGAAGGCTCCACAGTCCTCCAGAGTTCACTTAGTCTTAACTCCATCATTTTATAAGTAATTTTATAGGTAAGCAAACTAAAAAAATGAGTCACTGAGATGAAATGAGTTACCCAAGGTCATAGAACTCTTCAGTGGCAGATCTGACCCCTAAATCCAGTTTGAATGACTAGTTCAGGGCTCCATTCTACTAGCTATTCGAGAAGTTCTTTCTTCCCCTCTCCATCTCCATAAAAGCAAAGTTGTCTAATGCCATTATAATAAACATTCTGAATTCTTTTAGATGATTCATTAATTTGACAAATATTTGCTGAATGCCTAGCCTCTATGCTAGGCAATGGAGATTATAAAATGCAAAAAATATGGTCTCTAGTTAAGAGGAGCTTAAAACAGTCTTAATATTTTAGATGCTTAAAATATTTTACATTTATGTGATGCATCATGGCTTGTAACATACCATTTCTTTTTGTCTTCAACCCCCCCCCCCCAGAAGATAGATGCTATTATTCTCATGAGGTTAAATGATTTAACTCATGGTCACAAAGTTATTCCAATAGAGGCAGGATTCAAACTCAGGTTTCACCCTAATCCACATTCTATGATCTTTCTACTTTAACAAATTGCCTTGAATACAAGCTCAAAAATCTTGGGAGGTTAGGTGAGATACTGCTATGAGGGACTACTGTCAGCAGAACTACAAGACTGACAGAAAAATGAATAGTCAATCATGGTTTCTTATCAATAAAATATGATATTTAATAGTCACTTTATCAATAGTATTCAAATGCTTTCCTTCTATTTATAGTTCTTTAATAAAGAGGAATTGACAATGTTATGGGGCAGCTACTGGTATATGAAGAAAATACTGGGCCTGGAATTAGGAAAACTTGAGTTCAAATCTGACCTCAGTCACTAGCTATGTGATTTTGGGCAAGTTCCTTAACCTCTTTGCCTCAGTTTACTCAGCTTTAAATAGGGAAAATAATAGCTTCCAAGGCTGTTCTAAGATCAAATAAAAAATATAAAGTAGTTGGCAGGGTGAACATAGCTAGTTGTTATTATTGTTATTATTTACCTTGAGTAGAGATAAAGGTAAGAAAAGAAGCCCCCTCCCCTACCTATAACACATAGTACAGACTCTGAGATAATGAACATATGATGGAGAAAAAGATCTATTTGAAGGGCATATTGGGCTAAAGAGAATGGCAACTGGAAGACTCAAATGAGAAAGTATAGCTATGAATTCCAAAAGAAAAGGGACCTACTATAGATCAAAACTATCAAAGGATTTAGAAATCAGTGGAATCTTAAGAATCTTCTGTTTAATAGATGAGGAAATAATCTCAAGCTGGCCAAGTGATTTACCAAGGTCACAGAGCTAGTAAGTAGGAGAGAAGATTCAAAATATGGACTTCAATTTGTTGAAGTGGGAAAAAATAATAATTATCTAAAACGTTCAAAATTTCAGAAGTTCAATGAGAGCCAAAAGAGATGTCAGTCTAAATGTCAGTCTAGTATTCATTCTGGGAAAGACTCTTTCCCATTCTCCTATAGATTCTAAGCCTATCCCTGTGTATTGAAGCACAACCCCTTTTTCCTGCCATGAGTCAGTGATGAGAATATGGAACAGGAATGGAGAGAAATACAAAATGCCTTCAAGGACTAGGGTCCAGAGAATATTTTTCAACTTTTAGTGATGTATGGTACAGTGGAAAGAAAGCTAGGTTTGAAGGTACAGGCCCTGCATTTAAATTTTGGCTCTGCCACTTATTTACTGGGGTAATCTTGGACAATCACTCAAATTTCCTCATCTGTAAAATGAGGAACAGAAGACCTCTGAGGTCCCTTCAGGTCTAAATCTATGATTCTATGATCCAATGGATTATTTTTTTGTTGGTGAGGCTCCTGCAATACCTTCTTGGATCAACAGAGGTCATTGCATTATTTTCTGAATAGGATCAGGCATAGTCAGAGGGTTTAACAATGGATTATTAATTTTGAGGTGAAAAAGACTTTAACCAATCATCTGATTCAACCCTCTCATTTTACAGGTGAGGAAAGTGATGCTCAAAGAGGTAAGATAAGTCAGTAGCAGATTTAGACTTTGAATCCAGGTTCACTAAATCCAAATTTAATATTCTTTCCATCATATAAAAATAGATTATGATATAAAAATACTTCAAATAATTTGAAACTTTCCCCACATTTACATTTATCACATAACATATTTATGAAAAATTTTTAGGCATGAGTCTAGTCTCAGTTTATCTAATTACCTCTTACAATTCACTTAAATGTCCTGCATCTTTAAAAATTCAGATTTGTTTCTATATTAAACTCAAACAACCTTAGGCACAGTTGCTTCCCTTAATGAGTAGAACTGAAGTCAGTTAGCATAATGATAGCAAGTCAAAACTTTTACTTATTAAGGCAAATCTGTAAAGTTTTTTCTAGACTTCTTTGCTTATTCTAATACAAAATAGAAAGGGCAATGGATGGGGAAATCAGATGACCTAAGATCTAACCTAGGTTTTGATACAAATCAGGGGTGTGACTTTGGTACAGTGACAACCTCTGCTAAATTACTTCTCCCATCTATTAAACCAAAGGCCTAAACTATAATCTCTTATCTCTAAAGTTCTCTGGTTAATGATTTTGTTTTAGTGAATTATATTTTATTAATTACAACACTTGGGGGAAAAGTTTTTTGTATCTGACCTGTAATTTCATTGGTCTGGGGAGCTCATCACAGAATTTCCTTTAGCAATCCTTTTAAATAGCCTATTTAGTTAGAGCAACTTCAATTACCTTCTTCAATACTCTATATGGTTTACATCTGTTTCCAATGTTCTGATTTTTTCCTATTTGGTGTTTTAACATTCTACTTGGTCTTGAGATGGTTTCCATAAAGAGTAAACAAAATAGTGGAGGAAGGAAGGTAGACATGTTAGCTGATCTGTATAAAAGCATATTTTAAATGCAATAATTTACAGCATTTCTAACTGTCCTTTTAATTTTGTACAAGAAGCATAGCACAATCCTATTGGGAAACTTGCCCTGTCATATCTGGAAGCATAATTAAATAATTTCAACATTTCTAGAATAATGGACAAGTTCCACAATTATTTATTTTTTCTAGGGACAGGGATACAAAAACTTTAGACCATTTTCTGACATCTAAACTAACTGCAATATGTCTTACCTAATAAAGACTCTTAATCTTTTATTTAAATATAGATATTACATGAGGTTAACAAAATCCTCATAAATTATCTGATTTTACATGAGCTATAAAGATCAGATACAATTATTACTGCTTACTACTCTACTTCTGTTCAGTAAAGAAAATACTTTGTGATAAACTATTTAAACATACAAATAACATGGTTATTACATTTATTCAAAGTAGAGTATATCTGAATTCAAAGTCAAACTCCCCCATTCCTTAAGGAAAAAAAAACACTACACACTTTAAGATTTCAAGGATCTAGGGGCGGCTAGGTGGCACAGGGGATAAAGTACCGGCCTGGAGTCAGGAGTACTTGGGTTCAAATCCGGTCAGACACTTAATAATTACCTAGCTGTGTGGCCTTGGGCAAGCCACTTAACCCCCTTTGCCTTGCAAAAAACCTAAAAAAATATATATTTCAAGGATCTAGGGTCAGTATGAGTATATCCTCATATTTCTAAGACTTGGTAGATAAGACTGAGGAACTTCAAGGACTGGAATGAACCTAAGAACCCATCTAGTTCAACCACGGCATTTTTTAGTTGAAGAAATCGACAACCAGAACTACAATGATTTGGTCAAAGTCAAATAGGGAATAAGAGCCTGGGGCATAGGATGGGATGGTAGTAGACTTGGAGAGAGGCTAGGGTAAAAAAGAGTAACAGCCTGTGACCAAACTGGTAAAGGGCCAAAGACGGTCATATGGTGTATCCCCAGATATTATATATGAAAACTATATTTTAGATATTTTATGTGATTATATTATAATTTTGTACAATTAGAATAGGTAAGTCTTTTGCTAAACTAGTTTTTTCCAGATTAGTTTCTGTAAAAATGAATTTTGAATTAAAAAAAAAAGCTCCTCCTCAAATAAAAAAACTCAAATATTATATTCCTGTCTTGGGAAAAATAGGAACCACTTAAGTTTTAGAGACAAAGACCAGCTCTACTTGAGGTTCTTTTTTCGTATCAGTCTGAGGACAGTATTGTCTAAACTTAGATACATCCCTTCCTTATCTCTGGTCCTCTCAGTTTCTATGGAAAATATACCTGAAAACACTATAGTCATTTGCACTTTTAATGGTCTATAAAAGGGTAAGAAAAAATATACAGCTTTCTAGCTTCTCCTAAAGCAAATATTATAGTTTCATTTCTCTTTTGGAAGTAGAAAATTTCCAGAAGAAGTCTCCAGGGTTAAAAAAAACAAACAACAAAACAAATAAATGCAAATATACCATTCTAAAACTAAGAAAAATTATTTTTGGATTTTCCACAGTAAAACTAGATCCATCACTTTCTTGGACAACACTTTTTGTTCCTATAACTAAAAACAGCTTGATGGCTTAAGTCCAGGAAAACTCTGCTTCTGGGTCAATAATCAATAATCCCAAGTGTTATACAAAGTTACAAAAGTTTAGCCTCAAATTGGTTAATACCTTTCTTGAAGTAGCAAATAAAACAAACTAAAGGAAATCACTGAATAGGTTTGTTAACAATCTTCTCATTAGGATAAAAAATTTAAAGGAAATTTAGTCTGTTCATCCCTTAATGACATTAGAAATCACTTAAGCAGCTTTCAACTAAGTCTTTAAATAAAGGTCAATTTCTAAACCTTCAACATATGAGTAGGAACGGGTAACAAAAAGACACTGAAACTCTAATATAAATCATCTTAAGTTCTCCTTCTTACTTGTAATATGAAAAGAGAAAAAAACTCAAGCATTTGCTTTAATTTCTCCAACACAGACAACACTAACAAGTAAACAAGAAGAAAGCAAAATCATTCAGTTTTTCTAAACTTGGAAAATATTTTCTCTCACCTAAATCCAAAAACCAAGTTCAGGTTGATCTGCCAACCACAAAAGCTTATAGGCTACGCTTAACTAAAATTTTATAAAAATAAAAAATACCATTTACTATATAATAACTTGCATTTATAGAAGCAGAGAAATGATTTTTCTAGTATAGTTTAATGCTTAAATATTCTCAAAGGAATATTGATAAGTTTTTGCTTCTTGCAAGAAAAATGACAGCCTTCTTAAACATTAAAAATTCAGAGAAAAACTAATCTAGGTCACTGAATTAATAAAAAAGGAACAGGACCAAATTGAATCTAAGAAAAGTTGAAAAATTCTGCACATAAAATCAGTTTAATGATCATTTGGGGATAATTTTAATTGGGTTTCTAGAATTTTAACATGGTTAATCTATACTATGCTAAAAACCAAATTATATACTCTTGGTATACAGTTTGGACTTTATTGATCAATCACTGCAGTAAACTGAAACAAGTTTTAACAAAGATCAACCAAACCTAAGGTATCTACATCTTCAAAAAGTCATTTGAGATAAATTTCAACAGAGATTTTTAACTTAGTAAGGGCTTGCTATTCAAAATATTCCAATCTTTATTTCCATAGCCAATGCTCATACCTCAACTATTACCATTAAAATAACATTAAGGTCTCAACTGAATTACTTGTCTTTTCCTGAAGGTTTTTTTTTAAGATTAAAGGGGGAAAGGGGGGTGGAGAAGAAAAGGAAAACCAACAAGTTTAAAACATTACAAAGTTATGTTTTATACAACGTTTTCCCTCAGAATTTAAATTCTCCATATTAACCCACAGGAAGCAAAGCAAATATTAAATAGCTCCTTTCACTTCATAATTAAAAATTTCTTTCTGGGTTTTTACATTTTTCTAAAACATGTGAAATAGCTGATTTTTCTTCCCTTTTATACATATACATTATCTATCATTATGCAGCTATTTTACTTTGTTCAAAATAAAAATAAACCAAAATTTAAACAACTGGCATTTAAAACTTGTACATGAACAAACATTTTTCAAAGCTTACAGAACTCCGCTTTCTGAAGTCCAAAGTTTGGAGTTATAAAATTTCATTAAAACACATGTTAATAGTACAAAAATAGTACAGTTATAGAATAACTTCTTTGTAATATTTTTAAAAGGACCAAGTTTTGAATGTCATATATATGAGAAAGCACAGTACAGAATTCTTTGTGGGCTCAAAGTTTTTATAACAAATGGCTACATTAGAAAATAAAGAAAAGTTACAAGCATTTTCATTGCAACAAAATGACATGCAATGTGCCTGCCCATTCCATGACGTTCTTAGAATGGTGATCCTTATTAAAAAACATACAGTCTATAGTCACAGAACTAGTTATTTTAAAAAAGCAAAGAAATTTCTCTTACCTTGCCGGCTTCTCTTTCCAAGTCGACATATTCCCGGCTAGGTGTTTGTCGAGGCTCTCCCTGCCAGCTGGCCGGAAAAAACTGGAGAGACAGATTGGTTCCTGTGGCCACAAAAGCCTTTTAGAAAAATCAATACAAACAGGATCAGGAGCAAGACATTACATAAATTATGCAAGCAGTCATTTATTTTTACATCAGTTTATGTCTTAAGCCAGGCAGCAAAAAGAATACTTAAAGTCAAAAACACACACTCATCATTTTTCTTAAGTATTAAGTTACAAACATCTGATTCCATTTTGACGACATTTGCCATTGGCTGCTTAGATATAAAATAAGACATGGAATCAATACTTTCTTTCAGGTCATTTTTTTGCTGACGTTAGAATCTCATGTTGCAAAATTTGAGCTAGAGGCTATCAACCCTACACTTAAAAATGGTTATTTTTAAAAGACAAAATTGTGACACATGCAAAAAAAAAAATCACTCAAGATCTAAAGGATTAGATTTTTATAGAATGCCATGATTTAAACAGAAAATACCACCAAAAACTTTTTGTTTGGCTTTAAAGCATTTGTAAATAAGACATTTCTCTAGCTTCTATAAATTTATGTAAGATCACAGAATTAGAACTAGAGAGTTTAGAGGTTAAGCAGTTGAACTCCCTCATTTTATAGATGAGGAAGCAAGGCCCATAGAGAAGTGATTTGCCTGGATCACACAGGCAGCCCAGCAAAGCCACTTCTTCAACTGGATCACTGACTCTAAATCCAGTGCTATTTCCACTTAAAATATACTTCAAGACAGTTCTCAGGTACTAAAAATGCATGAGACTGAGATGCAAAGAAAACATTTTTACTTCTTAAATGTTAATGCATGAAAGCAACTGTCAAATTCTAAAATCTTAGCTGAATCAGGAACTGTCATAATTTCCCAAAGTGGTTTTTCAATGAAAAAAGAGATAATGGGAAGATAGCAACAAGAGACTGCAATTCTAAGATTATTCACCCAATACATACTACAGTTAAAAGCTTGCTTACATGGCTTAGCCAGCAATACATGTTCTGAGACCCTTAACAATTTGATATTTTTTTATTAGTGAGTTTTTTTTTTTGATCTGCAAAGTAGAAACAACACTATCCCTACATCACTGGCTAATCTGTGGAATAACTAATAATAAAAACCCCAAACCTGAAGAATATATTTTTGGCAAACACATTACCATCATCCAAAGGAAATTTTTGCTTACTGAAAAGAGTACGTTAAGTAGATTAGATCTTTCTCGCTAAAGAAAGCTCTCAAAAAATTCAATTACCAGTTAGAGTACCTTAAACTGGATACGAAAGGCTCATAGAAGGCATTCACATTTTTGATGAGACCTTAAACCATCTGATTCAATAAACTTATTTTAAAGAAGAAAGAGGCCCAGAAAGATCAGGTAACTTGCCAAGGTCACACAGATAGATGGAAGGTCAGGACTACAATTCACATCCTCTGACTCCCAGGATTTAGTTCAGGAATTGTCTTTATTTGAGTAGCTGTAAAGATTTTTATAATGTCAAGTCAACAAGCATTCATTATGCCAGGACTAAGCCAGGTTCCAAGTGTTGGGAGTACAAATAGAAAGACAATTCCTACTCACAAAGAACTTATATTTAAATGGCAAAAATAGCCATGCAGGGTGGTAATACAAATGTTATTCCCATATTGCAAATTGAGGCAGTATGGTTTACTGAACAAAGAGCTGATGCTGAAGCCAAGCACACCTGGCTAGGTTCAAGTCCTGTTGCACACATGTCGTGAATATTTGATCTGGGTCAAGTCTCATAACCTCTCAGTACTCCAGGCCAGCGAAACTCACATAGTAAAGGAGGCCACTAAACCATAGGAAAGGCTCCCTTCTGGGTCAAATATCAACTTAGAAAATCAAATTAATATTATCTATATTTTATTAGTTATTTCCCAATTACACATTAATCTGGTTTCAGTTACATTCTATGGTCTTTTTCAATGGGGGCAGAAAGTTTGACATATGTTCTCAGCAATTCTCCAAGATCATAAGTTGCAGAGAGGGTGCCTGCCTACATACTAGAAGACAGGAAGTTTTCTATATTAAGAAAATCACCAGCATTGGAGTTGAAGTTTGCATCCAGGTCTTCAATTCAATTCTAGCATTTTTCCAAGATACCATATTAGTTAAAATTGAAATGTATCACATTTCTGATGAGTTGAAGCAAGTATTTTTTAAATTACCTGATAAGTTTAAAATATGCATAATTTAGTTAAAAAAAAAAAAGTCAAGGGGTATGACAATGAAAAGAGTCAATAGAGTCAAAGACCTGAGTCTGGTCATTTAATATCTGTAATTTTGAGCAAGTTATGCCCCTTCTCTGGATCTCCATTTCCTCTCTGTAAAATAATGAATTTGGATTAGGTGCTGCCATCTTTTTAGATTGACTAGGTCCTTTAAAAATAGGGTACATTAGGGGCAGCTAGGTGGCACAGTGGATAAAGCACCAGCCCGGGAGTCAGGAGTACCTGGGTTCAAATCCAGTCTCAGACACTTAATAATTACCTAACCGTTTGGCCTTGGGCAAGCCACTTAACCCCATTTGCCTTGCAAAAAAAAAATAGTGTACATTACTCTCTCTCATACTATGTTTAGACAGTAATTAAACATGATTTCTACTGCATGAAAGTACCAAGATGATAACACAATTTTTAAAAATCTGGCTGGTTTATAATATTTAAGATAATGGCTCACCATTTAAAAATGGTTATGCTTTTTTGCTTTAACATTTGTGTAACAAAGCAATTTTATCATCCATGATGAAACTACAGTTCTTAAAGGATTTCCAATAGATTTTATGGCTGTCATATAGCAACACAATTTTAAGATAATCATTTTTTAAAAAATACACATTCTACAAACCCAAATTCCTTTATAACCACTGCCAGATTTCATAATAGTGTACAGACCTATCATCTAAGAATACAAACTAAATTCTGTTTACTAACAGAAACCATTGATGGCGTTTCACTGAAAAGTTTCATTCTCTTCCTAAGTCCCTTATCTGAATAGGTAATACATATTTTAAATACTTGCTTTAATATTGTCATGGCTCTTCAAAGTTCACCATTCTTTAAGCCTTCCCCAATATTTTGCAATAAATGCTAAAGCACAGAACCGAAAAATGTCACCTGAAACAAAATGAACTCCAACTATTAAACCCGATGAAAGCAGAAAATACTTTCAGCATGCTAAAAAACATGAACAAAGATTTTCATTGTAAAGAAGCTTTGAAGACCTCATAAAAAATTTGTTTTTAACTACTATTATTTTAATGTAAAACAGAGACAGTATTAAGAATCCATGAATGTTAGTCTTCCAATACTGCTTGTAAACACAGGTAGCAATTCTGCCAAATGGAACTTGATAAATATGTTCCCTTACTAACTCCAAAGGACTGCAGATGACAGCTTCTGCCAGATAGTGATTTAATATAGTCTATAGATTCATCACCTTACCTCTTATTTAATTTTAATTCCAGGAATAACTTTCCTGTCCATTATATCTTACCAATCTCCCCGCCCCCCCCCCCCGAATTGATGCAACTCTATGGTATAAAATTTAAATACACAAATAAAGTCACATCTTAGGTAGAAATGCAATGCACACATAGAAATGCAATTCAGCATCAAAGTAAGTCTCAGTTTCTGGTTCCACAACCAGTGAGAAGCAAATGGAGTAGGATATAAAGTAGTTTGGGACAGCTATGCAATTTACTACATTAACTAAGATGCCTGCTACTAATAATCATTCTTCTTATACTGGAGGAAAAGACTGCTATGAAACCACAACCAAAGGTTATAGAAAATGCTGGATTTTTTTCATTGCTGTTGTTTTATTAAATCTTTTATTAATGCTTAGGAAAACACACACTGTTGTCACTCTCAATGAGTTCTCCAAAGAATCCTTCCTTGTAATAAGCTCTTCATAAATCAAAACTCATAGGAGTCAATATGTACCATAGAACCTAATATGGCATTACTAAAATTACTATATGAAGTCTTTAAAATCAGCTTCTTTGTATGTTTTGGATGAGGAGCTCAAATTTCAGTTCAAAATGAACTTTTAACAACATTCTTGGAATGTTTTTAAAACGTAAATTGCCATATAACCCTTAACATCAGTAAACGTGTTGAGATTTCTTTAAAGAAAATGTAAACTAGACAAATATAAAAACCGATTTACTCAACAAAAATCAAACATTTAAATTTATTATTTCCTCATATGCATCAAATTAATCAACTGCAATCTATTTTCTCTGATCTTCAGCAATTTTTTTGTAACAGGTTTATCATTTTTAAAATTCAGATATGTGAACAAAGAAATCAACCCAGAAAAAAACTGATTTATCCCTAGAAAGAAAAATTCGTAAGAATAGGTGGAGAATCATATAATATGACTTACTAAGAAGATCAAATTCTATTTTAGGACAACTTGTATCCTTAAACCATAACTATAATCAGTAAAAATTTCCTATAACATGTTTGGTCTATAGGGTGAATGTTAATCCTAACTGTAATAGTAGAGTTATGAAGATGTTCCTGTATACTTGGCAGATGCCATCCATGTCAACATATTAAGAATATATAACTTAGGGAATTTTAGAGCTGGAAGGGAACTTGAGATGCTATAGTCTACTCTTTCCCCCTAACCCCCAGGTAGTTGTAGAAACGTGGAGGCGTGGAGAAACTGCTTGACTGAAATCATCTTGTGTGACAAGTTTCTTGACTGACTTCAGGACTTTCCTACTATACTCTACACTTCAGTTATATTACTGAATTTTTATTTTTTTGAAAGTGCTTTCCATTGACTAGTTCCTTTTATTCATATAACAATCCCATGAGGTAGGGAGGGTTGAATTCTACATTTTATGGATGGGAAGTAGTAAATAGATCTCATTTTAGAAAGAGTAGAATTCCAGTGAGGTAAAAATAAGATTCTTTTCATGAGACTAATGAGTCAATGACAAAACAAAATTGGTAATACTGTCCATTTCCAAAATTTTGTACCTTATGAATGTTAATTTACCTTCTCTACTATACCCAATACTGTTCAATTTTTCCCTTTTGACCTCACCTTAAGTGGCAGAACGTCATAAATTCTTCATGAAATTAAAAAGGCACATTTGTAATTTCTCTTTCAATGTTAATCTAATTTGTATAAGGGTTCTCTCCACGTGATTTAGCAGACAAAATCACATTCCTTTCCCTATTAAATAATGCTTCAACTATATCAGACAAGTATTTTTTGTTATTTTCAAAATGTACAGAGCATGGTTTAGTAGAAAGAGAACTTGCCTAAGAGTCAGGAGAGCCGGATGAAATCCATTTATTATTACCTATGTGGCTTTGAGTCAATCATACCTCTTTGGACCTCAATTTTTGCAACTGTAAATTTTTTTTTTGGCGAGGCAGTAGGGTTAAGCGGCTTGCCCAAGGCCACACAGCTGGGTCGTTATTAAGTGTCTGAGGCCGGATTTGCACTCAGGTACTCCTGACTCCAGGGCCGGTGGGGTGCTCTGTCCACTGCGCCACCTAGCCGCCCCTTTGCAACTGCAAATTAAAGGAACTAGATTCTATGATCTGTTAAGTTTCCTGCTAGCTTTGAAAGTTTATGATTCTACGACACACAGCACTAAATAATCTATTAGGGCCTGGGTCTTGGACTTCCCCCTTCCTCTATCTACTTAGCCCTATGACTGCTCATTAGCACCCTCAGCAGGACAACTAGAGTAGAAAAAGATGAGAGGCCTCAACCCAGCAGCTTTCTAGGGGTGTTATTAATTAGTATAAACGAATCCCCTTCTTCTCCCAACAATAAATGATACGGTTTGGCTCGAGCCCATGTTTAACACTTCCTATTCCTCTGGACTCGTCCCAATGATCTTCCACTGAACTCTTTTTTCATAAAGCCAAGTTAAAAAAAAAAAGCAAAGCATGAAAGTCTGGGGGCACAGCTTCAAGCACACAAAAATCTGGGTGAGACCTGTGGATTTTAAATTATCTATCCTTGACAGTTATTAACACCAAACCAGAGCTGGCAGCAGAGTATAGTTAGAGAAAGCTCTGACTTTCGGAGGAAACCTGAGTCGAAACCCACTTAGTGGCTAGGGGACGGAGCTGAAGTCACTTCCTATTTCTAAGGCTCCCTCTCATTATTCTTAAAGGGGAGATGAACATCCTAACAGTCTCGCAGGGGGCTTGGGGTGCCCGGGCTAACTTCTACAGAAGCGTGACTCGTTAGCGCAAGCTCCCCAAAGCTTGGTCTTCTGCTGCTTCACGTTCGGATAAGGAGTCCTCCTTCTCTTTGTCCTGTTGGCGACATCCTGCGCCCCAAGACCCAAACTCTCCTCTATGGGCGACGGAAAGGATTTCTTCACTAGATAGGAATTCGGGTTTGTGTTTCAGGTCTCGGGGAGGCCGCTTCTCTTCCGGATCCACCAGCCCCTTTCCACGAGGAGCGCCCCCCCGAATCGCGAAGGATGCCCCTTTCTAACAACGGGCTGCTCCTCCGCGGGGGGACCCCCGGCGGCGGGACGGGAGGAGGGGCGGCCTCGCCTCTTTGTTCCGCCGCCTCGGCCGAGGGGTCCCGGGCCCCCCGCCTCCGAGGGCCCCGGGGCGGCCCGGGATCCGGCTTCGCGGGCGCCGAACCTCCAGAGGAAGTGCGGAGCCGCGCGCAGTTCCGGGTGCGGGGCCGGCGGGCTCCACAGGTGGGCCGGCTGGGGGGCGCGCGGCTGGGGGGCCCGGCCCCCGACACTTACGATCTCCGAGCGGCCGTCCCTGCAGGCGTTCTGGAAGCGCGCCTGGCGCTCCTCGTGCGGCCGGTCCCTGAAGCCGGTGTACTTGATCTGCGGGCGGCACAAGTCCCCAGTCAGGCCCGGGGGGGCGAGCCGGGGCGCGGGGGGGGGCGGGGCGGCTGGGCGCCCCCCGCCCGGCCCGCCGCGCCCGCCGCCCCCCGCCGCCGCCGCCGCCCAGGAAGTTGGCGAGACGCGAGCGGCCGGCGGCGCCCCGAAGTTTCCCGCGGGCCTCCCGCGCCCCGGCCGCCCCGGCCGCCCCGGCCGCCGCTCACCTCGCACTCGCGGCTCAACTTCCTGAAGAACTCCTCGTTCTCGAACTTGCTCTTCTGGTCCGGGACCACCCGCGGCATCTTCCCGGCCCGGGGCGGGGACGAGCCTGGCGCCCGCCGGCCGGCTGCCCGCCGAGTCGGGCTCCCGCGCGCCCCCGGCCCCTGCCCCGCGGCTTCCCTTTGTGTCCCGCGCGCCCCGCCGGCAGCCGCGCGTGGGGATGGGGCCGGCTGCGTGGGGCGCCGCCGCCGTGGCCGTTGCCCGCTCCTCGCGCTGACTGAGCTCGCGCGCCGCCGCCCCCCCCACCCCGGCCGCCGCCGCCGCCGCGACTTCCTCCCTCCCCCCCGCCCCTCGCGCCCGCGCGCCGGCCCCGCCCCCGGCCGCGGCCCCGCCCCTCGCGGGAGCCCCGCCCACGCCCCGAGGAGGGGGCTCTCCCGGCTCGCCTGCCCCTCCCCGCGCGTGCTCTCTCCCGCGCTCTCTCCCCGCCCCCCGGCCCACCTTTCCGGCGCGGACGCGCGGGCCCGGCCCCGCCCCGCCCCGCCCCGCCCTGCCCACCTGCTCCTCCACTCCCGGCAAACAAGTCACCCCATTCATAAGGCTCCGGCCGCCGCGCATGCGCCCCCCGTGGGCGGCCGGCGCCCGCCGCGTGTGCCTGCGGGCGGACTGGCCCCGCGGCCCCGGGGCAGAGGCGGGGGCGCTCCGGGGGGCGGCGGGGGCTGGGCTTGGCATACCCGCTGTGTGACCCTGGCCGAGTCATTCCCTCCTGTCTGCCTTAGTTTTCTCATCTGCAACATGAGAAGAAAATGGCAAATCACGCCAGCGGGAGAGAAGGAAAGGACTGGACAGCCACCAAGACCACTCTTCCACTACTCGCTCTCTGATGTGCTCTCCCTGGGTCTCAGTTTCCCCAGTCTGTTGAATGAAAGGGTCCCTCTCCCACCCTGTTATGAATCTGCCGTAGCACATCCAACTCGATCCTTTTACCGTTCGGCACCCAGGGGGGATGTGGCCGGATGATTCCAGGGTCCCGTTAGGTCCAGGACCTGAGTGGGGACTTCGAATGCGGAATGGGCACCCTTCAGCCTCTTCAAGCCTTCTTCCCTTGTGAGGTGAAAGACCGGCCTGCTTCCACAAGCCTTCCAAGCCTGGCTCCGGCTCTGTTATCTAGAACACCAGATCCGCCTTCTGCTTCTCCATTTGTTTTCTACCCTCCAAATACAGGATTAATTTTTTTTTAAGGCTTCAGCGATCACTGAGCATTCAGCAAACATTTATTAAGCTCCTGTTGTGTGCTAGTTGCCGATGGAAATCAAAAGTTTACATAAAACAGTGGTATAATGAATAGAGAACCAGGAGTTTGGAAGTCCTGGGTTCTAGTTTCTCCTCAAACGTATTGTGACTGTATGACCCCTTAGGGAAGTCACAATCATCTTTTTTTTTCTTTTTTGAGGCAACTGGGATTAAAAGATTTGTCCTGGATCAGATTGATTTGAATTTACGTCCCCCTATCTCCCTTGCTGGTGCTGCATTCACTGAGACACCTAGTTTCTCCCCCCCCCCCCCTTCTGGGGAAAGACAACAGGGGTTAAGTGACTTGTCCAGGGTCACACAGCCATTCAGTGTCTGAGGTCAAATTTGAATTCAAGTTCCTCTGACTCAAGGGCTTGGTGCTCTGACTTAACCTCTTAAGGCTAAGTTGATAAATTGCAGAGAATGCACCAACCAGTGCAGTTAGAGGGAATCTCCTTAGGAGTTCCTATACCAATGAAATCACAGACCAACACACAATCTTACTATGTGCTGAACAAGATGAATAGTTTATATATTTGACAGTGTGTGCCCTCCAGGATTATGCAGCCTAGTAGAGGGGTAAGGCACAGGGATAGTTATAACTATATCCTATAAGTGAACTAGAGAGGATGAAAGGAAATTCAGTTGGGGGGGGGTGGTACTTAATAAGGGCTTCCTGGAGGAGGTGTCATTTGAACTGAGCTTTAAAGAATAGAAATTCGGCAGAAGGGAGCAAAGATAGTCATTCTAGGCACTGGGAGCTACTTGGGCAAAGGCAGGGGAGGCCTGAGATTTCTGTCTGTTGTGTCAGAGATTAGCTCAGCTGAAGTCCAGTGTGGTAGGCTAATCATGCAACACAAGGCTGGAAAGGAGAGGGGGTGGTAGTGACTATTGCCTGTGATCTCTGGTAGTCCCTCATGCTCTCATGTTCGCCCTGGATGACTCTGTTGCACTCAGTTGCACAGACTTTGTTGATCTCCTTGGGCAGAGGCTGAGCCCTCTTTCTCCTTGCTGAATCACAGGAGTGGTCCAAAACCAAAAGAGCCATTTTTTATTGCTTAGATTTGCCCCGTGTGTTGACAGAACCTGACTTCCACACACAAATGTTCTGATGCATGCTGGGAGCATACATATGAATGAAGAACAAGTAGGTAGAGGGAGGTAAGGGGCAAAATGAAGATATAAAAAGTTATAGAAGATGCAGTAAAGATATAGAAAGCTAAGGCACCCTATTATTTACAAATATTTACTCAAATGCATACTGTGACAAAGAATAGATATTCTTAGGATCACAGAATCATGGAATATAAAATGTCAGAAACATAGCCTGGAAGGAAACAGAATTTTAGAGGTGGAGGGAACCCTAGAACAAGGAACTTTAGAGAAGGAAGGATGTAGAACATAGCTATGATTTTAGAGCATCCAGTCTATTCAGTTCAGTTGAGGAAACTGATTCAAAGAGAACAAATGACTTAATCAGAATCACAAAACAAGTTTGCTGGTAGATTTGACAATATTTAAAATTGAAATACTGGCAGCATCACTTCTCTAGGCAGACTCCTTTGAGGACCAGAGAGCTAAATTGTATTTACATTCTACTCAATTCACAAGAATTTCCTTCATGTTAAGTAAGGGTGAGCCCTGGATTGTAGTTGGTGCTAAAGGGGCTACATAAGTTATGCAAGATGGGACCGCTGTGCTGTTCCCCACCCCCAAGGATGACAGAAGGTGGACATTAGATAATAGCTCACATTTTTAAACTAAAGATTATAAAGTTGTTTTACTTAATTTTCAAAGAGTACTGATGATATCACAGCATAAATTGGATTTAAGTGTGGCAGAATTACTCTCTGGTCAGTCTCATTCTCTCTTTCCAGAGTCATTGAAATCCAGTGGCAAGAAAAAAGTCTGAACCATTGGCAGTGGTTCGGAATGAAGGGGATGGCCTTGGGGGATGAAGGGGATGGCCTTGGCATCTTTGATGTCTGACCAGGTGCTCTACAATCCACAGTGCTTGCTTCAGAAGCCACCTTCATGGTCATTGGAATAGATTGTTCTCATTCCACCAGTCTGCTGAGGGGAAGTCTTCAAATGCTTTGGATAGAGCCCCTAACCCCACCTAACTCACTTAACTTGCTTTAATCTCAACTTGGTTTAACCTGGTTTAGCCCAGCTGACAGATGGTCTTACCTCAGTGAAGTCACTGTGCATGCTACAGCTTCTTGGATCTGAAGAGGAGAGTTGAGTGAAGTAGGTGGATGCCAAAAGTAGAGAAGCAATCCTGCAAAGGACTTGGCAAAGGACTACTCTTCCTTGAACTCCCCTTATTTAAGGTGATAAAGGAAATGCAAATTTTATTATGCCCATTTTTACATATGAGGAAATTGAGGTAGAGAGGGAAAACTACTCATTCAACCTCAGAAAACTAATTTGTGCAGAATCTGTGATTCAAACTCAAATCTCTTCATGTCACGTCCAGCATCCTTTTACATTACTCAAAAAATACAACAGTTACAAAGAAATGATGTTTCTCTTAACTACAACAGTTTTTCACTAGACCCAAAGGAGACAGCAAGAGAGCTGGTTGGAGGGTGGGGAGGCAGAAGAATGAGAGAGGAAGTAGGAATTAGAGAAAGAATCTAAAGAGGAAGTGAGAACAAGTGTAATGGGGAAAAATATTTTTAGGGAAACAGAACCTGAGCTAGAGGAAGGGAACATGGTCATAGGAGAAGCAGCAAAAGGATGTGGGTGTCAAGTGTGGAAGGAGAAGAGAGGAGACTGGAAGATAGAGACTAAACTACTGCCCAAACAGCTTCTGCAACACTCTTCACATTCCCTTCCTTTCTGTTCCGCCTCTTCCCCCCAACCCAAAATGAACAGAACTTCAGAGACTAAACAGGATATGAGGAATAGTTAAGCCTGGAGCTTGGAATGAAACCAGAGAGATTTCCGAAGTATTATCAAGGTTAGTCAAGGTTTTGCAAATCAGAGCATTTATATACTTTAATTGGAACCCTCTTTGTATAAGAAGTATCCACTTGTAGAATCAGACCGTTTAGTTGGAAGAGACCTTGAAGATCATCTTCTCTAAAGATGAGGAAATTAGACCCCAGTTAGGGGAAGTGACTGTACAACTACTAATAATAGCTGACATTTATATAGTATCTTAAAGTTTACAAAGGGCTTTACAAATATCTCATTTTATCCACATAACAATCCTGGGAGGTAAGTAATATTATATTCCAATTTTGCAGATGAGGAAATTGAGGCAGACAAGAGTTAAATGACTTGCCCAGGATCACACAGCTGGTAAATATCTGGGGATTTTTTAAGTCAGGCCCTCCTGGGACTGGTGCCCTAACCCATCACTAGCTGTTCCTGAGGTTCTACTCTCTTTTTCACTGTCCTCCACAATTTGTTTTTTTTAATTGTTCATCAAAAAACTATTCTAACATGCAGAATCAAGGAATACCCATTTTTATCCTATTCTTGGATATATTCTTACCTCTTCATTCAGGAAATGGATAAATTCATACGAATTCAAGGAAATCATACAAATGTGGGTCATTTTTTCCCAGTTTCCAGCTTTGTACTATTCCAATAATGACTGATTGACTTCTTTTCCCAAGTATAGTATATCTTCTATTGCATTCAGATCAGCAAAAGTGTTTGTGGAGGAGATGTCGGCACCTAAGATGAGTTTTGCATTAAAATAACAGTTTTTGAGAGGTAAAGATAAGGTGGAAATATGTGTCACCCAGGCAGATGGTTTGCATTAAAGTTTGGAGATATAGATAGGCAGTTTGGAGTTAGAGTTAGATTGAGGGAGGAGAGAGAGAGAGAGAGAGAGAGAGAGAGAGAGAGAGAGAGAGAGAGAGAGAGAGAGAGAGAGAAAGAATCATGTTGGAGGATGTAGTTCAGTTTGGCTATAATGTAGATAGGGCAGCTGATTGGTGCAGTGGATAGAACACTGGCCTAAGGAGTCAGGAGGACAGGAGTTCAAATCCAGCTGCAGATACTAGCTGTTTGAACTTGGGCAAGTCACTTAACCCTGTTTACCTCACATCCAGGGCCATCTCCAGTTGTTCTGATTTCACATCTGGCCACTGGATCTGGAGAGGAGAAAGTGGGGGTGGTGACTTAGCACAGCACCCCCTTACTCAAATCCAATTCATGTGCTTGTCATGGCATTCCTTCCTTGATGCCAATGGTTTTCTTTGAGAATGAAGGACAATGAACAAAAACAAAAAGAAAAACAATGTAGAAGGCATAAAGGGGGTTGCCAAGGACCATGAAGGCAAGGAAAAGAAGCATAAATGGAAGGCTAAGTAAGAAGTAGTTCCATAAGGAGCACATGACCTGTAAAAGCAGGGAGAACAGAAAAGTATTATAAAACCAGGCAGTACATGTTAAGCACTACAAAAGAATAAGATGTTCTAGAAGGGCAGAGGAGAGACATTTCCATATGGTCATGGAGCAATCATTAGGGAGGTGTTTTCTATCTATCCATATCCTTGTAGCATATGATGCTGGACCTCACCTGTTACCATATTTCTGCATGTATAAGACACACCCTTTTTCAAAAAATTTGGGATCTAAAAACTGGGAGCGTCTAATATAGTGGTTATAGATTTTTTTTAACTTGCATTTCCTGCTTTTTCTGTGCTTGTTGTCTTTCCACTCTTTGTTTTGCATTTGTTACTGGCATATTAAGTAATGTTTTGCCATGTTCTGCCCAGAAATGGCTCAGAAAAGAATTTTGTCTAGTGTTGAATTCAGGTTCAAAGAGATGCAGGTGGCAAAAGTGAATGGAAATTGCACTGCTGAACATCAGCTTGGTCCTCCTCCAACTGAGAAAACAATCCGAGACTGGCTGAGGGAAGGAGAAACCTGACTGAAAATGCCCCAGCAGAAGAAGGTCATGAGAGGCAAGGCAGCCAAATGGCCTGATTTAGAGGGAATTGAAGAGATGGATAGAGCAAAGGGCAGGTGGAATTCTTGTGTCCACAAACCCTTGCAGGAAGCAAGAATTGCTAATGAAAAAAAGTGATTTCAAAGGACACAATTGGTGTTTCCGGTTCATGAAACAGAATGGTCTAAACATGTGTCCACACATCAGACTTGCCCAAAAGATGCCTGAAAGCTATGAGCAGAAGGTCCTTGAATTTCTTGATGAATAAAGCTTGAGTTCAATAATTTTATGTAATTTTTTTTCAAATTTCAGGCCCCAAAATTAAGGTGCATATTATACATGGGAGCATCTTATACACGGGAAAATAAGGTATAATACTACTAACAGCTTATATTTCTATAATGTGCTTAGGTTTGCAATGTACCTTCTTAGAACAGTCATTTGTTATATATGTGCATCTGTACATATATATGTGTGTATATATATATACACATACATACATTATTTATTATGTTTATATAATGTTGCTATTATCCCCTTTTTACAAATGTGGAAGAAATCGATACTAATTATTATTCGTATTTTACAGATATGGAAACAGATTGAGAGAGGTTAAATGACTTGCTCAGAGTCAGGTAGCTAATTAATATTTGAGATAGAAGTGAAAATTCAACTAGAAGTAAGAGGGAAAGACAGTACCAAGCTGGGGAGTGGTTGATCAAATGAGCAGGAACCAGAGCCTTGAGAAATACCTATTTACTGTGATTTATCCCTCTCTGTTGTATTGGAGAGACTAAGATATTAATTGGAAATGAGATGAGTATTCATGAAGGAAATATGGTTTGGAGCAAATGCACAGCAGTCACTAGGGAATGAACTTAGGAAGACAATATCTAATTTAATTCCAGGTCATTGACTGTTAATTTGTTTTATTCAATGCCTTTAATTTTGGGGGGTCCCAGAGTTACACAACTAATAAATATCAAGTATCTGAGGCTAGATTTGAACTTGGGTCCTCTTTAGCTCCAGGATTGTTGCTCTAGCTACTGCACCACCTAGCTGTCCCCACATCTGTGCTTTTAATGCATAGTCATCAGGTTTTTACCCTACTTGTTGGCCATCTCCAGACCAAGACTCCAGATTTGATCTTCTTACTTTCAACTTCCACTCCTGCCTCTTCTTTGTTGGAAACTTAGTCTCTATCCCCCACCCCCACCTCCTGGTGGAATTTTGCATTTTCTTGCCCTGATTTAGGCCTTTACCTGATTTCCCTGCAGTTTCCATATCATACTCTTGCTCTGGAGCACCATTATGCTTTCTTCCCCTCTAGAATGTAAACTCTTTGAAGGCAAGCAATATATCTTGCTAGTTTTTTCTTTGTATCACTTGGACTTAAAAAGTGGCTGGCCGGGGGGGGGGGGGGGGGGGGGCAGCTAGGTGTTGCAGTGGATAAAGCACTGGCCCTGGAGTCAGGAGTACCTGGGTTCAAATCCGGTCTCAGACACTTAATAATTACCTAGCTGTGTGGCTTGGGCCTTGCAAAAACCTGAAAAATAAAAGTGCCTGGCCCAAAGTAAATAACAAATGTTCTGTCAGGTTTGCAATGGATGAGTCCTGGAGAAGGGAAGACTTGTCTTCTTGATTTCAATCTGGCCCCAGACACTAGCTGAGTGACCCTGCTTGCCCCATGTCTTAATCTGTCCAATAAACTGGAGAAAGACAATGGTAAACCCCAGACGGGGTCACAGAGAATTGGACACAACTAAAAAATGGCTAAATAACAATGACATGAACAATGACTTTAAATAGATGAATATCCAAAACAGTACTAGAGATATGGAGAAATAGTTCAGAAGAGTTCAGATTAGGCAATGTAATGATTGACCTGATTCCAGGAAGAGGATTTTGCTGGGCTACATTGGCAAAGGGCCCTAAATGATATGAGCTACGTAGAGATGTTGTATGCAGACTACTCTATATATTTGCAAAGATAATGGAACATGAGAAAAAAGTTATATAGAAACTGTCTAGAACCATCAATTGATAACTATGAATTCTACAGAATTTCAAGTATGAAGATCACCTCATATCTTAGCAATGACTGAATATTGATTTTGAAGAGGTAAAAGGGTAAGTCATCTGGCCAAGTCCCAAAGAATTTTTTAGGATTTGGCAACCGTCATCAGAAATCTGTGAAGATCTCTTATTGTTTTCATTAAACTTCTTAATGACCCTACTCATGAGTATGTGGTTGAGAAGAACTGGACATGGAAGAAAATGGAGGTACAATAAGACTAGAACCCCTTGACACCATTTGTAGATCATTGAGCTGTGAAATGCAAGGGATCTTCCAAGGACTTGGGTCAAGTCTCTTATCCACACAATCATATTTATTTCAGGATCATAGATTTAGAGCTAGGAGGGAACTAGGAGCTAGGAACCCTACTCCCTTTGATATAGACAAGGAACTGGGATCCAGACAAGTTATAAAGCTAGCCAGATACAAAGTTGAGATTCTGAGATCAAACTATTCAAGGAAGTGTTCACTCTGGCAGGATTCTAGCATAGTCTTCTGACTATATATCATCATCCCCAAGAAAATATCAATTTAAAATATGAAAACATTTTTATTTTTTAGTAAAAATTTTTCTTGAATAAAATTTCTTATTTTTTAAATTATATTTTATTGAAGATCTCAGATCTCTGAGGCTTGGACAAATGGCTCAGTGAAGGACATACATACACTATTAAGAATAGCGCCATAGCCTTTATTCTCTACTTATTGGTGTTTGGGTGAGCGACAGATTTATTTGCTGATCTTTGCTCTGGGGTTTTGGAAGATGGGGAATGACAGAAATGTATAACCAGTGCAACTTTTGGTAGAACAGTTGAAGGAGACCAACCTATTTCCTCAAAAAGCTTAGAAGAGAATGAACAGGGCCATGACTCTTTATTTTGTTAGCAGGAACTCCAGCCAGGAGATAGAGTACTGATAAGAAATCTTAGCATCTGAGGAAAACACAAGATAATACAACAGTGGAAAGCTACCCCATATCAAGTAGCTGAAATACTGGGCAATCTGCCCATATACAAAATAGCCCTGGAGAACAGCCAAAACCCTGCGAAGACAATACATCACAACCACCCGTTGTCCATAAAGGAGTTTGTTAACTGCGGAGCAGGTATTCCAAAGAGCAGAGTGGAAGGGATGGGCAGATCATGAATGGAATGTTGGTGGGTAGGTTGGGGTTGTATGGGAGGGTAGGAACAAGGAAGAAGGAGAATAGAGTCTGAATCCAGGGATTCTGAATCATTGAGATGGTGAGAGTATGACGGGAATATACCAGTCTTTCAGGAGTGAGTTCTGGGAGATTATTGGTGAATGGAGAAAAGATCAGTGGAGGCAGGCAGGTGATTTGACTGTACAGGGCCCTTGACATCCAGTTTAGGAGGAGCTAAACCACTTGACCCTTTAATCTCAGGGACCATGTTGTCTATGTTTCACCTGGCCATTTTCTACCTTGCTGCTGAGTCCATTCCCTCCTCCTTGCTTTCTTTCTACCTCTTCCTCTGAGAATTGCAGCCAAGTCAACACTTCCATTTCCTCTGAAAAATCATGCCATTAATTGCCCTATTGTTCCTCTCACTATCTTTGTTTCTTCCCAGGCTATAACTTCCTTCCTGGCCATCACATTGCCATCTTTGTTGTCTGCAACATTAGAATGCAAGCTCACTGAAGTTAGGAACTTTCTTGCCTTTTGTATTTGTATTCCTACAGCTTAGCATAGTGTTTAACACATAGCAAGTTCTCAATAAATGCTTTCCACCTTTTGGATCACTTTCCACTTTTCATACATACTTAATCATTTTCATGGAAAAATCCAGGAGATGAGAAAGAGTGGATCATCTAAGGATCATGTTCTGGTGGGAAATTATCAAGTAGAGATGTTGACCTTGGCAAAAAAGGGGGGCATCTCTTCCTTACAGAATGTAGCAAAGGAGGAGAGAAGTGAGGAAGGGGGAGAGTGATAAAGTTTAGAGCTGAAAGAGACCATAATAACTGTGTAATCAGGCTGGCTAGGTGGTACAGTGGATAAAGCACAGCGCCCTGGAGTCAGGAGGACCTGAGTTCAAATCCAGCCTCAGACATTTAATAATTACCTAGCTGTGTGGCCTTGGGCAAGCCACTTAACCCCATTGCCTTGAAAAATACTAAAAAAAAAAAAACAACAACCCAAAACTGTGTAATCCAATTCTCACATTTTAGTAGAGGAAGATACCAGAGATTAAAGGGACTTGTTTAAGGTCATAGAAGCAGTAAGGGATAGGGTCTGAAATTCGATCTTCTTCCTTCCAGTTCAGTGCTCTTTCCATTATCCTACACTACTACTTACTCACCTTTGTTTTGTTTCTTTTTAAGGTTTTTGCAAGGCAATGGGGTTAAGTGACTTGCCCAAGGTCACACAGCTAGGTAATTATTAAGTGTCTGAGTTCGGATTTGAACTCAGGTCCTCCTGACTCCAGGGCCGGTGCTCTATCCACTGCACCACCTAGTTGCCCCCACTTATTCACCTTTAACCCTCCATCCTCATAAACAGGCCAATCAGGAATGTTTGTTCAATCTGATCTTTGCAACTTAGGGCTAGTGGTTCTGGCAGCCCCTGATGTCTGGGACCAGTGAAAGCCACAGGAGAAGACTAGACTGAGCTGGAGAGTAAGCTCCTTCCCTCTGCTTTTCCCCTGAAACTGGAAAGAAAGGGAGGCTTCATCATGGTGGCCTAGGAGAATGCCACTGCTCTCCTCTGCCCACTGACCTGCAGACTGAGGGAAGATGAGGAGAAGCATTTCGTTTAGCATCTTCACATAGTGTGGTCACCATACCAGGGCCCTTCTCTTGATGACTTTTTAAGTCAATATTTTCCCTTTGGTCACTGAGGAAATATCATAAATGTTGAAATGAAAATGAAAACTCAAATCAAAAATGTCTCATTTGGGGATGGTCAGAAACTGGTGTGCGGCTAGGCCTGAATTTGTGCATTACTTTAAAACTCTGCCCCTGGTTTTATTTTTTAAGACTAAAAATTAGGGCCCAAATGATGACCATGGCTTGTCTGAGAACAAGGCTCCTAAGAACCTTTGTGTTGGAGGGAAATCTCCCTCTGCAAGCTCCCTTCCTCCCCAACCCCAGCCAAAGGAAATAAATAGAGCAACTTGTTTCTCTTAAAATACATTTCTTCAATGTTAGGATCAATAAGCCAGTTTACTTAAAAGGATCCAGATGATTTCATCCTTGTAATTACAAGTTTGACTTTTTCAAATCTTCCCCAGACTCCAAAGAGGCTTCTTTGTCATGCTCTGAGATTGCACTTTGTCTATGTCTGGGCCAAAGGGGAAGGAGGCGGCAGTGTGGTTGTGGTGGGGTGGACCGAGGTCTGGCCTGGGAGGCCGCAGGTCTGGGTTCTAGTCCTGACTTAGCTACTTTTGTGCATTGTTGACTGTGCTCCCTTTGTAAAGTGGGATGGGGGGGTGGGGTGGGATAGTGGATAGAGGCCTGAACCTGGAGTCAGAAAGACCTAAGGTTCAAATCCAAGCTCAGATAATTGCTGTGTGACCCCAGATAAGTCAGTTAGCTCAAGTTTGCCTCAGTTTCTTCTTCTGTAAAATAGGGTTAATTCTTTCCTCCCAGGGTTTTCATGAGGATCCTATGAGATAATAATTATAAACAGTTTAGCACAGAAGGTGTTATATAAATATTAGCTCTTGTTATTGTTATTATAAAAATCTATTCCACAGTGTTTTCATAAGCATCAAGTGAGATAACCTTTGTAAAGTGCTTTACAAGCATTAATAAAACATTGAAAAAACTAGCTAAATGTCAGCCCCATACTCTAAATCCTCTATGAGTTACCCCATTCCTTGTCCCAAGATTCCTTCCAGTTCAGATGTTCGATGACTCCATAGAACCAGTGAATTGTGTCATCAAGATTCCCCCCTGCTCCCACCTAGTAGCATCAGCTGGTGCCCTTGTTGTGGTTTTTATTGATACTATGGTGCCCCGAGCTAGGGAGGGAAGGGCCTGTCTGTGCTGGCCTTCCCCCAGTGTGGGAACTGTTTCTTTTGAGAAAAAGTGTCCCAGTCCATATCTATGGCCCGAACACACCAGTAGCTACTTCCCTGGGACATTTCACCTGTTAGTTCTGCTTGTACTTCCACCCGTCCCTCCATGTAAGTAGCCCCTCCAGTTGACCTTCTTCCTTCCTTTTCAGAGCTACTTTTGTCCATGTGGGTTCAATCTTTCAGTAGTGTCTGACTTTTTGTGACCCCTTGGACCATCACAAACAAAACCTGCCCTTGGGATTTTCTTGGCAAGAGTATTGGAGTGCTTTTCTTCTCCACTGACAAGGCAAGCAGAAGTTAAATGACTTGCCCAAGGTCACACAACTAGTATGTGTTTGAGCTCAGATTTTCCACTGAGCCACCTGCCTGTCTCCAGTCTTATCTACTCCACATGCTTCACACAGTATCTAGAATACGGTAAAACTTACAACCTCTTGTTTCTGTCATCCTTCCTTTTTTCCTTCCCTCCTGCCCTCTCTGGATATGACTAGTATAGTGGAACAGGCTGGCCAACTGTTAACCCTCTCTCACCTCATGACTTGCCCTGCTTAAATAGCAGTTTAAAAAAAAACAGACCTTAGTCTGGAATAATTATTAACATTTAAAGGAAATAGTTTTTTGGAATTAGTTATTTCTTCCTTTATAAAATAAGAGGTTTGTCTAGCATGGTGCCATGGCATGTTAGAGAACCCTGGATTTGGAAGGAAAGAACCTGTGTGTGAAAGGTTGAACCCTGTTAAGTTTAACCCACTCTTCTTTCTTCCCTCCACCCTCTCCCTTCATCCTCTCCACCCCCTATTCCCCCCTCCTCCAGTCTATACTAAGCAAGATTAGCACTGTCTTCATGAAGGTGACAATGCTATATGGAAGGTATTAGAAAAGATTTTTTTTTTTACCTCAGTAATTTTTTTCTCCTGGACACTTTTACTCATTATTCCTAGTTCTGCAATCTAACAAAATTAAGTCTGATCCTTATAATTTAGTGGAACTGAAATTTGCATACATAGAGAAGTTAGTTCCCTTAGTCCATCATCATCTTTAACACCTGGCGATAAAAGATCATAGAGTCACAGAATGTCAGAGCTGGAAGGGAGCCTAGAACAAGGGTCACAAAGACCAGGGAGATCTTTAAAACCCAGATTGTCATTTCTAGTGCAACCCTTGTCCCAAAGCCCACTGCTATGGAACTCTCTCTCTACATCAAAAATGACCTCAGAACACAGGATACTAGAGTCCTGAGGGACCTTTGAGAATTACCTAAGTCTAATTTCCTCATTTTACAGAAGTTATACCAGAAGCTGTTTCCCCAAAAGGTCAGAATCCTTTCCAGACCAAACAATTTAAAAATATTTAAGCAGAAAGTGTAAGAAGATTTAAAGACAGAGATATAAAGTGGTTTCACCACAACGCCTCATTAGTCTGGGTCAGGTTCAGGTCAGGTCTAAGGGAAACCTAGATCATGTCTAGGTCAAGTCTAGATGAGGATGAGAAAAAGCTTTTAATGGAGCACATTTGGAAACATGCTGCTTCTTGTCTGAAAGTGCAGGCAACCAGTTGTGCAGGGTGAAGATTTCTATCAATTTCTCTACCTTTGTCTTTGAAGGAGAGGAAGAACTGTTGAGATGGCTTTGAGCCACTAGACTGCCTTGCTTGTTTATCAAGCAGTATGGGGGGGGGGTGCAGAAAAGACAGAAAACTGATGGGAATGCCAATCCCAGGCCTGGATCCCAAGTCGGATCTGGAGACCATAATAAATATTGGGGAAAGAAATCAAGGGAAGAAATGAGGCTGAGATGTCACCAGCAGGGAGGGAAGAGAAAAACAGGTCAATGAAACTGAGTTTGGGTTGGGAACAGAAAGGAAATGAGAGGAAAGTGTTGAATTATTCATCCTTGCTTATCGATCCATTGATTTCTATGTGCAGGTCTTAGTATATTCCCCTTGTTGTAATGCTGAAAGTGGAGGAAGGTCTAAATGTTTTTGAAGACTCAAGGAGACAGAAGTGTGTTAGAGAAAGAGGCAGAGAGAGTAGAAAGAGGGAGAGAAAAAAGACAGACATACTGCAGTGAGACAGAGACAGAGCCAGAGATAAGAGAAAGAGAAAGGAGAAAGAAGAGAGAAAGAAGAAAGACAGTTACAGAAACAGAGAGGAAAAAGAAGATACAGAGACAGAGTGAGAGAGTGAGAGAGCAGAAAGAGGAGAAGGGAGAGAGACACAGACTGGCAGACAGCTACAGAGCCAGAGAGGAGAAAGAAGAGACAGATAGAGACAGAGAGAAAGAGTGAGAGAGGCAAAAAGAGGAGAAAGAAAAGAGAGACAGAAAGAGAAGAGAGACACAGATAGACAGACAGCTACAGAGCCAGAGAGGAGAAAGAAGAGACAGATAGAGACAGAGAGAAAGAATGAGAGGCAGAAAGAGGAAAAAGAGAAAAAGAGAGACAGAAAGAGAAGAGAGACACAGCCAGCCAGCCAGCTACAGAGCCAGAGAGGAGGAAGAAAAGACAGAGACAGAGGGAGGAGAGAGTAAGAGAGAGAGAGTGATGGAAAGAGGAGAATGAGAAAGACAGATATCTAAAGAGACAGAGAGAGAGAGAGAGAGAGAGAGAGAGAGAGAGAGAGAGAGAGAGAGAGAGAGAGAGAGAGAGAGTCAGACAGAGACAGAGAGAGCCAGAAAGACAGAGACAGGAGAAAGAGATAGACAGATAGCCAAAGCAGAGGGGGAGAGAGAGAAAGAAAGACCATCAGAGACAGGGAGAAAGAGGTAATTTGGTTTAGTGAGAAAAAGTGATGAATGACAGACCTGGAACAATTCTAGTCCTGGTTCCAAATTAATAGCATGACCTTGAGTAACTTTCTATGCCTTCTCTGGGCTTCAGTTTTCTCTACTATAAAAATGAAGTGAACTAGTCTTGACTTCCAATGGTAAAACCTCCTGCTTGGTTGCCAAGATCCCTTTGTGTGGAGGTTTCTGCTCTCTGTATTGGGTCCTGTTTATTTTAGTTATACCCACTGTTTTCTCCCATTCTCCTTTCCTTCTATCAAGAAAGAATTCTGCCCTTTCACTGTTTTCACTTCCAGGGTGTCTCTCAGTTTATGACATCTGCTTTGTGACTTAGAAGCTCTCATAAAATCATGAGATCAATCAGTGATTGCTATTAACAGAAGGCCTTTGTTATAGTTTTTAGATGTATACAAATAATAGCATTAGGACCAATCCCAGACATCAAGAGGCTGAGGTATAGGAAACTAGGGGCTAGGAAAGAGGGGAGGGAAAAGGATACTATCGGTTCCTATTTGCTAGGGGTGGAGTGGAGAAAGTGGCAGGGAGGGGGAAGAGATCATCAGGTCTCAAGTGTTATTATCTTCAGGCCAGGGAAGTAGGAAGAAAGGGGAAAAGAGGTGGTGCCACTGCTTGGGTTTAGTAGGTCATACCAAGGTCTCCCTAGGCTCTGGGTAGCTGTTGACACCTCCAGGACAAGAACAAATTAAAGTCAGGTACAGCAATTGTCAACTTCAAAACTTGGGTAACAATTGATGTTTCCAGATGCAAGGCAGGGAAAGGGCATCACTCCAAATGTGGCAATTCTATGAAATAAGTAGCTCAGGATTCTAGAGGAGGCCTAACAACAGAAAGGGTCCTACTTTTATAGGAAAGGATGGGGCCCCATTCAGGTGTGTCCAATTGATTCCCCATTTTTGATGTTACAAGCAGGAAGATATTAAGAAGTAACCTGCTAGGACTCTGCCATATATGAATATAGATATAGATATGGATATATATTTATATCTATATCTGGGTATCTATAGCTATATCTATATATCTATTCCCAGAGATGTGGAAGATTCTAGGTATAGAATATTCCAGATAAGGAAAAGGGTGGGAAATCTTAGGCAGGAAATAAAGGCCACTAGAACAGAGCCTTTTTCAAAAGAGGAAGGCTCAAGAAACCAGACAGTTCACCTGAGGAGCAAGTAGAGGAGGATTCTTTTGGGTGGAGAAGTCTTCCTGAGTTCTTGAGTGGCAAATACCTCTTTATTTCCTGCACAAAACATAGATTGTTAGAGCAGGAAAACACCTGAGAACACAGGATGATGTTTCAATTTTGAACACAGAAAATTAGAGCTAGAAGTTCCCCTAGAGCAGGGAATGACAGCCAGTAGAGACCTTAAAACATAACCAGTTAATGCTGGAAAGATACTTATAAGATAGCATTTCAGAGATGGAAAGGACCTTTGCCGTGGTTCAACCCTTTATTTTATAGAGGGAGGAAATATACCTGGCAGTGGAGCAGTGACTTTTTCTAGGACTCCCAGGTAGTTTAGTGTTGGTTAGGCTTAGGAGCTTGAGGGAAAGCAGATAAATGAATTACTTGGAAGAAACCCTCCCCAAAAGATTTGTAAAGCTATGTGATAAATTGAATGGTTCCTCACAAAAGCTTGGGGCCCCTGGCCTATAAGGCAATTCCTTAGCCTGGCATTTGGGGCCTTGTCTATTTTAGACTTTATCTACCTTTCCTTCTACTCTTTCCCTTCAGTTACATCTCTGCCAAGCTGAATTATTCATCATTCTATATCCTGAGTTTTCCTTTACTTCTACTTATTCAAATTCCTATCTTACTCCATTCTTCAATGACCATCTCAGGTACCATTTCTTCCCTGAAGCAGCTGAGATTCCCTTACACCCTTCCCCCACTCCCACCCCAACCTGCCAGTCAAGGTCTTTCCCAGATCTTAGCTCTTCCCTCTCTTAGGCATTAATATGTATTATAGTTATTTCTAATCTTGTTTTATCCTTGCCTAATAGATTAAGGCTATCATGAAAGGCAAGATTCCTTTTATTAATCTTTATGTCCCTAGACCCTAGCTAATTATATTTTGATATATGCCAATTGCAATAAAATATGGTGCTTAGACTTCAATCCAATTCACCAGGTACAGAATGGTCAGTGCAAGGCATTGTTGTCTGGCTCAGACATTATTCCACCATGGCAGCAGCCCCTGGCCTGGGGGGAGGGGGTCTGTAGTCTTGTCACAGATTCCCAGAGCTATTTAGACTCTCTGGCTCCTTCTGATTTATTTGCTGTAGAAAAGGTTGGATTCCAATTGAGATCCGTAGATGGATGGCTCCTATGTGGTAGGGCTGGGTAGGGTCAGAGGCTGTCTGCCTGGGATTATATATGATAGCCATCCCACCAATGTAGTTTCCAATTAGTATCCTTAATTTATAGAATCATAAGGACATTTGTTCTATCAGGGACCTTAGGACAGAATGCAGTAGAACTGGAAAATTTCATAGAATATACAACATTAGAACTGGGAAGAACTTAGTTAAGTTCTCTATTCTGTCCTTTTAAAAGCAAACAGAGACCAGGAGAAAGCTAGAAGTTTTCCAAAGTCAGATACTAAGTAAATGGTTGAGCCAGGACTGAACCTTGGTTATCTATCTATACTTAGACACTACATTTTACTGTAAGGTAATGAAGCCCTGCTAGAATATTGTATGACATCACCCACTTTAACATTGTTCCTATGTAATGAATTGCCACCTGTAACATCTTTTTGCCTAATGTGTTTCCTGGGTGGAGCTTGCCCATATGGTTAAAAAATAAATGTACTTGGGGTGGCTAGGTGGCGTAGTGGACAAAGCATTGGCCTTGGAGTCAGGAGTACCTGGGTTCAAATCCAGCCTCAGACACTTAATAATGACCTAGCTGTGTGGCTTTGGGCAAGCCACTTAACCCCACTGCCTTGCAAAAAAAAAAATACAAACCTAAAAAAAAAAAGAAATAAGCACCCCATTCTATACCAGTGTCTATTTATTTCACCCTTTTCTTAGGCTGGTTGCTATTATTTTTTGTTTGTTTGTTTGTTTGTTTTAGGTTTTTGCAAGGCAATGGGGTTAAGTGGCTTGCCCAAGGCCACACAGCTCGGTAATTATTAAGTGTCTGAGGCTGGATTTGAACCCAGGTACTCCTGACTCCAGGGCTGGTGCTCTATCCACTGCCCCACCTAGCTGCCCCTGTTATTGTTTTTTTTAATGGGCATCAATACATTTGAAGTTTACAACAATTCTGAGAGATGGTCAGGGTAAGGGATTATTATTCTACTAGTTTGGCAAGGGTGGGACAACTGAGGTCTAAGTCTCTTTCTCTGTGAAAAAGGAGAGACTTGGACTAGATGATGTCAAAGGTTCCTTGAGCTGGAATTCCTATAATCCTATGACCCTCTGATCCTCTCCTCCTGGCTGCCTCCAACTTCTCCCCACCAGGCAGCAGGGAGATGTTCAGGAGCCCCCCCCTCATTAGACTGGAGCCATGAATCAGCCAGCGACTGGAGCTGTCAGCCTCCTGACCCACCCCAACCCATTTCCCCCAGGAGGCATCCATCCCTTCCCCCTTCCAGGCTTTTTGATGAATTTTTCTGCCACATTTGCTAATTTCCTGAAACACTTTTCTTCTACCTCAGGGCTACTTGACTCTGCAGTGAATTGTAATGGCCTTCCTGCTCTGCTCCATCCATTTCCACTCTCCTCCCCACCCCCAGCCCCTTTGAAGGTGGTGATGTAACCTCAGATACAGGCCTTGCAGAGGGGGCAGTTGATGTGGTCTCCTTCCAGCCTCAGGTTAAGGCACAGGGAAATAGAAGGGTTATGTTATTCGATCCAGGGTCCTTGGACTACAACTGGTGGGGGTGGGGGATGCTATCATAGGACTAGCTTCATCAGTATCCTGACATATTTATTTACAAAAATGGGCATACCAGGCTCTACCCTCTCTGGACTGCAGGGTCCTGGGTACTTTTTAAATTTTAACCCCTTCACATTCTGATCAGACTATTCCATGGGATCTGACAGACTGGTTCTCTTCTAAAATATTGCTTCCCCCTCCCCCCCGCCCCAGTCTACTCACAATTCAGGAATGTTGGTCTCTATTCCTGAGTAGTTTCTTTTATGGGAATAGTGCTCCAAAGTGAACTACTTTTCCATAAAAATCATAGACAATCCCTCTCCTGATTTTCCTAGAGCACTTTGAGTCTCTCTTTTGCCCACATTGGTCTTTATATCACACTTTGTACAAAACATAGCAACAAGCAGTAGAGAGTACTTCAGAGATTAGTTAGTCTCACCCTCCCTCTCATTTTACAGGAGGCCTAGAGGTAGCAAGGGTCATACAAGTAGTAACTCAAAACCAAGACAAGAACTTTGGTCCTCTGTATTCAAGGTTCTTTCTACTACATCCTTCATTTTCAAAGAGGACCACTGGCATCACAGGTTGCTATTTTGCTTTTGTCTTGCTCTAGAATTGGATTTAAGTGAGGCAGAACTGAACAAAGTTGTCAGCCTCCCTCTCCTGCAGAATCATTGAAGACCAATGGCAAGATAAAAGTACTGATGACTGATGATGACTAGGGATGCAGTCAATGATCTTGGGGTCTTTGATACCCAATCAAGCTCTGAGGTTGCCATAACTCCTGCTTCAGCTCCCTTCATGCATGTTGAAACAAATTGTCTCATCTGCCCATTGTTCTAGGGAAAGTCATATGCTTGGGGTAGACACCCTTTTAACGCATTGTAGATTTGAGACCCATCAGTTACCTGCAACCTGATTTAGCCCGCTTTCGGAAATGGTTTGGCTGGATTGTGGCTGCTACTTGGACCCACAGGTGAGAGTTAAAGTTCAGGTAGACACCAAAGGTGAATGAGCATCCTTGGAAAGACTTAACAAGCCCTTATATCATGGGTACTAGTCCTTCTGAAACAACCCATACATCCCGTCACACCTTTTTAAAAATGAGGAAACAGAAACCCAGAGAGGTTATCACTTGACCAGGGTTGCCCAGTCAGTAAATATCAGAATCAGGACTAAAACCCATATCTTGTAATTCTGAGTGCTAGAATCTTTTCTCTATGTCCCTAACTGCCTTATATTAGTAGAGATAGAGGATGGAAAACAAGAGGGATCTTCTTGGATGGGAAGAGGAGAGGAGTTCTTTTAAGGAAGAAAGATCCCAAAACAAAAAGTCCCAGGGAAGACTGATCTGGATGGGACATCTTTGGGGCTTCCTTTGCTAAAGTCAGAAGGAACCTTGGAAGACTTTCTTATTTATGATGAGGAAAGTGAATCTCAGAAAAGGAAAGTGACCTGTTTAAGGTGACCTAGCTAGCAGGTGGCAACTGGAAAACTCGATGTCCAGTCTCCTGGCTTCCAATCTAGAATTCTTTCCAATCCTCCTCACTATTCAATTATAAGTGACTTGAGGCCATTGATTATGCTATTTGTCATCTTTTTTTTAGGTGTTCTCCCCCCCCACACACACACACAAGGTAATGCTGTTAAGTGGCTTGTCCAAGGCCGCACAGCTAGGTAATTATTAAGTGTCTGAGGTTGAATTTGAACTCAGGTACTCCTGACTCCAGGGCCGGTGTGCTATCCACTCTGCCACCTAGCAGCCCACATTTGTTATCTTTTTATATTCAGTGCCTGGCACATCACTACTATGCTCCACAAATGTTGAATTAAATTGAATTGAATTGAATCTCAGAGTTGGAAAGATCTCAGAGGATAACTAACCCAAGCAAGGGTAGTTAGAAAGGATGATGAATTACAAAAGAGGGACAGCTAGGTAGCACAGTGGATAGAGTACTGGCCCTAGAGTTAGGAGGACCTGAGTTCAAAATCCAGCCTCAGACACTTAATTCTTACCTAGCTGTGTGGCCTTGGGCAAGCCACTTAACCCCACCGCCTTGCAAAAACTAAAAAAAAAAAAAAAAAAAAAAGGAGGGGAGACCACACAGCATTTCAGGGATAATCTCCATTGCATTAAGAGAATTTTGATAGGGATGCATTTGTCATCCAAAGCTGTAATTTGAAATTTTCCACTCAAAAAATTGCTTTTCAGATTGTAAATGGTGCTCCCTTGCTATGATTATTCAGCCTAGAATCCCTTCCCACCCACTTAGAGGCAATGAAAAATCCAACAAAACACTTCACATATCTCATTTAGTCTTTACAACTCTATGATATTGTTTCCATTATTATTCTTCTTTTACAGATGAGGCAACTGAAGCTTGAGATATTAAGTGACCTGCCCAGTTTACACACACACACACACACACACACACACACACACACACACACACACACACACACACACACACAGCCAGGAAGGCTTTTGAGGCAAATTTGAATTCAAGTCTTCTGACTCCAGGACCGGTGCTCTATGCACTATGGTGCCACCCAGTGGTCTCACCTGAGATACAAGTTTACTTGTATATGGTCTGAATTTATCACTTGTTTCCCCCAATAGAATTTAAGCTCTTTTAAGCTCTGTTCTCTTTCTTTGTTTCTTTCTCTCTCTCTCTCTCTCTCTCTCTCTCTCTCTCTCTCTCTCTCTCTCTCTCTCTCTTTCAGCCTGCCTGCCTTCCTTCCTTCCTATCTTCCTTCCTTCCTTCCTTTCTTCCTTCCTTCCTCCCTCCCTCCTTTCCTCTTTCCTTCCTCTTCCTTCCTCCCTTCCTCCCTTCTTCCCTTCCTTCCTTCCTTCCTTCCTTCCTTCCTTCCTTCCTTCCTTCCTTCCATCTTTCTTTCTTTCTTTCTTTCTTTCTTTCTTTCTTTCTTTCTTTCTTTTTCTTTCTTTCTTTCTTTTCTTCCTTCCTTCTTTCTGCTCTCTTCTCTCTCTCTTTGATTTTTTATTCAACATTTATAATTTTTATTTATTTACACATTACTACAATAGTCTTGTTTTAAAAGTAAACTTAATCCCCCCCCACAAAAATAGAGAAATGTCATGAAAAATAAAGTATCTCTTCTCTCTCTTTTTTTTTTAGTTTTTTTTTTTTGCAAGGCAAATGGGGTTAAGTGGCTTGTCCAAGGCCACACAGCTAGGTAATTATTAGGTGTCTGAGACCGGATTTGAACCCAAGTACTCCTGACTCCAAGGCCAGTGCTTTATCCACTACGCCACCTAGCCGCCCCTCTCTCTTTTTTCTTAAGCATTTAAAAAATTTATTTATTTACACAATACTACAATAGTCTTGTAAAAGTAAATATAATTCCCTCCTCCACAAAGATAAACCTCATGCAAAATAAAGTGTCTCTCTCTCTCTCTCTTTCTTTCTTTCTCTCTTTGTTTTTTTTCCTTCCTTTCTTTTTCTAGCACCAGTGCTTTATGCTTAGTAGTGCCTATTAAGTGTTTGTTGAATGAATGACTATGCTGATAACTATTCCTTGGCTCTTTTATAATCCAATATTGTCTACTTTGGCACCATAGGGAGGTCAGCCTCTGCTGGGTGTTACATGGAGTTAGGATGTTAGAGCTGGGTGGGAACAATAAAGATCTGGTCTTTCAGCATATGGCAGTTGAGTAGACTGAGGCCAAGAGCAAGGAATTAAATTGACTTGCCTCCTCCAGGAAAGAAGTTGGAGTCCAAGATACAACAGGCACTCAAAATGAGGAAGTTCAATAAAACCAAGGTATCTACCAATGGTGGGAGATCAGAAGAGATTGACAGAGACAGTAGATTGAATCTTGAAGACAAGAATCCAATGAGGAGGTGGAATTCATTCCAGGGATGGGTGGGGTGCATATTAATTCAGAGAAGAAAAGTTAAGTTCAGGGGTATAACTAAGTACTCTGGTTTGACTGAAATATAGAGTTCCTGAAGAGGTATGATCTCTGGATAAGTCTAGAAAAGTAGATAGGACTCAGATGATATAGGGCCTTAAATTTTTTATTTTATCGTAGAAACAATGGAGAGCTACTGAAAATTTTTGAGCAGTGAAGTGACAATAGAGAAGATTTGAACTTAAGAAATTTAATTTTGGCCACCATGTGGAGGAATGATTAGAGAGAGGAGAAACTGAAGTCAGAAGATTCCCGTCTGTAAAAGTGAGGAGAGATGTAGAACAATGGTTTCAGAGAATGGCAGGATCAAATAAGAGTTAATTTTAAGGATGAGGTTGACCTACCTGACCATGTTTGTAGGAAGCTAGGAACAAGTCAGAAGATGAGAGACTGAAAATGAGAGAGAGGAAATGATAACTGAGGCAAGCTCTTGGAAGAGACATGAAGGGAAGGGATCAAGGGCATAGGAACAGGAGTAGTCTTTGGCAAGGAGAACAGCCACCTCTTTCTCAGAGTTCTAAGTAAAGGAGGAGAGGATGGGTGAATCTGTATAGGGAGATTTCAAAGTGCTCACTTCAGATTAATCAATACTTTTTCTAGGTTATGAATCTTTCTTTTTCAAAGATAATTTTAGTTTTTACATTACTTAAATCACTTATATTTCCCCCACCCCAAGAGAGCCATACCTCTAACAAAGATTTTTTTTTGAAAAAAAAGAAGAGAATTCTTTTTTAATTAGCAAAAACCATCATGACATTGAAAAAAAAATTGATGTTAAATTTCTAATCGATATTTCAAATCCAGACCTCTAAAAAAGAGTAGTAGGGGGAGGTGTCTTCTCATAATTCTTATTTGAGCTCAAACGTTTTTTTGGGGGGGTACATAATTGGTTTATATGTTTTTGTTTGGTTGGGTTTGGTTTTTTTTTTCCCCGTCTTACAAATATGATGGATCCTTTCCTCATGTCTCTTACCCACCTTAATGTCAAATCTAAAAATGAGGCCTTTGAGATCAAAATGTGATTTTTCTAACTTTTATTTTATAATACCATTCTGTATTTCAAAAGGCCTGATTAATTCACAGCTAAAGATGCTTTTTTACATAACAACGTTTCCTGAGATTTTTAATCTTGACCTGACTGGCATTCTTTCCCTTTCCCCTTCTAACCCTCTCTTCTCTGGCTTCTTCTTTTGCTTTGTTTTCTTCATACCTAAATTCCCGTCATAACTTGTTTGATCCAATAATCCTCGTGGTTTATCTTTAATTAAAACAGCTCTGAGATGCTTCTTTCTCCCCCATGAACTTCCAGCATCTCAGACCCAGCTGGCTCCAAGACTCTGTCTTGTCTCTCCCACCTTCACCTCTTGTTTGTCTCAGAGTTCCCAGGCAAGCTTAGAAATCTTTTTTTCCTCATTCTTGGCCCAGAGCCCCTTCCTGGCTTAGTTATTGGATGCTTAAGTCTGGGGTCTTCCTTTTTCTCAGATCTCTTTTCTCTGACTCTACCTCTCCTTACCTTTTTCTGTTTTTACCTCCCTCCATCTGATTCTCTTCACTCTTCTCTTTTCTCTATCTTTGTTCTCTTCCCCCCCCAATTGTTTCCCCTCCACTCATTTCAAAGATCTCTTACATCCCTTCCTTTTCATACATTGAAAAGAATAGACTGAAAATTTTAGCCAATCACATAAGATCAATATAGCATGTTTCAAAAGTCTACATCTTTCCTTTTTGAAGAAGATCGGGACATCAGGGAAGTGATATCATGACATGCCTGTTAATTGGCTTTGGGTGAGGGGCTGCTATGTTAAGTAACCGGTCTCATTTTCTCTTCCAGAGCCATCTGGATCCCTTGGCCAGATGTGAATCAGGACAACTGGAGATGGTCCTGGATGTGAAGCAATCAGGATTAAGTGACTTGCCCAAGGTCACACAGCTAGTAAGTGTCTGAGGTTGGATTTGAACTTAGGGCTTCCTGCCTCCAGGCTTGGTGCTCTCTCTCTGCTTCACCAACCTGCCAAAAAAGGTCTTAGGGCAGTTTTAAGCTACTAAAGAGTGTAACACTTTGCAAACCTTAAAGTGCAATATGAATATCACTTATTATTATTAAATTAGGAATGTACCTTTTCTCCTTTCCCATGGAGAAAGGAATTACTGAGTAAATGATAATAACACATTTATTTAGTGCTTTAAGTCCTGGGAAGCTCTGGTCCAGCAACTTTCAGGATGCAAATATTACCTTCCTTATTTTACAGATGAAGAAACATGTTCATTTAACTCATGTCTGATTGATTATCAGTGATCAATATATTAAATATCTTCTCTGCTGCTACTACTGGATGTTCCAGACCCTTCACAATGTGGTGTCACCTTTCTCAACCCTATCTCATGTTAAATCCTTTTACACATTCTATGAGAGAGAGAGACAATAAAATTTAAATTTTTTTTCTTGGACAAAATATATTGATGATTCTGTTGATAATAGAGTCAGAAATGCTGACTAGGTAGATGGAGAATGAAGACCTTGTCTTCTAAGCTTAACTTTGGTCCTGGCTCAAATGTATTTGCCTGCTAATCCCAACAAGATCTTGGAAAAGTAAGAAAGTTGCCTGGAAAAGAAGACTGGGGTCCTGGCACCAACACAAGGATTGAAAACAAAGGCTTTAGTCTTAGCCTGTGCATATTCTTCCTGGCTTTTGTTAACTGGGTGTGGTTGTTGTGAATTAAGAGGTGCCAACCTAGCTTAATCAGGAAGAGGTTTTAGCCACTATGAACCCCAGCCTGAAAAATCAGTTGTCTTTAGAAGAAACCCAGAGGGGAAATTTTCCAAAGTAGACATTATTCTTAGAAGTTACTGTGAGATTATCTCATACCATCCAACTAAAACCTGCCCATGTGGTAGAGATAAAACCTGGTGAGAGCAATAAGATGACATCAGCAGAAGACAGAAATAGACGGTCCTTCAGGGTTGGAGGCTGAGTTGACTTTCTGTAGAATTGCCACACTAGTTCTCTAAATGTGATCACTATGGGTACCCACCCTCTCCATTAATGGCCTGTATATTTGTGGGAGAATGTGCCTCTGGGAATGTTTTATTGTAACTTTTCTAAGATTGGTATTTCAAGAAATGTCTTTGCTTTAACTAATTGTGTTCTCTTGTTGAACAGAAGTCGTAATTTAGGGACTCAGGAGGTATGGTTTGAAGCAGATCCAGATCCATGTATTCCTGACAGTTGGAGAAGTTATCCCATGTGTCAGAGGTACTCCACTACACTTTGGCCTGAACTTCTGTCTTTTCCTTCAGTTTTGGTGTTTTTGTATTTTCAGTGCCTGCAATGTCTACTCTTCACCTTTTCATCTGTGGAGTTTCTACCCATCTTTTAAAGCCCAGCTCCAATGTTATCTCCTCTAGGAAGTCTTCCTAACATTGCTCTTCACTCTAAGGAACTCACATTGCACTGTATTAGTACTCCTCAAGTGGAATTGCAAATTTTTATTTTGTTTTATTTGATTTCATTTTATTTTTTTGAAACTGGATTTCCCTCACTTACCTAGGCTGCAAGTGAAGTGGACAAAAATGGGCCCAATCTTACTACTGATTGGTATGGAAATTTTGATCTGCTCTCTGACTCAGTTCACCCCTTCCCAGGAAGTCTGGTGGCCCTTCCCCTGCTTTGGGATGGGGAGGGGTTACCATTTTGGTACAGATAATACAGCAACCCATTGAGGCTTAGAAGTTCAGGGCTCCGGTGAGCCTTTGTGAATTCCAGGCAAATAACCCCTGACTGATATACATTCCTGGCACTCTAATTTATAATCCATATTATCTGGGTCCTCTCAACATGGGCCCTTGAAAACTGCAAAGGTTCAAGGTACTCTTTGTATCTTTTATTCAAATCTGTCCCATTTGTTCCTACTTAGCATTTGTTTTACTGGACATAAACAGATTATATTCTAATTCAAAGCAAAATATATTTTATTTGAACAGACCAGCAAACTAAATAATAAGTCATATTTCCCATATACAGAAACCTGCTCTCTATAGACTCTCACACTACTTGGAGGAAATGGAGTATGTATAACCCAGATAACTCACCATTGCAGGACTATATCCCACTTGAAGCATCTGTCTCAGAGGTAGTCTTTTTTTTTCTTTAGATTTTTGCAGGGTAAATGGGGTTAAGTGGCTTGCCCAAGGTCACACAGCTAGGTAATTATTAAGTGTCTGAGGTCAGATTTGAACTCAGGTACTCCTGACTCCAGGGCTGGTGCTCTATCCACTGGGCCGCCTAGCCTCCCCAGAGGCTGTCTCTTGCCATGCTCCCCAGTGCTGCTAATGTCAACTAATGTTGGGCTGCCTTCTTGGAGATAATTACACTCAGTGTGTTTGAAAGCCAGATGTTAATACATAAAAGGAAACTAAATAGGAACAGTCAAGCAGTTAGGAGGAAGACTCAGAAAGAAGAATGACACATCCATCAGTGGAGGAGAGAGAATATCTAGGCTGTGCTATCTTCTTAGACTTCTCTGCTAATTTATAGCTAGGTACTAGTAGAATCATTCCTACAGGAAATTTATCCCTAGCTTTTTTGTGAGCTAATTTTTGGCTACAAGATTGCTGCCTAATTGTATCTCTGCTATCTTTGTGAAGTTAATTTTTTGAACCTAGTTATAAAACTCTACATTTTAAAAAAGGGAGTTTTATCTAATTAGCTTTAGCTCAATGGATAGTCAACCTTGTTGTCTGGTGTGTTAGTTACTTCTCCCAATTTTATTACCTGAAAATTTGGTGATGGCATCTGTGATGTTATTCAAATTATTTGTTAAAAATTTAAACAGCACAGGAGCAAGCACAGATTCTTGGGTCACTCCATTGGTTCTTCTTTTCAAGTATTTGACATACTGTATGTGGATGGAAGATTGGATTTACTCTGTCAAAGGGTAGAAGTTAAAAGTGAAGGAGTGGCATTATAGAATACAGATTTAGTTTTGATGATGGATTAGAGGGCCAGAAGAATGGTTTTATAATCTGAGGTTGGCTAGATATAGTGGACTATAACACTTGGGAATGGCTCAGCTTTAAAGTGGGAGTGCCAAAGTTGAGTATTGTCCCAAGGGTATACTCTTTAGTATTCTGAAGGGGTAGTCTATGGAGTTGCTGAGGGGCAGAGAGTAATTAGTGGAGTTATCAGTATCCCAAGATCCTACTGAAGTAGGAGGTGGCAGGTAAGCTGTGCTTTGAAGGAACCCTGGGATTTTTTGAGTTGAAGATGAGGAAGGAGTGCAGTCCTGAGTGCCAGTCTGGCAAAGGTATAAAGGTAGGAGGAGCTGGAATAGCTAGTGTATAATGGGAGGCTGACCAGTAAGAGATTTGCTCTTCCTGGTGGACCATGTGCAGTTGCTATTTGACAGGCAGCTGGTGATGACAAAATATGGAAGAGTGGAAAGAGAACTGCACCTGCAATTAGGAGACCTAGGTTCAAGCCTGCGTCCAATACTTAAAAATTTTCTGACCATGAGTGAATCACTTAGAGTCTTCAGTTTTGTCATCTATAAAATGGAGATAGTGCTTATCCCATAGAAAGCTGTAAGGCTCAAATGAGATAATGTAAACAAACCTTGAAGCACCATCCAAATGTTTACTATTTCTGCTGTTGCCACTACCTCCACCCCCACCCACCACCATCATTGCTATTACTACTACTACAAATGTTTGTCCTTCATTCTCAAAGAAGACCATGATATCAGGGAGGGGGGCTGTGCACAGTCACCAGCCTCACTTTCTCTTCTGGAGTCATCTGGGTCCAGTGGCCAGATATGAATCAGGACAACTGGAGATGGCTCTGGATGTGAGGCAGTCAAGGTTAAGTAATTTGCTCAAGGTCACACAGTTAGTTCAAGGCAAGTGTCTGAGGCTAGATTCGAACTCTAGTCCTCCTGACTCCAAGACCAGTGCTCTATCCACTGAGCCACCAAGCTGCCATATAACTATTACTACTACTACTACTACTACTACTGCTACTACTGCTGCTGCTACTACTGCTACTGCTACTACTGCTACTACTACTACTACTACTATTACTACTACTACAACTACCTTTATTACTACTACTAATATGACTATTACTACTATTAACATTACTATTATTACTATTACTACCACCATAACTACTACTACTGCTGCTGCTGCTGCTGCTGCTGCTGCTGCTAGTTGGTTCTTGTCTTTCCTTATTGAAGAAGACCAAAATGACATTGTGATATTAGGGACAAAATGCTGTGTGTCTGACTGTGACCGATCAGACCAACATGAGACCAAAATGCTCTACCACAGTTTGGGCACAAATGGTCCATGTGAACAACTAGGGTGGGTACTCTGAACTTATGCATGCCACATTACTTTTGAGCTGTTTCTATTCTGCTTTTCTCAAGGCAGAGGGCATGCCATGCAGGGTGGTCCTGTGCCAGTTTCTTCTATGCTATGCAATCAATTCTAAAGTTCTTCAACAGGGCAGCTAGGTGGCACAGTGGATAGAGCCCCAGCCTTGGAGTCAGGAGGAACTGAGTTCAAATCTGGCCTCAGACATTTAATAATTACATAGCTGTGTGACCTTGGGAGAGTCACTTAACCTCACTGCCTTGCAAAAAAAATGAAAGAGACAATTTTTAAGCATTATTGATGAAAAACCAGAGCTGTAAAGTTCTTCAATGAGACCTACAGGGTATCTCAGTATTCATTCCTTCTTCTGACCCCCTTGTGAGCACTTGACCTATGTGAGTTCTCCATAAAATAATTTTTTTGGCAAGTGTCCATTTGGCATTCTAACAATATAGCCAGCCCGTAGTTTGTACCACTGTTTCAAGAACAATGTGGGACTAATGTTTAAAAGAGAGGTTTGGGCCAAATATATAGACTTAGGAGTTATTTTAATAGAGATGATAGACCTATAGAAGCTGATGAGATCACTAAGAAAGTATAGAGAGAAGAATGCCCAGAACAGAGTCTTGGGAAAACATCCAAATTTAGTATGTTAGAGCAGGATGGAATAGTCAGACAGTTAAGAGGAAAACTCAGAGAGAATGATTGCCCGCTGAGAGGAGAGAATATCTAGAAGGTAATTGAGAGGGTCAAAATCTCCCAAGAGGTCAAGTAGAATTCCTCTTTGAACGCTGCCATTTCCAGTGTGTTTTATTTCGGAATGATCCAATTTCAAAGCTAGAAGAGCCCTCAAAGATCATTTAGCTTACTCTAATTGACCAGGAATTATTCAGTATACACTTGATGACTTTTAGGGAGGCGGAAACCCTTACTTCTCCATGTAGTTCCTTCAATTTTGTGGAATTATCATTATCAGAAAGTTTTTCTTTTATTGAGTCAAAACTTCCTTTCTCCCTCTTCTACCCTAAGGTCCTAATTAGTTGTCTATAGCAGAATAGCAGAATAAACTACTCTCATTTTTCCAGATTGAAAGCTCTTCTTCAATTGATGTCTACCAGCACCTCCCATTCAGAGATTTCTCTCCTCTAGACAAAATATCTCCACTTTTTTCAACTAGTCCTCTTTTTTCTTTTGTTTGTTGTTGTTTTTGACAGATAAGCAAGTATTAAGTGCCTGAGACTGGTCTTTTGTCTTTCCAGTCCTTTCACCATCCTTGTCATTTCCATTCCAACTGTGAATGTCTTTCACATCTCATAACTCCTTTCTCTTTGCCTTTACTTAAATCTCTGGTGATGAGTGATCATCACCAGAGTTAACTTACTACAAAGGCTTGAGAAGCAAAAGAATCTGAAGTGAGAGAGAGAGAACCCATAAAGTGAGAGGATGTGGGAAATTTCTAGGTGTCTCTATGATCTCAAGTGGTCTAATATAATGAAAAATTTGGTTCATTTGGTTCAAACAAGAAGCATAAAGCTTATGTACCATTAATTTAATGTATGACAAAATAGTAATACTAAGTGGGAGATTGAAGCTTTAGTGTCTCTGCAGAACTGGAAAGCTGAGGGGCCTGAAAAGATCCTTAATTATTTTTTCTTTTTAAAAAAATATCAATAGCATTTTATTTTTCTTTCAATTACAATTAGAGATAGCTTTCATCTTTGTTTTCCTTCCCTTCCCCTCTCTCTCCCTAAGAAAGCAAACAATCTGATACTGATTATATGTACACAATCATGTTAAATATATTTCCATCTTAGTCATGTTGTGAAAGATGTATGATTATGTTTTTTTAAATTAGATTTTTATTTTCTTCAAATATCACGAATAATTTTTGCTCCCCACTTCTTCTTTAACTTGAAAAAAAAGAAGAAAAAGAAAACCCTTTAAAAAAGATAAGCTTATAGCTGTGTGACCTTGGGCAAGTCACTTAACCCCATTGCCTTGCCAAAAAAAGAGATAAGCATGGTCAATCTAAACAAATTATCATATTGACCATGTCCACAATTGTATATCTTGTTCTTTATATTTAGTCCATCCCCTCTCTGAGTAGTATACTTCATCATTAATATCCTTAATTATTGACTCAAATTCTTACCAGTTTGTTCTAATACCTGTTTTCTTAAGTATTATGAAAATAGGAGAACACCAGTAGTCTCTCCAAATACTGATCAATTATATGTTTATTATATACTTTATATTAAGCACTCACAGACTGAATCACTTTAAAAAACCCTCTATAATACAAAAAAAGTTAAATAAAAAAGTATGCCAAAAAATTCAGAGCTATAAAAAGCAATTTATTATTTTTTCAGTAATTATTGACTAAGCTGTTCTAAGTAGTCATGTTGTTTACATTGCCTCTGTCAATTATTTAAAAGTCTTTGATTAAGTTCCACACTCATGGCTTATTCATGTGCTACAAATATATAAAACATATTGGACTAGTGAGAATGCTAAGAGTATTTGATATACACATGGAAAACTGTTCTTTAATATAAAACATGATGCTTTTCAGGGAGTCAATTTAAGTTCATTGTGTTTCTGCATAACCTTAAATCCATTAATTTCTTTTTTAATTTATATTTTTAATTAATTTATATATATTACTAAAATAGTCTCATAAGAGTAAACATAATCCCCTTCCCCCCATAAAAAGTCTCACAAGAAATAAAGTGAAAGAAAGAGGAAAAAAATGTGCTTCAGTCTGTGTTCTGATACCATCAGTTCTGTCTTTGTGGTGAATCACATTCTTTATCAAAAGTCTATCAGAGGGGCAGCTAGGTGGTGCAGTGGATAGAGCACTGGCCTTGGAGTCAGGAGTACCTGGGTTCAAATCTGACCTCAGACACTTAATAATTACCTAGCCGTGTGGCCTTGGGCAAGCCACTTAACCCCATTTGCCTTGCAAAAAAAAAAACCCTAAAAAAAAAGTCTATCAGAGAAGTGATTTCTACAGTTGATACTGTTGATTGTAATTCCCTCCATCCATTTCTCCCCACTATCAATTATTATATTTTCTTTCTCCTTTCACTCTGTCCTTCATCAAAAGTATGCTGTGGAACAGCCAAGTGATACAGTGGACAGAGCACTAGCCCTGGGGTCAATAGACCCCAAGCCAACATCCCATCCCAGAGACCCAGCAACCACCTGGGCTACATGGTCTCAGACAGGCCATCCAATCCCATCACCTTGCAAAAAGTAAAAAAGAAAATGTATTATATCTGACTATCCTCTCCCATGATCTACCCTCTCCTCTGTTCCCTACTTCCCCCCTCCTCCTTTCCCCCGTCCCCTTTCTCCCATCCCATTTCTCCCCTTTTTCTTCTAGATGTCTATACCCTATTGAGTGTGTATACTGTCTCCTCTCTGAGCCATTTCTGATGAGGATGAAACTCCATCATTCCCCCTTACCTACCTCCCTTCCATACCATTGCAAAAGCTATTTCTTGACTCTTTTACATGAAATATCTTAGTCTATTCTACCTCTCCTTTCCTTTCTCCTTTTCACCCTCCATCTTTATTTATTTATTTATTGCCTCCATTTAAAAAGTATATTATACCTTCAAATTCAGCTCTCTCTTGGGTCTTGACTATAAAAGTTCCTTCTAACTGTTCTAATAAATGAGAAGGTTCATATGAGTATTATCTGTATCATCTTCCCATGCAGGAATATGCGCAGTTCATCATAATTAAATCTCTCATAATTTACCTTTCTAGTCCAGCCTCTCTATGCTTCAGACTGAGTCCTATACTTAAAGATCAAACTTTCTGTTCATCTCTGGTTGTTTCAACAGGAACATTTGAAATTCCCCTGTTTCATGTCCATCTTTTCCCTTGGAAGATGTTTAGTTTTGCTGGGTAGTTGATCTTGTTTGCATTCCAAGCTCTTTTCCCTTCCAGAATATTATATTCCAAGCCCTATGAGCACTTAATGTGGATGCTGCTAAGTCCTGGGTGAACCCAACTGTAGCACCATGATATCTGAATTGTTTCATTCTGGCTGTGTATGATATTTTCTCTTTGACCTGGGAGTTCTGGAACTTGGCTGTAATATTCCTGGGGGTTATTTTGGGGGGATCTCTTTCAGAATGAGATTGGTGAATTCTCTCAATTTCTATTTTGACCTCTGCTTCTAGAATAGCAGGAACATTTTCCTATAGAAATTCTTTAAAAATGAAGTCAAGGCTTTCAATGAGCCCAATAATTTTTAAATTGTCTCTTCTGATGTTTTCCAGATCAGTTGTTTTTCAATAAGATATTTCATGTTTTCTTCTAGTTTTTCATTCTTTTGATATTGTTTTATTGTGTCTTGATTCCTCCCAAAGTCATCAGCTTCCTTTAGTTCCATTCTACATTTGAAGGATTTGTTTTCCTCAGAGAGTTTTCTTATTTCCTTTTCCATCTGACCAATTCTGTTTTTAAGGTATTTTTCTCCTCATTCACTTTTTGAACTGTTTTTTCCATTTGACCTAAACTGGTTTTTAGTATGTTATTTTCTTCAGCATTCTTTTGGATTTCCTTGACTTGGTTTTCATGTTTTTTCCTGCATCTCCCTCATTTTGCTTCCCAATTTTTCCTCTACCTTCCTTACCTGATTTTCAAAATCTTTTTTTGAGCTCTGTCATAGCCTGAGCACAACTTCTGTATTTCTTGGAGGATTTAGATGCAGAAGGTTAAACTTTCTCATATTCTGAGTGTGTGTTTTGGCCCTCCATGGGACCAAAGTAATTGTCTATGGTCAGGTTACTTTTTTTTCTATTTATTCAGGATTTTGGGGTGCTTCCTGAACTTTTGAATATTATTGGGACACCCCAGCAAGGACCTTAGTATGTGAAGCTCTGATTACTTTCCTGCCCATGGATTGCCACAGGGGGCCCCCAGACTGTGACCAGGGACTGAATATGAACAAAGCACAAGAGTCCTGTCCCAAGGACAGAGGAGAGACCTGAACAGTCTCCCCCTACCCCTTTACCTTCCATGGGTTGAGACTCTGGGAACAGCTTCCTGGTAGCTCTGTGCACCTGCTTCTGTTTCCTGGGACCTGGGCTGTGCTCAGGGCTGCAGCTATGCTGGTGGCTGTGGCTGTGCTGAGGGCCATGCTGGCTCTCACTCACTCACTCTGGCAGAGGTTTCTCTGCTGATCTTCCAAGTTGTGCTTGGTTTTCCCTGGGTTGTCAGGTCAGGAAACTGCTTCTGCTGCTGGGAGCTGGTGTTCCCTGGGACCGAGATGCCCAGGCACCCAGAGGGCTCTTCTGGGAAGACTAGAACTCCTTTGCTCTGGTGAGATAATCCTGGCTGTGCTGTTGCCCCCTCCACCCCCATGGAACAGAAGCTTTCCTACAATTTCCCAATTTTACCTTGGGCTGGAGAATTGCCTCACTAGATATTTCTGTGAGTTCTGTCTCTCAAAAATATAGTTAGAGCCATGATTTTAAGGTTTTTAGAATATTTTAGAGTGAGCTCCTAAGAAAAGCTGTTCTTGAGCCACCATCTTGGCTCTGTCCCCTCTATTAATTTCCTTCCTAAAGAGAACTATATTTGTCTTTAAATTAAAAAGAACTGATCCCAAACTTCTTCTTAACCACTTGCTGTACATGGATGACATGAAGCCATATGTCTCAAGTCAAGTCAAATTAATAAACAAGTACTGGGGATTCAGATACAGGCAAAAAAGAAATACTATCTTCATCCACTGAAGTCTGCATTCCAATGGGAGTAAAACAAAAACATCAAAAGGAGCTGAAGAGGGAGAAAGAAGAAAGGCATCCAGGATAAGACATGATAGCAAAAATCTAGAGATTGAAGCATGGATAATCTGGATGCTTCCTCAAAATGGATGTTCTAGGAGAAACTCACCAATGGGAGAAGGGGCTTTAGAGGTAGAAGGGGAAGGTGACCAAAGCCTAGTGGCTAAGTCTAGTGGGCAAAGCGTGGCCTCTATGGGTAAGGTTTGCATGAGCTCAGACAACATCTTGACAAAGAAGCATTTAACAAATGACTATGTCATGCAGATTTATTTCTGAAAATGGAAGGATCAATGGTGGTGGTTCAGGCCATTACCTCTGGTATTTACAGAAAAGTTATTTTTGAAGGATTTTGGATTAGATGATTAAAACAGATTATACAAAGAAATGGAAAAACCTTTAAAACATGCATGTGAGTTACAAAAAAAAAACAAACCCAAGCAGGACATGAATTGGTATCTAGAATTATACATTTGAATGTATCTTCTAAGAACTGATACACTATTAATCTCATGCTACTAATATGAAGTTCAAAATATACACAAGATCTCTATCAATAAACTATATTGGAATGGGATTATTATCATTAATCATAATGTTGCCCCTAATTACTGGGGATTGAGATGAGGTTCATATCATTCCTATCATCCTGTCTGCTATTAGAATTGTACCAAAGAAATGTTTAGTGATCTACACATGATGAGTTTACCATCCTAATATTTTTATGCAACTACAAAAGACAAATTTTTATAATTGCAATAGTCTTTAAAACATTAAATATAAAAGACTAACAATATGACAACTGCTTCTTACATGATCATTTATATCTGAGCTCCATTGAACCAGATGATTAAAATGACTTTGGACAATGATGATGATGATGATAGTGGTGATGGTATGTTACAGAGCCAATAAAATAGGTGATAATATAAGAATAGAGCTGAAGGGACCTTTATAGGTCAGCATAAACTCAACTAACAATACTGGAGTGAAAAAACAATGAACAAAATGAGCAAAGGACTAAAACATGTGAAATCGATTATATAAACATAGAAACACGATAATGAAAGGGAAATAGGTTCATCGCATTACAGAAAAGTTGACCTGAAGAAGCTTGAACTTTTTCTTTTTTTAAATGTTTTGCTGTTGTTTGTCCTTTATTTTTGATGAGAACCAGTGATAGCAGTTTTATGGAGAAATTTAGATTGCAGAAATTTAGTACCTACCAAATACCAAGGAGGACCTGATCACATGGACAAGAATGTATATCGGAAACTCTCCATCCTTCACAAAACAACAGCCAACACAATCCCATGCTACAAATACTAACCTCAAAATATCGTCAAGAATTGACAAGAAAAATATACTGGAACATGGGAGTATCATGGTCAAGAAGTATTGATTATAATGCCTGGACATAATATTTAGCCATAAAATTTAAGAACAAAATTTTAGATAGATTTCACCATACTAAATACTCATATCCTTTGAATTATATGGAATGAGAAGCCTTCAAAACAAGGAGACCTCATGGAAGATGTTAATATTAGGCTAGAACAAGAACATATATATATATATATATATATATATATATGTTTATAAATATACATATAGCATATGTATATATAAAGTAAAAGAATTATATGACAGCTATTTATTAAAAGACAATTTTTATATGAACTCCATTGAACAAGATAAAAATGAATTTTGAAGATGATGATGATAATGATGTTATAGGGTCAATGACACGGGGATGTCAGGTAGGATCTTCATATATATTACTATCACTGGAACTGTCTTGAAAATATTTTCAGTGAGGCTACAGAAAACATGATATATATATATACATATAAAAATATAAAACATGCATGTATATGTATATGTATGTTTTATATAGATATTTTCAATGAGCTTACAGAAGATGGGCTGACAGCATTTTGATGTAATTGCAAAACAGTCATTTTATCCACTTATGCAACAGTTTGCTACACATTAAACAAATACAATAAGTAAGATGGTGCCATATCCCAGGGCCATTTCTATCTGGATACCATCAAAACAATATGAGTATAAAAAATAATAGTTGACATTTATTTAGCACTTTGGCTTTTTACCCATTTATTAACATAACAACAGCACTATAATCTCATGATATGGCTACTGTCTCCACCAATGCAGGTTGCAACTCATATATTTTCTCTAATCTTATGAAAGCCTTATCCATGTATTATGTCAGATCTTGTCCATATTTGTGTCTTAGACCTGTCTTTCAATAAATCTTTCAAATAGCTACCTAGTGCTCCAAGTTCACCTCCTTTTTCAGTCATACATACTGATTTATCTTGGTGTAAATGGGGTCATTTCTTGAACATCCTCAGCATCATGTTTTCTGGTTCTGGATTAGTATGTGGGAGTTTTGCTGCTTGTTTCTGTAGAGATGGTGTCCAAGATGGCAATCCTCCTTTGTATTTCTCCATCATGCCCTTGTGCCAGGTTGTTTTTCCTTCTCCCATTTCCTTGCATATTGTCTTCCCCCATTAGTTTACAAGCACTTTGAAGGCAGAAACTGTATCCTTTTCTATGTTTTTATATTCTCATTGCTTGATGGTGATGGAGATAGTGGATACCTCAACTAAAAGAAGAAATAGCTTCTGGTTGGCTCTTTCTACTTTGAATCTCCTAAGTGGCAAATAATGTGTTCTGTTTTTAAACTTCATACAAGAGGAGGTAGAGGGAAGGAACCTCCTTAGGGAACATGGAATCAACTAATCCAACCTTCAGTTTGGGATTCCTCTTTTGTATTTGCAAGTTTCTATCCTCGAGTTAGACAAGTGCAGATTTGGAGAAGACCTTGTGAATTGAAGGGATATGGAGGTCCTCAATCCCATCAAGGACTTGAATGATGGCAAAACACTAAGTCTCTGGAAACTGAGTACTCTTGGAGTACTCTTGGTCATCAAGAAAAGGATTAAACCTAAGCTATAAATAAATTTGTCTCCAGTTGAATGGGCAGCCTATAAAGTTAGTTTGGGAACTTCAGATAAACAATAAACTGGGTCCAGAACTGAGAGACAAGAGGGAGAACTTTCTGTTTGAAATTTGTCCCTATTAATTCATTGATTTTCTTAAAATCTACCCCTGGGAGTGAGGTTGTATAAGTATTGTATTATTATTTCCATTTTATAGATGAAAAAACAGACTCACATGGATAAATATCAAAGCTTGAAATCAGAAGCTCAGATCTTTCCATTCCCAAACCAATGCTTCTTCCTCCATGGCCCATGACCTCTTAGTAAGAAACTCCCCTGGGTCAGGAACCCTTGAATCCATTTGCCAACCTCTAAGCCCTTAAAGAATGACCTTAGAGAATAATTTTTATAAAACATAATGCTTCAAAGCAGTCCTTTGAAGTAATAGAGACATTATCATCTCCATTTTACAAAGGAGGAAAGTGAGGTTCAGAGGATGACTTGCTCAAGTTGGTAAGGAAAGGTCAGATGCAGGGGTCAAATTGATGTCTCTTGACAGCAAATAAGATTTGATTCAGGAGGAGATAGGAGAGAGCACTAATCATGGAGGCAGAACCATCTTGAGATCTAGAAAGTTAGTCAGTCAATCATCCAACCAACCAACCAACAAGAATTTATCAAGCATACCAACATGTGCCAAGGGCTGTGTTAGGATACTGAGGGCATCTGAAGACTTCAGTTAGAAGTACATAAAGTAATAATGTTAATACTTAGCATTCCTATGACCCTCTGAAGCTGACAAAGCACTTTACAAATCTTGTCTAATTTGATCCTCACAACAACCTTCATAATAACCCTAGATGTTATTTTTGTCTCCATTTTACAGATGAGTAAACCGAGGCTCAGAAATTAAGTATCTGGCCCAGGTCATGCAATGCCTGAAGCTAGATTTAAATTTAGGTCTTCCTGCTCCAGATTTAATACTCATTCCATTGTGACACTTAAAAGTATAAGGCAATCTTTTACTCATGAGGGCTTATGTTCTAACTAGGGAGGCAACAAGTATATAAAAAATAAATAAATATGAACAGAGTAAATATAAAGTTTATAAATGTAGAAGTATGTAAAGTAGTTAATACAGTTTAAAATGGGATTTATTAAATGCTTATTGTGGATATGCTAGGCACTGTGATAAATGCTGGAAATTCAAAGGCCAAAACAGTCCCTGCCTCAAACATTTCACATTCCAATGGAGGAGACAAAGGTTCTGGGGTGTGTGCAGAACTTGCCTGGAGGCAGGGAAGTTCAGTCCCATGTCTGGTCCAATCTGTAGTTATGTGAACCTGGAAAAGTCACTTAACCTGTCTGCCTCAGTTTTCTCAAGTGTAAAATGGAGATCATAATAACATCTGTTTTCCAGGGTTGTTGTGAGAATCAAATGAAATAATTGTAAACTGTTAGCACCTTGCTGAGATATATAGTAGGCACTTAATAATTGCTTATGTGTGTGTGTGTGTGTGTGTGTGTTTTAAAAAATAGGTACACATAAGAAACACACATAGGAAATGGAGGGTATTTTCAGAAGAACTAGTTACTGAAAAGAATGGGAAAAGTTTCCTCCTGAAAGTAGAATTTTGTGGTGATTAATTAATAATAACAGAGGAAACAGTCTGAGCAATATGATTTTTGAACATGGCAGGCATAATAAACGGGTCAGTAGACTCCTCAGTCAGTCCAAAGACCCTGAATACAGAGTGAGACAGATTTTTATGTATTAAAAACAATTAATCAAATAAAACCAATTAATTATAGGAATAACAATCATCTAGGATACAAACCAGAATGCAAAATTAGGTAATATGATTTCTAATTGGAAGAAAGAGTAGGGGCTTTCCAGGTTGGAAGGGGAAAGTGAGTTTCAGTAGAGTTGGGAGGGGGACTAGTAGGTTTTGGTGTCTTTCTGGTCCCAGAATTGAAAGATGCTGATTAATTACATTCACCTGCATTTATGAACAATAGATGACTTATGCCATTGAATTTCTCATGGATGATTTCCAGAAAAAACAAGAAGATGGAGGGGAATATACAAGGCTGTACAAGATGGAGTTAGTTTGCATGAGAAAAGAACTGACTGGTTCTCTAGATTCCTATATCAAACCAACTCCATTTTGTGACTGATTTTTAACTCCATCTCAACAATTTGAACTGAATTTTAAAGGAAGCCAAAAGGGAGATGGCTCATCAGAGTCTAATACAAGCAATTATTAGGCCTAGAATTAAGATCTAGGAATTTTTTTTTTAGGTTTTTGCAAGGCAAATGGGGTTAAGTGGCTTGCCCAAGGCCACACAGCTAGGTAATTATTAAGTGTCTTAGATCAGATTTGAACTTAGGTCCTCCTGACTCCAGGGCCGGTGCTCTATCCACTTCACCACCTAGCTGCCCTGGTCTGGGACTTTTAAGGCAAGAGTTCTTTTCACCATATTAACTTCCTCTCAAGCAATTAAGTTAGGAGTTTATCCACTTTCTCTCAAGTGCCTCCTCATAGTCTAGGTTCTATGTTGGCTCTGAAAACAAAGCTTTCCCTGTTGTACAGGTACTCAATTAGAGATAAAAGTCCTGATGGAAGGAACAGTGTTTTCCAGATATTAGAAGCTTTAGAAATAATGGTTTTACTTTGTAGGAGAGTGAATTTTTCAATGAGCCCCCCACCCCCCCGCAGCACTAAAAGCTTAGAAAGAACACTTCTACCCAAACTTCCTCCACCATTGCTCACTTCTCTGGGTTCTCTTGTGGAAAATTCTCCTTAGAAAATCCATTTAATTTGGTCAAAAATCAGAGATGCAAGTGCCATTATACCATGACATCTTACCGGACAGGTAGATGATGCAGTAGATATAGCATCAACCCTGAAATCAGGAAGACAGGAATTAAAATCCAACCCCAGACACTTGCCATTTGCTAACTGTGTGACCTTGGGCAAGTCACTTAACCTTGATTGCTTCACATCCAGGGCCTTTTCCACTAGTCCTGATTCACATCTAATCACTGAACCCAGATGACTCCAGAGAAGAAAGTGAGGGTGGTGACTTAGCACATCACCCCTTCACTCAAATTCAGTTCATTATGCATGACATGACATCACCTCCCTAAGGTCATTATCAAATCTTCTTATTGTGAATTGAATTTTAGGGTTAACTTGATTATGAACTGTGATTCTGGATCTAAGATATGATATTTCCATCAATTAGCTTGGGCAAGTCCCTTAAAAACTTCCATTTTTGTGTCATAAAATGGAACAGGGATAGTAATGAATTAGATGATCTCTACTATCTCTTCCTATTCTGAGATGCTGCAATCCTCTCCATTGACAGATGAGGAAACTGAGGTCCTAAAGTTACTTGACCAAAATTCAGTCAGTTGGGGCCAATTCTCTTTGTAGGTGGGTTTGTGGGTTGCTGGCAAACTTAGACTAATCATTTAAAGTTGAATGAGGTCAGTGACAGCATGCCCAGGATGACCATCTTCCATTGACCAAGGTCTGATATGGGAACCCGTGATCTATCTACCATTGGCAAAGAGACCACCTCTGATGAATATCCACCTCTTGCTTTTTATTTTTATTTAAATTTTTTTTTTGCCAACTCCCTCTCCCTACCCTTTTCCCCAAGTGTCTCATTAAGAGCCTTGAGATTTATCAAATTGACGCTAGTGGAATGAGCAGCCCTGAGTAGCCTGAGCAGCCAACAGTGTGGTTTGTTTCTCCTCCCTGGGTTACTAATGGAATGACAGCTCATATTCTACATTTGGTCTAATTGGACCTTCCCGGAGCCTCCTTTCCTCTCTCCCCAGGCATGGATAATTACAGCAGCCGGAGAGCGGGGAGGGCATGAGGCATTTTCCCCAGAGCCTGCCTCTGGGAAGCAAAGCATTCTTTGACTTTGGAGGGCAGAGCTCAGCCCCTGTTGGGCACAAATGGACAAATGGGCATGAATAGAGGGGTGTGATGGTGGGCTTGGAGTTCTAGAGTATGGTTAAACATTGTGTGCCTGCCCTTCAGTAGGGGTAATTATCTCTTTGTACTTTAGTTTCTTTGTCTATAAAATGGGGACAACAACAGTTGAATTACAAGTCTTTTAGGACCATTGGAAAATTCAAATGAGATAATGTATGTAAAATGGTTTGAAATCTTTAAAGTGTTTCATCAATGCCAACTATTATTATTTCTTGCCTGTTTCATAATGTAAAGAGGATTGTACTTGGGAGTCAGGCCAGGATGCCAACTATGTTACCTTGGGCAAATCACTTCCTCTCCTCTGACAGTCATTCTCCTTATCTGTCAAAGGGGGAGGATAATACTTATCTTATGAGGTTGTGGTAAGAGAGCAGAGGAAGGCAAAAAGAATTCTAGATATAGAAGGAAGGAAGGAAATGAACATTTATTAGGTGCCTACTATGTACCAGCATTGGGCTGTGTTTTAAAAATATAATCTCATTTAATATTCATAAAAACCTTGGGAGGCAGGTATTATTATTATTCCCATGTAACAGTTGAGGAAACTGAGGCAGACAGGGCTTAAGTGACTTTTCCAGGGTCACACAGCTAGTAAGTAGTATCTGAGTCTGGATTTGAACTCAGGTCTTCTTAACTCCAAAGTTGCCACTTGTTTTAGTGCTATGGAAAGGCGCTATGGGAAAGTTGCTGAGGACAGCAGTTGGTGCTGGGAATGAGGGGGTGAGGTACAGACTAAGTGTGGATCAGTGGATATACGCTTCTTTTCCTCAAAGGAATAAATTCTTTGGATCCTAGGATATTTGAAATGGAAGGGACCTTGGAACACATAATATTTAGAACTTAAAATGTCATAAACATTGTTAGAAGTAAAAAAGGTTCTCAAGACATAATGATAGGACATAGAATGTCAGAACTAGAAGCTTAGAAAGTGGAACATTAGAATACAGAAGATTAGAATGCAGAATGTTAGAATAGAGAAACTAGAGCACAGTGTTAGAATGAAGAAGCTTAGAATAGTGTTAGAATAAAGAAACAGAAGGCTATTAGAATAGAGAAGCTCAGAACACAGAATGTTAGAATAGAGAAACTTAGAACACTAGTAGAATACAGAAATTTAGAACACAGAGTGTTAGAATAACATTAGAATACAGAATGTTAGAATGAAGAAACCTAGAACAGAGTGTTAGAATAAAGCAGCTTAGAATACTATTAGAATAGAGAAACTTAGAACATAGTGTTAGAATAAAGAAGCTTAAAACATAGAATGTTAGAATATTAGAATAGAGAAGCTTAGAACACAGAATGTTAGAATGAAGAAGCTTAGAACAGTTAAAACAAAGAAACTTAGGACACAGAGTATTAGAATAAAGTAGAACACAGTATCAGAATAGAGAAACTTAGAACACAGAATATTAGAATAAATAAAGAAGTTTAATGTTGGAAGGAAGTCTTAGACACCATCTTCCTTTCTCTCTTATTTCACAGATGGGGATATTGAGGCTCAGAAAAAAGAAAGGACAGCTACTAAACTTTAGGAAAGTATTTCTTGTTTTGTTGAGCAGAAAAATTGGACAGGAGCATGAGATAACTCGAGGGATAAGGACCTGAGTGTGGGCCTCTGGAGGAGGCTGTCTGAAAAACAAGTGAGTGGAATGGCCAGTGAGAGGATGAAAGGGAAAAGGAAACATCTCTGAAGCCCCAAAGTCAGCCAGGAGGTGCCTGAGAGAATTGGGTGGACCAGCTAATTAGCACTGACACCATCAACATAGAATTAATGAAGACTCAGATTGGAGAGGTCCTGAACCCATTCTGAAAGGCCTGTCTTGGGCAAGCAAAGCAAGGAAGACTTTTTCAAACTGTGAGATAAAGAGCTCAATGCTTCTCACTCTGAGGAAGAGGAGGGGGTCAGATGAGACTGGAACCTCCAGAGGTCACCAGGCTATTTAGGGAGGTGCCAACCTAGGCATAGAGGCAAGGCCAGCCTGGACCTAGAGACAGGCAGGAGGGTGGGTGGGTCTGGAGTCCAATGGGCTGGGCAATTTCAGGTAAATGGATTCCCCGAAGCCTTTCTAGGTTTCAGGAAAGACAACAACTACAGTCCATTAAGCTTCTTACATCAGACCCTGTTCTCTCTAAGGGCTGGCTCTGGGCGGGAGCTTCGGTAAAAAGCTGGCTTATTAGTATCTCACACTGGCCCTATAGGGGATGAAAACCACATACAAGGAGAAAGTGAATTGTACCATATTAAACAGAGTGTGCGAGAAATTGGGGATTCATGAGTGGGGAGCAATGGAGATGATGGGGGCTTCATTTAACATAGGCTCCTTCCCAAAAGGAAACACCTTTGCCTGTAAAGTTGAGGGGACCTTATGACCAGAGGGGTTACTAGGGAACAGATCACTTTCCCTTGGGGAACACAGGATACCCAACTGTCTCTAGGAAATACATGGTTAAGGACCATCTCTCGAGACTATGGGGCTAGAAGAGATTTTGGAGATGTGATTAGACCTCATTTTACAGATATGGAAACAGATCCAGAAGTGAAGAGAGGCTGAACCAACTTTATCAGTGGTAGTCTAGTTTTCACAATGAGCTTTCCTTATAACAATCATTTGTGCTAGTTAGTGCAAGTATTTTTTTTTCTTATTTTACAGATAAGGAAAATTGAGGCAAAAAGTAGATTATAAGACATGCCCACCAAGTCATAGGAATATTAAGTGGCAAAACTGAGATTCAAATCTAGGTCTCCTGACTCCAAATCTATCCATCTTTCTACCATCCTACACTATTTTAGTACTATGACATCATCATTATCAGATATTAAATACACACACGCTGTGCCTAGACCTAGGAGACAAAGATCTAGGGTGGACAGGTTTCTTGTCAGGGTTTGTGCCTTTGACCCTTTGCCATCTAACATTAGCAGCTCAGACTTCTTCTTCCACTAGTACCCTTCCTTTTCCCCTAACTTAAGATCTTTTTTCTGTTCCCCATGCCTAGAGCTCTCTCCCTCCTCATCTTTGCCTCCTGACTTAATTCAAGTCTCAGCTAAAATTCACCTTCTCCATGGAGCCTTTCAGTGCCTTCCCTTTGTTAATTATCTCCAATTTATCCTGTACCTAACTTGTTGACATAAATTGTTTGCATGTTGTTTTGCCCAGTTTCTTGTGACCAGGGATTTTTTTGTTGTTTGTTGTTTTTTGTCTCAGTACTCCTAGTGTTTAGCCACAGTGAATGATTGTGGTTGTGATTGTTGTTCTTCATTCTTCATTCTTTTATTTTTATTTTTATTATTTTTAATTTTTTTTAACTTTTTTTTAGTTGTTCTTCATTCTTGAAAAGATTCAAAACAACATTACTATGTTAGAATCCTATAAACCGTGACTGATCAGACCAATACAAGCTCAGAATGTTCTACACAGGTTGGGCACAAATTGTCCATGTGAATATTTGGGGTGGATTCTCTAAACTTGTTCATCTTGTGTTTCCTTTGAGCTACTTCCTTTCTGCCTTGCTCACAGTACCACACTCTCCCTGATAAGGGCATGCCATACTTGGTGGTCCTGTGCCAATGTCTCCCATGTTGCATAATCAATTCCAAATTTCTTGAGAGACCTTGAGAGTGTCCTTACTTTTCCTTTCACCCCTCCCCTGTGAGTGCTTGCCCTGTGTATGGAGAAAATATTTTTTTGGCAAGTGTACATTTGGCATTTGAACAATGTTGCCAGTCCATCAGAGTTGTGCTCTCTGTAGTAATGTTTGAATGTTTGGCTGATAAGTTCTAGGAAGGACCTCAGTGTCTGGTATCTTATCTTGCCAGGTGATTTTCAGAATTTTCTCAAGACAATTTAAATGGAAATGATTCAGTTTCCTGTCATGGCACTGGTAGACCATCCAGATTTCATAGAAATACAATGATGAGGCTAGCACAATAGTTCTATAAACTTTCAATTTGGTAGTCTCTCTTATACTTTCCTTTGGAGCCTCCCAAACTCTGGCAATGTATAGCGTCAACCTTGTTATCAGTATGTACTTCCCTGGAAAGTATACTGACAAGCTAAATGGACTTATCCACTGTATTAAAAACTTCTCCATTTGCTATAAATGATCGTTCCACGTATGGATGGTGTAGTACTGGATGATGGAGTTCCTCTGTTTTCTTGGTGTTAATTGCTATGCCAAAGTTAGCACAAGCAGCAGAGAATCGATCTATACTTTGTTGAATCTCAGCTTCAGAGACTGCATTGAGAACATAATCCACTGCAAACAGAAGATTGTGCACCAACACTCCCTTTACTTTACTCTTGATTTGTTATCTTTTATTTCTTTTTTTGAATTTAATTTTTATTTTTGTAGGGCAATGAGGTTAAGAGACTTACCCAAGGTCACACAGCTAAGTGAGTATTAAGTGCCTGAGACTGGATTTGAACTCAGGTCCTCCTGACTGCAGGTCTGGTGCTCTATCCACTGTGCCACCTAGCTGATCTGACTTGTAATCTTTTCAAGTTGAAGATTTTGCAGTTCAGTTGCTGATGCTGTGTTCATCCTCATTGAAGGTATTTGTCAACTTGGCTGAAAACATCATTCTAAAAAGCATGGGAGCAAGGACACAGCCTTGTTTCACTCCATTGGTGAAAGAATGAGAGCTTTATCCATTATCCAGACCTCGGGCAAGCATGGCATCGTGAAATTGAAGTACAATCTTGATGAACTTCTCTGGGCAACCAGATTTTGACATAATTTTCCATAAGCCCCTCACAATTGATGTCATTAAAAGTGTTGGTCAGATCCTTGAACAAGGCTTGTTGGTACACAGTAATTTGTGTATTGTGGACTATGAACTCCTTGTGAACAGTTTTTTGTTTTTGTATTCTTAGTGGTTGCTAGCTCATGAATGGCACATAAGTAGAGCAGTTGGGTGGTGTGGTAGATAGAATACTGGACCTGGATTCACTGAATGAGTGCAAATCCAGCCTCAGACACTTACTAGCTGTAGGACTCTGGATAAGACACTCAGTCCTGTTTGTCTCAGTTTTCTCATTTGTAAAATGAGCTGGAGGAGGAAATGACACCAGTATCTTTGGCAAGAAATGCCATAAGGAGCTATGAAGAGTCAAATATGAATTACAACAGGTGCCTTATAAATGCTTGATTTGACTCCTCAAATCTCCAATTGCTGATTGACCACATTTTTTAGGACAGTCATACCCTGAAACTGTAGAATTTAGATTTAGAAGGGACTTTATTGGTCAAAGGACCATCCATTTAGAACTAGGAGGGACCTTAGGTGGCATGTAGGTGGCATAATGTATAGAGCTCTGGACTTAATCTTGCTTCAGACACTTACTGGTCAGTAAGTGACACTCACTATTGATCAGTTTCCTGATCAATAAAATTGATATCCCCAATAATAAGGGGATACTGGTAGCTCTTATCTCATAGCATTGTCTTAGGAATCAAATGAGATTTTATAATATATATGTATTATGTACATACATACAAATAAACATGTATGTACAGTACACACACATACATTCATATGCATGTATTTTTATTTACATACACACATATATAAACACACACATATGTAATGCTTGGAAAACCTTAAAGAAGCTATTAGAATGCTAGCTATTATTTTCTGGTCAAACCCTTTCATTTTACAGATGAAGGCACTGAGTCACAAAAAGAGGAAATGATTTGCCAAAATGCTCAAATATAATAACAGAGCTGCAATTTGAACCCAAGATTGTGACTCCAAATTCTGCATTCTCTCCAGAGATGTTAAACTACTGACTAAAGAGCAACCCTAACCAGATTAAAATGTAAGAAATTTTAAACAAAATAAGTAAAACTACAAAGCAACAAAGATAATGTTAATTTGTGGTTTTCTGAGCCATTATGAAATTTGTAAGGATCCTTCCATTTCAATTTGACATCACTGTTTTATTTGGGTCTGAATTTCTAGACTAGCCCTCTTTCATTTTATACACACTGTGAGACAACATATAAAATGTTTTATTAAATTTAATGTGCTATAGAATGCTAACTACTAGAATCATTGGCATCCATTATGTAGTCTGTCTTTATCTCAGACTTCTAGCCTACAATAGCTATTTTCATTACACTTTTAAGCCCTGAGCCAGCCCATCAGCTTGTGCACATTTTGCCTATGAGATATCATGGTCCAAGAGAATAGTCACCATAGCATCTGGCTACTTGGTGTCAGATAATGGTTTTGCCTTGGGCAATCCACTTAACCTCTGTGGCTCTCAGTTTCCTCCTCTGTAAAAGGAGAGCCGGTTGTATGTGTACAAAAATCTTTATAGCAGTACTTTTTTCTTGGTAAAGATACTGGAGTGATTTGCCATTTCCTTCTCCAGTTCATTTTGTAGAAGAAAAACTGAGGCAAACAGGGTTAAGTGACTTGCCCAGGGGCAATAGCTAAGAAATTTCTAGTCAAATTTAGACTCAGGAAGATGAGTCTTCCTGACTCCACTGTGCCACCTAGCTGCCATTTGTGAGTGTGATGAAATATTATTGTGCTATAAGAAATTATGAAAGGAATGAATTTGGAGAAATCTGGGGAAACTTGAATGGATGCAGAGTGAAGTAGGCAGAATCAGAACAAATTATAAAGTAACAATAATATTATAAAAACAAACAACTTTGAAATCCTTGTATGATGAGTAAGTATAATTCCAACCAGAAAGGAACAATGATGAAACATACTAGAGAAGTGGTAGATTTGAGATTCAGAATGAATCATCCCTTTTTAGACATGGGTAGTGTGGAATTTGTTTTACTTGATTATGCATATACATTGCAGTGTTTTCTTTTTCTTTTTTCTCCAGAGAAATAAATGTTTGTTCATTGAAAATTAATCAAAATAAGAAAAATTAAGCCATTAAAAATGAGGGAGAGTTGTACTTAATTAATATTCTTTAAAGTGGAGACTTTAAATAGTCCCAATGGGTATGTGACCAACATATTGGTAAGATCCCATCCTTCCACTCATATGGAATGGTAACTCATTCTTAATTCACAGTCTTAGAGAATTGACTAGGTTACAGAAGAAATGATTATACATTATCATGTATTAGAATGTGTCTGAGACAAGATTTTAAGATAAGAATTATCATCAACAAGAATTTATTAAACATCTACTGTGTACCAGACTTAAATCCAGACCTAAACCACTGCCAGGCTCAAGATCATAGAATCGATCTACTACCTGATGCTACTCTCAGGAACTGAATTATAAGCATGATGTAGCATGAAGAAAAATTGGAGTATAAAATCCAGTTCTTATAACCCTTCACTAGCTGGACAATTCACTCCTCTCTAGGTCTGTTTCCTTTGTTGTAAAATGAGCATTCTAGACTTGAGAATTTTTAAGATCTCTTCTTGGAACTAGCAGTTTATGTTCTTCCTTTTTTTCAAAGGTCTCTTCTAGAGTCAATATTCTGTTTTCATGTTTTAAAATTCTGTATCTCATAATCTGCATGTTTAGTGTTCCAGGGTTGCTTTGAGCTCCAACAATCAATTCAATATTTATAGAAGTCTAATTGTGTGGTGTTGCAAAGATGAAAAAAGACACAGTTCCTGTCCTTAAGAACCCTACAGTCTACCAAGGGCAAGCTTGTACAAGCTTGTGAGGATCAATTATTCAGTTTTCAGTTTGAGCATTTACATTTTAGAAAATGACAAACTATAAAATAGGGTTTGATTTACTGTTTTTTTTTTTGAATTATCTAAACCTAAAGTGATGGAGAATATGTTAATTAGATTAAACTTAGAAAAATTTGGTGCACAGATACATATATGTACAAATGGATATGTGTGTGGGAGATACTTGTTAAACATCTGATAGCACATCACTTCCTAGGGGTCATATCATACAACTAAGTGTGATACATAGTAGGACAACAAAGAAATGTTTGTTCAGGGATTGGGTAACTATAGTCTGTGTTAGCAGTCTCAACTTTTAAAAATATGACCTTGGTTTGTTTGTTTTTATAAAGGAAGAATGAATACAATGCCCTTTTACTATTTAAAATATTCTCCCCCTCCTTAAAATTATGTTGATGTCTTTTGCCTCTTACTGACTTAAAGATGAGTTGCCAGTCTATACAATTTTGTCAAATTTCCCAGTATTCCCCCTAATATAATTGGAGTCTCCTTTTTTTTAGGGTTTTTCTTTTTTGCAAGGCAATGGGGTTAAGTGGCTTGCCCAAGGCCACACAGCTAGGTAATTATTAAGTGCCTGAGGTCGGATTTGAACTCAGGTACTCCTGACTCCAGGGCCGGTGCTCTATCCACTGCACCACTCAGCTGGCCCTGGAGTCTCCTTTTTAATAAAAAAAAAGTCAAGCAAAAAACCCCCAATAAACATTCACAAGTAGTAGTTTGTATAATATAACCTACTATCTCTCTTCTGAGAGCAGAGAATTTAATAAAAAGTAATAAATTTGTTTGATTGTTTTTCAGTTGTGTTCATTTTTTTGTGACACTATTTGGAATTTTCTTGGCAAAGATATGGAGTGGTTTGCCATTTCCTTCTCTTGCTAGTTTGAAAGATGAGGAAACTGAGACAAACAGGGGGAAGTGACTTGCCTAGGTTCTTACAGCTAGTTAAATGTCTTAAGGCCTCAGGAAGGTGAGAGTCTTTCTGACTCAAAGGTCAGTACTCTATTCATTGTGTCATCTAGCTGCTCTAAATAAAAAAAAAGATAGCTTGCATTTATAGAACATTTTTTAAGGTCTGCAAAGCGCTTTACAAAGCATTTGGTCCTTACAACAACTCTAAGTGGTAGGTGCTTTGGTTATCCTAATTTTTAATTATCTTTATTTCATTATTCTTGCTGTTGTTAGCATCCTATCATTCTGAGATCTGGCAATTGTGGCAAATAGAGTTTAGTGACTTGCTTAGGGTCACACACCTAGTCATTTTCTGTGCTCACATTTGAACTCAGGTTTTCTTGACTCCAGGTCTAGCTGTACTACTTTTAACACCTTCCTGTACTTGACTGTACCATCTAGATGTTTTATCATTTTCATCATGGCAGGGGGAAGGGGGTATAAACATTTATAAAGTGTGCCAGCCACCATGCTGTGTGGTTGTGTTTTTGTTTTTTGTTTTTGTAAGGCAATGGGGCTAAGTGGCTTGCCCAAGGTCACACAGCTAGGCAATTATTAAGCGTCTATGGTCACATTTGAACTCAGGTCCTCCTGATTCCAGGGTCTGTGCTTTATCCACTGCACCAACTAGCTGACCCTTTGCTGTGTGTGTGTGTGTGTGTGTGTGTGTGTGTGTGTGTGTGTGTGTGTGTGTGTTTTAACAAATATTACCTCATTTCATTCTCTGGTAACAAGATTGTTCATTTCAATTAATTGGAGTGCAAATGTTTTTTAGTGTTTTGTTTATATTATTGTTGGCCTGTAACTTGTTCTTCTTCTCCCTGAATTAATTCATACAAGTCTTCCCATATTTCTTTGAAACTTCATATTCTTGATTTTTAAAATATCTTATTTTTTTCCCAGTACATGTAAAAACTATCTTAACATTCAGTTTTCTTTCAAATTTTGAGTTCCAAATTGTCTACCACTTAGTCCTGCCTCACCCGCCCCATTGAGAAGGCAAACAATTTGACATAGATTATACATGTGTAATTATGTGAAAACATTTCCATGTATGTCATCCTGGAAAGAAAACATGGACCAAAAACATCCCCCTAAAATAAAGAAAAAATATCTTTGATCTGCATTCAGACTCTACCAGTTCTTTCTCTGCAGATGAACAGCACTTTTCATCCTAAGTCCTAAGAATTGTTTTGGATCATTTTATTGCTGAGAATAGTTAAATTATTCATAGTAGATCATCATACAATATTGCTGTTAGTGAATACAATGTTCTCCAGTTTCTGCTCATTTTACTTTGCATCAGTTCGTCTTTCCATGGTTTCTTTTTTTCCTTCTTTTTTTCTTTTATTTAAGGCAATGGGGTTAAGTAACTTGCCCAAGGTCACACAGCTAGGCAATTATGAAGTGTCTGAGGCTGGATTTGAGCTCAGGTCCTCCTGACTCCAGGGCCGGTGCTCTATCCATTGCATCACCTAGCTGCCTCCTTTCCATCGTTTTTTGAGAGCTTCCTGCTCATCATTTCTTAAAACAAAATAGTATTCCTTCACAAGCATATTCAAGAACTTGTTCAGCTATTTCCCAATTGAAGGACATCCCCTTAATTTCTAATTATTTGCCACCACTAAAAGAGCTACTCCAAATATTTTTGTACATAGAAGTCCTTTTCTTTTTTGTTTTAATCTCTTTGGAATACAGATCTCATAGAGGTATTGCTTAGCCTTTTGGACACAGTTTCAAATTTCTCCAGGCATGGCTAGTGGCGTAGTGGATAGAGCACCAGCCCTGGGGACAGGAGGACCTGAGCTCAAATCCAACCTCAGACACATAATAATTACCTAGCTGTGTGGCCTTGGGCAAGTCACTTAACCCCATTATCTTGCAAAAACCTAAAAAAAAAAGGCAATTTTTCTCCAGAATGGTTGAATCAGCATACAACATCACCAATAGTAGTGCATTAGTGTTTTCATTTTCTCATCCCCCCCAACATTTGTCATTTTCCTTTGCTATCATATCAGTCAATCTGACAGATGTGAGGTAATAGCTCAGAGTTATTTTAATTTGCATTTCTCTCAAATAATAATTGAGAGCATTTTTATATGACTATTGATAACTTTGATTACTTTGTCTGAAAACTGCCTATTAATATCCTTTACCATTTATTATTTGAGGAATGACTCATTTCTATTAATTTGACTCAATTTGCTATTATTAAGTCTCATAAAATTTATTTTTCACAGTAATGATTACCAACTGTGTATTTCTCTCTATTCTTTTTTCCTGTTTATCTTACTCTCTTTCTTTCCTTTTACCCTGTCCATTCTTAAAAGTGTTTTGCTTCTGACTTTTACCTCCCAGAAACTGCCCTCCCTTTTATCAGCTCTCTGCCCCCCCACTCCCATCTCTTCCTACTTTCCTCAATGGTAAGAGATTTGTACAACTAAATGTGTATATTATTCCCTCTTTGGGCCAATTCTGATGAAAATTCATGTGCTCCCCTCCCTGCTTCCCCATTTCCCTCTCCACTGTTAAATTTTTCAGTACTCTTTTATGTCATATAATTTATCCCATTCTACCTTTCCCTTTCCCCTTCTCCCACTACAATTTTCTTTCTCATCCCTTAATTTTATTTTTTAGATAATCACACCATCACATTCAACCTACATCTCTGCTTTCTCTGTCTCTATATATGCATTTATATATCTAAGAATGAGAAAGTTTTTTTATACTTCTTTTGCATCTTGCATTTAAAAGTCAAACTTTCTATTTTTAAGCACTGATCTTTTCATCAAGGATGCTTAAAAGTCCTTTATTTCACTGAATATCCCCCCCCCCCAAGAAGATTCTATTCAATTTTGTTGGGTAGGTGGTTCTTGGTTGTAATCCCAGTTCCTTTGCCCTCTGGAAGATCATATTCCAAGTCCTTCAATCCTTTAATATAGAAGCTGTTAAATCTTTTGTTATTCTGACTGTGACTCCATGATTTTTGAATTGTTTCTTTTTTGACTGCTTGTAGTATTTTCTCCTTGATCTGGGAAGTCTGAAAATTGGCTATAGTACTCTAGGAGTTTTCATTTTGGGATCTCTTTCATGAGGTGATCAGTGGATTCTTTTAATTTCTATTTTATCCTTCTGGTTCTAGAAAATCAGGGTGGTTTTCCTTGATAATTTTTTTTTTTTAGGTTTTTGCAAGGCAAATGGGGTGAAGTGGCTTGCCCAAGGCCACACAGCTAGGTAAGGTAATTATTAAGCGTCTGAGACTGGATTTGAACCCAGGTACTCCTGACTCCAGGGCCAGTGCTTTATCCACTGTGCCACCTAGCCACCCCTTGATAATTTCTTAAAAGATGATGTCTAGGCTCTTTCTTTGATTGTGACTTTCAGATAATTCAATAAAAATTCTTATTTCTCCTGGATCTATTTCCAGATCAGTTATTTTTTTCCAAAGAGACATTACACATTTTCTTCTATCTTTGCATTCTTTGGATTTTGTTTGTTTCTTGATCACCTCATCAAGTCATTAGCTTCTACTTGCCCAATTCTAACTTCTATGAAATTATTTTCTTCAGTGAGCTTTTGTACCTACCTTTCCATTTGACTAATTCTACTTTTTAAAGAGTTCTTTCTCTTCAGTGAATTTTCTGCCTTTTTCATTTGGTCAGTTCTGCTATTCATTGACTTTTTGTGCCTCTTTTACCATTTGACCTATTCAATTTTTAAGGTGTTATTTTTCTTCAGTCTTTTTTTGTGTCTTTTATATCAAGGTATTAACTCTTTTTTTCATAATTTTCTTACATCACTCATATCTCTTCCCATTTTTTTTCTACCTCTCTTCCTTGATTTTTAAAATCCTCTTACATGACCTGAGGACAATTCATATTTTTCTTTGGACAGGAATTTTGATTTTGTTATCTTCTTCTGAATGTGTGTTTTGATCTTCCTTGTCATCATAGTAACTTTCTATGGTCAGAATTTTTTTCTGTTGTTGGTTCAGTTTCCACCTTTTTTCTTGATTTTGGGATTTTGCTTTCTAAGTGGAAGAGATACTGTCCTAGTGGTTTTTGAAGTAATTTGAGGTAAAACTTACAAGTGTTTAGCTCTTCCAAGGTGGTATGTTCTAGAGAGAGGTATTTACTACTCTTCTGTACTGAGTACTAGTTTATGAGTGACTATAAGCACTAAACTGGAACTATGTCTAGGGTCCTTGCACCCCTAAAGTGCTCCTTGACCTGGTACTGCTGCCTAGAACTGTGATCCAGATCCAAGTATAGGCAATGCAACAGAAATCTTGCTCCTGGTGTCTGCAAGGGAATCCCTGGGAATCTCCTTCTGACTTGTTTTACAATCTTCTTACCATCTGTGGGTTGAGAGGTCTGGAAACAGCTTCTACTGGAACTAATTCAGTGACTCTGAGGTTCACTCCTGATTTGCTGGGGTCTGAACCGAACTGAACTCATCTTTCACCCCAGGTCAACAGACCTTTCCTGCTGACCTTTTAAATTGTCTTGGACTAGAAAATTGTTTCCCTTTGTCTTTTTGTGGGTTCTACTGCTCTAAATTTATTTAGAGCCATTTTTAAAAGTTATTTGGAGAGGTTTTGCACAAGTTCCTGCCTTTACTCTTCTATCTTTACTCCACCTATCTTAAAAAGCACAATAGTTTTCCATTACATTCATATGTTACAAGTTGTTCAGGTCTCTTCTCCCAATAATTTTTTGTTAGATCTACATGATAATTGTATTATTAGCATTTGTTGATTAAGAAAATATGGAATGACAGAAGATATTCTACACTTGTAATGCTTTTAAATGAATTCATATTTTATTAATCATAACATTATCTAAATACATTTGAATAATAGCAATATCCATTACAGCCAAAGATAAAAATTATAGTGCTTGGGATATATATTTGAGATATGTCTTTTTAGACCCTTTATAGTAACTCGTGTATTACATGGAGGGAAGGAGGATTGCATAGCCCTTCCTTTCCCCCTGCCCCAACCTGTGGTCTTCAGGAATCTGAACTCAACCAGCTGGGAATAACTGTTTAATGTCCTATGAGCTCATGCTTCAAGAACACTCCAATTTTAACATTCTTTGATTTTTAGGAATTATATTTTTAGAGCTCAGAGTTTTTACTCATTGCATGCCTTTTCCACCTCCAGGCCTTTGCCCACTGGCTATCCCTGTACTCCCCTCCATCTTGAGAATTTTGGGACTCCCTCTACATGGATATTCACCTTTCTACATTACCTTATTAATAAATTAGGCCTTTTTAGAGTCTTTTAAGTTTCATGTGCTCTCTGCTACATCTTCCTACCTCCCAGGGTTCTGTATATACAAGCAGTTGTTCCAAAGGAGAAAGGACTCACTGGGGTTTGGGGAGTTCAGAAACTTCATAAAGGAGGCAGTGTGAACTGGGACTTGAAGGATGAGTAAGATTTGGAGAGGCAGGAGATAGTGGGAGGAAAGAAGTCATGGGCACACATGGTACCTGCAGGATCCGTGAGGGGCCCATTGATATGAAAAGTTAGTGGTGAGCAGAAAGGAAAGATAAGGTTGGATTGTTGTTGTTTAGTCATTTTTCAATCATGTCATTTAGTTTTTTCTTGGCAAAGATAATAAAATAATAATAAAAATAAAAAGTTTGCCATTTCCTTCTTTAGCTCATTTTATAGATGAGGAAACTGAGGCATATAGGGTGAAGCAACTTGCCTAGGGTCACAGCAAATAAATGTGTGTCTTCAGATTTGAAGTTAGGTCTTGACTCCAGGCCAGTACTCTATCCAGTATATCACCTAGTTACCCATATGAGGTTGGATAGGTAGCGGCTAAAATCTCACCTTATATAAGAAGTCTTTCCCAACTCCCTGCAGTTTCATCACCTTTCCTCTGCTAATTTTCCCCAATTTATCCCATGAATAGGATTGTTTGCATGTTGACTCCTCCATTTGATTGTGAACTTCTTGAGAATATCAGTTCAGTTCTCTTCACACTGCCTAGCACATCATTAGTGTTTTAGTTTATCCTTTTTCCTGGAAGAGGACGAGGACATTAGGAAGGTGATATCAGGACATACAAATGGATTGGATTTAAGTGAGGAAGAACTATGCAAAGCCATCAGCCTCACTTTCTCCTCCAGAGCCATCTGGATTGGGTGGCTAGATATGGATCAAAAGAATTGAAGATGACCCTGGATTCAGTGGGAGACCTATGTCTTTTTGAACTAAGGTCTTTAATAGATCTCAGTTTGACTGAGGCAATGCCCATGCAGAGATTTAGGCTAGGTGAGAAATGAGGCAAACACTAGCCACTTTTACCTAGCCAAAAAACATTAAAACAAAACAAAGAGGGGTGGCTAGGTGGCATAGTGGATAAAGCACCCTCCCTGGAGTCAGGAGTACCTGGGTTCAAATTCTGTCTCAGACACTTAATAATTACCTTGCTGTGTGGCCTTGGGCAAGCCACTTAACCTCGTTTTGCCTTGCAAAAACCTAAAAAAAACCCAAAGCAAAACAAAATACTATTTGTTTGGGTCCTGATTGGTTCAGAATGAGTGTAAATAGCAATTATTTCTATTTTGGCCAGAAGCCTTGTGGATCTTCCCCTACCAAATTGATTGTTTTTACTAGAATAGTAGAAGCAGTTATATAATCAGTTATATACAGTTACAATCAGCTTATATAACAAAATAAATTAAATATAACTTCTATAAACTAGATATGTGGATATGTGTGTATAGTGAATTATGTTCTTTTTCCTATTTCCTCAGGAAAATACTACAGAGAAAGAGTAGCAGCTCCAGCATAAGTTTTTAGGAGATAGTCTTTGGTGCTTATTAAATGAATAACCCCAATATTGTATTAAGGAATTTAGATTTACCCTTGTAGACAAGAGAAGTCATTGAGGTTTCTAGATGAAGAAAAGAAGGTAAATTAAAGACTAGTAGAGGTGGGAGGAACATCAGAGATCATATATATAGTATAACTTCCTCATCTTACCAAGGAGAAAAAGGTTGTTACCAACTCAGCAGGTTGTTATTTGGTTAAGATACCTCAGCTAGCAAGTGTTTAGGCTGGGATCAGATATCAAATGAGTACAAAAACCAGTGACCTCTCTTTTCAAGAACCCCTAAGTTGTCAACCTCAGGAGGAACTCAATTTCCCCTAATGTTTCTGGTGATAATTCCTTTGTTCCCCAAAGTCTGCTTGGATTGCCCTCATCCCCCAGTCTTAGGCAACCAGGCTTCCAGGAATTCCTTTGGCTTTTCAGTTAATTTAGGCTTAAGTCAGGGTCAGCAGCACCACCAATATTCAAACTTTCCCTCCATGTTGATTTTGGATCTGGTTCTGCTTTTGAATTCTTGTCCAAAAAGTCATCTCTTTCTCCTTCAGTTTTATTCCCACCTTCTGTTCTAAGTCTAGCAGTAAGTACTTCTCTTCCTTTCCATAGAGTGGCCATTCCATCAGACCTTGGCTGTTGGGGTCCCTGAAGTGGAAGAGAACACCATCAAACATTAGGAAAGACCTTTTATGCTGGCCCCTAACCTTAAGGCTCACTTTGCACTCACCCTTTGCGGGCAAAATTGGCCCAGTATTTCATCATATTCCTGCTGAGTATTTTCTCTTCTTCTTTAACAAAACCTGAGGAAAGAGCCAAGAGAAGTGTTGAGAATGAGGGTTTGGTTGGAGGCAAGAGGAAGGAGCATGTCGCAGAGACGGTACTCTGAAGATGATGACCCAGTCAGATTCACAGGACACATATGTAGACAAAAGCAAGGCAGCTTGTAAAGTATAATTGAAAAGTATCTGCCAAGACATTTTCTCCTTCCATGAAATCTGCACACGCCCTCCTTCCTCCCACCCTCAAGTATGAAATCGTGCCTCTGGTTTAAAGCATTTGTCTCCAGAAAAGGTCCATGTTAATGGTCCATGAAAATGTGTTATGTGGGAGAGGAAATTGGTTAGAAGTAGAATTACAGACTCTCAGAATAGGGAGGGAGAGTTGGATCATAAATTTGGAGTTGGAAGAGACCTGGGAAGTCAAACTATACCCCCTCATTTTATAAATGGAGAAACTGAGGCATGGAGAGATAAAGGGACTTGCCCAGGGTTACATAGTTAGTAGCTGAGTCAGGATTTGTACCTAGATCTTACATGTTCACTTTATCCACTCTATTATGTTGTCTCTCTAGTCCAACTAACATTTGGAGCACATGAACCTGGGACTACAAGCTTGCCAGATGATTTTCTGGCCTCCTTTTAATGAAGCCCAGAGATGGGAAAATCTCTTACCTTTCTTTCTTTCTTTCTTTCTTTTTTTTTTGCAAAGGCAAACGGGGTTAAGTGGCTTGCCCAAGGCCACACAGCTAGGTAATTATTAAGTGTTTGAGATCAGATTTGAACCCAGGTACTCCTGACTCCAGGGCCAGTGCTTTATCCACTGCGCCACCTAGCCACCCCAATCTCCTATCCTTCAATAATAATATTTAGCATTTGAGGTTTGCAAAGTTCTTTACAAATATTACCTTAGTACTATTGCTTTAGTATCTGTATCAAGAAAAACTCAAATGGGGTTATGGAGATTTAGATAGGAATGAAAAGGACAACAAAGTTAAATATTATAACCCAATATTTTAATACAACCACCCAGAGTGGAAGGGGCTATTATTATTGTTTTACAGATGAGGAAACTGAGGCAGATAGCGGTTCATTGACTTTCCCAGGGTGACACAACTAAGTGTCTGAGGTTGGATTTGAGCTCAGGTCTCCTTCCCTCCAGGCCAGGGGCTCTATCCACTGAGCCAGTATTTGCAAGAAGCAGCTCATTTTGTTTTCTGCTAATTTTAATTGCTAGGTACAGAAATCTGTATCCCTCTGATTTTCATCCCTTCCACCTCTTGGTTCAAGCAGAAAAAATAAAACAAATTCCTTTCCCATCTGATTAAATCTTTTTATCTTTGAAGAAGTGACTGTGTCCTTCCCTAAATTATTTCTTCTCAAGACTAAACATTCCCAGTTGCTTAAACTGATTCTTGTGCAGTACATTCTCTAGACCTCTCTTTGGGCTGGAGGACTTTCCCACCCTCCCAATTCCCAATCCCCAGCTGTTAGTGCCTTCCTGCTGAGATCACCTCCCACTTCACATATATGTTAAAATACTGAACTTGGTTGTCTTTTTCAGTCCTGTCTGAATCTCCATGACCCCGATTAGGTTTTTCTTGGTACAGATACCAGAATAGTTTGCTATTTACTTCTCTAGCTCATTTTACAGGTGATGAAATTTAGACAAACCAGGTGAAATGACTTGCCCCCAGATCACACCACTAAGTGTCTGAGAGGCTGGATTTAAATTCCAGAAAATAAGTCTTCCTGACTCCCAGCCTGGTGCTCTATCCACTGTGCTACCCAGCTGTCCTCCCATTTGAATGTGATCTCCTTGAATGCAGGGACCTTGCTGTTTTGCCTTTGTATCCTTTGTAAATATTTGTTGACTGTCTGATGTTGACCATTATGATTACCTCCAGACTGTCCATATCCAACCTAAAATGTGACCCTCTGTCCTGGTGATAATGGTGTGACCAGGGCAGAGTTTAGTGAGATTGTCACTTCTCTTCCTCTGCTGCCTAAGATTATCTTGGCTTCACATTTCATTGATTCATTTCAGTACCCATTACTATTTTATCATGGAACAATTAATCCGACTGACTCTTCTTCTGAGGACTAGGGGGAGGAGAAGACAGATAGCCTGACCTTGAGGACTTTGGACCAGACTAGATAAAGGATGGATCTAGGACACAGGTGAGCCTGAGTGAGCAGACTAGGGATATGGTACCTTAAGCATCTGAGAGTGCAGTTATAAGGCAGAGTGGGTGAGAATATAAAAGAAAAACCTTGTCTAACTTGGGGAAGAAAGCACTGGACTTATAAGGAAACTGGAATTCCAGAGTAGCTATACCACTTAGAATTCTGTGAACTTGGGTCAGTCATTCACCTAGGATCATGGAACTGAGAATTAGAAGGATGACTTTAGAGATTACCTAGCCCACCTCATTTTACAGATTAAGGAAGTTAGAGGAGAAAGTCACACAGTTAATGACAGAGCTGGCTTTTCCGAATACCCTTCTCATCTCCTGCTTCCTGGTTTCCTTGACTTCCTTCATCTCCCAGTTCTGACTTTCTTTTATAAGAATTCTGTTCTGATCCCCTTTAGGACTACTTTCCTCTGAGATCACACCCAATTTAGCTTATAGCTCTATCTTAATTGGTATATAATAGTTCTCATGTTGTTTCCCCCATTAGATTATGAGCTGCAAGAGAATAGATTTCTGTCTTTTATCTTTCTTCTACCCCCAAGCACTTAGCACGATGTTTGGGACATAGTAAGCATTTAATAGATACTTACTGACTGTCCACTTAACTTCTCTATCTGGGCCTCAACTGCCTTATCTATTCAATGAAAGGGCTAAATTAAATAATTTCTAAGGCCCCTTCAAGGACAATCTATGTTCTAACATTCTCTCTAGCTCTGATTCTCTACTCTCAAGTTCCTCCCTCCTCTGACATTCTATACTCTATGATCCCTTCAGGGTTAACATTCAATGATTCAAGATGTCTGTTTTTGTTGGAGGATAAGTGGGAGAGCAAATTGCACCATGTACCTCCCTCCTTCCTTAGGATCATCTGGTAGGGCTACTTCCCTCTCTCTAACTTGGCTACCTCGCCAAACCACTTCCCAGCAGATAAGTCTATAGGGCCCTTGATTCATTGTCTTTTCTCTTGGGGGGCTTCATTTAAGTGTCTCCACTGACCTATGCCTTTCCTGACTTTACTGACACAGAAGCTATAACCCCGAAAGTAAGATGAAGCTCCCAGACCTTGGCATGGGGCACCCAACCTTCCTCTTCTTACCATGGTGCTTACTACTCAAATAAGCCCCCTTTGCTTCCACCCAAATGGCCAAAGGGCTTTATTACTTGAGGGATAACTCACGTTTTTCAAGTAGACTCCCAAAAATGAAGGGAATCTCATCACCATGGTCAGACACATCAGTTTTGGTTTTGATAATGATCCCAGAGGGAGCATGATGCTGGAACTCGTAAAAATAGACTGGAAGGCCAGCGTCTGTCAGGATATAAGACCAAATAAAAATCTCTTACCTCTTGTGACATTTTTAAAGCTTACAACATGTTTTCCCACAATGACCCTCTGAATAAGTACTAGTCTTTCCAGGAACTCAGGTCCAAAACCTCAAAATCATCCTTAAATCTCATTCACCTTTACCAACCACACGCAATCAGTTGCCAAGCATTGTTGATTATACCTGTAACTCATCGGACATACTTTCCTCCTTCTCTTCTCATGTAGCACCAGCCTTCAGCAGGATCCCCTCCCCATCCTCAACATTGATACTAAATTCATAACCCTCATACCCAGCTCTGATCATATCATTCTGCCCATCAAACATCAGAGACTCCTTAGTCCTTGTGAGCTAGCTCTCCAGTTTGGTACAAGTTCCTTATGATCTGGATCAAATCTATTTTTCAATTGGCTTCATTTTGCTTCCCCTCACACAGTCTATGTTCTGGTTAAAGTGGTCCAACATCCTGCTCCTCATTCATAAGATTCCATCTCCTGTCTCTGGGACTTTACATAGGTCTGGAATAGACTCCCTCCTTACCTCTGTAAGGGAGGTGTTGTTATTATTCCCAATTTACAGATGAGGAAACTGAGACAGACAGGTTAAATGACTTGCCCAAGGTCACACAGCTAGTAAGAGTCTGAGACTGGATTCCTGACTCCAGCCCAGTCAGCATGCTAACCAGTGAACCACCTCACTGCCTTTAGGGTCCTTAACTCCTTCAAAGTTTAGTCACCTTTTACAAGAGGCTTTTCCTGATCACCCCAGTTGTGGGTGCTCTCTCTGCCCATAGATTACTTTGTACATATTTTGTGGGCAAGGAGGTGGCATAGTGTATATAGTACGATGCCTGGAATTAGGAAGACCTGAATTCATATCCAGCCAATTACTAGTTATGTGACCCTTGAACAAGTCATTTTACTCTGTTTGCCTCAGTTTCCTTATTTGTAAAATAAGCAGGAGAAGGAAGGAGCAAGCTACTCCTGTATCTTTGTCAAGAAAACCCCAAGTGGGGGGGAGTCACAAAAAGTTGGACATGATGAAAAAAATGATTGAATAGCAACTATATATATATATATATATATATATATACAGATATATCTATATACATAAATATATATTATATTTACTTATCTATGTCCATATTATTTCTTCCCAGTAAAAGGTAAGCTCCTTAAGGATAGCTATTCTTTGATTTTTGTCTTTTAACACTTAGCAGAGTTCCTTGAAAATAGTAAGTATTTAATAAATATATATTGCATGAAGGAAGGAATATAAGTGGTATAAATATTATCCCCTTCTTAGAGAAGGAAACTTGAACTCACTAAGGTTAAGAGATGAAGCCACTTGATTTTCTAGGATCATATAGTGAATGCAGTTAGAATTAGGATTTGAACCATTTTCTGACTCCAAATAATCTAACACTCTCTTCACTATAATATAATGCCTCTTGAAGAAAGGGACTGTGGTATGGGCATATACCTACCTTATTGTAGGTTTTATGATCATTCCTAATCTGTGGTAACTATCATTCAAGACCCAGCTCAGGCACCTTTCTATGATTCTTACTATTTTGTCCTATAGTGATCTCTACTTACTTTTTTTTTTTGGTTTTTGCAAGGCAGGGGTAAGTGACTTTCCCAAGGTCACACAGTTAGGTAATTAGTAAGTGTCTGAGTCTGGATTTGAACTCAGGTACTCCTGACTCCAGGGCTGGTGCTCTATCCACTGTGCCATCTAGTTGCTCTCTACTTACATTTCTAATAAAACCTAACAAACCATTCATATGTAACATTGCATATTAAAGCTAAACCAGACCTTAAAATGCACAAAGTCAGAACATGGAAAACACATTGTTAGAATTGGAACAGATCTTTGATTATAGCATATTCTAGTGGGAGTGACTTTGAAATAAAGTTAGAGCTAGATATCCCTAGAATGTTAGAATTGGGAGGAACCTTAGCATAAACAGAGAGGGACCTTCAAACATAAAACCTTTAGTATGTAGAATGTTGGGAGAGATTGAGAATATAGACTATTAGAGCATAGATTATAAAATATAGAAGGGAATTTAAGACACAGAATGTTAGAGTTGGAGGTGACCCTATTTATAATCCAGTTCAATTGCCTCAGTTTATACTTCTTGAAATGGAGGCCTTGTCTTTTGCAATAGTATTTTGAATATGTCTTGTCTTCCTAGTTCCCTCTCTGAGAACAAGGACTCTTTCCATACGATTCTAACCCCCCCATCCTAACCAGTGCCAAAGACTGGGTATTGTATTCACTAAAGGTATCTGGTGACTAAATCTGAGCCTAATTTGAGTCAGGTCATTGTTTTGTTAAGGGGTCACCTCTGTGATGACGTGCTGCCTGAATAGATGATAGCACAAAAGTTCCATCTCCAGCCAGCTCCAGGACCTTGTTTCGAGTGAGAGTCAGTTGCCTCAAGTTTCCTTGTTGGAACATAAGGTCTCCTATATACTCTTTCATCACCAGAGGAATTTGGTCTCTGGTGATGTTCTGAAAGGGCAAATGAGAGGAACAAAGTTAAGACCACCTTGGACTAACTCCTTCTATCCCTCTTACAAGCCATGGTCTAAATGAATGCATAGTTAGAATCATCTCCCTCTGCATGGATGTTTATAACAGTGCTTTATTCAGACATAGTCACTGGCTCCCATTGCCAACTCAATAAAACTCAAACATCTTACCTGGCATTCAAGGCCCTCCAGAATGTGGCATTGCCCAACCTTTCCAGTAGGATCTAATAACATTCCTTTCTATATTATAGTGCAGTTGAACTGGATTACACTCTTTCCTCTAAATTTGCCCTGAATATCTCTACCTCCAATGCTTTCAAAATATTTTCTATATCTGCAATGCCTTCTTTCCCCCTCTTTATCCTCTGAATTTCTGGTTGGCTTTAAAAGTCCAACCAAAGGGTCACTTCTCCAGGAAGTTTCTCTCCATTTTTCTGATTGATAATGACATTTTCCTCATTCCATAGGACACCTCTTTAATCATGCATTCATCATATATTGCTGTTATCTCTCTCATGATGTAGAAGAGGAAGACTTAGACGAAGACTAGCATATTGGCTAAATTCTTTAAGAAAGATTTATTGAGGATCATGGACTGGGATTATACAATATGAGCAAGGAAAGAGGAGCTGAGATCTGTCTTTGAGGAGGGATTAACCACATTTATGAAATCATGGTTCCTCCAAACACTGATATCTATAGTTATCTGATGGGCACAGAAATCTGCAAAGCAGGGATTAATTTATCTAAATTTGTTATCTTCTCTAGCACTTTGTGCAGAACACAACACTAATAAACGTTCCCTGTGTCACAGATTTAGAGCCAGAAATGGTCAGCCATGGAGGTCATCCAGTCCAACCCCCTCATTTGACAGATGAGAAAATAGACTGAATGTCCTAGAGACTCAATGACCAAGGCCACAACAGATAGGAAGAAGATTTAAGGTCCAAACCAAGGCCCTCTTGACTCCAAATCCTGTGATTTTTCCTTTAGTTAGATCCTGATTGTTGCAAATAAGGAAGTGGTCACAAAATTCAAATTTGCATTTTTCTGTTAGACTGGCACCAATTTCCATATTTTACATAATTACAATTTTGAATACTGTGAATTCAAATATATGTAACCACTTCACAAACTAATACCTAGCTGTATATCATGCAGCATCTCCCATGGTTATTAATTTAGTTCTAATGACCAGAGGAGTAGCTTTACAGAAGTCAACAAACATTAATTAAGCATGTACAAGTACTGAATACTGAACTAAGCTGCTTTACAAATATCTCATTTGGTCCTAAAAAAGCAAAAGTGAAAGGAGAAGGGGCTGTCCCATTATGTTGGTACTGAAGTCATCTCTGCCCTTCTCCTCTTGCTCCATCACTTCCTTAGGCCAATGACTGCCTAAATCCAAATCTTCCTAATTAAGGAATTAGTAGCAACACTCAGCTTAAGTTCAGTCGTGACACAACCTAAGATTGGCTGGAAAGCCTGGGAGAAGACTCGTAACTCGAAAGAATATTAGACATCATCTAGTTCAATTTCCTTAATTTACAGGTGAGTAAACTGAGGTCTGGAGAGGAGAAGTGATTTGTCCAAAGCCCCTCAGTTCTCTGACTCCAAGGTTCCTTTCACTCTACCAAACAGAAGCAGGTGAACTTTTGTCAAATGAGGCCTCACTAGATAGAAGCACTCTGGACTCATCAAACTCAGTGCTCTAGAAGGAAAGTAATGTGACTCAAGTTTCCAGACAGTCTTATGTTCACAAGATTGTAGGTTGTGGAATGCTCATCACCAGGAGAAGTGACTCCCTGATTTCCTCCCCATTCCCCCCATCCCCATACCCCAATTTTGTCAGGATGTTCCCTGTCCCAGAACATCCCTTCTTACCAGGATCATGGTGAACTTCCCTAGTAGGTCAAAGATTTGGGGTGGCGTCATTATCTGAGGGTTGAGTGAAACATGCATGATCTGAGGATGAAATGAAATCTCTAAGATGACTGTTAAAAATAGTGCAAATGTAAGTGCATATAATGAGGGTGAAGACACATAAAGAGATTTAGGAGAGAGTCTGTTCTTTTTGAGAGGGACTAGATTCCACTTTTCTCGAACTGGAAGAGGTTTTGTAACCATAGGATAAGATCTGACTCTCTCATTTTACAGAAACAGAAAAGAAACCCAAGGGGGTAATGATTTACCTCTGGTCACATAAGTAGTGAGTAACACTGTCAATGTCCATCCCACTTCCATTACATAGACACAGAAAGCCCTAAGGACATACCTTGCCCTAAGAACAGAGGTGCTCTGGTGAACATTTAACAAGCACATCAAAAACATTTCAAAGTTTAAATTGTATTATTAACATTCTTCATTACTTTCATAAATCTAGACAATCAATGAAACGATAAATCAAGCACTAATTTGGAGCATTTGCCAATTGCAGAGATGCAACACCTCACACTGCAATTTTAACAATGAGCTTTGGTGCTGGCCTATCCTATTCCTTTCTAGAAGCACACATTCCAAGGGATTCCAAAGACAAAAACTAGAAACATCTGTCTTATAAAAGCTCACATTTCTTTCTTTCTTTTTTTTTAACAGGGTAATGGGGTTAAGTGACTTGCCCAAGGTCACATAACTAGGCAATTATTAAGTGTCTGAGGCCAGATTTGAGTCAGGTCCTCCTGACTGCAGGGTCAGAGCTCTATCCACTGATCCACCTAGCTGTCCCAAATGCTCACCTTTTGACACTTTTCCCTACCACAACTCTGAAAGGAATGCAGGGCAAAGATTTTACTGCCATTTTACAGATGACTTGGCCACATGTGACTAGAATTGAAGCCTCTGATTCTTTCTACTCTAATATGCTTTTAATCTATGGACTACTTTTGGAGAAGCATTGCAAGATTAACAGGAGGGAAATGGGCTTTGCTCTATTACCTGGAAGTAAAGGAAGGGGTTCCTGTAGATCCATATGATTTAAAAGAACTTCTCTTCATTGCTCATTGTTACCTAGAATTCTCCCTCTACATTTCACAGTAAGGGAGGATATTAGAAAAAGAGTTCCCTAAACACTAACAGAATGCCTTCTGTGGGGGGTGGGGGAAGGAGGAAAGAATGGGGGAAACCTTGTAAAAACACAAAATAAATAAAATCTTTCTAAAAAAAAAGAAAAAGAGTACTTGGAATACAGAGTATTGGCATGCCATCATCCTAAAATATAAATGGTAGGCAGTGGGAAGAATGCTAGACCAGGATCCAAGTCTTGGTTCTTTTAATCAGTTGTGTGACCTTGGATAAATCATTTCCTTTCTTTGAGGCTCTAGTTTTCTCATCTATAAAATGGACATAATAATGCATTATGTTAATGCTGCTGCATAGAGCCAAACAAATAATGTAAAGAGTTTTGCAAAAATCTACTATATTATGGAAGAGAAAACTGGGATTAATCAGGTTCTTCAGTCCTGAGAGGGGGAACAGAGATAGACCTTTCATTCTAGACGGGGAGTAAGACCCTGCCAACTTCACAATGCAGCCAGTAGCTGACCAGGTTGGATAGAACTAACATTAAGGAAAACTGCAGTCATGCTTTTTCCCCTCAGGAACTTCTGGTCCAGATTGTAGAATCTCAGGATATCAGAAATACGAGGGAGCTGACACAATTAGTAAACAGCCAACTAGAGAATTGAACTCAGACCTCCTGATGGTCAGTTTGCTTTCCACTGGACCATGGTACCTCCACCCATTTTCTTAATATTTCTTTTTATTTAATATCTCCTAATATACTTTATTTCTTTAGACTGTATAATTATTTTATATATTATTATATATACTACATACATATTTTTATAATATTTCTTAACATTTGTTTAATAATCCTCATTTATGTGTTATGAGGCATTGGGATTAAGCTTGGTTGTGCTGATTGAGGAACCTAGGAGTCCCCCTCCCTCTCTCCCTCTCTTTCCCCTCACACCTAACATCTCCTTCCCCCTTCATCCCTCTCTCCCTCCCCATCTCTTACATAAGGGAGAATCCAGTTGAATTCTATCCTGTTCACACCCAGGAGATAGGGGATCTGTTGGAGCTTCCCTTGAGCCAGAAGAGCTTCAGGGCTGTCAGTGAAAACGATGCCATCCACCACAGCAGGTACAAACCAGATGGGCTACAAGATAACTCAAGATTAGTCCTAAACTATGGCAGAGATGAGGTGCTACCTCAGTTTCCCCAAATCAACCTGGCCAAAGTGAGCAGTGGTCCGCAGACTGCCAGAGCCCTCTGGTGGCTTAGGCTACTCCAGCAGGTGGCTGGTGGAAGGACCCCTCCCCACAACCCTCCAGCATCCATTCTACCTCATCTGCTGAAAATGGCCAATATTGGACAGTGAGATCTAGAGCTTACGGTGCCTCATCTGGTCTGCCCTCCTCTCATTTTACAGAGGAAGAGATCCAGATCCAGAAAGGGCAGCACCGTAGAGCTGCCCTGTAGAGAGGTACAAGTTTGACCCACCCAAAGTCACACAGGGAGCCAGGGAGCAGGAGTAGACTGGTCTGCAAATGGGGGAGAAGTCCCTGAAGCATATGCCGATTTTCCCTTCCTAGTTTCAGCCCAGGCAACCATCTGGGAGCTTAGGGGCACACACAGTATCTGATTGAGACAGTGGGTTGTGGGTTGACAAAAAGTTATGGCACATTAGAAGAACTGATAAGGATTGTGGAGCCAGGACTAAATGGGCATAGAGAGGTGGGATGGTACCTGAGAAGTGGTTCTCTTTTTCTTGTGTCTCTATGGTAAGACTACTTCAATCTGCTCCTGAGAAGTCACTGAGGCCCAACAGCCTAATCTCCCATTGTGAGCACATTTCCCCCCTGTTCTCAAATAAGTGAATATTCTGCAAGGGAAGTTTCGAGGGGACCTTGTGAAGGTGGGACAGACAGGGGTTCCATCACTGGTTGAAACTGAATGAGATGGCAGTAGTGGCCACCAGAAGGCTTGAGATCAATGACAGTAAGCCTGACCATTGAGTCATCATGTCTTCCAACTATGCAGCCAATTAGAAAATGTTTTATCATTACACAGGAACAACTCCTCAGGAATGCATGGATAGAAAGGTCTTTTATGTAATCTCTTGGACTGAGACCAGGCAAGGAATGTCTGTGCTTCAAAGGCTAACCCTTCATAGGCCTGTTTACCATGCATACACACATGTGTGTATCATGTACGTCCAGATATGGATGCTAAGATGGGGCATCTATACACATAATATACATAAATGTGCATGAATAAGTGTATATCAAATATACAGGTATATATATATATGATTATGTTAACATGTAGATTTAGATATATATGTATGTATATTATACATGGTTATATATCCAAAATAAAGATATAGATGCATATATATATGCATGAACGTGTAAGCTTATGTGAATGTGTGTACTCCCACAAATGTGTCTCCCTAGAGAGGTAGAAAGAGGTAAATCTGCTGACCTCCAATTTTTCAACTCCAGTTGCCTCTCACATATCTTGACAGTATGTGTAGAAAGAGGTAGATATGCATGGATGTGTTTATATATGTGTGTAGAGCCATTTTATATGTGTGCACAGGGCAGCCAGGTAGAAGAGTAGATTGAGTGCCAGGCCTGGAATCAGGAATCAGGAATCAGGAAGACCTCAGCTCAAGTCTGCCCTTAGATATTGACTGGTTGTGTGACCCTGGGCAAATCATTTTACTCTGTCTCAGTTTAGTCATCTGTCCAGTGAGCTGGAGAAGGGAATGGCAAACCACAACCAGTATCTTGGTCAAGAAATTCCCAGATGAGGTTAAAAAAGAACTGGACAGCACTGAAAACAACCGAACAAAACACACACATACATGTATAATTATATATACACACACACATACACATATATATCTATCTATCTAGACATATAATCATACTCTAGTTAAGACAGCAGCCTTTTAATAGTAGAACCTCCCTGAACCACACCAAGGATCTGAATTGAACTTGCTCCCCCAGGCCTACCTAGGAATCTCTGTAAAGTGGTATTTTTGCATTTGTTCTCTGCCTCACCAGGAATCACTTTAAGGTTTGGAAATCACAGATAACGTACCTCCATGAGGTTATTTTTTAGGTTCGGTTTGAAGAATTTCTGTGGGTGAAGAGAAGACATGATTGAGGTGAGCATTGGGGACTAGCCTGAAATAAAGAAGCAGGAGAGTTTATCCTCTTTGGGAAGTCTAAGGGAGGAGGCTTGGGTTTTGGTTCATTCACTCTGGATGGGTTGTGTGCAATATGAATACTGGAGAATGGGTGGTTTATAGGAGTTGGGGATGTTTCTGAGCAATAAGAGATAAGAGAGGGGGAGGGAGAGGGAGAGAGAGAGAGAGAGAGAGAGAGAGAGAGAGAGAGAGAGAGAGAGAGAGAGAGAAGAAAGAAGAAAGAAGGAGGAAGAGATAGGTATAAAAAGTGGTAGATATGTAAACTGGAGAGGACACACACACACTAGGAGGCAGAGAGATAGACAAATAGGAAAGTGTACAGAGAGGTGAACAGACACACAAAAAATATGGAAAAAGGGATGCACGTTGAGGTAGACAGAGAGAGAGGGGCAGACTCAGAAAGACAAAGACCTTAGAGGTATCCTATAAATCTTAGATTCTAGGAAAACCAACAAAATTTAAAAGGAGGTAGGGAGAATAGTAGCAGAAAAGAAGGAAAAGGAAGGAGAAATTGATTGAAAATTCAACTCAAACACCAAATTACAAAGCCTCCTCCTGTGTTGAGGTCCCCCAGCCAAGGTTGGGGCTGGGATGAAATCAAAGTCAATCAGAAAGTGTTCTTTGATATTAGTAATCACAGCTATCCCCAGAAACCATTGGCCTTGCCTTCCTGTCCCTGAGATGAGGAACAGTGTGCCCTGTGGGAAGGAAACAGCAGGCAGAAACCATGTGCTACCAAGGGCAGGGACAGTGCTGCCTTTGGGAATTATATGGACAAGGGGATGAGTAACTTTGATGGGATTTGGAGTAGAAAGGGATTTTAAAGATCATCTAGTCCATTCCCCTCATAATAATGATGCTTCAAAGGTCAGGGATGGAAAGAGAATTACTATAGGCTACATAGCTTATATATAAACAGAATTGGAACACAGTCTAGGCCCTGGGGGAGAGGGATGATGCAGTTCCTCTCTGTAATGATGGGATCTGATCTCTAGGATACAAGGGGGTTTTGAGGAAGTTAGATTATGAGCCAACTTAGAATCACAGAATAGGGGTTGGAATAGAGTTTGGAGGACTTGATCAGATCCTCTCTATGCTTGCTACTTGAGTTATCTTGATCAAGTCATTTACCTTCACAGCCTCAGGATCCTGTAAAAATGAGGGATTTGATGTAAGTCATCTTTAGTAATCCTTTCTCAAAACAGGGAGTATCTCTTTGTACTCCCAGTATATGCAGCCTGTTGAATATTCAGTGTTTAATAAATAAATGCTCTAAATCTATGATCTAGGAAGGTCTTTGGTGGGAAAGGAATACAAAAACTATGTCCCTGAGAACCATGAGTTGTTGGTGATGACAGGAAACCTCTCACTGAATTGGCTAATCTGGGGGAATGGAGACAGGGTAAGGTTAATTAAGCCTTGGTGAGTTGCAGGACCAGAGCTGGGACGCCAGTTCAGAATCAGCCTTGCTTAACTAGAGAGATTATTTTTTTTCATGTTTCTGAGACCACCTACCATCTCTTCAGTCACCTTCAGAATCTCCTTCTCTGTCTTTGACCTGAGGCACTGCACCAGGACCTGGGTACTGTTAGTCTCACAATTGGCCTTTTTAGCAATTCTCTGTAGGTAGATGGAATAAAATGTCAGCAACATTTCCTTTTGGTTTTACCCACCTCCCCCTTGGGTCTATCTGGCACCAGTGGCTCTTTTTTTAGGGCAACTGGTTTGGCTATGTTCTTAATTTCTGTGGTCCTGGAAAGATCCCAGAGAAAGTTCTTTTCCTATAGAAGAGGTATCCCTGAATTTATGGAACAGTCTCATTCTCTTCATTCCCAACTACATCCCAATATTTTGGGATGGAAAACCTCAAATTTGATTGGTGGCAGGGTTGAGGTTCTGAGATCTTCCATCCTCCACTCCCTATCCCATACATGGAGCCAGGATGTCTTCTATGAAGCCAACAGTTTGCTCTCTAATGAATGGTTTAATGAAAAAGAATACTATGCAGTTAGGAGACCTGGATTAGAATCTTGCCTTAGATACAGTTATGTCTTGGGGTAGGTATCATTTCTTATGTAATCTTTATCTCTACCCAACTCCTGATCAAATAGCTAAATATTTACTATATTTCTATTAAAAACTTGTCACTTAAACTTTAGTCTGTTTCTTCATTTCTAAATAGGAATAGAAATACTAATAACACTTGCCTCACCAGATTTTAATGAACTGAACACTTAAAATGTGAGCTAATCATATAACTAATGAGGACATCTAGGTGGAAATGAATCCAGTAGCCCAAAGTAGGTCTGGGTTTGGCTTTTTAGGGAGCTCTCTGGAGTTAATCATCAAAATGTTGGGAGGAGTTTCCAATCTATTAGATTGTTGGGATTTAAACTAGTCTAGGGGCAGAAGCACCATCAACTATTCAATATGTACAAAATAGAACTAATCATCTTCCTTGTTAAACTTGCTACTCCCTATTCTCCCACCTCCTTCTCCTAATTATCCAGATTCCAAACTTCCTTGACTCAGTTAAAAATTCCATCCCATCCCAGGTACCACTTCCTCCATGAAACTTTCTTTGAGTTTGCAATTGAAACAATGTTCTCTTCCTCCTCATATTTTCCTAGGGTACTTTGTATCTCAATTTGTTCCTGTCACCATTCTACTTTGAATATTTATTTGTATATGTGTTGTATTCCTCCTATTACATTTTAATTAAGTTTTCTGAGAGTAGTAGTTTTCACTTTTCATCTTTGTAGCCCCAATGCTGAACCACAGAAACATCCATAGTGAGAGCCTCAATGGGGGTGGGACAAAACCCTGGATGCCCCATTTTAGTTAAGGATGGGTCAGATTTAGAAGGGTGCTCAAATTTAGTAAATGACCAACAGAAACATTCAAGTTTGTTCTTTCTTCCTCCAAGTGTGACCCTATTCACTTAATTTCATCCTCAGTGATGTTGATCTTAATTCTAGGGTGCATTTCCCCCTACCAGGATACCTCAGTTAGCTGAAAATAAGTCAGGGCTAATTTCCTTCCTTCTACTCCACACCTGTCCTATGACCACACCTTGGGAAGGTAAACTTCACCTCCTCTTCCTTCCCCCCGTCATTCCAGATGAAAAAAAATCTTAGTTATACTTATGAATATAGTTGTCACGTAAAAATATTTGCTGTAAATTTTTTTAACACGATCAAAATTTGGAAATTTGTTTTTCTTGATTATGCATATTTATTTTAAGGGCCTTCTTTTTCTTTTTCTTTTTCCCATGGGGAGAGATGGGAAGAAGAAAAAATGAATGCTTGAAAAATTAATTAAAAGTTTGTTGAATTGAATTAAAGAATCATATCTCAGCCAAGAAATCTAAGTTCTCCCAATTCTTCTTTGATACTGGGGGCCTGTCATCAAGTCTGTCTGTTGAGGATAACAATGGTGTTTTCCTTTAGGGGAAAGGATAATCTTTCTTGATCATTCTGGGGATTGAGGGTACTGACCTTGGCAATCTTCAGCGGATCATAAGACATGAAGATCTTTATGAGGGCTGTTCCACTCTCAGAGATGGCCCGGTGAAAGAGGCCCTTGGACAAGGGAGACAGAATCTATAGAAACCAAGAGGGAGAAGGCAATAGGTGAAGTGCAGGGGTGTGCATGGAGAGGAGGGTGTGTGCGGAAATTGCTGAATTTGGAGTCAGAGTCCTTGGGATTTATTCTGTTACTATGTGACCTCTGGTAACACTTCTCTGGTCTCTTCTTTATAAATTAGGGAGTTGGATTCTATGGTCCCTTCCAGCTGTACATCCTATGTAGGAGTTGGGAAATTGGAGCATGATAGAAGTGTGATTTCAGAAGGTTGACCATGCTATTTCTGCTGAAGCATTAGTGTGGAAATATAGTAGTATACATGAGTGTTCATATGAAGATATTCATGGTAGGGTATATCTGTGGAAAAGCTTGTTTCTCTGTGTTGATTTATTTCCTTGTACTGGTCTAATCCCATTTAGGCTGTTTTTATAAATACTTGTTCAGAAGGGCCTACCTGAATGAAGTCCATATGCACAACCATGTGTAAAACACAATCAGGAGGTCCCCTCCTGAACCCTTCCCTCAATTTGAAATCACAGGTTAGGTCTCTCTAGTTGGAGATGGGATTGCTAAATCAGATTCAGGGTGCTCTTTGGGTCTACACATTTACAATGATAACTCATGAGCCCCCATTGGTATGCTTACCTTTAATGGTCAGCCAAGAGACCCAATTATATACATCAAAGGAATTTACCCAGATATTTTGGTAAGAACAGTAGCTACAAAATATTCCCCCTTGATGCACACTCTACCACAAATACACACAGTATTAGTGGGAAGAGTGGGCACATATGTAGAGTAAAGGTAGAGAGTTATCCATTTAGGACATACATATGGGCCAAGGCAACTCGTGTCTCCAGTGCTACAGGTATTCCTTCTCAGAATGCCCACAAACTGATATCCCTGGGCATAGCTGTTTTGCTTGTTAGGTTGTGTCACTGGGCTTCTTGGGCCAGCTCCCTGCTGAATGGGATATCTCCTACTGGGGAAGGGGGAGAAGGAGAGAGAAATTCTCTTCCTCCTTCAGGAAAGGAATGATTCCTTCTCAGAAGCTGTATTCTTCTTATATACTTATATACTCCCAAAGCTCACTCTTTTCAGAACTCTTTCCTGCCTTTACTGTTTCTTGGAGTAGCTTTCTTTTGAAAAAATACCCACAGAGCTGAGGCCAATTCTTCGACCTGTCAATACTATCCTTCCTTCTAACTTGATTGGAGAACTTCACAATTTTTTTAAACAAAGCAATGGGGTTAAGTGATTTGCCCAAGGTCACACACAGCTAGGTTAATTATTAAGTGACTTAGACCAGATTTCAACTCAGATCCTCCTGACTCCAGGGCCAGTGCTCTATCCACTATGTCACCTAGCTACCTCAGAACTTCACAATTTAAAAAGAGTACAGATACATCTTTGTACTTTGCTGAAGACCTTAATACTTTATCACCTCTGTTATCTTCCCTTTATTTTTTATAATTTCATCAACTGGGCAAGGGATCTGGGGCATCTTGACCAACTTGCCCTTATTATAGATAATCAATTTACTTTTGAAAGGACCACAGAATTCTAGTCCAATTATTTCATTTTATAGATTCAGGAAAATGAGAACCATTGATTTTATGTGACTTGCCTAATGGCACACAGAGAAGAGGCATGGGAGTCAAGATTTGAAGTTGCTTTCCATTATTTCACTCTGGATTCAGGAGCTAGAAGAATGATTTAACTTCCTTATCCCCCTTTTGTGGCTTATTTCCCAGGACCCCACTCACCAGCCCTGAAATACTCATGGCTCCTGAGGACTGGCCAAACAGGGTCACAGAGCCGGGGTCCCCTCCAAAAACTGCGATATTCTCTTGAACCCAACGCAGAGCTGCTAACTGGTCCAGAAGTGCCCAGTTTCCTCGGGCATGGGTATCTCCAGTGCTAAGAGTCAAAATCCACTCAGAGTCTCAAGACCAGGCTCAGCTTCCAATACAACTTTACCACCATTCTCCAGCTCTGTTGGCCCTCAGGTCTTCACCCCTACTTGATCCCATCCTCACATGAAATGTGGCACCACCCATAATCCTAAACTGCCCATCTCCATTGGACCCGGCTCCACCCATCCCTTTTCCAAGTCCCTCTCAGGACCCCTCCCAACTCTTACCTGAGGAAGCCCAGGATGCCAAGTCGATTCTGGATAGCAATCACCACCACATCTTCATGAGCAGAGAGATGGGAGCCATCATAGGTAGAGGCTGCTCCCATAATGAAGGCACCACCAGGAAACCAGACCATCACCTACAGAGAGCCAAGCAGGCAATTGCCCCTACATACAAAATTGTTCTTTCACACAAACCATCTGGACTGACACCTATATCACCATATGATCTTTTTGACTGTCTAGTATAGATAAAAATGAAGGACTTTCCAGTTTTGTGTGTGTGTGTGTGTGTGTGTGTGTGTGTGTGTGTTATTTTACCCTATTTAATACTAAGTTCTCTGAGGGCAAGAACTTTCCTTATTTATATCCCCAGTGATTGGTGCAGTGCTTAGAACATAGTAGGCACTTAATAAATATTTGTTGAATTAAATTGAATTTTAAACTGAGGAAAGAGTACCAGTTCAAAAGTCAAGAGATATAGGTTGTAAACTAACTATGCTAATTTAATCCAACATTCACCTATTAAAGGTCAACCATGTGCAAAGCGCTGCTAGGTACTGGAAACACAAAGAAAAAATAGAAAATAGATTGTTCTCAGGGAGCTTATATTTTTTCTGAGTGTTTGCCTATTTCCTTCTCCTTTAAATTACATTTTCGTCCTGACAGAGTGAGTGCTTAAAATGCTTTGAAAATAATCTCACTGCATATAGAGATTGTTTCAATCTTCTTACTTCTAGCCATACCATCTATGTCTATTATGACATTCATCATTATCCCAACCAGCATTTATATAGATTTTTAAGGTTTGCAAAATATTTTACAAATTATTATCTCATTTAATCCACACAACAAATTGTGTCAGTATCATTCCTATTTTACAGATGAGGAAAACTGAGGCAAGTGGAGGATAAATGATTTTTACCAAGGTCACACGGTTAAACTGTTTTGGAGGGAAGATTTAACTCAGGTCTTCCTGACTCCCAGTCCAATGACAAATTCACTAATACTTTATTATTTATTTATTTGTTTTAGGATTTTGCAATGGGTTTAAGTGGCTTGCCCAAGGCCACACAGCTAGGTCATTATTAAGTGTCTGAGGTCTGATTTGAACTCAGGTCCTCCTGACTCCAGGGTCAGTACTCTATCCACTGTGCCACCTAGCTGCCCCTAAACACTTTATTTTTCCCAAATGCAATCAACAGCCATAGGCTATAGATTTAGAACTAGAAGAGTGATAGTTCTTCTGGAGTGACTCTTCAGGATATAGTCAGAGTGACTAGTTCTATGAGTTGTTCATTCAATTGCATTTTGTAATTTATTCAATTTGTCATCCATTTGGTTTTTCTTTTGTGGACTGCCAAACTTAACTCTTTTGAATAGGACTCATTTAGGAGTTTTTGCCAGTGCTCCAGGGCTTGCGACAACCAACAAAATGTCATCTATAGACATTTCTAGACCACTTCATCATCCCAAAATTGCATAGAAGTTAGCAAAAGATATCCAAGAAATGCAAAAAGTTAAAAGGAGGAGGGCTAATCAAACATAAAGCAAAAAAATAAAAAAAATAAACAGGTCATATGTCCCATTGGTATTCGCATAATGTCAAGAGATTAAGAGGAAATGCTCCCAGGCTTGTTATAGAGATCACCTTTGTGGAGTGTTTACAGGAAGACATGCATAAAAATGGAACAGGATGAGAAGACTTGACTGGGTTTCAATCTGCATTATTGGAGAGAGTACTTTCATCTATGAACTCCATTGAAGTATCAAAGCAATACAAGACAGTCAGCTAAGTGGCACAGTAGATAGACTTGGAGTCACGAAGATCTGAGTTCAAATCTAGCTTCAAACACTTACTAATTATACGTCCCCAAACAAGTCATTTAACTTGCATCTGTCTATTTCTTTAACTGTGAAATGGGAATGATAGGTTGTTGTCAGGATAAGGTAAGCTATTTGTAAAAAGCTTTGCAAACCACAAAGTATTATATAAATACAAGCATTTATTGTCATTATTATCATTATTATTACAATAAACTAGTGGAATTGTGATCGTATGAGGGAAGTCCACAATGTCCCCTGATTTTAGATCATAAACTATCCATGCCCTTTAAGTCTATGGTATTCTTGTTCATGTCCTTCATTGAGAAAAATAGCCAATTGACTGAAGGCTTTCCTAATTTCTTTCCATCTTTGGCAGAAAGGATCATTCCTTGCTTTTGTCATGTGACTGAACTATGTATTTTTCATATGTGCTCTTGAAAACACCTTTTCCATTACTTCTCATGCCCACATCATCACATGTAATCAGCTGTAGTCTTCTTATACCTAGTTGGCACTTTCCATTACCTGATCACCTGTCATCAGTTTTGATTCTTTGGAGATGATGATGTTCTATGATTGAAATCTATATAACATTCCTGGAAAGTATTGATGTTCAAAAAAATTGGGTCCCAGCTCATTGCCACTTGCAGTATCTACTCCTTAAAGATAGGATCTGTTCTTTTTTCCTTTATCCCCATCTTTTAGCACAATATCTTCATAGTAGATTCTTATTAAAGGTCGGTTGAATGCATGGAGTATGTGCACTGATGGATTAATTCAGTGGGTCACCCAGTCAGTCACGCAGTCCAGTATAGAATCTAGGCATTTTTGTGTCTTTTGGACTTCACAGCCTGTAGTGAGATGTTTTTGCTTATGATAGAGGCATCCATCAGCCCTCAATCAAAGTTCAATTCAACTCAAAAAACATTTACTTCAAGACGTGGGGAAAGTATCTGACCTTGGTTCCCAAGCAGGAACAGTAGACTGGAGAGCTGGAGGAAGATTTGAGAACAGAGAGCCTCAGTGGGGCAGTTAGGTGTTGCTGTGGCTAGACCACAGGCTCTGGAGTCAGGAGGACCTGAGTTCAAATGTGACACTTACTAGCTGTGTGACCATGGACAAGTCACTTAACCCCAATTGCCTCAGGAGAAAAAATTAGAAACTACAAGAAATCCTTGGAGATCTGAAATGATCTGGCACTGTGGTCCAGAGAGACCTAGAGAGGTTTGTGACCCCAGAACAATGAGAACCTGACTGAGATATGGAATTGTCCTGGGGAATCTCTTCTATTGCCTAATGAAACTGTACACCCTCACTTGGTTAGCTGGGGGTGGTAGCTTCTCTGTTTTTTAAATTGTTGTCTTTCATTTAGATTGCATTAACTTGCTGTAAAAATCCTATTGGCTTTAGACATGCATCAAAGGCCATCTTCAGTTGTCCTGATCCATATCTGTTCACTGGACCCAGGTGGTTCCAGAGAAGAAAATGAGGCTGGTGACTTTGCATAGTCACCCTCACTTAAATCCCTGATGTCATGGTCCTCTTCTAGAACACAGGATAAACAGCAACCTGTGTGAGTAGTTGGAGCTACAGTTGGCTGGCTGATCAATACATGCCTTTCTTTCTTTCTTTCTTTCTTTCTTTCTTTCTTTCTTTCTTTCTTTCTTTCTTTCTTTCTTTCTTTCTTTCTTCCTTTCTTCCTTCCTTCCTTCCTTCCTTCCTTCCTTCCTTTCCTTTCCTTTCTTTCTTTCTTTCTTTCTTTCTTTCTTTCTTTCTTTCTTTCTTTCTTTCTTTCTTTCCCTTCCTTTCTCTTTCTTTCTCTTTCTTTTCTTATTCTTTCTTTTCTTCCTTCCTTTCTTTCTTTTTTCTTCCTTCCCTCCCTCCCTCCTTCCTTCCGCCCTTCCTTCCTTCCTTCCTCCCTCCCTCCCTCCCTCCCTTCCTTCCTTCCTTCCTTCCTTCCTTCCTTCCTTCCTTCCTTCCTTCCTTCCTTCCTTCCTTCCTTCCTTCCTTCTTCCTCTTTTTTCTCTTTCTCCATTTCTTTTTTTCTCTTACTTCTGTTTGCTGAAACAAATACACAGAGAAGAGAAAGAGCATTGCTTATTCTAGAGACATGAAAGATTTGGTCAGCAGGAGACGATCTCAAGATATGGAGTTGCTAGGATAAAGCAGGAAAATGGTATTAGCCTGTACAAGACTGGCATGTGAATTCAGGATTTTGACATTCCTAGAGATAAATGAGGGCTAATTATCATTGGCTCACTTGCATTTTTCACTTTTGTCACCTACTGGATTGCCTCCTCTTTTCTAATAACAACAACAGACATTTCCTGAGTGACTATCAAGCAGTAGGCACATTTTACAGATGAGGAAACTGAGACTTAAGGAGATTAAGTGACTTCTTACTGGAGGTCTCTTTCCCTCTAGTTTGAACTAGAGTTTCTGACATCCTATGTTCCAAGGTCTCTTAAAGGTCGGAAGTTCTGTGTTCTAAGTCTTTTTCCTGCTTTAAAATACCATGTTCTAAGGTTCCTTACAGCTAAAACATTCTATGACCTGTGATTGATGAATGGCAGCTAAAACCTTATGGGAAGGCTACCTTATTTTCTTCCAGTATCCCTTTGTCCTCAAAGAAAAGTTAGCTAGGCAACTCAGTGGTGCAATGGATAGAGTTTGGGATATGGAATCAGAAAGATCTGAATTCAGGGCAGCTAGGTGGCGCACAGTGGATAAAACACTGGCCCAGGAGTCAGAAGGCAGAGGACCAGAGTTCAAATCCTACCTCAGATATGTCCTAGCTGTGTGACCCTGGGCAAGTCACTTAACCTCTTTGTATCTCATCTTCCCCATCTGCAAAATAAGGATAAAAATAATAACTACCTCAAAGAGTTGTAAAGTGACTTGTCCAGGGTCACACAGTTAGGAAGTATTTGAGGTAGGATTTGAACTCAGGTCTTCTTGACTCCAAGTCTAGGATACTTTCTGGGACATCAAGCTGTCTGCCTTGAAGGAGATGCCTGAACTGAAAGAGAGCTGGGGAAGTTTGGGAAGGGGTGAAGCATGACTTACGGGTAGCCGGCCTCCCTTCTGGGCATGGGCTGGTGTGTATATATTCAGATAAAGGCAATCCTCCTTGAATTTCAGCGATGGAGGGTATTTTTGGTTTGTAAAATACAGGTTTGCCAAATGGCCCATGTACTCTTGGAGGCACCTGAATGGTAGAAAGTGGACTCAAGTATTTGGTGGTCAAAGAATTCCTGTGTCCATATGACAGTTTGCAAAGTCCTATGCAAAGCAAAAATCACTTAGGATCCCCCGCCCCAATTTGATTTATTCTCAAGACTCAGTTCCTCCAAGAAAACCTTCTCTGATCACCCCAGCCCCCAGTATTATTTCTTGGCTCAGCACAGAGCCAGTGCAGAACTAGTATAGATAATTCAATCGCTAGGTCATCTGGGGAGGAGAGGTTTCAGGAAGGTTAATAGCCACTAGGAAAGGTCAGCGGGCCTCTGCCTTTGTCAGGCTTCCCTAATCAGCTCAAAGCCCAGGGGACTGGCAGCAGCTCGCCATGGAGGTGGGCACTTCCCCTGGTTTTTTCTCATTCCTCAACACCCCCCAAAAGCTAAAGATGAGAATCTCACGCAGGAGGGTAGGAGGTTGTTTCTCTTAGGTCATCCCAAGGCTCAGGAGGCTCTGGGGGAGCAAATCTCAGGTTACCCACAGGGGGCTTGGCAAAAGGGACCCCTAGGTAAATGTTGACAATTGTTTTTCCCACATGGGTCTGCATTCCACGGAGAACACCGTACTTTGTGACTGCCACAGGTCGACCTGAGTTACCTAGGGAGGCAAGGAGAAGAGTTTGGAGAGATAGATAAGTGCACTGTAGCAAATAGATCACTACTTAGAGTTGGGAGACCTGGGTTCAAATGCTACTTCAGACAATCACTAGTTGTTGGGTCATAGGCAAATTTTCTCTGAGCTTTAGTTTTCCCAGCTGTAAAATGAGAATAATACTACTATCGCATCTTCCTGAGTTCAAATCTGACCTCAGACATTTACCAGCCATGTTACCCTGGGCAAGTGATTCCATCCTACTTGCCTCAGTTTCCTCACCTGTAAAATGAGCTGGAACAGGAAATGGTAAACCATTCTAGTATCTCTGCCAAGAAAACCCCAAATGGAGTCATGGAGAGTTGGACACAACTGAAAAATGAAACCACCACATGTTTACTTTTGACGCTGTAATCCAGTGTTCTTTCAATGTAAAAGGCACACCCCCATTCAGATTAGCTCTCTGTCTCTCAGTCAAATTGAGAAATAGGTCAAGTGGACTTTCAATGGTTTCTACTCCTTCTCATGTTAGTATCTGGAATCAAAGACTTGGAATCTGAAAGATTCTTGGGTTCTGAGTCTACCTCTGGAATTTACCAGCAAAAGGATCATGGGCAAATCTCTTGACCTTTCTGAACCTCAGTTTCCCCTCCATAAAATGGGAATAGCAATACCTGTGTTATCTATCTCATAGGGTTGTTGTGAGATTCAAATGTAAACTGATTTTCAAATCTTAAAGTGCTTTATAAATCTCAGTGATGAGGACCATACCTGATCTATATCTAATGCATGCTTGTCCCTTTCATTCCATAGTCTTTGAATTATTCTTGGTTGCCCAAGGTGCAGCTGAAGCCCTGATGCTCTTCTCCCAGATGTACCCTTCTCAATAGTGACCCACATTTCTTTCTTTCTCTCCTTTGGATCAGAATTTACCTATACTTTAGGTATTGCTAGGCAACAGGGAGTTAAGCCCTGTTCAGGTGTTGTGGTGTCAAATGGGTTATATTCCCACTTGTAATAAGAACACACATTTCCCAAGTGGTCATCATTTGTGCAACCATGTCTCAGATACATTTTGAAAATGTAAAAACTGAGGTCCCAGGAAGCTATGTGACTTCTTCTCTGATGCCATATAGGGAGCAATAAACATCAGAGTTGGGATCTGAGTCCAGGTTCTCTGAGTCCATGGATGGCTTTTTCTAGCTCAAACTCCTACAAGTTCACTTTTGTCAACATCTTAAAATTAATTAACATATATGTGGGTGTTTAGAGTCTGCTAACTTCTTTACATTATCTCTTATAACAATCCTCTGAAGGAAATAAGAACCCAGGCATTATTATCCCCATTTTCCAAGGAAACATGAAAATAGCGGAAGCTCAAGCAGCAAGACCCAACACTCCCCAACTTGGCACCCCCACCACCCCCAGGCTTCTCTGCAATACCCTACCCCACCCACTGGCTAGAGCAATGGTGACTGTGAGTGTTCTGCCTCCCACAATCTCCGATGGCTTCCGAATTCTCACCACCTGTTACTCTCTCTCGGAGTTACTTCATTGCTCGCTGCCTAGGAGTAAATGACTCTCAACCTCCATTCTCTTAAGCCTTCCACCTCCCTGACCTTTCTCAACTCTGCCTATTCCCTTTACACTGGTCACTCTGGAATTACTCTTCTGTAAGGAAAACACTTCCCTTCATGACGGACCTCTTCTTCCCATAATCTTTCCATCTACTTGTAGTCACAGTGACCCGGCCTCCCTAGATGACTTTATCCCCATGGCCATCCTCCACAGCACTGGCTACACCTCCTTTCATAGTGCCTCTTCCCTCTGCCGCTTCATACTGGCCCTGGAGGGGAGATCAGAATACTCCTTGCTCCCTATTTCAACTCCTCCAGAACTTATGATTGGATTACTGCCATCATCTGCCTCCTCTTCTATTCATGCGGGAGGAAATCATACCAGTGAACTACCTGGGCACATTACAAATTTCTGTTATCTAATTTCAACTGGGCCCTTTCTGCAGCAAGACTATTCTTTCACTTCTCCACAATTCACCTATCGCATTTCCCATAGAAACTGTTCCAAACTTCAAGTTTCTCATACCTCTCCCTCCTTCAAGCCTTTCCATTGAAGACTTTATCTCTTTCTATACTGAAAGATGAAAGCTATTCCTCCCACTTTTCTTTTCTTCATCTCAAACCCCCTGACATCATCCTCTACTCTTTCCTTTCCTTTACTCTTTGACAAAGAGCTGGCCCTTCTCCAGGGATGTGCTGGTAAATGTTTAATAACTAGCTCTTGGGAGGAAAATGTTCCCCCAACACACTTTTAAGTTTCATCTACCTTTTTACCATTTTATCTATCTCTTTCTTAAGTCTCTGGACAATCAACAAAACAATATATTAAACCTTGATTTTTAGCATTTGCCAATTTCTGAGGTATTGAGTGCCTATACTGAACAGTTAACAATCAACTTTCATATACCCCCTCCTTTCTTCTTGCTAATTCCATAACTTCTATAGGTTACCTTGATCTCATCCCCTTCCATCTTCTTTGGCACATTGTCCCCTCAGTCATCATTCCTAGGTTTCAGTATTTATCTAATAATTCCTTCTTGACTATCTTCAAACATATTCATCTCCTACAGCCTAGCTAAAGGCAGCTAGGTGGTACAGTGAATAGAACACAGACTTTAGAGACAAGAGAAGAGGAGTTCGAATCCTGCTTCAGATGTTTGACACTTCTGTGTGACCTTGGGCAAGTCACTTAACTCTGATTGCCTCACATTCAGGGCCATCTCCAGTTGTCCTGATTCATAGCTGACCGCTGGACCCAGGTGGCTCCAGAGGAGAAAGCATTCACCCTCCCCCACCCAAATCCAATTCACCTACATGTCATGGCATCACTTCCCTGATGGCATGGTCTTCTTTAAGAACGAAGGGCAAACATCATCAAAAAACTGTCCATGAATCCTGCCATCCCTGCCATCCCCTATCTGTCTGCCATTTCTCAGTCAAACTCCCAGAACAACAAGAACAAAAAATGACTAACTCATTACCTCTGCTTCCTTTCCTTTTACCAACTCCTTTATCCTTTGCAGTCTGGCTTCGAACCTCTTCACTCAATGGAAACCGGTCTCTTCAAAGTTATCAATAATTTCAACTGACAAATTTCCTGTCCTTGGTTGTTCCACTTCTTGTCCTTCTCAACCTCTTTGGATGTTTCCTCTTTTCTTTGTTTTTATGAGACTACTCTGGTCCAGAAGCTAGAGATGCTCTAATGCTTACTAGCTGAATGAGACTAGGCAAGTCACTGAACATCTCTCAGTTTCCTTAACTGTAAGATGGGAAAATAATTATACTTGCTCCCAAGACTGTTATGATAAAGAAAACCCTTTGCAAAGCTTAAAGCACTATTATTATATTACTCTTTCCTGGTTCTTTTATCACTTGTCGGAACATTTTTGATTTATCCTCTATATCATATCCCCTAACTATGGGTGTCCCAAAGTTCTGTCCTAGGCCCCCTGGATTCTTTTCTCTCCAATGGAGTCAAACTGAAGTAGAAACCAATCCTTTTGGCCAGACATTTACTTAGAAAATCTCTGACAAATATTATCTATGTTGTAATGTGCTTTTATTTATGTTGTCAAACATTTCCCAAATTACATTCTAATCTTATTTGGTCCTCTGGAGTTTTGCTAACCATACAACTCCAGGGGACTGAAAATATGACAACTCGGTATGTTTTGTCTTGGTGATCTCATTCACTCCCATGGGTATAATTATCATCTGTAGGCAGATGACTCACAGATCTGTATACCCCAACCCCAGTCTCTCCCGAGCTTCAGATCTAATCAACGACAGCATGTTGTTCATTTCAAATAAAATGTTTTGTAGACAACTGAAACTCAACATGTCCAAAACAGAACTCATTATCTTTTGTCCAACCCCACCCCTGTGAAATTTCCCTCTACCCAACTTCCCAGTTACCATCCTTCTAGGTTCCCAGGGTCATAGCCTCTTTGGAATCCTTGAATATCCATTTTCCCTCATCCCATAAAGTTGATCAATTGTTAAATCTTGCCACTTCTACTACTACTACTACTACTGCTACTACTACTACTACTACTACTACTACTACTACTACTACTACTACATCTCTCACAATTGATTTCTTCTTTACTCATACAAGTAATGCCTTAGTTGATATGGTGGTTGGTTTTCTGAACTTCTCTTGGAATTCATTTTCACCTGATTTCCAATGGCAGGAGGAGAAATAACATCCTCATGGCAAAGAGGAAAGTTCTAGACTTGAATGCGGAGATGTGGCTTCTCATTTCTGCTTTGCTACTTCATGATAGGACATGACTTTGATAAGTCAGTGTCTCCCTCTGTGCCACAGTTTCTTTATCCATAAAAGGAAAGGGTTGGATCCTAGGATCTTTATTTGAATTCTGGTTTTCTATTGGCTATGTGACCCCAAGTAATTCCACTTCTCAATCTCAGTTTTCATTTGTAATATAGCAATAATTATACTTACACTACTTATCTCATAGGGTTGTCATAAGGAAAAGGATTTAGAAAGCTTAAAGTATTATACAAATTGGAGGACCTTATACATGGGAGAACTTTTAAGAAGCAGAGAGAATGGGAAGGATAAGAGCTATTATCAGGATGGTAGGGTAGCCAGAACAATGCTTGTACATCTAAATTACCCTTCTAGTTAAACAATTCAACATTCTGAGTTCTTTTTTTTTAGTTTTTTTTTTTTGCAAGACAATGGGGTTAAGTGGCTTGCCCAAGGCCACACAGTTAGGTAATTATTAAGTGTCTGAGGCTGGATTTGAACTCAGGTACTCCTGACTCCAGGGCTGGTGCTCTATCCACTGCACCACTTAGCCGCCCCCAACATTCTGAGTTTTATAGAAATATCAAATGCCAAAATCAAATAGAAACAGAGACCATTAAAGTATGTATAAGGATTCTTCAATCTGGTTTGGTCTGTCCTCAGGAATTTCTGGGCCTCATGAGCCCCTTGGGCCTTATGTTTGACATTTTTATTCTATAATCTATGATTCATAATTTTTTTTGTTTTTTTTGCAAGAGTATTAAGTGACTTGCCCAAGGTCACACAGGTAATTATTAAGTGTCTGAGACCAAATCTGAACTCAGGTTCTCCTGACTCCAGGACCTGTACTCTATCCACTTTGCCACCTAGCCACCCCTATGCTTCTTAATTTATATATTTCATTCTCTTTTCTTAGTTTTGTCCTCTTGTCTAATTGATAGAGGGAGATATGGAAGAATCTTACCCAAAGTTGGGAAGAAGATGACCAGGCTTATCCACACCAATTGCAACATTCTCCTATTGAGTGAAACAGGATTTGACCAAGCGTTGACGTTGGTAGAATACCAGGGAAGTGGATGATAGAGTCCGTCCAGGTAAAATCTGACTGGGGAGCTTGTCTTTTATCTGCCTTCTATTATTATTTTTAGATCTGGGAAGATCTCCTGAGTAAACTGAAAGACTCCACCCATAAGAATTTAAATCTCCTCCTCTTATGGTGATAGATGTTGACATATAGTTGTGATAACCAAAGACTTTTGAAAAGAAGCCACAGATGAAGTTGAACAGTCTTTTAATCATTATTGAGAAAACACTGCTTAATGGAGTATTTTTTTTTGTCTGAAAGTCATCTCCCCTTATTCCATTCCCTCAATATTCCAGTAATAACAGTTGAGACAATATGGGATTTTATGGTTTACATACATCACATCACCTGATCCTTCCAGCAACTCCATAAAACAATTACCAAGGGCATTATTCTAACCACTCTACAGAAGAGGAAATGAAGACTCAATTTGAGTAATTTGTCCATGGTCACACTCCTAATATCAGAGAAGGGATTAAACCCAGATTTCCATGGATTATAGATTTGTTTGTTTTTTTTTCTCACCATGTAGTCCCCAATCAGATTCTTAAGGTTGGAAGGGATCTTGCAAGGTCATCTAGGTTGGAAAGCCATCCATCCAAAATAAGAGCAGAATTTCTCTTGTTTTTAGTTAGACTTTCAAAGAAGGAAGACTGCAAGATCTCTTCTTGGTTTTCAGTTTGCTCTCTTAGTAAATCTTTCCTTAAGAATTCACCTAAGTATTTCATATTTGGGTATAACCCTACTTTCCTCTTGTCCTCAATAATAATAGCTCAAATTTATAAAATTTTATATGCAGATATATATCATGTTATTCAATCCTTATAATAACCCCATCAGATTGGTAACAATAATAATGGTAGCTAGTATGCAGATGATATTTAAGATTTACAAAGAACTTTACAAATATTATTGCATTTTATTCTCACAACAACCCAGAGAGGTAGGTATTATCTCCATTTTATAGATAAATAAACTGAGGCTGAGGAAGGTTAAGTGACTTATCAAGTTGTCTTACAACTAAGTGTATCTGAGGCAGAATTTGAACTCAAATTTTGCTAGTTCTGGATCTAACTGCTTCAAGATGGATAGATCCTGTTAGTGTCTCCATGTCACAAAAGATGAAACAAGTTCAGGGAGTTTGATTTGCCAAGAATTACAATAAGACTCTAGTCTTATTGACTTCAAGTCCAGTGCTCTTTCTCATCAGCCAACACATATTTATTAAGCATTATTGGTGTGCCAAATCTGCTCTATCACATGGTCTCAACAGAAATGGAAAACAAAGGGGACAGCTAGGTGGTGCAATGGATTAAAAAAAACCCAGCCCTGAAGTCAGGAGGACCTGAGTTCAAATCCGACCTGTGTGACCTAGGGCAAGTCACTTAACCCTAATGCCCCACAAACTCAAACAACAACAACAAAAATAAAAAGAATGTCCACTTCTTTCTTTGCCATAACCCTTCTTGGATAGAAGATGATGAGCTCAGCCTTCTGTTCTCCATCAGAAGTAATCCTGACCCTGTAGACAGGTTTAGAAGAAGATATTTTCCACTATATTTGGGAGTTTGTTAGCCAAGAGTTTATCATGTGTCTCTGGCCAGCCATGTCACCTCCACTCAGTTCTAAAATTCTATAAAACAAGTCAAAGATGCAAAGCCTTGAGATTACATAGGTAAGTGAACTGAGACCCAGAGAGGTTGAATATCTTGCATTGGTAAGTAGCAGGGCCACCTTTAGAACCAAAGTCTTTTGGGTGCCAAATTTCAGGTTCTTGTGGGGAGGGAAAGGAACATACAGGGAAATGGATCTCATATTTCACTCAATTTCCATCCTTGAGGTGGAGCCAAGATAGCAGAGTAAAAGCAGTGACTTTCCTGAGCTCTTGCCCAAATCCCTTCAAATCCCTTTAAATGACTCTAAACAAATTCTTGAGAGGCAGAACCCACACAAAGACAGAATAAGAAATATTCTCTACTGATGCAGACCACAGTCAGAGAGTTAGATCTGAAAGGGATCTTTAGAAGTCTTCAAGTCTAATTCCTTCAATTTATAGAAGAGGAACCTGAAGAATAGAGAAGTGAGGGTCTTGCTTAGGGGTTACATAGCCTGGAAGTATCAGAATCTCAATTTGAACTCAGGTCTTCCAGACTACAATGTAAGGCCAGTCTAGTCCCCTATCTTTTAGTCATCTCAGAATCTGCCCTGTAGATTCATAGAAGTTAATAAACTTGACTAGGGTCACTTACCCAGCATGTATCAGAATTTGAACCCAGGTCTTCTTGCCACAATACTCATTACCTTTCTTTTATTATTTCATGATTTACATTAAGAAGAGCACTGCAGGGGTGGCTAAGTGGCCTAGTGGATAAAGCACCAGCCCTGGAGTCAGTAGTACCTAGGTTCAAATCTGGTCTCAGACACTTCATAATTACTTAGCTGTGTGGCCTTGGGCAAGTCACTTAACCCCGTTTGCCCTACAAAAAAAACTAAAAAAAAAGAAGAGCACTGCATTTGCTTTTGATTTTGTAAGGGAAAAAGATGAAATCTATTTCTTTAATCCCTCAATCAATCAGGCTGGGGCTAAATTGGACTAAAAATAGAAACTAATGGAAGCATTTAAATATAAAAACAAATAGGTAGGACCAACTAGGTGGTACTGTGGATAGAGCATCAGCTCTGGGGTCAAGAGGACCTCAGTTCAAATCTAACCTTAGTCACTTACTAGTTGTGTGACCCCTGGGCAAGCCACTTAATCTCATTGCCTCAAAAAAACCCCAAACCAACACAAAAAAAACCCCACCACCAACAAAATACAATAACTTTATGAGGGAAGTACTAAGTAGGGAAGGAAAAAATAGGTTTTTGCAGGTTAAGGTTGGGCCCAATTGCATTCAGGGGTTATTTGCCTCTTCTAAAGAGAATACTGAGTTTAAAGTTGGAGGAGCAGTGATGATAGAATTGCACACATCTGTAATCCTTGCTATCAGGGGAGTCTAAGGCAGGTGGATTGCAGTCGTTCAGAAGTTCTGGGAGCAGAAGGGCTAAAAGTGGGCAAATAGGATATGGTTCTGGGGCTAGAAAGTTGTTAGGTCGCATAAGACAGTTTGCCTTAGTTCTGTTAGGTCTGTTTTCCAGGTAAACAGAGTAGGTAAAACTGAGCAGCTTTGGTCTTAAGCTCATGAATGGCTCCTACACATTTAATCTGGGAAAGATATTAGGGAGACCCACACACTCTCTCTCCTTCCCCCTCTTCCTCTCCCTCCGCCCTCCCTCTCTCTCTCCCTCTCTCCCTCTCCCTGTCCTTGTCCCTGTCCCCGTCCCTCATCCCTCTTCCTCTCCTTTTCCCTCTCCCTCTCTGTATCTGTCTCTCTCTCTCTCTCTCTCTCTCGCTCTCTCTCTCGCTCTCTCTCTCTCTCTCTCTGTCTCTCCCTCTCCCTGTCCCAGTCCCTCTCCTTCTCCTTCCTTCTCCTTCTTTTCCTTCTTCTCCTTCTTCTCCCCCTTCTCCCTCTCCCTCTCTTTTCCCCCTCTCCTTCTCTTGTCCTTTCTTTCTCTCCCTGTTCCTCTCTCTCTCTCTCTCTCTCTCTCTATCTATGTGTATATATATATATATGCATATATATATATATATATATATATATATATATGAAATAGATTTGAGTTCCACTTCATCTCTGTGATTTAACTTTCCAGGCCTTGGTTTCCTCATCTGCAAAATGAGAGTTGTTTCTATACTAGATGACATCTAAGATACCTTGGAATGCAAAATCCTAACTCTAAAGGAATCTGTTTTGAAAAGAAAAAGACTTTCTTTCACTAGAGTCCTTTTATAAAACCCCATCATGGCCCAGAGGTGATAGTGGGTTCTTGAAAATGATATCCATGAGTCATGAGTTTTGGGAGGTCCTGTCCAACTGCAGAAGTATGGAGTATGGCTAGAAACTGGCCATGTGTCTATTGGGATTCAATCTAGTTAAGTGGAGAGCTCCATCACTAAATGTAGCGGAGTATGGTCTAATTTGAGAATATAGAAACTCTGGCAGATCATCTACTAAATTGGAGATGGATTGCAGTCTGCAAGAGTGTTAAGAATATCCCCACCAACAAAGTATAATGTAATAAGAATCTTCTACTTGGGACTGAATTCTGGCTCTTAGAGTTAAGTTGACCCTAGTTCTAGTACTTCTTCAGCTAGAAATTTGCCAATAGGCAAGTCATTTTTCACTCTCTGAACCTCAGTTTCTTCCTCTCTCAAATGAGAGGGGTGGGGACCCCAGGCTTGCAACTTGAAGATTGGACTGTTTTGTATTTTTGAACAAAACATCTTGTCCCATAATATTCACTTCATACCCCATAGACTGACATGCAAGACCCTCCAAAATCTGGCCAAAGCCTGTGTTTGACCTCAATTCAACATATTGACTCTCTGTCCTGCCCCATTGTCTTCTCACCTGTCTATATCCCAACATACAGAGCTGGAGAAAACATCTCCTACCAGTTTAAAATTGTAATCTAGAAACTTCCTTCTCATCTATTTAAATCACTTAACCTATGCACACAGCTGGAAATCAGTAAAGAGTTATTGAATGCAGGGCTGAGTTATTACCAAATCTGATGGGGAAACTAAAAGTTCTGGTTTCCTGACTTCTCACTACATGACCCAGTTAGTTTCTAGAGAGAAGGAGAGGGAAAGGTGGCTTGTGACTATGATTTCTTGGTTATAATATTTCATGATGTTGCTATTTAAAATGTATCGACACCCATACTTTCAGTCAGGACGCCAAGGAGTACTGTAGATTAGTGCTTCATATTATCAGAGATTGTAGCGATTGTGGCAAGAATTCACTATTCAACAAAAACTGATGTGTCCAACAGAAACTAGGTATAGAACAACATCTCATACCATATACCAAGAGAAGTTGGAAACGGGTAAGAGATTTAAACGTAAAGGTTGATTATCATAACCAAATTGGGGAACCAGGAAGAAATTACCTATTAGACCAAAGATAAGGGAAAAGTTTACGACCAAATATGAAAAAGAGGATCACAGGAGATTAAAATGGACAATTTTAGCTGCATAAAATTGGAAAGTGTTTACATAAATTAAACCAATGCAACTAAAATGAGAAGAAACGGAAAACTTTGCAGCATATTTTTTCCTTTTCTTTTTTTGACAAGTTTCATTTCCCAGTTAGATAGGGAACTGATTCAAATGTATAGGAATAAGAATCATCCCCAATTGATAAATGGTCAGAGAGTATGAACAAGTAGTTTTCAGAGGAAGTTATCAATAGTTACATGAAAAATGCTCTAAATCACTAATAAGAACTCTGAAGTTCTACCTTACCTACCTTCAGATTAGTAAACTTGACAAAAAAGGGAAATGACAAATAGAGGAAGAATTATGAGAAAAACAGGTCCATAAATGCACTATTGGTGGAGCTATGAGATGGTTCAGCTATTCAGTTAAAGCAATTTGGAACAATGACTGAAAAGCTATTATTATAATTAATTATGTTCTTTGACCCAGTGATATTGCTACCAGCTCTATACTTCAAAGGGATCAAAGAAGGAAGTTATGTACAAAATACAAGCAAAAAATAATTTTCATAGCTCTTTTATGATGGCAAATATTTGAAAACTTATAGGGTGCCCATTATTTGAAGAACGGCTCAACAACTTATGATATGTAAAGGTTAGGGAATGCTATTGTTCAGTAAGAAATGATGAAGGGGATAGTTTCAGAGACACCTTGGAAGACTTGTACAAACTGAGCAGAATCAGAATGATTTATACAAAAACAATATTGTAAAGTCAAACAACTTTGAAAGAATTAGGAACTCAGATCAACACAATGACCAACCACAATTCCAGAGGATGATGAAACATACTATCCATCTAGGTGATGGACTCAGAGTACAAACTGAGTCATAGGTGCATGTGTAGATAAGGTAGAAAGATTGGCATGGCCACTGCAAGAATTTGTTTTGCTTGTTTGTATGTTTGTTTTCCTTGCTTTCTCAATGGGAGGAAGAGAGTAAGGAGATAATTCAGATCTGAAAATAAAAACAAATTTGAATTTTAAAAAGAGTGCCAGTGAGTGTGAATAAGAGTCTGCTCTCTTTCTTTAGAGGCTAGGCTCCTAGAGGAACAAACTCATATATGTTGGTTCAGAGTTAGGAGTTCCTTTAGAGGAAAACAGTGAGAGTACAGCTGCTCTGATGAATGGTTATTTTTGAAGATCAAATGGAATTATATTTATAAAAGAATTTGTAAAGGCCAGGCCTGTTGTGTGACCCTGGCTAAGTCACTTAACCTTGTTTCCCTCAGTTTCCTCATCTGTAAAATGAGTTGGAGAAGGAATAGTATTTTTGCCAAGAAAAATCCTAAATGGGATCACAAAGACTAAGCAACAACAGCTCTGTTTATCTTGAGAAAGTCACTTCATCTCACTCAATTCAGTTTTTTTCATTGGTACAAGGACAGTGTTAGTCTTAATGAAATGATAAATCTCAAAAGAGAGCCAAGATCTTTAGGAACAATTACTTGTCTCCCTCTGAGGAATACCGTGAGAGTCAGAAGTCTAGAAAACACTATTCAGAACATACCCTGGGAGGCAAATTCTGTTATCAATTCCCATTTTACAAATGACAAAACTGAGGCTGAGAGAGGTTAACCAACTTGCCTGGGGTTACACAGGATTCAAACCCACATCTCCCTGATTCTAAATCTGGCTCTCCATTTTATTATACAACATGTCTGGGAATGAGCTTAAGTTATTATTTATACCTCCGTAAATACTGTTGCTTTCCTTTCAAGCTGCTTACCATAAGTGCTCCTGAAGGAGTGGATTTTTTTTTTAGGTTTTTGCAAGGCAATAGGGTTAAGTGACTTGCCCAAGGCCACACAGCTAGGAAATTAAGTGTCTGAGGTCGAATTTGAACTCAGGTCCTCCTGACTCCAGGGCCAGTGCTCTATCCACTATGCCACCTAGCTGCCCCTTATTGAATTGTAACACTGCTAGGGTTCAATGCTAATCCAAGTGATATCACCCTATGTTTTCTTTCCTCTGCCCTTACATTTTATCAGTCAAATTAAAAGGAAATAAGAGGGCAAACTATGTTAGTGCAATATGTAAGGCTATCCTTTCTTGCTTTTTTTCCTTCTCTACTTTTTCCTTCTCTACTATTCAGGAAAGTAACTTGGAATTCTACCTCAAAATCACTAATCTATGCATATCCTTTGACCTAGTGATTCTCACAAACCCCAAAAAAGCTTAAAGTCATAGGGAAAGGGCATATATGCAAAAAATTATTTATAGAAGCTATTTTTTTGTGATAGCAAAGAATTAGAAATGAGGGAGGTACCTATTAATTGGAGAATGAATGAGTAAATTATGGTATTGTGTCTGACTCTGTTCAGTTGTGTCTGACTGTGACCCTATTTAGGGTTTTCTTGGTTAAGATAACTGGAGTTATTTGTCATTTCCTTCTCCAGTAGATTAAAGAAAACAGGGTAAAGTGACTTGCTTTCATATATATATATATATATATGTATGTATGTATGTATATAGTAAAAAGAGTTATATAACTATTGAATGTCTGAGGCTGAATTTGAATTAAGGTCTTCTCCCTCCAGACCTAACACTCTAGTTACTGTGTTATATGGCTACTTCTGTACATGAACATGATTTAGTATTATTGCAAAAAGAGATGAGGGGCAGCTAAGTGGCACAGAGCAGGAGGACATGAGTTCAAATCTGGCCTTGGACACTTAATGATTGCCTAGCTGTGTGACCTTGGGTAAGTCATTTAACCCCATTGCCTTAAATAAATAAAATTTAAAAAAAAGAAAAAGGAGGTCATAAAAGGGATATATATATATATATATATATATATATATATACATACATGCACACACATATATATTAGGAGAAAGCTAGGTAGACATATGAACTGATGCAGAATGAAGTGAAAACTAGAACAATGACTATAATAATATGGAAAACAATGTTAAAAAAACTCCGATTAACATAAATGATCAATGTGTGATCAGTGCATTCTGATCATGACCATAAAGTCATATTTCCTAACTCCCAGTCAGAGAGATGATGCTCTAGAGATGCAGAATGAGGCATAACATTTGCAGATATAGTGATTGTAAGAATTTGTTTTCCTTGATTATTCAGTTTTATTAAATTTTCAGGTCTGAATTTTTTTATTTCCTCTTCTTCCCATTAAGAAGGCTAGTAAAACAAAACCTGTTACAGCCAGGTATTGTAATTGTTAAAGGGGAGGGTTTTTATTTGGGGAAGGGTTTTTACAATAGTAAAAGAGGGATATGATAGTGATTTAAAAAAACACCAATAAAAGGATCAATGAATCAGATACACAGAAATGAGCAAAAAAAATTGAGAAGGGAACAAAGTAAAACAAGTCAGTGCTGGTACTATCTGTTAAATTTAATATATACGCTTAAAAAATAAGCTGCATGTAAAAGAGATTAATGATTTCATACACAAATCTCTTTCTCTGATTCTGTGGTTGTGCTGGTTGCTGCCCCTACCCCATAACCCTTAGAATCTTCCCTTCAGGATGCAGTCCAAGTACACCTCGAATATAAAACCTGATTCTCTCACTTTTTCTTGTTTTTCTTCCCTAATTATTATGTATTTCTTTCTTATTCTGTATATACAGTACTTGGTACAGAGTATTTAATAAAAACATTTCATCCATTTATTAATTCACATCAATCTTTATATGTACATGTTGTCTCCCCCAAAGCATGTGAACTTCTTCAGTCTTTTTTCATTTTCTCAGTGTTTAGTATTTTTGTTGTGTTCAATAATTTTAGTCAAGTCCAATTCTTTGTGACCCCATTTGAAGTTTTCTTGGCAAAGACACTGGAGTAGGTTTGCCATTTTCTTCTCCAACTCATTTCACAAATGAGGAAACTGAGGCAAACAAGGATAAATGACTTGTCCAGGGTCACCCAGCTAGCAATTTTTCTGAGGTTAGATTTGAACTCAGGTTATCCTAACTCTAGGCCCAGAGCTCTAACTACTTGTGCTACCTCATTACCCTTCCGATTAGCATGATGTCTGACAAATAATAGGCACTGGATCATCAAGTCTGACTTTTCATGACTGTTCCTGCCAGAACATGTCCACAGACAAAGTCTATGGACAGACATATAGACGGTGCTTAATAAATGTTTATTGATTGATTGATCAAATGCCTTAAGGTGATTCCAGTTCTGACTAGATGCAGCAGGTGTATGTCTATGGGGAAATACTTAGGACTGGGTAAGAGGTGGTGATTATTACAGATTAAAGCTGGGTCATTGACTAGCTTGCAGACTGAGAAGGAACAACGAGAATGTCATTGAGCATGATTTAAACCAGTTTACTACCAGAAGGGGAAAAAACAAAGTATACTTCAATTTATATTAGATGGTCCATAGGGTCCTTTCTGGCTCTGACAATCTGATTCTATATCACACTGACCTTCTCTATGGATAAATTTTTTCATCAGTAAAACAATGACAGTATTACCTGTTCTCCTGCCTCACAGGGTAGTTGTGAGGGAAGTGCTTTGTAAATCTTAAGCTATGATAGAAATGTGAACCAGTGTTATTAAGTTTATACCAATGTGTTTATACCAATGAGGCACGAATATTTTGCAAAAGAATATAGAATACAACTTTATCATTTGCATCACAGAACTTACTGTTCCTATTCAGATGATTTGTAAACAATGTATATACTGATCTGACAATTGTTCAGGGGTGGCATCCAGTTTCCCTTTAAAGTTCAACCAGTTCACAAAGCTTAAAACATTAACTTCGTTTGTAAGCTAACAGAAATAATCAAGACTCTTAACTGATTCTATAAAAGTATTAATACTCCAAAGTGGTCATCAGTCCTTATCTTAGACATCTATCAAGTCTTGATGATTTACATTTTTCTAGGTAGGGATGTACAGGGTTTGATTGCCCACATTGGTGTTCCCTTCCATGGTTCATCTGTGTTCTTCTTCCTAAAGCTATCAACTTTCAACTGCTAAGAGCAGCTTGCCATTGCTATCCTCTAGTGCTCTCCTCCCTGAAGCTCTCCTATGTTACCAGTCTAACTTTTAGGAACTACTGCTATGTCACCAAAGGAGTTGAGGGTACTCCCTATTTTGAATCCAGGTATTAATCAGGTTTGAACTGGACTCAAACCTGGGTAAACTTGCTCCTAATTAGAGGGATTAGGCTCCCTTTCCCCATACTTTTGTGGTCATTAGGTTCCCCCACCCTGGTGCCATTGGGATGATTTATTTATAGCTTAGATCATAGCTTACAAGTCTAGGGGATCCTCAAAAAAGGAGGAGTTTGGTGGTGCAGTGATAGAGCATTGGGCCTGGAGTCAGGAAGACCTGAGTTCAAATTCAGCCTCAGACACTTAGTAGCTGGGTGAACCTGGGTAAGTCTCATAAAACTGTTTGTCTCAGTTTCTTCATCTGTAAAATGAGCTAGAGAAGGACCTGACAAGTGCATTCGCCAAGAAAATCTACAAAAGGAGGTCACAAAGAATTGGTGATAACTGAAAAACTCCTAAACAACAATAAAAAGAGAAATCAAAAAGATTCAATTCAAAATATGAATCCAGTGGAAGACTGATAATTTATTCCTATTCCCAAAAGAACTGTTAAACATAAATGAAAGCCCACATTAACTAGACAACTTACAGATAGAATTTAGTCACTTATAACTATTGTTACAATCTTCTGGGAGGCTGATACCCAGAATTTATCAGAACATAAAGGAATTGGTAGGATTGTTGATGACACATTTTATATTTCAACTCAATTCTGTATCTACACTCTAAATCTAAACCTTCTCTGAACAATATGCTCAGCTGCTCCAATAGTTAATTGTTCCTGCATTTGCTGCAATCAAACCTTTCAGCATTTGTCACAACTATTCCCTTAGCTGTCACAACTTTCCAATGGACCTAGGACCTTCATATATGTCAACACATTCACCTTTATAGCTATATTCAGTCACCTACTCAGGAAAACACAAAGTAGAATAGGCAGCCAGGACCTCAGGTGCAAACTCATCTAATTGAGGCCATGCTTAACCAAGGGGAACAGGGGCAAGGTGGAGGGATGAGTACTGTTTATCTCTGATCAGACTCTAAAAGAATATATATACAAGTATACTACTTGCTACCCTGAAGGATCACAAAGGAGTTCTGTTCTCTCTCTCTCTCTCTCTGTCTGTCTGTCTCACACACACACACACACACACACACACACACACATACACACACACACAGAATGTGGGACTGGGTGGGCAGAGGACCAAGGTTTGTCTTGTCATACTAAGAACAGTTCTTTCGCTATTGGGCTACCACATGGCTGAAATTAACTGGGAAGTCTGTCATCCCTAAGGGCCCAAGCATTGAGTCTTCATGTCCTTGCTTGGAGGTCCTGGAAGCTTCTAGGATCTGTCTGGGTACATTCTCTTTGGAATGGCCCCTAATGCCAAGTCATTCTCTTTGACATAACTTGACTTTTACAATTCAGTCATTTCCTCCAGCATCCAGACAATGCACATGGTGCTTTCTGAGAGGAACAGAATCCAAAGCAGAGAATCCCATTCAGAAAGTAATTAAATTGGGAATCATAACTACTAAATCTTGACATAGATGTCCTGTTTACTTATACAACCAACTGGTCAAATAAGAAGTTACCCACTCAAATGCTAAGATTTCTGGTTGTATTTTTAGTTAGTCAAAGAAATCAAAAGTAGATTCCCTAAGGTTCTAGTAATCTATACTTCTTCATATCAGTCTCCTATCATTGCTACAATACTTTTGAAACATGCTCCATTCAGAATTTAAAGAGTTCTCATAATAGGTGGGGAATTTCCTTTAAAAAAATAGCTTTCCATATAGTTGTGGAAAAAGAGGTATATAAATTCCCTGTTAGTGAAGCTATGAACTGATCTAGCCATTCTGCAAAGCAAGTTCCTTCTTTCTTCCTTTGCTTTTTCATTCTTTCTATTTTTTTTGATATGGTTAATATGGGGATTGTTTTTCTTGACTATACACTTTTATAATTTTTTTTTGCCTTCTCAGTGAGTGGGGAGAGAGAGGTCAGAATTTAAAATAAAATAAAATTGAATTTTAAAACATCAAGAAAAGTAAAGATACATCCTTCTTTCAAGAAGTTCACACACAGTTCAATGGGGGAGATGACAAACAAACTATATTCAAATCATCCATATCCAGGATAAATTGAAAAGAATCAATAGAAGGAAGATACTAGTATTAAGGGAGATTGATAAAGGTTTCCTTAAGAAGATAAGATTTGAAGGAAGTCTGGGAAGTCGGGAGGAGGAGATGTGGATTGAGACCACTACAGGCCCTAGACACTCAAGGGCCACATATCTAATAAATGTTTAAGATGAGATTTGAACTCAGGATGCCACCCACTCACCACAAAACAGTTCTTACCCTCAGGGAATTTCTATGTTAATGGGGGAGAACAACACATATACAGGTGAGTAAACAAACGCAAGAAATATACATAATAAATGCAAAGTAATTTTTCTGAGTATGGGGTAATTTGTTGTTATTGAATTGTTTCCCCCTCTCTGTGGCCCCATTTTGGGATTTTCTTGGCAAAGCTACTGGAATGGGGGCAGCTAGGTGGTGTAGTGGATAGAGTACCAGCCTTGGAATCAGGAGGACCTGAGTTCAAATCTGCCTCAGATGCTTAATAATAATAACCTAGTTGTGTTGGGCAAGTCACTTAATCCCATTGCCTTGCCAAAATCCACCCCAAAAAAGATACTGGAATGGTTTGCCATTTCCTTCTCCAGCTCCTTTTACAAATGTAGAATTGAGGCAAACAGAATCACACACAGTTAGTAGATGTCTGAGTCAGGGTTTGAACTCATGAAGATGAGTCTTCCTGGTTCAAGGTCTGGTACTCCATGCACTGTGCCACCAAACGGTCCAAATGAGCAGTTGATGGCTGTCCTTCATTTTTGAAGAAGACCAACATGACATTACTATGTCAGTGTCATACAGTGTTTCTGACTGTGGCTGGCCAGACCTATATGGCTAGAAATGCTCTGCTATGGTTGGCCACAGCTGAACACCTGGGGTGGATTCTCTAAACTTCCCTCTCCAATTCTGCTTTGCTCATAGAGCAAAGTAACTTTTTTTAATGTGGGTTGACCAATGCTGAGTGGTCCTGTGCCAATGTCTCCCATGTCATACAATCAATTCCAAAGTTCTTAAGGGAGACCTTGAGAGTGACCTGTATTACTTTTTTTGACTGCCCTCTGGGCCCTTGCCCTGGGTGAGTTCTCCATAAAATGGTCTTTTTAGCAAGCATACATTTAGCATTCGAACAACATGGCCAACCCATCAGAATTGTGTTCTCTTTAGTAGAATTTGGATGCTTGGCAGTTTAGCTCAAGAAAAGACCTCAGTGTCTGGTATCTTCTCCTGCCAGGTGATCTTCAGAATCTTCCCAAGACAACTGAAATGGAAGTGATTCAGTTTCCTGGCATGGCACTGGTAGACTGTCCAGGTTTCACAGGCATATAGCAATGAGGTCAGCACAAAACCTCTGTAGACCTTCATTTTGGTAGTCTAATACCTCTTCTCTCCCACACTTTCCTTTGGAATCTGCCAAACATTGAGCTAACTCTGGCAATGTGGGTCAACCTCATTATCAGTGTATATATCTCTGGAATGTATACTGCTAAGGTAAATGAACTTATCCACAGTATTCTAACTTCTCCAATAGTTCCACATATGGATGATGTGGTGCTGACTGATGGAGCACATGTGTTTTCTTGGTGTTAATTGTTAGGCCAAAATTAACACAAGTAGCATGCTTTGTTCAAGGAAGACTAGTATCTCTGATGTGAGGGCTGCCGAACCCTTTTCAGGACTGCTTTTCACCATGGGTGTCAACTTAATTCACCTTATTCTCACCTGTGGCTCCAAGAAGCTGTAGAATGCACAGAGGCCATATCTTGGTAAACTCTTTTGGTAGATGGGTTAAACCAGGCTGAGGATAATTGAGGGGTCTAAAACTTATCTGTGAGTTAGGGAGAGCCTACTCCAAGCATGTGATGGGATGGGCGGATGAGAACGATTTGTTCCAATGGTCATGAAAACAGCTGAGGCAGGCTCTGTAGAGTGCTTAGAGATTGGTTAGACCCATATGTGGGGTAAGCATTATGGTAATAACTAAATATTATTAAAGGAGGTGGGGAGTAAGCAGAGCCTCAAAGAGAGTGAGATGTTCTGGGAAGCGGCAGAAGAAGCTAGCTGTGAGAGAATTTCTGGCACAGGAGTAGTCATACGAGGGCACAAAGGAAGCAAATAGGATGTTGTATTCAGGGAATAGCATGTGGACCAGTTGTCTGGAGGCTCAAGTAATAGCATGAGGACTGGTAATATGTATCCAGTCTGCAAAGACCCTGGTTACTGGTATATGTGTAGACACTAGATTGCTCATTGATGAGAGCTGTCACTGAACCATGAGCATGCCACTTGATTGTCTTCTAAGAACAGCATTATCCCCCAGCTCCCCAGCAAGCCTCTATTGATAGAGCACCAGCTCTGGAGCCAAGGAGAACCTGAGTTCAAATCTGGACTCAGACACTTAATTCTTACTTAGGCAGGTGACCTTGGGCAAGTCACTTAACCACATTGCCTTGCAAAAATTATTTTAAAAAACCCAATAGCGGGGTGGCTAGGTGGCGCAGTGGATAAAGCACCAGCCCTGGAGTCAGGAGTACCTGGGTTCAAATCCAGTCTCAAACACTTAATAATTACCTAGCTGTGTGGCCTTGGGCAAGCCACTTAACCCCATTTGCCTTGCAAAATAAAAAAAACCTAAAAAAACCCCCAATAGCTCTATTAACAGTTATGTCTGGGGAGGCTGGTATATACTGCTGTTTAATAAAAAACAGCAATCCAACAACTTATATCCTCCAGTATTTTCCTAATGCCTGTATCCTGTAAGTTCCACAAAGTAGCTAGGATGCTCACAATATTGAAAGACAGTGAGGTACTGAGAATTTTGCAATTGGAAGACCTTCTCTCCCTAAAGTCACTTAACATCCTCAGGGTCCTGGTTTGCTTATCTGTAAAATGAAGAAAGAGGCTGAACCAGATGACTACTGAGGTCCCTGCAGCTCTGAATCTTGGAGAATATGATTCTTTATCAACACTTTAGTTAATACATACTTTCCAAACTAACAGTCTTCAATGAAGGTCAAGTTCCATCATTGCTAATAACTGAATAATCACAGTGGCTATTCAGCCAAGTATTCAAATGTACAATGGACAATCATGATTTCACAAGGTCATGTTGAGAACAAATAACAGGACCTTTGACATGCAACAGTATAGTAATTATTTCAGCTGATTTGTTTGACCTTTTGAAGTTTCCAGTAGGAAATTTTACTGTCAAATTATACTAGATAGAAAGTAAAAAGAAAAAAAAAACTTTAAGGGATGCTTGCAATAGGCAAGTAACTCTAGATGGGCCCAGTACTCAAAATAGCCTCACTCAAAAATCCCCCCTTCCTAAAAATACATTCTGGCTAAGCTCCCACTACTGAAGCATTTCCTCTCTGGGGTACCCACAAGACTTTGAGATCTTTTGTTACTTTCCATATTCAGAGTGTAATTCTGAGTCAGCTTCTTTTCACATTCATAGCTCCAAGCCCCCACTCAGTGATATTTATCAGACCAAGACAGATGATATCAGAGCAAAAGACATTTAAATGTTCTTAGTATATTTGTGTCTTCTGGGAATTTTAGCCATATCCCCTAATTTACCATTTAAAAGACAATGGAAAGTGTGCAGTATTTAGAGGAGGCTACTTACTATCAGTATGATCTTGAGTAATCATTTGTAAAAAGGAAGGGCTGGTAATCTGTGATTCCCTAAATAATTTTATTTTCCAGCTTTTAATTTCTGCTCTGAAGAGTCATTCAGTCTCTCTGACAGAGTAGGAAAGAAAAACTTCAGTTTACTCATTGAAATGTATCATGAAAATTTGCCACAGACCTTGGGAGGCCTGAATTATTGGCAAGGGACTACTATAGGCTAGGGAGTGTTGGCTGATGTATACAAAGCTCTGGTTTCTCTCCTGCTCCTATATACCTCCTTTCTCTTTTTGGCTGCATCATAGTTCTTTAATCTCACCCCCTTAATATTCTTGTCCCGTTTGTTTTTATTTTTTTTTTGCAAGGCAGTGGGGGGGGGGGTTAAGTGACTTGCTCAAGATCACACAAGCTAGGTAATTATTAAATGTCTGAGGTCCGATTTGAACTCAGATCCTCTTGACTCCAGGGCTGGTGCCGTATCCACTGCATCCCCTAGCTGCCCTGTTCTTGTCCCTTTTAAAACTGCATGCACTAGAAAAATCAATCAAGTCAACAAACATTTATTAAGCAATCACTGTTTGCCAGGCCATCCCATCTGGGATACAAAGGAAGGCAAAAAATAATCCCCAACTTCTTTGAGTTCCCAGGCTAATGGGGAGACAATAGGCAAAAGAACAATGTACTATAAACAAGGATAAATAGGAAATAATCACCAGAGGGAAGGCATTAGAATTAGAAATGAAAGGCCTCTAGTCTAGAAGTTGAAATTTTATTGAGACCTGAAGAAAGCCAAAAATCAAGGGTAGGAGACTCTGCTAAGCAAAGCTGACATCTAGATTTCTGAAGGATCTAATTTTAAAGACAATATTGGGACCATGTTGGCATTGTCTCCTCCGTTTCATGTAGCTGTAAGCTTGCCAGAGAATGCAAGCTCTTTGAGATCAAGGATGGTTTGGTTGTTTGTCTCTTTATCTTCGATGACCAATGCAATGCTTTGCACAAAGCTAACCCCTAAAAAGTGGAGAAGCAAATTGACTTAAATGAGACACGGTTCTGCCCTTATGATGCTCACTGTCTGGTGAGCTGATCAGATAGAAATACAGATAATTATAAAACAAAATATTAAGTGATAAACCTATCACAAGCTTGTAAAGACAAACAGTTCTACAGAGAGAAGGAAATAATTAAAATCCAGGGTTGTGAAATCAGGAAACACATTTTGGAGGAAGTGCCTTTAGTCTTAACAGATGAAGAAAGAAAGGGGGTCATTTCAGGAGTTAGGGACAGCATGTGAAAAAGTGGAAAGGTACAGGTTGAAGGGGCATAGGTTGCCTAGTTTATTCAAAATATAGGTTGTACACAGGAGGGTTGATAGGAGATAAGGCTGGAGAAATAAGCTGGTGCTAGACTGGGAAGGTTATTGAATGTCAGGCAAAGGATCCAATGAGGCTTTAGAGCAGAGGAGTGAAAGTACCAGATTTATGTTTAACAAAGATCAATCTAGCTGATGGTTCAAGGATACAAAACAAAGGCAACAAAGATGGGTTCGGAGGTTATTGCAACTGAAACCCAGAGCCTCCCAGCCCGCCATGCTGTATAGATCAACCAACACTCCTTAGCCTATAGTAGTCCCTTGTCAATAATTCAGTGCTCCCAAGGTCTGTGGCAAGTTTTTATGATACATTTCTTTTTTTTCTTTTTTTTTTTGCTTTTAGGCAATGGAGTTAAGTGACTTGCCCAAGGTCACACAGCTAGACAATTATTAAGTATTTTTGGCTGGTTTTGAACTCAGGTCCTCCTGACTCCAGGGCCAGTGCTCTATCCACCGTGCCACCTAGCTACCCCATGATACATTTCAATGATGTTTTTCTTTCCCGTTGTGTCTGAGAGACTGAATGGCTCATCAGATCAGAAATTAAAAGCTGGAAGATAATTTAGGGATCATAGCTGGTAGTGATGGAATATATTAGCATAATTTAAATGAGGAGGAGGAGGAGGAGGAGGGAGAAGAGAGTGTGTTTACAAGAAATGTGGAGGAATTGGGGCTGCTGGGTGGTACAGTGGATAGAGCATTGACCCTGGAGTCAGGAGTACCTGAGTTCAAATCCAGCCTCAGACACTTAATAATTACCTAGCTGTGTGGCCTTGGGCAAGCCATTTAGCCCCATTGCCTTGCAAAAAAAAAAAAACCCTAAAAAGAAAAAAGAAATGTGGAGGCAGAACCAACAGGATTAGACATAGACAACTTTTTCATGAAATTTAATATGAAAAGGAGAAAGATGGAATGACTGATAGACAGGCTAGATGGGCTAGAAGCAGTGTAAGCTGGTAAATGTTTAACAACCGGTTCTCCAAAATGCATGAGTTTCTAGTTTAATATGCATCAGTATTTTCTCCATCACATTTTTAAGACTAGACAACTCAGAAAAATAAGAAATTGAGCCCTGATTTGTAATATTTACTGATTTCCAATGTGTAAATGCACTATAACTATTGACTTTTGGGAGCTGACTCCAGCATACCCCTGGTTAGAAGAATTCCAGGAAAATTTTTTAGGTTGAGAAGACCTGAGCATGTTGGTAGACAGATGATAGGAAGGAACTAGTAAAGAGAGAGAGAATGAAAAAGCATATATATGTTCTTAACATCATGGCTTGGGTTGGGCTGCCTTGGGAAGTGGTCCACATTGCTAAAACCATAGGAATTATATTTCTTTTCAGTGTGAGAAGATACAAAATTATTATGAAATTAGAATAGGAAGGAAAAATTTTCTATTACAGTGGCAATTTGAAAAAAAAAACCTCAGAAGACAATGGTAGCAGGAATAGCAAGCAGTATATGAACTCAAAAGACCTGTGGAACTTGGAGACTTTTTTGCTGTCTTGTTAATAGAATTCAGCAGGGAATGATTGAATTATGGCTATTCAGTAGAAACTTCGGGAATAATGGTGAATTTATTTCATTTTCTGTTTCTCCTGTTTTAATTGCTGTATACAATGGATGAAATGTTTCTATGTTGTTCTTAATTTTGTTGTTGTTCAGTCCTTATGCAAGCCTTTGTGACCCTATTTTGGGGTTTTCTTGGCAAAGATCCTAGGGTAGTTTGTCATTTCCTTCTCCAATTTTATTTTATAGATAAGGAAACTGAGGCAAACAGAGGCCCCATAGCAAGTAAATCTCTGAGACTGGATTTGAACTCAGGTCTTCCTGACTCCAGGCCAAGAGCTATAACCCACTGTGCCACCTCTCTGCCACTTGGAAAATAAAGTTATTTTAATTAAAATGTTATTTTAAACTGTAACGTATTGTTGAATATGTGTGATTATGCATTATTTTATTTAATTTGAAATGTTTTATTAATATATCAATAACAAATCATATTATATTAATGATATTAATATGGTAATATTACATGACAAATAGCACCAATACAGTAATATTATAATGATAATATTAAGTGAATAAACTAATATAAATTAACATCCATTTACATTTAAAATATGATAAATGGCACTATATAATCCACATAAGCAAAACTTCTTTGGGAGTCTCAGTAATTTTTAGAAAAAAAAAAGAAATCCTGATACCAAAAAAATTTGAGAACATTGAGCTAATCTCATCATTTCCAAAGAGACAAATCATTTATCACCTTGAACCATTGAGTTTTTCTTCAAGAAACCTCAGGAGAAGGTTGATCCCTGAGCCAGCCTCTAGTGAGTGGAGATAAACATGGTCAAGGAAAAGCAATTGTTCCTACTTTCCCTGAAGGGAATGAGTTGTGAGTGATCTGAGTTGGGCAACAACTAAAAAATTAGAGGTGATGATTGCTGGAGCTAGGTTAGGAAACCATGGGACCAAAAGTGTGGGTAATGGGAATTTCTCATTTTCTAGAACTACAGGGAAAGGGAAGACAATGGATGGCAAAACTGAAAAGATTTCGAGATGGAGGAAGGATTTCGAGAAAGATTACATCAGAAGACTCCTTTCTCTGTGGAATAAGAGGCTAGATTATTTGCTATAAGTGTGGGGTTTGGGGAAATTTGGGGAGAAGTTTGGATTGGATGGAAAGTGAACAAGATAAGGAGTGAACAAAATCAGAATAGGAGTGTCAAGAGTCCAGAAGAGTTTGTAAACTATACTTCATAAACCATAAATGTATATTTCTTTGAGTCTGGAAAAATCACTTAACTTCTCAGTTATTGGTTATCATAACACCTGTGAAGAAGGCAGGAAGATGCTATTATCCTTACTTTACATAGATCAATGAATTGACAAATCCAGTATCACACACACACACATATACAGTAAATTGAAGAGCTGGGATTTGGATCTAAATTTGACTCTAAATCCAATGTTCTTTTCTTGCATGTCCCCTTAATTGTTTTATTTTTTCTTTGTGAGGTCTCAATTTCATCCATTTCTACTAAGGATAGGCAAAGTCTGACTAGGGATAAAAGAAATCAAATGAAAAACTATCTTTGCCTTCAAGGAGTCTGTGTTTTCTTGGGGGTTTTCTTCCTTCTAAGACTATGGGCTCTGTGAGAGTAGAGAGGGATGTCTGAAGCAAATGTCACCTCTCTGATCCAAAGCTTAATTTCCTATTTTTCTCAATCACAACTGTTTGATTTGGAAGATTTCATTGCCCTCTAGTGGACAAATCAGATCCCAACCACAAGGTTGACCGTGAAGTTTGATCTGGGTATTGCTTACCAAGCTTTGCAGTTTAAGGACCCTATTGGGGGGTGGGGTGGGGTATGATCCATGTGCACTCAAAAAACTGTCATTTTGGCTTCAACAAATTGCTCAGTTTGAATATTGGCTTTGTGTCTGTGGTTTTATGTGACTGATATTTCATTTGTGCCCAAATGAAAATGCTCTTTTTTTTTTTTTTTTCTGAACTTACTTTTGGTCCTTCCTGGATATTTACTCTCTGGGTTTTTATGGGTTATTTAGTCACAGGTTTTGTGAGGGGTCAGATTTGCTTTCTCATTGATCAATTACAAATCCACTTTGTTGAACTCATAGAAACTTTTAGACTGTTTTGTGTTTTCTCTGTCAACAAATATTCTCTATCTCATGAATGATTTGGGAAATTTTTGTTGCTAAAAGGGATACTTGAAAAAGGTTATGAATCCTTGATCTAGGATCAGAGACCATAGGGCTGAAGGAAAATTCTTTTATTCAATCCCTTCACATTCCAGAGGAGAAAATTGAAGACATGGTTTCTTCTAGAAAGAAAAAAATAGTTTGCCCAAGATCACACAAAATCTAAGTGTAAGAAGTAAGACTAGAAATCAGGTCTTCTGACTCTAAATAGCATGATCTTTCCATAACAACCATACCAATTCCCCTGTTGAAAAGTCTCATCTTCAGAGGCAGGTAGGTGGCATCATGGATATAGTGCTAGGCTTGGAGTCTAGAAAATGGGAGTTCAAATCCAGTCTCAGGCTAGCTGTGTGACCCTGGGAAAATTATTTGTCCTTTAACTGCCTCAGTTGCTCAATTTTAAAATGGGGATGATAGTGCCTATGTCACAGAGTTGTTGTGAGAATCAAATGAGATAATATTTGTAAAATGCTTAGTACAGTGCCTAGCAAACAGGTGCTATATAATTGCTTATTCCCTTCCTATATCTGGGACTTAAGACTGGGAGCATTTAATAGAAATGTGGCAATAGACTGAAAGAAGAAGATAGTGCCACATGCTTTTGAGTCAGAGAATTTAGGTTCAAATTCTGGCACTACTTCTTATTTCCCTGCCTTGTGTAACCTTGGACTAGTCATTTCCTCTCTAGAAGCCTCATTTTTTTCCTTCTGTAAGATGAGAAGCTCAGGATTAAATGATTTTGGAAGCCTTCTCCAGCTCTAAGTGCCATTAATCAATGACCTTTGGAAGAGGTATGTAAGTTTAGTTTCTACCCTCAGCCTTCTGGAAGCTCTAACCCAAATAGATATGTACATTCTGGCAAGGGGTCAAGAAGTTAATGCAAAAGGTTGTTGATCAGGGACAAGGGTTCCTGTCAGGTAGAGGCTGTAGGGTAATCATTGAGGATGGCTAATTGTAGGGAGATAAACTGGAGAAACCATAATAGTTTGCTGTGGTGGACAAAGGTTAATTGACCAGAAGTTGACTGTTGTTGTTCAATTGTGTCTGACTCTTCATGACTCCATCTGAAATTTTCTTGTCAGGGATACAGGAGTGGTTTGCTGTTTCCTTCTCCAATGCATTTGACAGGTGAGGAAACTGAGGCAAATAGGGTTAAGTGATTTGTCCAGGGTCACATAGTTAATAAGTGTCTGAGGTCAGATTTGAACTCAGGAAGGCTCATCTTCCTGACTCCAAGCCTGGTACTCTATCCACTATGCTACGTAGCTGCCCTAGACCTTGACTCCTCCTTACAAATTGGGAATAGCTACTTCTCCCAAACCATGTATCTGCTTTCCCACTGGGAAAGCTCAGGGCAAAACATTTCATTTGGTCCCTCCCTCCTCTTCACTATGGAAGTTGCCTGCCCTTGTCTTCCCCCCACCCCCAACAAAAGTCATCTGGTAAACCATGAGCTCATGGTTTTAGTGAACTTGAGATCCAGGTGGATTCCTTCCCCTGCTATTTTAAAGAGTTTATTAATTCAGGTTATTAATAAGAATCATCACTAAAAGCACAGATAGCTATCTCCACCAGGTTTAAAATCTATGTATTCAAGCAAACTACTGGCGACCCCTCAATTTGTACTTATTATACATAATGAAAAGTCTGAGTAATTAAAGTAATTCAGAAGTAATCAAAGTAATTAAGATGCAATAAGTAATAAAATAATTAAGATGATCTTATCTTTATTTTGAGAAAGCTGTCTACAAAGCACCATTAAAAACAGCAAGGGAATAGCTTAAAAAAACAGAGCATTTATTATTTAAGTATCTATTCTTTCAGATGGGAAGGGAGGAGAAATAGAAAGAGGAAAAAGAGAAAGAAAAAAATCCTTAAACATTTTCATAGCTCTCTTCCATCCTTAAAGGATCACGTCCAACAAGTTCCCCAAACAGCAAATAAAGAAGTATCCTAGGTAAGAAGGGGAAATTATTCAAAGACTACCTTGAAAAGAGCAGTGAACTGAGAGTCAGAAAACTTGGGCTCAAAACTAGTTGAGTCGGAGTGGCTAGGTGGCGTAATGGATAGAACACCAGCCCTGGAGTCAGGAGGACCTAAGTTCAAATCCGGCCTCAGACACTTAATAATTACCTAGCTGTGTGGCCTTGGGCAAGCCACTTAACCCCATTTGCCTGGCAAAAACCTAAAAAAGAAAAAAGAGAGGGAGAGAAAAAACTAATTGAGTAACTTTGGGTAAGTACATAACCATTCTGGTCTCTAATCAGTCAGTCATTAAACATTTATTTTTGTTTTTTCAGTTGTGTCAGACTCTTTGTGACTCCATTCACAAATTGGAGTATTTGACATTTCCTTCTCCCATTTATTTTACAGATGAGGTTACTGAGGAAATAGGGCTAAGTGACATGCCCAAGGTCACACAGCTAGTCAGTATCTGAGGCCAAATTTGGACTCAGAAAGATGAATCTTCCTGATTTCAGACTTGGTGTTCTATCCACTGTGCCACTTAGCTGACTCTACATTTAATAAGCATCTATTAGGTCTCATCTTACATGTTGGAGATACAAAGAAAGGCAAAAGAGAATCCCTGCCCTCAAGGAGCTTGAGATCTAATGGAAAAGACAATAAGCAAACAAATAGGGATAATCTATATGCAATATAAATTAGAGATCATCCAAAGAGGGAAGAAAATAAAATTAAGAGGGATTGGGAAAAGCCTCCAGTAGAAGGTTTAGCTGGTGCTTAAAAGAAGTCCTGATACAGAGATGAGGAGGAAGAAAACTCCAACCATGGGGGAAATAGTCATTTCCTCCATTTCATCATCTGTAAAATGATGGGAGCCTCTTCCAGATCAAAATTCTAAGGTCTTATGATATGGAACTTGAGCATCTGGTATTCTATCTGTATATTGTATATGACTGTTGTCGTCCCCCCCCCCCCCCCCCCGCCGCCCTTTGTTTATATCCCAGGACTTAGCACAGAGCCTGGTACAGAGTAGTCACTTGATAAATGCTTATAGATTGATTGATACTCCTCAATGGGTGCAGCTCTCCACACACTAATAAGGGTCAAAACATGAACAGTTTTATTGACAGGTTTATAGGATCATAGATTTAGAGTTGGAAGATAATTCAGAAACCATCTATTCCAAATGTCTTATTTTACATCTGGGGAAACATGAGTCCCAAAGACTTTAAATGACTTGCCCAAACTCACTCTAGTAGAAAGGGACAGAGTCAAAATCTGCAATCAAGTCGTATGACCCCAAGTTCAGTGCTCTAAGTTCATTGTTTTGTTTCCCTACTGTTAATCGAAAATGCCCATAGAAAATGTCACTACTATACTGAGCATGACTTTTGATTTCATTAGGATTGGTAAGGGGAAGAGGGAGCTTTTTCCATTTTTCATTATGAGAGAGAGATAGGCAGACAGACAGACACAGACTCAGAGGGAGGGAGGGAGGGAGGGAGAGAGAGAGAGAGAGAGAGAGAGAGAGAGAGAGAGAGAGAGAGAGAGAGAGAGAGAGAGGACTAGAGAGGAGAAAAAGTGGACAGAGGAGGGAAGGAGAGAATGAGAATGACCTTCAAGGGAAATGAGCCTGATAGGGAGAGAGTTTTAATTCTCTGCTCAGGTAAAGAACTATTTTGGCTCCACCTCTTGCAAGTCAGGTCTCCAGAGCTGGGTTAGCTACATCTCCTCCTTAGGGTTTCCAATAATTCACAACTTCCTATCCAATATGTTCTTCCATTATCAATGAATAATGAAGTTAATCTCTTTTTGGTATCAATTAATCAGTGAATATCAATTAGTTTTTACAAAGGGATATTTACTAAGAAGATATAGCAAGAGCTCCTCTTAATAAATCAGGGATCAAGGATAATCCTGAGAGACCTGTTATGGAAAATGCCATCTGTATCCAGAGAAAAAACTTTGGAGGCTGAATGCAGAGCAAAGGACATTATGTTCATGTTTTTTTCTTTCTTTCCCTTTGTTTTTCTCCCTTAGTTCTAATTCTTCATTCACAACATGACTAATATGGAAATATGTTAAACACAACTGTACATGCACAACCTATATCAGATTGCTTATTGTCATTGGGAGGGGAAAAGAAAAGGTAGAGAAATAGAAGAATGTGGAACTTGTTGAAAACTATCCTTGCAGATAACTGGAAAAATAAATAAAAGAGAAAAGAAAGCTATAGCAAGACCCAAAGTGCAGACAGCGCATACTAATAGACTCTGCTAAGGCTTGAGTTTCTATGCTTCTTGCTGTTTTTCTAATATTTTGAAGTCTATAAGATCATAGCTTGGTCTGTTCTGTCCTTGATACTCAAGTAATCTAAGATCAGAAAAGAAGAAACACATCAGATACAGAAACAAGAGCCCCATTTATTCACAAATGCCTCTACAATGTCTTGGTTGGGAAGTTTAAAAGCAACCGCATAACTCTCTTTCCATCTAGAGGCTTATAATATTTCTCATTCCTTCTTCTCAAAAGCTGCTAGGGAAGAGAGAGGGGAAATTTTCATCTGCCTGAGCACTTTTTATATACTATCATTTCCAGTTCAATAGCCAATTAAAAAACTTTTCATTCTGCAAATTAAAACAAGCCTGAAGCTCTAACTGTCACCTATCAGATTGGCTAATATGATAAAAAGGGAAACAGATAAATTTTTTTTTTTAGGTTTTTGCAAGGCAATGGGGTTAAGTGACTTGCCCAAGTCCACACAGTTGGGTCATTATTAAGTGTCTGAGGCTGGATTTGAACTCAGGTCCTCCTGACTCCAGGGCCAGTGCTCTATTCACTGCACCACCTTGCCACCCCGAAAAAAGATAAATGTTGACAAGGATGTGGGAAAAATGGGACACTAAAGCATTATTGGTGGAATTGTGAACTGATTTGACCATTTGGGAGAACAATTTAGAACTGTGCCCAAAGTGCAACCAAACGAAAGTGTAACTTTTTTTGATCCAATAATACCTCTAATGAGGTCTAAAAACCCAAAGAAATCATTAAAATGAGAAAATGACCTATGTGTACAAAAATATTTGTAGTAGCTGTTTTTCTGGTGGCAAAATAATTAGAAATTGAGGGAATGCTCATCAATTGGGGAATGACTGAACAAGCTGTGGTATGTAATGGAACATAATAGATACTATTATGCATTGAGAAATTATGAGCAGGTAGAGTTCAGAAAACCTAGAAAAACTTGTCTGAACTGATACAAAATGAAATGAGCAGAATCAGGAAAACATTGTGCACAATGTCAGAACACTGTATGATGATCAACTATGAATGCTTAGCTCCTTTCAGTAATACAATAATGCTAGGTAAGTACCAAGGATTCATGATAGAAAATGCCAACCACATTCAGAGAAAGAACTGATAGATTCTCTTTTTTAAAGAAAGATTTTATTTATTTTGAGTTTTACAATTTCCCCCCCATTCTTGCTTCCCCCCCGCCCCCGCCACAGAAGGCACTCTGTTAGTGTTTACATTGGTTCCATGGTATACATTGATCTCAGTTGAATGTGATGACAGAGAAATAATATCCTTAAGGAAGAAAACTAAAGTATTAGTAAAATTACCTAATAATATAATGCTTCTTTTTTCTAATTTGACAGTCTTTGGTCTTTGTTCAAAGTCCATAATTCTTTCTCTGAATACAGCTGGTATTCTCCATTGCAGATAGCTCAAAATTGTCCCTGGTTGTTGCACTGAAGGGATGAGCAAGTCCATCAGGGTTGATCATCGCCCCCATGTTGCTGTTAGGGTGTACAATGTTTTTCTGGTTCTGCTCATCTCACTCAGCATCAGTTGATGTAAATCTTTCCAGGCTTCCTTGAATTCCCACCCCTCCTGGTTTCTAATAGAACAATAGTAGAACTGATAGAGTCTTAATGTAGAATGAAGAATACTTTTTTTTCACTTTATTTTTTGTTTTTTTTCCCTTTTGATCTTTCTTTTTTTGCAATTGTGACTAATATGAAAATAGGTTTTACATATTTGCACATATATAACCTATATCAAATTGCCTAACCTTCTAGAAAGAGGGAAGGGAGAGGGAAGGGGATGGAGAAAAGTATGGAACTCAAAATTTTGTAAAAATAAACTCTAAAAATTGTCTTGTAGGTAATTAGGGAAAAAAATAAAATGCTATTTTTAAAAAAGCTTTTCATAGGGGCGGCTAGATGGCACAGTGGATAGAGCACCAACCCTGGAGTCAGGAGTACCTGAGTTCGAATCCGGCCTCAGACACTTAATAATTACCTAGCTATGTGGCCTTGGGCAAGCCACTTAACCCATTGCCTTGAAAAATCTAAAAAAGAAAAAGCTTTTCATTCTCATAAAGTAACTGTATAGGACACAGTTAGAGGACACCCCATCATGTTCTGAATTGGGGAAAAGGGCATCTCCAGCATGCATTTATGGAAGCAGTTTCACCAAATCTCTATGCAGGTTGCTATCAGGCAAATCATATTGAACTTGCTCTAGAAGTGGACCCTCAATGAAGGTCCCTAATTACATGCCTATTTTTCCTTTTAATTTTATTCTCTGTATAAATATAGTCCAAATGCAATTCACTTTCCCATGCATAGAAATCCTAGGATTGCATAGCAACAGATATGTGGGGAAAACTCTGAAGGCTATATACATGATGAGGATGATGTTTATCTTTCCTTTTTCAAATTTTATTTATTTAAGGCAATAGGGTTAAGTGACTTGCCCAAGGTCACACAGCTAGGTAATTATTACATGTCTGAGGCCGGATCTGAGCTCAGGTCCTTCTGACTCTAGGGTTGATGCTCTACCCACTGTACCACCTAGCTGCCCCTTGATGTTTATCTTTCATTCTCAAAGAAGTCATCAGGAAGGTGATGCCATGGCTAATACTTGACTTGGATTTGAGTGAAGGGGGTGTTATGCTAAGTTACCAGGCTCATGTTTTCCTCTGGAGCCACCTGGGTCCAGTGGCCAGATATGAATCAGGATGACTGGAGATGGCCCTGGATGCGAGGCAATCAGGATTTAGTAATTTACCTAAGGTCACATAACTAGCTAGTCAGTGTTGAGTGTCTGATACTGAGATTTGAACTCAGATCCTCCTGATTCCAGGGCTGATGCTTGATCCATTGGACCACCTAGCTGCCCTATATGCACGATACATGACTGGGATTGGTATGGGAAGAATTCAAGGAAGAGAATAGGAGGGAAGCAGAATTCCATCTTGAAGAAGAGGATCGTATCTGTTGAAGAAATTGTTTCCTCCCCAGCACTTGCACTTAGAGGGACTATTTTGAGAATGTTGATGAAATTATGGATTGTATTCAGCTGAGTGAGATAACCCTCTTACAGGTACAATTCCTCCTCTTCCCCTCCATTGTCATTCTCAGAAGAAAGTAAAGTTGAATTGACCCTCTCCAGTATCTTATGCAATAAGCTTGTATTCCCTTCAGTCAGATAAATCCTTGGCAATCATGCTTTTATTGTACTGATCATCTCCTGTCTTCAATGAGTGTTTTGTTTACTCCTACATCCCCCTCCAATCTTTTATCAAACCAACAAGTTAACAAATATTTCTTTTTTCTTTTTGCAAGGCAGTGGGGTTAAGTGACTTGCCCAAGGTCACATAGCTAGGCAATTATTAAGTGTCTGAGGTCAAATTTGAACTCAGGTCCTCTGATTCCAGGGCTGGTGCTCTATCCACTCTACCACCTCATTGCCCCTCAACAGATATTTCTTAAGCACTTACTGTGATTTAGGCACAGTATTAGGGACACAAAGAAAGATAAAAACAGCACTTGCTCTCAAGGATCATGTTGTCAGGGAGACAACATGAAAAGAACTACAGGCAAACTTGATTTGATTCTAGATCATTGCAATAAAGCAAGTCATATGAACTTTTTGGTTTCCCAGCACATGATGATGTTGAAGTATATTCTTTATCCTTTTTTTAATTTTGAAGATTTTATTTATTTTGAGTTTTATAATTTTTACCCTAATCTTCCTTCCCTCCCCCACCCCCCTGAGAAGGCATTCTGTTAGTCTTTACATTGTATCCATGGTATACATTGATCTAAGTTGAATGTGATGAGAGAGAAATCATATCCTTAAGGAAGAAATATAAAGTATAAGAGATAGCAAAATTACATAATAAAACAACAGGTTTTTTTTTTCTAAATTAAAGGTAATAGTTTTTGGTCTTTGTTTAAACTCCACAATTCAGATGGTATTTTCCATTGCAGACAACCCAAAATTGTCCCCGATTGTTGCACTAATGGAATGAGCAAGTGCATCAAGGTTGATCATCACCCCCATGTTGCTGTTAGGGTGTAAAGTGTTTTTCTGGTTCTTCTCATCTCACTCAGCATCAGTTCATGCAAATCCCTTCAGGCTTCCCTGAATTCCCATCCCTCCTGGTTTCTAACAGAACAATAGTGTTCCATGATGTACATATACCAGTTTGTTAAGCCATTTCCCAACTGAAGGACATTTACTTAATTTCCAATTCTTTGCTACCACAAACAGGGCTGCTATGAATGTTTTTGTACAATATTTTGATATTTTTACCCTTTTTCATAATCTCTTCAGTGTATAGACCCAGTAGTGGTATTGCTGGATCAAAGGGTATGTACATTTTTGTTGCCCTTTGGGTGTAATTCCAAATTGCTCTCCAGAAAGGTTGGAGGAGTTCACAGCTCCACCAACCATGTATTAGTGTCCCAGATTTCCCACAATCCTTCCAATATTGATCATTATCCTTTCTGGTCATATTGGCCAGTCTGAGAGGTTTGAGGTGGTACCTCAGAAATGCTTTGATTTGCATTTCTCTAATAAGTAATGATTTAGAGCAATTTTTGATATGACTATGGATTGCTTTGATTTCCTCATCTGTAAATTGCCTTTGCAAATCCTTTAACCATTTGTCAATTGGGGAATGGCTTTTTTTTGAAAATTTCACTCAGGTCTCTGTATATTTTAGAAATGAATCTTTTGTCAGAAATAGCTGCTTTATCTGAGATAAGGATTACAACCCCTGCTTTTTTTACTTCAGCTGAAGCAAAATATATTTTGCTCCAAACTTTTACTTTTATTCTATATGCATCTCTCTGCTTCAAATGAGTTTCTTGTAAGCAGCATATTGTAGGATTTTGGTTTTTAATGCACTCCGCTATTTGCTTATGTTTTAAGGGAGAGTTCATCCCATTCACATTCAAAGTTATAATTACTAACTCTTTATTGCCCTCCATGCTATCTTCCCTCTGTTTTATATTTCCCCCCTTTTCCCCCCTTTGTCTATATCCCCCAGTATTTTGTTTGTGAATGCAACCATCCTCAGTGTGTTTGCCCTCCTATATCAACCCCCTCCCCTTTCTTTCCCCTTTTCCCTTTTCTCCTTCCTCCTTCCCTTCTGTTAGTTCCCCCTTTTCTCCCCCTTCCTGTCCCCCTTTCCTTTTTCCCTTTCCCCCTCTTCCCCTTTCAATACTTGAAAGGTAAGATAAGTTTCTTAACTGTGTGTAAATTAACTTTAAGCCAAGTCTGATGAGAAGAAGATCCAGGTGGTTCTAACCTCTTCCTTTCTTCCCCTCTATTGTAATAGGTCTTTTGTACCTCTTAATGTAATGTGATTTACCCCCATTCAAGCTCCTCCATCCTGTCCCCCTTTTTAAGGAGGTATTGCTTTTAAATCATTCAATCTGAATCACAGAAAAATCATGAGTGTCCATCACTTCCAGATAAGTATATTTTCTCTAATAGAGTTACAATTTTCAAGAGTTATGAGAATCTTTCTCCCAAGTGGGGATATTGCCAGTTTCACTTTATTGGATAGCAGTTCTTTTTTTCTTTACCCCGCCTTTTTTTTACCTTTTCATATGTCTCTTGAACCTCCTGTTTGATGTCCAAATATTTTATTTAGCTCTGGTCTTTTCATTAGGAAATGTTGGAAGTCTCACAGTTTGTTAAATGTCCATCTTTCCCTGGGAAGAGAAGACTCAGCTTTGAGGGATAGTGGATTATTGACTACATTCCAAGCTCCCTTGCTCTTTGGAATATCTCATTCCAGGCCCTTTGATCCCTTAACATTGATGCATCCAGGTCCTGTGTAATCCTTACTTGTGGCTTCTTGGTATTTAAATTGTTTCTTTCTGGCTGCTTACAGGATTTTCTCTTTTATCTGATAGTTCTGGAATTTGGCCACAACATTTCTTGGTATTTCCATTTTAGAATCTCTTTCCAGAGGGGATAGATGTATTCTTTTAATAACTATTCTGCCCTCTTGTTCCATGATATCAAGGCAGTTTTCCATCACTAAATCCTGTAATATTAAGTCCAGGCTTTTTTTTCTCTCTTCAGTGTTTTCAGGAAGTCCTGCAATTCTCAGGTTGTTCCTTCTCAATTGGTTCTCAAGGTCAGTGGTTTTGCTGATGAGATATTTTACATTTTCTTCTATTTTTTTGATCTTTTAGTTTTGTTTACCAGAATCTTGTTGTCTCATTAAGTCATTAGTTTCCACAGATGCCATTCTTTTTTTTTTTTTAGAGAAGAATTTTCATCATTTACCTTTTGCAACTCCTTTTCCAATTGGCCAATTCTATTTTTGAAGGAGTTTTCCATTTGCCCTAGTGTAGTTTTGAGAGAAATACTTTCTTTTTGCATTTGCCCAATTGAGGATCTGAGGGAATTATTCTCATTTTGTATTTGTCCAATTGTATTTTCCAATGTTTTATTTTCTTGTTGTGAGATGTTAATTTTCTCTTGAGTTTCTTTTCCTAACTTTTCCAATTGATTTTTAAAGTCCTTCCTGATTTCTTCAAGGAAGTCTTTCTGGGCTGAAGACCAATTCATATTCGCCTCAGAAGTCCTAGATCTCTCTGGGTTAGAACCTGGTCCTTCTAAATATTTCTCCATGGATCCCCCTTTTATGCTGGTTTTTCTTCATTTTTCTAGGATCTTGCGTTGGGGTGGGGGTTGGCTCTCAGAGGTTTGCTTTTGAAGATCCTAGAGGCTTTGTTCACTTGGCTTAGTAATTCCAAGGGTGGGCCAGCAGGGGGTGCTGGTTGTTTTCTCTGGAGTGATTGAAGTCCTCTCCCAATCCTGGAGGGAGTGAGGAAAGAGGGAGGAGGGGCAGCAGGGTCTGAGTTGACCTTGAACAATGGGCTAGAAGTCAATCTCCCTTTCAGTGTGCTCCTTAGTCCACACCTGTACTTGAGGAGATTGGGGTGTGTGGGGGGAGCAGGGTGCCTACCATTTGTTTCTAGAAGAATGCTCCAAAAGTATGGAGCTCAGGTCCTGCACTGAGCTGGATGATTTCCAGGTGTGCAGACCTCCCCATCCCTGGCCAAAGACAACAGCTAAAGTTGGTTCTCTCACCAAAGTTTCTGAGGCTAATGCCTCTCACCAAAGTCTCGGCAGCTAACACTGGTCCTTTGGCTTCCCCCAGCTGCTGTCCCTGTGCTGACCCTCTGGTCTACTCTTTTTTTTTTTTAGGTTTTTTTTTTTTTTTGCAAGGCAAATGGGGCTAAGTGGCTTGTCCAAAGCCACATAGCTAGGTAATTATTAAGTGTCTGAGACCAGATTTGAACCCAGGTACTCCTGACTCCAAGGCTGATGCTTTATCCACTGCGCGACCTAGCCCCCCTTGGTCTACTCTTCTGATTCACCCATGTTCCCCCGAGACAGACCTTGTTGTTAGGTGTTCTTTACCTAGCTTCTTTTTCTGGGTTTTGTTGATAGAGTTTCTGTCAAGACGTTTCTTTCATGTTATTTTTGAGGGGACACAGGGAGCGCTTAATGCAGTGCCTGTCTTCTTTCCACTATCTTGGTCGGAAGTACTGTTCTTTATTCTTTTTTTTTTTTTTTTAGGTTTTTGTAAGGCGAATGGGGTTAAGTGGCTTGCCCAAGGCCACACAGCTAAGTAATTATTAAGTATCTGAGACTGGATTTGAACCCAGGTACTCCTGACTCCAGGGCTGGTGCTCTATCCACTACGCCACCTAGCTGCCCCTTTGTTCTTTGTTCTTGAAGAAGACAATGATGGCAGGGAGGTGATGCCATGACAAGCACCTGAATTGGATTTGAGTGGGGGTGCTGTGTTAAGTCACCAGCCTCACTTTCTCCTCCAGAGCATCTGGGTCCAGTGGTCAGATATGGATCAGGATGACTGGAGATGGCCCTGGATTCGAGGCAATCAGGATTAAATGTCTTGTCCAACTAGTAAGTATCTGAGGCCAGATTTAAAATCAGGTCCAAGAAAATTATACTTACCTTATACTGTAGTCCATTAAATGTGCAATAGTATTATATCTAAAAAAGTTTAAAATATTTCATTGCTAAAAAATTCTATCCATCATCTACGTCATCAGCAAGTCATGGAGGACCTTGCCTCAATATTGCTGACTGATCAGAGCAGTTGTTGCTGAATGATGGGGTGACTGCAACAATTTCTTAAAATAAGACAGCAATGAAGTTTATCCCATCCATGGACTCTTTCTTGCACTTGAACACTTGGAGATCATGATAGGGTTATTAATTGGTCTATGTTCAATATTGTTGTGTCTCAGGGAATAGGGAAGTCTGAGGAGAGGGAGAGAAAATGTTGGTAGAACAGTCAGAACCCACTTATTTATTGTTTGCCATTTTATATGGGCATGGTTAGTGGCTCCCCAAAACAATTCCTATAACAACCTTAAAGATCACTGATCACAAATCACCATAACAGATAGAATAATAATGAAAAAATTGAAATGTAAGAAATATAAAAATAGGAAAAATATTGGAAAATGTTGGGAAAATGGTACAGATAGACATTCTAGTTGCAGAATTGCCATGAAACTTCAAATTATAAAAAATGCAATATTTGCAAAGCACAATGATGTAGAGCACAACAAAATGAAGTATTCTAATCTCCAAAGCATATACTGGATGAACTGGATGAACTGGATGAACAGAGGAAAGGCATTGGCAAGTATTAAAAGGTTGAAGGAAGACTTCTGGTAGAGGTAGGATTTTCAAATAGGACTACAAGGAAGCCCAGAGGTGGAAATAAAGAAGAGAATGCCAGGCTTGGAGGGCTGTGGGTAAAAATGGATGGAGTTGGGAAATAGAGAACTTCATCCATGGTTTAGCAGGGTAACTGAATGTTCTAATTAACCTCCTTGCCTTGAAGCCTAAAAACTATTTTTAGCCTATTAGCTTGGATTTTGTGTACAATTGGAGAGTGCTGGAGCCAAGGAGGTAGACTTAGTCTAGAATGAACATAATAGATTCACTCATTGCTCAGATTCAAAATCAGATACTAAAGTTTTTGGAAGAACAGTGAGCCCTTCTTCTATAATGCCAGCACACATTACGTCTTAAGGAAGTCCAATATAATAAACAGTAGAAGGAAACAAAGATTTGCAGAAAGCATTATAGTCAAATCTGCAGTCACCCTCCATGCATAAATTCAACTTTATAAGCCCAAGCTTATAAGGAGTAAGAGAGAGACAAAACCAGGAGGGGAACAAGTTGGCCTGACCTCCCCTCCCATCCCTCTATCTGTGGCATGTGAGCTCTGTCCACAAGGGAGCCACTTAAGCTTCAAGGATACTGAGCTCCTTTTTAATATTATAGGCCAACTGTCCAACTCAACAGGCATGAGACCTAAGAGAAAGAATGGGTGGAAGTAAGATGCAAAATAATAACTTTCATCATCTAATACTTCATTTAATCCCCGAGTTCAAGACTCAGAACATCAAAGAGTCAGAATGCTTCTTTTGATTGAAAAAACCAAAATAGAGTCATTCACTGACTGAGAATGCTTCCCAAGAAATGGAAATGGGAACTCAATCTCAGACTGCCATCTGGTGGCTAGACCATATATTGCATTTAGTTCATTTAGACCCCACAAAACAAACCTGGCACATATTGATTTAATTATGGCTTGCTGATTATGCACTTGCTATGGACAAGTCGCTGAGCTAAGCACTTAGGACGTAAATATGAATTAAACACAATCTTTGACTATGAAGAGCTTATATTGTATTTAAGGCACTCTAGCACAGGCTAACATTCAATAGGCTAAAGTCTTATCTAGTTCTGAAATTCAATATTTTAAGGTTTCTTCATTCTAGAACATTTGATGATTTTATGATTTCATTTGGCCTAAAGTACTGGTCTCTCAGAGACAGGACTAGGCTGAGGTTGGAGTAGGACCAAAACTGTTACTAAGTGGTGAGCACTATGTCCTGCTCAAAAGAGAGGATGTCTCATTATAATATCATCAATCAAAAGGCAGATATTAAGTGCCCATGTATATATGATATTTCACTGAATGTTTAACATTTTAATTACCTTTATGTAATCCTTGTCCATTAGGCTAAGTTTAGAAAGGGTAACTGTAGAAATTTAGAGCTATAAGTTTTTAGGTTTTTAAAAAAATACTATTTTTTTTCAATTGGATGTAAAAACAATTTTAATATTCATTAAAAATTTTCATGGTTAAAGGACATGCAAAGGCAATTTACAGATGAGGAAATCAAGGTGATTCATAGTCATATGAAAAATTGCTCCAAATCATTACTTATTAAAGAAATGCAAATTAACGCATCTCTGAGGTACCACCTCACACCCCTCACACTGGCCAACATGACCAGAAAGGACAATCATCATTTGAAGGGATGTGGGAAATCTGGGACACTAATGCCTTGTTGGTGGAGCTGTGAACTCATTCAACCTTTCTGGAGAGCAATTTGGAATTATGCCCAAAGGGCAACAAAAATGTGCATACCCTTTGATCTAGCAATACCACTACTAGGTCTATACCCTGAAGAGATGATGAAAAAGGGTAAAAACAGCACTTGTACAACAATGTTTATAGGAGCCCTGTTTGTGGTGGCAAAGAATTAGAAATTAAGTGAATGTCTTTCAATTATGGAATGGCTTAACTCTGGTATATGTATGCCATGGAACACTACTGTTCTATTAGAAACTAGGAGGGATGGGAATTCAGGGAAGCCCCGGAAGGATTTGCATGAACTGATGCTGGGTAAGATGAGCAGAACCAGAAGAACATTGTACATCCTAACATGGGAATGATGAGCAACCTTAATGGTCTTGCTCATTCCATCAGTGCAACAATCAAGGACAATTTTGGGCTATCTGCGATGGAGACTGTCATTTGTATCCAGAGAAAGAATTGTTGAGGTTTGAACAAAGACCAAAGACCAAAGACCTTCAATTTAGGGAGGAAAACTGTTATCTTATTATGTGATTTTGCTATCTTAAGGATACTATTTCTTTCTTATCACATTCAACTTAGATCAATGTATACCATGGAAGCAATGTAAAGATTAACAGACTGCCTTCTGGAGGGAGGGAAGCAAGAATAGGAGAAAAATTATAAACTCAAAATAAATAAAATCTTTCTTAAAAAAATAATTTTATGTTCCAAATTTTCTTCCACACTCTCTTACCTCTCTCCTCTCTAAGCAATTTGATATAGTACATATATATATATATATATATGCAACTATGTAAAACAATTCCATATTAGCCATGTTTTGGAAGGAAAAAGAGTCCAAAAAAATAATAAAAAAGTAAAGAAAATGAAAATAGTATCTTTTGAACTGAATCCAGACTCCACTAGTTTTTTCCTCTGGATCTGGATAGCACTTCTCATGAGTCTAGTATGGTAAAGAAAATAAAAAAGTTTAATTTAGATTTGAAGCCAGCTAAGCTGGGTCATTTTAGTCAAATCTCTTTCTGTGCCTCAATTTTCCCATCAGCAAACTGAAGGGGGGTAGACTCTTTATGTGACTATAAATGCTCCACTAGTCATCAAATTTTTGCTTGAAGACCTTCAGGGAAGAGCAATCTAATACCCATAAGTGACCTGTTCTCTTTCTGAGGAAATAACTCTTAGGACATTTTTCTTACATCAAACTTAAATCCCCTTTTCTGTCAAGTTGACCTGTTATTTCTGTTCTTTACTCAGGAATCAGGAGTCATATTCCTCTTACCAAAATAGCTCTTCAAAAATGCAGTAATTATTAAAGATCATTTTCATTTCCCCCAAGAAGTTAACATTGAACCCCTGCTGTTTCCTACCTGTGTGGCATTGAGCTAATAAGTCATTTATCCCTCCTGGACCTCAGTTTTCATATCTATAAACTGAGGGTGTTAGTCTATATGACTTCTAATGTTCCTTCTATCTCTAAATTTACATCCTATAACTTTTTTTAGGCTTTTTTTTTTTTGCAAGGCAATGGGATTAAGTGGTTTGCTCAAGGCCACACAGCTAGGTAATTATTAAGTGTCTGAGGCCGGATTTGAAATCATGTACCCCTGACTCCAGGGCCGGTGCTCCATCCACTGCACCATCTAGCCGCTCCATCCTATATTTTATTTATTTTTCCAATTACATCTAAAAATAATTTTAATATATTTTTAAAGTTTTAGTTCCAAATTCTATCCTTTTTTATCTTCCCACCCCCTTCCTGAGACAATATGATATGGGTATAAATATGCAATAATATAAAAAATATTTCTTCATTAGCAATTTTGTGAAACTCAACAGTAGATCAGTGGAATAGACTAAGTACAAAAGAGATAGTAGGAAATGATTATGGAAATCTGCTGAATCCAAAGAATCCAGCTTTTGGAATGAAAACTCTTCACTAAAAACTGTTGGGAAAATTAGAAGTTAGTATGGCAGAAACTTGGACTAGATCAACATCTCACTCCCTATACCAAGATAAGATCAAAATAGGTACATACAGATCTAGACATAAAAGACAATATTATAAGCAAACTAGGATATCAAGGAATTGTTTACCTGTCAGACTTATGGAAAGGGAAGCAGTTTATGACCAAGGAAGAGATGAACATCATTAAAAACAAACTAGATAATTTTGATTACATTAAATTAAAAAGATTTGCACAAACAAAACCACTGTAACCAAGATAAAAAGAAATGTAGTAAATTGGGAAACAATTTTTACAACTAATATTTCTGACAAAGGACTTATTTCTAAAATATATGGAGAACTGAGTCAAATTTATAAAAAAAACCAAGCCATTCCCCAATTGACAAATGGTCAAAGGATATGCAGCAGCAACTTACAGATGAGGAAATCAAAGTGATCCATAGTCATATGAAATATTGATCTAAATCTTTATTGATTAGAGAAATGCAAATTAAAGCATCTCTGAAGTACCACTTCACACCTCTCAGACTGGCCAATATGACTAGAAAGGACAATAATCAATGTTGAGAGGGATATGGGAAATCTGGGACACTAATGCATTGTTCGTGGAGCTGTGAACTCATCCAACCTTTCTGTAGAGAAATTTAGAATTATGCCCAAAGGGCAATAAAAATGTGCATACCCTTTGACCCAGAAATACCACTACTAGTTCTATATCCTGAAGAGATCATGAAAAAGGGTAAAAACATCACATGTACAAAAATATTCATAGCAGCCCTGTGTATGGTGGCAAGGAATTGGAAATTGGGTGAATGTCCATCAAAGGGGGAATGGCTGAACAAATTGTGGTATATGTACATTATGGAACACTGTTGTTCTATTAGAAAACCAGGAGGGATGGGAATTCAGAAAAGTCTGGAAGGATTTGCATGAACTAATGCTGAGCAAGACTATCAGAACCAGAAGAACATTGTACACCATAACAGCAACATGGGGTGATGGTCAAACTTGATGGACTTGCTCATTTCATCAGTGCAACAATCAGGGACAATTTTAGGGTATTTGCGATGGAGATTGCTATCTTTATCTAAAGAAAGAATTGTGGAGTTTAAACAAAGACCAGACTATTCTTTAATCTGAAAAAAAACCCCGTTATCTTATTATGTAATTTTGCTGTCTCTTATATTTTATTTTTTCCTTAAGGATATGATTTCTCTCTCAACGGATTCAATTTTGACCAATGTAGAGTATGGAAACAATGTAAAGACTATCAGGCTGCCTTCTCTGGGGGGTGGGGGGAGGGAAGTGAGATTACAAGAAAAATTGTAAAATTCAAAAATAAAAAATAAATTTAAAAAAGATAAAAAGAAACAAAACTCAAACAAAAAAATGAAATAAAGAAAAAGAAAGAAGGAAATAAAGTGAAAAATAATATGTTTTGGTCTGTTTTCAGATTCTATCAGTTCTCTCTCTGGAGATGAATAACTTTTTTCATCATGAGTCCTCCAGGGTTGTCTTGGATTGCTGAATGCTAAGAGATAAGTCAATTATAGTTAATCATCCCACAATATTGCTGTTACTGTATACAGTGTTCTCCTGGTTCAACTCATTTTACTTTGCATTAGTTTACATAAGTCTTTCCAGGTTTTTCTGAAATCTGCGTGCTAATCATTTTTTATTGCAATAATAGTATTTCATTAAATCATATATCATAACTTGTTCAATCATCCCTCACCACAAAAAGAGCTACTACAATTATTTTTATACATGTATGCCCCATTTTCCTTTTCCCTGTACCCCCTTGGGATACATATCTAGTAGTGGTATTGCTAGATCAAAGGATATGCACAGTTTGATTGCCCTCTTTGAGCATAACTCCAAATTGCCCTTAAGAAAGGTTCAGATTAGTTCACAACTGGACCAACTCTGCATTAGTGTCCCAATTTTCCCTCTTCCCCCTCCAACATCTATTATTTTCCTTTTCTGTCATATTAACCAATCTGATAGGTTTGAGATGGTACCTCAAAGTTGTTTAAATTTGTATTTTTCTAATATCGTTTTAGAGCATTTTTTTCAAATGACTCTACCTTTTCATATCCTTTGACTATTTGTCAATTGAGGAATGAGTTCTATTCTTATAAATTTGATTCAATTCTCTTTATATTTGATAGATGAGGCCTTCATCAAAGATACTTGTAAATTCCCTCCCTCCATTTTCTGCTTTCCTCCTAATGTTTGTTGCCTTGGTCTTGTTTGTGTAAAAAACTTTTAATATAATTGAAATTATCCATTTTCCATTTTGTAATTCTCTCTCTTTCTTGTTTGATCCTTTATCCTACCTTTCTCCATAAATCTGACAGGTAAATTATTCTGTGCTTTCTTAATTTGCTTATGGTATCACCCCCTTTGTCTAAATCATGTGCCTATTTTGACCTTAATTTGGTTTATGGCGTGAATGTTGGTCCTAGTTTCTGCCATACTGTTTTCCAGTTTTCCCAAGAGTTTTTATTGGTGAAATACTGAGTTTTGCCCCCCCCAAAATTAGATCTTTGGATTTATCAAACACTAAATTACTATGCTCATTTATTAAAATGTATTATAGACCTAATCAATTCCACTAATCTAACACCCTTTTTCTTAGCCAGTAGCAGATTGTTTTGATTTTTTAAATTCAGTTTTAGTTCTGATATGTCAATGCCACCTTCTATCCCATTTAAAAAATTAATTCCTTTTATATTCTTAGAGAATTTTGTCAGTATTTTTTGTAGTTCTACAAATTTTTTTTTTTTGGTGACAGTGAAGTATATTAATTTAGGTAGAATTGGCATTTTTATTATGTCTTACCCATGAACAATTAATATTTTCCAATTATTTAGATCTGACATAATTTGTGTGAAAAGTATTTTTTAATTATATTCCAATAGTTCCTGAATTTGTCTTGTTAGGCAGACTCCCAAGTATTTTATTTTGCTTATAATTATTTTAGTGGCATTTCCCTTTCTATTTCTTACTTCTGATCTTGGTTGGTAATATATAGAAATGCTGATGATTTATGTGGGTTTGCTTTATATTCTGCAATTTTGCTCAAGTCGTTGATTATTTCAATTAGTTTTTTTATTTATTTCTCTAGAATTCTCTAGGTACACCATCCTGTCTTTTTGCAAAGAATGATAGTTTTGCTTCTTCATTGCATATTTTAATTCCTTCAATTACTTTTTCATCTCTTATTGATAAAACTAGCATTTCTAGTGTAGTGTTGAATAATAAGGGTGATAATGGACATTCTTGCTACTTATTCCCATTACAGGTAACATTATTGATGGTTTTAGATAGATACTACTTATCATTTTAGGAAAGTTCCCTTTATCCTTATACTATTTAGTGTTTTTATTAGTGATGGATGCTGACAAAAGATTTTTCTGCATCTACTGAGGTAGTCATATGATTTCTGTTGGTTTTGTTATTAATATGGTCAATTATGTTATTTTCCCTAATTTTGAACCAGCTTTGCATTCTTGATATAAATCCCACTTGGTCACAGTGTATGATTATACTTGTGATTTATTGCTATAATTTCCTTTCTTGTATTTTATTTAAAATTTTTATTTCGATATTTCAGTATTTGTAAGGGAAATTGGTCTATAGTTGTTTTCTTCCTATTTTAGGGATCAGCACCAGATTTGTGTCATAAAAGGAATTTAGTAGGACTCCTTAATCTGGATTTTCCTTTAAATATTTGGTAGAATTCATTTATGAATTCATCTGGCCCTGGGGATTTTTTTTTTTTAGGCTTGTTCAATTTCTTTTTCTAAGATGGGTAATTTAAGTATTCTATTTCCTCTTCTGTTAATCTGGGTAATTTAATTTTTAATAATTTAAAAATTTTTAGATTTATTGACAAATAATTGAGAAACATATTTATCTCATAACTCTTAATATTCCTTCTAGTTTTAAATCTACAGTCCCTTATAACTCTAAATCCATACTTGTTCTTTTAATTATTTTTATTTTTCCTGTTATAAGCTTTTTTAAAAATTAAATTTATTGATTTTATCCCTCTCTTATTAAGTAAAATTTAAAAACAAAAGAAACTCTCAAAATATCTAAATCTTGCTTTGATCTTATGACCTGGGTTAGAGTTTGGTACCATGGGGATATCTTTGGTAAGCCACTTCAACTGCTTCTAACAAACACAGGGCAAGGGCTTATAAGGGGGTCAGAAGAAGTGATACTGAGACACCCTCCTGAAGGTCTCTCTTAAGAACTTTAAAATTGATTGTTCAGCATGGGAGACATTGGCACAGGACTGCCCAGCACGGCAGTTTCCTTCCTCATCAGAGAGGGTATCGTGCTCTATATGCAAAATGGAATTGAAGTAGTTCAAAAGAAATGTGACATATGTAAGTTTAGAATAATTCAGGTGTTCACATAGACTATTTGTGCCCAACCTGTGGCAGAGCATACCTAGCTAGTATTGGTCTGATCAGCCACAGAGACACACACTGTAATTTATCTCAAACATCGCAAAGTGATTTTGATCTTCTTTGATAATGAAGGATAAGAACCAACCAATCAACTGCTTCAGGTCCTTCATTTGCAAAATGGAAATAATGATGCAGACATTACTTAGTTCCTAGGATTGTTGTGCTGATTAAATAAATAATGCCAGTAATGTACTTTGTAAGCAGGAAACACTATATAAACACAATGCATACTTTGTAAGTTCTACTCTCTACAATGCTCTATGATTGGGGCTACGAGGCTGTCATAAAGACAAAGAAGACATGTCCCTTCAAGAAGAATAATCAGGTATTTATTAACGTTATCCTTATTACTGCTATTGTTATTTTGGTTGTAAGTTTTTATTTGGTGAATTTGGTTGTTTGATTAGTTATTGTAAATGCACACAAAAAGTTTGCTAAGATCTTAAAACTACCTCTTTACATGTTTTGGTCTTGATGTGTTGTTAGCTCAGTGTTGGAGAAATTACAACTCTATGTTCATTTTCTTTTTTTCATGATATGGCTTGACTTCGTTGTTGATTTTTTGCCAAAACTCTAATTTGTCCTCTCTGAGTTTTCTTCCAACCTTTGGAGACAAGTTGATCTGTAGGTACGACTCTGATTGATCATAGAGAGGCCAATTGGGCAGCCCTTCTCCATTGGGGTCCCTGGAAATTAGGGGAAAAGGAGTGAATGGCCTGGAGAATGGATAAGAATGTAAGCTGTACTTCTCACCCTGCTAAAGACACAGGTTCTATTTCCTTGATGGCTCTCTCTCTCCCTCTGGTCTTTTCCAACTTCACACCACACCTTGACCCTCTAAGAAGAGCTCTTCCTTGACTCTAGATTAAGGACTAATTTGCAATAGTTACCATCCATCCCTACCTCTATCTAACCTTTAACCATTAGAATGTCAACTTCTTGAAAGTAGAAAACTTCTTGTTTTTGTATCTCCAGGATTTAGTATAATTCCTGGCCATAGGAAATATTTGATAAATGCTTAATCTGATCTAATATAGGACCTCATGTTAAGTAATGACACCTCATATTATTTGGAAGCAAATGCATGTGCTAACATATATTAATGACAACATATTTTACATGTGCTGTGTGTTCTAATCCTATCATGGGAGATATGTGACTCTTTGGTGAGAAAGGACCCTTGCCTCCCAACTACATTTTCTTTTTGACTATATTTATTAAGATAATATTATGGGGACAGCTAAGTGGCGCAGTGAATAGAGCACCAGCCCTGAGTCAGAGATTCTGAATTCAAATCTGACCTCAGACACTTACTAATAATCTAGCTGTGTGACCTTGGGCAAGTCATTTAACCCTATTGCCTTGCAAAAACCTAAAACAAAAGATAATATTATGGAGGTGCTCTGGAGAAATGGGTTGGAACATTGTAATGTAAGGGATTCAGGTTGGAAACTTACTAAAGTGATGGTAACGGAACTCTAGAGGCTCCAGTCCTGAAAGTGGGTGGGAGGAAATGTTTGATGGGAAGGGTTAATGGTATAGATACTTCTTCTTGGGTGACTTTGGGAAAGTTTTTTACCTCTCTAGGCCAAAGTAGTTAGACAAGGTAGTTAGACAGGATAGCCTCTGATGATGGCAGAAGTTCTTAACCTGGGGTTTGTGAACTTGGTTTTGTTTTTATATTGTAGTAATCATATTTATTTTGTTCAAAACAATAATGATAGTTAACATTTCTATAGTGTACTATTGTAACAAGCATTGGGCTAAACTCTTCACAAATTTTTAACTCATTTGATCCTCCCAACAATCCTGGGAGGAAGGTGCTGTGATTACTCCTATTTTCAGTTGAGGAAACTGAGGCAAACAGAGTTTGAATGACATGTCCAGGGTCCCACAGCTAGTAAGTGTCTAAGGTCAAATTTGAACTTACCTTCCTAATTTTAGGCCTAGTTCTATTACTGAGTCACTTAGCTGCCTAATGTAATTGGTTTCCTTTTAAATCCAGTGTATTTTATTATAGAATTTAAGGGGCAACTAGGTGGCACAGTGGATAGAGCACCAGCTGTGGATTCAGGATTTCCTGAATTCAAATCCAACCTCAGACATTTAGCTATGTGACCATGGACATGTCATTTAACCTTGATTGCCTAAAAAACCCATAATTTAAGCAGGGGTCCACAGACTTCATCATAATGCCAAAAAAGATCACACATAAGAAGGTAAGAATGCCTGGTGATTGAGCTTTGGGACTGGCATTGATTGACTTGGCCATTGAAAGACTGGACAGGGAACAGGAATAGAGGGACTGTGCAGGGATAGAGTGTTTGGGTGAAGATTGGTAGGACGTGGAAAGGGAGTGTGCTGGGGAGAACTTCCAGTGTGCGGTGAGGCAGTGTGTGGTGAGGCAGTGTGTGAAGCCCCAGAGTCCACATGGGAATTGGAGCTGGAAGTGAGGAGGTTAGAAAAGGCTGTAACGTGATTGCTAGTCCCTTCCACCCCCTCCTCCATAGCAGAGTGAACTGCAATGAAAAGCTGTAAGATCTGATGCTACCTCATTTAGACTGTCTGAATTATGGACTTGGGAGCTCAGTTTATTTTCTATTATGGGGGGATCCTTTTGGGGGGTGTTGTGTGGGAATAGGGTGATTTAAGGTAAAGGGGATTCTGGCATTATGGGTATTCAGTGTGGGATAGACAGCAGGCTTAATTTTTTTTTTTTTAGGTTTTTGCAAGGCAATGGGGTTCAGTGGCTTGCCCAAGGCCACACAGCTAGGTAATTATTAAGTGTCTAAGGTTGGATTTGAACTCAGGTACTCCTGACTCCAGGGCCAGTGCTCTATCCACTGCACCACCTAGCCGCCCCAGCAGGCTTAATTCTTAAACTTCTCAGGACACTTGAAGCCAGTTAAATTGCACATTGAAATAAGGAGAAAGCAGAGCAAAGGGGCTGTAAAATAAACAGGGTCAAAATCCCCACCAGGAACTAAACAGAGCAGCAATGTTGATTTGTACTGATTTAAAGACAAGGGGAATTCCAACAGTAGCATGATGTTATTACATGGGAGGTGACTGGGATATGAGATAAATGTCCAGAAATGTCCATTTGTTCCACTCAAGGTATATCTGGAGGCAATGTAATTAATTATATTATGAGCAACCTTCTAAGAACTATTCTAAAAGGGGCAACTCAGTAATGCAGTGGCTGAGCCTGGAGTTAGGAGTTCAAATCTTGCCTCAGATATTTTCTAGCTGCATGACCCTGGGCAAGTCATTTAACCTCTGCCGTCTGCGATTCTTCAATTATAAAAAGAGGATCAGAATAGAACCTACCTCCCAGGGTTGTTGTAAGAATCAAATGAGATAATATTTATAAAGTGTTTAGCACAGAGTCTGTTACCCAATTGGTGCTTAATAAATGTATCTTTTTTTCTGCAAACAGGATCTTGCAGGGTTGGACACGACTAAAACAACTGAACAAAAACACCAAAGGAAAGCACTTAAAAATTTACCAAGTAATTTATGAATGTTTTATAGTTGATGAAACGGAGGCAGATAGAGGTTAAATGACTTGCCAGGTTTACATAGTAGCAATTATCTGAGGTTGTATTTGAACTTGGACCTCCCTGTTTTCAGGCCCACCACTCTACCAGCTAAGTCACCCAGTTGTCTTTCTATTCTTTCCTTTATAGAGTGAGTGGTTTTTAAAGCCCCATATTGACCAGGTGTTACCTAATCCAAGAAGATCAGACAATAATTGGGACAATGAAGGTAGCCAATGCTGCTAACAGCCATGGCAGGCACCAGTCTCTCTCTTCCTCTGAAGGTGTTTGTAGCACCTTCTTGGGTTGATCTTTCTAAGTTGCCTTGGACCTTTGGAATCAACTGTTGTCAGAAAGGACAGCAAGAGAGCCAGAAGCAATCTCCTTGTAGCAAAGTAGTGAAGCTCTATGGTATCTGGTAACCCAGATAGATTTCCTTGGGGGGGGGTGTCTATATATGAGCTCTCCTGTGCTATATGTATCCTCTGGGGAAAAGCTCATGTTTTTAATAAGATGAAATGCTATAAGCTCCCAGAAGTCTTAATGCACAGTATATGTCAAAGAGTAAGGGAGTGTAAAGAGGCAGTGCCATAAGGTAAGAGACAAACTTGTCAGCATCTTCTGAACCCTTCTCAGTTTTCTGAGGTGTTCTTGTGGATTGTAGGGGGTTTCTTCAAGGCAGTGGGGTCAAGTGTTTTGCCCAAGGTTACACAGCTAGATAATTATTAAACATCTGAGGTGGAATTTGAACTCAGGTCCTCCTGACTCCAGGGCTGGTGCTCTATCCACTGCACCACCTCCACCTAGCTGCCCTGGGTTGTGGGTTCTTGAATTTAGAGATCCTAGGACTCAGACATCTCAGAATACTAAGGAAACATGACTGGAAAGAGAGAAAAAGAAAACAGGGGCTCCAAGAACCTTTTTAAGGAGGCTAGGCAGCAAAGGTTAGGATTTAAATTATTTCACAGCTAAACCCGAAAATTCAAACTTTAATAGACTTATTTTTAGGTTTTTGCAAGGCAAATGGGGTTAAGTGGCTTTCCCAAGGCCACACAGCTAGGTAATTATTAAGTGTCTGAGGCCGGATGTGAACTCAGGTACTCCTGACTCCAGGTGCTTTATCCACTGCACCACCTAGCCGCCTCTCTAATAGACTTTAAAGATGGAGTTCTCTTCTCTACCACTTAGAACAAAGATCATCTCTGAGGTAGCAATGGTCCTGGTTCTGTACTTTGGAGCAGGGATAAGGGGAGAATATGAATTTCTAAGATTATGATTCTGTCCCAGGTCATGGATTCAAATATCCTAAGACCTTCCTCAGAACCCATTCTAGAATTAAAAGGATTCTCTTTTCTTCAGGGTGACTGTCTCCATTTTACTTACCCCTTCCGAATGAAATTGGCCCATAGTCTCATCATTGTTTTGCTTAGCTGTTTCTCCTCCTCAGTAGAGTCTGGAAAAGCTGAGAAGAAACATCATTTCTCATGGAGTCATATCCAACTGGCATCATGAAGCACTTGATGCAACAAAAAACTATTGGAGCTTCATACTTGGGTCACACTAAATATCTCAGAAATACCTGGACTTGACCAAAAGATTTGTTGTTCATTATAATCACTGTACTTAATTTTTTCCCATGACTTCCCATTTTCTTTTTTGCAAGGCAGTACAGTTAAGTGACTTACCCAAGGTCACACAGCTAAGTAAGTATTAAATGTCTGAGGCAGATTTGAACTCAGGTCTGCCTGACTCCAGGGCTGATTCTCTATCCATTGTGCCACTTGGCTGCCCAAATTCCTATTTTCTAATAATTTTTCCATGAAAACTCTGATACCCAGACATGTAAGCTGAGAAACAGTTTTAGAATCATAAAATTATCAGAAAAGGTATATGGGCAACTGCCCTGCAAACTTCTGGCTAAGCATGTATACAAAATTAGACAGTGATTCTATATTTTATATTTGACCACACTTTGTGATTTTTTTTCCTGTCACCTCACATAGTACACCTCAGCTTCTTTTCTATTTCTATGTGAAGATGCTCCTATGTTCAAAAGTTCACTTTTACTCTCTAGAGTAAGATGCAGGGGGCAGCTAGGTGGCGCAGTGGATAGAGCACCTGCCCTGGAGTCAGGAGCACCTGAGTTCAAATATGGCCTCAGACACTTAATAATTACCTAGCTGTGTGGCATTGGGCAAGCCACTTAACCCCATTGCCTTGCAAAAACTAAAAAAAATAAAAGTAAGATGCAAGGGGCAGGAGAGCACCAGCCCTGGAAACAGGAGGATCTGAGTTCAAATCCAACCTCAGACACTTAATAATTACCTAGCTGTTTGACTTCAGGCAAGTCACTTAACTCTATTGTCATGCCAAAAAAAAAAGTCAGATACCAAAATGTGTTTCCCTATTGATCACTATTATTTAAAGAAAAACTCTGAGCTTATGCTTAGAAGTCTCATAAAGAATTCCAATTGCATGGGAGTTGCTATCTCAATATTACCTACAGATCATTTTGTGCCACAAAGTTTAATATTTTACATATCTTCAGTTTTTGAGAAATTCCATGATATTTATATGCTACCCTTGAGGAACAAAGTAGTTGACTTTGTCCCATATTAGCCCTGTCTTGTCCTATTCCCAAGGAACTCGTGAGTCTGCTCCTCCCAATTTGTTATCACTGGTCTGGGATGTAGCTTGGGCCCCATAAATTCACAAAGCATTCCCTAGAGACAGAGAGGAGTGACCCCTATCCCTACTTTCCTTAATGTAAACCAGTTACAATCCCTCACCTCCATGATGCTGGCAATGTTAGAAACAATGGTATGATCTCCTTCCCTAATCTGTGCTATTTTTTGTTCTATGCTTCTACTTTTGGCTAATCAAGGAAATCATCAGACCTGTTTTCTTGCTTGATTGTGTCCCTGTGAACATACCATTACCTTGCTCAGAGAAATGTGCCTCTGTTTACATTTTTGTTAAATTTAATTATTGACACTAACTCAGCATTTGGATGCTTTTTAGACTGATGAAGTAATTCTCTTATTGGCCACTGAGCAGGAAGAGATAATGTCTCAATAGATCTTTTAAAAAATATTGATTCTTGGGGTGGCTAGGTGGCGCAGTGGATAGAGCACCGGCCCTGGAATCAGGAGTACCTGAGTTCAAATCCGGCCTCAGACACTTAATAATTACCTAGCTGTGTGGCCTTGGGCAAGCCACTTAACCCCATTGCCTTGCAAAAAATATATATATATATATTGATTCTTCTTCTATCTCCCTTCCTTTGACTCTGGGACTTCTCATGAGGGTGGCTCTTGTACACATTGGTTACACTGTCATTGTTCTCACATAGCAGCTAGAACTGGGCTTTGACCAGGTAATGTTGAACCTGACACTCTGGATACCTTTTCTGCTTCTGATTTTTTGCCTGGTGTCAGAACCTACTTGCTGTTCTTTTTGGCCATGGTTGCCTGCCTGACCACACTGTATGCTCTGGGTGTGATCTGGGCCCCTGAACCTGCAACTGGCTGCAGAGATGTTTTGTTGCTGATGCAGACCCTGACCCTGATGCTAACAACGAATTTTATTTCAGAAGACACAGCAAGTTTCACTTTCCAGCCTACAGCTTGGTGCACCTCAAGCCATTGCTCCGGCAGCAGAGGGCTGTGAATTGAACACTAACTGGGCTTTCTGTGTTGACAGCAAAAATGTCACATGCTATTGGACAGGTTGTAATGGTACTGACTATTGTTCAGAGAATACAACAATTCCAAATTGCACTGTCAACATCTTAAGTAATTTCAAACACTCTCTTTCACTCTTTGCTGTTCCCACCCTCTACAGAGGGAGAAGGGAGGGAGAAGGGAAAGCTTTTTTTTTTAGGTTTTTTTTTTCTGCAAGACAAATGGGGTTAAGTGGCTTGCCCAAGGCCACACAGCTAGGTAATTATTAAGTGTCTGAGTCTGGATTTCAACCCAGGTACTCCTGACTCCAGGGTCGGTGCTCTATCCACTGTGCCACCTAGCCACCCCGGGAAAGCTTTCTTTATGGAACTTTGAAACTCAAACCCATGTCTCAAAAAACTTATTTTAGAAATCAAGGGACCCCCATGCCTTCTTCCTGGTTTGAGGAGGAGAGGGGGGTTGGGCAATCACTATGTTTTTCAATAGGTTATTGATTGGGAAGCTTCATGGTCAAATTAGTTAACAACTCAAGTTATTATAGTTATTTATATGCTGTAAATGACTTTTTTTTAAGGTTTTTGCAAGGCAAATGGGGTTAAGTGGCTTGCCCAAGGCCACACAGCTAGGTAATTATTAATTATTAAGTGTCTGAGACCGCATTTGAACCCAGGTACTCCTGACTCCAGGGCCGGTGCTTTATCCACTGTGCCACCTAGCTGCCCCTAAATTAGTTAAGAAAAAAGGTGAAGAACATGTTTTTCTGGGATCAGGAAATTTAGATTTTATCTTTTGAAGGAATCCTGTGCTTATGGTTAATATTTTGGTGTGTTATATGTGTATATGTGTATTTAAACATCTATAGGATATTTTACATCTCTCTACTAGCCTGGAGAAGTGGGGAAATGTTTCTATATTCTGAGATCTGCTATTGGCCAGAGTATCAGTCTCAGCTTGGTAAATGTGATACAAGAGAGTTGTTTCTTGTTTGTGTTAGTGTCTAAACTCCTGTATGTGTGTGTAATTCAGATCTGAAATAGTTAAATGTTAACTGAGTTAAAAGTTACTCCTTTTAGTTTGGGTTTTGAATTTGATTGCCTTGAAAGGTTTGTAATCTTTGTAAGTTGGGGATAAAATGTATTTCAAGGAATTTAAGAATATTGGTTTTTACTACTGGCATTTGTTTATTTTTGAACTTTTGTTTACAGCTTATGTGGCATTCATTATGCAATAATTTTATTTCAAAAAAAAAGACAAGAAGTGGGATATGTTAGGGACTCTTGTATATGGGAGTGCTGTGAACCTTTATCACCTGGTGTCCTTGAGCACCAGAGCCTTATTTTACTAAGTGCCATGGGAATGGGAGTGGATTAGAGACTGGGGAGGTATTTAAGCATTTGTATTTTGGTAAATAAAGGGAGACCTTGGAGTATATGACTATTTTGGAGAACTTGTCATCCTTGTTTTCCTTGTCTCCTGGCCCTTTAATGATCATCTGAGGAAAGATTGAGGGAATCCAGACTGGGACTCAACATATGACATCCAAACAGGGACTCCACAAAGAATATTTAAAAATCATAATCTGTTTTGAGTTTTTCCTGCTAATGTCTATTTGTGAAAGCCCTTTTTATTAATCTTTTCTTTTGTATGTCAATATCTGCCCCATACATGATTTATACTGTGTATGGAGTATCAAACTACTCTGCTTTTTGTGGGGAGACCCTAGATATGAACCAAATCTAGGTATTAAGAATATCTTCCTTAGAGAACACTGGAATGAGTCAAGAGTATGAGAGGAAAAAAATTGGCCCTTCTAGGTGGTCAATATTTCTCTCAGACTATGCAGTTACCATATTCATGGGTCCAGAACATGTGAGACCAAGAGTAGTAGATGTAGAGGAGATAGGGCCTCCAACTCATTTAAACATAAGACCTCTTGGACTAACTGGAGACTCACGATCTCTAGGTGATCTCCTGACCAGGTTTAGGCTTGCCTAACTGAGTCCCATTTGTTATGGCCACATGGGAGAAGTTACTATTTTGCTATTTGAAATTTAGGACAAATGTTCAGTGAACTAACTTCTACATTAAAAGATTCTCTTCATTCTTTCAAAAGATAACCCTCCTTTTCCTACAAGGTGCCACCATCCTGCCCTTTCACTAGACCTCTCCTCTCCCCACCACCTATATCTGGAATCTTCCTTGCTGGAAATTTCCAGCAGCCATATTAATTGATACCTACCTACCTGTGGCAATAGAATCAATCAGGAGACTTCAACTTACCCTATAAAACACTTGACTCTCTTCCACATTTCTGATTGATCCTTTTATATGTTACTAATCCAAAGTATATATACTGAACTGGGGAAGAACAAAGGGATTCTGGTATAAACTGGGTTCAGGTCTGGAAGGCAATTTTCAAATGATTACCTTTGTCCCTTTCTCCCCTTGCTGAGTCCTCAAGATCATTCTACTCAAAGTTGAGACTTTACCTTGATAAACCCTGCCTCATCTAGAGAGAAGGCCCCCTCTTGGGACCCTGTGACCCTGATGTAGCCTGTCCCCTTCTCTCCCTAAATCCATTCTGCATCTCTCTAAGAGGTTAAAGTTAATAGCTTTCCTGGGGAAGCTAGGAAGCACAGCAGATAGAGCACTGGCCCTGGAGTCAGGAGGACCTGAGTTCAAATCCGACCTTAGACACAGCCTAGCTGTGTGACCTTAGGCAGTCACTTAACCCTATTGCCTTAAATAAAAAAATAGCTTTCCTTTGTGTAAAATAATCTGGTTTTTTTTTTGGAACTGGTTAACTCAATTTTGTTCAGAAAGATCTACTGATCCACACAAAAGCTTTGACTTATTCCTTTACATCTTGGGCAGCCTGGTGACCCTCTGCCTAGGATAGTTTACCATATTGGTGGTGAATTTAATGTGGACCCCCAATTGGCTTAATGCACATCAGAACTCCTAAGATCAGACAATCCAACAAGCTCAGCCTTCCTAGAAACCAGGATTACAATCATGTACCACTATGCTTGGAAACTGCTTTATAGTATTATTGTTTTTTTAATGGAGATAGCTAAATCTCCAAAAGTAGCTGCAATGAAGTGGGACTCAAATATCTTTAGAATGTTGTGGCTACTAGGATTGATAAATGGATTTCACAATAATCGAAGTCTTCTTCCAATTCTTTCTCCTCCTGGTTATTCATTTAGCTATATGAATGCTTTAAATTTTATTTATTTACTTATGGCAATGGGGTTAAGTGACTTGCCCAAGATCACACAGCTAGGTAATTATTAAGAATCCGAGTCTGAATTTGAACTCAGGTCCTCCTGAGTCCAGGGGTGGGGTTCTATCCACTGCCCCATATGAATGCTTTAATGACAAAATCCAACATTTAATTTTCATTTTAATCTGCCCTGATATTGTGCTTTCTCCATCATGTGTGTGTGTGTGTATACAAATATGCAGACATTTACACACACACACACACACATAGTGTATATGCTTTAACTCCCCATTAAAGAGACTATCTTCCTTAAAGACAAAAACCATGCCTGTATTTCCTGGAATTCTAGACACACAGTAAATATTCAGTAAAGGTTGATTGATAAATTTTCCTTACCCAGCATAGAGCCCTCATCTGCCATGAAAGGGCCTCCAAAAATGAATGTGAGCTCAGCTGAATGGTCAGCTTTTACAGAAGCAGGTTTGATCTTGTCAAAAGAACTTGGCCGATGCTGGAATTCATAAAAGTAGACTGGAGCACCAGAATCTAATGGAAAGGGACAAAGAAGAAACGTGGAATTAGGAATGTGAGAAGTCAAAAAACCATTTTGCTTCAGTGGTGTTTGTTGTTGCTGCCCTCTGTTGTGTCCTTCACTGCAAAGAGGACCAATGACATCATGAATGATATGAGACTTGCACCTGAAATGGATTTAAGTGAAGCAAAGTCATCAGCCTCCCTCTCTCCTCCAGAGTCCTTCAAAGTCCAGCGGGACAAATGGTTGTTTTTGTCCTTCTTTCTTTCCTTTCTTCCTTCCTTCCTTCCTTCCTTCCTTCCTTCCTTCCTTCCTTCCTTCCTTCCTTCCTTCCTTCCTTCCCTCCCTCCCTCCCTCCCTTCCTTCCTTCCTTCCTTCCTTCCTTCCTTCCTTCCTCCCTTCCATCCTTCCTCTCTCTCTTTCTCTCCATATCCTTCCATCTTATTCTGTTCATCTTTCTCTCTTCCTTCTTTCCTTCTCTTCCTCACTCCCTCATTCTCTCTCCAGATTGCCTCCATTTCTCTCCCCATGTCTCTCTAACAATATCTCTTTCTCTCTCCTCTCTCCCTTTCTTCTCTCCTTCCTCTTTCCCTTCTTCTCCCTTTATTCCTCTCTCTCTCTCTCTCTCTCTCTCTCTCTCTCTCTATATATATATATATATATATATATATATACACACACATATATACATATATACATATATATATATCCTCCTTTTCTCTGTCCATCTCCCTATCTGTTTCAGTCTCTCCATCTCGCCTCTCTCCCCATCTCTCTTCCTCCATATACCTTTGTTTCTTTCCATCTCTCTACTTTTCTTGTTTCCTTCCTCTCTCTCTTTCTCTTTCTCTTCTCTCTCTCTCTAGCTCTCCCTCCATGTACCACTGTCTCTCTCCAAATCTATCTCTCCTTCTCTCTTCCTTCCTTTATTCTTTCCTTCCTCACTTCATCTCTCCTCTCTACAACTCATATGTCTTTTCAACTCTTTTTCTCTATTCCTTCCTCTCTTCATCTCTCTTCATCTTTCTCTCCTCTCTTTCTTCCTTCTTTCCTCCCTCCCCTTCCTCCCCCGTTTCCTCTCTCTCTCTCTCTCTCTCTCTCTCTCTCTCTCTCTCTCTCTCTCGCACTTTTTTTCATTAAGCTCCTGGCAATTCTTGACTTTTTATTTCTCCATATGAATTTACTTACAATTTTTTCTAACCCATTAAAGTAAGTTTTTGGAATTTTGATTGGTAGGGCACTAAACAGATAGTTTAGTTTTGGTAGACTTGTCATTTTTATTATATTAGCTCTACCTATCCATGAGCAGTTGATATTTGCCCAGTTATTTAAACCTGATTTAATTTGTGTGAGAAGTGTTTTATAATTGTTTTCAAAAAGATTCTGAGTCTGTCTTGGCAAATAGACTCCCAAATATTTTACACTGTCTGAGGTTACTTTGAATGGGATTTCTCTTTCTAGCTCTTCCTGCTGTATCTTGCTAGACATATATAGAAAAGTTGAGGATTTATGAGGGTTTATTTTATAACCTGCAACTTTGCTAAAATTGCTAATTGTTTCCAGTAGTTTTTTGGATGATTTCTTGGGATTCTCTAGATAGACCATCATGTCATCTGCAAAGAGTGAGAGTTTTGTCTCTTCCTTCCGAATTCTAATTCCTTCAATTTCTTTTTCTTCTCTAATTGCTGACGCTAGCATTTCTAATACAATATTAAATAGTAGTGGTGATAATGGGTACCCTTGTTTCACCCCTGATCTTATTGAGAATGCCTCTAGCCTCTCCCCATTGAATATAATGCTTGTTGATGGTTTCAGATAGATACTGCCAATTATTTTAAGGAACAGTCCATTTATTCCTACACTCTGTAGTGTTTTTAATAGGAATGGATGCTGTATTTTGTCAAAAGCTTTTTCAGCATCTATTGATATGATCATATGGTTTCTGATAGGTTTGTTATTGATATAATTGAGTATACTAACAGTTTTCCTAATATTGAACCAACCCTGCATTCCTGGAATAAATCCTACTTGATCATAATGTATTATCCTAGTGATGACTTGTTGTAATCGTTTTGCTAAGATTTTATTTAGGATTTTTGCATCTATATTCATCAGGGAAATAGGTCTATAATTTTCTTTCTCTGTTTTAACTCTTCCTGGTTTAGGTAACAGCACCATATTGGTTTCATAGAAAGAGTTAGGCAGAGTTCCATCTTTCCCTATTTTTCCAAAGAGTTTATATAGCATTGGAACCAATTGTTCCTTAAATGTTTGGTAGAATTCACTTGTGAATCCATCAGGCCCTGGAGATTTTTTTTTAGGGAGTTCAATAATGGCTTGTTGAATTTCTTTTTCTGAGATAGGGTTGTTTAGGTATTTAATCTCTTCTTCATTTAACCTGGGCAACTTATATTTTTGTAAATATTCATCCATTTCACTTAGATTATCAAATTTATTGGCACAGAGTTGGGCAAAATAATTTCGAATTATTACTTTAATTTCCTCCTCATTGGTGGTGAGTTCACCTTTTTCATTTATGATACTAGCAATTTGGTTTTCTTCTTTCTTTTTTTAATCAAATTGACCAGAGTTTTATCAATTTTATTGGGTTTTTTTCATAATACCAACTTTTGGTTTTATTTATTAATTCAATAGTTTTTTTGCTTTCGAGTTTATTAATTTCTCCTTTAATTTTTAGAATTTCTAATTTAGTACTGAATTGGGGATTTTTGATTTGTTCTTTCTCTAATTTTTTTAGTTGCATGTTTAGATCATTGATTTCCTCTTTCTCCAATTTATTCATGTAAGCATTTAGAGCTATAATATATCCCCTGAGAGTCGCTTTGAATGAATCCCATAGGTTTTGGTATGTTGTTTCATTATTATCATTATCTAGGATAAAATGGTTAATTCTTTCTATAATTTGTTTTTTGGTCCACTCATTTTTTAAAAATGAGATTATTCAGTTTCCAATTTGCTCTGGGTCTATATCTCCTTGGCCCAGTATTGCATATGACTTTTATTGCATTGTGATCAGATGTATTCACTATTTCTACCTTTCTGCAGTTGATCATTAGGTTTTTATGTCCTAGTACATGGTCAGTTTTTGTACTTTGAGAGGATTTTAGAGGACACTGTTCATCTCTCTCATTTTACAGATGAAAAAATTGCAGCCCACAGAGTTTAAATAATGCAGGTGGTGCAGTGGATAGAGCACTGGTCTTCAAGTCAGGAGGTCCTGAGTTCAAATTCTACCTCAGACACTTGACAATAATAGTTGTGTGACCCTGAGGAAGTCACTTAACCCTGACTGCCTTGCATCCAGTCCATCTCATGTTATCCTGATTCATATATTTGACCACTGAACCCAAATGGCTCTGGAGGAGAAAGGGAGGCTGGTGACTTAGCACAGCAGCCCCCTTTACTTAAATCTAATTCACATGCTTGCTGTTGCATCACCTCCCTGATGTCATGGTCTTCTTTGAGAACAAAAGACAAACATCACATCACATCACATCACATAGCAGAGGTGGGGATATAGATACAATGAATGAAAATAATTCCTACACAAAAGGAGTAGGCAAGAGGAGACAGCAAGAGTATGGGTAAGAATGTACAGAAAAATATGGAATAAATATAAATAAATACAAAGGAGTACATGGTGCTTTGAGAAGGGGGCATTGGTGGTTGATGAGAACAGGATGGTTTCATGTAAAAGGTGGTGTCTAAGCTGTGTCTTGAAGGAACAAAGGGGTTCTTTGTGGCAGAGGTGAGGAAGGAGAGCATTTCTAGGCATGGAGGAGACCAAGAGCAAAGGCTTAGAGCAAAGCAACAAAAATCGGAATGAAAATACCAGTCTGAGTGTACTGAAGAGTAATTTCCAATGAAAAAGGAAAAATATATTACAGTAATGTTGTGAATGACTTTCATTGCTTATCAGAGAAATTTATACTTGATCCTAGAGGCAATGAGGAACTACTGGAATTGTCAATGTAGGAAGGGGCATGATCCTATCTATACTCATGGAAAAATCACTTTGACAGGATGGTAGAGACTGGATTGATGGAGTGAGTAGCTTGAGCCAAGAAGAATTGCAATAGTCCAGGTAATGGGAGCTGTGTAAGTAGAGGTTTTGGATGAAAGAGATGTTCTAAAGGCTGAAGCAACAATATTTAATTGATTATAGGTATGGAGAATAAAGTCAAAGATGACCCTAAGATACCAAATTGGGGAGACTGGAATGATGGTGGTGTCTATGATAAAAATAAAATCAAGCCCTCCTTAGATCCTTAGACCTTCATGAATTTCCTCCATGATTTCAAGGAAGTTCCTATTCTCCTTGGGCTTCATTTTGAGAATAAAAACTCCTCTCACTCTGATCTGATTTTTTTTTTAGGTTTTTGCAAGGCAGTGGGGTTAAGTGGCTTGCCCAAGGCCACACAGCTAGGTAATTATTAAGTGTCTGAGGCCAGATTTGAAACCAGGTACTCCTGACTCCAAGGCTGGTGCTTTATCCATTACACCACCTAGCTGCCCCCCCCCCCAATCTGATTCTTTTGGGGCTCTGGAGTCTAGTTTGGGTCAGTTTGGAGCTATGAGTCTCAAGCAAGATATGTTCAGATGAATAACTCACCTCGGAATACCTTTGATATATTTAGAGCTTGAAAAACGAAGAGCAAATCTCCAAATAAATCACTAGTTGCTTCCCAAATAGCATATGATTCTGTAAGGTTACCTATGTACTTGTCTGCCATGAGATGGATCAGCTCAGAGGAGATGCCCTGGGATAAACAGAGAAGAAAACTTAGGAGGAAACTCCACCAGAATCAATGGTAGTACCAGAATCTTATCCTTTAGCCTACGTTTGGAGCAATGGCAAGATCACTGGACTGGGAATCAGAAGAGACTAAGTATCAAGTTATTTGAGGCAACTATGGGACTCAGAGTCAAGCAGATCTGAATTAAAATCCAGCCTCACATACTTATGAGTTGTGTTACCCTGGGAAAGATACTTAATTTCTGCCTGCCTCAGTTTCCTCATCTATAACATGGTAATAATAATAATCACACATTCCTTCTAGTGTTGTAGAAAATGCAATAAAATTTATAAAGCACTTTGCAAATATTAAAGCATTATATAAATACTAGGCAGATAAGTGGCACAGTGGATAGAATGCCAGGCCTGGAGTCAGAAAGACCTAAGTTCAAATTTGATCTCAGACACTTACTAGCTGTGTGATCCTGTCCAAGTCATTTAACCCTGTTTACCTCAGTTTCTTCATCTGTAAAATGATCTGGAGAAGGAAATGGGAAATCACTCCAGTATCTTTGCCAAGAAAATATCAAATGGGATCATGAAGAGTCAGACATAACGGAAATGACTGACCCATAACAATTATTACTATGTTTGGGTAGTAGCACTAACTTGATGAGGTGGATAGAATGCTGGACTTAAAATAAGATTCCTTTAGTTTGGGACATACTAGCTGTGCAACTCTGGGCAAACTCCTTGCCTCTCTAAATTTCCATTTTGTTAAGGGATCTTGGGCAAATTACTTCACTGGACCACATTTCATTTAGTTCTCAAGGAAGTGAAGTTGTACTAGGGATCTCTTAAGATCTAATCTGACACTATCATTTATATCCTAAGGCCCCTTCCAACCCTTATAATTTGTTTGATTTTGCTTTTGACTGGATCTGTGATTTCATTGGTGTAAATACCTCCCATTGCGGAAACTCCCTCTCCTGATACAGTAACTTCTGAGATTTGTATCTGAGACAGCTGCTTTGGAGCACTGAGAAAATTATGGGGCTTACTGCGGGTCAGTTTGCTTCAGAGACAGAAATGGAAACCAGCTGGATCTTGTTCTGATGTTCCACATTTTCTCCAATATTATCTGTTTCAAGATTCTAATGTTCTTAAATGTCTTCCAATTCTGACATCCTGTGTTCTAATGCCCCATTCTGTTCTAATACTCTTTGATCTAATAGTCTAATATTTTAAGATTTCTTTCCACTCTGACTTTCTATATACTAAGTTCCAGCATCCTTGTAATGATTCAGAGGCTAGATAACATAAGTGTTATTCTCCCCCTTTACAAATGACCAAATGGCAGCTGCGATAGGTTTCAATAAGTGGACCAAAGCCATATAGATGGCAGGTGGCAGAGAGAGATTTTGAAACTAAGTCTTCTGGTCAAGTCCTCTTTCCAAAACTCTTGGGTCTCATTCAAGGGTGGCCTGTGAACACTAAGCACTTACCTGCCCAAAGGCATTTCTTTACACAGTTACCTCTGACCTTTGAGTGGTACTCAGTGGGAATAAATAAACCAGATCATAGGGGTTGGAACCAAGAAGGAATCAGACTGAAGAAGTGGAAGGAAAGACCCATGTGTTTTCTCACCAGGGAAGCACCTTGGACTTTCAACAAGTTGAGTGCTAATTCTTTATTCATTTCATTTTTCAGACTTTGGGGATTCCATGCCTAGTTGGAAAAAAGAAAATTTTGATCAAAAGATTTTAGTTTCTTAATCTTTCCTCTAAGAAACTCCAATCAATAAAAAACTTTGATCGACTTGCATGAAATAAGGAAGAGTGAAATGAGCAGAGTCCAGAGAACTATATAAATATATATACTGTAACTGCAATATTCTTCCAAGAACAGTTTTGAATGAATGAAATCTTTTTGAGCCTTATAAATACTTAAATTAGCTACAAAATACAACTACAAACTATGAAGAAAGATGCTATCCATATTCAGAGAAATAATGGATAGATACATGAAGAGGAAGGTTTTACTGCTATGGGAGTCCTTAGTCCTATGGATATGATTTCCTTCCTGCGTCATGTGGTGTTACAGAGTGCCAGCCATCACCATAAGTCCTGTTTCCTGTCAACACACTAAAAGTGAAATGGTTCTGGAAAAGGCAAGTGAAAGGATGTCTTTGTGCGACACTCACTTCACTATATAAACATAATGTGTAAGTCATGTCATCATGTATATGACACCATGATCTTATTCATTTGCAAAGGACAAACATCCTAACCCTACAAATAGATAGATAGATATACATATACATATATATATATATATATACATACACACATACATATATATATATGTGTATATATATATGTATATTTATGGTAGCCTCTAGGAGGGAAGGAGAAAAATGCATATCAGAGAGCAAAAGAAAACATAGGAAGCACAGAACGACAGGGTAGCTTTGAAAACAATATGTAGTATTTATTACATAGTTCCTCAAAAATAGTAAAGTGTGTGAAATGGAGATTCATGGTTTGATATTAAATCCTCTTTTTATGTTGTGCTATGTATAATGTTCTTTTTTTGTATTTAAGTTCAAAATGAATTTAAAAATTTAGGAGCAGCTAGGTGGAGCAATGGATAGAGTACTGACCCTGAAGTCAGGAGGATCTGAGTTTAAATCTGACTTCAGACACTTAATAATTAACTAGCTGTGTGATCTTGGGTAAGTCATTTAACCCCATTGCCTTGAAAAAATGAATTAAAAAATTTAATGGGGAATAAAACAAGACAGAAGGAAAAAAAAAACTAAGACTGATCATCACCTGACACCTCTCCAAGGGCACATTTAATATCTTCAACATATTGATTCAACTTCCTCAACTTTCCTGGGTAACAAGCTGGGTGTATTACTTTGCTGATATTGCTTCCCAAAGGGCTGAGGAAGAACAACCTGAAACATTCTCTCCTTTGAAACATCACAAACTTCAGAGCTTGAAGGGGACCAAGAGGACATCCCAACTTGTGAATCACAAACCCCTAAACATTATAGAATTATTATGAAGAATCTATCAATCCACATGGTAATATTTTCTCTCAAAATTGCAAATTAGCATTATCCATAATGGCATTAAATGGCTCAGCTTAATAACTCAATATCCTCACTTGTAAAATGAGAGTCAGACCAGGTAAACCCTTATAGCTCTAGAGCTATGATTCACAGAAATGGTTTCTTGCACAGTCTGAAAAATTGTCCTTGTACTCTATAAGGATAGCTTTTTCACATAATAACAATGGTAATAATGATATTTAGCATATATATATATATATATATATATATATATATATATATATATAAGTACCTGCTTGCTAAGAGCTTTGTAGTCATCTCATTTTATCCTCATGTAAGTAAATAGTATTGAGATTAATAAAATCCAATCTAATTTAAAAGTGTCATATAAAACTATATTTAGAGTTATAAAGATATAAAAACAAAAGAGTTTAACAAATTAAGATTCCAAGAATAGCATTCAGATTAGTTGTTTGAGCAATTAATTTTTAGCATGCATTATTTTAAATAATAAAATAATGTTAATTTATATATTAGATTATTGATTATTTATTAATTGTTACTAGCTATACAACCGCCATGATACTAGGGGTGCTCATATTTCCCAGAGTTAAGGCATGAGTGAGTCCTTTTACTCAAAAGAAAGGTAAATCCTGGGGGACCTTTTCTTAGGGTTTACAACTGAAAACAGGCAGAAGAAATCAAACTCAGGGGTCTAACTTCATATTCCATGCTTTTGTCTCCATACACCACATTATCTGGATGTATATAAATCTAGAAAGTATTTAAAATGTTATATAATTAATAAATAGAATAGAAAAACAATCAAAATATGATAGTAAAGATCAAATCAAATGAGTTAAATAAAGCTCTGCCAGTCCAATTAATAGTACTACATAAATGTTTACTAGTACTCATTAAATCATGCTTAAAGGTACCACTGACAACAATGAGAGAATATTAATATGAAATGTCTTTACAGCTGATTGCATAACAACCAAACTTATAAAAAAAAGTTAAGTTAGCCATATATGAAAAGAATACAGAAAATCTGGACTTGATAGATATATGGAGCTATGTGGGGACATATGAATAGATATATGGAGAGAAATGAAAAGGAGATATACTTTTTTCCCCTTGAGAAAAACAAAACACCAAAGTCAAATTCCAGAAGTCCATTCAGGTCCAAAATAAGTTTATTTGGTTTGCTATTATTTGATTATTTGGTTATTTTGGCTATTTGGTCCTTTTATTTCAAAGAGGATCAACATGACATCACATTGATAGAGCCAAGTTGCAATGTGTCTGACTATGATCAAATAGTACAAGTTTGGAATGCTCTGTTGCACACTGGGCACAAATGGTCCAAGTGAACATCTGGGGTGGATGCTCTAAGTTTTCGCATCTTGCATTTCTTTTGAACTACTTCAATTCTCCTTTGCTTATAGAGCACAGTCCCTTCTTTGATGAGGGTACACCAAATTGGGTGGTATATGTATCTTTGATGCACATGAGGATCTGAATCCAGGTGATGTTGAGGGTGAGCCAGAGACCCCTCCTCACAGACCCTCTTTGGTTTAAATCACTCTTTCCCTAATTAAATTTTACTCAGTTTTAAGTAGCTCCCTGACAAGTTGTTTTCTTTTCATTGTCAAGAAAGTATAGGTAAATATGAACTGCAAAGGGCAGATTCATTTTTTTCTCTTCACTATGAGATTAATTTCAAACTAACTACCTTCCCTCATTACATCAAAACTACAGTCTTTAGAGGGAAAAAATTACCTAATTATTATTTACAGCTAAAATTATTTATAGTATTTAATCCTAATTTTTCCTTAAAACAAATTCTTCAGAGTGATACTCCAAAATTCACTAAGATATTGCAGTATTTGCTAAGCTTCTACTAAGGGCCTTATCATATAGGAAAAAGAGAAGAGGATGAATTTCTGCAATTTCCCAATGTTTCAGGAGTTTTCTCTTGTAATCCTAAAATAATGTTCCTTATTTTAGAACCTCCAGGTTCCTTAATCTCCAAACCTCCAAAATCTACTAAAATGTTTTTTAGCAGTTTGGCAAACAGGAAAGAGTTTTTCTCTCTCTGTGTAATCCCAATATGACCACAGCTGAAATGAGGGGAAAAAAAAGTATCTTGTAAGGGTTTTTTTCCCCTTTTCTTTTTAGTCTCCCACTAAAAGTCTAAGGTAAATGTTGTCCTGCTTACCAGAACAGAGTTATGAGCCTAGAAAAACTGCTTCATTAATTTTCACCAGCTCTGTGAAAACAAATTTATTTTAGGTTTTGGGGGTTTTTTTTGCAAGGCAAATGGGGTTAAGTGGCTTGCCCAAGGCCACACAGCTAGGTAATTATTAAGTGTCTCAGACAGGATTTGAACCCAGGTACTCCTGACTCCAGGGCCAGTGCTCTATCCACTATGCCACCTAGCCGCCCAAAAACAAATTTTAAAATAATTTTCTCTGATAAAGGTCTCCTTCTCAAATGTGTAGAGAAATGAGTCCAATTTTTATAAGTATTTTTTGAGACCAATTGAGAAATAGTTGAAGGCAGTTTTCAGATGAGGAAATCAAAAATATAGAAGTCATCACTACTAAATAACAATTGATTAGATAAATGAAAATTAAAATTATTCTGAGATTGTATCTCATATTTATTAGATTGGCTTATATGACAGAAAAGGAAAATGACAAATTTGTGAAAATTTCCAATTAATGTTATGTTGGTGGAGTTGCAAACTAAGATAAGCATTCTGGAGAACAATTTGGAACTATGCCCAAAGGGCTATAAAACTGTGCATACCTTTTTACTTAGCAATAGGTCTACTGGGTCTATGTCCCAAGAGATTTAAAAAAAAAAAAAGGAGGGGCCAGCTAGGTGACGCAGTGGATAGAGCACTGGCCCTGGAGTCAGGAGTACCTGGATTCAAATCCAGTCTCAGACATTTAATAATTACCTAGCTGTGTGGCCTTGGGCAAGCCAGGTAATGCTATTGCCTTGAAAAAAAATGCCCATAAATTGGGGAATGGTTGAAAAGTTGTGGTATATGACTGTGATGGAATATGATTGTGCTATAAGAAATGATGAGCAGGCAGATTTCAGAAAAACCTGAAAAGATTTAAATGAAGTGACCAAAACAGGAAAACATTATACACAGTAGCAACTATATTGTACAATGATCAAATGTGAATGACTTGGCTGTTTGATCATGACAAAGATCCAAGACAACTCTGGAAGATCTTTGTTAAAAAATGCTAATCACCTCCAGAGATAAAACTGATGGAGTCTGAATGAAGATCGAAGCATATTTTAGTTTTTTAAAAAAACTTTACTTATCTTGTTTGTTTTGGTTTGTGTTTTCTTTTACAACATGACTAATATGGAAATATGTTTTACATAACTACACATATTTAACCTATATAAAATTATTTGCTTTCTCAATGCAAAGGCATTGAGGGTAATGCAAAAGAGGGAAGGTGGAGGAAGGAGAAAAACTGAAACTCAACATTGTAAAAAATTGAAGATTAAAATTGTTTTTTTCATGTCATAGGGAAAAATAAAATATTTTTTAAAAATATTTAAAAAAATATTTCTCAGAATTCTATAATCTTTGCAGTTTTTAGCAATTTTTCTTTTTCCTTTTTGTAAGGCAGTGGGGTTAAATGACTTGTCCAAGGTCACACAGTAGGTAATTATTAAGTATCTGAGGTCGGATTTGAACTCAGGTCCTCCTAACTACAGGGCTGGTGCTTTATTCACTATGTCACCTAGCTGCCCCTTTTAGCAGTTTTTCTGACTGCATTTTCCTCTTAGAAATTTTTCAAGGTAGTAGAATCTAAGACAAACCCATACTTTCTGGCTCAAACTTTTTCTATTTGCAATAATGAAAAGAGCTGAGTTAGGGTCAAAATAAATTACCAGTTGAATCTTTCAGATTTTTGCCTTATAACTCAATTCATAATTCAATTACTTCCCATTTAGTTATTCCCTTAACTATTGGGAGCATCTCCTGGTTTCAAACTACCACATATCTATCCATAATCTTTTCCCACTCCTGGTGGGGGGAATTTAGGCTTAACCTAAATTAAGTCCTTAAACTAACTTTCCCAAACACTGTGGGGAAAACTTAATTATTATTTTAACTTGGAAGAAATAGGCATGGAGATCAGGAGCCCATCTCAAAGAAGTAATCTTTGATGAAAAAATTCTCTTGGTAAAAAATTGGAGTTTTTCTGAAAGGCTGGCACCCTAGCTATTGAAATCTTGATTTGACCTAGCCTTTTTTTACAACTGGTGGATTAAAGATGAAATGACTGAGGAAATAAGTTTAAGCTTCTGAGTCTAACCATTCATTAAGCAATGTATGCCAACTGCTTAACAAATTGGAACAATATTTCTCCAGGTTTTGGTCTTGGACCTCCAAATACAGGAGGAGACATATTTTTATGCATTAAAAACAATTAATCAAATAAAACCAGTTAGTTAAGGAAACAATTAACTGGGATACAAAATTAGGTAATCTAATTTCTAATTGAAGATTAAGGTCTTTCCAAATTGGGAGGGGGAGGGGGAGAGGGAACAGGTACAATACCCTGAAATCAGAAAAAGGTGTACCCTTCCCCCCCTTTTTCTATAAACAATCAAAGGAACATCTACACAACCAGTTCAGGGTCATTTTCAGATAAGAGTTCAAAATCATAGAACTGGCAGTTATAGATTACTATAATTATTCCAGATGGCAAATATTAAGTTCCACTCAGAAGATACTTTGCCCAGGGATAGTGCTTTCTTCATCTATTAATTTGTTTGAGAACTTGCTATTCCTGGTTCAGGCTGTTCTTTAACCTCTGCTTAGGATCAAAGTAACCTGAACCCTTCTCTGAGGCTCTAGCTTTAGATGAGGACTGTGGTTTTAGAAAGAACTCCAGACTAGTCCAGGTTCGACTTGTACATCCTACAGTGATGCAAATTCTAAAGCTATGACTGCTAGAGATATATAATTATGAGAAAACTCCTTGCATCCTCTGACTGAGTTTCTGGTCAGCATAACCAGGTTCTTAGCAAAGCATTTCTAAACATCAGGTACAGGGGGTCCAGTTTCCCAGCCATGTAGGGTTGGGCTCAAATAATAAAATAAAGTGTTCTCACAATTCCCACAATTAATAAGGTTTTCTCACAAGACAGAAGTTGGATTAGATCCACAACTGATTAGAAAGAGAACTGAACTAGTTCCAGAACTGAGTCACAAATTGGAGTCAATATGGTTCACTCAATTCCCACACTATACATTCATGGGCAAATCATTTCTCTTTCTCACTCTTTGTTCCCTTGTAAAATGGGGAATATAGTTTATGGGATGAGCAGATTAGATAATCTTAAAGGTTTCTTTTCAGGGCTAACAAGCTTGGATTCTGTGATTGTAGGTCAACAGAGGTAAGTGAGAAGCAGTGTTGTGCTGGTAAATATTAATAATCAGTTCTCTAAAACAGGACATACATTCCAATCATTTAAACAATCACTTTTAAATTTGATTAGCATTATTAACATTTTTTCTCCATCACTTTTTTAAGTCTAAACAATCAACAAAACAATATATAGAGTAATATTTATTGATTTCTGGGGCATATATGCTCAAACTGAAAATGGAATAATTGCCTCTTTCTCAAGCCTGGCTGTCTTTTTTTTTTTAATTGTAATTTGTTTTTCTAATTTAATGTTACGAAAGTTTTTCCTACCTTCCATCTGCAGAAAGCAGTATAGTGAACTTCATACATGTACATTTGTTTCAACATGTTTACATATTAGTCATTTTGCATATGAGGAATTAGGATTAAGGAAAAAGAAAATCATGGGATAAGAAGGAAAAATAAATTTTTTTTAAAAAAGTGAACATAGTGGCTTTAGTATTATTTTTGTCTGGATATGGATGATATTGTCCATAATAGATCTCCCAGAGTTGTCCTAGGTCTCTGAACTACTGAGAAGAGTTGCAGCCATCATAGTTGATTATCTCATAATGTTGTTGTTAAGGTGTACAATGTTCTCTTGGTTTTGCTTCCTTCCCGTAGTAAGAATTTGTATAATTCTTTTCATGCTTCTCTAAATTCTGACCACTCATGGTTTCCATTTGAATAATAGTACTCCATAGCATTCTCCATACATACCATAATTTTTGTAAACATTCCCCAACTGATAGGCATCCCCTCAATTTCCAATTCTTTGCCACTGCAGAAAGAGCAGCTATGAATATTTTTGAACATGTGGGACTTTTTCCATTTTTTATGATTTTTTTTCTGGATATGGGCCTGGTATTGGTATTTCTGGATTGAAGGGTATAATAAATTTTATTGCTCTTTTGGCATGGTTCCATATTGCTTTCCAGAATGGTTGGATCATTTCAAAACTCCACCAGCAAAGCATTAATGTCCACATCCTCCAACAATCTCTCCAACTTTGATCATTTTCCCTTTTTGTCATCTTAGCTAATCTTATCAGTGTGAAGTGTACCTCATAGTTGTTTTAATTTGCATTCTCTAATCATAATTATTTGGAGCATTTTTTCACATAGTTTTAATTTCTTCACTTGTGGATTGCCTGTTCATATCTTTTGACCATTTATCAATTGGGGAACAATTTGTAACCTTATAAATTTGATTCAACTTTCTATATAGTTTAGAAATGAGACCTTTATCAGAACTCCTCTCTGTGAAGATTGTTTCCCAGTTTTCTATTTTCCTTCTAACCTTGACTGCATTGGTTTTATTGGTGCAAAATTTTCTTATCAAAATCATCCATAATTTATAATGTACTCTATTTCTTATTTGGTCATGAATTTCTCCTCTTTCTATAGATCTGACAGATAGAGTATTTCTTGATCTGTTAATTGGTCTATGGTATCTCCCTTCATATTTAAATCCTGAACCCATTTTGACCATATTTTGGTATATGGTGTGAGATGTGGTTCTACGACTAGTTTTTTCCATACTGTTTTGCAGTTTTCCCAGCAGTTTTTAGTGAGTTCTTATCCAGAAGTTAATGCCTTTGGGTTTATCCAACAGTAGATTACTACAGTTATTTACTACTGTTTCTTTTGAACCCATCCTAATTCACTGATCCATTACTTTATTTCTTTGGGGTTTTGGGGGGTATTTTTTTTTAGATTTTTCAAGGCAATGGGGTTAAATGGCTTGCCCAAGGCCACATGGCTAGGTAATTATTAAGTGTCTGAGGTAGGATTTGAACCCAGGTACTCCTGACTCCAAGGCCAGTGCTCTATTCACTGCGCCACCTAGCCGCACCCCCATTACTTTATTTCTTAACCATTACCAGGCAGGTTTGATGACTGCTGCTTTATAGTATAGCTTTAGATCTAGAACAGGTAGGGCACCTTCCTTTACTTTTTTTTTTCATCAGTTCTCTTGATAGTCTTGATTTTTTTTTTGCTCCAGATGAATTTTTTTTTCTGGCTCTGTAAAATAGTTATTTGGTAATTTGATTGATATGACACTGAATATGTAATTTAATATGGGTAAAACTGTCAGTTTTATTATATTAGCTCAGCCTATCTGAGCTATTTTTTCCAATTGTTTAGATCTGACTTTAATTGTGTGAAAAGTATTTTCTAATTGTGTTCATACAGTTTCTGGGTTTGTCTTGGGAGGAAGATTCGAAAATATTTTATTTTGTCTGCAATCACTTTAAATGGAATTTCTCTTTCTATCTCTTGCTCTTGGGCTTTATTGTTCATATATAGAAATGCCAATGATTTATGTGGATTTATTTTATATCTTGCTACTTTGTTGAAGTTAATTATTTCAAGTAGTTTTTAGTTGATTTTCTAGGATTCTCTAAGTATACCATCATATCATCTGCAAAGAATGAAAGTTTTGCTTCATTGCCCATTTCAAATCCTTCAATTTCTTTTTTCTTATCTTGTTGATAAAGCTAACATTTCTAATACTATATTGAATAGTAATGGTGATAACGGGCTTCCTTTTTATCCTGATCTTATTGGAAATACTTCAAGTTTATCCCCATAACATATAAAATTTTTGATGGTTTTAGATAGATACTGCTTATTATTTTAAGGAAAGCTCCATTTATTCCTATGCCCTCTAAGGTTTTTTAATAGGAATGGATATTGTATTTTGTTAAAGGCTCTTTCAGCATCTATTGAGATAATCATATGATTCCTGTTCATTTTCCTATTGATATGTTCAATTATGTTAAATGTTTTTCTAATATTGAACTATCCCTGACTACCTGGTATAAATCTAAGCTGATCATGGAATATTACCCTAGTATAACTGTTGTAATCTCTTTGCTAAAATTTGTTTAAGATTTCTGAATCAATATTCATTAGGGAGATTAATGTATAAATTTCTTTGTTTTGACTCTTCCTAGTTTAGGTATCAGTATATTGGTGTCATAAAAGGAATTTGGCAAAACTCCTATTTTTAAAAATAACTTATATAGAATTGGAATTAATTGTTCCTTAAATTTTTTGGTAAGGGGGGGGGGGGCAGAGCCTATATGGTGGTAGAACAAGCCTTAGGAGCTCTCTCTAAAATATTTCAAAAACCTTAAAATTATGACTCTAACTAAATTTGTGAGAGACAGAACCCACAGAAGGATCCAGTGAGGCAATTCTCCCACTGAAGGTAACCTGGAAGATTATGGGAAGACTCTGTTCCATGGGGTTGGAGGGGGTGGTAGTATAGCTAGGCTCACCTCACTGTAGCTCCAGCCTTCTGGGAACAGCACACGGGGCACCTGGGTTCCTGGGAGCACTGGCTCATGGCAGCAGATGCAGTTTCCTGACCTGCCAAACCAGCAACACCAAGCACAACAACCACAGCAGGGAAACCTCTGCCAGAGCAAGCATGAAGCCCAGGCCAACTTGAACCTCAGCACAGCCATGGCCCTCAAAGCAGCTATGGTCCTCAGTACAGCCCAAAATAACATGTGTAAAACCAGTTTAGGTCAAATGGAAAAAGCAGTCCAAAAAGTTAATGAGGAGAAGAATGCCTTAAAAAGCAGAATTAGATAGATGGAAAAAAGGAGATAAGAAAGCTCTCTGAAGAAAACTCCTTCAAATGTAGAATAGAGCTAAATGAAGCTGATGACTTTGCAAGGAATCAAGAAACAATAACCCAATTCCAAAAGAATGAAAAACTAGAAGAAAATGTGAAATGTGTCATTGAAAAAAACAACTAATCTGGAAAACAGATCCAGAAGAGACAATTTAAAAATCAATGGACTACCTGAAAGTCATGATCAGAAAAAGAACCTTGACTTCATTTTTTAAATAATTTCTATAGGAAAAATGCCCTGATATTTTAGAAGCAGAAGGCAAAATAAAAATTGAGAGAATCCACCAATTTCCTCCTGAAAGAGATCCCCCCCCCAAAAAAAAAACCCTAGGAATATTATAGCCAAGTTCCAGAACTCATAGCCAAGTTCCAGAACTCCCAAGTCAAAGAGAAAATATTACAAACAGCCAGAAGGAAACAATTCAAATATCAAGAAGCTACAATATGGATTACACAGGACTTAGCAGCACCCACATTAAGGGCTCATGGGGCGTGGAATATAATATTCCAGAAGGCAAAAGAGCTTGGAATGCAACTGAGAATCAACTACCCAGCAAAAACGACCATCCTCTTCCAGGGCAAAAGATGGACTTCCAACAAAACAGGGGAATTTCAAATGTTCCTGTTGAAACAGCCAGAGCTGAACAGAAAGTGTGATCTTTAAGTATAGAACTCAGGTGAAGCATAGAGAAGGTGGATGGGAAGGACTAATTATGAGGAACTTATTGATGATTCCTGCATGGGAAGAAGATACATTCATATTAACCTTCTCATTTAATAGAGGAGTTAGAAGGAACATATATAGACAAGTCACAAGAGAGAGCTGAATTTGAAGGTATAAAATATTGTAAAAATGGAGTCAATGGGTGGAAAGGAAACATACTGGGAGAAAGGGAAAGGAGAGGTAGAAGGCTAAGATATTTCATGTAAAAGAGTTAAGAAATTGCTAATGCAATGGTACAGAAGGAGGGAAAGGTGAAGGGGAATGAGGGAGCCTACATTCTCATTGGAAATGACTCAGACATACTTAATAGGGGAAGAAATCTAGAGGAAAAAGGAGAAAAAAGGGAATGGGAGAAAGGAGATGGGGGAGGGGAGGGGGGATGTAGGGATAGAAAAGAGGGTAGATTATGGGAGAGGATAGTCAGATATAACACATTTTCTTTTTTACTTTTTGCAAGGTTGGGATTGGGAAGCCTGTCTAGGACCTTGGGGCTGGGTGATTTCTAGGTCTTTAGGGTGCAATGCAGGCTTGGTGCCTCTTGGCCCCAGGGCTGGTGCTCTGTCCACTGTGCCACTCAGCTTCCTCACAGAGTGAAAGGAGAGAGAAAATATAATAAATGGTACTGGGTAGGAATGGGTGGAGGCAATTACAATCAGCAACAGCAACTGTGGGAAAAATATGGAAGTAAATTCTCTGATGGACTTGTGATAAAAAAAAAACGCAATCCACCCCAGAGACAGAGTTAATAGTATCCAGACACATATTGAAGCATATTTTTTCTATTTCTTTCATTTTATCATTTGTGAGATATTTTTATTTTTGTGGGGTGAGGGGAGATTATATTTACTCTTACAAGACTATTTTAGTAATTGTAAATAAAGAAAAATTTAAATTTAAAAAATGTTTGGTAGAATTCATTTATAAATCCATCTGGATCTGGAGACTTATTCTTAGGGAGTTATTGATAGATTCTCCAATTTCTTTTTTCTGAAATGGGGTTATTTAAGTATTTTATTTCCTCTTCTATTAATCTGGGTAGTTTACATTTTTTAATATTCATCCATTTCACTCAGATTTCAAATTTATTTGCATACAGTTGGGTCAAATAGCTCTGAATTATCTCTTTAAATTAGCCCTCGTTGGTGGTGTTCACCCTTTTCATTTTAGATTCTTCTTTCTTTTTTTTGAAATCAGGTGAACCAAAAGTTTATCTATTTTATTGGGGTTTTTTCCCCATAAAACCAACTCAGTTTTATTTATTGATCAATGGTTCAGTTGTTTGCAATTTTATTAATCTCTCCTTTGATTTTTCAGAATTTCTAATTTTATATTTAATTTGTCATCTTTAATTTGTTCTTTTTCTAGATTTTTAGTTGCATATCCAGTTCATTGATTTCCTCTTTGTCTGTTTTATTCACATAAGCATTTAAAGACATAAAATTTCCCCTAAATATTGTTTTGACTGCATCCCATAAGTTTTAGTATGATGTCTCATTATTGTCATTTTCTTGGATAAAATTGTTGAATATCTCTATGATTTGTTGCTTGATCCAGAAATTCTTTAAAATTAGGTTATTTAGTTTACACTTAATTTTTGGTTAATCTTTCCAGAATTCTTTATTACATATAATTTTTATGGCATCATGATATGAAAAACATGCATTTATTACTTCTGCCTTTCTGCATTTGATTATAAGGTTTTAATACCCTAGTATATGGTCAGTTTTGATATAGGTGCCATGTATTGCAGAGGAAAAAGTGTATTCTTTTCTATCCCTGTTTTATTTTCTCCAAAATTCCATCATATCTAAATTTTCTAAAATATTCCTTGATTTCCTTCTTGCTTATTTTGTGGTTAGATTTATCTAATTCTGAGAGAGAGAAGTTTAGATGCCCACTATTATAGCTGCCCTATCTATGTCTCCTTGTAATTCATTTAGCTCCTCTTCTAAGAATTTGGATGCTATACCACTTGGTATGTGTTTGTTTAATAATGATATGACTTCATTGGCTATAGTCCTTTTAAAATGTAGTTTCCTTCCTTTTCCTTTTTAGTGAGATCTGTTTTTTCTTTTACTTTGTCTGAGATCAGTATTGTTACCCTTGATTTTTTTACTTCTCCCGAGTCATAGTATATTTTGCTTCAGCCTTTACTTTTACCCTGTATCTCTCTGCTTCAAATGTGATTCTCATAAACAATATATTGTAGCATTCTGATTCTTAATCCATTCTGCTATCCACTTCTGTTTTATAGGAGAGATTGTTCTATTCACAATTGAAGTTAAGATTACTAATTCTACATTACCCTGCATGCTATCTTTCCCCATTTATACTTTTCTCTTTCTTTTCCTCTTATTCATCCTCACCAATGTTTTGCTCCCTGTCCCCTTTAACTTTTCTTTTAAATTTTAACTTTAACTTTACTTTCACTTTTACATTCATCTTTCCTTTTATCAATCCATTCTTCCCTTTTCTTTCCCTTCCCTCCCACCCCAATTGGGAATGTATGTTATTCCTCTCTGGGTCAAATTTATTGAGAGTAGCATTTACTCAGTGTTCATATCCTCCCTTCTTTCTCACAACAATAATAGGTCTCTGTGCTCTTCACCTGGTGTTAACCACTAATGCCTAGCTTCTCCTAGTATAGTCCTTCTTTTTATGTTTTTTTATTCTATTAACCCTGTTTTGTACCTACAACCCCTTTGTCAAAATATACTCCTTTTACCTGTCCTGATAGAAATAACATTCTCAAAGCTTGATTGATAAGCAGCACTGCCTCATATTCACTAGGTGCATTCCCCTCTTTTGTTCCATTAAAAATACACTTTTCAAGAGTCATAAATCACATCAAATTATAATTGATTTATATTGCCCTATCTTTTCAAGTGCCCTCCACTGAGGCACAATCTTCATGAACCAGCAAACGCATTCTGTTCAATTGTAGCCAAAGCATCAAGAAAAGCAAAAATCTCCTCAAGATCTTTTCATGTCCAGTCCCTCTAAGTATACTCTTTTTTTTGTTTTTGTTTTTGTATTTTAGATTTTTCAAGGCAATGTGGTTAAGTGGCTTGCCCAAGGCCACATGGCTAGGTAATTACTAAGTGTCTGAGGTTGGATTTGAACCCAGGTACTCCTGACTCCAAGGCTGGTGCTCTATGCACTACACCACCTAGCCGCCACCTAGCCGCCCCCTCTAAGTACACTCTTTCTTTGCCTCCATAGCACTCCAACTTTAGAAATGCAACTCTCCCCTATTAAAGTATTGGGTACACTCTCTCCCTCTGTTCCTTTATAAAACTCTCCAAACATAGCACTGTAACTTTTGTTTACTAAAGTATATTTAAGACAAGATCATTTCCTAATCAATTTATGTCCAACTCTTCTAAGTATGCTCACACCCTCTATTCTGATTGTATTACCAACTCTTCTTAACTAATATATCTAGTAAAATCACTTTATGTTTTAATTATGTATGGAGCCTCTAAGTACTGCCCTTCCCTCTATCTCTATAGGAAATACCACCTTCATAATCAACATTGCATTCATGTCTCATTTATATCTATATCCGCTAAGTACATTCCCTTCAAATATATTCAACCATTTAATTATCCTAAGAAAAATACAGTTCTTAAGAGTTACAGGTGTTATCTTCTCTTGTAGGGATGTATACAGTTTAAAGTTCTTGACTAGTATTTTTTTTCCTCCCTTTCCATTTATTTATCTCTTGAATCTTGTATTTGAAGATTGAATTTTCTGTTCAGTTCTGGTCTTTTTACCAGAAAATTTTGAAACTCTATTTCACTGAAAATCCATTTTTCCCCCTATCAGAATATGTTGAATTATTCAGGGTAGTAAATTTTTTTTTAGGTTTTTGCAAGGCAAATGGGGTTAAGTGGCTTGCCCAAGGCCACACAGCTAGGTAATTATTAAGTGTCTGAGACCGGATTTGAACCCTGACTCCAGGGCTGGTGCTGTGCCACCTTGCCACCCCAGGGTAGTAAATTCTTGGTTGCAATCCAAGGTCCTTTCCCCTCTGAGATATTATATTCCAGGCCCTCTGATCCTTTAATGTTGAAGCTGAGAAGTCCTATGTAATTCTGATTGTGTTTCCTTTATATTTAAATTGCTTCTTTTTGGGCTTCCTGCAGTATCTTCTCCTTTATTTGAATTTGGAATTTGACTATGACAGTCCTTGGAGTTTTTATTCTGGGGTCTCTTTCTGGAGGTGCTCCATGTATTCTTTTTTTTTTTTTTTAGGTTTTTGCAAGGCAAATGGGATTAAGTGGCTTGCCCAAGGCCACACAGCTAGGTAATTATTAAGTGTCTGAGACCGGATTTGAACCCAGGTACTCCTGACTCCAAGGCCAGTGCTTTATCTACTATGCCACCTAGCCGCCCCCACGTATTCTTTCAAGAACTATTTTGACTTCTTGATTTAGTATATTAGTACAGTTTTCCATAATAATCTCCTGAAAGATATTTTTTTGATCCAGGTTTTGGATAATCCAGTAATTCATAAATTATCTCTCCTGGATCTATTTTCCAGGTGACTTATGTTTCCTCAAAGTACTTTACATTTTTATTCAATTTTTTCAGCCTTTTGATTTTGTTTGATGGAATCTTGTGTCTCATAGATTCATTAGTTTCTATTTGTCCAGTTCTAATTTTAAGGTTTTATTTTCTTCAGTTACTTTTTGTGTTTCCTTTTCCAGTTGGTTAATTTTACTTTTTGCTGAATTGCATTCCCTTTCTAGTTGGTCAATTTGACTTTTAGATAACTTTCATTCCTTTTCAAGTTGGTCAGTTTTATTTTTTGATGAATTATGTTCTTTTTCCAGTTGGTTATTTTTACTTTTAAACTTTGATAAACTTTGTCTTCTATCAATTTTTTCATAAATTTCCCACATGGTTCTTATTTCTTTTTTCCATTTTTCTTCTACTCTTCTTTTGCTTTTAAAATCTTTTTAGGCTCTTCTATGAGGTTTTGGATCTGATTCCAATTCATAAACTCCTTTGAGACTTTCCATGTTGGCAATTTGTCACTGCTTTCTTTTTCTGAGATGACATTTTTATAATCTCTTTCTGCATGGTAGCTTTTTAAGATTAGTGCTCTTTTAGATTTTTTTTTGCTCATTTTGATTGTTGAACTTTTCTCCTGGGTATAGGTAACATAGTCCTGAACTTTTTGTGCTGGGGCTAGAGTCTGATCCCTGGCTTATCGCTTGCCAAAATGTTGACTTTGTAGCCCAGGCATTGCCTAGACTGAGTTTTGTTTCCTTCTTTATGTCCAGGCTCAGCCTATGCAATGGTTTTTTCCCAACTTAGTCCTGTTTGTTGCTCCAGTGTTCCCAGGGTTCAAACATTACCTGGGGTTGGGAACCTCCCTGCTAGCCTGCTATCTAGCTGCTGGTACTTTGACTTCACTGTGGCTAGAAGCTTCCCACTGGCTTTACCATTCTCCTGCCTAGATGAGTTTTACTTCCCTTTTTTCCTTGAAGATACAGACATTCCCTGAAGATCCTCTGCTATGTCTACAGTTGAAAACTTATTTGAATTCTTTTTTTATGGAATCTGTAGCTTTAATGTCTGCATAGAGGTTTCATTGAATGTTGTGTAAGGAAAAGCTCTGGGAGCATGCTAGCTTCACCCCACCACCTTGGCTCCACCCTGGAAGTCCTAACAAGCCTGACTTTCTTACAGACTCCATCTCTTAATGAGCAAGCAGGAACATTGTGAATTTTGAGAATGCTCCTCCATATCCTTCTTAGAAAACCCAAGTCCTAGCTGAATTTGATTGGTTTTGGAGGAGAGGGGGAGACACAGTTGAGATACCTGAAAAAAAGTCAATGTTTGGGGTAGCTAGGTGGTGCAGTGAATAAAGCACCAGCCCTGGAGTCAGGAGTACCTGGGTTCAAATCCTGTCTCAGACACTTAATAATTACCTAGCTGTGTGGCCGTGGGCAAGCCACTTAGCCCCATTTGCCTTGCAAAAACCCAAAAAACAAAAAAATCAATATTTTAGGAAGCATAAGATCTGCCTACAATCTAGGCTCTTTTATTTACCGGCTGTGTAACTCTGTAACTGTGTAATACAACCTCTCTGGGTCTTAGTTTGTCTTCTATCAAAAATTAGACTAGATAACTTCTCAGGTCTCTTCTAGCTCTAAATCCTAGAATCCCAAGATATTGGAACCCAGGAAACCATTGGTAATGCAGAACGATCCTGCATCCTTTCCAGATACTTCAATAATGTACATAAAGTGCTATGCAAACTTCAAAGTATTTTGCAAGCATTGACTGCTTTTCTTGTTATTTCTATCAAAGAAGAAACTGAAAAAATTCTGAGAATGGAGAACTCAACATTTTGTTCTCAAAACTTTCTAAGACTCTCAAGCTTTGTTAGTGGTTTGTTCTTGAAAAGGACCAATATTGGTGGTTCAGTGTGTCTGATTGTGGCTGATCAGACCAATACAAGCTCAGAAGGCTCTACCTTGGGTTGGGCACAAATAGTCCATATAACATTTGGAATGGAGATGGAGATGGAGAGATGTCTCAAAATTTGCCTATCTTGCTTCTTTTGAGCTACTATAATTCTACTTTGCTCTGAACAGCACCTGCCATTGTCTCCCATGTTTCACAATTGATTCCAAAGTCCTTCAGACAGGTCTTGAGAGTGTCTTCTGAATGCCATATGTGTTCAGAAGTGTGTTGGATGAGTTCTTATAAAATGGTCTTTTAGGCCATTTTGATATGGGCATTGCAGTCAGCTCATCAGAGTTGCACTTTCTTCAGTAAAGTCTGAATGTTTGGCAATTCCATTTGAGAAGGGACTTTAGTGTCTAGGACCTTATCCCTGCCAGGTAATCTTCAGAATCTTTCTAACACAATTCAAATGGACATGATTCTGTCTCCTGGCATGGCACCGGTAGATTGTCCAGGTTTTGCAGGCATATAGCAATGAGGTCAATACAACGGCCCTGTAGACCTTCAGTTTGGTAGGCAACCTAAAACCTCTTTTCTCTTACACTTTCATTTAGACACTCTCAAACCCTGAGCTAGTTCTGCAATGCATGAGTCAATGTCATCATCTATGTGTAGGTAAGTGAAATTATTCACAATTATAACCAATGGTTCCATGTATGGATGATGTGATGTTGGCTGATGGAGAACCTGCTTGTTCATGTTGTTAATTGTTTGACCAAAATTAGCACAAACAGTAGAAAACTGATCCATGTTTTGTTGCATCTTAGTTACAGAAGTTAGATTGAGTTCACAATCATCTACAAACTGTCCCTCCATTTTCATCTTGACCTTTTGAAAGAAATTGTTTCCATGTTTGTTGAAGTTTTCTGATAATATTGCTGAAAACATCAGGTTAAAAATCATGGAACCCAGGACACAGTCCTATACTGGTGACTAGGAAAGTGTGAGAGCACCATCTTTTATCCCAAACCTGGACAAGCATGCTGTCATGAAACTTGCATACAATACTGATGACCTTGTCCAGGTAACCAAATTTTGGCATTATTTTCCATAAACCCTCATGACTGACTGTATCAAAGGTTTTGGTCAGATCAATGAATGTTGTATACAGAACTCTGTTCTCAATTGTCTCTGGACCTTTTTTTTGGGGGGGGGTTGCAAGGCAATGGTGGGGTTAAGTGACTCACCCAGAGCCACACAGCTAGGTAATTATTAATATCTGAGGCCAAATTTGAGCTCAGGTCCTCCTGATTCCAAGACCAGTTCACTACTGTGCCACCTAGCTTCCCCCTACTCTGAGCCTTTTCTGAAGTAACATTGGCCCTTTAGGTAGGTGACCTCCTTCCAGGTTAAGGATCAGTCTATTAGGGAGAATCCTAGCAAGAATCTTGCCAGCAGTGCCTAACAGAGAGATCTTCCTGTGATTATGACAGGAAAATCTATTTGCTTTACTTTTACAGTGAAGGAGTCCTTGAACTTTTGAGGGATAACCTCCTCTTCCCATATAATTCAGTTTTAAAGTAGATGACAAGTTATCTATAGCTATATGAAAAAATGCTCTAACTCACTATTGATTGGAGAAATGCAAAGAAAATCATTTTTGAGATATCTCATATCTATTTGATTGGCTAACTGGACAGAAAAGGACAATGATGATTGTTGGAAGGGATATGGGAAAAATGAGACATTAATATACTGTTGGTACAGTTGTGACCTGATTTAACCATTCTGGAGAGCAATATGGAACTATGATCAAAGGGCTATAAAATCATGTATACCCTTTGACCCAGCAATATCACTACTAGGTCTGTATCCCAAAAGAGATGAAAAACAAAATGGAATTGGACTTCTATGTACAAAACTATTTTAGCAGCTCTTTTCTGGTGGCAAAAAATTAGAAATTGAGGAAATACCTATTGATTGGGGAATTACTAAACAAATTGTGGCATGTGATTATGGTAGATTATAATTATGTTATTAAAAGTGATGAGCAGAATGCTCTTAGAAAAAAACCTGGAAATATTTACAAGAGTAGATACAAAATGAAATATATTGTGCAAAAAGTAAGAGCAAAATTGTAAGATGATCAGTTGTGAATGATAGCTATTCTCAGCAAGTCAACGATTGAAGCTTAGAATGAAAAATGCTATCTATCCCCAGAGAAAGAACCGATGGTGCCTTAATATAAATTAAAGCTTAGGTTTTTTATGTCCTTTATTTTCTTGAGGGCTTTTTTGGTCTATGTTCTTTTATAACATGAGTATTATGGAAATGTTTTGCATGACTATACATGCATAGCCTATATTGAAGTGCTTGACTTTTCAATGAGAGGGAGGTGAGAAAGGAAGAAGGGAGAGAATTTGGAACTCAGTGTTTTAAAAATTAATGTTAAAATTGTTTTACATGTAACTGAAGGAAAAATAAAATAATAATCTTTTTAAAAGTTAAAAAAAAGTGGATACTGATATGTATTGATAGAGAAAGTTCCCCCACCGGAGAATTCCTAATACCAATGAAATCATGAGTCCAGTCTCTATTCCCATTCCTCTACCAAGGGACTGAAATGATCTTACCAAAAGTATCATATGCCCAAGTTCATGATTGTTGACTCCAATCAAATGGGGAATTCTTGGAAATTCTTTCTCTAGAAGTAGCTTTTCTGGGAACTTTGATAAGAAAGAACCATCCAGAGTGACTTTAAGGAATGGTATCTACGAGAGAAAATGAAAACACTTTTTTTGTGGGTTATTCTCTCATTTTGGATTTACCCAAATAAAGGAGTCAGGAAATTAAAGTTTTTCTTCTCACTTCTATCTGTAACTTGCTATCTGACCTTGGAAAAGTCAATTCTCTTCTTTTGGTGAAAACTTCCTCATCTATAAAATAAGATTGAGTTTGACTAGATCCCTTCCAGCCCTGATTTTTCATGTTCAGAAAAACCTATTCCAGAATTAACATTCTATGGTCTGTGTCTGAGCATTCTGTATTCAAAGTATCTGACAAATTTCAAGCTTTTGTTTCTAGGATACCTTCCATCTTTGCTATTCTATGACCTGTGTTTTGTAGTTCCTTCCTTGTCTGGGATTTTCTTTGAAGACTGGAAATAGTGCTCTCAGTTGTATTTTTGTCTAATCTATATCTATATTACATCATATATATATATCTATATATATATATATATATATATATACATCTATATCTATATCTGTATCTATACCTATATTTATCTATATCATCTATCTCTCTATCTCTATCTGATTCTTCTTGCTCGGATAACTAAGGAGCTATTTAAAGAAGGACCATTCATTGTTCAAGGACCCAATTTCTCACGTGTCTTTGACAGTAGACCTTATTCACCAAGAAAGTTTCCCCAATTTTCTCCATACTTTTCACTTTCCCATGTCTCCTCCAGGAAAAGAATTCTATCTCTTCTATTTCTCTGTTTCTCCTCTCATAAATTTTTTTCTCAATTTTTATCATCTATTTACTCTCCTGCTTCAAGCTCAAATGTTGGAGTAAAGGGAGACTCTTAGTTAACACAGTATGTATATTAAACTTAACCCTTGATTTAGGAATTCATCACTAAATACTGGAGAAGGGCATGGTGTGAATATTCAGTTGGGCTGTTGTTTTGAACCCACATTCTTTTTTTGGCCAAACCCAGGGTTTGCAAGGTCATATACCTCAGGTTCAGTGGAATTTTGAACTCTAATGAAGACCTTTCTTTCATGGGATCAATTTGTTCCAGAGTCATTTTTTATATTTAGTTTGGAACCCAGTGATCTCTGTGAGACAAAGTCCTGGATAGAAGAAGGGAAACAATTCTTGATTTTTAGAGACAATGGGAAAAAGAGAGGTCTTACTTTTTCTGGCAGGGGAATAGACATTTTCAAATTCAACCTAGTGCAGAACCACCCTTTTCCAGAAGAAGCAAACTCACAGATAAGTGTTTCCTGTTGAATATCATGTCCTTTTTATTCCGTAAGCACTGGATCAAAATAGCTGAATTGGAACCTTCACAGCCGTAGAAGTGAGCAACGTCCTGGTGGTTTCAAATGAACAGATATTTATAAATATCAAAAGAAGGAACTGAGGAGATTTCCGTTTGCCAATGAAAAGATTCAGGAAGTAGGGCAGGTTCTCCAACCCTATCCTCCAATTTTCCACATCCCCTGTCTCAAAGTCTAGAACAAGTTTTATCTATGTCATTAGCCAGTAGTGCAAACTTTCTAAAGATCACCATACAATTAAACAAGTCTTTGAAATTTGATGGTCAAATTTTCTAAGGAATGTTAACCATTGGGTCAAGGGCTTGGGGATCATTGGTTTAGAAAAAGAGAAGGCCTACAACGTCTTCTGGCCTAACCTCTCTTTTTCCTTCTTTTTTTTTAGTTAAATTTTATTTTTTCCAATTAACAATAATCTCTTTTCTTTCCCTCTTGATTACCCTTAATCCTTATAACAAAGTTATGGAAAATAAATCTCACATTGTTCATGTCTAAAAATGAATATGTCTCATTATGCACCTTGAGTTTATTATTTCTTTATGAGAAATATCACCAGTCATCTTGGCTTTTGTCTTGCCACTGCACTTTGATAACTTTGGGAAGGGAATAAGGCTGAAGTTCTACCTCACTTAAATTCAATTCATGCACAAGTTAAGACATTGCCCTCATAATATTATTGGTCATTTTCAAGCATTCAAAGGACCAAAAGCAACAACAAGGAGGTATAACATCCCTTCTTTTTAAGTATGAAAAAAAAATGGAATTTCAAAGAGATTATCAAGTAACTCACATAGTTAGTGGAAAGATTCCCATCCAGAGCCTCAAGTTCAGCATCCTTTCAACATTATCATGGGCCCCAGTAAATCCTTCACTGGTTTCTCCAAAAGTAATCAATGCTAGCCCAGTTCAAGAGCAGGTATGACTGTAGGCTTTGCATCACTATTGGATGTGGGAGTTCAATATGGCCTAACCTGGAGTTGTCTACCTTGGCCTGAGCTAAAACCACAGCCCTTACCTAAAGTTAGAGCCTCAAATATGTCATTCAAATATGTCATTCTAACCCAAACTAGAAGTTGAAGCATTTCCTGAAACAAAGATGGCAGGTACTTGACCTTGTCAGAAGCTAAAGAAGGCATTCTCCCTGGGCAAAGCATCTTCTGAGTGCAACTTAATCTTTGCTATCTTAGAATAATAATAATCTATAATTGTGCCAACTCTGTGATTTTGAACTCTGAAATCCCCATCTCTGATAATAAATTGACTCCTATCTTGTTTACCTGGGAAGCTATGTAGTGCAGGGGATAGAGCACTGGGCCTGGAGTCAGGAAGATCCAAGTTTAAATTCAACCTCGCAAGCTTACTAGTGATGTGAACTTGGACAAGTTACTTTACCTTGTTTGCCTCAATTTCCCCATATGTAAAATGAGCTGGAGAAGAAAATGGCAAACCACTTCAGTATCTTTTCCAAGAATTCCCCCCCCCTCCCCAAAAGGGGAGTGTCTCAAACCTGTGGAATTAGATCTAACCTTTGAACCTAAGGAAACATTTTAAAATGGATTTGAGTCTTTTAGATAATAGTCACTGAAGAACAAGAAGCCAAGAACCTACTTGAAAAATGGCACGAGGGTGATCTGTGATGAGGCCTGGGAAAGTGGCAACCCCACTCTGTGAGATGGCTCTATGGAATAGGCCTTTGGCCATAGGTGATAGAACCTGCAAGAAATGAGAAAGACAGTATACAAGAGAGAGATTACTCCTCAGGAAGAGTTCTAGTTTAAGGGAATCCACATTTAAGGAAAGATTGAAAATCAGACTGATCATTTGGATTAGAATCAAATAATGTTAGATCAGGAAACAAGCTTAAAGTTCATCTAGTCCAACTTTCTCATTTTATAGTCGATTAATAGTGAAGCTATGATTTGAACCTAAATATACTGATTCCCAATCCAATGTTCTTCCCATTATTCCATCTTATGTTTGCCCCAGTGGGGAACCATCTGTAAACTCACAAGTGCAGAGACACAAATTCCTCCTGCAGACTGTCCAGAGAGAGTCACAGAATTGGGATCTCCTCCAAAGTGAGCAATGTTGCCTTGAATCCATTGTAAAGCAGCCACTAGGTCTAATAATCCCCAGTTGCCGGGTGCAAACTCATCCCCAGAACTGAAAATCAGAGAGACAGTAGTGAGAATGGAATCTGGTTCCAACTGTAGAAAGACATATTTATTAATGTTTTAGATGAAAGCATCAGGCATGCCTATCACAATGCAAAAGTCTGGCATCTTGGAAGCATAGCTAATATATTAGGGGATAAAATTCAGCTCTAAACATATGTAGGAAGGTTAAAATAATGGTCTGAGTCCAATAAAATAACAAATGTAGGTAAATGTAAAATTCTATACTTGGGTTTAAAAAGTCAATTGTACAAGTACAGCATTGAGGGGGCATGGCTAAACACCGGTTCATTAAAAAAAATCTAGGAGTTTGGGTGGATTGTTTCTCACACAAAAAAATTCCATTTTCTGATCCTATACATTATCACTGATAATCCTACATACCTGGAATTCTTTCCCCCTCATCTCTGCCTCTAGATTTCCTTCAAAATCTCAACTTAAGTTCCACCTTCTAAGAACAATATGGAATTATACCCAAAGGGTAATAAAACTGCATACCCTTTGATCCAGCAACCATCACTACTGGGTCTATATCCCAAATAGATTTTAAAAAAAGGTCAGGAGAAGCTAGGTGGCACAGTGGATAGAGCACCGGCCCTGTAGTCAGGAGGTCCTGAGTTCAAATCTGGCCTCAGACACTTAAATAATTATCTAGCTGTGTGAACTGGAGCAAGTCACTTAACCCCATTGCCTTGCTCCCCCAAAGGGCAAAAAAATCCACATGTACAAACATACTCATAGCAATTCTCTTTGTGGTGACAAAAAATTGGAAATTGGGGGGATGCCCATCAATTGGAGTATGGCTGAACAAACTGTAGTATATGAATGTGATGGAGTGCTATTTCTATAAGAAATCATGAGGGACAGAACTTCAGAAAAACCTGGAAAGACTTGCATGAATTGATGCTGAGTGAAGTGAGTAGAACCAGACCAATATACTCACTAACAACAATATTGTGTGAATGTCAACGATGATGGACTTGCTCATTTCAGCAATAAAATAATCAAAGACAATTCTAAAGAACTTGTGATGGAAAGTACCATCCACAGCCAGAGAAGGAACTATGGAGTCTGAGTATAGAGCAAAGCTTATTATTTTCAATTTTAAAAATTCATTTTGTGTACTATGGTTTTTTCTCCTATTGTGTTTTTTCCCTTTTTGACTTTATCTTTCTTTTACAACATGATTAATATAGATATATGTTTAACATAGCTATACATGTATAACATATCAGACTGCTTTTTGTCAGGGTGGGGAGAGGGGGGAAAAAAAGAGAGGGAGGAAGAAAAAACATGAAACTCAAAAACTTACTGAAAAATGATTGCTGAAAACTATCTTTGCAAGTAGTTAGGAAAAAAAATTTAAGGCTTTCCCTAGTCCTCCTTCATCTCATTGCCTTTTTTGGGGGTTACCCCATTTGCCCATCTATTCCTCTCATATCTTGTTTGTACATAGTTGTTTGCCAATTGCCTTCCCAGGAGGCTGTGAACTCTTTGGGAGTTGGAATTGACTTTCTTTGCATCCTCACGAGTTTAGCACAATACATAAATGCTAGTAACTCGAGCTGATGACTGCAGTATGAGTCAACAGTGTGAAGACACTGTCAAGAAAATCTAGTGAGATCTCAGGTGGACTTAAAAGAGACCTACTTTCCAGTACATTAATCTGGATGTAATAGAGCCATTGTACTTGCTCTACATTCATCTCACTTTGGAGTCCTGTATTCAGTTCTAGGTGCCATGTCTTAGAAGGGACATTAACACCAGAATTTTCCAAAAGAAGTCAACTAGGAGATGGAAAGGAAAATAGACCATGCCACATGGGGATTGGTTAAAAGAAATGAGGGTACTCAACCTGGAGAAAAAGATTTGGGAAGATGTGGGAGTCATCATATGTATTATTAAGACTGCCATGTAGAAGATTAATTCTTTTTTGGCCATAAAGGTCAGAGCTGAAAGACCTAGACAGATGATATAAAGAGGTAGATTTCAATTAAACATGGGAAAGAGCTTACTAAAACTAAAAGAATTTGCTAATGTCCAAAAGAACAGGTTATTTGGGGAGGTAGCTCACTCTACATTTTCAAGGAGATACTTGCCAGGGAAGTTGTTGAAAAGATTTCAGCCCAGAGAGGAATTGGATTAAAAGAACAACTCAGATACTGAGATTCTGTCAGAATGTCAGTTGGATCTCCATGGACTCGCAGAATTGTAGAATGTTAGAGCTACAAGGGATTTTAGGGGCCACTTAGTCCAAATCCCTTTATTTTATATAAGAGGAAATTTAGATTCAGATTGGAGGAAGGGTCTTGCCCAAAGTCATGAAACCACATTACCTCAAGAATCCCTGGTATCCAAGTCTGTATTGTACTGTTACCACCACAATATCTTCATAGGCTGATAAAGGTGATCCATCAAAGGAAGAAGCTGCTCCGATCACTAATGATCCCCCATGAATCCAGACCATTACCTAAAAGAAATACTGATAGTAGCATCTTGGGAACAATCTCTGGGGAAAATCCATGGCAACTGGAGGGTGTATTCTTTCTAATGAAGTGTCCCTTCCTATTGTCTGGGCTGAGAGATCCCTGGAACAAGTATGCTCCGTCCCTGGTAAGCTTTGCCTTGCTTAGCCTGGTTGTTGCTTGTCCTTCAGGGACATCAGGGAGGTGATGCTATGACATGTGTATGAATTGGGATTTGAGTGAGGGGATTCTGTGCAAAGTCACCAGCCTCATCTTTTCCTTCAGAGTCATCTGAGTCAGTGATCAGATATCAATCAGATGACCCTGATTGTGATGCAGTAGGGGTTAAGTGACTTGCCCAGGGTCACATAGCTAGTAAGAGTCAAGTGCCTGGATTGGATTTGAACTCAGGTCCTCCTGATTTCAGGGTCAGTGTTTTATCCACTGCATCACCTAGCTTCCCATTAGCATAATAAGCCTTAGGAGAAGAGCATTTGTCCTCATAGTACCTCCCAAAAAATCATTGTAGCAACCCCAAAACGGAAGTCACTGTACAGGAAAATGAGGAAGGACTTTTGCCATGGTCAGGAGTATCCAAATTAGGAAATATTCCAGCTTGGGAAAAGTTCTCCTTAGGAAGGAGCAATTCAAAGGCACTTGAGAGGAGTCTTGCCTTTGGGAATTTGCTTTAGTGTTGGGAAATTCTAGACCTCTATGACTCCCAGAAACTCTATGAACAGGAATAGGAATTATTTTCAGATCAGTCATCAAGCATTTGAGTATTAACTAAGTATCAGGCATCGTGGATATAAAGACAGATAGATACATGTCCCTAACCCTCAAAAAACTCAAATTCAAATGGGAGAATCAACATGAAATAAAATGAAGAATAAATAAATAAATAAAATAGAAGAAATACAGTGTCTAAAAGATAGTAAGCTCAGAGAAAAAGCCATTTGTGTGCTTGGGATGGGAAGGAAGAGCTGGGAAAGACTTCTTGAAGAAAGAGGGATTAGAGCTGAGACTTACAGACATCAGAAAAGACAGAAGGCTGAGCCAGCAAGAGTAAAAAGACATGGAGTTGAGAGATGATGTGCTATGTTTAAGGAACAGCAAAAAGGCCGGTGTCTCTTGATTGTAGACTCTGTGGGGGATATTAAAGTGAGTGTAAGAAGGCTAAAGAGTAGAAAGGGACCAGGGAATAAAGGACTTTATCAGCCAGAAAGAGGATTTTATAGTTGATCCTGGAGGTAACAGGGAGCCACTGGAGGTTATTGAGTAGAGAACTGACACCACCAGACTTGTGCTTTAGGTGGATGGATCAAAATGAGGAAAATCTTGGTGACAGGAGACCAAAGGGAAGGTGATACTAAAAGTCTTGGAAGAAGATGAGGGGCCATCATTACTGGGATAGTGACAGTATTAGAGGAGGCAGGGAAAAATCAGAAAGATGTTACAAAGATAGACAAAAATAGATTACAAATGGGGAATGAGTACAAGAAGAGTCAAGGATGACACCAAAGTTATGAGCCTAGGTGAATTTAAAGATGGTCATGCCCTTGATAGTAATAGAGAAATTGGGAAGGGGAGCAAGTATTCATTAAGCCTTGGACGAAACACTTTACAGATTTTAATCTCATTTGAACCTCACAACAACACAGAGAGGTAGATGTTATAATTATCCTCATTTTACAGATAAGGAAAGTAAGGCAGAGTGAAGTGAAGCTTCATTTGAACTCAGATCTTTCAGATTCTAGGCTCAGTGCTCTGGTCACTCTAGTGCCAAGGATTTCAAAGCAAAAATAGCATACTTACAGGTAACTCATCCTTCTTGTGTCTGGAGGCTGGGGTGTAGATGTTGAGATAGAGACAGTCTTCAGATATTGGGAAGAGTTGCTGCTTCCCATCTAAACTGTATTTCATAAGATCTGCCCTTTCTATCTCCTGTAAACACCTTCATAGGCAAAAGGAAATATAACAATCTAGGTTAAGGCATGGGTAGACTTTATAGAGATTCTTTGAAACTAATGGGAACAAGAAGTCTAGAGAGAGGTACTTTAGCTACTCAGATCATTTCATTGAGAAGTGATTTTAGAGACCATTTGCCCAATCCCTCTTTATTAAAAGAAGAAACAAGCATGGGGGTATAAATCATTGGCTCAAGATCGCATTGGCAATCCACAGAGCTCTGCTCCTTTGTGGGACCCATTTATGTTGAATTTATTTTATTTCTTCTTCATTTCTACTTCCTGCCTGTTTCTTACACCACCTAAGAAAGTTAGTCCCTAGGTGGTGCAGTGGATAGAGCATCAGCCCTGGAGTCAGGAGTACCTGAGTTCAAATCCAGCCTCAGTTACTTAATACCTAGCTGTGTGACCTTGGTCAAGTTGCTTAACCCTGTTACCTTGCAAATATACTTAAAAAAATAAAGTTAGTCCCTGTTAAATATTCAATATGAACGACCTAAATTCCTATAATATTTTATGACTTATAGAGAACTTTTATTTACAAAAACTATCTGAGAGAAGTAATAAAATTCTCATTGATGTAACCTAGAACATCAGAAAGGTCTAAGGACTATTGCAAAAGCCATAGAAACTTCTTTCTTAACTTCTTTCTTTTTTGGGGGGCTGACTTCAGGTACTTCCATTTTATATGTGAGGCTGGTTTCCTTCAAAGCTATTGGACCCCCAACTGCTGCCTCAACCCTCCTCACAATTCAGATGTCCTTCCTTTATTACTAGGTTCATTCTCACATTGGGGGGAATGCAGTGGCATCTTTTACACCCTTCCAAGGCTCAGCAGGTTGTGGCGGAGAGAATCTCCCAGCTCCCACGGGGGGCTTGGCAAATGGGACTCCTAGGAAAACATCCACACGTTGCTCAGTTCCCTTAACAGTGACCTGTTTCCCACGGATCCGACCAAACTGAGTCACCACTTCAGGTCCAGCAGCCTCTTGCCCTGTAGAACAAAAAGATTCTTTCAGGTTTTCTTTGGCTAGGAATTCAGTTTCCATAAAAAATAGGTGGTGACTTCTCCCTTCATGGTGTAATTTTATTTTCTCTTTTAGATTTTTTTCCTCCTATAAGTATTTTTCCTATTAATATCTTTATTTTTAAATTTTCATTTTTTATTTTATGGAATAAACAAGAATTTCCATAAGATAGTATAATAGAAAAGACAATTGTATATGAAACTACAAACCTATTATGCACAATTTGCTTTTCCTTTCAACTATATGACAAAATTATCATATAAATTTCTTTTTTCCCTTTTTTTTCTTCCCTCCCTCCATCCTCAGTGTGTGTGTGTGGGGGCATGCTTTTTATATACACCCACCCATATAGACACACACATATATACATAAATGTAAAATTGTTCTATGTATACTTCGATTTATCAGTCCTTTCTCTAGATGCAGATAGCATCTTTCTTCATATGACCTTTATAGTTAATTTTGGTATTTATAATAGTCAAATTAACAGCTTCACTAAAAGTTGTTCTTAAAACAATATTGCTGTTACTATATACACTTTCCTCTTGGTTCTGCTCATTTCACTCTTTAATTTTTTCATGCAAGTTTTTTCATTTTTTTTAAATCATTGAGCTCATCATATCTTTTAGCATAGGAGTGTACAACCACAATCATATACTTTGACTTGTTCAGTCATTCCCCAGTTGATGTGTATCCCCGTAATTTCCAGTTCTTTGCCATTACAAAGAGAACTGCTATAAACATTTTAGAACATACATACTTTTCCTTTTTCCTTAATCATCTTTGGAAACCAAGTAATGGGTCAAAGGGTATAGGGGGTTTAATAAATCTTTGGACATAATTCTAGTTTGCTCTCCAAAATAGTTGAATCAGTTCACAATTCGACCAATAATGAATATGTCCCAATTTTCTCACATTCTCTCGAATATTTATTACTTTCCCCTTATATCATTATATATCACAATCTAGTAGGTATAAAATGATATCGCAAGGTTGTTATAATTTGTATTTCTATAATCAATAATTATTTAGAGCATTTTTCATATGAATAAAATTGCTTTGATTTCTTTATTGGAAAACTACCTGCTCATATCCTTTGATCATTTATCAACTGGGGAATGATTCATATTCTTATAGACCTGACAAAGTTGTTTATATTTTTAGGGGTGAGACCTTTATCTGATAAACTGTCTCTAAAAATTTTTCCCTCAATTTTCTGCTTTCCTTCTGATTTTTTTTTTATTTGTACAACCCCTTTTTAATTTACTGACTCATGAACAATTACTATTTCTACAGCTATTTAAATTATTTAAATCTGATTTTATTTGTATAAAAAGCTTTTTAATAATTTTATTTATATCATCTTAGGTTTGTTTTGGAAAGTATACTCTCAGGTTTATATTGTTGAAAGTTATTTTAAGTGGGATTTTTGTGCTATATCTTTGTGTTTGAGACATATAAGAATGCTGATTTATGTGGATTTGTTTTATATCCTGCTGCTTAGCTAAATTGTTTCAAGTAACTTTTTAGTTGGGTCTTTGGGATTTTCAAGTATAATCATCATATTATCTACAAAAAGATAGTTTTTTAAATTTCATTTCCTATTCTGATTCTTTCTATTCTTTTTTTTCTCTTATTGTTATTGATAGAAATTCCAATTCAACACTGAATAATATTGGTGATTGTGGTCATTCTTGTTTCATACCTGATCTTACTGTGAAGACTTCTAGTTTATCTCCATTACTAATAATGCTGGAAAGTGGTTTAGGATAAATGCTTTTATAAATTTAAGGAAAAATCTATTTATTCCAATATTTTCAAGTGTTTTTAAATAAAAATGAGTGTTGAACTTTATCAAAAAAATTTTCTGCATCTATAATTATAATCATAAGATTTTTTAAGACTTTTATTTTTGATGTGATCAGCTATGTTAATAATTATCCTTATGTTAACATTCCTGCATTCATTGTATAAATCCCATTTGGTCATAATGTATAATATTTGTAATATAGTGTAATCTTTATTTTGAAATTTTATTTATGAGTTGTGCATCCATATTCATTAATAAAATTGGTCTACAATTTCCTTTTTCTGTTTTTACTCTTCTTGCTTTAGGTATCAGTATCATATTTTTTAAATAAAAAGAATTTGGTAGAATCTCTTCTTTACCTATATTCCAAATAATTTATTTAATATTGGAATTAGTTGATTTTTAAATGTTTGATAGAGTTTTCTTGTAAATTTATGGTCTAATCAATTTCTTTTTCTAAAATAGATGTATTTAAATATTCCATTTATATTTTTTGTAAATATTCTTCCATTTAAATTAAATTGTTAAATTTACTGACATACAATTGAACAGAATAATTCCTTATAATTTTTTTTAATTTCATCTTCATTTGTGGTATATTCATCCTTTTCATTTTTATACTAGTGATTTTATTTTCTTCACTCTCTTTTTAATATCAAATTACTAATTGTTTATCTATTTGTTTTTTCCATAAAACCAACTCCTACTTTCATTTATTAATTCATGTGTTTTTACTCTCAACTTTATTAATCTCATTTTTAATTTTTAGAATTTCCAATTTAATGTTCAACTGACGATTTTTCATTTTTTCTTTTTTCTATCTTTTTTACTTAATATTCAGTTCATGAGTTTGCTCTTTCTCTATTTTATTGATGTGATAATTTAGAGATATAAATTTTTTTAATCATTGCTCTTTCTGTATCCCATATGATCAGAATTGTTGTCTCATTTTTGTCATTCTCTTTAAAGAAATTATTGATTGTTTCTATGATTCATTTTTAACCCACTCTTTCTTTTAGATTATATTGTTTAATCTCTAATCAGTTTTTAATCTATGCTTTCTTGGTCCCTTATTAAATTTTATCAAATTCTGACCTGAAAAGGATACTTTTAGTATTTCTTCTTTTAACTAAGAAAAGTTTTATGTATGAATAAATGATAGTCTTTGTAAAGGTGCCATGAACTGCTAAGGAAAAAGGTGTATTCCTTTCTATTTCCATCCAGTTCTCTCCAAATATCTAGCATATCTAGTTTATCTAAAATTCTTTTCACTTCCTTAACTTCTTATTTATTTTTTACGTGGATTTCAGTTATGCTCCTTCTGAACCCCTTTGTAAGTGCTTGCCCTGTGTGTGTTCTCCATAGAATAGTCTTTTTGGCATACATCTGTGTGACATTCTAACAAATGTGACCAGTCCATCGCAGTTGTGCTCTCTGTAGTAATGTTTGAGTGTTTGGTAGTATAAATGTGTAAATGTAACTATAAGGAATGAGTCTCCCCCTCTGCATATAGTAAAATAACTCCTTAATATAAAAAAAAACCATATAATTCTCATAGTCATAATCACATAGTCACTTTATAGTAGTTACACCCTCTAGGTCTAGAGGTTTGGGTGTAACACCCCCAAAAAAGCTTAGTTGGCCTCAAGACATGCTCTGGGTGCACATGTATGTGTACCCCAGATAAAGTCTAATCCCTCCCCTTATGCACAGTCATATCCTTCTAAAACTTGTATAAAAGTTCATGGCTTCATACATTGTTTAGCCAGCTTAGCCAGAGCAGACCAGTCAGCTTCACCACTAGATCATCATATGACTTGCTAACAGGATGGGAAACCTCATTTGGTAATCTTATCTGGGCAGCCCTTTACTCCAAAAAACATGGATGGCTCTTGGCAGACAGGTCCCATCAGTCTTGTCCTAAGCATTCACACCCATATTTACAATAAACATCATAGATTGTACAACACTACTGACTAGTTAGTCATAGTTAGTCATGACACCAGCATTTCACATCAAGTGTTGATATGTCATTCTCTTGACCTGACTTTGATTGAGATTCCTAATAGGGAGGAGAGTGTATCTGTTGATGGAGCCCCCTTAGCCAATTTGTTTACATATTTGTTGTGAATATCCCTGACTAACCCTACTCCTTCACTCTAGAATTACAAACTTGTAGACACAGAAATTCAAAATTAAACAGACCTTAGAATATGGAATATTAGAGGACAGGCCCTTAGAATATAGAATTTATGAACTGAAAGAGAAGTTGGATCCTAGAATATTGGAACTGGAAGAGCATTTAGAATGCTGGAGCTAAGAACACAGACTGTTAAAGCTGGCAAATGCCTGGGGAAATGGAGTATCAAATCTAGAAAGGTTCTTATAACTTAGAAAATAGAATTAGACTTCTACCAAATAACTTGCTTTCTCAGTGTGGGGAGTGGGGTGGGAGGAAGGGAGAGAATTTGGAACTCAAGGTTTGGGAAGTAAATGTTAAAACTTGCTTTGCATGTATCTGGGGGAAAATTTTTAAAAAGAAAATAAACTAAAAAGAAAAAGAATAAAATGTTAGAGAAATAAACAATCTAAGACCAAGGGCTTTAGATACCTTGGATTTTATCTAGCTTTGTCCATCCTTCAGCGTTTACCATTAGTCATTCCCTTCCCTTCTTTAATTCCCAGACTTAGTTCTCTATCATCATTATTTTACAGAGAAATATTACCTCTTATGAAAAGCCTTGGGATTTGCATTCTGTGTTGTCTGTCTTCCAAGATGAAGGAGACTGGTCTACCCACCCGTTCCCAGGAGACTGGTCTACCCACCCGTTCCCTGCTGACCTCCCTTCCTGGTAATACTGGGAGAATTCATCAGGAATAGATTCCAGCCTATTTTCCCAAGATAGACACTGGAATTGAAGAGCCTCACCCTCAGCTGGGAGACTCAGGAACCAAGTAATACAGGTCAGAATCCAAAGCACAGACTTCAAACCTCCTGCCATGATTTTCTCTGAGTCTTGTTGGAAATTCTGGGGAAGTTGAAATGTTTCTGATTCTAGGTGATGGGAACAAATCCCAGGATTTCAGACTGTATCTAATAAGAGAGAACATTAAGATATGTAAACTTGAAACATCCTTTAAGTATTCCTGTGTTCAATTTTACTATGATTTTCCAAAAATCACAAACCCATCACAGAAATTTTTTGTTGTCTGATACCCATTGGATTGGTAACATTGAAAAAAAAAGGAAAAGACAGAGTAGAGGCTCTGGGGAAAAACAGGTACACTAATATAATATTGATGGTGCTGTGAACCGCGCAGTTATTGTAGAAAGCAATTTGAGCATGACTAATGAACTTTTGGTTCTAAATAAGCACTCATCTCCAGTTTGCCCTTAAAGAAAGTACAAACCGAAATTAGGCTAATAATGAAATCTCAGGACACACTTATGGAATGTAGAAAAAGGACCATAATTTTATTGGAAGCTGTCAATGAGATGTCACAGCATACATTCCTTTCCTAATTAAGGATGTCTGCCTCATGATACGTAATCACCCACTTGGGGGAAGGAATGCTTCTATCTTAACTCAGGATATCTGGCCCTTGGCCACGACCAATTTCCAATAAATGTGAGCTTCTCTCTGGGATGTCTATGCCAACCTGTCATAATAGGGGACTTATAGTTGCTATCAGAAAGATGATCAGATAAATTTCCTGCTCTCCAAGGAAAGAGACCGACATCTTTACACTCACATATTAGAAGAAGAAAAGCAGATTTTGACAATAAACATGGACATATATAATAAAGAAAGGGGGGTGGAGATGTGAAGGGCACACTGGAGGAAAAATGGTTTATTTTGGAGTAAAACATTGCTGAACTTAGGGTTGCTAGGAGAGGTGGGCAGGCAGATGAGGCACAAAGATGGATGACATGATGACAGATCTTTTGGGTAAGTGAACCTTACAAGTAAGAGGCACTTGAGTAAGAACAAAAAGAGGCACTTCAATGGGAGAGAGGTGACATCAAAGCAAATTTATATCCATTTTTCTGAAACATCTGATGCAGCCTTCAGAGTGAAGCCTCATCCACTCAAGTCACTTGGAGAGATTCTCTTATCTGGCAAAAAAAACAAAACAAAACATTTTAACACAAAATTTTTCTTGTAAACTAATAAGGTCAAAGCTTATTTTTCTATTACTAGAAAATGAAATTTGGAACCTCTTAGAAAAAGGTAAATTACAATTTTGATTGACCAATTGTCATACTGGTATAAACAGAGAACTCAGTTACAAATAGAAAGTTAAAAATACAGTTTTCCTTGGCATCATTAATTCCCCTTTTTTGGAGGGTGAGATTACTCTAACAAACTAATATCAGAGCACTTTTATAAGAATATGAATTCTAATAAAAAAAGTAAATTCATTAAAAGCTGCCAAATTAACTTAAGGTTTAGTAAAAGATTCAGGGATGGTATATATGTACACATACACACAAACACAAGGGATAATCATTTCAGAACAGTGAATCTCCAGTAAGTGATTTACAATAAAAACAATTTTGATCTTTAACCATGTTAAAAGATTAACAAATCCCCTAGCAGAAAATTAATTTCTCTCTTTAAAACACTTTTAAGATAGGCCATAGACCATCCTTCTTCTGATATAACTAATTGTGCTAATATTTCTTTTCTTAAAACAAAAACTGAGGCTTATGATAATCATATTCTAGTATCACAAATCTATCATTTGTCTAAATATCCCTATAGCATTGTGAGAAATTAAAGGATCTTAATTAATACAGGAATATGTAGCTAGTAACAGATGCCTGAGCTAAGCACTTGCTTATTTAGTGTTAGAAATGAGAGAACTGTAGGCCAAATGACTCAAAATTTGTAAATAAATTAATATTCTGATCATTTGACAGGATTATAGTAATTTGCCACAAAGAACAGGGACATAAAGGGACAAGTGTGGGGCAAAGTTCATGTGGATGCCAGGTGAGACATTGCAAATGTCCTGTTGGGGAAATTAAATCAGGAGAAACATACCTCAGCAATGCCAATAGTATTTCTCCCCACTTTTGCCATGAAAACTCCACCCGAAGTTTATGCATGTCAAAACCCCATAGGTTTCTGGCATCATAATCATTGACCCAGTAGTATTCCTTGATGTTCATACCTGCAGTCAGACTCAGAATAATATCAGATAACTATGCTCAAATGGACAAACATAGGCTACTGTTCTCTGTGACTCATGAGTATTTTGCAAACATTTCTACATATGTTCTAATTCCAGATTAAACAAACAAACAAAAAAACCAGATTTCCAAAGTTGAGGTTACACATTAATTATTATCCTTCACTAAATTATATTGGACACATTTCTTAGAACAATAACAGAAGAGAGAGAGGTTAACACTAAGAAAGACTAACTTTAACCTTATAAAAAAGGAGACTTCAGAAACTGAATCTTATCTTGGGCCTTGGTAGGTTAGCAAACTAGATTAAACAGCACGATCACTAGCTTTAGACCTGAGACACTGAGCTGATTGATATTATTTCTCTAAAACACCATTTAAGGTCAGTTTAAAGTACAGCAAACCTAAGAATGAAACTCCAAAAAGAATTCTCAGTGTCCCAAAGTCTAATTAATCATAGTAGGTTTAATTAATTTAATTAATTAACAATTAATCATAATTGTTTTCAATATAAAATTAATATTATAATGAATTTGCTTACAGATGAAAAGTTCACAGAAAAGAATTTTTATAAAGCTTTTCCTTAAATTTAAATATATTTGTTGAAAATATTTTCTTAAACTGTGTTTTTTGTTTTTGTTTTTTTAGATTTTTCAAGGCAGTGGGGTTAAGTGGCTTGCCCAAGGCCACACAGATAGGTAATTATTAAGTGTCTGAGGCCAGATTTGAACTCAGGTACTCCTGACTCCAGGGCTGGTGCTCTATCCACTGCGCCACCTAGCCCCTCCTCCCCCTCCTCCTCCTCCTCCTCCTCCTCCACCAGTGTTCTATGCACTGTGATACCTAGCCTCCACAGATCCTAGCTCTTTAAAAATGCAGGGAAAAGACTTCAGAACAGGGAATTATCATTACATGTCTTTTTTTTAAAAAAAGGAAATATATGAATTTATGAAGAATATTTTCTCTTTATAAAGTATTAAGCTTTAGAAATTAAAATGTTAGCATTAGCAATTGTTAATTCAGATTTGGCATGATTCATATGACATTTGTTATTTGGCATTAACATTTTTATTAGCTATGTGATTCCAAGCTATCTCAGTTTACTCTTCTGGGGGGTAATGAAGTTTGCATTACTGTAAAATGCTTGGCATAAGGCAAATGCTATATGAATAACTTTTTATTAGTGAATAACCTTCAATGCCAATGTTCATGAGACAATCTAGAAATTAAGATCACATGTTTGGTAATTAATGAGTTGTTTAAAATTCCAAATACATAATAGTATTTATGGAATTGTTATGCTTCTAAATATCCTTATATTATGAAATTTAATAAATAACTGTTTCAAAGGGAATCAGAGGAAATAATTTAGATTAAAATTGTAAGTAAATTTGCAGATCAGGATAATTTCACCTTGCTTCTGAGTTAAGGCAGGATAGAGATAGAGATAGAGATAGAGATAGAGATAGAGATAGAGATAGAGATAGAGATAGAGATAGAGATAGAGAGATATGGATATGGATATGGATATAGATGATATATAGATATAGATATAGCTATAGCTATAGCTATAGATATAGATATAGATATGGATATGGATATGGATATGGATATGGATATAGATGATATAGATATAGATATATAGATATGGATATGGATATGGATATGGATATGGATATGGATATAGATATAGATATAGATATAGATAGATATATGCATTATGAGTAGAAAGGTAGATCACAAAAACAATAAAACAGTAATTTTGTCTGCCCCAGTGCAGACTGGTTCTCTTCTTAACACTAGTCAGGGATCTGTCTGTGAAAGTAAATTATTAGTCAATTCATTATGCATATTATATTGATCAATGTGAAAATCATAATTTTCTTTTAATGATTCTGACCATGTGCAACATCTTAAAGAATTATAATTTAAGAAATTATCAAAAGAAAATCTTATTTCCACCCTGTTCAATAGTCTCAGTGTTGAAGAATTCTTACAGAAATCTTTGTACAAAATAGGGAGTATAATTGTATTTGTCAACCATGTTTCATCTAATGATATAGATTTATAAGTTAATTTTGAAAGTTTACAACTAATTTATCATAGCTATTCAATGAACTATGTAGCATTATTTCTAGTGATATAGTTAAAAATGAAAATATACATTAAGGAAATTTTAAAAATGTGGTAAAATTTTGTTGATGTAAGTTTGATTTAATTAGACACGCGTCTCTCTGGCTTAGAAAAACTGAGACACCTTCCTGTTATTAACTCCTTCTGACCAAGGGAGGGTGATATTTAGAAATTTGGGTAAGTAAGATTTTATATTTGCTAACACTTTTTCATTTATGATACTTAAAACTAAGGCTTAATATGAAAGAGATACCAGTCATTTTGGAATTTAAGAAAATAGGGGTGGCTAGGTGGCACAGTGGATAGAGCACCAGCCTTGGAGTAAGGAGTACCTGAGTTCAAATCTAGCCTCAGACACTTAATAATTACCTATCTGTGTGGCCTTGGGCAAGCCACTTAACCCTACTGCCTTGAAAAATCTAAAAAAAACCCCAAAACAAAAAAACAGAGTTTAAGAAAATATTTTCAACAAATAGGGTTCAAAAACTCTAGGATCCCCTGCTTTATCTTTGAGTCTTATTAGAAAAAGAATTGATTCAGTTACTTCAGCTTTCCTCATTCTCACTTTCCTGAGGATTTTTTTTTTTATTTATTTAAAGCAATGGAGTGGCTTGCTGGGCAATCACTAAGTATCTGGGGTCATATTTGAACTCAGGTCCTGCTGACTCTAGGAATGGTGCTCTTATCCACTATGCCACCTAGCTGCCCCTTCTCCTGAGGATTTTAAACTACAAATACCAGGAAATGCATATGAGGTTTTATAAATGGTCTGAAAAATTTAAGATTTTATATACTTAGAGTTTCACAAATATATTTCCCAACAGATTGATTGTGAACTTAATGTAGTTTTCTAAATTAAAAAAAATCATATTAATATTTCCTGGGTTTTTTTGCAAGGCAAATGGGGTTAAGTGGCTTGCCCAAGGCCACACAGCTAGGTAATTATTAAGTGACTGAGACTGGATTTGAACCCAGGTACTCCTGACTCCAGAGCTGGTGCTTTATCCACCGTGCCACCTAGCTGCCCCCCTTGCCCAATTTTACGGACATCCACAGAGGAGACCTGGGGCCTTTATTGCCAGAGTGAGTTTAGAGAAATAAAGACTTGGCCAAAACAGTCTTTGGTTCAAGGTTACTAGAACAAAGGGGGAAGACACCCCCTTTTCAGGGCTGTGATTCTAAGTATGCACCTAGGGGCTCCATCACAACCTATCAAAGACAGGATTTGGCATTCCAATTTCTCTTGTCTAAATATGAGTTCACAGTACCAAAATGAGGATTCTCCATGAGTTTTTAACCCTAAATAAGAATTAAACTATAAATGTTAACACCCTCAGTGTTTGCCCTAAGAAAACACATACAGAAATTAGGTTAGCATACAATTTAAAGGTTTTCCTAAACTCTGTGACCAGGACACATAGGCATGAGAAAAAGGAGGTCTGGTTAACTGAGGCCACCCCCCCCCCCAGAAATGAGATCTTAGAACACATATTTATAGGGAGTAGACAAAGGATCATAAAGTTATTGGCAGCAGTCAATGAGATGTTACAGCATACATGATTCTTTCAAATATTCCCTGGGTGGTCTTCTTGACTATCAAGCCAGATGAAAATAAACAAACCATCCTTAGAGTTCTGTCTCCCCCTTAGCCCACTCAGACAGCATTTACAATCATACACAGCAAAATGATGCAGATCAAATTCTTTAAATGAATGCATTTAATCCAAAATTCTTACTATTTCACAGTTTAAAAATCAGTATAAAGGAAGTAAAAACCTTTAGGGAAAAAGTTTTGAAAGTAGGAATGACTTTTGGAAAACCTTTGAAAAAGATCATTCATTCATAAATAACTGAGGATTACCTGTATATACATGTGACCTCTATAATTTTCTTTTTAATGGTTTGTCACATTAATATTTATAATAATAAAGACAATTAGCTAATTCATGAATTATGCTTCTTTTTATACATTTCAAATTATAAATTTTCCAGAGATTACATGTTACTTGGACTGGCAGGCTCAATGTCTAGTTCAGAAGTGTTTTCAATTTTTTTTTAAAAAAATGACTATTGGGCTAATTCAACAAATAATTTATAAAATTGTTATAAATAAGCAATTAAGATAAAATAAATATGTGATAAACAGAGAAAAGAGGTATAAATTTTATGGAATTTTTATCTAAGGGATTCTGAACTGTTTTATATCTTGAAAACCATAAAAGACTTTTATGGTTCTAACAATCTGCTAGATAAAGAAGAATTTTAAAAAAGTTAATTAAATTGACTAATTGCTCTTTTCAGTTCCCCAAAATACTAACAGAATGAATTTTCTAAGCTTGAATTTGTCATAAGAGTAAGAAACTTCTAACATTTATTTTTCTGAGGTCACTATCAGTTTGGCATTGGATGGCTATGATTTTCCTTTTCAGATCTTTGAGTGCTATCACTTTTCTTTTAAGTACCTTTCTTATTTATTTATGAAGTCTTTCTTGTCCCCCCTTAATTCTAGGAACATCTCTCTGTTGAGTGTGTCCAAGTTATTCTGTATTTAGCTTGTTTGTGCGTATTTGTTTTCATGTTTTTTCCTCCATTCGATGTGAGGTCCTGGAAAAGGGACTTTTTTTTGGTTTTTGTACTTTAGCACAGTATCTGTTATAAAGCATGTCCCTAATAAAATCTTAATAAAGTCTTCATAAAGACTGACTACTTACTAGTAGCATCACAGATCATAAAACAAAATATCAGAACATAGAATATAAGAACTGTAAAGGACCACTGAATAGAATATTAAACATAGAATGTTAGAATTGGAAGAATCCTTAAAAGGTTAGAATATAGACTATTAGAGATCATCAGGGTCAATCTTTTTTATGAATTTTTATGAATGCCATAACAAAGAAGTTTTCCAAGAGTCATACAGCAAGTAAATGGAAGAGCCAAGTCTCTTAATCTCAAGTTCTGCCTTCTTTCCACTATCTCAAGGTAACCTATCTTTTTTAAGGTCTCTGATGAGGTTCATCCCAGGGAAAAGCTATGTTGATTCAATTGATCCCATCAGGAATTGTTGGGGGCAGGACCAAGAGAAGGAAATCAATTATCTCAGCAGACACTTACCAAAAAAGCCTCCAGGGGTAAACTGTTTCTTTGTCCAAAGCAATCAACAATTCCATCTTCTATCCTCTCCATCCCCTATCTGAGACTCACTCTGTATTCTGAATATAATCTCACCTTTTAGATAAATATGGCTCACATTTCTATAGTGCTTTAAGATTTAAAAGTACACTAATCATAGCAACACTGGGAGGTCAGAGGAACACAGATTTAGAGGTGGAAGGAATCCCATGTGGACCTACTCCCTCATATTACAGAGGAGAAAATTGAAACCAAAGAGAACCAGTTTGCTCAAGGTCACTAAGGTGGCTGGACCCTGAATTTCAAATCTATTGCTTTTTTTTCCACTATAGCCAATTGCCCTGATCATTTTACAGATGTGAAAAGTGAGAAACTTCCGAATGAAATTATTTTCCCATAATTGTACAGTGAATTAGAGACTTCCTCAGACAAATAATAGCCTTGAAATCTTGAAATAACCAAGAATATTGACCTTGGAAAGAGGAAGCCAGGCAATAACGCACAGCTTAGACATCTTGCCCTAAGAATAAGGGAAGTGATGGTGTGATCTCTAAGTTCAGAACTTCATGGAGACTAAGAGTTAATGTTGTTCACATTGCTCAGTGATGGACATGTTACCCCTGAGGACAGAAAGGGTCAAGGTGAGATAGTGAGCTAACTTTTGGGATTACTTTTGGACTTGATTGCCTTTTATCTAAAAAAAAATAGATGTCTTGTTTTTACATTACCTATATTTCTCAATATCACATTTGGAGTTAACCTAGCCTAAGGTTGCAAGCATAAATCTTATTTTATCCAGGGGATAAATTTCTGTTGTTCTCTGCTTTACTCCAGATTCTGGGAAGTTTAGGAAATAGGGGCTTATCACACACCTAGCATTCAATCCAAGAATGTATGGATTAGTTTCCTGCCACACTTATATAGGAACTAAGAATCATAGGATCATAGAATCAAGTGGAACCTCAGAAAACTTCTGATGCAGTCTATACTAGTAAGAATTTCTACTAAAATGTCATGGAGAAATGATCTTCTAACTTCTGCTGAAATAATGTCAGAATCAGGTAACTTAACTATCTCCAGAAATAGCTACTCTATTATAGGACAATGAGAATTATTAAGATCCTAATTGACCTAGAGCTGAAAGGAAACGCAGAGGCCACTTAACCCAATGATTTGCCCAAGTTAACACAGAAAGTAAACTTTAGAGGCAGAATTTGAACCCAAGACTCTTGACTCCAAAATCAGTACTCATTCCACTTTACCATTTTGGTTTCCTATAATAAGTTGACATTTACTTCTCTAACTGCTACCCACTGGCTGTTATTCTACTTTAAAGGAGAAAAAGAGTAGAACAAGATATTAGGTTTACACTATTTATTCCATCTGATAGTCCTTCAAATACTGGAAAATTGGAATCAAGTTTCCCCTAAATCTTCTCTTGTCCAGACTAAAGGGACCTAATTCTTTTATCAAGTTCTGATTCTTCTTAGAAGCAGTTAGATAGCACACCAAGAATCAAGAAAACATGAGTTCGTATCTGGCTTCAGATACAAGTTACATGACCCTGGGCAAGTCATTTCACCTCTACCTCAGTTTCCTCTTCTATAAAGTAAGGGTAATAATAGCATAACAACTTCTCAGCATTGTTATGAGAATCAATTGAGATAATCTTTGTAAAGTGCTTAACTTAGTTCATGATTTAATAAATGCTTGTTCTTTTCTCCTTCTTTTGACTAGTTTTGAATCTTCTTCCCCATCTCAGCCACACAAAACTAAGGAACTGGTTGTGTATATTTGTCAGAATCTAATCCAAGACCTTTTCATAAGATTTCTTGTGTAAGACACATCTTTTCTCCAAAAAGGAGCAAAATATTTTGTTTTACACACACACACACACACACACACACACACACACACACACACACACACACACACACCATTTTTTTCCTCTTTAGGAAAAAATTAAATTAAAACTACACACTCAAGGACAGATAAAAACGATTTTGGGGTGATGTTTTTTGGCTTCTAAAAAATCAAATCATCTGAAACCAAGTGCCAGAATTGGGGTCAAAGGATTTGAGTGTGAATGCTAGCTTTATCATCCTTACTGCCTATGTAATCTTGGACACATGACCTTTCCCCTTTTCCGTGGAACTAGATGTCTTTTCTCCTGGTATCTTCATGTTACTCTGCTGTGGTATAGACTATCTGCTATGCATTTTCATCTACTAGGTTGGATTTCCTCCTCTTTGCACTGGAACTCTGGACCTCCTTGATGCTGAATGTGATAACTTTTAATAGGTAGATGACTTTACTTTTGCTTACTGTAAGACAAAGGATAGAGAGAGAAATCCCCTATCGCCTTCTCAAAACTGGATTCCAAAAGAGGTGCAAGGAAAACAGCAAAGAGGTTTCTTCTCTCAAAATCTGGTCTCATCTAACTTAGCTGACTCTTTTCTCAACTGCCAGAATTTCTTCTTCCTCAATCGACTCTAGAGCATCTAAGTCTGTTTTCCAAAGGTCACCAGGGATGTGACTGTTCTTTCACCCAGGCGCAGAACAATAAACCTATATAATTTCATCAGTTTTGACTGAGTACTTAAAAATACAATTCATCTATTTGACAAAGAATCCTCTATTTTACAAGAACTGTTTGGAAAACTAGAAAGAAGCCTGAAAGAACTGTTTACATAAATATCTTACAATGCATTCTATAATAAATTCAAACTGGATATGTGAACTGAATATTAAAGATCTTAGTATAAGAAATTAGAAGGGGAGTAGATCATATGTCTTTCACAACAAGGAATGGAGGGCAAATTATTAAACAAAAATAAAGAAGTGATTAAAAAGATAAAATAGATAAATTTGATCACATGAAATGGAAAAGTTTATGCATGAACAAAATTAATGTCTCTTGAATAGACAGTGTCAACTAGGTAAAAATCTACATATTAAATATCTCACTTAGGAAGTTAATAACCAAGATAAAAAAAATATACACATATAACCAAAAGTCATTTCCCAATAGATAAATGGTCAGAGTATATAATCCCACCCCCTAATTGCAAATTTTTAACAACTGTCAAAATATTTTGCAGACATTCTCTTTCCCAGAAGCTAATGTCCAGCAAGCAGGCTCTGCCTTGAACTTGGCATAATAATTATCTTTTATATTCTAGATGAATTCACTTTCTGGCAAAATGTGTTGCTTTGGCCAGCACCAAGTGTTCACTGAGGGATTTAAGATTTTAATTCCCCCGATTTCTCAGAGACATTGAGAGCCAACATCTATCATATCTCTTGAAATATTTACAATCCCTGTTCCTTGTAACTACCAGATTCTGCACTCCTGTTACTATCACAGAACTCTGGTTCTATTCCCCACAAAGTAATCAAGACTTGAGGCAATCAACCTAGAGACTAACAGAACAAGAATGCCTATATTATCTAATCATGAAAACTGTCTCAGGACTTAAGAATGAATTGTATTGTGATCCAACCCCTTTTATATATGTAAGTGGCCCCAGACTCAGCAGCATTAAGCTCTTCTTTTTTTTTAGGGGGGTTTACAAGGCAGTGGGGTTGAGTGACTTTGTCCAAGGCCACACAGCTAGGTAATTATTCAGTGTCTGAGGTCAGATTTGAACTCGGGTCCTCCTGACTCCAGGGCCAGTGCTCTATCTTCTGTGCCACCTAGCTGCCCTGGCATTAAGCCCTTCTTCCACGAAGGGGGCTTCTGCCTGCAAGGATCATTTTCCTCACTTTGAAATTAGTTAAACTCTCATTTGTAAACTGATTCTCTTGTCTCTAGCCTGCTCTGTATGATTCCAGCCACTCACAGGTTAGAGGCTAGTTGACACAACCATGTAAAATAATTCTCTAAATCCCTAATAAGAAATGAACTCTGAAGTTTCACCTTACACCCAGAAAACTGCCAAAGATAATTTTAAAAAATGGGAATAGTCCAAATGAGATGGGTTGTAGAAATATAGCTCCATTAGTACATCATTTTTTTAATTTTAATTAAAGATTTTATTTATTTTGAGTTTTACAATTCTTACTTCCCCCCCACACACAGAAAGCAATTTGTCATTTACATTGTTTCCATGTTGTACATTGATCCAAATTGAGTGTGATGAGAAAGAAATCATATCCTTAAGGAAGAAACATAAAGTATAAGAGAACAAAATCAGACAATAAGATACCAGTTTTTTTTTTCTAAATTAAAGGGAATAGTCCTTGAACTTTGTTCAAACTCCACGGTTCTTTATCTGGATACAAATGGTATTCTCCATTGCAGACAGCCCAAAATTGTCCCTGATTGTTGCACTGATGAAATGAGTGTGTCCATCAAGGTTGATCATTGCCCCAATGTTGCTGTTAGGGTGTACAGTGTTTTTCTGGTTCTGCTCATCTCACTCAGCATCAGTTCATGCAAATCCCTCCAGGCTTCCCTGAATTCCCATCCCTCCTGGCTTCTAATAGAACAATAGTGTTCCATGACATACATATACCACCAGTTTGCTAAGCCATTCCCCAATTGAAGAACATTTACTTGATTTCCAATTCTTTGCCACCACAAACAAGGCTGCTATGAATATTTTTGTACAAGTGATGTTTTTACCCTTTTTCATCATCTCTTCAGGGTATAGACCCAGTAGTGGTATTGCTGGATCAAAGGGTACGTACATTTTTGTTGCCCTTTGGGCATAGTTCTTAATTTCTCTCCAGAAAGGTTGGATGAGTTCACAGCTCTACCAACAATGTAATAGTGTCCCAGATTTCCCACCACCCTTCCAACTATGATCGCTATCCTTTCTGGTCATATTGGCCAGTCTGAGAGGTGTGAGGTGGTACCTCAGAGAAGCTTTAATTTGCATTTCTCTAATAAGTAATGATTTAGAGCAATTTTTCATATCACTATGGATTGCTTTGATCTCCTCATGTGTAAATTGCCTTTGCATATCCTTTGACCATTTGTCAACTGGGGAATGACTTTAAAAAAAAAAACTATGACTCAGTTTTCTGTATATTTTAGAAATGAGTCTTTTGTCAGAAACATTAGTTATAAAGATTGTTTCCCAGTTTACTACATTTCTTTTGATCTTGGTTACAGTGGTTTTTTATCTATGAAAAAGCTTTTTAATTTAATGTAATCTAAATCGTCTAGTTTGTTTTTAGTGATGTTCTCCATCTCTTCCTTAGTTATAAACTGCTTCCCATTCCATAGATTTGACAGGTAAACCAGTCCTTGATCTTCTAATTTGCTTATAGTATTTTTTTTTATGTCTAAATCCTGTATCCATTTGGATCTAAGTTTCTTCCATACTAACTTCCAATTTTCCCAGCAGTTTTTATCAAAGAAAGAGTTTTTATCCCAATAGCTGGACTCTTTGGGTTTATCAAATAGAAGATTACTATAATTGTTTCCTGCTATTACACCTAATCTATTCCAATGGTCCACTACTCTATTTCTTAGCCAATACCAGACAGTTTTGATGACTGTTGCTTTATAATATAATTTTAGATTGAATAGGGCTAAGCCCCCTTCTTTTGCACTTTTTTTCATTAAATCCCTGGAAATTCTTGACTTTTTATTTCTCATATGAATTTACTTACAACTTTTTCTAACTCATTAAAGTAATTTTTTGGAATTTTGATTGGTAGGGCACTAAACAGGTAATTTAGTTTTGGTAGAATTGTCATTTTTATTATATTAGCTCTACCTATCCATGAGCAGTTGATATTTGCCCAGTTATTTAAATCTGATTTAATTCGTGTGAGAAGTGTTTTATAATTGTTTTCAAAAAGTTTCTGAGTCTGCCTTGGCAAATAGACTCTCTGGTATTTTATATTGTCTGAGGTTACTTTGAATGGGATTTCTCCTTCTAGCTCTTCCCTGCTGTATCTTGCTAGACATATATAGAAAAGTTGAGGATTTATGAGGGTTTATTTTATACCCTGCGACTTTGCTAAAAATTGCTAATTGTTTCCAGTAGCTTTTTGGATGATTTCTTGGGATTCTCTAGGTATACCATCATGTCATCTGCAAAGAGTGAGAGTTTTGTCTCTTCCTTCCCAATTCTCCATTAGCATATTGTTGATAAAACTATGAATTAATACAGTTGTGTTCTGTAAGGTTCTTGGAATTTTGCAAATAGAGAACTAAAATGCCCATGCCCTTTGACTAAGAGATTCTAGAGTTAGGCATATACTCCAATAATCATAGTCAATGATGGGGTGGCGTAGTGGATAAAGCACCGGCCTTGGAGTCAGGAGTACCTGAGTTCAAATCTGGTCTCAGACACTTAATAATTGCCTAGCTGTGTGGCCTTGGGCAAGCCACTTAACCCCATTGCCTTGCAAACAAACAAACAAACAAACAAAAACCATAGTCAATTACAAAAAGAAAGACTATATACATACAACAAAAAAATTCATAGCAGCATTATTTTGCATAATTGGAAAGTAGATGCCTATTTATTGAGGACTAGTCAAATTGTGGGAATGAAAATAATGACTATTGCTGTTGAAACAATGAATAAAATAATTATTTAGAATTATGGAAAGACTTTCATGAATTGAAGAAAAGTGAAGTGAGCAGAGCCAGAAAAACAGCACATCCAATGACTACAACAATGCAAAGGGAAATAATAGAAGTATCATGAGGGACTGTGCTTTGGGAGGAGGGGAGCAGACATGGAAGAAAGAAACCAGTATTACCCGAGTAGTCTAACTTTCATTTGCTAGGGCTGCCTTAGTGCTAAGAGAAGGTTCTCTTCCCAATTCAGTGAGAGGTTAATTAACAGCATTTTGTCTGGGAGTTTTCTTTCTGGAGTACAAACTCCATTGAAAAACCGACAAGAATAAGCACTAGTCAAACAATAATTAACTCCTAGATTTTGAAATTGTACGGTTCTTGGATGATGTTGGATTTGGCAGTAAACAAGCACATGATTTAGTTTTAAAATTAGGTCCAAAACTTCTCTGTCATTTAATAACAGTAGTTTTTAATAGTTCTATGTGCAAACACCTCCTTTTAATTCTACTGTATTATGGAAATGCTTGCTTCATTTCATAAATTTAAAATTAAATATATATTTTTATTTAAAATAACTTATTAAAATAACAATATCAATAACAGGACTAGCTAGCAAGTATATAATGATGGAAGGCTTGCAAAAAGCTTGGCTAGCATTCTACCTCTCTGGGGTTCCATTAAGATGATAGCTTCTAGATCTAAATCCTAGTGTAATGGGAGAACTGACTGACAGCCCAGCTTAGACAGTATGCTCATGTAGAAGCTTGGTGAATCTGCTTGCTATAAGATTTAGTGGAGGGACGCTTTCCCTCTTTACTTTTGAAGGTACACAAGTATTCTCTTAACTTTCCCACAGGCTTGCTATAAAACCTATGATGTAAAGAACTTTTAACTTACTGATGAACTAGAACTTGTAGACATACACAAAAGTCTGGAACAGATGAAGTCACTCATTCCTGCTGATAAGTGAGACCAAAAACTGCTAATAAGGTATTTGGGGCGGGGGCACCCTCATGTGTTAATAATTAATGGTGACAATTTTTTTGCCTCTGTTGTGTTTATATTTTCTTGATCTTAACTGAATGGGCATCAGAGATGGATCAGGTAATGACCTTGTGAGCTTTAAAAGATCAGAAGAGCATCAATCAGAAAGCTGGCAACTACAGTAAAATAAGAAAAGGTTTTTGTTATGTATCCATCACAATCTGATCTGATACCTTTATCTTTACTCTTCCTTGTTCCCTCTCTCCCTCCCATCTTTCCTTTCTTCCTCCTTTCCTTTTTTTCCTTCTTTCTTTTTTTTCATTCCTTTCTGATTCTTTCTTCTTTCTTCTTTTCTTTTATAAACACTACTCTAAAGGACCAATGTGGTAGAGGACAGTTTAATACCAATTTGAGATAATTTTTTCTATTTTTTAGTCTTTTTTTTTTCAACTTTTCAGGAGGGGTCTTTTTGTAAAACCTCAATTATATGAATTAGCAGACTATTACTGAGATGATATTAGCTAGCTGTCAAGAAGGGGAAAATCACACTAAATGGGGGCTCCTGAACAACAATACTAGAAAACCAAGTCAGGATTACCCTTAGGAACCTTCGTAGAACAGTAGCTATTCTCATCAGCAGATGAGAAATCTGATTTAATTTGTGTGAGAAGTGTTTTATAATTGTTTTCAAAAAGTTTCTGAGTCTGCCTTGGCAAATAGACTCTCAGGTATTTTATATTGTCTGAGGTTACTTTGAATGGGATTTCTCTTTCTAGCTCTTCCCTGCTATATCTTGCTAGACATATATAGAAAAGTTGAGGATTTATGAGGGTTTATTTTATACCCTGCAACTTTGCTAAAAATTGCTAATTGTTTCCAGTAGCTTTTTGGATGATTTCTTGGGATTCTCTAGGTATACCATCATGTCATCTGCAAAGAGTGAGAATTTTGTCTCTTCCTTCCCAATTCTCCATTAGCACATTGTTGATACAACTATCAGCAGATGCTGATGAGAATGGGGTTTGGGAGAGTGAACCACAGCCTATGATATAATATCATTTTTATGAACATTATGGTGTAGGGAGAGAAGGAATTATTGTCCCCATCTTACAGAAGAAAAAACTGAGACCCAGAGAGGGGATATGATCATACACAAAACATATTAATTAATGTTTGTCCTTCGTTCACTACCATAACATGTATGTAAATTGGATCTGAGTGAGGAGGTGCTGTGCAAAGTCACCAGCCTCATTTTCTCCTCTGGAGTCATTTGGGTCCAGTGGACAGATATGAATCAAGATGAATGGAGATAGCCTTGAATGTGACACAGTCAGGGTTAGGTGACTTGCCCAAGGTCACACAGTTAGAAACAATGAATGTCTGAGGTTGATTTGAACTCCTTTCCTTCTTACCCCAAGGCCAGTACTCTATTCACTGTGCCACCTAAACAAAATGTATAGCCAATTAGTAGCCTGGCTAAAAGCCCATACCTCTAACTCTCAAACCAGGTTTTCTTTCCAAAGACTGCATAAACTTTAGGTAGTCAATTTTTATCTTTTTGTTCTTTCAATCTATTTTAATCTTAAAATCTGTTACTTTTGATATTTATTTTCATTACCTTTCATTGGAAGATCATGTATTACTTAAAACTTTTTTGAATTAATAAACAATAGCTGTCAATAAATAAACAAATAAATATTCATAATAATGGGGGAAATTCATTATAGAAACTATTAAAACTATAAACATTTAACAAGCATTAACAATGTAAAAATAAAACATTAATAATCAAGCAAATATGAAAAGGATTTTGTATGTATGCATCACAATCTAATCTGATACCTCTATTTTTGCTCTTTCTCCCTCCTTCCCTCCCTTCTTTGCTTCCTGCCTTCTTTTTCTTTTTTCCCTTCCTTCTTTCTTTTTTATTCCCTTCTGATTCATTCATTCTTTCTCTTTCTTTCTTTCTTTCTTTCTTTCTTTCTTTCTTTCTTTCTTTCTTCCTTCCTTCCTTCCTTCCTTCCTTCCTTCCTTCCTTCCTTCCTTCCTTCCTTCCTTTTTTTGATCATTTTTTAGGTTCCTTTTTTTCTTATGTAAAATGAGGTTGTTGAACTGGGTGTTTTTTTAACATCTCTTCTGAGTACAGATCTAGTAGCAAAAATAGAAATGTCATCCTGTTTGGTGACCTTAACTTACTTACTTATTTTCTTACTTTCTTCCTTTCTCTCTTTCTCTTTATAACCATCATAGCAATTATAAAATTACCCTCTCTTGCCTGATTCTCCATCCCACAAAATTCCTCTGTTGTAACAAATTAACTTAGAGACAAACAAATCAAAGAGGTGACCCTACTTTATCTCAGTGAAGAAATCTGTGACATAATTTGACAGTCTTTTAAAAAACATCATTGGGCATTGTATTCATTAGTTTCTTAAGTCTTTCAAAATGATTTTTCTTCACAATGTGTTTATATAAACTGTTGTCCTAGTTCTGCTTACTTCACTTTGCATTAATTCAGACAAATTTCCTCAACCATCTCTAAATCCTTCATTTTTATTCGTTTTTATGATACAATGATATTCTATTTATAAACCTTAATTTTTCAACCATTCCCTAGGTTATGGGTATCCCCTTGGTTTTCAGTTCTTTGCTATAGTAAAAAGTATTGCTATGAATATTTTTGTACCTATGGTTCATTTTCCTCTTTCTTATCTCTCTGAGATAAACACCTAGTGTTGCTATCATGAGTCCAAGAGAATACAGAATTGAATGACTTTTGCTAACTATATAGCTAGATTTGTTTAAAAAAATGTGTCCTTGAATCTGAAGAGGACAACAAGGCAGAATGCTGTTCTACTTACCGAAACAGCTCACCAAATCTTCCCATGAGACAAACTACTAACAGGTTCAGTTTTGTCTAGGAGAAAGGTAAATCTACTCTTTTGTCCCTACTTCACTAAGTTATGCAATAAAAGTCAATAAAATTCTTTTTCATATCACTTTAGAGCTTCTAGTTGGAAAAAGCTCAGTAATTCCCAGTACAGAATCTATTTTCTCTCACTCATTCTAACTCTTTGTCTCTCACTTTCTCTCTGTCTCCCTCAACATCTATTACTCCATATCTCTGTCTCTCTTTGTCTCTCTGTCTCTCTCCTCTTCTTCATTCTCTTTCCTTCTCTCCTTTTCTCTCTCTTTCCTCTCTGTCATCCTCTCTCCCTCCCTCCCACCCCTCTTCCCTCTTTCCTTTCTTCTATCCTTTTATCTTCTCTTCCTCCTCCTTCCTCCCTCCCTCCCTCCCTCATTCTGTCTCTTGTCAGTCTCTGACTCTGTCTCTGTGACTATCTTTGTCTTTTTCTCTCTCTCTCTCTGCTGTCTCTCTGTCTCTCTCACAGAAGTTACTGTCCCTTCACTTTCATCCATCCTAAGCAAATCAGAATGACTGTGAACAACTTTTCATCTGTCATAGGCTTTAAATTTAAATTCAACAGAAATGAAAATAAGTTTAGATAAGCCTCATATTTTGGATTTGACATCTCTTTCAAATTGGGAGAAAAGGAAAGAAGGGCAGTTAAATTATATTTTGGTATCATTAATACTCCTAAATGGAAAGTTCAGCAATAATTACCCCTGCCCAGCCAAGTCACTCATTTTAGTGTCATAACCCCTGCTTGGAATGGCCATGGTGATGTCTAGGAAGTGCTGACATGCCAGCTGCCCCACTGGCTTACATACCTGCTCCTTCCCCTCAAAACTCAAGTACAGGATGTCTGAGTTTACCTCCATGCCTATACATCTTTCATAAGACTTCTTCAAGATATGGATGTAGTAACATTAGCCTTTATGACAAAATTCTTTCTTGTTACTAAATAAAAGCAAATTAAGATTTCTGTCTCATCTAACAGACTTCTCAGTTTTTCTAAATTCTTTGGTAGAAAAAAATTGCTATATATTTGGATATTAGATTTTTATTAAAGAAGTTTTTTGCAAAGATTTTTTTCCTGGTTATTTGGTTCCCTCCTGATTTTACTTATATTGATTTTATGCAACAAATTTTAATTTCATAAAATAAAAATTGTCTTACCTCTTGTAATCCTCTATCTTTGTTTAGCCAAGACCTCTTCATATATCCATAATTATGAAAGGTATCTCCTTTCTTATTCCTCTAATTTGCGATATAACCCTTCATATATATATATACATATATATATATATACATATATTTCATGATACATGCATTCATTTAGTTCTTATTGTGAATTACGGTGTGAGATATTGGTCTAAAATCTGATTCCTACCAGATTGTTTTCTCCCCCCCCCCTTATATTTTTTGTAGAATAATGAATCCTTACCTCAGTAGTGGAAGTCCTTGAGTTTCTTGAATATTATGCTCATATGTTCATTTCCTTCTGGATCTTGTATACCTAATCTCCTCTACCAATCAACTTTCCATTGCCAAATAGTTCTGATAATTACTGCTTCATAAGTAGTAAGGTAGTCTGAGATTTTGGTATTTCAAGATCCCTTTTCTCCTCACTATTTGTCATTATTTCCCTGGATATTATTGACCTTATGCTAGTATTACTAAAGGTTTTAAAGTTTACCAAGAGTTTTCCTTATAAAGGTTCTTGAAATTTTTAACTGTGATATGAATATAGAGGGCAGCTAGATGACTCAGTTGATGGAGCACTGAGCCTGGCCTTGGGAAGATCTGAATTCAAATCTGCCCTCAGACAATTATTAGGGATGTAAGCTTGGGTAAATCAATTCACCCTACTTGCCTCAATTTCCTTATCTGTAAAATGAGCTGGAGAAGGAAATGGCAAACCATTCCAGCATCTTTGCAAAGAAGACCCCAAATGAGGACATGAAGAATCAGACACAAGCAAAACAAATCAATACCAAGAACAACAACATATGAATATGAGCTAATATAGGAGGCACCTGGTAAGTATCCTATAACTCAGAGTTTACCTAAGTTACCTAAGGCTTAGACCTTAAGAATAAATTGAATTAAATCATCTTACTCTATTGGTTAGTTTCTAGCAAAGCAGATAATTTAATTGACCAGAATACCTTGGAGAGGAAAGGTTATCCCTAAACACTAATTTCTGGGAACAATAAGAGAAGGGAGGTCAAGTTCAGATGGAGCATTTCCCCCCACTTTCTTTAAGTATGACTAGCAGGGTAAAAATAAGACTGTGCTAGATTTAAAACCAAGGGACTCAGTACTTTTATTTACCATTTGTGTGATCATGAGCAAATCCCTAAACTTTTCTAGCCTTTATTTTTTTGTTTGAAAAAATGATCGAGGGGCAGCTAGGTGGCGCAGTGAACAGAGCACCAGCCCTGGAGTCAGGAGTACCTGAGCTCAAATCTGACCTCAGACACTTAATAATTACCTAGCAGTGTGGCCTTGGGCAAGCCACTTAACCCCATTTGCCTTGCAAAAAAAAAAATCTAAAAAAAAATGATCGAGTTGGGTTAATTCTATAGATACATTTAGCTTTAATTTCCTACTTGAAAGAACCCAATAGATGGATTTACAGCCATATGACCTGAGAGTGGAAAAAAATCCTATTCTTTAGAGACAACTCTAAATCATTAAAGACATTCATTAGATGGTTTGGGAGTCTTCCAGTTGGCATACCAATGAAGTCCTGGCCCTCCTCCTCCTACCTAGTAGAGAAATTTGTAATTTTACCTCCCTTGAGATAACACTGTTTAGATTCAGGGCCTAACTTGGCTACAAATTAAGACCCTCTATGCTTTTCTCACTCCTTTGATAAGGACCAGGAAGATAGATTTTTGACAAACTCATGTTTCATAAACCCAGGAAGCAACATTGTGGTATACGGAGGAAATCTACTGGGATCTCAGTCCTAAAGTCTTATCCCCTAAGATCATTACAGCACTGTCCTCTTATGGAAGTTGTGATATTTCGTCTAACAACTGCTGGTGGGCAATCAGAATAGGGAAGGAGCTGGGGACCAGAACATTTATAAAGTGATTACTATGTGTAAAAATGGTGTTAAGTTCTAGGGATGCAAAGAAAGGCAAAAAATCCCCTTCCCTTAGGGAGCTCCCAGTTTAATGGGCAACAGGTAAACAGAGGTATATAACAGGATCAAGAAGAACCTGGCCTTATACTCTTAGATACTCTGGTCATTTGCAAATTACTTAACCCCTGTGAGCCTCATTTTCTCCTCTGTAAACTAGGATAGTAATTACTCTTCACAGAGTTATTGAGATGATGTTTGTCAAGGGTTTTGCCATCTTTCAAAGAAATGGATTAAATGAGAACGACTGTTACTATTATTGGTTCTCTCAAATGTAGCTGAAACTCAAGGAAGCTTTTGAGTTGGTTATACAAGCATCCGGGGCTAGACATGGCCAGAGAGCTACCCTGGGAAAAGAAGGAGCATGTAACAGAAGGAAGGCGTTTTTTGTGGTCAGAGGGATTGACTGGGCTGGTGATAAGAGAAAGTAGTAATATAGGTAGAGAGTGAGTATGATAGGAGAAAATATGCTGAGAGTAATAAGGAAGGGAGATCAATGATGGAGAGAGGCTAGAGTGAACGTGGAAAGCTTAGCATGGTGGCTATGTGGAGGTGAGTGACCACAAGGTCCTGCCTAGCTGACTTTTGACACTGGAACGTTGATTAGAACCAAGGAAGGGAGAGGTCATTTCATGGGGTGGGTATCCAAACCTTAAAGACCCTGACAAATTTTGTCTTACCTTAAACTTCCCATTATTCTTTTTATTCACTCAAATGTACCCACTCTGTAAAATTTTTTGAATTGTCTACATTGGTGTCTTATGATTATTCAGGAATAGCTTGCATTAGATGACCTCTGATGTCTCTTCCAACACTGATTCCAACTGTGATTCTGCCAATAAAACATCCCCTTCTATCACCATATTGAATTGGCATCCCATTTCACCAAATTTCAGTGAAACAGATGAGATGGCATCAGGTCTCTAGTTTACTTACATCTTTACTGCTAGGTAGTGCAGTGGACAGTGTGCCAGGTCTGGAGTTATGAAGATCTGCGTTCAAATCTGGTCTCAGACACTTACAAACTGTGTCACCCTGGGCAAGTCACTTTGTCCTATTTGGTGGTCTTGACATTCAATCACATGTGAGAGAATCAATAATAGTAATAGTTGTTCACATTTAATCCAATTTTCTCATTTGTAAAATGAGCTGGAGAAGGAAAAGTCAAAAACCTCAAATGGGGTCATGAAGAGTCAGACACAACTGAAAAGGACTGAGCAACAACTTTAAGTTTAAACAATCTTTAGTCTTATTCTCTGTACTGTGTCCTAATGTTCTCACTTCTAAGGTCTTCTCCCTCTCACAATTCCATCCTATGATTTTACACGTGAAGTAAAGAGGGTAAAGAAGTTTTTGTGAGAATGGAAACATACTAGTAAGAAATGTAAGTTCCTCTCAATTCTGCTTATCCCTCAAGTGTCATCAGACTGGGAGAAATACCAAATAGCTTATTAGCATTTAGTATAGAGAAAGAAACTTTTCTTCTTTCTTTTTCTCTTTTTTTTTGGGGGGGGGGGGTGGGGGGAAGAGGGGAGAGGCAACTGGTTAAGTGACTTACCCAGGGTCACACAGAAAGTTAAGTGACTGAGGTTGGGCTTGAACTCAGGCTCTCCTGTCTCCAGGGCTAGTGCTCTTTCTAATGTGCCACCTAGTTGCCCCTGGAACAGCTTCCTTCTGCTCTGTGAAGATTCCCATCTAGTCCACCTAAAGGACTTGGATCACAGTCTCACATATACACAACACATATAACACATACCCAATCATTCTCACCCCAGTCCAGGTTCACATGACATCACCACTATCAGCATGGTGCCACTTTTGGAGAGCAAAGTCCCTTTCGGTGTGGGAATGGGGGTAGCAATGGAATTGGGTAGAGGAAAAGTGTCCTCTTTCTCTTCACCTCTGAAGAAGGTGGCTTGGAAATATTTTGACCTATTCCACAAATAACCTAGCATCTCTGATTACATGTAATCCTGATGCCAAGTTCTAATTACAACACCTGATCAACATTAAGATTAATTTTACTCAATAAAGGCAAATGAGATTTTGAGGGTTGATCAAGAGTTCATATATATATATATAAATAGAATTCTCCCAAATGAGACCCTGGAGAAAAACTGTTTTTGGAGGCACTGTGCAGTAATGGACCTGGATTTAAATCTCAGTTCTTCCATACAACTATCTATATAAATCTGAATAAATCATTTCCCCCACCTCCTTGGGCTTTAGAAAATGAAGAAACTGGAGTCTTTGAAGTCTTTTCCAGTTCTAAATCTTTGATTCAAATATAGTCCTAGTTATCAACTTTTAGGGGTAAATTCAGTAACTCCCTGCATGGAGTTTATGTCAAGAGAGGATATCAACTATTCCTCGACCTTTCTAAAGTCATGCTGGCTTTCAAGGAGGTGACCATCTTCCAGATGAAGGATCAGCCTAGCTGGTAAAAATAGAAAAGGAGAATGACTAAGAGGTAGTACGGCTGGGCCCTGGACCCTGGCAGGGAGTCAGAAAATACAGGTCAATGACTAATTGGGCTTAGAACGTTCTGTGTCTCAGCCAGAAAACTGAGAAACAGGGACCAATAGCAGGACATGAGAGTATGGTACTCTGCTTGACCTGAGAGTAAGATCCTAGCAATGAACAAGGGCCAGTTTTATTCCCTCAGAAGTCAGAGGTCTGTGGATTGGGCATTGCCTAATGTGAGAGGAGGCTGAAATGGCTTTGAGGTCTAGTCCCCAGAGAAAATGCCATCAAATAAGAAAGTGGCAAATAACTAAATAAAAGGTAAGCTATAGAATTGACCAAGATGCTGGAGAAGCCAGAGTTCAAAGACTAATGGCATCTTTTAAGTGGGATTACTAAAGAGTATACAAATTTCTTAATGTCACATAGAACTTTTATAAAAACTATATGAAAGTGCTTGCTTCGGCAGCACATATACTAAAATTGGAATGATACAGAGAAGATTAGCATGACCCCTGCGCAAGGATGACATGCAAATTCGTGAAGCATTCCATATTTTTGAAAGACAGTGCCTAGATTGGTCCCTGCTTATCTCCTACACCATGGCTTCCATACTCATGTTACTACTACAATGATACATACTCTTAATTTAGGGGGTAGGATGCTTAAGTAGAAGCTTTATTCTCTCATCAACTTGAAAAAGTGGTATTATTTACATAATCTGGTAATCTCATTCAAATGTGAGCTACTTAAACAGTGTTATAATCTTTCATCTTACTCATTTTCAATTATTTTGTAAATTTATGTGTGTCTAGGAAACTGGCTAATTTTTTAGATTTCTGCTTTAAACACAGTTTCATAATTTCATAGATATAAAAATGTATCAATCCTAACATCAATTTAAACTTTTTATATGGGTATGTTTAATTTAGGAGCATATATATATATATATATAAAAGCATATATATTTAAAATTAAGAAATATTTATGCTAAGCATCTTCTTATTAGCAAAATATGCCAAATAGTTTCTTCAATGCACACTTCAAATATATATAATGAATTTTGGGTAATTTAACAATTTGTCAGATTTAGATTATATTAAAATATTCAAATCATAACCTGACACTTTCTGATGGTACTATGTAATTTGATACTGATAAAATAAACCTTGTCAAATATGAAAAAACTATATGAAAGTGAAAATATATTGCAAACAAATATAAAAGGCAAAAGTAGTAAACATGTCTTTCACAGACCATGTTCTAAATTAAATGGAAATCCATTTAGGGAGCACAAATAAAAGACAGACTCAAATAGAGACAATAAAAACCTAAAATAGCTAGATGGTGCAAAGTATGGAGTGTCAGGATTGGATTTAGGAAAACTCATCTTCTTGAGTTTAAATCTGACCTCAAACATTTACTAGTTATGTGACCCTGGGCAAGTCACTTAACCCCGTTTGTCTCAGTTCCCTCAGTTGTAAAATGATAGAAAAAGACATGACAAACAACTCCAGTATTTTTGCCAAGAAAATCCTAAACAAGGTCATGAAGAGTCAGATATGACTGAAAATGATTGAATAACAACAAAATAATGAGCGGCCAAAAAAACCCAAATCATAAAAACAATAGTTATGTTAAAGAAAATTATAATAATGAAATAATACACCAGAATTTCTGGGATGTAAGAAAGTAGTCCTCTGGTGAGTTATTTCCCTCCTAATGCACATGAATAAAATAGGGGGAAAAATTAATGAATTGAATATTTTTAAAAATATTAGTCAACAAACAAACCTAACTTAAGCACAAAGGACTAGAAGACAAAAAGGAGAGGAGAAATAAACTAGTAACCAAAAAACCCATAGAAATTAGACATATAACCAAAAGCTGGTTCTTTGAAGAGACTAATAAAATTGATAAAATTTTCATTAGACTGATTAAAAAGATTGAAAATCAAATCAACAAAATAGCAAATACTTTTCATTTCCTGCTGTGTCCAGAGTGTAAAGACCATTGTTCAGTCATAGCATGGGAGCTATAAAGTAAACCAGGAGGAGAGAGGGAGAGTGGGATGCCTTTCCCTCTGTCCTCTTTTCAGACCCCTGAGATATAGCTGCAGGTGTCTTGACTTATTCTGTTTTACTTTGTCTGCAGGTTCTCAAGGTGAGTCTTACCTTCTCCAGGAGTGGAGTTAAAGGAACACTGGAGACAAAATTCCAGGCAGGATACTGCTGCAGGTCTGACCTGGAAGACCTGAGAAAGCAAGAAGTCTGGTGATTACATCCAAGGGAGGGGTTTGGACTTGGAACTGGGGCTGTGCTCCTAAAAGAGGGATCTAAGCTAAATTATTTGTATATTGTTTTATACTTTTTTGTACTGTACAAATAATTCCATGGGTAGAATTATGCCAAATCATTTGTTTGTTTGATATTTCCATATTATTGAATTCTGTATATAAGTATTGATACATTGATACATTACTGAGTCCTAATCAAACACTGATAGAACTTTTCACTTGAGAAATTTAACAGCATTGGATTCATATTGATGATGTTCATATTGATTTTTGGCATTTAAATTGACCACAAATAGTCACTAACAATGGGAAGGTTTTATATTGGGCCAATGGTTTAACAACAGACTTTCCCCCAAAGTACCTATGATATACTTTTATGACTAATCAGCATAATTAAGCTTTTTTCTCTATCACTTACCTAAGTCTAGTAAATCAATAAAACACAAAATGAAGCTCTAATTTATAGTGATTTTTCAGGAACAGATTTGAGTTGACTCATCATGGTCACATCCCAGGACCTCTTCTTTTTCTCCTTATTCTCTCACTTCCATGAGTTTAAGGATAATGCAAATCACTCCTGTGTCTAAATATCCAGTCCTTGTCTCCTTCCTAATGTTTGTTCTTCATTTTTGAAGAAGTCCATGACATCAGGGAAGTGATGTCATGACAAGCATGTGAAATGGAGTTGAATGAGGGGGGCTGGGCTAGGGCACCAACCTCACTTTCTTCTCCAGAGTCATCTGGGTCCAGTAGTCAGATGTAAATCAAAATGACTGGAGATGGTCCTGGATTTGAGGCAATCAGGGTTAAGTGACTTGCCTAAGGTCACACAGCTAATAAGAGTCAAATGTCTAAGACCAGTTTGAACTCCTGTCCTCCTGACACCAAGGCCAGTGCTCTATCCTCTGTACCATCTAACTGCCTTCTAGGCTGAAGTATTATACTACCACCTGCCTATTATCCAGGTGGCCTTTCAGCATATGGCTGATGTGTAACATCCAATATTTCCCTCCATCTTTGGAAGACAAAAAAACTTAGACATGAAGAAAAGTCAAAAAGCTTAGACATGAAGAAGCATTCATATAAGGTAGGACCTCATAAAATTTAGGAGCCATAGAGAATTTGAGACAATTTATATTAATGGTCCCCAAGTCAAGTCTGACTATCTGGATGCAACTAAAAGTTGTTATTGGGCTGACAACATATTGTCTGGTTGAATATCACTATCAGAGAAGATCACTAGGATCTGGGGATTTTTTTTTAAAGTGACATTTGCTTTTCAATATAATTGGTTTTCTTTGTAATCTTTCATATTTTATTTTGTGCATTTAGTAACATGATTCTGAGAAGAGATTCAAAACTTTTCATCATACTGCCAGAGAGTTACATGCTACAAAAAATGTTAAAAAAAAAAAACTTCTTTCTTGACTGTTTCTTTGAGTATTTGCATAAAGATGTTCAATGCCAAAAGGATGGGTATACATAATGAAGTTGTCTCATACCTGCTCCCTCTGCAATCTGCCCTTCTGACCTGAGATTAATCCATAGTTTATCTCAAGTTAACATTTCTTATTAAAATGACAGGATAGCATAGATGCACATAATCTCTAAAAGTGGTTCTGAGGAGGAATCCATCTAATCCCCATTGAGCATTTCTCTCTAAACTAACTCTAGTCTTTTGTTTATCCTCTACTTTAGAAAGCACAAGTCATGTTTTGGAACAGCTACTGTGAGAATTGCAAAAAAAGAATTCCAATGAGGGTAGAAGGCAATCCAAAAGGATTAGATAAAGATTTGACAGAATAATGAATGATGATAGCAGAAGAAACATAAGAAGAAAATGTTAATAATACAAATAAAACTCAAAACTTAAAATTGTTTTATGAGTACATTTGGGAGGAGAGGGACAGAGATTCTGTTGTTAAAACTTTTTTTTTAAGGTTTTTGCAAGGCAGATGGGGTTAAGTGGCTTGCCCAAGGCCACACAGCTAGGTAATTATTAAGTTTCTGAGACCCGATTTGAACCCAAGGTACTCCTGACTCCAAGGCTGGTGCTTTATCCACTACATCACCTAGCCGCCCCTGTTAAAACTTTTTCAAGCACGTCCCTGAATGTGTCCCAACAATGATTTACAGTTAAACCAAGATCTTATTTAGCTGTGCAAAATAACTTCACCATGGGAAACAGAGACAGGTATTTAAAGTCATACTTTTGCCAACTTAACTGTGATTTTTACAAGAAAATTTTTGCCCTCCAGTTTTCTCAACCATGTGGATTCAGGGATGGATAGCAATAGGGAAACTGTAATTTTTCAAATATTTTCCATGGTCAGAGGAATTTACTGTGAGGGGAACAGAAGGACATTGTGTCAACATTAAGTTATTAGACCAGTTCAGATGGAGCTTTGATAGATATGCTAGGATAAAACTTACAGTTCTGTTTATTTTTTAATTTAATATTTTGGTTTTCCCTAATTACAAAACAATTTTCAAAATTCATTTTTCAAATTGAGTTTCAAATTCTCTCTCTCCTTCCACATCCCCCTCACTAAGAAGATAAACAGTTTGATGTAGATTTTACAAGTGGAATAATACAAAATCTATTTCCATATTAGTCATGTTGTAAAAGAAATCACTGACCAAAATAAAAATCCAAGAAAAACAAAGAAAGTAAAAAATATGCTTTGATCTGTACTCAGATTCCATCAGAGAAAGAATGTGCAGCATTTTTCATTATAAGTCCTTCAGAATTGTCTTGGATCATTAGATAGCTAAGTCATTCAGAATTGATCATCTTACTATGTGAAATATTCTCCTGTTTCTTCTCATTTCACTTTATATCAGTTCATGTAAGTCTTTTTCTGAGAGCATCTAGCTCATCATTTCTTATATCACAATAGTATTCGATCACAATCACATACCACCAATTGTTCAGACATTCCCCCAATACCTGGGTATGCTCTCAATTTTCAATTCTTTACCATGAGAAAAGAACTGCTATAAATCTGTGGGAATAGTTCCAAATTGCTCTATATAATGGTTGACTCAGTTCACAACTCTACCATACATTAGTGTCTCAATTTTCTCACATCCCCTTCAACATTTTTCATTCTCCTTTTCTGTCCTATTAGCCAACCTAACAGGTAAGAGGTAGTATATCAATTTACATTTCTCCAATAAATAGTAATTTAGAACATTTTTCATTTGGCTATGGATGGCTTTGATTACTTCATCTGAAAACTAACTGTTCATATTTTTTGATCATTTGTCAATTAGAGAATTTTTTGATGGAAGCTTTTATCAGAGAAACTTACTTCAAAATTTTTTGAATCTGATAAGTTATTATCTCTTTTATGCGAGATAATTTATTCCTTTCTACCTCCCCTTTTTCCTTTTCTCCCCATGAATTCCTCTTTCTCACCCCCTTAATTTTATTTTTAAAGACATCATTCCATCAGATTCAACTCACAACTGTGCTCTCTCTCTCTCTGTGTATATGCACATACAGACTCCTTCTAACTACTCTAATAGTAGGAATGTAAACAGTAAACCTTATTAAGTCCCTTATAATTTCCCTTTACTGTTTTATCTTTTTTTTCCCTCTTGAGTCTTGTATTTGGAAATCAAAATTTCTATCCAGCTCTGGCTTCTTCATCAACTCATCGGTGTAAGTTGAGTCTGGTGGAATGATGTCTTTAAAAATAAAATTAAGGAGTGAGAAAGAGGAGTTCATAGGGAGAAAGGGGAAAGGGGAGGTAGAAAGGAATAAATTATCTCACATAAAAGAGATAAGAACTACAGTAGAGGGGGAAAATGGGGGAGATGACAAGGAATGTTTGAACCTTACTCTCACTGGAATTGATTCAAAGAAGAAATATTTGAAAGTTCTCTATATTTCATTTAATGTCCATTTTTCCCCTGAAGGATCATATTCAAAAATTTTTAGGCAATTGGGGTAAGTGACTTGCCCAGGATCATAGAATTAGTAGGAGTCTGAGGCTAGATTTGAGAACTCAGGTCCTCCTGACTCTAGGACTGGTGCTCTATCTACTGCAACACTATGCTGCCCCTGGATCAGATATTTTTTAAGCTCTTCTCCATTGGATGCCCCCTGTTGCCCATAATAACTTTGGCATGTTGATGGTGTAATTTGTATTATTCCCTTTGAGTTCATAAGGAAAAAGACATTTCAACAGGCAAAGAGCCTTTGCTGAAATCATATGGCTGGTGGGTGATAATTCAAATATTTACAAAGGGAACACCATGCACACAATCACTAGGGATTAAAAAAAAAAAGAGGTTAAAAAAATTGTCATCATGGAGCTCACAATGTAATGAAGGGAGACAACCTGCAAATATCTATGTGAGAGGCAAATTGCGGATGATCAATAGCAAGAAGGTACCGGTCTTAAGGGGTACTTAGCAAAGGCTTCTTGAAAAAGGTGAGATTTTAATTGAGTCTTGAAGGAAGGAAGGAGGTGCAGATGAGAAGGGGAACATTCCAGACAAGGGGGAAGCCAGAGAAATTGTCCAGGAAAAACAAGGAGACTAGTGTCACCATATATGAAAGGGAGGAAAATATAGGAAAAAGTTGAAGAGGGTCTAAATTCTGAAGATCTTTAAAAGTCAAAGGATTTTCTATTTGATCCTCAAAGTAAAAGGGAACCACTAGAGTTCATCACATAAGGGATGATCTAACACTTCCGGCTAAGATGGTGGAGAGAAGACAGGCAAAGTTCTAAAGTCTCCTGATCTTTCCCCATCTATCATATGAAACAAACCTCTTAACAGAAATCTGACCCACAAAACCCAGAAAGAAGCCAGGAGAAAGAACATCTACCTCAGGATTTGTTTTCCTCAGCAACACTGGATGAATTCAAGTGGGTGAGTCTGGGTGCAGAGGGTGGATCAGCCCGGGATCAACCAGATTAGCTGCTGAATTGGAGCCAGGGAGTCTGAGGGCCCAAGAGACCTGCTGGATCAGCAGTGGGGCTAGACCGTGGGTGCTTGAGTCAACTAGGGAGCAGAGGCACTGATGTTGGTGCTCACCCTCTGTAGCTTGCCAACAGGGCTGGGGGCAGAGTTCTGGTGCAGGAGAGCTGCAGACACCATCCCTGGGCGGATCGGGTCTGAGGAACTCTGAGTCCATGCCTCCATTACAGCTGAGGCCTCTTCCCAGAACAAACACAATTACAGACTACTTCTGCCTCAGGCACAGGTGTGTGAGCAGAAGAACCAGCCCAGCTGACAATAGGGAGAGGGATGACCTCACCCCAGGGTAAAGCCCACCATTGATAAAAGGCAAAAGGATTCTATAGCTCCAACCCCTCCCTTCAAGCTAAGGGAGAAGGCCTCAAGCAAGGTCACAGACACTCCACAGAAATCAACCAGCACCTCCTACTGGCCAGTCAGAGAAATTGCACTCAGTGAGTAAAGCCTCTAGTGATCCCAAGCCCCTGTGAACCAGCCCCTCCCCAACTCAAGGTCTTAGTAAAATGAAGAAGGGTCAGCAGAAAGGTGAATCCATAGAAAAATTCTTGGAAGGGAAAGACCCTAACTCAGAGAGACCTAGAACCTCTGAGGAGAATATGATCTGGTCTTCAGCACAGAAAGACTTCCTTGAAGAAATAAGGAAGGAGCTTAAAAATCATCTGGAAAATTTGGGAGAGACAATTAATACCTTGCAACAAGAAAACAAATCCTTAGAAAATACAATTGGACAAATACAAAATGAGAATAAATCTCTCAGATCCTCAATTGAACAAATACAAAATGAAAATAAATCTCTCAGATCCTCAATTGGACAAATACAAAATGAGAATAATTCTCTCAGATCCTCAATTGGGCAAATGTAAAAAGAAAATAATTCTCTCAAAATCTCAATTGGTCAAATGGAAAGCTCTTTCAAAAGTAGAATTGACCAATTGGAAAAGGAGTTGCAAAAGGTTAATGAAGAAAACTCCCTTAAAAAAATGAATGGAGTCTGTAGAAACTAATGACTCCGTGAGACAGCAAGAGCCTGTTAAATCAAAAAGTAGGAAAAACATAGAAGAAAATGTAAAATACCTTATCAGCAAAACCACTGACTTTGAGAATAGCTCGAGGTGAAGCAACCTGAGAATTATTGGACTTCCTGAAACACTGAAGAGGAAAAAAATCCTGGACTTAATACTACAGGATCTAGTGATGGAAAATTGCCCTGATATCATGGAACCAGAGGGCAAAGTAGTGAAAGGACATATCAATCCCCTCCAGAAAAAAAAAAGATCCTAAAATAAGGGATGATCTATAGATTTGAATGGAAGATGGGCTTCAATTGTGAGGAAAACCAAGGCAAGGGAAAGTAAACCACAGGATATTTTAAAAGTCCAGTTGTGAAGTGACCTAGCCACTGAGCTACTCTTACACATATATCATCTGGATCCTGCCATATTGTCTGAACCTTATTTCAACTATATCTCGTTTTCTTAATCAGAAGTTTCTTAGTGACAAAGAAGTTTTAACAATACAATATTTTATTTTTCTTAATGAAGAGAATGTTTTACTACCATATATCTCTGTATCCCAGAGATGTTAGAGTCAACTTGTACCAGAATTGGTTATTAAAATTTCAGCTTAAATATTTATATCCCAGAATTGACATTCACCACAAATTAGGATTTGGGTCATTGTTTTGTTGATTTCTAGATGTGATGGAGAAAATTGAATAATATAAATTAAAAGTATATCTTGGGTTTTTGAGGGGAGAGCTGATTTTAAACATTGGCCAGCACACCTCTGTCTATATCCTTTTAATAAAATGTATTGTTATTGTTAAATATTTTGTTAGCATAACCAATAAGAGTAGAGGAAGCATTTCCTTTGATTTTGTATGTTTTTATGTATAAAAGAAACTCTGGGTTGCTCCTTTGCAAATAAACACTCATTTGATTTGCTTGATTATTTCAAAATTTTATTTTCAGGATCTTCAAGGAGTCTGCACAAAAATGTTGTCTGAAAAGATGCTTGTGAATTCATAAAGTTGGACAAAAGCATCTGATATTTTTCACCAATCCCCAGGAGCAGTTCAGAACCTTATAGATTTTGAATCAATGGACCAGCAACTACTTAGTGTCTGCCTCATCTTGTATGGGTCCTTTCCCTTCCCACAGTCTCAGAGTTCAATCTTGTTCAGTGATTTCTAATATCCCTTCCAGCTCTAAAGCAATCATTCAATCAATCAGCAAGCATTAATTGTTTACCTTTCAAGTGTCCTGAGATACAGTGAGAGAAAATGAAACTGTCTCTACTATAATTCTTTGAAATGGAGGAAATCTTTCCTCCAGAGACAGGGTGAATTTCCACTATCTTAGAATTGGAAGGTCCCTTTCAAATGAGATGATATTTGTAAAAAGTGTTTCCTTAGCAGAGTGCCTGGAACACTTCCTTCTGAATATCATTTAAAATCTTTTCCAATAGCAATAATGAGTGAGAATCAAAATATTTCACTCAAAACTGAAATATATTTTAGTTGAGATTGAGGAAGTACTCAAAGGAAATGAGATATTGGTGTTATTGGTCTGTGACAATTGTAAGAAGGGATAATTATGCTTAGGGATCACAACTCCACCCGGAGCTCTTCTTCTGAGATCTGTGATTCCTTCATCTTCTGAGGCACAGTCTTAGTCCAGAACTCCAACTTATCCTTCTTCAGGTTCTTTCCCACAGACAACTGCAGATTGAGCTGAAGGTATTCTTCCTTCTGGTCATAGACAGGCCAGTGCAAAAGGTCTGCACCATTTGGATCCCTGGGGGAGGAAACCAAACATTTAGAAAGGAAAGGTGTTATGACAATGGCAAGTCTAGCAAGTCACCATCATCTCAGTTTGCCAAGGAAGGAACTCCAGGGTAGCAATCAGTTGGCAATCCACAGAGAGAATTGTTTACTTATCTTTAAGCAGTATTTCATGTTGTGCCTTTCTAATGTATCTGAGGTGGGAGACCCAAAGAATGAAAGAATTCACATAGAGAATAAGTAGCCCAGCCAGGATTTGAACTCATATTATTGAACTCCATTTCATTGGGGCAGTTAGGGGCCTGGAGTCAGGAAGACCTGAGTTCAAATCCAGTCTCAGACCTTTACTAGATTATGACCCTAGGCTAGTCATTTCACTCTGTTTGCCTCTGTTTCTTCATCTATACAATGAGTTAGAGAAGAAAATGGCAAACCACAAACCACTCCTGTATCTTTGCTAAGACAACCCCAAATGGGATTACAAAGTGCTGAACATGACTAAAATCATTCAACAACAGGTGGGGCTATGGATAGAGTCCAGAACTTAGAGGCAGAAGACCTGAGTTCAAATCTAGCCTCAGTGATTCTGGGCAAGTGACTTCACTCTGCCTCAGTTTCCTCATCTGTCAAATGGTCTGAGAAGGAATTGACAAACCAATTCAGCATCTCTGCCAAGAAAATGGTAAAAGGAGGTCACAAAGAATGGAACAAAACAGCACTAGACTCCAAATCCCAAGATTCTTGCCATAACACCTGATCTAATATTTCCCAAAGGGGAAGAGAAGTCATGAGACTCAAGGGTGATGGTGTGAACTAAGATAATTGCTGATCTTTCTTAAATAACTTTCAAAATGCCCATGTCTAGGGTAAGTCTGCCAGAGCAACACCTCCCCCTACTCCCCAATGAACTTGAGGAAGTATGCTTGTTCACCAGACCTTCCACTAGTTTAAGTTAACTTTTTTTCACCTGAATAAATTTCAACCAGGGAACTTCATGTAATTAGAAAACCTTTATGTTACTAGGAACAAGCAATACACTAAAGGGAAACCATCTGGAGACCAAGGGGAAGCTTTCTCACCCATTACGGGCAAAGGTAGCCCAGTAGCTCATGATCCTGTGACTCAGGATTTTTTCCTCTTCTGTTGCCTCGCCTTGAACTAGGAATAGCAAAAGAAACATGTTGCATAAGGTCAAAATGCAAACCTAAAAGCCTCCTTTCCTCCAGTCCCCAGCCCCAACCACAGGTTCTTTAGGTTTCCCTGGTCAATCCTGCTTTGGCCAGTGAATTTAACTTCCTTCAATAGTTTCTTTTGTATTGCTCCTCTCCCAGAATACCTTCCAGGGCTTCTGTTGGCTTACTCTGACTCCATAACATAGTCTCTTCCCCCTGCCCAAACAACAGTGGTACATTTGGACTGAAAATCAGGAAGACACATCTGCCTTCCTTTCTTTGTTTAAACAACTTGCATAACACTGTGCTCCAAGGTTGTTGGGAGGGTGAAGGAAAAAAATAGATAATATTTATAATTTATAATTTATAATAGAGCACTTTACAAAACCTGTAAAAGTGATAAATGCTAGCCATCATTATTATATTATATTTATATTATTATATGCTATAATATAACAAATTATTGCATATAATAGTTATATATTGTAACATAATTATAGAATTGAATATTTTATTATATATAATTATAATAAGGGAATGATTATTATAAACATTATTTCTGATCATCATCATTGTTATTTTAAGCTACAAACTCTGGTAACAGATCGTCCCAGACAATGCCTGTCATTCAAGATCCCTGCCTGGGGCAGCAGCAGCTGGGTCATAAGATAATGAATTCATTGGTCATGACAAGTTATGAAACAGATAAATGTATAAAATAGATTTCCAGTTCTGGCAGGACAGTAGAAAGGAGGTAAATATAGGGAAAGAAGACTTCCCAATACACATATTTGGGACCATCTACAAACAGTAACTTCAAAGATTGCTAAATGTTTTGTCCAACAATCAGTAATTGGATACACTGGTAGAGAAAATGAATCAAGAATAATTGGAGAAAAGGGAGAAACAAAAAAGGAAAGGAAGAAGGAAGAAAAGGAAGGAAGGAATAGAAGGGAAGGAGAGAAGAAGGCTTCTAGCACATTGGACACATCTGCTGTGGAGGCTTTTTGGGAACATAAGGGCAAGAATCTTATAGGATGAGATGATGAGAGGATGAGATAGATTAGGGTCTACACCAGAGATGATGATGAGGATGTTGGTGAAGTCACAGATCCATGGAAATGTGTTTTTGTGTGTTCATGTTTCATCTTCCATTCTGGGTAGAAAACTCCAGAAAGCCAGAGACTGCATCTTATTTATTTTTGTGTCTTCCCTTGAGTTGAACAGAGGAAGGACTCTACATATTGGATGTGCTTAATCATGTAAACTGCGTGAAGTGAACACTTGATTCAATTTATCTGAACAAGCAGATTGAGTTAAGGGACTTTAAAGGCTGTCATCTTAATCTCCAATCACAAGTTAACCAAGTGGAAATTGGGCCCCTATTCAGTACTTACTAAGGGAACCTGGGAGGTCAGAAAGAATATTGGATTTGGGGTTCAACCTGCTAACTATTGTGATATTAAATAAATCTCTTCCATTCTTTGAACTTTTGTTTTCTCTTAAGTAAAACAGTATAACAATCCCTAACCAAGAGTCAATTTTCTCAGACTCAGTTTCTTCATCTGAAAAATGGGAATCATAGCAACACCTACTTCACCCAGCTATTGTGAATCTATCAAGGAAGACTCACATATACAAAGCCCTTGGTAATCTTTTAATCAGTGTATAAACAGAAGCTATGTTTAATTGTTATTATCATTAGTAAATGAGTTAGTGTATGGGAAGGTGCTTTGTGGAAAACATTAAGGCTTTATTTTTTATTTTGATGTCAGAGTAAGATAGATATTGGTGATGATAGACCAAAGCCCCAGGGATTCTGCTGATTCTGCCCCTTCTGCCCCCTACCCTGAGCCATGGCTTCCCAGTCCCATCCAGCCTCCATTACTTACGAGGTGTTCCAAAGACAAAATGCAGTTCATCACCATGGTCTGCTTTCACAAAATCTGGCTTGCTGTCCTTAAATATGCTTGGTCGGTGTTGAAATTCATAAAAGTAGACTGGAGAGCTGGGACCTAGACATGCATGAAAAATGCCCATGGTTATCAACACATTCAAAACAAGGTAGACCTTAATTTCTTCCTTTGGAGTGGGGGTCAATGACACCTGGCAACCCCCTAACAGTTGGCTGTTATTTTCTACAATAGGCAAGGTCCTAAAGGGCAGACTCTTAACAAATACTGTCCAGCAACCGTGTGAGACCTGTTATGGATAATACCATCCACATCTGGGGTGGCGGGTGTAAAAAAAACCCCATGGAACCTGAATGTGTTCACTATGTTCACTTTTTTAAAACTTCTCTTATGTTTTTCCTTCCTATCTCATGGTTTTCTTTCCTTTCCCTTAATCCTTATTCCTCTTACAAAAAAAAAAGATTAATATGTAAATATGTTAAACACAAATGTACATGTAAACTTTTACCAAACTGTTCACCACCAAGGGAAGGGAGGAAGAAAAATGTTTAACTCATAAATTTGCAAATGGTTAAATGTTGAAAGTATAAACATTAAAAACTAAATTAAAAACAACAACAACAAAACCCATAGAGTTACTATGAGGCAGGAAAAATGCTGGGGTTGGTGTAAGGGACTGTTGTGTGTGTGTGTGTGGGAGTACTGTAAATTTTCATCACCTGGTGTCCTCGAGCACTGGAGCACTGTTCCACTGGTTGATTGGAGAGTGCCATAGGAGTGGGAGTGGAACAGGGATTGGGGAGGATATTTAGGTACTTGTATTTGGATTAATAAATGGAGATCTTGGAAAACTAGGAAAACTTTAGGGAGAACTTTTTTAGTTTTTTTTTTTAGGTTTGTTTTTTTTTTTTTTGCAAGGTAAATGGGGTTAAGTGGCTTGCCCAAGGCCACACAGCTAGGTAATTATTAAGTGTCTGAGACCAGATTTGCACCCAGGTACTCCTGACTCCAGGGCCGGTGCTCTATCCACTGTGCCACCTAGCCGCCCCTTTTAGGGAGAACTTTAAGGAGAACTTGTCTCCCTTGTCTCCCACCCTTTCAGTGTTCACCTGGGTAAGGATCAGCTAGCTAATACTTTCTGAGCAGCTAGTCTAACAGGGACATAACAGGTTGGAACCCTGACTCTGCCACTGACCACCTATGGAACTTTAGGGGAATCTTTCTTTCAACTACCAGGTGAACATAATAATCTTTGGTCTATCTACCCCATGAGAAGGGAAGGGATAGGGACTAAGTATTTGTTGTTTATTTGCATCCACTCTTTGTGACTCCATTTAGGGAGTCTTAGCAGAGAAACTAAAGTGGTTTGCCATTTCTTTCTCCAGTTCATTTTACAAATGAAGAAACTGAGGTAAAAAGAATTAAGTGACTTGCCAAGGGTCACACAGTAAGTGTCTGAGGCTGGATTTGAACTCAGGAAGACTAGTCTTTCTGACTCCAGGCCCAACATTCTATCCACTATGGTGCCACCTAGCTGCTCTGTGAATAAGCATTTATACAGCAACTACTTTGTGCCAGACACTGCTAAATGCTTTACGAATATTATCTTATTGGAGCTTCACAACAACCCTGTAACAATGGTGCTGCCATTATTCCCATCTTATAATTGAAGAAGCTGAGGAAAACAAATCAAATGACTTATTCAAAATCACACAGCTAGACAGTGTCTGAGTCTGGATTTGAACTCAGGTTTTCCTGTCTCTGAGTCAGATTCTCTATCCACTGATTTGAGGTTGTTGTGAAAATCAAGGGGGATAATGAACGAAATATAGTCCAGCAAGGCTTCCTGAATTTTTTTGAGCACTTTGATAACTGAATTTCAATATGATTGGTTTTCTATCCTATGTATTTGTGCCATCCCTGTTGGTAGAAGTCACAATGTGGACCCCTTAAGCCAGGAATAATGTGGACTTCCTAGCAAAAGTTTCTATCAGTGAAAGTCATAATGAATAGTAAGGAAAAAGTCCCTATCAGTGAAAGCTATGAATAATGTAAATCAAGATTAATATAACTCAAAAGAAAACACATTGACTAAGGCCTGACCAAAGTGACCAATATAAGACTTGAAAGCTAGGACTCTAGTCAGAATAGTACTGACATGGCATCCAAATGACTGGAACCTGAGCCCAGTGATAAGCAGAATAAACACCAAAATATCACCCAGTCTTCACTAACATACTCTATAACTCCTCCTCCCTTTGTCTGATTTCTGTAATTACCACAAGGGTTTTGGGGGGTCTTTGCAGGAATTCCAATATACTGTCTAGTCATTGCCCTGGATATTCACATTGCCCTAAGCGAATATCCCATCTTGATTATTAAACTATATAATCTATAAACTATAAAAACTGTTTAATAAATCCGGAGCTCCCCAGCCTCTTTCTTTAGTATTATATTGGATTCCGGGTTTATGGACCCTTGAATTATTCCACTGTAGGAAGATTTTTGGGGCAAGACAGTATTTTATTTTATACATTTAAAAACATGATTCTGGAAGGAAGGAATCTATAACTTTTCCTATACTGCCAAAGGGGTCCATGATGTATGCCCACAAAAAAAAAGTCAAAAACATTTGCTTAGAGAAATGTGGATTATTATTTTTAACTATTAATTATTACTATTATTTGTTGTTACTGTTGTAGAGATAAGTGACTTAGCTCACCGCGACAAAGGTTAGGTGGGGGTAGGAGGGAAAAAGAAGAAGAGGGATGAGGGGATTTATCCAGTCTGGAGGAATGATAGCAAAGCCAGAAGCAGGAGCTTCCTTGTGACATACATACACTGCCCCAGAGATGAGACATTCTTACATTGATTCTGAAATGGGCAAAGCCATCCACACTCACCATGTTGATATTTGGCCACTTTGAGGGCAGGGATAACAAAGATCCAATCCCCCATCATTTCCTGGAATTGAGCTCGATATTCTTCAGGTTTCTCAATATCTCTTAAATACTCTTCCAGCATCAAATGCCCAATCTTAGGAGGAATACCCTGTAGGAGATCCAGGAAGACAGAGTAACGGAAAAATGAACTTACCTGGCAGTGACTTGTTTGGGAATTGATTGTAAGGAATAAGCGAGGTATTAGGTGATGCAATGGAGAAAGCACTAGCCCTAGAACCAAGAGGACCTCTGACATGTGTTAGTTATGTGACCCTGGATAAGTTACTTAATCTTGTTTTCATCAGTTCTTCATCTGTAAAATGAGCTGGAGAAAGAAATGGCAAACTACTCCAGTATCTTTGCCAAGAAAACACTCAAAAAGGGTAACAAAGAGTCAGATATGGCTCATCAATTAAACCACAAGGAATAAGCTCATACAAGTTTGCCAGCTATTTATGGGTTCTGGGTCTCATTAGATCCTTTTACCACCTCCCCATCATGGTTACTTGTTGGGGATAGTATGGAAGGGACATAGGGCTCAAGGAAAGAACTAAATGGGGGTCTCCAAGATCCCTTCCAACTCTGTGACTATGAAAGAAAAAAAGTCAGAAGGTGAAAGGATCTTCACTGGCTCTCTCCTAGATTGTTTCAATAGCCTTTTAGTTGGCCCCTGTGCCTCACATCTCTCCCCACTACAATTTTTCCTCCAGTCATCTACCAAAATGATTTTCCAAGCACAGATCTGACTATTTCACTCTCCTTCCTCAATTAAATAAATTCTAAATAAATTGATTTCCCATTACTCCTAGTATATAAACTCTTCTGTTTGGTATTTAGTGCTTGGTTCCATCCATTCTTATTATATGTTATTACTCTGCTCACACTCCATGATCTATGTGAGGTTATATCAACCTCACAGTTTACATGTCATCTCCCACCTCCATGCCTTTGCATTGGCAAGACTCAGCTCAAACAATACTTCTCCAGAACATCATTCTTGGTTTCTCCCCCCTCCACCAAGATTTGCTTTGTGTATATTTTCCATCTATCTCTTTATGGTGGGGTTATCCCCCTCATATAATGTAAGTTTCTTGAGGGCAGGGACTATTTCATTTTGTTCCTGTTGTCTAGTCCAGCGTTTGCTACATAGTAGTAGCTTATTTTTAAAAGCTTGAATAACGTTATCTTACCATCAATGGACTCAGCAGTATTGATTGGATACTTTCTTTGTCCATGTTTTCCTTAAATCCAGGTGTGCCCATTTCCTGTATAGAGAAAAATGGTGCACTATAAACGATCTTGAGAACTTTATAAAATTTGTGTACTTTTTAAACAAATCTAATCCAAGGAAGTCACTTTCTCCTTTAAGGAGTAACTAGTATCATAGATTTCTTTAATGATTACTAAATAATATTCCATAAACACTGATGAATTCTCAAGATATTTTGCAAAATTGCCAGCAAAATGGTGGGTGATGCCCAATTTATAATAAACAGTACAGTAGCCTTAGACAATGACTAATGCGTAATATAATACATTATGCTGGAAATGATGCTGTTGAATCCTATTTTTATTATAGACTGACTTAAACATATGATTTAGGAGGCAGTCAACAAATGGTTATCAATATCATTTCATATATAAAATTAATATAGATGCAATGGTCTTTAGATATGATGAACAGAAGTCCATAGGAAAAAGACTTGGTCTCATATCAGGAGGCCCAGACAATAATCTCTGCTGCTTGACTTGAATTAAATCATTTCCTTTCTGGAACCCTCAATTCTCTATTTTACAAAATGGGATTAAACATTTTAGTGGTCTCCACCTGTCAGTGGGTACTATGAAAGTAGTTTTTGGTAAACTATAAAGTGCTATATTTTTGGGGGGGGATTTTGCAAAGCAAATGAGGTTAAGTGGCTTGCCCAAGGCCACACAGCTAGGTAATTATTAAGTGTCTGAGCCCGGATTTGAACCCAGGTACTCCTGACTCCAGGGCTGATGCTTTATCCACTGCCTGCCACCTAGCTGCCCCTTATAAAGTGCTATATTAACATCAATTGTATTCTTCTTAAATGAAGAATAAAGAGAATTGGGGAAACAAGGTGATGCAGGAGATTAAGCATGGGACCTGAGTTCAAATTTGACCCAGTGTGACAGTGGACAAGTCACTTAATCCCAATTGTCTCCAAAATTTTTTAAAAATTTAAATAAAAAAATCAAAATAAAGAAGCTTATAGAGGATATGTGACCCATAGGGGAACTAGAACTGGCTTGGGTTTCTTTTCCTATATTTCTATGTAGATTTGTCAATGAAGTGAGTGGTCTACAGAGAAAATAGCAAAGGCTGAATCGATTCTTACTTTTCCAAGGAAGCCTGTGCAGGATAACTTTTCTGACTTTAGAAAAGGCAAATTTACAGATAACACAAAGTCAGTCAGGATGGACAGCTAACAACGTGGAGTGAGGATCCCAAAAAAAGGACCTGACAAGCTAGAATATTGAATCATAACCACCAGGATAAAATTTAATGGGAACAAAGTCTTACAGTTAGAATTTTTAAAAATTGTTACAATCTCAAGGCGAGGGAGACATTGTTAAATAGCAATTTTTTTTTTTTAAAAAGAGCTAGGGTTTTGGTAAACTACAAGCCCATAAGGAGTCAACAGGGTAATATGGCAACATGTCTTGTGTTAAGAGGAGAATAGCTCGGGCTGCCAAGCCATGCATTGGATAGAGCACCAGCCCTAGAGTCAGGAGGACCTGAGTTCAAATCAGATCTTAGACACTTAATAATTAGCCACTGTGTGATCTTGGGCAGTCACTTAACCCCATTGCTTTGAAAGATAAACAAACAAACAAACAAACAAGCAAAAAAGAGAAGTACAGATTCCAAGAATAAGGACATAATAGTCCCTTTGTACTCTGCCCTGGGGAGATGACAGTTATCCCTTCTATATTGTGACTTTCTCATCACAGTTTTGATACCTTATGGGTAGGCATAAGAAATTAAATGAGAAGCTAGGAAAACATTGTGCACAGTAACAGTAACATTGTATGGTGATCAATGAAAATAGACTTAGTTCTTCTAATCAATACAATGATTAAAGACAATTTCAAAAGACTTGGGATGGAAAACACCATCCACATTCAGAGAAAGAACTATAGAATCTGAATGAAGACCAAAGCATACTATTTTCATTTTTTTAAGTTTGTTTTTTGTTTTTTCTTTCTCATGGTTTTTTCCCTTTTGTTCCAATTCTTCTTTCACAACCTAAGTAATGTTGCTACAATATGGAAATATGTTTCACATGATTGTACCTATATAAGATTACTTGCTTTTGGGGGGAGAAGGGGAGAGAAGAAAAGGAGGGAGAAAATTTGGAGCTCAAGATTTTACAAAAATGAACGTTCAGAACTAACTTTACATGTAATTGGAAAATAAAATACTATTAACTTTAAAAAATTAATGTAAAATAAAATCTTCTAAATGCTAAAAAAATTAAATGGAAATTTAAGGGGAGTGTTGCAGGATCCACAGATAATAAACAAAGGCCAGTAGAAGTCACAGGAAAAGTTTAGAAACTCATGCAGAAATGCATATATAGATGTAGATGTAGATATATGGTGTTGTAAAAAAATGAACATATTTTATATTTTAATACTAAAATAATTAAGACCTTCTCTGGTAGAAGGTGAGGAGGCCAAAAAGTTTTACATGGATTTTCCAGATCAGAACTGCACTGCATCCCTAATCTAATATGGAAGGAATTATCTGTATCTGGAATCTTCTTTTCAGTTCTGGGTATCACATTTGAGGCAGAAAATAGAGAAGATGAATGTTCTTGCCATACAGGGCTTGAAGGAATTTGCTTAACCAATCAAAGAAAAATCTTAAGGAAAGTAGAGAAGTGATAATTGTCTTTAACTCTCTGTGGATAGTCATATAATGTAGAAGCATATAATGTGTGCTATTGTTCTAGGGGTAGAACTAGATACAGCAAATAGAAGTTGAAAAAGAAGTAAATTTTGACTTGATGTAATGGTACCCCATAGAATAGTAAGATCTGTCTGAAAATAGCAGGAGCATCCTCAGGATGTAGTAGGTTCTTCCCTCCTTGAAGGTCCTCAAGCACTGGCTACAGGTTCATTTATCTAGTAATATCTAGAAGAGATTCTCCTTCAACTCTGGGAGAGACTCCATGGTTACCAAGGTCCTGTCCTACTCTGAAAAAAGTCTATGACTCTTTAGAGAAAAATCAAAAAAGATCAGAAAGAAAGTGGCACAGAATAGAAAATCCTAGAATCTTACAGAAGGAATAAGCCAACCATATTCATGGTTGTTGATACCAATGATGGAAGGGACCGGGTGGAACTCTCTTGCAGCCAGAAGCTCTTCAGGATTTTTGGGGAGGAACTGTCCATCAACTACCCCAGGGATTATCTTGAAATGCTATAGAAAGAAGAAGGAAAAAATAATTTAAAAAGGCAATGCTATCTCTACAATCTTCCTTCCATGTATCACTTTCTCATCATTCTCATCATTACTTTCCTATTTCAGACACATTTGATCACTTACCTGGAAACTTTTTTATTTTTTAGAGGCAAAATGACTTGGTCAGGATCATATAAGCTAGTGTCTCAAGACAGATTTGAACTTAGGTCTTCCTGACTCCAGGACTGTCCCCTTACTTATCTGAACTCCTGCAACAGTCTCCAAACTGCACCCTCACACACACACATACACATACCCCTTCTTCATCTCATGATATTCCACTGCATTAAAAAAATTCCATGGTTCCCCAACACCCAAAGGGAAACCTCCAACATTTCAGGGTGTATTCTCTTTTGCCCCATCCTAATTTTTGATCACTCTACCTTTCCAACATTATCTGATACTACCCGGACTCTGACCTACATTATGTTTCACTGAAAATGGATTCCCAGCTCTCCACTGGAGCTCAACCATATTTTCTTACTTTTTTGCCTTGGCTCACTTTGGTTCACATGGCTAGCTGCTGAAATTCTTTATTTCCTTCAAGAATCAGTTTAACTGTCCCATCTTCCATAAAGTTTTCTCTGATATAGCAACCAGAAGGACCCTTTCCTTCCTCCATTGAATGTGCTTGTGTTTCCCCCCTATACTCAGTTTTTGTTATCTGTTTATGGCATAAACTCTTTTCCCTTAAGAAGGAGAGCTCCATGAACCCATCTCTTATCTAAACATTTTGTCTCCCCAAACCAGACATGGAAGTTCCTTCAATGCTTCTGGAATAACCAAAAGAAGAGCACTGGCCTCAAAGTCAATAGATCTGGATTCTACTTTAGGCAAATTTTTTATCTCTGGATTTCAATTTCCTTCCCTACAAAATGAGTGCAATGGACAAAATTATCGTCTTCTTAAAGGGGGGTTAAAGGATGGGGAAGAATTCAGCAAAGGGAGGCCATGAGAGGCATCAGGGATGGAGAGAAAAGACCAGATTAAGAACTGGGAGACACTTGGCCTTGAATCCCAGGTCTAATGTGTATTTCTTGTGTGATATCGGATAGGTGGGAAAATCATCATCTCTATTCTCCTCAGAGGTTTGTTGTTGTTGTCCTTCAATTGTGTCCAAGTCTTCACTATCCCATGGACCATACTGTCCATGGGAGTTTCTTGGCAAAAAATCTGTAATTTTTAGCCATTTCCTTCTTTGGCAGAGTAAAGCAAACAGAAGTTAAATGAGATTTGGCCAAGGTCACACAGCTAGTAGATATCTGAGTATGGATGAGGTCTCATCCATAAATGGGAATCTATAAAATGGGAATACCACATGGATTGGTATGAGAAAGGCACTTCATAAACCAGTATGATAATAAGAAGGAAGGATTTTATAGATATAAGAATGAGTAAAGAAAGGCACAGAGGTAGGAGAATATATAGAATATTTAGAACCCTGAGGACAGATGAGTTTGGCTGACAGAGGGCATACAGGAAAGTAATATGAGGCATAGAGTCACAAAAATTGTTCAATAAGCTGCATTCTAGGCTTGAATTTCACTGAGAGTCAGAAATCTTTTTTCCCATCTCCTTAGTATCTGCTGTGGTCAGCATTAAACTAGACCTTATAGTTGCTTTGGCAAAGGATATTCAGAAGTTGTAGATTTGGAGCTGGAAAATACTTTAGAAGAGCACTTGGGGAAGAAGAAGAAGAAAAGAAGGAGGAGGAGGAGGAGGAGGAAGAAGGGGTGGCTAGGTGGCACAGTGGATAGAGCACCAGCCCTGGAGTCAGGAGTACCTGGGTTCAAATCTGGTCTCAGACACTTAATAATTACCTAGCTGTGTGGCCTTGGGCAAGTCACTTTAACCCCGTTTGCCTTGCAAAAAAAAAAAAAAGAAGAGGAGGAAGAGGAAGAAGAGGAGGAAGAGGAAGAAGAGGAAGAGGAGAAGGAAGAGGAAGAAGAGGAGGAAGAGGAAGAGGAGGAGGAAGAGGAATGTTAGAAGGATTCTTAGTTCATAATATTGCCAGAGTGGAAGGGATGGGACCTTAGCAAATAAAAATGTTTGGAGCATATAATGCTGGACATAGAAGAGATCCTAGAAAACAGAAGGTCAGTATTAGAAAGACCCTGATCATCTAGTCTAAGATCCTCATGTGAGACTGAGAGTGTGACATTCCCAAGATCTTCATCTCAATCCCTACCAAAGGAGGAAGAAATGGCATCAAGGTTGGGTCTCCAACAGGACCCTAAGTTGTTTTGGCAGCTCTTGTTGGTACTAAAACTCTTATTTCTCAGCTTACATACCTTGTTAATGGCCAGGATCTCCCCTTCAGATTTGCTCTTAAGGCATTGAACTATGGAGGCAGAGCTGTGTCTCTCACAAGCAGACAGATTGGCAAGAACCTGCAAAGAGATACCCACAAAGAGTTGTTATTCTCCAAGAGGAACTCCTATATATAATATAACGGATCAGAACAGAACAGGATATATGATATAATATGGTATGATATGATATGATATAACATAATGTATATAATATATATCATAATATAATATCCCTATATATCATAATAGAGGAATCTTATCATACTCATCAATAATCTAGCAAAGAATCTATAGGTGATGATACAGTAATGGTGAAAAAGAGACCAAGCTGGAACCTATCCAGCTGCCTAAGGGGATGAGTCTCCCAATCATGAATGTAAGTATACAGGGTGCCAGTGTCAGCTGATGTGCATGACAAGGACAGGTTATAATCCCTGCTCCCAAAGAGTTTACAATCCCTGCTCTCAAAGAGAAAAGACCTAAATGTCTATAAAGGAAACACAATGGAGTCTGATATAATAAAAGACCTCTGAAATTGGCTCAGAAATCTCAGTTCTGGTTCTCAATCACCAAATCATTGTGTGAACTTGGACAAGTCACAGAATGACAGAACTATAGAGGTAGGAGGGCCTTCACAGATCATTTTGTCTAATCTGCACTTGGGAACCCTTGAGGAACTCTTCCTGGGGTGTCAGAAAATAGAATCTGAAGCTAGAAGGGACTTTAAAAACCATCTAATCTAGCCCATTTTTACAGTGGAAGAAACAGGCAGCAAAACTGGAATTGACAACTAAAATCATATGCTTAGTAAGAAGAAGAGAGAGGAATTAAATCCAGAACATCTAATTCTGCTACACAATCATTTCTTCCCTCTCTGTGCCTCAGTTTCCTTCTCTCTAAAATGAGGGGATTGGACTAGATGATCTCTATGGAAACTTTCAGCTTGAACACTCAATAGCATTCCAATGTACTTTCTTATACCCAGGGGAGTTGGGAGGTCAATGGGATGGGTCATGGAGTTGGAAGGTCAATAAGCTTAAGGAAGGATAAAAAATGATTATAAAGGTCAAAAGACAAGGAACTTACATTTGTAGTTATTTCTGGGCTGGAAGAAATCAAGCCAGGGAGGATGGCCACACCGCTCTCCATGATTGCTCTGTGGAACAAGCCTTTGGACATGGGGGACAGGATCTGAGGAAGTAAACCACATCAGAGAAGAAAAGGAAGCAGTCATGGGGAGACCTAGACACTCTGGTTTAGCAGAGACAGAATAGACTGAGTCTTAAAGCCAGGCCTCTTCTTCACCCTGCCATACCCCTGAGCTAACCATATAGGACAGTCACAGTTGTCTCTCTATGGGACCCTGGTTTTTGAACCCTTTGGCATAGCCAGATCTATAAGATAGTTGGACAGAAAAGAGGGCAAAGTAGCCTTGGCCAAGGTTCAGAACTCTCTGAGTGGTTCAATATCAAGGTATGGCAAGATGCCTTATGCTATGCCTTATCTATAATCTAGCAATAGTCTTATGCCCTGCCTCCTCACATTGATTATTGTTTGTTTGTTTATTGATTAGGAGAAAGCTCAGGATGTTGTTTGGATCAAATGACTTTAAATTCAACAGTTCACCCCTACTGCCACTCATATTGAGGTCTTCCTCCTGTGCCTTATCACAGCCTGAGGCTTTGCCAGTGGTGTGCAAAGTCCTTGGGGAGGAGAGAGGGTTACCAAACCAAAAGATCTTTGCCCCTAAGCACCCTGATGAACTTGACATGTGAAGCCCAGCCATACTAAACTCTCAGATGCTCATCGGCAAAGCCTGGAGAGAACAAATGTACTGCCCCAGCTAATCACAAAGACTACCTGGGAAAGTGCAGACAGCTTCTGAATAGGGTTAGAAGTGCCCTCAGTGATGAAATCTGGGATCCATTGGACCTTAAATTATTTCATCATTACCCCATATATTTGTTTTGCTCTTATTTGAAGTTGTTCATAAATCTTCTCCAGTAAAATAAAAAGGACCTAAATAATCAGTTGGGGCTAAGGCAGGGGAGTAGAGTAGAATCTCCAGATGAAAGGCATGGGCAGGTGCCAACCTTAGGGAAAGAAGTCATCACCCGCAATGGTTCAGAGAGGGGAGAGGATAAGATAAGAATAAGAGGAAGAAAACTTCAGGTCCATGAGATTAGGCCTTGGGTTTGGCTACAAGAGGCTCCCTTTAGGCTCATTTCTTTACCACCTACATGTGAGGAAACACTTATTCCCCCTGCGGACTCGCCAAAGATAGTCACAAGGCCAGGATCTCCTCCAAAGTGGGCAATGTTCTTCTGGACCCACTTCAGGGCAGCCACTTGATCCAGGAAACCCCAGTTGCCAGATGCATATGCATCTCCAGTGCTGAAAAGTCAGATATTGGGCAAAATTTGAGAATTCTGAACAAGAATATTGGGTTCACAGGATTATGAGATTTAAAGACATCTCATCCAGTGCTAGATGATACAGTGGATAGACTACTGGACCTAGATCTAGCAAAATCAGTCTTCATCTGCTAGCTATACCTTAGGCTACTCACTTAGATCTCTGCCTCAATAAACTCATCTGTAAAATGGGAATAAAAATGGCTGTATCTCTCAGAGTTGGTGCAAGGATAAAACAGGACAATATTTATATATTGCTTTGCAAACCTTAAAGGACTTTATAAATTCTATTTGTTATTGTTTTCCAGATGTAAATTGGTAAGACAACTCTTGGATTCTCCCACCTGAAGGACTCCTAGTGCATACCGATTTCCAGAGACTTGCTATGGACAATGCCATTCATATTCAGAAAGAAAAATCTATGGAGTCTGAATGTAAAGCAGATTATGTTCACTTTTTAAAACTTCCTTTATGCTTTTCCTTTCTTTCACATTTTTTTCTTTCCCCTTAGTTCTAATTCCTCTTTCACAACATGACTAAAATGTAAAGATGATAAACATGAATGTACACATGGAACTCATAAATTTACAAATGGATGAATCTTGAAAAACTAACCTTGAATGAAATTGGAAAAATACTACTCAGTGATCTGGGAGCTCATCAGGGGAAAATTGCTTATACTCACATTTTACTGAGGTCAAATCTTACCTGAAGAAGCCAAGGACACCCAGCCTGTACTGGATGGCGACCACTACCACATTCTGAGAGGCTGACAATATTGAACCATCATACATGGAAGCAGAGCCTGTCATGAAACCACCACCATGGATCCATACCATCACCTACAGGAATTAGATAAGGTTTTTCTTACAGAAGTAAATCCCACCAAACTTGACTCTGTAGCTCCCTTGCTCAACAGGAAAATACTGTGTCTTGTGACTTGTGATAGAGTTGCTCTAATATGAGTAAATTCATTTTTCAAGGCACTATATATCAAGAATGGACAGGATATGCTCAAAGTTACTCTCAGTTAAGAGTTCATTTGACTTGACTCAGAGGTGGCTCAGATCCTCCTTGGAATCTTACTGGCAGAATCAGCTACTTGAGATCTTCTTCTGTCAAAGATACACACAGAGCAAAAGAGTCTCTTCTAAAGGATCCCTGTTCCCCCTGGAATAGGGAAAGAAGGTATGACTCCCTTCTGAGGGACACAGAACCAACAGATAATAGAGACCATAGAGTGGACTCTCCATATCACATCATCTTGTGGGTGTTTCAAGTGTATCCCAGAGAATCTTTCTATGTAGTAGTAACTTCTCCCTCAAAGCCAGGATAAGTTGCTAGACTAGTTTACTAAACAGTAGGCTATGCTTTCTATTGTTTTTTTAAAAGATATTTTTATTTTATGGAATAATATTATTTTAATTTATGGAATAGAACAAGCATTTCTATAACAATATAATAAAAAGATGATTGTACATAAAACTATAAATCTACTGTGTATAACCAGCTATTTCTTTTAGATAAGCAACAAAGTTATCAAAGTAAATTTCTCTTTTTTTGCTGTTCTTAGAGGTTACTCACATAGTAAGAAGTCTCAACAGATTAAAACCCATTTCAGTGATTCTGTCTTCTCTAATCCAATTTCTACCCATAAACCTGTATTTAATCCCTACCATTGTATTTCCATTGTAGAGGTGGGTGGGGCAGGAAGGGATGTCATTTAGTCTTATACTATTAGGAAACCAGAATCAGTAAGAGGGAAAAAAATCAGATTGTATCCTTAAAAGCAAAATTTTGCTGTTGAGTTGTGTCCAACTCTTTGTGACCCAATTAGGGCTTTCTTGGCAAAGATACTGGAGTGGTTTGCCATTTCCTTCTGTAGTGGATTAAGGAAGAGGTGATTTGCCTACATGGATACAGCTAGTGAGCACCTGAGGCCAAATATGAACTCATTGCTCTATCCAATGAACCAACTAGCTCAGTGGATAGGCCATGGTTCTACATCTAAAATTATGAGAGAATGATCTATTGTCACTGTTTAGATGACAAGATGGCATTTTGAATGTTTGATTTCTTTTGTCAGTGACATACCTAATATTGCAGAAAACTGAAGGGCTTTTACTTTTACATGGGAGGACTCTTTCCCCTCCATGCAATGTAACAAGTGGTTGGTTGGAATTTTGTGGGGGTGTATGTTTGGGCATCAGGAATTAGATTGCTGCTATGTGAGCAAATGAAATGGATCAAATCCTGGGCACTAAGAAAGCCAGAATATGGTCTGGTGATGACAAGGGCACATTTTGCAGAGAATAACTGAGCACACAGAAACAACTGGAAGCCCTTCATACAAGCAGGCCTGCCTTTGATCTCCTTCCCTTGTGTGATCATCTTGGTGTGTATGACTATGTATTTGGGAATTCTGTTTCAGGGAGGATCATTGGATCATAAATTTTAAAGCTGAAAGAGATTCAACAGACTGCCTAGTGCAGCACCACCATTTGACAGATGAGGAAATAGAGGTCCAGAGAACTTGACTATCCAGTGGTAGATCAGTGCTTTGACCTCAGGAATTCTCACTCTAAATCTTATGCTTTCTTCACTATACTATATGTGTGAGTGTGTGAGTGTGTGAGTGTGTGTGTGTGTGTGTGTGTGTGTGTGTGTGTGTGTGTGTGTGTGTAGTATGGTTTGGTTACTGCTATATTATTTCTACTCCCACCCTCCATAAAAAACAATAATCCCTTTGGGTACAATCAATGAAGAAAACTATAAGATCAAATTCTTTCTATTATAGTTGGTCTGAATCCAATCTTGCCTGAGGCAAGCTCAGTTTCTCTTGTACAAAAGTTCTCTGCCCCATGAAACCAAGCAACCTCACATCTAGTCCTGCTCCCTCCTTCCTTCTAGGTACCATTTAGTCTCCTGGAAGTAATGGAAACTCATTCCTTATTTCCCTCTTCAGGACCATTTTCTCCAGTTTCCTTTTTTCTGCCTAGGGCTATGTGAATATTTATAACATCATTCGTGGGCTATATTTGGTAAAACATTTAGTTAATTCACACCTAAAAAACTTCTAGATTTGGTGAATTTTGAGCTCCTTCTGCAGTTGTCATGGCAGCATCAGATCAAATAGCTTGTGGGACTGGAGGTTCCTTGCTACCACACCCTAAAGTATTGCCAACTCTTAAAACTTTTTACAAAAACAATTCTGATAATCCTATATTTGGGAACTTTCCTCTGATGTTTTGAAAAAGATTAGGTCCCTGTCTTCATGGTATTTTCAGTCAAACAGACGGCAAGGAGAGGATTTGGATCCAAAAGCAATAATATAGATTGATATTGTTTGTATTGAGGCAACTAGGCAGCATTGTGAATAGAACGTTGGGCTTCTGAATTCATATTCAATCTCAGATTCTTACTAGCTGTGCCCTGGGCAAGTCACTTAGCCCTGGTCTCAGTTCCTCATCTGTAAAATGAGCTGGAAAAAGAAATGGTAAACCACTTCAGGGAAAAACCCTAAATGGTCTCAAGAAGAATCGTACACAACTGTTTAGTCTGTATTACATGCCATAAGGTATATATGATTAGTGCCAAAATAAGGTTAAGGTAGTTAGAGGAGAGAGAAAACACATTTCTCTTTGCCTTCTTAGCACTAAGGAGAAGGGCTCCAGGTTTGTAGAAATGGTTACTGAGTTCAATGTTGATTTGTTAAGGTTCAGAGAAGACTTCTTTGGGAGAAGACATTTAAGCAGATTTGTTCATTATCATTTATTTTAGAAAAGAAGCCAGGTGTAGATGATAGAGAGCTAACCTTAGAGTGAGAAGGACTGAATTCAAATTTTGCCATGGACACAAATGAGGTATGTGACCACAAAGAAGTTACTTAGTATCTCAATACATAAGAAGATTGCTACAGGGGCAGCTAGGTGGCGCAGTGGATAAAGCACCGGCCCTGGAGTCAGGAGGACCTGGGTTCAAATCCGATCTCAGACACTTAATAATTACCTAGCTGTGTGGCCTTGGGCAAGCCACTTAACCCCATTTGCCTTGCAAAAACCTTAAAAAAAAAAGACTGCTACAGAAGAGGGACCTATCTTCATCAACAGTTCCACACAGTGAAGCTCCTTACAGCAATGAAATGATAAATCTTGACAGGATCAAGAAGTGTTTTTAAAGGTCATAATGCTTTGTTCTTTAGCAATAATAAACTTTAGCAGAAATTCAAATCATTCCAAATCATGGAATTAACTCTCTGAAGTTATTTCAGTCATTTTCAGTCATGTCCAATTCTTGATAACCTCATTTGTTTTTGGTGGGGAGGGGGACAAAGATGGCGGAGTGGTTTGCCACTTCTCTCTCCAGTTGATTTTGTAGATGAGGAAACTGAGGCAAACAGGGTTAAGTGACTAGCGCAGGATCACTGTGTTAGAAAATGTCTGTGACTAGATTTGAATTCAGGGAAAATGAGTCTTCCTGACTCCAGCTCTTCTATCCACAGTGCTACCTGGATATCTTGAAGTTAAAAGGAGGCAGATTTCAGTCTCAAAGAAACTAGCATTCGCTAATAATGTGAACTGCTGCCCAAGAATAGTGTGGATCATCTTGGGAAGTAGTGAGCTCCCTGGCCCAGAGTTCTTTGGGGAAGGCAAGATGACTTCTCAGAAACGTTTAGAGAGTATGGCTTATACGATGCTGGTGGGATGGGGTGACCTCTAATGTCCCACCTAGTTCTAATGCCCCAGAATTCCCCCAGTCACAAAAATATGGCTTACTGGCAATCTGGTTCCCTCTTTTGCATGGTCAGGAACATAGATATTGAGGTACAAGCAGTCTTCAGAAGCGACAGTAATAGGAATGTTTAATTTCAGGACCTTTGACAAATTTGCTAGGATAGTGACATCCTGCAAACACCTGTAAAACACAAGAGAACACCAATCTGAGTGGAATCACATGGCAATAATAATAATTGATATTTAGATAATGCTTTGAGGTTTGAAAATAATTTTACAACATGATCTCATTTAACCCTATGACAATCTTGAGAGGTAAGTGCATTATTATGCCCATTTTACAGAAGAAAAAAACTGAGGCAGGCAGAGGTTCAGTAACTTGCTAAAATTTTACAACTGCTACAGTCTTTTCCCTTGTTCATTGTATATTGAAATGTTTTGATTTACTGTTGATTGTTAAAGTAGTTTTTAAATTAAAAACAAATGGAGGGCTGGCTAAGTGGTACAGTGGATAAAGCACTGGCCTTGGAGTCAGGAGTACCTGAGTTCAAATCCGGCCTCAGACACTTAATAATTACCTAGCTGTGTGGCCTTGGGCAAGTCACTTAACCCCATTGCCTTACCTAAAAATAAAAAAAAAATTGGAAATCAAATAGATATTATTAACAGGTGACCAGTTGAACAAATTAGTATGTGAATTTCATGAATGTGATTGAATTGTAAGAAAGGATAAATGTGAGGAATTCAGAAAAACTGATGCAGAACAAAGGAAGTAGAAGTAGAACAATACAGGCAATGACTAGAAGCATTTTACCAAGAGCAACACTGTTGGCCACTGTTGTGTCTGCTGGATTTTCTTTGTTACCAGAGGAACACTATGTTGGAGGGGTAGGAGGTAGGCTGGAGTGTGGATTTGAGAGTAAGAGTTGTGTCCAAAGCAAGATATCAAAATGTTTAAACAACAAAATGGAGTCAGATTCAATCACCTCTAAGATTCCCTCCTGCTTTCTGACCCTATTAGTATATAATTCTTGCTTTGATATTGTGAACTCAGGTGAGTCATTTAATTTCTGTTGTTCAGTTGTGTCTGATTCTTTGTGACCCCATATGGGGTTTTCTCAGGAGAAACATAAGAGTGACTTGCCTTTTCATTCTATAGCTTATTTTACAGCTGAGGAAACTGAGGCAAATAGGGCTAAATGACTTGCCCAGGGTCATCCAGCTAATACGTGTCTGAGGCTCAGATCTTTTTTGACTCCAAGCCCAGTATTCTATCCACGACTCATCTTGCTGCCTCTAATCTCTGTTCCCTTTTGTTTTTCTACATATAGTAATATGTGTGCTACTTTACAGTATTCTTCTAAAGACTGTTAGCGTTTAAAGTTTAAGTAAATGGGAACTATTATCATTAAGTAATTGTTTGAGGCCTCACAGCCCAGGGGGAGAGAGGGAACATTTATTTCTTCAACAAATATTTATCAAATGTCTCCTGTGTGTAGAGTACACTCAAATGGTAAGAAAAAGATAGAGGAAAGTGCTTACATGGGTGGGTGAGAAGTTGCATCTCTCACATTGCTCCATGAATCCACTGGTTGTGGAGGAGAAAACCTCAGGGCCCCCACAGGAGGTTTGGCAAAAGGAATTCCCAGGAACAAATTGACACCTTTGTCAATTCCCTTAATACTGATTTGTGTTCCTTGGATCTGTCCAGACTCAGTGGTCCTGATGAGGTCATCAGCATTATATCCTGTAAACAAAGGGGAAAGAGATCCTCAGGGACAGAGGGCTGAACTGATGTTCAAATGCCCCATCTACTCCAACACCACTAGAATCTTTTCATTATATAGGAATAAAAACCTCTTCCTATTTTGCCATGATTCTTTTCATTTCCCTTAAAAATCTCCTTGGGGGCAGCTAGGTGACATAGTGAATAAAGCACCAGCCTTGGAGTCAGGAGTACCTGGGTTCAAATCCGGTCTCAGACACTTAATAATGACCTAGCTGTGTGGCCTTGGGCAAGCCACCTAACCCCATTTGCCTTGCAAAAAAACCTAAAAAAAATAGGCAAATACATCTCAGTTTCCTTATCTATTTTTTTCTTTTTCTTTTTTTTTTTTCAGGTTTTTTTGCAAGGCAAATGGGGTTAGGTGGCTTGCCCAAGGCCACACAGCTAGGTCATTATTAAGTGTCTGAGACCGGATTTGAACTCAGGTACTCCTGACTCCAAGGCCGGTGCTTTATCCACTACACCACCTAGCCACCCCAGTTTCTTTATCTATAAAATGAATTGAAAAAGGAAATAGTAAACTACACTATCTTTGCCAAAAAAAGACAAAACCTAAATGGGATCACCAAGAGTTAGACATGACTGAAAAATGACTTTAACATCAGCACAACAAATGTTAATAGAGTAGAAGGTCATAAGACTGGATACACAGAGTACTGAATTTGGGTTCAGAGGATAGAAGCTCAAATCACAGCTCTCCCAGTTACTGCCTGTGTGAACTTGTTACAATTCTTCTCCCTTATCTAAACCCGTTTTCTCTCTTTGATTAAGGGGGAAAGGACTTGAATTCAAAAGTCCTTAAGCCTCCTTTCAGCTCTTGATCCTGGAATCCAAGAGCTACAGATTGCCCAACTATTGAGGCACATGGCCCCAGATAAGAAGTATTAGGGTCAGAAGTTCTTAAAGATTAGTCCTTCTCTTTCATTTTTTCCCTTTCATCAAAGGAGATCAAAGTATAGCCCAATATAAAATGGGAGTGATTTTAATATATTTTGGGTGTGTCAAGTTTCTCTTCTACATTAATAGTGGTCTGGGAGGATGAACCTTAAGAAATAACCCAAGATTCCAGCTTCTTGGATAATAACTCACTATTTGACAAAATCTGCTGGGAAAACTGAAAAACAGAATGACAGAATCTAGGAAAAGACCGACATCTCATACTATATACTAAGTAGGATCAAAATGGGAGCATGCTTTAGACGTAAAGGGTATGATACCATAAGCAAATTAGGAGAGCAAAAATAGTTTACCTGTCAGATCTATGGAAAAGGGAAGAGTTTATAACCAAACAAGAGACAGAGAACATTATAAAATGCAAAATGGATAATTTTGATCATATGAAATTAAGATAGTTTGGCAAAAACAAAACCAATACAAATAAGATTAGAAGGAAAGTAAAGGGTCGGCTAGGTGGCACAGCCGATAGAGCACTGGCCCTGGAGTCAGGAGTCCCTGGGTTCAAATCCTGTCTGAGACACTTCATAATTACCTAGCTGTGTGGCCTTGGGAAAGCCACTTAACCCCATTTGCCTAGCAAAATCCTAAAAAAAAAATAAAAATTAAAAAAAGGAAAGTAGAAAGATGGAAACAATTTTTAGTGTTTCTGATAAAGGTCTCATTTCTCAAATATATAAAGAACTGAGTAAAATTTAAAGGAATACAAGTCAATCCCCAATTAATGAATAGTAAAAGGATGTTTTCAATGAATAAATTAAAACTACCTCTAGAATATAGAAAATGTTCCAAATCCCTATTGATCAGAGAAATGCAAATTTAATTAACTCTTCACAGATTGGCTAATAAGACAGAAAAAGAAAATGATAAATGTTGGATAGGATGTGGAAAAAACTGAGGCACTAATGCATTGTTGATGGAGTGGTGAACTGATTCAAACATTCTGGAGAGCAATTTGGAGCTTTGCCCAAAGGTCAATCAGATTATCCATACAATTTGATTCTAATACCACTACTAAGGTCTATATCCCAAAGAGGTAATAAAAAGGGAAAGGGGCCTACATATACAAAACTATTTATAGCATCTTTTTTTGTGATGGCAAAGAAATGGAAATTAAGAGAACTCCCATGAACTGAGGAATGACTGAACAAGTTATAGTATATGAATGAAATGGAATATTATTGTGCTATAAGAAAGGATGAACAGGTAGATTCAGAAAGAAGACTCACATGAACTAATACTAAGTGAAATGAGCAGAACCAGGAGAACACTGTACATAGTAAGAATAGTATTGTGTGGTTATCAACTATGATTGTCAGCAAAACAATGATCTAAGACAATTCCAAAAGACTCATGATGGAAAATGCTATCTACATCCAGAGAAAGAATTATGGAGTTTAAATGTAGAAAGAAACATTCTATTTTCACTTTTTTGTGTGTGAATTTTTCCTTTTGTTCTGTTTTTTTTCTTTCACAGCAAGACTAAAGTAGAAATTGCATATGTATAATGTATATCAGATAGTTCACCATCTTGGGGGGGGATGAAAAGGAGAGAAGGATGAAAAATTTGAAACTCCAACACTTATAAAAAATGAATGTTGAATAGTATCATTACATGTAATTGGAGAAAATAAAATACTATTTACTAAAAATGAAGAAAACAAGAAAATAAAGAAATAAGCTGTATCACATTTTCTCACAAAAATCCTGTTTCCAGGTCTCTAAAAAGATCTCTCCCCTCCCCCAACCCTCACCCACATCAGTGTCCTTGAAAATGACTCAGCTTTCCCTTTCTACCCCACCAGCATAGCCAAGGCATTCATTTCTCAGTAGCAAACCTAGTTTGGCCCCCTGAAATAAAACTCGCCATAAACCTTCACTCCCAGCCCACCTCCTCAAACAGTCAGTGAGAGGAACTAGAGAAAAAAACAGTGCACAAACCCCAATAGTCCCAAGGGGAAAATCAAAGGATTCCTCCCCTATCCCCCCAGAAATTACCCCACAGACACACACACACACACACACACACACACACACTCTAGGTCAGCCTGGCAGGACTACTCACCTGGGACTTGAATCAGGAGGCCCAGGACCCCCAAAGTCAGGACCTTGGGCAGCAGGGATTTCTGCCACATCTTTCCCTCTACACAGCTCCCGAGTCTGTCTTAAATCTCAAAAGAACTGGATCAAAGGGCAGGGGAACTGGGACTAAGGGTTACTGAATGAACTTCCTGGTTAGAACTTGTCTTAGGGTTAGTTGAGATGAATCCCTTAAAGCCAAAGATTTTCAGAAAATCCTTGCATCCAACATGGATAAGCTTATAATTGTCTAATAACCATCTCTGTGGAAAACAAAAACAAACAAATATATCCATGACAAACTCTTAAATGTAATCTGTTTTAGTAACTTTTTTTCTAACATTTTCTAAAGTCTAGACAGTCAACAGAACAATAAATCAAGCCAGAATTGTAGCACTTCATTTTAAAAAGCGTAAATTAGACAATGGGTTTATAAGAATCAGTTTGAGCTGCCCACAACTCTTGTGTCAAGAATCAAAATTCTGTTTACACAATCTAATCATCGTCCCTCCCAGTTTCAGGAGATTTCTGTGACCTTTCCCTCCTTGAAGCTTTTTCATTTATTTTTCAGTCATGTCTGACTCTCCCTAACCCATCCCATTTGGGGTTTTCTTGGCAAAGGTACTGGAGTACTTTGCCGTTTCCTTTTCCAGCTCAATTGACAGATGAGGATACTGAGGCAAACAGGGTCAAGTGACTTGCCCAGGTTTATACAACCAGCAAATGTCAGATTTCAACTCAGTAAGAGGGATCTACCTGACTCTAGTCCCAGTGCATTGTACCCTATGGTACTACCTAACAGTCCCCTTGAATCTCTAAAAAAGTCCTCTATTCTTGCACTGACAGAAGTCTGAATTCCCTCAGAATGTCCCTCCCCCATTACTGTATAGGCTGCTCTAAGCACCTTACCCCCATATTATGCCTCTGCTCAACTGAGATGTTGCTACTATTGCAGCTGCTGCTGATAAAAATAATTATGATGATGTTGGCTGTGAGGGGCAAAAGTGCTAACTTTCAGAAACATAGTGCTAAATTAGTCTAAGCCATAGGCCTCAGTTTCTATTTCTCAAATCAGGTGAGCGTGAGATCCCAGATCTTCGGCTAGAAAAATTATGTCACCCTAACTACATAAGGTGCACAAAGACAGACCCTCCTGGGAAAGCTTAGGTACACTCCCCTTCTCTTCAGACCATCCAGTTTGACCAGTTGTTGTAAGGGTCAGCAGAAAAGAGGAAGGGGAATGGGTTGTGGTTTTTGTGGGTTTTTTAACCCTGCTTCAGCTTCTGTACTTTGGCTTTTCCTGCTCTCTTTCATAGAGAGTTAGGAACTGTCTCACTTCTTGCAAGAAACGAAATAAATTTTAACTCTTTGCTGCTACTTTGAGAGGACTCCAAGTAGTCATTTTGGGTTAGGGTTTCAATACCCCGCACAGTTTTGGGGGGCAGTCATCCGGGACAGTGGTCTTTGGGAGAGATGACCCCTGACTCAGCTCAAGGGCAGGTGCCTGCTGAGAGTTTCACTCCAACAGTCCTTGATGCTGGTGTGGAGTCTCCCCCTCCCTGAGACATTGGAGGCTAGTAGAGACTGGGACCATTCGTTGAGTCATGGACTCGGAGGTGCCACGACGGACCTCATGCTAAGTTATGGGGAAAAAGAACAATCTGAAGTTAAAGCCGCAGCAGGAGATTAGGAAATGCCGAAGGACAGTCCATTAGGCAGCTGGTTGCAAGATTGGGACCAATTACCAAAATATCAAAGTAAGGATAAGAAAAAGGTGATTAGGTATTGTTGTTTTATATGGGGGATACAAATTTGGGTGGTGAAGTAATTTGGCCCAAATATGGCTCCACCGAGGATTGAGTGTGTCAGAGGTTGAATACCTGGGCAGAGCTCATGCATATTATGAATATGTTATTCTAGCATGGGATTAGGAGTGGGAGTACTGGTTAGAACTTGTTTTAGGGCTAGTTGAGATGAAGAAGTCCCATGGGGAAGGTAAATTTCCTATCTGGGATCCCCACTGGGACAACCAGAACCCGGTGCATCAAGCCCATATGCAGGATTTAAGTGAATTAATAATAATTAGAATTAAGAATGTGGTCCCAAAGACCCAAAATTTAAAAAAAGCCTTAGAGATTAAGCAAACTAAAGAGGAGTCCCCATCAGCATTTTTAGAGACTAAAGGCAGGGATCCAGAAATATTCAGGGATAGATCCTTATAGTCCAGAAGGGAAAATTACGCTGAAAATTCATTTTGTAACAAATGCCTGGCCGGACATAGGTAGGAAGTTACAGAAGACAGATTTATGGAATGAAGAGCCCCTTGGAACCTTCTTGAAGGAAGCTAGGAAAGTTTTTATTAGAAGGGATGATGAACAGAAACGGACTCTCACATATTGAAATATGAAACAATTCTCCTAGAAAGGGATGATTTGATACTAACTCAGGATCATAACCAGAATCCAGCCCAGTTTCTGTCTGCTTCCCTCGAAGATTCTCAGCAATTAAAGCACAGTTGTTTGGAAGTTGTGAATTTTCAGACTAAAGTGAGAGAGGACTTACAGGAATCACCCATTCCAGGTGGGGAAGATTGGGTTGTGGATGGATCCTCCAGGGTGGTGGAAAGAAGGATGAATGGATATGCTATAATAGATGGGAACAAAAATACAGTTGTTCAAGCAGGAGACCTTCCAAAAGGCTGATCTGCTCAGACTTGTGAACTGTATGCACTGAACCAGGCATTAGAAGGATTGGGAAACAAAGGAGGGACTATCTATACTGATTCCAAATATGCTTGGGGAGGGGTACACATATTTGGGAAAATATGGGAGGAGAGAGGGAAAGATTTGGCCCATGATGCCCTAATAAGAGAAGTTTTAAATAATTTACTTAATTTACTTAAACCCTCTGTTATTGCAGTAGTACATATCAAAGGACAGCAATCAGGGAACTCATTTGAAGCTCGGGGTAACCACCTTGCTGACGAGAAGGCTCAGAAAGCTGGGGAAGTGTAGCTTGGAGGACCGAAATGTATGTTATTACTAACACCAAAGATTCCTTCATGCACCCCTCCACCATCCTATAGCAATAAGACAAATCAGAAAATATTGGACTTGGGGGCTAAGGAGTCCAATAAGGGGCACTGGCATTTGCCCGATGGCAGCACGAGAAGTGCTGAACAAAGCAAGTATGAGGCAAGTCTTACAGACTTTACATCAAGGCAGTCATTGGGGAATCCAAAATCTGTGTGATGCGGTCTTAGCCAAGTATGTATCTCCTGGCCTCCATACAATAGCCAGGCAATTGGTAGATGGGTGTCTCATTTGTCGAAGGACAAATAGGGCTGCCCGGGGGGGGGGGGGGGGGGGGGGGGGGCGGCCTCCGGGAATTCAACCCTTTCAGAGCATACAGATGGATTTTACTGAGCTGCCTCCTGTTGGCCGCCCCAAATACTTGTTGGTCATAGTACACCATTTGAACTCCTGAGTAGAGGCCTTCCCTCTTTCAAGGGCAACTGCCCCCATGGTCAGCAAAATTCTGCTAGAATAAGTAATTCCCCATTTTGGTGGGCAGGATTGATTCAGATCAAGGGACACACTTTACTTCAAGGTTCTCCAGTACCTGGCTCAAGCCTTGGAAATTTCCTGGGAACTACATACTCCCTGGCATCCGCCCTCCTCTGGCAAATGGAAAGAATAAGAAATTAAGAGACAGTTAACAAAGTTGTCTCTTGAGACACAATTACCTCGGACCAAATGCCTGCCCCTTGCATTGTTAAGGATCAGGACAAAGCTTAGACGGGACAACGGGTTATCTCCTATGAGATGTTGTACGGCCATCCATTTCTTGGCCCCATGGAACAATGGGATCCTAGTTTAGATAATAAGGATAAGTTTGTCAGGGAATATGTATATAAAAGTACTGGCCCAACATCTGAAAGACATTCAACTGAAAGGACTTATTGCACAGACTCCTCCTTTAGAGTTTGCAGTTCACAAATTTGAACCAGGGGATTGGGTGTTGATCCGGATGTGGAAGGAGGAGAAGTTGACTCCGAATTGGGAAAGACCATTCCAGGTTCTCCTGACCTCAGACACTGCTGTGCAGACCCAGGAGTGAGGTTGGACCCACCATAGCAGAGTAAAAAGATTTGTGAATCAACCAAAAGAATGGACTGTGGACTCTGAACCCATAAATGAATTGAAACTGCATTTTAAGTGAGTATAGGACTAATGGACTCTCCAACACCTCACCCAGGAGGTGGAGGATTCTTGGTATTCTCCCCTTTGTTATACTTTTGTTACCACTCCTTTGCTTCCTAGTATAATTGTATAAACATAAGGGATTTCCACATGGGACCCATTCCTGGGTGTAATTACAGTGTCACTCCCTGGGGTTGGCCCCCTTCACTTTCTAGGCTCTGGTCAAGACTACAATCCTGCAGAAATGTACCTTGGATATCATATTCTGAGAGTGTCCCTATTAAATTTGAGCCTATTGTTATATCAGACCTCAGTTTTAGACACCTTCTTTGAAGAGGAAAACACTTTTCAGAACTTAATTCAAACCATTGCTAATATTTTCAGTGTAACTAACTGTTGGATTTGTGGGGGACCTCAAGGATTGAGCACGTGGCCATGGGTGCCAGTTCCACTTGAACCTGTTTGGTTATTGAGTAAAAAGTCCTTAGTACACAGTGTAACTGGATTTTGTAATGAGAAGGAAGAATAGCAATGGCCACTGGCAGAATCCGTGACAGGGAGATATTGCCTTAACCAAACTGGGAAGGGACTTGACTTAGGACAAAGTAGTTGCAGGTGGACTTTCTCTGCTAAGGTTGACAATATACAATTAGTGCCAAATTGTGGGGGGTACCAGGCCCTTGGGATAGGACCCGTGTACAGTATAATGATGGCACCTAGGTTAGATGTCGTACTGGCAAAATGGATGAGAATCATTGCCAGTATATACTCCGTGGAGTGGGAAGATGTAAAGGTGACCTATCCATAGCAGAATGTAAAAAGTATGATCAGAACAATGGTCCCCTGATTACTCAACTCCAAAGTTGGAGATGGGTAAACAACAGTGGATGGGAAGGGTTCTTTATTACTTTGGAGTGCCCAAAATAGAGGTGGAGAACCTTGCATTGAGAGATGTAGCTGGGAGGAAGGGCCACAATTGTGGAAATGCCAGTACAAAAATGATGGGCAGAGAAGTGTGATGGAGACCCTCTAGGGGATCAGGATACTCAGTATTACCCTGTAACAGAATATAATCAGACCAGGATTTTTCAGAAAAAGAATCCAGCTCTAAAAGGGCATTATTGGGTATGTGGGCAAATAGCCTATACATACCTCCCACTAAATTGGACAGGGATCTGCTATATAGGATTAATTAGACCTAAGTTCTTTTGGTGTTTAATTATATGATGACATAGGAAACCAGAAATAGAGTATAGATACTTCTCTAATGATAACTGGAGATGCTAATGGTTGGGGGAATTCCTGGCCCCCCCAAAGGATAATTAAGGAGTGTGGCCCTGCTAAATGGGCACAAGATGGGAGTTGGGGATACAGGACACCAAAATATATATATGTTAAATAGAATCATTAGACTTCAGGCTGTAGTGAAAATTATAAACAATCAAACGGCAAAGGCACTGGACTTATTGGCAGATGAGATCACCCAAACTAGGGAAGCTGTACTACAACACAGATTAGTGTTAGATTATCTGTTGTCTGGTATAATTGTATATAATATAAGGGATTTCCACGTGGGACCCATTCTTGGGTGTAATTACAGTGTCACTCCCTGGAGTTGGCCCCCTTTGCTTTCTAGGCTCTAGTCAAGACTACAATCCTGCAGAAATGTGCCTTAGATACCATGTTCTGAGAGTGTCCCTCTTAAATTTGAGCCTATTGTTAAATCAGGCCTCAGCTTTAGACACCTTCTTTGAAGAGGAAAACACTTTGCAGAACTTAATTCAAACCATTGAATTTGAATACTTGTATGAAAATTGATGACAGTGGAAAATTGGTGAAGATCACCAGAGAAATTAGAAAAATAGCCCATGTCCCTGTCCAGACTTGAAACTCGCCCTTTACTACTTCATGGTGGGCTTGATTCAGAGGGAGCTGGTGGCATCAATTAGTGTGGTACCGACTTCTAGTATTAGGAGTCTTGATAATCCTCCCTGCCTCCCTGCCTGTATATCACGCATGATACAGTTGGTTACTAGTACAGTTCATAAAATCCTCCCTCAAATACTTTTGGCTGAAGGCCAAACCCAAATGCTGATGGGGTTTTTTTTGTTTTGTTTTGTTTAGTTTTTGCAAGGCAAATGGGGTTAAGTGGCCTGCCCAAGGCCACACGGCTAGGTAATTATTAAGTGTCTGAGGCCGGATTTGAGCCCAAGTACTCCTGACTCCAGGGCCAGTGCTCTATCCACTGCACCACCTAGCTGCCCCTTTTGTGCCACCTAGCTGCCCCTACCAAATGCTGATGTTAAGGGGAGAAGGTTGGACTCCTGTGAGCCTAGATAGTGGAGATGAAGAAATTGAACAGCATTGTGAGGAGTTATTACAAAAATTCAAGCAGAACAGGGGGTAGAATGGGTGAAAAGTCAGCAGAGAATATAATAAATAAGAGGAGGGATTGTGAGGGGCAAAGTGCTGACTTTTCAGAAACACAGTGCTAAATTAGTCTAAGCCATAGGCCTCAGTTTCTGTTTTTCAAGAATCAGGTGAGCATGAGAACCCGGATCTCTGGCTGGAAAAAATTATGTCACCCTAACCATATAAGATGTAAACAAAGACAGACCCTCCTGGGAAAACTTAGGTATACTCCTCTTCTCCTTGGACCATCAAGTTTGACCAATTGTTGTAAGGGTCAGCAGAAAAGAGGAGGGGGAATGGGTTGTGGTTTTTGTGGCTTTTTAACCCTGCTTCAGCTTCTGTAATTTGGCTTTTCCTGCTCTCTCTCTCTCTCTCTCTCTCTCTCTCTCTCTCTCTCACACACACACACACACACACACACACACACACACACACACACACACACATACACACACACATTTAGGAACTGCCCCACTTCTTGCAAGAACAGAAATAAATTTTAACTCTAGGGGGGCTAGATGGCACAGTGGATGGAGCACTGGCCTTGGAGTCAGGAGTACCTGAGTTCAAATCCAACCTCAGACACTTAATAATTACCCAGCCATGTGGCCTTGGGCAAGCCACTTAACCCTATTGCCTTGCAAAAACTAAAAAAGAAAAAACTAAAAAAAAATTTTAACTCTTTGCTGCTACTTTGAGAGGACTCTGAGTAGTCATTTTGGGTTAGGGTTTCAATACCCCGCACATTGGTTAACATTTATATAACCCTTTAAAATTTTCAAAGCACTTTGCATACATTATCTAATTAGATCCTCACAATAATCCTGGGAGTCAGAGTTATTATTATTATCCTCATTTTACAGTTGAAAAAACTGAGGCTGGCAGAGGTTAAATGATTGATCCAAGGCTACATAGCCAGTTAAGTGTCTGAGACAGGATCGAAATGCAGTTTCTTCTATCTACAAGTCCAATACTTTAACTGCTCCTCTCTGCCCCTTTGAGGAAATCCCTCAGCTTCCAGAACTAAGCTGCCTTCCTTTCTAGAGAAATCACCCCATCCAGAGGCCACTGGTGGCTATCTACTCTATCTCCTGGCACCTACATCCCTCTTCGTCTTTTCACAAGCAGATCAAAAATACCTGGTTCACAGATTTCATTCCTATCCCAACCCCTGCCCTTATACCGGAAGACTTCTCTATTTCCGTTGTTGTGACTATAAAAACTCAATCCTTCCAGCTAATCAGATTTTTGCATCCATTACAATCTAATCCTTCACTTCAACTCTGCCACACAGGTCATATTCAGGATTCCAGTTAGATGGGACAGTGGATAGAAAATTAGGCATGGAGTCAAGAAGACCTGAATTCAAAGAGTGTGTGATCCTGGGCAAGTCACTTAAACTGTCTGCCTCGGTTTCCTCATCTGTAAAATGAAGATAATATTAGTACCTACTTTCCAGGAATATTGTAAGGAACAAATGAGATAACTCTTACACATTTTGTATTCTATAAATGCTATTATTATTTATCTCAATATCACCTATATTCAACCTCCATGAACTAGAACCCTGAAATTCACCTTTTAGAACATAATCTCTTATTCTCCCATCACTCCCTTCCCCCCCATTTCACCTTTCTCCTAAAACTCTTCCTCTGGGCACCTCCATTTATGCCACATCTCCCTGCTTTCATCTTCTTTCCTTTCATCAACTTGGTCTAGCTTCCTTTTTCTCCCTTCTCAGTCTTGATCTCATTGACGCCTGGTACAACTTTAATAGTCCTCCACCTGTGAATCCTTGGTTTCCTCATCTAAGGGACTTCCTCTGGACTTCTTGCCATTATTGGAGAAACCAGTGGTCAGTTCTTGGTTCTTTGGTTCACATATACATGTGTGTATATAGATGTAGATATGTATGTTTATCTACATAATATATATACACATGTATACATATATGTATATATATCCCCAATTGCATGTTAAAGTATTTAACTTTTTTTAAAGTTTTCAGTTCCAAATTCTATCCCTCCCTCTCCACTCCCTGAAATGGTAAATAATTCAATAAAGATTATACAGATGCAATCATGTAAAACATCCCCACATTAGTCATTTGCCCCTGGTCCTTGCAACATGACCAGACCAGTTCCTTTTTCCAATCATACATTTTTTTTTTTTCAAGGCAATGGGGTTAAGTGGCTTGCCCAAGGCCACACAGTTAGGTAATTATTAAGTGTCTGAGGCCGGATTTGAATCCAGGTACCCCTGACTCCAGTGCCAGTGCTTTATCCACTATGCCACCTAGCCGCCCCCAATCATACATTTCTTTGAGTTGAAGAAAAATATTAATATTTGACTCTTTCAAATTTTATCTTTAAGAAACAAAAAGCTTGGGGGTGGCTAGGTGGTACAGTGGATAGAGCACCGGCCCTGGAGTCAGGAGTACCTGAGTTCAAATCCGGCCTCAGACACTTAATAATTACCTAGCTGTGTGACCTTGGGCAAGTCACTTAACCCCATTGCCTTGCCAAAAAAAAAGCAAAAAAAGAAACAAAAGGCTTGTCAGTCTGTCTTTCTGGATCTCATCTGCTGCCATAGGATGGCACAGACATCCTGGAAGGGGAGGAAGATTCTGATGTTTTGTGGAGGTCTTTAAGCATAATTGCTAAGGCACAAAAGCTCTGAATCAGGAGACTGCACTCCTCCATATCAAATGGAATGCCAAATAGGGCCTCTTTATTCAGTATCCTGAGTTGAGGGCCACTCTCCTGAGGGGATTATCAGTTCTGAACCTGCCTTACTCTTTGTTTCAATTATATAGGAATGCCTCTCCAAAATTTCACTTTGGGCATGCCTACATAGCCACAAGCCAAGAGAATGAATAAACACATATGTTAACCTAACTCCTTTGTTCTTTCTCTAGACCAAACTCTGGGAGTTAACACATTCGCCTAATTGTGTTTGTCTTTATTAAAGTCAAACTTTGTTTCTGTTAGACTTGTGCCTAAAATGGAGAGTGACAACCTTACAATTTTGTTTTATTTAACATTTATCTAAAAACCAAACCCTTTCTGAGAGAGAGGGAAAGAGACAAAGAAGAAAAGAGAACGGGACAGGAGAGGGAGCCAGAGAAAGAAACAGAGACAGAGAGAGAAGAGACAGAGGAGACAGAGACTAAACCTTCACTTCAACTCTGCCAAACAGGTCATATTCATGATTCCAGATAGATCGCACAGTGGAGAAAACTAGACTTGGAGTCAAAAAGACCTGAATTCAAATCTGATCTCAAACTCCAAAAACTGTGTGATCCTGGACAAGTCACTTAAACTGTCTGCCTTAGTCTCCTCATCTGTAAAATGAAGATATTAGTGCCTACCTTCCAGGCTTATTGTGAGGAACAAATGAGATAATTGTTATGCACTTTGCATTCTATAAATGCTAGCTATTACTATTGATCTCAACAGAGAGAGAGAGAGAGATATACAGATAGAGACAGAGAGCAGAGATAGAGTCAGAGGAGACAGAAGAGAGTGGGAGAAAAAGAAAGAGAAGAGGAAGTCAGAGAGAGAAAAAGAGAGGAACACAGAGAGAAAAGACACAGAGAGGGATAACGAGAAAAGAAGGGTAGGGCAGGCAAGGGGGGAGGGAAAAGGGATGAGAAGAGGGCTGAGAAAAGAAGAGGAGATGGGAGGAAAAGGAAGGGGAGGGGGAATCAGAAAGAAAAGAACAAGAAGAGAAGAAAAAATGAAGAAAAAAGAAAGATGGAAGAAAAAGTAGTCATAGTAGAAGAAGAAAAGAAAGAAAGAAAGAAAGAAAGAAAGAAAGAAAGAAAGAAAGAAAGGAAGGAAGGAAGGAAGGAAGGAAGGAAGGAAGGAAGGAAGGAAGAAGTGATTACAACACAGTTGCAGGTAAACATCAGTAGAGTGACTTTAAGGAAACAGATTCTTGTCAAGGTCAGTCTTTGGTATTGACCTCTAAGGGACCACTCACACAGTGTTTCCAAAACCTTGTCCTTGCACCTTCCCCCCCCCACCACCACCACAGTAGTCAAGCCAGTGAGAGGGGAGGAATTTCTCTTTTATGAATAAACAATAAATTTTTAGGGAATATACTCAAGGGGAGGCTCTCTCCAGGTGTTTGTTGGTATATGTCTTTTGTGACAAAGCAAAATACATCAATTTTAACAAAAAGGTAAAAATGCAAGTTCTGAAACCAGAAGCTGTGGGATATCTTTAGATCCCAGACACAGAAGGATAGGTGTCACTTCCAGTCTCCAGTCCAGTATGAAAGCTGTAGAGGAAGAACTATAATTCTGCTCCTCTGAGCCAATAGCTTTCCAAAACACAAAAACCTTTAGGGAAACATGGAAAGCAGAAATTAGATTTAAAAGAAAATCTCATGCCACTTACCATAGTAAATTCCAAATTAATGTGTGATTTAGATATAAAAGGAAACATTATAAACAAATAGATTTGGGGTTGGGTTTTTTTTTTTGGGGGGGGGGCCTATATTGTTCAGTCATTTTTGAGTCCTGACACTTGTCAGTTTTCTTGGTAAAGATACCTGAGTGACTTCTTGCTTCCTACTCCAGTTCATTGTTATAGATGAGGAAAATGAGGCAAACTAAGTGATTTGTCCAGGGACACAGCTAGTAAGTATCTCAGGTCATATTTGAATCTAGGGTCTGACTCTAGGGTCAGTGCTCTATCCACAAGTCCATGTTAATTATGTTCATTTGCTTCTGGATCTTGTGTACCCAATTTGTTCCACTGATCAACTTTTCTCATTTTTTTAGGAGTACCAAAAACTTTTGATGACTACTGCTTTGTGATAGTTTTGAGATCTAGGCTAGGTCCCCTCTCTTACCACTTTTTTCCCATTGTTTTCCCTTAGTTTCTTTGTTCTTCCAAATGAACATTGTTTTCATTTTTCCTAAGTATACAAGTAATCCTTTGGCAGATTTATTAGTATGGAACTGAATGAGCAAATTAATTTAGGAATTTTTTATATTGACTTAACCTAACCAAAAGGAATTTATATCATTTCAGTTATTAAGAACTTTATGTAAATAAGTGTTTTATAGTTGTCTTCTTTCATTTTCCATGTGTGTCTTTTACCAAAAATGAATCAAGAGTCCCCCAAATACAAGCACTCTGCCCTAAATCATATCAGTAATTAAGGTCTGGATTTGTTCTGAGCCTCAATGCTTGCAAAATACTTTGCTGCCCTGGGAGATGAGTTCTATCATTATCCCCATTTTACAGAGGAAGAAATTGAAGCTGAAAACATTTTAGTGACTTGCAGGGGGTCAGTCACAGTGACCAAGAACCTAGGGTAGAACTTGAATTCAGGTCTTCCTGATTTTGAGTCCCCTGATCTATTATGACACTGCTCATCTGCTTCATAATTATATGGAAAACTAGAACTCTAATGCTAGTCTTTGAACTCTAGACTTCATATTCTTTCTACATTTCATCAAAAAATGCTGTCTTGGGGCAGCTAGGTGGTGCAGTGAATAGAGCACTGGCCCTGGAGTCAGGAGTACCTGAGTTCAAATCCGACCTCAGACACTTAATAATTCCCTAGCTGTGTGGCCTCGGGCAAGTCACTTAACCCCATTGCCTTGTAAAAAAAAAAGAAAAAGATTGATGTTGAAAAAACAAATAAAAATATTTTTTAAAAAAATGTTGTCTCTAATATGATTTCACAACCATAAAACAGGTTAGAGATGCTGCTTTTCACATCCTTCCTTAGTAGTTATTATTATCAAAGGAATGTTGTATTTGAAATCTGTAGAGCTGACTACAAGCCTGCTTCTGCACTTGCATTGTATCTAAAGCCTTGAACAAGCCCTCCCCCTTCTCAGGGTCTCACTTTTCTTTTCCTTTTTTTTTTAAAAAGGTTTTTGCAAGGCAATTGGGGTTAAGTGGCTTGCCCGAGGCCACACAGCTAGGTAATTATTAAGTGTCTGAGGCTGGATTTGAACTCAGGTACTCCTGACTCCAGGGCCAGTGCTCTATCCACTGAACCACCTAGCCACCCCAACTGTGCCACCTAGCCACCCCTCTTTTCTTTTTTTGGTCAAGTGATGACTTATGCCCCTTCTGGCATAATTGTATAATTCTAAGGGCAAAAGATTATATTTTTAGAGGGAGGATGAACTGAATGACCTCATCCTAGGATAATGAAGCCAGACTTTTAAGAGATCTATAAGCTATATATAAGCCCTTTAATTTAACAAATGGGGAAACTGTGGCTCAGGGAGATTATAAGTAACTTGCTTGATATGACACAGCTTTTAAGTCAAAGGCAGAATCTGAACACACAACTTACTGATTCCAAGCTCAGCATCTGATCTACTAAACCAGGCTACTTCCCTTCTAGCTCACTAACATAAAGTCCTATCTGAATATCAGTGAAATGCTTCTCCAAAAGTAATAACAATTGAGAGTCAAAACATCTGACCCAAAGTACAATATATTTAGTAGATATTATTCAAAGGAAATGATTGGAAATTGTTAGACATCAGCAATAGCAAAAATGGTTTAGGGTTAGAATTCATGACTCCTTCTGAGCATCTGGTTCCTTCTTCTTCTGAGGCAAGATCTCCAGCCAGAAGGCCATTTTCTCTGCCTTCAAGCCCTTTCCTATAGACATCTGGAGATCTAACTGAAGGTACTCTTCCTTCTGGTTATAGGTTGGCCAGTAGTGCAGCTCTATACCATTTGGGTCCCTAGAGACAAAAAAACACATAAATGTTCAGGTAGAAAAGAAGTCTGAATTAGTGGACTTAGTGAGCTGACATCTGTTTGATAAACCACTAGGTCCTTAAGTCTGAGAAGTCTATGTGTTTGGGGGGTGGGGGGTGGGGGTGGAGGTACCACCCAGAGATAAGACTTGTTGACCTATATTGAAGCAGGCTGGCTTCATCTCTCAGGTGCCCCTTGTTGAGAACCCCTGATACACATAAGGGAGAAGGCCTAGAGAAATGATGCATTGTGGAGTAAATAAGAGCAGCATTAAGAGTTGAATTCTGGTCAGCTGAGGCCAAACCCAACAATGTCCTTGCTGCTAGATCACATCCTGCTGCCTCTTGGGGAGGAAGAAAGGTCCCAAGGAGTCCCTTGGGGAAGGAAAGAAAGATTCCTCAGGAATGATGATATGGGCTAAACAGATGCTTCTCATCCTTGTATTTCTTCGAGGTTAGCACATGTTCTCCTGGGGCCCTGAGCTTGAGGAAAGGACTGAGTTTGCTCACCAGACCTTGCCCAAATGGTAATGGATAATTTTGTTTTCTTTAAACCAACATGCATAAATCATGGAACTTCTTTCCCCTGTGGAACAAGAAGTCAAGTGACCCCTTCCAGGGAGTCTTGCCATAGATGTTGGAAGATGCAGAGGGGGACAGGATCCTTACCCATTCCGGGCAAAGTTTGCCCAATAGGTCATTATCTTCTGACTGAGTAGTTTTTCCTCTTCAGTTGCTCCACCTAAAACTAAAAACAGGAAGGAAATAGCTCCATTAAAGTCAACATTAGGTGGAAAAGTTTCCCCTCACCCCAACATTTTCCTCTGCCTTTTCTATTCCCCTAAATGATCCTGTGCCAGTTGCCAAAATCATCTTCCTAAAATGCAGTTTTCTACACATTGCTCCAGTACTAGGAAAACTCCCAGGGTCTCTGTGGGTCCATGCTATCCAGGACAAACTCAATGTGACTCCAAAGCCAAGTCTCACTCAAAAGAACCAAATGGCTCCCTGACATTTCAGGTAGGTAGGAAGTCTTCAGAGCATTTGATACCTCACCTGCAAACTTCTCACCTTCTATTTTGTATTGTGGTTATTTGTGTCTACCACTCAAAGCCTCCTTATTGTTAAAAGGGACCTTGATCTTTTATAAGCTTCAACAGTGTAGCACAGCAAAGCTCCAGTAGCTGTAAAGTCTTTGCAGATTGTCCCAAACCCAGATAGTGCCTGCCATTCAAGACCCCTGCATGGGGCAATATAGATAGGCTCAGCAGCAGCAGCGGGGCCATGAGGTAAAGAATCATTGGCTATGAAAAGCCATGAAATTGATAAATGTATAAATTAGACTCCCTCTTCTGCCAGGACAGCAGCAGAGAGGAAAATAGGCACAGGAACTTCCAAAAACACAGATTTGGGACCATCTAATAACATTAATAATTCTCAAAATTGCTAATGAGACCTTTGTTCAAAGACCAATAAGTGGATGTACTAGTGGAGAAACTGAACCAAAAAATAATGGAAGGGAGAGAGGAAGGAAAGGAGGGAAGGTAGGATCCAACACAAAAACCATACAGAATAAGATGGTGTGACAAGTTAGGGTCTACACCAAAGGAGAAAATGAATATATTTGTGAGGTCACAGGTTCACTGACACATGAAAATGAGTTTTTTCTGTTTGTATATCATCTTCCAATAATAATAAGCTCCAAGAAGTTAGATTTTGACTTTTTTAATCATTGTATCTTCCCCAGAGGAAGACATAGGACTCTGCATATAGAGTGTGCTTAATGATATAAACTGAATTGAGAGACTGATTCAATTCTCCTGATCACCTGAATAAGCAAGTTGAATTAGAGAACCTCTGAGCCTCCTCTTTATTAAGAGGCACCAAATTAACCCCCTATTCATATTCAGACTATAGACCATTTGTCTTACAGAAGGCAAGCAAGGTCAACTTGGTTTCTTGTTCAACCTTCATGATACAACCCAGGTGGAATGAAATCCCAATTCTAACATTTACTAACTGTAGAACCTTTAACAAGTCACAACCTTTGTTTGCCTAAGTTTCCTAAAGATAATTACTAGCACCTTCCTCACAGGTTGATATGAGGATCAAATGAAATGTAGATAAAGTCATTTGTAAATCTATGTGAGATATAAAACTATCTGCTGTTAATTATTATTATTATTATTAGCTACGTGACTGTTGTTGAGTCATTTCCCTCCAAGTCTTCCTTCTACAATGGAGCTGGTCATCTTATACATATACATCTCTTCCACAAGCCAATTGGGAAGATGGTTATTGTCTTTCATAATGGAAGAATACTATGACATCAAAGAAATGATGGCATGGCCTGCACTTTGTATTGATTATAGTGAGGGGAATGTTCAAAGACATCCTTTTCTCACTGCCTTTTCCAAAGCTGTTATCACATGACCCTTGGTCTGATCTAGTAGGAAACAGCACTTTTGATGATGACCTGGGATGCTGTGGGAGTCCTTGGTCTTATGGATAGCCCCCCCCCCCCAATATCAGCAAGGCTCCATGAGCTCCAATAAAACAAAATACCACTATGTGTTTTTTTCTGGTGACAAATTGATGACATCACGTCTATCCAAACCTGCCTCTCAGGATGCTTCAAACTCTCCAGAATCCAAAGACTTCCATTCCCCAGAAGCTGCTCCATAGGTCATAGGAATAATGCTGCCAGATTGTTAATCTTTATGAAGGTGCTTTATAGAAAGGTGAGACTTTGAAATTGATTTTGATGTCAGAAAGACTGGTGACAGGGCAGGTAATAGGGATGATAATCCATGGCCCTAGGGATTTTGTCTCTTCTCAAACTCCAATCCATTCCAATCACAGTCTCCACTACCTACATTCTACATTATTATTATTATTATTATTATTATTATTATTATTATTATTATTAAATGAACTGATGGATAGGAAGGTGCCCTGTAGAAAGGTAAGGCATTATTGTTTTGATGTCAAATAGAGTAAGGTAGCTAATGGAGAGGGCAGGCCACAGTCCCAGGGATTCTGCCCCTTCATCCCAAACCACAGCCTCCCTCTCCATCTAGTCACCACTGCTTACGAGGCGCTCCAAAGACAAAACGCAGCTCATCGCCATGGTCCGCTTTCACAAAATCTGGCCTGAGGCCCTTATATATGCTTGCTTGGTGTTGAAATTCATAGAAGTAGACTGGAGAGCTGGGACCTAGGCAAACATAAAAAATGCCCATTGTTATCAGCACATGAGCACAGGACAGAATGTCATGGGACCCTGGTGTGATTCTTTTTGGGGGGTGGTCATTGATAGGCAAGCTCCTAAAGAGCAGGCCCCTAACAAATACTGTCTAAGAGTAATGCTGTGAGGCAGGACAAAAGCTCGGGACTGTTGTAAAAGGATCTGGGTTGGAATCTTGATCCTGTCACTGACTGACTATGAGACTTTAGGGGAATCCTTTTACTTCTCTAAGGCTGAGGGACAGAATAATCCCTCACCTATTTATTCCCATGGGCTCTTGTGAGGATCCAGAAGGATAATGCATAGACTACTTAGTAACCATAGTGTGTTATAGAAATGAGGGTAACTACTACTGCTCTTTTTTTATTAGCACTATCTACTAAATATAACCTGCCTGGGGATGGGAAGAATAGGGAAGGCAGAAGAAGGAAGGTGAATGAGGGGATTCAACAAGTTTCAAGGTTACATCTCCTTCTATGTGAGTGTACAGGTGAGAGACACATCTACACAGAAAAGAGATCTTCTGCTTCTGGTCCTGTAAAGGGTCAAAGCCATACTCACTCTGTTGATATTTGGCCACTTTAAGAGCAGGAATAACAAAGACTAAGTCCCCCATCATCTCCTGGAATTGATTTCGAAGTTCTTTGAGATCCTCAATATTCCCTAAATATTTGTCCATGATTTTATCTACAATCTCAGCAGGCATACCCTATATGAGATCCAGGAAGAAATATATTAATAGAGAAAAGATTTTACTTGAGTGCGAATTGTTGGGGAATTTATGTCTATTGATTATAAGAGATGAAGCCTCACAGGGTGTTGTTCATGAATCCTGGGTCCCATCAGATCTTTGTGCCACTCCCCCAGGGTCTATTCTTTTGGGTTCAATTATTCAAGAAGATAATAGGCAACTATTTTCTGGGGATGGTCTCAGGGAAAGGGTAAGACTAGGTTGAGTGGTATAGGATAGAGCATGGACCTGGAATCAGGAAGAACTAAGTCTGAATCTAGCCTCAGACCTTTATTCAATGTGTGACCCTGAGTAAGACACTTACCCTCATTTTTCTTCATCAGTAAAATGAAGATAATAATAACATTTACCGTCTAGGATTGTGTAAAAGTCAAATTAAATAAATTTGTGAGTCACTTTGCAAACTTTTAAGTTTTATGCTTACATGTTAGGTATTTTTTTATTAAAGATAATCTCTAAGAGTTTCTTCCAACTCTGTGAACTATGAAAGAAAAAAGTAAGAAATATCTTACCATCATTGGGTTTAACAGTATTTCTCTGATGGTTTCTCTGGTCATCCCTTCTTTGAACTTAGAAAGACTTAAGAGCTAGAGTGAGAAAAAAGTCACATCATGAACAACTTGGAGAATTTTACATGTGTTTTTGTCTTTTTTCTTTAATTATATAAATATTTTGTTTTCCAATTGCATAAAATGGTAGTTGCTACCAGTCATTTTTTTGGTAAGGTTTTGAATTTTACAATTTTTCTCCCTCTCTCCCTTCCTTCCTTCCCAGTCCTCCAACAGAAGGCAATCTAATATAGGCTTTACATTTGCAATCTGATATAGGCTTTACATTTGCATTCAAGATAAGCATAGATGGAAATTGAATGTGTTGTGAGAGAAGAATCAGATCCAAAAGAAAGGGGAAAAAAATTAAGCTAGCAAAGTTATATAATATGTAAAACAACTTTTAAAATTTGAAGATAAGTTTTGTCTTAGTTTAAACTCCAAAGTTCTTTCTCTGGATACTGATGGCATTCTCCATCTTAAATCCCCTAAACTTGTCCCTGATTATTACACTGAAGGAATGAATAAGTCCATCATGGTTGATCAACACCCCATGTTGTTGTTAGTGTGAATAATGTTCTTCTGATTCTGCTCATCTCATTCAGCATCAATTCATGCAGAATTTTACATGTTTTAAAACTAATTTGAACCAGAATTAGAAATTGAGGGGATGACCAACAACTGGGAAATGACTGAACAAATCATAGTAAATGACTATTTTATAAGAAATCATGAATGGGAGTACTCTAGAGAAGCATGGAACAAATTATAGGAAATGATGCTGAGTGAAGTGGGCAGAACCAAGAGAACATTGCACACATTAACAATAGTATTATGAGTTAATCGACCTTGATGGATGCAGCTCCTCTCAGCTATTCAGAGAGCTAGGATACATCCAGAGGAAGAAAAACAAAACAAAAAAAAAAAAACCCTACAGAATCTGAATGGATTTTTAAAAAATTTCTCTTGTTTTTCTTTCCTATCTCATGGTTTTCTTTCTTTTCTCTTAGTCCTAATTCCTCATACAGAAAATGACTAATCTGTAAACATGTTTAACACAAATGTATATGTATAATATTAACCAGACTGTTCACCACTGAGGGGAGGAGAGTGAGGAGGGTGAAAGGAGAGTATATAACTTATAAATATTTATATACATGTGGAGAGGGCAGCTAGGTGGCACAGTGGATAAAGCACTGGCCCTGGAGTCAGGAGGACCTGAGTTCAGACCTCAGACACTTTATAATTACCTAGCTGAGTGACCTTGCAAAAATGTGTTTTATATATAACAGCATATGCATGTGGATGAATGCTAAAAAATTTTCATAACATAATAGGAAAAATAAAATATCAATGGGGAGGAAACTAACTTGATTCAAGGAATTCATATTGCTTTAATCATTCCTAAATAATGCACAGCACACACAGAATAATATTGGGCATAAGATGTGATATCCAGTATTTACTACACATGGCCCAGCACATACTGGAAGGATATACCAAGCAAGGCTTAGAGTAGACTTAATAATGCCCAATACATACTCATTTGTGCCAAATACTCATATTAGAAATGAAACAAACAGAAGCCTCTTCATCTGACCCCTGCAAATTGTTCAACTTTACCCATATGAATATGAGAAGCATTCTAAGCATGAATCCTTCAAACAGTCAAAGGATGAATAGTTATCTCAATATTGATGACGTGTCTAATATCCCTATAGACCCAAAGGCCTTCACTTCTAAAGAATCACAGTCCCTTAAGAAAGAGTTTTGACCTAGAAGTGAGGAGACCTGAATTCTAGGCCCTTCTCCATCACTGACTTGCTGTGGGATTATTGGTTAATTGCTTCTTTTCCCTGAACCTCATTTCTTTCCTCTGTTAAAATAGAAATGGTCTTTGCAGGCTTTCCCTCATTGAGGGTATATTGAAGAGAGATTTTTTCCTTTTTGGTAAACTCTATTAGAGTGCTACATCAATGTGGACTATTATTATTGTGCCTTTAAGATACTTTGCAGGGAATATTTTAACCATTGGCAACTGGAATTGTCTTAGGCCTCTCTGAGGAAATCTTTAGGTAAAATTAGTCATCCAATTCTCAGAGAAAATAGGCAGGGTTTGACGTTTCCTCTGACTCTTCCAGGGAATTCTGAGACAGGACAAATTTGCTAAAAGTATAGATGATAGGCACATTTAATTTGAAAAGGACATAAATCCAGGAGGGAATTTTAGAAGATTAAATTTATGAAGACATACATACTTGAGTTCAAAACAAAAAAACTGATTTCACAAGTACAAAATGGTTAGATAGCATTTTGTTTGTAAGATCTGAGGGTATTGTTGGACAACAAGTTCATTATGAGTCCAGGGGGGTAGAGGGCGTGTTCAAAGAAGACTAGCATCTCTGGTGTGAGGGCTGTAGGGCCCTCTTCAGGACTGCTTTCCACCTTGAAGTCCATCTGAACCACCTCACTCTCACCTGTGGCTCCAAGAAGCTGTAGCATGCATAGTGGCTACACCCTGGTAAACAGTTTTGGCAGGGGGGCTAAACCAGGTTGAGGGTAACCGAGGGAGTCTTAAACTCATCAGTGACTTGTGGGGGGTTATCTACCCCAAACATGTGAAGGGAGAACAGAGGGGAACAATTTGTTTCCAGGGGTCATGAAGCCAGCTGAAGCAGGTGCTGTGGAGCTCTTAGAATCTGGTTAGACATCAAAGATGCCAAGTTCATCTGCTGCATCTAAAGTCATCACTGGTTGTCTTGACTCTGTCTTGCTACTGGATCATGACTTTGGAGGAGAGCGTGAGGCTGATGACTTATAGCAACTCTACCTCACTTAAATCTAATCTACACACACATCAAAAGACGTCACTCATAACCATTCCTCAAAGACCAAAGGCAAATGATGAAGGAGCAGATGAAGATACACTGAACTGTAATCACAACCTGTACACAGGCAGACCAGTGGGGAAACAATACTATGTTGTTTCCCCACTGAAAGCAGCAGTGGGATTTGGCAGCAACCTGGGTGACTGAGCAGCCCTTTTAAGGATCACACTGCTCACCTCCTGATGTGAGGAAGGGGTTAGAAAAGGTGACCTAAAAATTCTCTGCTTACTCAACCCTGACCTGATAACCAAGGCAGGCAGGAATCCCACAGTGCATTTGAGATACCAAAAAATCTACAAAAATTTCTTCAAAGTAGATTCCACTCCCCGTCAGTGCATGGAATGTATTTTTCTGGAGTGGCCACAGTGAAGGGGAGTACCCCGAAGCTGGAGCAGATTTTGCAATCAAAACTAATCTAGTTGGGGCAGCTAGGTGGTGCAGTGGATAGAGCACTGGCCCTGAAGTCAGAAGGAGCTGAGTTCAAATCCAGCCTTAGACACTTAATAATTAGCTAGCAAGTCACTTGGGGAAGTCACTTAACCCCATTGCCTTGCAAAATCCAAAAATTAAAAAGACCTCTCCTTAGAGGTCTTCAAATAAAGGCTAGGCACCCACTTGTGAGGTAAGCTATAGAAATTCAGTTCTAACTTGGCCTCTGTTGTAACCCAAAGTTAATTCAACTCTAAAATTCATGATTCTATAAAGATTAAAAATATCAAGATTCCATCATCCTATTGTGTACAGTTGATCATATCATCCAATTCCACTTTTGCAGGAGAAGTAATAGTAGAAAAATCAAGTATCTTACAACAGGAATGACCCAACCATATTCGTGACTGTTAACACCAATGATGCTGGGGACATGGTTAAACTTTCCGGAAGCCAAGAGATCTTCAGGATGTTTGGGGAGAAACTGCCCATCAATCACTCCAAGATTTATCTTGAGAAGCTTTAAAAAAAAGAAGGAAAAAAGGCTAGTCTTCCTCCACAATGTTCATTTCATGCATCTCTTCCCCAGTTCATTACTTTACCACCATTTTGCACTACTGCAATAGCTTCTTAATTATCTCCCTGCCTCCAATTTTCCTCTCAATCCCATCTCATCTGTCCTTCACATGAGCATATATATATATTTCTGAAACTGTTTGGTACTCCCACAATCCTGACCATAGAATTGCAAACTCATCAAACTATAAGACATTAAAAAAGAGTATTAGAATAGGAAAATATCTTAGAACAAAGAAGTATAAAATACAGAATGTTAAAACTGGGTCTTAGAACACAGAATATGCACCAAATATTTAATGCTTAGGATTCTGGTATTAGAAAGGATCTTAATAAGTAAAAATTAAAGCTGGAAAGGACCTTGGATCTAAAAGGACCCCTTAGAGACTATTAAGTTCAAGTTTCCCATTTTATACAGGAGTGACATTCTCAAACTTCTTGCCCCATTCCCCTCCAAAAGGGGGGAGGTGAAGAAAGAATGTCAAGAATGTCCAAGGGGCGGCTAGGTGGCAAAGTGGATAGAGCACCAGCCCTGGAGTCAGGAGTACCTGAGTTCATCTGGCCTCAGACACTTAATAATTACCTAGCTGTGTGGCCTTAGGCAAGCCATTTAACCCCATTTGCCTTGCAAAAAAAAAAAAAAATGAATGTCCAGCCCCAACCCTAGACTAATATGATAGCTCTTACTGATTCAAGAATTCTTCTATCTCTGCTTACAAACCTTGTGAAGGGCCAGGATCTCCCCTTCAGTTTTGTTTCTTAAGCACTTGACTATGGAGTCTGAACTGCTATCCTCACAAACAGACAGGTTGGCAATGCTCTGCAAAGAGGAAACTAGAAAGACTTAGTGTTTTCATAACTGAATCCTTAGCCTACATACCTATAGAAGAATTCTATCATTCAGTAGTAAACTAGAAAAGAATCATTTCAATAGGTGATGCTGCAGTAAATGCAAGGAGGAGACCAAACTGGAATCTGTCTAAGGGGATGAGTCCCCCCCAATCATGAGCCTAAATATACAAGGTGCCAGTGCCAGCCAATGGGCATAGATAGGGGCAAGTTACAGTCCCTGCTTCTAAAGAGTTTAAGCTCAAAGACTTCAGTTCTCTGGTCCTCAATCCACACATCATTGTGTGACCTTGGACAAGACATAGAATGACAAATGACAGAGGTAGGAGGGCTCTCACAGATTATTTTGCCTAACCTGCACTTGGGCACCCTTGAGGAACTCTTTCTGCTGTTCTGGAGTGTTCAGAAAACAGAATTTGAAGCTAGAAGGGACTTTAAAAACCATCTAATCTAACCCATTTTACAATGGAAGAAACTGAGGCAGAAAGATTGGAAATGACAAAATTATATGCATAGTAAGAAAAAGAGGCAGAAATTAAATCCAAGGCATCTAATTCCATTACACAATCATTCCTTCCTTCTCTGTGCTTCAGTTTCCTCCTCTCTAAAATGAGGGGATTGGACTAGATGATCTCTATGGTAATTCAGATTGAACATTGAGTGGCATTCCAGTGTATTTTCTTATACCCAGGAGAGTGGAAGGTCAATGGAATGGGTCATGAGTTTGGAGGGTTAATAAACTGAAGGAAGAATAATTATAAAAATCAAAAGTTAAGGAACTTACATTTGTAGTCATTTCTGGGCTGTAAGAAACCAAGCCAGGGAGGATGGCCACACCACTCTCCATGATTGCTCTATGGAACAAGTCTTTGGACATGGGGGACACAATCTGAAGAAACAAAACATGGCAGAGGAAAGGAGGAAGCAATGGGAAGTCCCAGATATTCTGGCTTAGCAGAGACAGAGCTAATCATATAGGTCAGTCACAAATAGTTGGCCTCCGTATGGGACTCTGGTCTTTGGGTCCTTTGACACAGCCAGACCTAGAACCTACTTTAAACAGGGCCTACTTAGCTCTGGATGTTGCCCAGGCCTCTCTGGGTAATGAAGCCCAAGATATAATAAGAAGCTTGTATCTGCTCACTGTATCTCAGCATTCCTATACTTTTCCCTGAGCTTTGGTGAGCATAAAATAAAGAGATGTAAAGTGATTTGTAAACCATAACATGCTATATTGAGATCATAGATTTATGCCAAGGAAGGCCTTTAGATGTCATCTAAGTTCATGCTTCTCATTTCATAGACGAGAGAATGTTTAAATCAAAGTACTGACTGGATCAAGCCTTGTGCATGGAACTGGAGATAAAGAAACAGATGCAAGATAGGTTCTGCCCTTGAGGAGTTAACAGTCTAATAACAAGAAAACAAGGCTAGGGAAGTGGAGGGATTTGTTCAAGGGCACAGAGCTAGTAAATTGCAGGACCAGGATCTGAACTCAGACCCTTGCTCCCAATACTCTATTATGCTCCTTCCTGTCAGCTATTATCATCCTCATCATTATCCCTCCACTAACATCTTCATTTGATGCCTTATCATAGCCTTGTGCCTGTGTCAAATATGTCAAATGCTTTACTAGAGTATCACATGTGGCCTGGAACATTCCCAAGTGTGCCAGAACCAGATTAAAATATAATTGGGAGGGGGCAGCTGGGTGGTGCAGTGGATAGAGCACCAGCCCTGGAGTCAGGAGTACCTGAGTTCAAATCTGGCCTCAGACACTTAATAATTACCTAGCTGTGTGGCCTTGGGCAAGCCACTTAATCCCACTGCCTTGCAAAAACCTAAAAAAAAAATTGCAATTGGGAGAGGCAGCTGGGTGACTGGCCCTGGAGTCAGAAGGATCTGAGTTCAAATCTAACTTCAAGTACTTGCTAGCTGTGTGACCCTGGACAAGTAACTTAATTCCAATTGCCTCCCCCACCAAAAAAATATAATTGGGAAATATTTAACAAAATAAATAAAAATGTAATAAAATCATAGAGAACATTGCATTTAAAAACTAAGACCTTATGTGGCCTATGGAGATCATTATATATGGATTAGTAGCCTCCATTTCAATTTGAGTTTGATACTACATGTGGAGTGGATAGAATGAATACTAGATTAGGAATGAGAAGGGGTTTGAGATTGAATTTTGCCTCTGATACTTCTATCTGAGAGACCCTGGAAGTTTATTAATCTCTTTCAGCCATGGGGATTTCATCTGTTCAGTGGTGATATGTGATATGTGAAGAACTTTGATAATCTTCAGGTGCTATCTATACAAATGTTATCTATCATTATTAAATCAATGACATGACAAAGCTTTGATTATAGGTCTACTAATTAATCTTATGTCAATGATCTAAAAGCCAACCTGGCTAAATTGAGGGCAGAATGATTACTTTTTCAGTTACAGAAAGCATAGAATAGTGGTGATGATGATGATGATGATGATTCTTTCATTTCTTTTATCTTTTTCCCTTTGTTGTCAGTAAACTTTAAAAAATGCATTGCCTATATTAGTGAAGAAAGAAGAAGGGTTTGGGTCAACTCTTAGGTGAAGATAATCAGTTGGTTTGGGAGCAGGGGAATTTAGTGGGATTTTGAAATGGCAGGCAAGAGGCCAGCCTTAGAGAAAGAAGTCACCAGTCCCAGTGATTCTGAGAAGAGGAAGGATAAGAAAAAGAGGTAAGAAAAACTCAGGTGCACATGATTTCTTCTTGGGTTTGATTTACAAGAAGCTTCTTTCCAGACTAGGGTCATTTCTTTATCACCTACATGTGAGGAAACACTGGTTCCCCCGGCAGATTCTCCAAAGATGGTCACACAGTCAGGATCTCCTCCAAAGTGGACAATGTTCTCCTGGACCCACCTCAGGGCAGCCACCTGATCCAAATAACCCCAATTGCCAGATGCATACATATCCCCAGTGCTGAAAGACATATTAGATAAGGATTGAGAAATCTGAAGAAAAGCATCAGGTTCCTCAAAAGGACCACAATCCACCTCACTAATTTTGTAAATGAGGAATCTGATGCTCAAAGAGTGACTTGACATAGGTCACATACTCATGTTAGTCTGATCAGCCACAGTTGGACACACAGTAATTTATCTCAAACATAGTGATGTCATTTTGGTTTTCTTCGATACAAGAACCAACATCATAAGTAGCCAGAATTTGAACTCAGATTCTTGATGATGATGCTCAACCTTCATAAATGAAGAGGATCATGTCATCACATATATGATGATGTGATTTGGACAATCATATTTATTATAGTGATTATATATTTATAGTAATATATAATATAATATATAATAAATTACATATTAACTATATTTATATGTAATATATAATGTATAAGTTATATATAATATATATATATATTTATAGTTATTATATATATTTACATATAGTTGCTTTTATCAGAACCATTTTTCTCCATGACATGATTTGATAGAAAATAGGACTTTTGGTGATGGTCTGGTGCTATAGGAGTCCTTGGCACATGAGTATGATGTTTTTCCTCCCAAATCAGTGAGGCACCTTGGTGCTCCAGCAACATTGGGTAAAGGCCAGTATGAGATATTTGTTGACAAAAATGTCAACTCAAGCTTATGAGGTACCACAACATTTCAGCAATATCAGACCATGACAATGTGGGTAATCCAAACCTGTCTCTCAATGAACTAATAGTCAGTGTGGCCTTTTCCCTCAGACCTTTAAACAGTAGGACAATGTCTGCTCACCATGTTTGTCAGGGAGGCAAAGGATGACAAGAAAACTAGGATCTCATTTGGACAAATAATTCATATTTCACTGGGGCAAATCTCACCTGAAGAACCCAAGGATGCCCAGCCTATACTGGATGATGACCACTATCACATTCTGGTAAGCAGACAAGATCGAACCATCAAAAATGGAAGCAGAGCCAAAACGAAGTCCACCACCATGGATCCACACCATCACCTGCAGGAATCAGAGAGTTTTCCTTACAAAAACAAATTCCACCAAGTATAGCTCTGTAGCGACCCTGTTCAATAGGAAAGTATTGCATCCTGTTCCCTTGTAGCCTATGATAAAGTAGCACTAAATGTGAGTGAATTTACTTCTTATCAAGATACTGTACATCAAGAGTAGAAAGGATATGTATCAGAATTACTCTCAGATAAAGAACCTAATTGGCTCAACTCAGGAGCAGTCTGGATTCTCCTTAGAATCTTCCTAGTACAATCAACAACCTGAGATCCTCCTGTTGTCAAAGACATCCACAGAATGAAGTCTCTTCTAAAGAATCCTTGTTCCCTTGGAAATGGAGAAAGGAGGCATGACTCTCTGGATGGACTTTAGGAAACTCAGACCCAACCAGACAATAGAAAATGCACAATAAACAGTAAGTGAGATGTAATTACAGGACTTTTCTATGTATCATTAACTGTTCTCAAAGCTGAGCTAAGCAGTCAGAACTGATCACAACAAAGGCCATGTTTTCTGCTGCTTCTTATGGGTGACTATCTTTACAAGGAGAAAAAAGGATCTGCTGATGAAAAGCCGTTTCAGTGGCCATGTCTATGTTTGCTCTGTTCTAGCATATTTGATAACCCCTTTTAATATCTGGACTGGCATAAGGAATATAATTTTCCCCCAGAACATATGGTGCTGTTACCATCTGTTAACTACTCACACATAATACTTTGGACTGGAACTGGGTCCTATACTACTGACATCAAATGCTTGCTTTATTCTATGTGTTTAGGAAGCCCCAACTTCAGCATAAGTTCACAGTGAATGCCAGATATGGATAAACTGGGAAGGGGGGAGAGGAGAAAAACTGCCATTAGGAAACAAAAGCCAGAGAGAAAAACATTGGCAAATTGATGCTGGTTTGTTGAGACTCAGAGAAAGTTTCATAGGGGATCTAACATTTGAGCAGTTTTGTTCATTATCATTTATCTTAATAGAGGTGTAAGTGGGAGAAGGAAGGCCTTGGAATTGGGAAGAACTAGGTTCAAGTCCTGTTTCTAATATTTATGTAATGGCAACTGAAACTTTAGACTGATACAACTTCTTCACATGGAGAAACTGTGGAACATCCTTCAAAAAAAGCTGTGATACTCTGGAAAAGAAATATCTTGTTAAGACTTGGATCATGGATCATGAGGAGATAGTCTGCATGTTGTTCCAGTTGGCTAACTATGTGGTTAGCTCCCTAATCTTTCTAGGTGGGGAAACTAAGGTAGCAGATATGGTCCCCAAATGCACCAATGCCCATCATACCTATCAGCTCTGTGACCACAGATGAATTACTTAACATTTTGGCATACCCACAAATCCCCAAGATTCTAAGTTATGGAAGAGGGGACTATCTTCATCTGTAGAAGGAGTTTTCCCTAAGTGAAACTCCCCACAGTAATGAAATAAGTTTAGATAGGATCAAGAAGTATTTTAAAGGCTATCAACACTTTCCTCTAGCAATAATAACCTATAGAGAAAATTGATACTATTCCAAATCACAGAACTAAATCTTTAAAGTTATAAGGAAACAGATTTCAGTCTGATAGAAGCAAATATTGGCTAACAATAAGAGCTTCTGCCCAAGTGTAGAGTGGATTGCCTTGGGAAGTAGTGAGCTCCCTGGCCTAGAGGACTTCAAGAAAAGCTAGATGACTTGTCAGAGATGTTTAGAGAGGATGACTGCTCCCATGCTGGCGAGATAAAGCAATTTCTATTATCCCATCCAGCTCTAATGCTCCAGGATTTCATACCTTCCTGTGGAAGTTACAAAGATCTGGCTTAAGGGGCAAATAGGTGGCGCAGTGGATAGAGCACCAGCTCTGGAGTCAGAAGTACCTGAGGTCATATCGGGCCTCATACACTTAATAATTACCTGTGTGGCCTTGAGCAAGCTACTTAACCCCATTGCCTTGTTAAAAAAAAAAAACCGACTAAAAACAAAAGAAAACAAAACAAAAAAGATCTGGCTTACCGGCAATCTGGCTCCCTCCTTTGCATAGTCAGGAGCATAAATATTGAGGTACAAACAGTCTTCAGAAATGGAAGTAACAGAGATGTTTGCTCTCAGGAACTTCATCAGTTTTTCTAGGATAGTGATATCCTGCAAACACCTGTAAATCACAAGAACTGACCATTCTGAAGAGAATCACAGGAAAAACCCCTCTCCATTTGGGGGTATGATGATGTCAGATTTCAACTGGAGTTTGGCTCCATTCCTACTCTTGATGCAGTAACTACCCTTACTATAAGTCAGGAATGATAGTGAGGATAATAATAATAATAATAACAAAACCAATAATAATGATCTCCAAGCTACAAAACATTTCCAAAACATAGAAAATTAGCAAAGGAGAATAAAATTCTATTAGAGAGTGATAGGCACACCGTCCCTGTTGTCCTGCCTATTGCTATATGAAACCATACCAAGGATGGTTTCAAGAATTGATTTGATGTAGAAACCTGCAAAAGAAGTCATTCTAATCATTTTATTCAACTATAAAGTTATTTGATTCACTTGTGTAACAGTTCATAAAATATTAAATCTAAAAAAAAATAAGATTTTGGATAAAAACTTTTTTCCCTTGATTGTTTCCTTCTTAGCTCTCTAAAAAAGATGAGAACTTTGGTAGAGCAGCAAAGAATGCAGCATCTGGAGTCAGGAAGACCTGAGTTCAGTTCAATCTTAGACTAATTAGCTGTGTGACCTTGGGCAAGTCACATATTCCGGCCTCAGTCTCTTCAAATGAAAAATGAAGAGAAAAATAACACCTACCTCCCAGGGCTGTTTTAAGGATCAAATGAGATAATATGTAAACCTTAATATGTTATATTGATATTAGCCATTATTATTTATTTGTTAATAAGAATAATAATAACTGAATTTTGTTATGAGTAAGCCCTCCTCATAGTTGCTAAATGCTTTTCTTAGAGGTAGCTAAGTATCACAGAGGATAGAGTCCTGATCCTGAAATTAGGAAGACAGAACCAGTCCTTGTAGCTCCCAGTTAGGATTCTTTCTATCAGTCCCTCTCTATTCTCCTAAAACAGTGATTCTCAAAGTTTTTGGTGACAAAACCCCTTTATACTATTCAAAATTATTGAGGACCCTCCTCTAAAGTATTTGTTTAATGTAAAGTTTATCTATTGTTATTTATCATACTGGAAATGAAAATATCTTAGTATTAACTATGAAAATATTTTAGACTATATGGACCATCTGAAAGGGTGCCCAGACCACACTTTGAGAACTGCCAGAACCCATTACTAACTTAATGGTGCAGAATAAGGTTCAACAATAAGGTGTGAGTTTGCCACACATGTGATATGATGCATCCCTTTCTTTTTTCCTAAAATAATTCTATAGGACCAAGTGACAATAAGTAACTAGGTAGCTCAGTGGATAGAATATTGAACCTTAGTAATACCTGAGTTCAAATCCAGCCTCAGAAACTTACTAGCTGTGTGACCATTGGCAAGTCACTTTACATTTTCTCTGCCTCCGTTTCCTTATGTGTAAACTGGAAATAATAGCACCTACCTCTTAGGACTTAGAGGAATTCCCTACAAACTTTAAAGCGTTATATAAATGCTAGCTATTTTTATTAGTAGAAGTCAGTGACCTTAGTACTTGTGTGATCTCAGGACATCTGAACTCAATGGGCCTCAGTTTGCTCCTCAAGCAGTTAAGCTAAACGATCCTATTAGTTTCTAAGAATTATTAGTACAGACAATTATAGAAGGGCAGGGCAATACAGTCCAAATGAATTTATATGTGGAAAGCACTTTGCAAACCTTGAAACACTATATAAATGTAGTTGTTTTATAACACCACCGATGTAATGTTAGGTTTAAGCCAACCTGGAATAACTTACTTCATCTCTCTGGACCTTGGATTTCTTGGCTATAAAAAGAAAGATCTTGAATTCAGGATGCATTAAAAATGCTTAAAAGGCACTAAAACTTCTGGGATACTTTGTCTATCCTGGGAAATTGCTAGTGGCATTTTATTTGATAGTAGCAGAAACATGGAAAGCAGACTGATTCCCATCAACCATAATATAACTGGGTTAATTGTGTTATATAAATGAAACAAAATATTATTGTGTCATAAGAAATTATGAGAGATGATTTCAGAGAATCTTAGATAGTATGAGCTAATGCAAGGGTGAGGGATTAGAACCAGGAGAATATGTGCAGAGATGATACAAACCAAAACAAGGTAGCTGAATTCAGATTCAATATTTAAATAACATTAGTTCCAAAGAACAGATGATGAAACCTACCTCCCTCAGTAGGAAGTGGGGGATCTAGGAGTGCAGAATGTTGCATATGCTAGCAGATATGAGCCCTGTATTCCACTGGATGGCCTTTGTTACAAAGGAAGATATCATGGTAAGTAGAGAGTGGGAAAGGGTGTGTATGAGGAACTGAGTCATATAATAAAAAAGAAAGCATCCTTAAATCTTTTTTTTAAAACACAAGAAGGTTGAGTTAGATGGTCTCTATGACTTCTTCCTACTCTTAAAATTGATGAATCAATGAATCTGGGTTCTGAAATTTGCTAGAATTGTGACCCCAGATAAGACATTTAATCTCTCTTGGCTTTAGTTTTCTTCTAGTGCCTTACAGCCCTATTCTGAAGCCCTAATATCCTATATATATGTAGACAATTATCATTAAGCAATCAATTATTTGAGGCTGCATGGTTCTAGAAAGGAAGGGATATTGATTTCTTTAAAAGAAAAAAACACTTATCAAAGTCTACAGAGAACTATGCTCTAGTTACCGAGGGAAATGAAAAGTTTGGATAAGATACAATGGTGTCCTATACTCATCTGGTAAGAGAAAGATTGAGGAAGTTACTTACATGGGTGGGTGAGAAGTTGTGTTTCTCACATCACTCCAAGGTTCTGGTGGTTGTGGAGGAGAAAATCTTAGGGCCCCAATGGGGGGTCTGGCAAAAGGGACTCCCAGGAAAGCATTGACACCTTCTTCAAACTCCTTGATGCTGATATGAGTCCCACGGATCTCTCCATATTTAGTGGTCCTGATGAGGTCATCAGCCTTGTATCCTGTGAGCAAAGGGGAAGAAAATTCTGAGGAATAGTCCAGGAATTGCTGAAGATAGTCAAATGTCCCTATTCCAACCCACCACTTTTTCCTTGGATGGGAATGTAAGCCTCCTATTTCTGCCATGATTACTTTCATCTCAAAGGGAAGATGAAGAAATTAATATTCAGTTTACAGTCTCCTTTTATAAGTAACCTGTAGAAATTTATGTAATAACAGTATACAAACCAACACCTTTTAAAAATTAATTTTAACCAAAACCATGATCACCCATGATTCCAGATGACTGATGATGAAGCATATTACTTAATTTCTAACAGAGAGATATGATGACTCAGGGTATAGAAAGAGATATATTTTTTGGACATAGCCAATTTAGGAATTTTTTTCTGCTTGACTGTATATTTATTAGAAGGGCTTTGTTTTTGTTTTTGTTTTTCAGTGTTGGGGGGAAGGGAAGGGAATAAGAATATATTTATTGAAAGCAAATGAAATTAAATGTTTCTAAAGTGACTTGTAGATAAAAAGTCTCCTCAGCCAGAGATTTTGAAGTCAGATCCTCTGGGCTCACTCACCCCATGGTCTGAGCCCTTACAAAGACTTTGAAGGGGAAAAACCTCAGGTAGTAATCTCCCAGGTCATGCTGGAGTAGAAATCCCCTCTACAATGTCCTCAGGTTGAAGTCATCACTTCCCTTGAAGATCTCCAGCAACGAACTCACTCCTGAGAAGAGTTAATGCATTTCTAGACAACTCTGGTACTGGCAACTGAACTTTAGAATCCCCCAATGAAATTACTGCTCCCCAGAAATTCCACCCCTAACTTTGCTTAAGAAAACAAACTAAAGTAAGTTTCAGAGTCCAGCAAAATTATCCAATTAAATAAACCTCTAATAAACACTTTCTTGAAACAAGTCTCTAAGCTGTGAGCTGGGGACAAAAAGGTTAAAAAATGACACAGACCCTGATCTGGGAATTTACATTCTAATAGGGGAGAAAGATATATGCTCTTACTTCCCTGTCCTCCCCCCCCCCCCCACCATGAGAATACATGGGAGAAGCAAGTTAATTCTGGCAAAATGCTAGATAAATCTGATAAGGCTCCCTTCTTTGCAGAGGTGGGGAGTTAATTATGGGTGTAGAACTTAGTTGTACCATCAGACACAGTTGATATATTGGTTAGTTTAACTAAAAAATGATTTTTTCTCTATCCTAGGGAGAGGAAGAATATGTTTAGGGATGAAGGTCATATAAAAACAAAATCTATCAACAAAAGCTAGAAAAATGAAGATGAGGGAAACTTCTGAAAGAAGTGACATGGAGTAATTAGGCGGCACAGTGGCTGAGCACCAACCCTGAAGTCAGGAGGATCTGAATTCAAATCCAGCCTCAGACACTTAATAATGGGCAAGTCACTTAACCCTATTGCCATGCCAAAAAAAGTGGCACCTAAGTTGGGTATTTAAACAAGAGAATCAGTCAGAATTATCTTCTCATAGACATGAGAAAAATATCACTTTAGATGGATTAGAAAAGGAAGAGGCATGAGCAAAAGAAGAAAAACAGAAGGGGACAGGCCAAGAAGATGGGGGAGGTTTGGAACCTGACAAGAGAAGGAAGAGAGGGAGAGGAAGAGTAGTTCTGTTGGGCTGAAGTGTATTAAGGGCATTGGTAGGAACTAAGGTTGGATAGACAGAATGCTAGAGTGGGGATCAGAGAAAGAGGGTTTGAATCCCAACCTTCCCACATAGTACTCTAAGGAAAGTTTTGCAACTCACTTCCTCTTGTTGGGCCTATTTCACTCTTCTTTAAAATGAAGTGATTGATCTTAATGACCTTTAAGCTCTCTTAAATCCTTGAATTCAGAAACAGCAGGCTGCTTGTCCATAGTCATACCATCTCTCTGACGTAGAAGAGATCAAGAGTCCTTAACCTTTCTATGTGTTAGAAAGCTAATTGTATGACTGAAGCCTAGGGGTCTTTTCTCAGAATTGTGTTTTCAAGTACACAGGAAACAATTGTAATATAATTCTTATTAAAATATATATTTAGAAAACAAGTTCAAAGACCCCAGGTTAAAAAGCTGGAAGAAAGTTCTCATGGAATAGACATGTAAGGACTAACAGCTCAGCCTAGCACCTTTGAAAACCTAACAATCTTCTCTAATAGAATTGTAAACAGATGTAAAGTAAATGGGGATGTACTGATACATAGGTCACTTGGCTACTGAGTTTTCTTCTTAAACAGTATTTTTTTGAGGTTGAAAATCAAGAAAGAAGTCATCAAGACACAATGCAAAAGTTCTGGGCTTGGAGTGGGGAAGATCTAGATTGAAATCTCCCACTTATTCATTGCATGACCTTGGTCAAATCATTTACTTTTCCTGAGCCTCACTTTATTCATCTGTAAAATGAGAGGGTTAGACTCGTGAAACTTCCAGTTCTAAATCTATGATCCAATGATTCATATTTCCTCTCACACAGCTTCTATTTCTTTAGTTTCCAAAGACACCCTCTCATTAAAAATGACTTTGACCTGTCATCTCTGCTAACTCTCATCATTTACTTTCCCTCTTTTTCTCAGATATACTCTTTTAAAAGGCCATCTACATACTTGGTGTCTTCCTCTCCTCTCACTCTCTTCTATACTCTCTGCAATCTGGTATCCAATCTCATCTCTCAATTAAACTGCCTTCTCCAAAGTAAACAAGGATCTTTTTTTTTTTTTTAATAACCAAAGATCTCTTAATGGTCAAATGGTCATTACCTTGTCTCAGTTCTCATCCAATCCAGCATTTGGTCTGTTGACCAACCTCTGCCTCTGGATGGATACTTTCTTCTTTCTGAGTTCCTTATCTGATGCTCCTCAGTTTCTTTCATCCATTCATCATCCATGTCATATCTGGGTATACTACAAGACTCTCTTCTATGCTCTCTTACTTGGTGACTTTATCAACTTCTATGGGCTCAAGTATCAACACTATACTACTATCAATTCTACATACCCAGTCATAATTTCTCTCCTGAACTTCATTCTCACATCACAAACTGCCCATGAGACATTTTAAAGTAGATCCTGAAGGCATCACAAACCAGACATGTCTAAAGCAGATCTTATCATCTTTCTCCCCAAATTCACCCCTCTTCCAAACTCTCGTATTATTGTGGAGCACACCACAATTTCACAAGCTCAATGCTTTTCTCAAGTACTCTTTCAATTTATCCCACAGATACTTAGTTGAAAAATCCTGTCATTTCTGCCTCTACATCCCCTTCTCTTCTTTCAGAAAGTTATCATCCTATTTCAGGTTCTTGGCATTTCTTAGCCACTCTATAGCAATAGCCTCATGCCCTTCTGCATGCCAAAACATCTTCCACACAATCACCAAAGTGATAGTCTAAAGCCCAGATCTGATTTTTGTCACCCCCCCACACACTTGATATTTATATTTCGGAAGTTCCCATTATTCATCTAGAGATCAAATATATTCAAACAAACATAATATATTTAATAAATATTTCAAATAAATTTAATAATTTAAAATTCTTCAAAAACCTGATCCCTTCCTTCTTTTCAATGTCCTATACTTTCTCCCCTTCACATACTCCACTATCTAGTCATATTGATAAACTTGCTATCCAGCTCATCTGATACTGCATCTCCCTTTTCATCTCTGACTCTCAATTTGAAGGCTTCATTCAAATGTTACATTCTACTTTGAGCCTATCTTGATTTCCCCAGTTATCAGTGCCTTCCCTTCCCAAACTTCCACATATTCATGTCTTTTTCTTCATATTTCCCAGTGTCTAGCACAATGTTTAGCACTTAAATTATTGCTGTTAGTCTAGAAGTGGTTTGCCAGAGTGAATCTCACCGATAGAAGGATTTTATGTGTAATATTTGTAGAAAGCAACAATTTTTAGTAGCAAAATCAGATCTGTCCCCAGGAAATAAAACTAACTACAGTCTCTTACCTTCAGCTCTTCCAACCAATCAATGAGGGTAACAAAAGAAAAAAATAACCTACAAGCCTCATATTCTCCCACTCCCCCCCGCCCAAATTATCTCCTTGGTCAGCCTGGCAGAACTGCTTACCTGGGGCTAGAATTAAGATGCCCAGGAACCCCAAAGTCAGGGCCTTGGGTAGAAGAGAAGTCTTCCACATCTTTCCTTCTGTACAGCCTTCTGGTTCTGCCTGATCAGAGCCTAAGCCCGAGTTTTAATGTGAGATCAACTGGGTCAAAGTGCAACTAGAAGCTAAGGGATTCTGAATTGATTTCTTTGTAAAAAAATTTTCTAGGACAGCTTGAAATGAGAATTTAGATTGAATCCCTAAAAAGCAGATCGCTAGGCTCACCCACTGAGCCTGAGATAAACTGGTAAATGTTTAACAACTGAACTCTTAGAACTCCCTGTTCTGACTCCTCAAAAGATAATATCCCTGGCCATCTTCCTAAAACTTCAAGTTGCTCATCTCACACTTGGCCTTCACTTGATATGTTTTACCAGGAATAAAATAATAATAATTGCATGCTATAGCAACAAAGCACATTGTCTCATTAGATCCTCACAACAATAGGTGCTGTTATTATCCCTGCTTTACAGATAAGGAAGTTAAGGTTGAGGAAGTTTAAGTGGCTTTCTTGGGATCGATCACACAGCTAGAAAGTGTCGGTCGGAATTAGAACTCGGGTCTTCCTGATTCCATGTCTAACACTAGCCATGCTCCTTAGGAGCTCTTCTATTGGTCCTCAGCAACCTCTCCTTTGAAGTTCACTCTCTCCAAAGGGATCCATCCAGATTCTAGTGGTTGCTATGTACAGCTCCCCAGATCCCTCTAATTTCTTTATCTGGTTCAGTTTCCCTCTCCTCCCCAATTTCTGCTTATATTGCTTATACATATTTTTTAAAAGTCTTTAACTGTTGATTGGAAATAATGCAAGAAGGAAGGAAAGAAAGGAGAAAAGGAAGGAAAGAAAGCAAGGAAAGAAAGAAGGAAGGAAAGAAGGAAAGAAGGAAGGGAGGTTAGTTGATAATGGGTTAAAGGAGACAAAAAATCATTATCTGACTTCAGTGCTACCAATGCAGGAAGTCTCTATATGATAAGATTTTGCAATAAAATTATATTTCAAACCCCAAAGGTGACACTTTTCTTAATCTCAGAACTGGCATCTTTTTGATATGACCATCTGTTAAAACATCATCTGTTTCACTGACTTTTGGTAAATCTAAATGCTTATCAGCTCCCATGTTGTTTATTATCTCCCCAGTCTTTTCAGGGACTAAAGTGCACCCCTAAACAACTGAACTTTGGGCTTTTCTTTTGAAAATCTTGGCCATGACTATCTAGATTCTCCTTTCTGTAAACAAGATAAATAAGCTTAAATCTTTTTTTCTCTATTTGGACCAAAATATTGAAAAGGTCAATTTTCACTTATAGCTTTAAAATACTGTTTCCTCCAAGAAAATGGGATTGGATTTTTCAAGATTTACAATAATATCTTTTTCACAATCATATCTGTGATCAACATAAAGTTCATTAGAGATAGGCCCTTCGGTTATATCACTTTTTAGAAGAGGGGTACATTGTGGGGATTGCCAGTAAAGTGGCTCAATAGATGGATGAGCTTTCTCCAGATGCCATAAAGCTCAAACTTTGGACACTTTTTCCTCATCTAGTCAGGTCTCTCCTTTCTTGTCCCTTGGATGGCAGCAGGCAACTCTGGCCAGGGTCCTCACTATCAGCATTCATGTTGATGTTTACTCAGTCATTCAGTCAATAAACATTTATTAAGATACAACTTTATGCCAGACGCCATGCTAAGCATTAATGGAGGAAACAAAAGAAAGGCAAAAGATAATAGTTGCTCTCAGAAACTTCATAGTTCACTAGAAGAGACAACATGCAAACAATTATATGCAAAAAAACTAAATACAAGCTAAATTTGAAGTAATCAACAGAGGGAAAATTCTAGAATTAAGGGGGATTCAGAAGGTTTCCCTCTTGAAGGTGGGATTTTTAGCTGGGACCTGAAGGAAGCTAGGAAGGCAGTAGGTGATGGTTGTCCTTCATTCTCAAAGAGGTCATGTCATCAGGGAGGTGATGCCAGGACAAACACATAAATAAGATTTGAGTGAAGGAGTGCTGTGCTCACTTTCTTCTCCAAAATCATCAGAGTCCAGTGACCAGATTTGAATCAAGATGACTGGAGTTGACCCTGGATGCAAGGCAATAGCTGTTAAGTGACTTGCTCAGGGTCACACAGGTAGCAAGAATCAAATATACGAGGCCAGATTTGCTCTGATTTCAGGGCTGATATTTTATCTACTTCATCATCAACTTTCCCATTAGCATGGTAAGCCTTAGCCAAAGAGCAATACCCAAGCATTGTCCTCATAGTTCCCCCCAAAAAATCATTGTAGTAACATAAACCACTATTATTCAATATGTACTGAAAATGCTAGCTATAGCAAGGAGTTAAAAAATTAAATTGAGAAATTATAATAGGCAATGAACACAAGACTATCATTATCTGTAGAAGATATAAAGGTATACTTAGAGAACTCTAAAGAATCAACTAAAAACTCATTGAAAGAATTAACAACTTTAACAAAGTTACAGGATGTTAAATAAGCCCACATAAATCAGCATTTCTGTATAATACTAACAGAACTCAGCTGGAAGAGCTAGAAAGAGAAATTCCATTTAAAATAACTGCAGACAATATGAAATACTTGAAAGTCTACCTGCCAAAACAAGCCTAGGAATTATGTGAACACAATTGCAAAACACTTTTCAAACATAGAGAAATATTAATTGCTCATGGTTAGATTGAGCCAATACAATGAAAATGACAATTCTATCTAAATTAATTTCTAATTTATTCTCTAACTATTGTAACTTATTCCCAATCAAATTATCAAAAAAAATTTATAGAGCTAGAAAAAATATTAAAATTCATCTGGAAGGACAGAAGGTCAAGAATAATAAAGAATTTTTTAAAAATGTGAAAGAAGGTAGCAAACAGTACCAGATCTCAAGTTGTATTACAAAGCAGCAATCATGGAAACAATTTAGTACTGGCTAAGAAATAGAGTGGTTGATCAGGGGAACAGAGATACAGTAATAAATGACCATTGTAATCTAGTGTTTGATAAACTCAATTTAAGATTTTGGGGACAAAAATTCACTATCTGACAAAAACTGCTAGAAAAACTGAAAAGCAATTTATCAGAAACTAGACACTGACCAACATCTCATACTATATACCAAGCTTAGGTCAAAATAGATACATGAATTTGACATAAAGGGTGATACCATAAGCAAATTGGGGAGCATGGACATTTTTGTCTGTCAGATCTATTGAGAAGGGAAGAATTTATGACCAAGATAGATAGGAGCACAGGAAGTAAAATCAATGATTTTGGTTCCCTTAAAGTTTTTGCACAAATAAAACTAATGCAACCAAGATTAAAAGGAAAAATAGGAAATTGAAGAAAAATTTTTCCAGCAAGTTTTTCTGAAAAGGATCTCCTCTCTCAACTAAATAGAGAATTGAGTCAAATTGATAAAAATACAAATTATTCCCCAATTGACAATGGTCAAAGGATATGAACAGGCAGGTTTTCTGGTGAAGAAATCAAACTATACACAGTCATTTGAAAATATGCTCTAAATAACTATTGATTGAAGAAATGCACACTAAAATTACTCATGTCTATCAGATTGGCCAACAGGACAGAAAAGGAAAAGGATAAATGTTGGAGGGGATGTGAAAAAACTGGAACATCAATGCATTGTTGGTGGAGCTGTGAACTTATCTAACCATTGTCAAGAACAATTTGAAAACTATGCCCAAAGAGCAATCAAATTGTGTCTACCCAGCAATACCACTAGTAGGTCTGCATTCCAAAGAGATCAGAAGAAAATGGAAAAGGACCCCCATGTGCAAAAATAATTATAGCAGCCCTTTTCGTGGTGACAAAATATTGGAAATTGAGCAGATGCCCATGAATTGGGGAATAGCTGAACAAGCTGCAATGTATAAATGTAATAGAATACTACTGTACAGTAAAAAATGATGAACAAAGAGATTTCAGAAAAACCTAGAAAGACTTGTACAAAAATGATGCAAAGTAAAGTGAGCAGAACTAGGAAAACAATGTACAGTCTCAGTAAAACTGTGTGATGAGCAGCTGTCAGTGACCCAACGCTTCTTAGCTGTTGATCTAAGACAAGTACAAAGGACTCAGGCAGGAAAAGGCTAGCCATGTCCAGATAAAGTACTGATGGACTCAGAATGGAGAATGAGCATATTTTCTTCATTTACCTCATTATTTTTCATGAGTATTTTTCCTTTTGATCTGTTTCTTCTTCCACAACTAAGACTAATATGAAAATATGTTATAAATTATGGTACATGTAAACTATATCAGATTGCCTACTATTTTCAGAAGAGGGGAAGGGAGGGAGGGAGAAAAATTTGGAGCTCAAAATCTTATAAAAATGAATGCAAAATTTTCCATAATACATAACTAGGGAAAAAATAAGATACTATTAAATGGAAAAAAATAATGGCAAGGAAAGCATACCAAACCTAAAAAAAATTATGTTCCTAGACCAGCAACATTTAGGAGCACAGATATAATTCTGGTTTAGTAGACTTCTCTCTTAGAGGAGAATGGAGTGGCCAGCCAGTAGCCCCTATTCTATTCCCTTCCAGACCAAAACCTGAGTAAAATTCCAGGAAAATCTATCAATTCCTAGATGTTCAAGACATAGTAAAAGATGAGAACTAACATTCATGATAGAGATTGAGGGGGATAACATGGAAATCATCTTCACAAAGTAAAAGATAGGCACTAAAGCTCATGATAGAGATTGAGGGGGATAATCTTCATAAAGATGATCATTGGATCCATGGAAACAAATGAAATCACTGTGGGAGATAGTTTAGAGAGGTGATGAGAACAGAGCCAGGACGAAGGCTTGGAGGGTAAGACAATAACACTAACAATTTAAACTGAGTCAAGGCCAACAAGAACACAAGCAAACCTAAAATAAAGACTCCCTTAGAACTGAAACCTAGGACTTTGTGGCCACGCAATACTGATAGCTTGCATGGTCTAGAAATATTCAAGTTGAAAGCTATTTAAGCAATGCTAGTTAGAAAATAATGCATTTCAAAAAAAAACTAAAAAGGGGGGGGCAGCTAGGTGGCACAGTGGATAAAGCACCGGCCCTGGAGTCAGGAGTACCTGGGTTCAAGTCCGGTCTCAGACACTTAATAATTACCTAGCTGTGTGGCCTTGGGCAAGCCACTTAACCCCATTTGCCTGGCAAAAAAAAAAACTAAACTAAAAAAAAAATAATGCATTTCCCTTGAGACAAAATATAAATGCTCTTAAAACCAGTTATAAAAAATTTCTAAAGCTTTAAAAAAAATCTAAAAACAATTTCTTGCAAAATAAGTTACCAGAAGTTACCATATTCATGCATACAAGTTCCCATATGCAAGGTGCACGTTACTCACATAGATGTTATACTCCCATAGATTGAATTACCATCTCTTTCTCTACTGATTATTTTCTTTTTTTTAGGTTTTTTTTTTTTTTGCCAGGCAAATGGGGTTAAGTGGCTTGCCCAAGGCCACACAGCTAGGTAATTATTAAGTGTCTGAGACCGGATTTGAACCCAGGTACTCCTGACTCCAGGGCCGGTGCTTTATCCACTACGCCACCTAGCCGCCCCTACTGATTATTTTCAAATCTATGTATCCTAGTCAAATGACCATTTATCTAAATATCTAAAAGACATTCTATTTCTTCCTAAACCTTCCCCCAATACTACTGTCCCTGTCATTGTAGAGGGCAACACCATCCTCCCAGCCCCTCAGGCTCACAACCCAGGAATCATCCTTGATACCTCACTATCTCTTACCCCCATATTCAAGCTGTTGACAAAACCTGTAAAAGTTAGCTCTGCAATATTTCTATTTCATGTCCCTCTTCTCCCCTCTGACACTTCTACCACTATAGTGCAGGTCCTCATCACCTCACACCTAGACTATTGCAATAGGTACTTTAAGTCTCTCCCTCACCCCATTCATCTTCTATTCAGCCACCAGAGTGATTTCCCCAAAGTGCACGTCTTGCCATGTCACTTCCCTTCTTAATAAACTCCAGTGAGTCCCTATCCCTTTCAGAATCAAAATACAAAATGCTCTGCTTGTCATTCCAAGTCCTTTATAAGTGACCCTCCTATCTTTCCAGGCTCTGACCTCCTGCTTGTTCCATGAATAAGACATTTAATCTCTTGACTCCGAGCATTTTCTCTGGCTGTCCCATGCCTAGAATAACCCCTCACCATCTCTGTCTACATGCCCTGGCTTCCTTTAAATCCCAACTCAAATTCCATCTTTATTAGAAGCCTTTTCCAACCCCTCTTTATTCTACTGTTTTCTAATTATTTCTAATTCATCCTATACATAGCTTGCTTTGTGTGTATATATATTTGTTTACATGTTGTCTTCCCCATTAGACTGTAAGTCCCTTGCAGGCAGGGACTCTTTTGCCTCTTTTTGTAGCCTCAGTGTTTAGCAATGTCTAGCAGTGGTACATATTAGTGTTTGATGAATGTCAACTGATTGATTGATGAAATTCAGTGAGTAGGGACACAATGGAACCAGATCTGCTAAGTAAGGATAAAATAGAGTGAGGAGAGACTTGAAAAGGGAAACCAGAAGGTTATTCAAGTCACTGAGGCAAAGAAAAGTGATAAGGCTGTTAGGAGGAGAGACGAAAGTAGAAATGACAGAATCTGGTCACAAATTTGAGTGAGAGGGAGGAGTCCTAGATGATCCCCGAAGTTGTAAGTCTGGGTGACTGGGAAGATGGTGGAGCCCATGACGCTATCAGGGAAGTACAGAATGTGAGGAGTCTGTGGGGGAAACATCCTGGGTTGTGTTTTGGACATATTGAGTTTGAGACACCCTGATCAAGATGTTCAAAACACAGTAAAAGATGGGGACTAAAGCTCACGATAGAGATTGAGGGGGATAATCTGGAAAACATCTTCATAAAGATAATCATTGGATCCATGGGAACAAATGAGATCACTGGGTGAGATAGTATAGAGACAGAGGGTAATGAGAAGACAGCCAGGACAAATCCTTGGAGGATAAGATAACCATAGTCAGTGGGTGTGCTATGCATGAAAAACCAAACCAAGAAGCCTAAGGGGTGCCAGGACAAATAGGAAAACCAGGAGAGAGCAGTGTTAAAAAAAAAAAAAAAAAAAACAACAACCAAAAACTATAAAGAAGTGGGTTAAAAAAACAACAAAATAAAATCTATTTTTGGCTGCACTAAAGGACTTTGTTTCAGTATAGGAATAAAGAGGTGGTGATACTCCCATAATCTGCTCTTGTCAGATTTCATCTGAGTCCTACAGTTTAAAGACATTGGAGAGTGTCCAGAACAGGGCAGCCAAGATGGTAAAAGTTTCATCCTAATAGGCCTGATTGAAGGAATTGGGCAGGTTTAGCACAGAGAAAATTCAAAGGGAATATTCATAGCTGTCATACAGTGTTTGAAGGACAGTCATATGGAAGAGAAACTGGACTTCTTGTTTGGCCCCAGAAGTCTTGGGTAGAAGTTACAAACAAGACAAATTTAGGCTTAAGGTAGGAAAACTTCCTAACAACTAAGTCACCCCAAAAGTCAATGGGGCTGCCTGCAGAGGTGGTGGTTCCTCCTCTTTAGAGGTCTTTAAGTTGGCTTCATGACTACTTATCAAGTATGTTATCATGGATATTCCTTTCATGGAAGGGTTGAATTAAGTGAGCATAGAGGTCACTTAGATAAGCAAAAAGTTTTAGAGGAGTCCAGACTCATGAAGAAAGAAGAGGGAATTTTTGTCTCCCTCACCATCCTCATCAGTCATGGATTCTAGGAATGAACCAAGTAGTGGTTGCAGTCAGGTTCAACTGGAGAAAGTTCAGTTCAGTTCGTGGCACAATTTAAAAAAAGCAGAGACACACTTCAATACAGATATTACTTGGAGGAAACAATTTCAAAGTATGAGACCTTTAGCGGCTAAGAAGAGAGAAAGGCAATGAGTACTTATTCTATGCCATTCTATGATAAACATTTTACAAATATTATCTTATTTAATCCTCACAATGACCCTAAGATCTAGGTGCTCTTATCCCCATTTTACAGTTGAGAAAACCGAGGCAGATAGAAGTTCAGTGACTTGCCCAGGGTCACACACCTGGTAAATGTTTGAGTCATATATGAACTCCGATCTTCAGAGTGGTACAAATTGTGAAGGATTTTAAAAGCCAAATAGAAGGGTCTGGCTCATGAATCAAATGAATATATATATAAAATGCTTTGAAAACATTTGGAGTAGGGGTGGCTAGGTGGTGCATTGGATAGAGCACAGGCCCTGGAGTCAGGAGTACCCGAGTTCAAATCTGGCCTCAAACACTTAATAATTACCTAGCTGTGTGGCCTTGTGGAAGCCACTTAACCCCATTTGCCTTGCAAAAACTTAAAAAAAAAACCCATTTAGAGCAACTATATAAATATGAGATGGAATGCCAAGTTCAGATAACCAGTGGAAATCATCTGGGCCAGAACACAGTGTTCATTAAAGTGAAGATGTCATGGGAAGTAAGTCTGGAGAAGGAAGCTGCTGTACTATTATAAAGGAAACAATTTTAGTAACTAAGTGGAGGATGAATTAAGAGACAGGAGATAATGAGAGCCCAGATGAGGGATAATATGTGGAGAACAAAAATGATGACTTCAAGTTTGCAGGTGACAATGTGGGCAGAGGTGTTGTGGAGGCGGAATAAACAAGACAAGTCAAATGACAATTCAAAAGAAATTAATTCTCTCCCAGCTTTTTCATATAAATTCAATTATCAAGTCACATTTCCTTATCCTGTATCTACACAGTTAATTTTAACATATTTAAAAACTTTTACCCTGAACAACAAAACCTATTAAACATACATTTGGAACTATGCTTTTTGAATGGGGAAGGGAACAAGCCTAGGTACCAGGTCCTGGGCTAAGCTCTTTATAAATTTTATCTCATTTGATCTTCACAACTCTGTTCAGTCGTGTTGTGTTGTTGATACCATTTAGGATTTTATTGGTAGAGATACTAGAGTGGCTTGCCATGTCCTTCTCCTTCATTTTACAGATGAGGAAACTGAGGCAAACAAGGCAAAATGACTTGCCCAGGGTCACACAGCTAATAAGTGTCTGAGGTCAGATTTGAACTCAGGTAGATGAGTCTTAATTACTCCAGGACCAGTGCTCTGTGCTTTATGGCAGTCTCTAACCATCCTGGGTGGTAGGTGCTTTTATTATCCTCATTTTGCAGTTGAGGAAAACTGAGGCAAGCAGAGGTCAAGAAATTTGCCCAGCATCACACACCTGGTCTGAAGCTGGATTTTAATTCAGGTCTTCTTGACTTCAGCCCAGGGCTCTATTCACTGACCCAGCTCAGGTGGCACAGTGGTTGGAGCACTGGCTTTGGAGTCAGAAAGAAGGAAATTCAAATCTGCTCTCACACAACACCTACTGTGTGACCTTGAGCAAGTCACCTAACCCTGCCTCCCATCCAGGGCCATTTCCAGTTGTCCTACCTCTGAATCCAGATGACTCTGGAGGAGAAAGGAGGCTGGTGACTGTGCACAACCCCCCCCCCCCCACTCAAATTCAGTTCATGTGTTTCCCTTGGAATCACCTCCCTGGTGTCATGGTTTATTCAAGAATGAAGAACATATATCATCAATACTATAGCTAACAATATTTTTATTAGTTTTCCTTTTTCTGTATTTTTCCTTGTCTAGCACTGCAGTTTTGCATATTGTTGTAGCCTGATCAAGAGCTCTCCTTTCTTTGCATAGTATAAGACAACTGCAGAATTAGAAGGAACCTAAGATATAATCTTATCTCTTGTAGATAAGATTTGGAGATTTGCCATTCTTTAACTCTTTACTCTGTATTCCCCCTCATATGCAGTCGGCTGCTTGATGTGTCAAATCCAGTTCCCATTTTTTTTTCAAAACACTCTCTGCTCTCAGTTTACATTCTTTTAGGGTAGATATGCAATGCAAAGTAATTGGGGTTGAGGAGAAGGCAGGGACCACCTGGACCAACTACTAGTACCTGAGATGGATGGAGGCTAGAATCAGAAAAATGCTGAGTTTTGAAAGGAGTGAAGGGCCATGTTCTTCTCAGGCATGGAAGACTCAGAGCTGGAATGCTGCCCACAAGAAAAAGCAAGGTCAATTTGGTCAGAATGTAGAGGGCATGAAAGGGAGAAGCATTCTTTCTATAAGCCTGCTGGGATGAGCAGAAATGGGATTTTTTGGGGGGAGGGGGGGTTGTAAGACAATGAGATTAAGGGGCGGCCGGGTGGTGCAGTGGTCAGAGCACCGGCCCACCTCAGACACTTCATAATGACCTTGCTGTGTGGCCTTGGGCAAGCCCATTTCCTTGCAAAAAAACTAAAAAAAAATGATAATGAGATGAAGGTCGGTGCTCCACCCACTGCGCCACCTAGCTGCCCCTAGAAATGGAATTTTAAGGGGCTTTTTTTTTAAGGATTGGTTTCTTGGTTTCCTTTTTTAAATCCCCGACACAACAGGGCCGGTGGAGCTTCGGAAGCCTGACCCTGCGCTTCGTGGCCGTGCCCGGCGGCCTCGTGCCCGTGCCCGGCGGCGGGGCAGCGTCCCACCGTCCACAAGTGGAAGCCCTGGGCTTCGGGCAGAACTGACCAGGGGTCAGGACAAAGACTGGGGCTCGTCGCAGACCAGGGGGCGCAGAGTACTAAGCAAAGTCTGGCGGCCGTGGGGGTCCCCAGAATGTTCTGATGCCCCTCGGGGGCCCCCTTTCCCTGTGTCTATCCCCCCGAGCCCCTGGATACACGGGGGGCTCCCGAGTCTTGGGCCCCGGGGTGGAGCCCAGGGGACGGGGCTAGGCCCCGGCCTATACTATAAGCCCCAGGTTCAAATTCAGCCTCTGCGCAGCCTCAGCCTGACCTCGCCTCCATCAGCCCTTGCTCCCCGGCTCGTGGCGGAAAGTCTAAGTACCGCGTGGCCTCCTCGTGCCCCGGGGGCTCGGCGCCGGCCTCCCCTCCCGGCCCCGGCCCCGGCCCGGCCCGGCCCGGCCCGGCCTCCCCTCCCGGCCCCGGCCCGGCCCGGCCCGGCCGGCGGCCCCGGAGCCCGTGGCCCGACGCGCGCGGCTCGCGGAAGCCGCCAGGGCGTCCCGCAGACTCTTTTGTCCCCTCCGCGGCGCCGTAGACGCCCTCCCGGAAGCGCCTCGCCGCCCTCCCGGAAGCGCCTCGCCGCCCCGCCACACGCCGGAAGCGCCTCGGCGCCAGGGCCCGACGAGCCGCCCGCCGCGGGGCGGGCCAAGATGGTGGGCGCGGGCGGCGGCGCGGGCCTGGGCGGCCTCTTGGAGAACGCCAACCCGCGCATCTACCAGCGCTCCGGGGAGAGGCCTGTCACCGCGGGCGAGGAGGACGACCAAGTCCCCGACAGCATCGACGACCGGGAGATCTTCGATATCCTCCGGCGGCGGAGGGATCCCCGAGTCCCGCGGGAAGGGGCGGGGCGGGGCGGGGTGGGGCTTCGGGAGTCCGCCGGGAGGGCGGGGCGGGGCCTCGTGGGGTGGGGGCGGGGCGGGGGACACCGCTCTACAGCGCCCCTGGCGGCCCGGCGCGGCAGCGTTTTCCTTCACCCGCTGCGCACATCTGATCCGCTCCATCAATGACCCCGAGCACCCGCTGACCCTGGAGGAGCTGAACGTGGTGGAGCAGGTGCGCGTGAAGGTGAGGAGGGGGCGCGGCCGGGAGGGGGCGCCAGCTGTGATTAAGCGCCCACGTGTGTGTGTGTCTGTGTCTGTGTCAGCAGCATTCCTACGGACAAGGGAGAAGACTGAGGGATGCTCGAGGTCTCAGTCAGAAGTGCAGAAGGTCCATATAGAGGAAATTCTACAAAGGAAATTGGCTTTCTTTTTTTTAATATTCTAAATTTAGGACCAAACAAAATAGACATTTCTATATTCATAGTAGAACGAAAAAAGATTATGAGTGAAACTGTAGATCCCTATTATGTAGAACTTGTTTTTTTTCTCTTTGTTTATTTTTTATTAAAGATATTATTTGAGTTTTACAATTTCCCCCAATCTTACCCCCCCCCCACAGAAAGCCATCTGTCAATCTTTACTTTGTTTCCATGTTGTACATTAATTCAAATTGAGTGTGATGAGAGAGAAATCATAGAACTTGCTTTTTTTTTAACAAAAAAAAGTTTAACCTGTAGCTTTCAAAGCTTGACTTTGGTGTCTTCTCTATAGTTTTAAAAAAAGATCCCTTAATATCTTCTTTCCTAGGCAGCTAGGTGACACAATGGATAGAGTGCTGGTCTTAGAGTCTGGAGGATCTGAGTTCCAGCCTAAACCCAGACACTTAACCAGTTGTGTCACCTTGGGCAGGTAATAACTTGAACCTCCACCTGCCTCGGTTTCCTCTTCTGTAAAATGGAGATAATGGCATCTATCTCCCACAATTGTTGTAAAGATTACATGAGATTATATTTTGTAAGCTTTGCAAACCTTAAAGCACCATACATGCTAGTTTCTTTTTTTGGGCAACTCTATAGCTTTCCCCACTTGCCCTTCCTTTTCTTCTCTTACAAAAAAGAAACAGCCTTTATAACAGATATATATATAGTCAAGAAAAACAAATTCTGTCGTGTCCAGAAATCTATCTCCTTCTGTATCTCTAGTCCATCATTTCTCTCAAGAAGTGGCAAGGAGACTTCATCATTAGTCTTCTAGAACCTTGGTCATAGGTCACTGTATTGATTCAAATACTTTTTCTCTTTATACTTTAATTGTATAATTTATTCTCTTGGTTCTGCTCATTCCACTCTGCATCAGTGCATATATTTTTTCCAGGTGTCTCTGCAATGATCCATTTCCCCATTTTCTACAGCACAGTAATAGCCCATTATATTCATATACCATAATTTATTTAGCCTTCCCCAATAGGTGAGTGCCCCTTTAGTTTCCATTTCCTTGCTACTACAAAAAGTAATAGCAATAGTAGCAGCTATAAATAATTTTGTACATATATGTCTTTTTTCTCTGATCCTGATTATTGACAAGCAGTATAGCTGGATCAAACCAATAGGCATTTATTTATTAATCTGCTATGAGCTAGGCATTGGACTAATTACTAGGTCACCAGGTATGCACAATTTATTGATGTTCTGGTCATAGTTCTAAATTTCCCTTCCAATGATCAGATCAGTTCAAAGTTCTTTCAACACTGTATTCATTTTTATTGTAATTAATATTGTATTAACATTCCTATTATCCTGGAGCTTCCCCCTAACCAATTATCATTTTTCTATTTTGTCTACTACTATTTTCATTATGTTCTTTGATAATTTCTTCCTTTGAAAACTGTCTGTTCATACTCTTTAAGCACTTATCAAATGGGGAGTAACTCTTCTAAATTTAAATCAATTCCTCTTATCTCTGAGGTATCAGATTTTTATCAAACTTGATTCAAAAATTATTTTTCCAGTGACATATTTCCCTTCTGATTTTAATTGAATTGCTTTTGTTTCTAGGAGCACTTTTAATTTTATATAATCAAAATTTATTTTCTGTGACTCTTTTTGATCATGGATTCTTTCCCTATCTATAGATCCAAAAAGTAATTTCTTCCTTAATCCATTCATTTGTTTATGATATTACCTTTTATGTGATAAATCTCATCTGTACTTTGAGTTTTTCTTGATGTATGATGTGAGATGTACCTAATTTATACTGATTTTTAGTTTTCCCGGCAGATTTTGTCAAATAATGAGACCTTACCTTAGTGCTCAGGGTCTTTATAACACTTTTCTACAGGGATCATTTGCTCTCTGGGTTAAATGCCAAACCTGTTATACTCATCAACCATCTCTATTTTTTTTTTTAGGTTTTTTTTTTGCAAGGCAAATGGGGTTAAGTGGCTTGCCCAAGGCCACACAGTTAGGTAATTATTAAGTGTCTGAGGCTGGATTTGAACTCAGGTACTCCTGACTCCAGGGCCAGTGCTCTATCCACTGTGCCACCTAGCTGCCCCCCATCTCTATTTTTTTAAACTGGGTATTACCAGATCATTTTGATGGTTACTGCTATGTAGAATTGTTTGAAACCTGATATGCCAAGCCTCTTTTGGTCCCTTTTAGGGACCAAATTCTCTTAAGATTAAGAGGATTCAGGGAGGGAAGTGCAGTGGATCACCCTACAGTTTGCAGTTTTCCTTAACAGTTTTGCAGCAGTTTGATGTTGAGGAAGCATTGTAAGAGTAGAGGAAACAGGAGAATTTGGAAAGCTTCATGTTGAATTAAAGACATCAAATTAAAGCATGCTATACATAACAGAGTTTCACAGTGGTGCCCCTCTTCAGATATGGAAATGCTCTGTTTATTTGCTGTTAAATTGAGCATTTTAGAAGCAGCTCAGAGGTAGCCAGGGTCTTGCTGCCCAGACTTCAGTATTGACCTCAGTGCTGCCTCCCTTGACCTTGGGAGAAGAGCCCAGATACACAGGAGCCCACACCCTCTGCTTCCTCTGCAGGTGAATGACAAGGAGAGTACAGTGGCTGTGGAGTTTACTCCCACAATCCCTCACTGCAGTATGGCGACCTTAATCGGCCTGTCCATCAAAGTCAAGCTGATCCGCTCCCTGCCTGAAAGGTTCAAGGTCAGTGCTCCATGCTCCACCCAAGCTCTGTACCTAGCTTGCTGGCTCACTCTTTGAATGCTTTTAAGGGGAATTAGAGGGAGGTGCCCATCACCTTCCAGCCCTTGTAGAAGACCACTGAGGAAGTAGGTGCCCTCAGAGGCTTTGGAGAGGCTCTTCGCCAAGACCAGGATTTCTTCAAGATCTCTTAGTGGCTCTTTAACTCTTCCTTCCAGATGGACGTTCACATCACCCCTGGGACACATGCCTCAGAACATGCTGGTGAGTATGGGCCCCAGCCCCACACTTCTCTTCCTGGCAGTGTACTTTCAGTTCCAATGGAAATACCCAAGAAAGGATGAAATTCCTTTTTATTTTCCATCTACTCAGTATGAAAGCTTTCTCCATTTCTATGATCTGAATTTGGACAAGTGACTTTCCTGAGATCATGATGAGAATCAGGAGGAAAGATCTGGATTGAACTCTGGCTACAGGCACCATCTCCTTGCCAGCTAGTCCTAATTTCCCCCTTTTCTTCATCAAACATCCCGGACACTTCACTCTCTGCTTTCTTCCCTCCTGCCAGTATATCCATTCCCTCTGGTGGGGGATCTTGTCAGTCAAGGTCTGGTCTAAGGATTGTGCCCCACTCGAGGAGAAAGGGCAGCAGGAGCAGGGCAAATATCCAGGTGTTGGTTTCCATTTAGATGGTTAGCTGGTATGGGAAACTTGACCTGGAGTGGAAAAGAAGAAGGCCACTCTGGGTAGAGAGACACACATAGAGGGAGGCAGATGTGGGGTATGTGGGACTTCCTCCCCATTCCGCCTTTTGCGCCTACCTAGTAAAAGGTAAATTTGACCTTCTTGCTAAGTATTTCCCACATCATGCTGGGTCCTGGGAGGCGGCATAGGAGAAGCATTAGGGCAGGTTTTTCCCTTGAGACATTTCTAATTATTGAAAAAGAACATAAACTTAAGAACAGTGCTACAATAGTAAGTAGGAATGTTGCGTGAGATATATAGAGTGCGTCTCATTGGCCTCTTCATTGTTATTATTGTTGCTGTTGTTATATCACAAAGTGCTTAGGAAATTCCAGGTCAGAGGAATCACTGTGGATTAGGGTTAATCAAGAAGGTTTCATAGGGAATGAGTCCTGAGGATACAGATTAGTGGAAAAGTGAAGATGGTTACTGTCAGGCAGAAGGCCCATGTGAATCCACAGCGTGGTGAGGACTGACCTTGAGGGAAGTGGGAGTAAGGTTCCAGTCTGGACTGTGACATGCTGAGGCCAGCAGTGGTCTTACAAGGAAATGAAAGCCTGGGGGAGTTCGGAACAAGAAAGTGAGGATTTGAATGGTGTCTGGGAAGGGATCATCTGGTGACCGAAGACTGAAGACAGGATGGACCCCCAGTTCATGTATGGAATGGCAGGGCCGGAAGAAGGATGATGACCTTATTGTACAAACAACTGGAGCCAGATGGCCTTTTGTAGGAAGAAACGACAGGCTTGGTAACTGACTGGATGGAGAAAGAAGAGTTAGGGTTGATTCCAAGAAAGCACAGCTGAAAGGATCTTGAGCCTGGAGTCAGGAATCTGGGGTTCTAGGTCTGGCTTTCCATGGCTGTGGCTTAGAACAGGTCAGTTCCCTTCTCTTGGACTCAGTTTCTTCTGAAATGAGGAGTAGGACTGAAGAGATCTCTCAGGTCTGTCTATCCCAACACTGTATTGTTGGTTCTCAAGTCCTTTACAGCTCTAACATTCTCTGGCATAAGGTCCTTTCCAGCTCTGACAGCCTCTGATCTCAGCCCCCAGACTGTGGGACCACGAGGCAGGAGGTGCTCAGAAACTGGGGCGGGGGGGGGGGGGCCGGCTAGGCCATGCAGGCGGTGAGCAGGGTGGAGGGCACTGCTCCCATGCACCCACTTGACCCCTTTCTGTTTGTTTTTGTACAGTGAACAAACAGCTTGCTGACAAGGAGCGAGTTGCAGCAGCTTTGGAGAATTCTCATTTACTGGAAGTTGTCAACCAGTGTCTTTCAGCTCGTTCCTAGCCCGCTTAGGAGAGGAACCACCTCTGGGGGATCCTGCAGCTCTCCCCTCCATCCCTGTCCTTCTGCCTTCTTGCCTGCCCCTCATTTGTCACTGTGATGTGTCTTGAGAAAGACTGTATGTGGGAGAAGCTGTGCTGCTGCAGCTACAAGGAGATAAAGTAAATGAGTGGTGCCTCTGAAGAGGTCATTGGAAATACTTTAATAAACCTTTAACTTATACTTCCCTGTCACACAAAGTTCTCAAGCTGTGTATTTTTATGGGAGTTCCCAGGGTCAGGGCCAGGCCAGTGCTGAGACAGGGAAGTAAAACTGAAGGGGGAGTGGCTGAGAGACCCCTGGGCCTGGAGGCAGAGCAACCCTGGAGGATTTGGAGGATTCAGGGGGGATATGGAGAGGGTTCAATAGGCCGATGGCAGAATTAGCCTCCTGGAGCTGGAGGGCATGGGCACTTGGTGCTCTGCTCTATATTTAGAGCTGTTCTTTATGCAGGTAGCCCCTAGCCCCCAGGGGCAGGTCTGGCTATCTGACTCCCTCTGAGAGGATTGGGATAAATGATCACCGAGTACCCTCCCAAGAGGGTACTCTAGCATTCTCTGGAGGCAGTGTAGCTGAACTTAAGAGAGCCAGCCTTAAGGGACTGGAAGACGGGGTTCAGGACTTGCTACCAATACCCTGGCTGTAGCCCTGGGCAAGTCAATAGTCAATCAACATTAAGTATTAAGTGGGTCAGGTTCTGCTGAGCTCTGGGGATACAAAGATGAAAAAAGAAAGTTGGCCCCTGCCCTCACAGTGCTAAGTATCTACTTAGGGCAGGAGTGGGGAGGCACAGGTTAGGTACCCCAAGGCATGAGGGCATGGCAGAGACGACAAGCCCCAAATACGTGCATCTCAGGGAAGGTGAGTAGGTGGCTGTCCTGTGTCCCTGAAGACTGAGGAGTTCATGGCTCTACCCTCCAGGCAGAGGGGCACAAACTCGGGAGCCACAGGGCAAGTGCCATACTCCTTGGGAAGAGAGCGATTGAAGTCTAGTCTAGGATGGAAAGGTCCCTCCTGGCTTCTGTGCTCAAGCAGCCCCTTTCCCTTTTATGGTCCAGGGTCTAAGAACTTGCTTCTTGATAAAAACGCACAATTCATACGGTAAAGAACATCTGGTTTCCAGAACAGGAGCCATGACCGGCAGTCCTTGCTATGCTCATTGGGGCAATGTGGCATCGTGGATAGAGCGCTGGTTTGGGGATTAGGAAGTCAAGTTCAAATCCTGTTGAACATGTATTGACTGTGACCAGGCAAATCACTTAACCTCTTTGAGCTCCAGGCCCAGATTAAGATGGAAGGTTTCCCAAGGGCACTGGAGAGCACATTCTACTTTGGGCTGGGTTAGGTGACAAATCAAAGACTCCTGATGGGAGGAAGGGAGGGAACATGTATAGCAGAAGTATCAAAAATTAGGAGTGGGCAGGGCATAAAATACATGTTTTAGTGTCTATTTTGTTAAATATTTCCTGATCACATTTTAATCTAGTTCCAGCCCCACCTGGAAATGGTATAGGCCTCGTGTTTGATGAGGTATAGATAAATGTAATGCACCAATGTACAGATAGATACAATGCAAAGTAAAGTGTAAAATAAAGGACAAAGGCGAGCAAAGACAAATGAGATCAGAGGAGATCTCCAGGATCAGAAGACTTTCTAGAAGAGTTGACTCGCCCCGGGCCTTGCATTGGAAGCCACACATGGCAATGGGGGCTTGGCAAGGAGGGTTGTTCCAAGAAAAGGGAATGGTTATAGGCAAATGTGGGATGGAAGTGGGGGAATACCCCAGGTGGCCAGATAAGGCAAGTAGCAACATGACCCTGCCGCATCTCTACACCTGTTTCTCCCTCCACGTGGGATTGGACTAGAGGATCTCTTAAGATTTTTTTTTCCAATTCTAAAATTCCACAATTCTGTATATTGTTACATAAGACCAAGAAAGTGACTGTCGCCAAATTGAAGAAGTTACTGGTTATACTTGCTTTATAACTAGGCAAGTCCTTTAAACTCTTTGACCCTCAGTTTCCTTATGAGTCAAATGGAGAAGGAAGGAAACACCTGCTGGGTGACAGGGTGGAGAGCACCAGACCTGGAATCAAGAAGACCTGAGTTCAAATCCAGCCTCAGATACTTTCTAGGAATGTGGCCCTGGGCAAGTCACTTCACCCTGTTTGCCTCAGTTTCCTCATCTGTAAAATGAGTGGGGAAGGAAATGACAAACCACTCCAGTATCTTTGCCCAGAAAATCCCAAATGGGATCATGGAGAATTGGTCATGACTGAAGTAACTGAATAGCAATGTGTGACAGTCACTGTGCCAAGAACTGGGGACAAAATACAACAAAAAGAAATTCGGTCCTGCCCTCAAGGGGCTTACATTCATTCAAAGGGAGAAGACCAGCTGAAACCAGAGAAGGGGCAGGTGCAGATATCTGATAAAAGGACTTGACTTTGAAGTCTGGAAGGCAGATCAGGTCCAGGAGGTAAATGAAGACAGACTGTCCTGGATTCATCACAAATGGCCTCCAGGAAGAACTCACCAATGGAGAAAGGGAGGAAGGGGTGTTGTGGAGCAATAAGTAAACCAAGAGATAGGGTGCGCTTTTCCGCGCTGCCCAGAAGAGGGGTCTATACGGCGTTGTTCACGGTTTCCGTCGTAATTTTCAAGGGAAACTTTCACAATGTCCGGAGCCCTGGATGTCTTGCAGATGAAGGAGGAGGATGTCCTCAAATTCCTCGCTGCGGGCACCCATTTGGGTGGCACCAATTTGGATTTCCAGATGGAACAGTATATCTACAAAAGGAAGAGTGATGGCATCTATATCATTAATTTTAAGAGAACTTGGGAAAAGCTTCTGCTGGCAGCTCGTGCCATTGTTGCCATTGAAAATCCAGCTGTTGTTAGTGTCATCTCATCCAGGAACACTGGCCAGAGAGCTGTTCTGAAATTTGCTGCTGCCACTGGCGCCACACCTATTGCTGGACGCTTCACCCCGGGCACCTTCACTAACCAGATCCAGGCAGCTTTCAGGGAGCCTCGCCTCTTGGTGGTCACTGATCCTCGTGCAGATCATCAGCCTTTGACTGAAGCATCATATGTTAACCTTCCAACCATTGCACTGTGCAACACAGACTCCCCACTTTGCTATGTGGACATTGCCATTCCATGTAACAACAAGGGAGCTCACTCAGTGGGTCTGATGTGGTGGATGCTGGCCTGAGAAGTCCTGCGGATGCGTGGTACAATCTCCCGTGAGCACCCATGGGAGGTCATGCCTGATCTTTACTTCTACAGATATCCAGAGGAGATTGAAAAGGAAGAGCAGGCCGCAGCTAAGAAGGCAGTGACAAAGGAGGAATTTCAGGGTGAATGGACTGCATCTGCCCCAGAATTCACTGCTGCTCAGCCAGAGGTGGCTGATTGGTCTGAGGGCGTCCAGGTGCCATCTGTGCCCATTCAGCAGTTCCCTACTGAAGATTGGAGTGCTCAGCCGGCTACTGAGGACTGGTCTGCAGCTCCTACTGCTCAGGCCACAGAATGGGTAGGAACTACCACAGAGTGGTCCTAAGTTTTACCCAGATGCTCTAATAGTGTTGAAAAACTGCGGATGGAAAATAAACATTGGTTTCTTAACAAAAAAAAAAAAAAGAGAGATAGGGTGCTCGAGACTTCCAGGGCCAGGAGGATGAAAAATGGGGGTGACAGCACTTGTTCTATCTGCCTCACCGGGGTGTCATGAAGGGAAGTGTTGTGCAAACCTTCAAAGAGCTATTACTATTGTTGTTACCATGTTCTGTCTCATTGCTCGAATACATTTACTATGTGTTAAGTTCATCACATGTTATTTTAACTCCTTGACTTAATTAGGGTGAGTCCCCAGAGAGGCTGTAAATTTATGATTTTCTTTTCTTAGTACAAGACAAGGTTTGTAAAGCTTTCGTATTTACAATTACACATATTCTTTTTTTATTTTTATCACTACCCCATGAGTTAAGGGCTGGAAATACTTATTCAGTATAGTCAGTTGTGTCTTTCTGATCCTATTTGGGGTTTCCTTAGCAAAGATGCTAAAGTGATTTGCCATTTCCTTCACCATCTCATTTGATAGATGAGAAAACTGAGGCAAACTAAGTTAAATGACTTTCCCAGGGTCACACAACTAGTAAAAGTCTGAAGCTGGATTTGAACTCAGGTCTTACTGACTCTAGGTTCAGTGCTCTATTCACTGTACAATGCAGATATTAGTATACCCATTTTATAAGCAAAAGGCTAAATCTCAGAGAGTTTAAGTGATTTGAATAAATCCACCATTCTCTACCAGACTATACTGCTCTCAGTGGGGACAAATGTGCCTAGACAACAGCTCATGTGTAAAACATCTCCTGTATTTAATGAACTGTAAAGTGTGAGTCAATAGTGTGATATGGAGCCCCAAAATGTCACTGTGATCTCAGGCCATGTTAATGTAGGAATATTCCAGAATAAGAGAGATAGGAGTCATAAAATCAAATATAGCTTCAACACTGGAAAAGACCTTAGAAATAATCTAGTCTAACCCTCTCTCTTTACAAAAGGGGAAACTGAGACCTGGAGAAAGTAAGTAACCATGGTTCCACAGCTCATATATGAGTGAGAATAGCAGGCCCTCTGACTTCAACTCTAATCTTTCTGCCTCACCATGCTGAGGTCCCTCTGTAGTTCCACCAGGATCAGACCACAGCTGGAGGGAGCATCTCATTCAGTTCTGGAAGCTCCCCCCTCAAGAGAACTCTTAAAAGACTGAAGCCTGGCCAAAGGACAATGAGGGATCTGGAAATGAGAAATAGTTAAAGGAGCTGGGGAGGTTTATCCTGGAGAATATAAAACAGAAGGTGGGTATGATGACTGATCTGAAGGAGTCGGAGGACAATGGGAGGAAGCATTTGTTCTTTTCGACTCCAGGAGCTAGAGCAATGGGTGGAAGACAACCAATCAATTCATATTTATTTAGTACCCACAATGTACTAAGCTAAGCACTAGAGAGTTTAGAAAATCAAAAGATAGTCCCTGCTGTCAAGGAGCTTACAATGTAATGGGGAAATGATCATCCAAACATGTATACAAAGCAAATTATATACTAGATAAATTGTTGGTGGTGGTTGTTTCGGTTGTATACAACTCTCTATGACTCCATTTGGGGTTCTCTTGGTAGAGATACTAGACTGGTTTGTCATTTTCTTCTCCAACTCATTTCACAGATGAGGAGACTGAGGTCAGTAGGCTGAAGTGACTTGCCCAAGGTCACACAGTTAGAATTTGAACTCTTCTTCCTAACTCCAGGCCTTGTGTGTGTTCTACCTAGTTGTCCTACAAGATAAAAAGGAAATAATTAACAGAGAGAAGGGTCTAGAATCAAGAGGAGGTGAAACAGGCTTCCAGTAAAAGATGAGATTTTAGTAGGGATTTAAGAAAATCAAGAAGGATAGTAGGCAGAGATGATGAGGAAGGGCAACCTTCAGAGTGATTTAAGGATAACACTTAACCACAGAAACTGCCCCAAACAGGGTAGGCTCCCTCTGGAGCTAGAATGTCCCTCCAGTCTAGTCCTCAGCTGAAGTTGAATAGCCACTGAAGTCTATAATCAAGTCTGGCCACTATGTGCCTATGGTCTGGGCACTCTGCTAAGCCTTGTGGACACAAAGAAAATGAAAAGTTCCTCCTGTACTTTTGTTCATTCTACTGAGAGGAAGTGATGTAAAGAAATGTATATATGATCTTTTGAAGAGATGTAGAAATTACAGAGCACTAAAATCAGGAGATCCAGGAAGGTTTCCCATAGGAGCTGGTCCATGAACTGAACCTTAAAGGAAGCTCGGAATTCTAAATGGGAGTCTGTGGCTAGGAACAGGGGGTGCATTCTAGGTCTCAGGAAACAATCTGCAAAGGTATAAAGGCAAAAGACAGGATGAAAAGATTAAAGAATTGCAAAGAGGTCATTCAAGCTAGAAAGTAGAGTCTGTGAAAGAAAACTATAGGAAATGAAATTGGAAAGGTCACCTGAATCAAATGCCTGAGAACTGTATACTTTATCTCAAAGGCAAAAAGGAGTCTCTCAGTGAAATTTTTTGAACTTGAGTGTGATCTGATTGGATGTGTTTTAGGAAGCTTACTTGGGTGACTTGAGTGGAGAACAAATTTAGAGAGGGGAAAGCCTAGAAATGGCAGGTGACCAATCAAAATATGAGAGGTGGAAAGGGTGGAGAGATATGAAGAAAGATGTTTGCATCCAGAGAAAAGGCCTTTATGTATAAACAAGAGCACCTTTTGTGGATCCAAGATTAGAAACAGAATCATTGTTCATCAATAGAGGAATGACTGAACAAATTGTGGTACATGAAAATAATGGCAATATTTCACCATAAGGAATCATGAATATGAGGGTTTCAGAGAAACCTTGGAAGACTTATTGGAACTGATAGAGAGTGAAATGAGCAGACCAAAACCCAAATAATACTTTATACAATGACCACAATAATGTAAAGCAAAACAACTTTGGAAGATTTTCAGAGCTCTGATCAATTGAGTTCCTAAACAGGACTTTAAAATACTTAAAAAGATGAAGACTTTCTACCTCTTGGTTGCTAAGTGATAAACAAGAGGTATAGAAAGAGATATTTACAGACAAAGCATGTGGATTGGAGATGCCATAAACATCCATAGTCTAGCAAGCATGATTGCTTGATAACACTTACTGTTTACAGAAGAGGACTTCTACTGGGGAAGAGAATTTGGTGGATAATTGAAATGATGTCAAGAAAAGGAAGAAAGGAAATAAGAAAAGAAGGAAGGAAGGAAATTAAAGCTGGAAGGAAGAAAAAAGGAGAAAGGAGGAAGGGAGGAAAATAAAAAGAAAGAAGGAAAGAAATAATGGAGGCATGGAGAGAAGGAAGGAAAAAGGAGATAAGAAAAAGAAAGGAAAGAAGGAAGGGAAGGGGAAAAGGAAGGGGGGAGGAAAGGAAGAAAAAAGATGGAAGGAAGAGATGGAAGGTGGATAGAAGGAAGGAAGAAAAGCAAAGAAAGCAGAAGGGGGAGAAGGAAAGGAAGGAAGGAAGGAAGGAAGGAAGGAAGGAAGGAAGGAAGGAAGGAAGGAAGGAAAGAATTTAAATATACCTAAGAGTGAAAGAAAGCTCAGAAAGAAACACAAATAGGACAGGGGGAGATTACAATATTCAGTGCAGCAATGAGGTCAAGAAAGAACAGAACTACCGCAATAAAATGATCAAAGGCAATTCTAAAAGATTTATGATGGAAAATGCCATCTACAACTAGAGAAAGAACTATGGAGTTTGAATGCAAAGCAAAGGAAACTATTTTACTTTTGTTGTTGTTTTTTTCTTTCTTGTGATTTTTCCCTTTTGTGACTTTTCCCTTTTTGATTCTGCTTTCACAACCTGACCAATGTAGAAATATGAGTAACATGATTGTATGTGCATAACACATCAGATTACTTGTTATCTTAGGAAGGAAAAGTGGGAGAAAATTTTACAAAAATAAATGTTGAGGGGGGCAGCTAGGTGACACAGTGGATAGAGCACTAGCCCTGGAGTCAGGAGGGTCTGAGTTCAAATCCAGCCTCAGACACTTAATAATTACCTAGCTGTGTGGCCTTGGGCAAGCCACTTAACCACATTGCCCAGCAAAAACAAAAGCAAAAAAATGAATGTTGAAGCTATCTTTGCATGTAATTAGAAAATAAGTACATTTTTAAAATAATTTAACAAAGAATGAAAAGATATGCATATGTGATCACAAAAATTATAAACATTTTAAAAAATTTTTTAAAGGAGAAGTAAAAAAGTCCATCAGATATATTGCAATAGAGATCCCTGCTCCAAGTCAAGTCTTTGAATATCCTTTGAATATCCATCCTGGTGACTGTACAGCCCTCCCTCACTTAAATCCAATTCTCTTTCAAGTCCTGGAATCACCTTCCAGACATCATGGTCCTCTTTGAGTAAGGACAATCAAATTCTGTGATTGAGGTACTGTGAGAGTTATATTCAGCAGGTGGCGATAGAGACTGGCACAAGGAACAAGTTGGAACTCTTTAAGGCCATCCCCTCCCCCCAAGGGAGTGGTCCCCGGCTTCCCCAGCAGAAATGTTCCTCTGCAGTCCCAAAGGAATGTCTCCTGTGCTAGACCCCTCCAGGGAGGAAGATGCCAACACCCCGCTACTATTACATATCTCAGGGTTTCCCCTTGTCAGCAAGGTTCCAGACCCCAAATTCAGTGCTTTTCTCACTGTACCATGATGGGAGGGGAGGCCATGGCAGACCCCTTCCCAAGAAGGTGTACAGGTTCAGATGGTTTGAACGATCCATTGGTAGAATGTTAGCATGAGAAGATCCCTTAGGACATAGAGCATTAAAAATAAGACTTTAAATTAAGAGTCCTTGGAGATTGGAGAGAGAGAGAGAGAGAGAGAGAGAGAGAGAGAGAGAGAGAGAGAGAGAAGAGATATGGGAAAGAAGGAAGGAAGGAAGGAAGGAAGGAAAAAGGAAAGAGAGGAATAAAGGGAGAAAAAGGAAGGAAGGAAGAGAGAAAGAGAGAGAGAAAGGAAGGAAGGAAGGAAGGAAGGAAGGAAGGAAGGAAGGAAGGAAGGAAGGAAGGAAGGAAGGAAGGAAGGAAGGAAGGAAGGAAAGGGAGGAAGAAAGGGAGGAAAAGCAAGGAAGGAAGAGAGAAGAGAGAGAGAAAGGAAGGAAGGAAGGAAAAAAGGAAAGAGAGGAAGAAAGGGAGAAAAAGGAAGGAAGGAAGAGAGAAGAGAGAGAGAGAGAGAGAGAGAGAGAGGAAGGAAGGAAGGAAGGAAGGAAGGAAAAAGGAGGAAGGGAGGAAAAGAAGGAAGGAAGGAAGGAAGGAAGGAAGGAAGGAAGGAAGGAAGGAAAGAGGAAGAAAGGGAGAAAAAAGGAAGGAAGGAAGAGAGAAGAGAGAAAGAAAGAGAAAGGAAGGAAGGAAGGAAGGAAGGAAGGAAGGAAGAAAAACAAAGAAACAAAGACAGAAAAGAAAAGAAAGATTATCCAGTCCAATCCTAAAAGAGAAACAGGCCAGAGGAAGTGATGTGTGCTAAAATGGGAACAATGAGCCCTTGGGGGCTACCTGAGTGCCAACTGGAAGTACTATCACCACCACCCAAATCCCTGAACATCCATTTTAATGTAACTATTTCTGAGGCCCTACAAATAGCCCTGGCAAAAACCCCAATTTCCAAAACTAAGAAAGGGAAACTTTCTGTGTTATAGAAAAGGTCCTGTACAAAAGGAGCATTTAAAGCTATTACACACACACACACACACACACATACACACACACACACACACACACACACACACACACAGACACTGAGCTAGTTAAATCCACTTTTCTTTTTTTTTCAAGTTCCACTACCAGAAAATCCTATGACCTCCGCAGCCCACAAAAATCTCATACCATTAATTTCAATTTGGTCCTTGTATTATTATACCAATGAGCAGCTAGGTGATACAGTGGATAGAGCACCAGGCTAAGTCAAGAAGACCTGAGTTCAAGTTTGTACTCAGACGCTTCTGGATGGGTGATCCTGGGCAAGTCAATTAACCCTGTTTGCCTCGGTATCCTCATCTGTAAAATGAGCTAGGGAAGGAAATGACAAAACACTCCAGGATCTTTGCCTAGGAAACTCCAAATGGGGTCATCAAAAGTCAGACATGACTCAGCATCAACATTATGTTAATCTTTCATAGAATGTCAGAGCTGGAAGACATTTTAGAAGTTGCCTTGTGTAGGGGAAGCGAGCACTGGATTTGGAGCCCTGAGTTCAAATCCTTTTTTCTACAACTTGAATTTCTGTGTGACTTTGGGTTAGTCATTTCCCTTCCTGGGGTCCTTCTAGCATTAAATCTATGATCCTATGAATGGCTAAACAGATTATTGCACCTGAATGGATATGATTGAATAGTGCTAAGCAATAAGAAATGACAGTTATGGAGTCAGAGAAGTTTAGTAAGACTTCTATGAACTGATACAGAGTGAATAAGTAAAATCAAGAAAAATAAATATATATATTTATCTGTATATTTTCAATATAGAAAATCACAAAATCACCATATCAATTGAATTAGAGGCAACTAGATGGTTAGAGAGTAGTCAAAAAGTTCAAATACTGACTGAGGTACTGATCTGCTATCCAACCCTAGCCAAGTCATTCTACTGCTCTTTTCCTCCTCTGTAAAATGAGAATAATAATAGCACCTACCTCCCAGGATTGTTATGAGAATCAAATATGACATGTGTAAAGTGCTTTGCAGACCTTAAATCACTCTACAAATGCTTCTCTTAAATGATTAAATGGGGATAATGCCAAAGTAAATGTTATGTAATTATAGTGACCAAGTTTAACCTCACTAAGTGTTGAAGAGATGCATCTCCTTCCCCTCTTTGCAAGGGTGGGAAATGATGGGTATGAATTAGTCAATCTACTGTCAGATTCAGATGATGAATTTATTAGTTTTACTGAACTTCCTTTTCCTCTTTTTTATTCCTTGTAACAAGGGATGGTTCAGTGGGTAGGATGGAGGAGACATAAGCTTTTGAAATGAAGATCATGTAAAAGCAAACTATCATAAAAAAATTTAAAAAGAAATTACTTTGTAAACTGATATAAATGGAAACATGAATTATGATCTAGTTTACTCACCCTTACTTTATAATAGATAAGGAAGCAGGTTCAGATTGGGGTTATGCCCAAGCCCACACTTCTGGTAAGTGAATGGAGTTGGAACTCATAGTCAGGCATCCTGGATTCACAGGCTATATTATTTCTATTTCACTAGCCTGCCTACTTTTACTCTAGACAAATACAGGGCAGCCAAAGGTTGAATTCATTGGGATGCTTAGACTGTCACTCTCACAAGAGCTTGACTCATTATGAGAAAGTCAGTGTCATCATCTGGCCGCATGACACCTTCCCTCTCTGCCTGGCCTTGGATCCATGCTTGTAGTCACATATCACCTATCTCTCCCGTGTCCCTTCTCCATTAACAGTTTTTATTCTCTTCCTGGGGCACTGAGCAACTATTCCTAGAGTTTACTTTTGCTAGATACTTATTAGCTGTGTGACCTTGGGCAAGTCACTTAACCCCATTGCCTCAAACAAACATAAAATAACAAAACTAGAACATCCAATGTGATCAATGGAAGTAGCTTGAGATCATAGATTATTAGAATTGGGGAAAAAAGACCTTAGAGATTATCTAGTCCAACTTTTCCATTTTATGAATGAAGAAACCAAGGTCCTGAGGGGGAAGAAGCTTATCTAAGAACTCATAACTTTATTGAATTTCCAAATTTATGGTTCTCTGATCCCCCACCCACCCACAATCAAGGCTGTTTCTGCTGGGAGGGACCTGGGCTAGAGGGTCTCAGGGACCAGTGACAGCAGTGGATGCCTGGACCCTGAGTGGCCTATGTGGACATGGTTCCCTTGGTAGTGACACAAACAAATGTGAGGTCAAAGGCTAATAATATCCTAGACAGAAACCTGAGTTAGGGCTTTTCCCTGATGTGTTGGCTAGGCCCGACATGACCTCCCCCCTTCTCTCTGGGGAAGATCTCCAAGTGATGAAGAGGCCAGGTGCCACCAGCTGCCCAGGCCCCTCAGACCCAGAGACTCAGAGGATATTTCCAGACTCCAGATGCCCTAGGGTGGGAAGGGAGTGGTGAGCTGTGGGGGGTGGGGGGGAGAGAAGTGGAGGTGCTGTTGCCAAGGACACTGGATTTTGTTTGCTCTGCCTGGGGCAACCTAGGCTGTGCAACCTGGCCCAGCACTTGGATTCCTAGGGCCTTGTGACAAGCCCTGAGCTTCCAGAAATGAGCTCTTTGAGGATGGGAAGTCGCTCCTCCCATCCCAGAACCCTCACCATGCTCCTTTACCCTTGGAGGGCTCCAGAGACCCTAACTGCATTTCTCCTTCCTTCCCCCTTACTAAATCCAACTCAAGTCAGTAAACCTGAATGAGCGCCAGGAAACCAATTTGAGTTGAGCCCATTCTAAGAGATCATACATGTAAAGAATTTTTCAGAGTTGAAAGTCCACTAGAAACATGAACCACTACTATTATTGTTTGAGGAGTTTTCATGTGGAAGTGGGAGAAGTGCTATTTTTGACCCCGGAGGACAGAATCAGAAATTATAAAGAGCACCCCCCCCAAGAAAGTCTGAGGTCAAAAGAAACCCCTATAAAAAGGATTGTTCAAAAGCAAACTAGGATGCCAGGAAAGTAATGGTTCTGCCTCCAATGGCAGTCATCAGACAGAGACTTTGATGACTCCTTGTTGGACATGGCATAGCAGGGAAGGCTGATGAGATGACCCCCTGAGGCAAATCCCTAATCCCCTGGGATTCTGTGAGGGAACACACACCCCTAGAAGGATTTCAGAGACCTGGGTTCCAGGCATACCTTTTTTTTTTTTTGGTTGTTTGTTTGTTTTGCAAGGTAATGGGGTTAAGCGACTTGTCAGGGTCACACAGCTAGGTAATCATTGCCTGAGGTCGGATTTGAACTCAGGTCCTCCTGACTCTAGGGTCAGTGCTGTATCCACTTCCCCACCTAGCTGCCGCCCCAGGCCTACCTCTGACACAGATTTGTTTTGTGATCTTGTTCAAGTGGCCTTCCCTACCCTGGGTCTCATTTGTGAAAGTCCTTTCCAGCTCTGACATTCCAATATGAGCCTCCCAGTGAGTGGGCTCGAAGCCCAGGAAACAAAGGAAGCCCCTGAGATATGTATGTGTGTGGGTGGGGGGGAAACGACTGACTCAGGGAGGGTGGAGAGCTGACTCTCCAGTTGCCAAGGCAACAGATGAAGGACAGCCCCGTATTGTGTCTGCCACCGTTGTCAGGACGACCCGGTGGGGACCTAACTCAGGGGAGACTTAGTGGAGATCAAATTGAATGGAAAGAACAGAAGTGAATGATGTCACCAGCAATAACTAAAGTCCAGCTTCCAACCGACATTATCCTCAAACCCAGTCCCCCAACCTGGTTCTCCTATCTCAACCTCTGCCACTCCCAATCAATGATAAAAATCAACTCTCACATGTACTTTACAATTTACATTTTCTTGTCTGTGTATCTTCTCACAGGATACTCAGCCTTATGAAGGAGTCAAGGAGGGCAGGTATTACTCTGTCCCCACTATAGATCACGAAATTGGAGTTGGAGAAGAGCTCTCTGATTTAGAAATGTAGGGTACTTAATTCTCTTCAGGTACCAAGCACCAGCCCCGAGACTGAGAGATCTAAAGACAAAAACAAAACACAAGAATCCCAATCCTAAGGGAATTTATGTTCGAAGTAAGTGAATTCAGACATGTAATAAGTTTGGAAAGATGGGTGTCATTGTGAAGGATTTTAAATGAAAACAGAAAAATCTATATTTTACCCTAGGGGCAACAGGGAGCCATTCACTGATACCTTCTAAGCAACATAGTTGATCTATGCTATAAAAGCTACAATTAGAGTGATGTTTAGTGAATGGATCAGAGAAAAGAGAGGCTGGTTGCAAGAAGTCTGCTTAGGAGGTCATTGACCTGAAAGAATTCTTCTTAGAAGTCCCCTAGACCCACCTCTTCCCTTTACAGACTAGAGAAAGGAAGCCACTAGCCCAAGATCAGGAAACTAAAAACCACTGAGCAAACTCAAACCCAGGTCTCCTGACCCCCAGACCTGAATTACTTCTATTATACTCACTAAGGTGTTAATAGGTACACAATTATTCAAACATTCTGATTCTCAATGTTCTTCTCTGTAAAATGATGTCATAGTGGAGAGAGCACTAGGCCAGGAGGCAGGAAACTGAGTTCAAATTTGACCTCAGACACTTATTGGTTATGTGACCCTGGACAAGGGGTAAAATGAGTTAAAGAAGGAAATTAAAAACCACTCCAGTATCAAGAAAACCCTAAACAGAGTCATGAAGAGTCAGTCACAACTGAAAAACAACTGAACTATAAGAAATATGACAGTGTTAGACTAAATGACATCCAAGGTCTCTCTAGTTCTAAAATTCCTGGTTCGAAGTTTCCTTCCATCTCTGACATTCTGTGTTCTGAGGTCTTCCTCACCTCTCATATTCCATAATTTAAGTTTTCTTTCATCTCCGTGTTCTACAGCCCCCCCCAGCTTTTTATATATGGTGTTTTGTTTCCTTTTAGCTCTAATATTCTGTGCTTGCAATTCTAAAATTTAATTTAATCTAATATACCTGGCATCTACTATGTGAAAACATTTTATATAAGAACATTCTGTATTCTAAAGCCCTATCATTGTCAAATTAGGGCCTTAAGATAGTCCAAGATTCCTATCCCCTTCAGCCTCAGTCTATCCCCTAGTTTACAATGTAATTCAGATTGAAAGTGTTCAACCTAATTCTATTAAGCTCTCTATTGAGGGTTAAGGATTGTTCCAAGTTCTATGATAATTCAGGGCAGTAACTCTGGATAAGTCATTATCTACTTCTATATCAGACACCCTGGAATGCCCCCTAAATTCTTATCTATCTTTGTTGTTATTTTGTTTTGTTTTTAGTAGAAAGAGCATGAGATTCAGGGTCCAATCATCCTTATTGTATGAAATCACTTCACTTTTCTCTGATTATTTCTTCAGCCATAAAAATGGCCAGAGTAGTTTAAAATCCTTCACAATGCCACCCATCTTTCCAAACTTAAACTCCCTTCAAATTCTAGATGCATGATCTTATTTTGATTCAAAAGACCAAGATCCTTCCAATCACCCAGGTTTGCAACCTCAACATTATCTTGAATTTTCTCTCCCTCACACCATATATCCAAACAGTTGCCTAATCTTGTGGCTTACTCTACAATATTTCTATCTGTCCCCCTTCTCTCTCTCTCATCAAACCATCAGGGATGGTGAACCTCCAGCCCATAGCTGTATTGGTGTGGAGTTGCCAAAGCAACCAAAGTGGGGAGGGGCTCAAAATTAAATAAATCTAGTAACTTTTTAGCGGTGAATTAACTAAATGTTTGACCAAATATAGCCCTCGAATGATGTGCTATAATGTCATAATTATCCAAATGGCCCTTGGCAGAAGCAGGTTCTCCACCCCTACCCTAGTTCAAACCTTATTATATCTCTACCTGAATTGTCACAATATCTTCCTAATTAGTCTCCCTGTTTTCATTATTTTTGCCCTTTCCAAACCACCCTCCACACAACCACCAAATAAACTCAAGTGACTCCCTATTACCTTTAGAACATATTTGATATTTAAAGGCCTTTATACTCTGATACCAATCTACCTTTCTAACGTTTTTATATTACTCCCTTTCCTATATTCTAAGATCCACTCAGGTCTTCTTGCTATTTCTTGCACTTTACTATCCTCTCCCTATTTCCAGGTTTTTGTATTAGCTGAATCCTAAGCCTGGAATGCCCTCCTTCCTCATCTCTGATTCTTAGAATCCTTAGCATCCTTCAAGGTTCAGCCAAAGCACCACTTTCCAAATGAAATCTTTCCTGATCTACCAGTGGTTTGGTGCCTTTTCCCTCAAACTTACTATATCTATCTATACAAAGGTGAGTGTGGATAGATGGATGGATAGATAGATGATAGATATTCACATATAAATAGATAGATAGACAGATAGATAGATATGTCCCCTCCCCCCACCTACAGAGTATATCCTCATTGCCTGGCACTTTAAATAAAAGCCAAAAATGAACCTGTGATTTCATGGGTATAGGAAGTTTCCAGAAGAGCATTCTCTCTCATAAGGTAGAGATTTGTCTGGGATACTAAGACTATAAGTATCTTGCTTGTATCTGTCAATGGTGAAACTTGAATCCAATTCTTCCTAACTCCCAAGCAGGTTCTGTGGTCATTATCCCCATGTACTATGTAGCATGTAGTCATTGCTTTAATAAGCAATGTTGATTGAAGCAATCCCAGTAAATAGAACAAGAAGTTGTTTTCATATCTTTGTCTATGAATATTTCCCAAGCTCTCTTCTTCCTATAGTTCCCAAGGAGAGAGGCCAGGCTAGGCCCTGGGGCCAGCAGACAATGCAACATGAGCCCAGTTGGCCAGCCATGGGGTCAGGACCCACCTGGTCCTATGTTTAGGCCAGATTTACCAAAATGTCCTCATGAGCTCAGCATCCAGGAAGCTTGGGGAAGGCCAGCTGGACCCCCAGGACAGAGGTGGGGGAGGGGGAGGAGGGCAGGAGAAGATATTTTTAACCCAGTTGCCTGTATTGGCTATCTCTGGACAGAGGCCCAGAAAACCGAGCAGGGGAAGAGAAAAGAGAGGGTGGGGGCTACTAACCAGAAATACAAAAACACATGTTTAAATCCAAATGACTTGGAGCAAATCATTTCTACCTTTTTTCCTTCTCTGTAAAATTAGAAGTTTGACCCAGATACGGGCTGAGGTCCCTTCCAGCTCTAAATCCTATGATCCTATGATATCACATGTCAACTTCCCCTCTCTGTGATTCAATTTTCTCATCTGTAAAATGGAGATTATAGAATCAGGTTTAATAACTGCTGCATTTTCTTACCTCAATTATTTAAAAGAGTATGTTTTAGACACCTTCAAGAACCATAGAAATGTAAATTCTTAATTCACCCGAGGTCCTGGGAGACAAAGGTTGAGGGAGACCCCAACCCCAGGAGCTGTAAAGGCACCAGGTTGTGACAATACCTCTCTTTTCCTCTTTCCCCTAAGCATCAGGGATATGACAAAGAAAACCCAGGCTAGTTCTCTCTCAATTTCTCCCTCCTCCAATTCTGCTCCCAACCTTTATCTTCTCTATCCCATAAAAATGATCCTTTCTTGTTTTCATCCTTTCTCTACAGAGCACCCAACTAAAAAGGATGAAGAAAGTAATCCCCATAAGGTGTTCATTCCAAGCAATGTATGGGATCTTAGAAAGAGCCTTGACATGGAGTCAGAAGGCCTGCCCTTCATTACACTATGACCCTGGGTCTCAGATCCGTCTCTCTGGATCTCCACTATAAAAAGAACTCTAACTAGTTTCTCTTGTAGAGTCCCTTCCCTCTCTAAATGCTACAATCCTATAATGTCTTATATCTCCCAAAGAAGAAGGGCTCAATCATAGGGGATTTCAGACTCACTGTATTGAGGGATGGGAGAGAGAGAATGATTTATTGGTAATGAGAACTCTTGTTCTTCAATTTGTTTTCAGTCATTTTTAATTGTGTCTGACCCTTTTGGAATATTCTTGGCAAAGATACTGGAGTGGTTTGTCATTTTGTTCTCCTCATTTTACAGATGAGGAAACTGAGGCAAATAGGGTAAAGTGATTTATCCAGGGTCACACAGCTAGAAAGTGTCAGAGGTCACATTTGAACTCAGGTTGAACCAGACATCAAGTCCAACACTCTATCCACTTCACCATCTAAGTATTTTTTGCTCCTTTAACACTCTCCAAATGGTTGCCCATCCTCTAAGCCAAAAAGGAAAATATTTTTTTCTGTATTTTCACAGTTGGGGCCCTTTGCTTACTCAGCTCCCATTTTTAAGGTAAGGTTCAGATCCTACTCCTGACCTTCCACCCTAAGAAATTTCTGGTTCCTCAGAAGGTAGCCAAGGGTCAGTACTTCTATAATATCTGTGTCCTGTTCTCTACCCACTGGGTCATCACCATAGTTCAAGACCACTTGGAGGAGTCTCCTATATGATCTTTCTTCTAGAAGCCATTCCCTCCCCACCACAATCCATCTTCTAAACAGCTGCCAAAATAAGCCTCCTAATACGAAGCACAGTTATGAAAACTCTATTCAGGAAACCATCAATGGCTCCCCATTGCCTCCAGGACATAATGGAAATTCTGCCAAACTGGCATCTTAGGCCCTCCACAATCTGAATTACAGCCTAGCCAAGCTCTACCACTAGCCATTCGACAGGCTCACCCCATTTCCCATCATCATGCAGATCAAAGTCCATAGACTCTATGCCCATCTCCTCCTCAGAAAATCCTTCCCCTTGTTCATTCCTCAGCTCTCCCTGAAGCCTTTCCTGACCTTCCAGGTTATTTATCTCTGTCCTCAAAAACCCACGATCAAAGATTTGGAACTAGAATGGTTGTTAGATGCCCAACTCCTGTTTTTTACTTAGGAAGATCTGAGTTCAAATTTCAACTCAGAGATTAACTAGCTGTGTGACCCTGGCCAATTTACTTAATTCTTATTACCTCCAAAATAAAAGAGCGAAAAAAGAGATTAAACCAAGACCCAACCTGAAATCTCTGCTGGATTAGATAGCTCGAGCCCCTCTTTCTCAGAAAAACACACTAAAACCCAGCAAAGGGAAATGTTTTTTAGCCAAACAGTACCGAAAGAGATAGGATTCAAACCAGCACCCCTGACTCCTTCCCACGCTGGCCCTGGGAACCTTGTTTTGGGGATGGTTCTCTAGGCTTGGGGGAAGACTTGGGTCTGTTAGAAAAGTAAGAGGGAACTCTGCGGTTCTATGGGGTTCGGAAGTTGGGGAGCTGGACAAAGCGCCCCAGAGCTGTGGTTGGAGAGGCAGGAATTCTTTTTCTTAAAGTAAACTGGGTGAATGCTTTCAGGTCTACGTCCCCTCTGGCTTCCCTCCACCCACCCCCTGCCTCTACCTACCTTGCTCTCCAAAACATTGACCTGCCCTCTTACCCTTGGCCTCCAATCTCCGGAAATGGGCGTCCCTCAACAGGAGGTGGAAGCGAGGCAGGCACCCAAAGATTGAAAGGGCCCTCTCCCACTTTGAGGCTCACACAAAATGGGTGTCCCTCTCCAGTGCCTCGACTCCCCCTAGATGTGTCTGGACCTCTGGGGTTGTAGAAGCTAGCTGCCCCCGCTTCGCCCACCTATCTCTGCACAGTTCCCCAGATTTAGGAAGAGGGGGGGTCTTAGAAAACAAAAGTGCACAGCCTCATCCTGCTCCTTCCTATTTAACAGATGAGGAAACTGAGGCTCAGGGAGGTGTTGTGACACTACGAGTTAATGTGTTGCTGGAATTGGAGCCCAGGGGCTTGGACTCGAAACCCGGGGCTCTTCTTCACACAGCCCTCCCCTTCCCAGGCTGGGGCGGGAGTCGAGGGGAGGGCAGGGGTTTGGGGGGAAGGGGGGAGCTTCTCTCCAGGATTTCCCCTCAGGCCCGGGCTAAGTACAGACACGTCAGTCCTCCGAACCCCCGCCAGCTGCCGCCCCCTCCCTTTGAGGGTTGAGTCTGAGCTGGCAGAGTCTGGGGAAGGGGAGGCCCAGGAGGAGGGGGGAGGAGAGGCAGGACAGGGGGCGGGTCTGGGCTGGCTCTGCCCGAGTGGGGCCATAAATAGGCGGCTCTGGGGCACTCCGAGAGAACAGCCCGAGCAGAAGCCGAGGCAACTGGGCCGGGTCGGAATCCGAATCGGAGTCCGTGTCTATTCAGTCCTTACGGGAGGTGAGCGGCGCCGGGGTTCGGTTCTCGCTAGGGAGGGAGGGTAGAGGTCCGGAGCCCCTGTCTTGCCCGCTGGTACCCCCCAGGGGTGCCAGGCTCTGGCTCAGGCCGGTGGCCCTGGGCCCCTCCAACAGGGACCCTGAAGGGACCGGACTGTCCTGAGAGCTCAGGGGTGCGGACTGAAGCTAAGGGGTGTGTGTGTGTGTGTGTGTGTGTGTGTGTGTGTGTGTGTGTGTGTCTGGGTGGGGGTGTGGCCCTGGGGTCTGACCGCGGCTCCATCGCCCACCTCCCCAGAAGTGGTCCTAGGGTGGCCCTAGGGCGGGGCAGGGGGAGAGGGCGGGAGCCATCTGGGAAGGGTCCTCTAGGTGGGGCGGGGGAGCCCAGGGAGGGCCGCCCAAGTCGGGGTGGGTGACTGGGCAGCTCAAGCGGCCTCCCGTCTGCTTTCTCCCCCCGCCCCGGACCGGGTGCCCTCCTGCCCAGCCTGCTCTAGCCGGGGGCACGATGACTCTGAATCGCGGGGCTCAGCGGCGCTGCGGGGACCGTCGGCGGGGCAGCACGCCCTTCCTCAACCAGCAGCACCTGCACCGCCGGAGCATGCCAGTGGACGAGAGGGACCTTCAGGCGGCGCTGCCCGGCGGCCCCTTGGGCCAGCTGCCCAGCCTGGGGCGCCGCCCCTCCGGCGGCCCCAGGGAAGCCACGGACTGCTGGGCCTCGGGCTCCTCCGACTCCATCAGCTCTTCAGGCAGCGAGGCCGACGGCCACCTGTACAAGGTGATCCTCCTGGGCGAGCGCGGGGTGGGCAAAACCAGCCTGGCACGCATCTTCGGCGGCGTCGAGGACGGACCCGAAGCCGAGGCGGCGGGTGAGTGGGGGGCGCGGCCAGCAAGGGCCGGGCAGCCTTGGGGCGGCCGGGGCTGGTGGGAGAATGAGCGTTGGACACTTCGTACTGGGTGGGACAAATCACTTGCAGAGAACGAAGAGAAAAGGAGTGAGGACTGCAAGCCCCGAGGTGGCGCGAGGCCTGGCGCCCCAGAGCCTGGCACCGGCCCCTAGAAACTGCAGGAGCCTCGGGGCCTTCCTGAGAGCTCCGCACTCCAGAGATCCTTCTGCCCATAACTTCAGAGCGGGAATACTCCGGAGGCAGCCCTGCTGCCGTTAATGAAATTAAGGGAAGGAACCTGGGAGAGAAAGGAGGGACATCCTTAAGGACCTAAATATAAAGGCTGGGGTGGAATGGAGACGGCCCTGGCTTTGGGGCCAGGAGGACAGGAGTTGGGACCCAGGCTCAAACACTGTGTGACCTTGGGCAAGTCACTTAACCCTGTTTGCCTCACATCTAAGGCCACTTCCTGTTGTCCTGATTCATATCTGACCACAGAACCCAGGGGGCTCTGGAACAGCAAGTGAGGCGGGTGACTTAGCACAGCAACCCCTCACTCAAATCCAATTCATATGCTTCTCAAGGCATCATTTCCCTGATGTTGTGGTCTTCTTCAAAAAATGAAGGTCAGGGGCAGCTAGGTGGCGCAGTGGATAGAGCATCAGCCCTGGAGTCAGGAGGACCTGAGTTCAAACTCAGCCTCAGACACTTACTAATTACCTAGCTGTGAGGCCTTGGGCATGCCACTTAACCCCATTGCCTTGCAAAAACCTTTAAAAAAAAGAAAGAAAGAAAATGAAGGACAAAAATATTAGATCTTGTAGAGGAGATTTCTGATCAGGGAGAGAGAGAAAGATTTCTAGTTTGCCCAATCCCTTCCCACTCTGAAATTATGAGAATGCTCTCTAAAGTGGAGTGAGGAAGCTCTTAGGAAGGGCCTAGGGATTTACTGAATTGACTTGAATTAAGATGGGAAGGAACCAGAGGAGAAAGGCTGGAGATCCTACAGAGGAGATTTCTGATCAGGAAGAGAAAGGCTTTCTAGTTGCCCAAGTTTGCCCACTCTGAGATTATAAGAAAAATGACTTATGAGGTGGAGTGAGGAAGCTCTTAGGAAGGGCCTCAGTACTTACTGAATTGAATTGAATTAAGATGGGAAGGAGTCAGGAGAGAAAAAAGAGGGTTCTGAGGGTCTTCATGGGAAAGTTGGAGATCCTAGAGGAGATTTCTGATCAGAGAGACAGGTTTCTAGTAGCCAGAGGCCCTTCCCACTCCCAGATGAGAAGAGAGAGAAAAGTTTAATGTATGAGGTGGAGTGAGAGAGTTCCATAGGGTTTTGTTAGCAGAAAACTCAGATCTGAATTCCCATCTTTGCAATGAATTTACCGAATGACCTTTAAAAATAATTTCCTTTCTCTGATCCTGAGTTTCTGCATTGTAAACAGATAGGATAAGACTAGAATCTAGTCTCTAGACCCCTTGCAGGCCCTTCTGGGTGTGATATTTTAGAATTTTTAGTAGAGAGAAAAAAATGGAAGAGTAGAACTTGTAGGAGTTTGCTCACCTGTCTGTCCATCCATTAGGAATACTGAGGCTGTTGGAGGGGATGGGGAGTGGGCAAGGCATCCCTAAGCTTCTTGAAGTGAGGTGGGAAGTGACAAAACTCTAGGTGTCCACCAGACAAGATTTGGGGGCTGGAAGCAAGAGTGATGTCCAGGGTGTTGTTGATGGTCTAATAAATTCCCAGTTTGGAATCTGGAATCATAGCATTTAGATATCCATGAGAAATCTTTGAGAAGGAAGGATGAACAAGAACATAAAAATCTTAGAGATTACCTGGTCCAACCCCCTAATTTTACAGATCAGGAAACTGAGGCCTGGGGAAGAAAAGGTAATTTATCTCAGTTCATAATGACAGCAAGGGAAGAGACAAGATTTCAACTAAGGTATTCTGACTCCAAATCCATTATTCTTAATAAAGGCTTGTTGATTGACTGCTAGATCTTTCCACTCTTTTTTCAAAGAGGTCTTTGGGTCACAGAGAGCTGACTTTCTGTGGCTTCCTGAATAAGTTTGGTGGACTGAGTCTCTCTTCCCTGAAGGCTACTATGCCAGGTATCAGTCCTAGTCCAGGATAATAGCTGCTGGCAAATAGGATTTGGTAGAAGAGAAGTTTGGGTATTACAGGACCAACCAGCTCTTCTCAGTACCAGTCAGCAATCACTACTTTCCAGATACTGGGGGAGAGTGTAGCAACTTTCAGGAAGTACAGAGACGATGTCTCCTAAATTTGGATCAGTTTATATTCTCTACTGGGTTGTTATTTGACACGGTGGATGGATTGTTGAGCCTATCATCAGGAAGACTCATCTTCCTCAGTTCAAATTCAACCCTCAGAGAAGTCACTTACCTGTTTGCCTCAGTTTCCTCATCTATAAAATGAAGAAGAAGGAAATGGCAAACCACTTGGGTATCTTTGTTAGGAAAACCTCAAATGGGGTCACGAAAGTCAGATGTGATTGAATAGCAACACTTGGGCTAACCGACCTTTTCTTAATGTTTTATGGGGCCCCTCAGCCTGTGAACCAGTCTTTCCAGGCCAGACTAGCCCAGGCCAGAGCCAGCTTAGCATAGAAGATTAGAATACTCCAAGAAGACTTGAGTTCAAATCATGATTTAGATACTTAATAGCTTTATGGCCCCAAGCGATTCACTTAATTTTTAAGTCTAAGTTTCCTCATCTGTAAATTGAAAGGATTAGACCGACTTCTGAAGTCTCTTCCATTGCTCAATCTAGAATCCTAATGCTTTCTACTTAAGACTTTAGTAGACCACAGTGGGAGTAATAATCCCAAGAGCCTAGGAACTTCTTGGTCAATAAAGCAGAAAAGGCAATGACTCTTCCCATCTTCCAGGCCCTGCCTGGCTGAGGAGGGATGTGAGGATAGGAAGTATATTATTAGCAGATAAGCAGAGGTTCCACTGTCATAGGAAGAAGTGGGGGTTGATGCCTTGTATCACTCATCATGTATCACAATGGAACAATGATATCACACTGGGCTTCATGGAGTAGAGAATGTATTTATTTATGTTCCTTGAATGTGACGCTATGGATCATCAGTGACAGTGGCAGGGATCATGGGAATAGTAAGGAAAAGGGATGGGGGAAGAGAGGTTAGGGGTCCAAGTGAAATAGAAAACAGATGGATAGATGAGAGGTTAGGGGTCCAGCTATAATAAGAAACAGAGGGATGGGGGGAGTTGAATGGGGAGTTGAGGAATTTAGCTATAACAGAAAACAGGAATAGATAAGGAGTTTAGAGATCTAGCAATAATGGAAAACAGGGAGGGGTAAGGAGGTTAAGGGCACTGCTGTAATTAGAAACAGGGGTATAGATAAGGAAGTTAGGGAACTCATCCAAAATAACAGCATTTTATAGTATATACTATTTGCTAGGTATTGGGGAACAAAGGCAAAAAGAGAGAGTAACTGTACTCAAGTGGGCCAGTTTGTGAGATATAGAGATGGGAAGGAGACTGGTTATGATTGTGTGTGTGTGTGTGTGTGTGTGTGTTCATTGCTATCTATAATTGAAAACCCAAGAAGAAAGAAAGGAGAAGAGAGATTAAGGAACCATTTAGCACAGGAATTGGTGGACTATGGGGTCAGAAGGAGGTCAAAGGTCTTGTGCCATACCCAGGATATATTAGCACATATTGCCTTTCCCTCTTTCTATAAGGTTCCCACCAATGACCTTGTTCTTTTCCCTAGGCAATACCTACGACCGATCCATTGTGGTGGATGGAGAAGAGGCTTCCCTCATGGTGTTTGATATCTGGGAACAGGTAAAACTCCAAACCAAGAAGGGGAGGTCAGGGGTAGCTAGTAAGAAAGATGGATCTGATTGGCTGCTGGGGGAATGGTGCTTATGACTATGCAGGTTGTAATACATATGGTCATCATATCTCTGAGACCTGAACTTAGGACCACAGAATTTTAGAACTGGAAGGACTTTTGAGTTCACCTAGTCCCCCTATTCCCTCATTTCATAGATAAGGAAATTGATGCCCAGAAAGAAGTCATGATAGTGCTGAGCCAAGTATTTTTTGCATTAAGTCATACCAATTTATAGAATCCTGAATTATTTCAGTGTTCCATTTTTCCCCTTCTTTCTCTCCTCATGGTCCTCCCCTCCTCCCTCCAGGCATTTGAATTTAAGGGGAGGGGGGAAGGCTTGTTTTCAAAGTTTAAACATTTCCAGGACCAAGGGGAAAGAGTAGTTTACTGCTGCATTAGTTCCCCCTTGGGATCCCCAAGATTCGCTTTCACTTTGCCTTAAACAAATCCTGAAGCAGGACTTTCTATGAACCATGGAGAAGCCCTCCTCACATTAGTTCTCAACACTTCCCTCCCTCCTTTTTTTGTCCTATTTTCCTCAACCCACCTTCAGAGACTGATGCTATTGGCTAAAATTGATGATAAGTATTTGAAAGGTGGCAAGAAGGACCAAAAGAACTAGCTCCTCGTGCCACTGAACAATTCACTTTGGTGCTGTTTCCTCCTCTGCCAAATAAGGGAGATATAATTTCTAGCTTTTATAACTTATATGATTCTTCAACTTAGTGCTTTGAAACCACATTGCACTTTTGTATACATGACATCAAAGTATAAGAACTCTGGATTTGGAAGCAGGAGCCCTGGGTTCAAATGCCAGCTCTGCCACTTATTTAACTGTGTCACCCTAGGCAAGTCTCTCCCCTCCTCTGATCCTCAGTTTTCACATCTATAAAATAACAATAATTCTGCTTGCTCTAACTACTTCAGAGTTGTTCTAAGGAGAATATTTTGTAAAGCTAGAGATGAATCATTCCTAACCAGGACCCTAAGATAAGTAGTTCAAGTAGAATTACCCCCATTTTAAAGATGAAGAAGCCAAAGATCAGAGAGCAAAAGTGACTCAGATAGCAAGGTGATAGAATCAGGATAGAACAAAGACTCCTGAATTCTTCTAACTAGATGATTTCTTAGCTACTTGAAGACAATAACTGGGTCTTATCTAAATTGCTTGCACAAAGCAGATACTTTCAAAAGTGTATTATCTCTTATAGCTTGAGACATTTTGTGTTCTAACATTCTGTCTTCTAAGGTCCCTTCCAGTTCTAACATTCTGTGATTAGAGATAAGCCTGTTATTTGAAAAGAAAAACAGAACTTGTTGCTCATCCTCCTTCCCTGGCAGCCTGAGAGAAATTCCATGGTCTCATAGAAGCTAAGGAAGGAGCGGCTAGGTCAAGGGCAGCAAGGGAGTTGATTCGATGACCTAAAGGGTGAATTTTCTCCCGTTAGGATGAGAGTCAGTGGCTGTCCAATCATTGCATGAAGATGGGTGATGCCTATGTAATTGTGTACTCAGTCACTGATAAAGTCAGTTTTGAGAAGGCCTCAGAGTTGCGCATTCAGCTTCGGCGTGCCCGTCAATCAGAGGATATCCCCATCATCCTTGTGGGCAACAAGAGTGACCTGGTCCGCTCCCGAGAGGTCTCTGTGGATGGTAAGTCTATGACCCTAGGAGGAGAGGCCCCAATTCTGGGATTCAAACCCCAGCAATTGCATGGTTAAAAGACAGTGACACCCCCCCCTTCCTCCGCCCCCCCCCCCCCCCGGGACCCGCCAAGTTTCTAAATATAAGACAGAAAAATGCTGGCTGAAGTCAGCCTGCCTTTCTCGGCACGTCAGTTCAGAACAGTACTCTGTGGGAGGTTGAGGGCTTGGTGGGGATGGGGGGAACCAGAGGAAGACTTGGGGGGGTGGGGGGGTGGAGTCCAGGAGAGAATAGGTCTAATAGGGAGCCAAGGCAAAGCAGAGGGTGACTTAGTTTGATAAGCCTCATAGGATAGCTTCCTCTGAGAAGACATAAAGTTAGAGCTATAAGAGTTCATCTAATGCAACTCCTTCCTTTGACAGATGAGGAAACTGAGGCCGTAGACAGTTAAGTGACTTGACCAAAGATACAAATGCAATAAGTCTCAGAGTTGAGACTTGAATCCAGGTCTTCTGTTGTTAGAAGCCAGTATTCATTCTCTGAGCTTGGGGGTACAAAGACATATAATACAGACCTGGGTACTCTAAAGGAGTTTGCATGCAGTCTAATGGGGAGAAAGGCATGTATACAAACATCCACAAAACAAAGAAGAGGGAGATAATGACAAGAACCCCAGTGTCCACCTCCACCCCCCCTTTCTCACACTAGCTCTAGTAGGTTCTCAGTCCCTATATAGTTATTTACATTTTATTAGCACTATTTCTAAAGCTACTCAGAAAATGGAAATCATTTTACTTGCCCAAGGTCATGCATTTAGGAAATGGCAGCATTGCTGAGTCTTGAACCCAACTTTAACATATTCATTCCTAGTCTTTTTATTTATACTATTAGGTAGATGAGAGAGAAAGAGAAATAGAGACAAATGGACAGAAAGAGAAACAGAGATAGAGAGACAGACATAAAGAGATACAGATAGAAAGACAATCACAGACAGAATGAGAGAAACAGGGGACAGCTAGGTGGTGCAATGGATAGAGCACCAGCCCTAAAGTCAGGAGGGCCTGAGTTCAAATATGAGCTCAGACATTTAATAATTACCTAGCTGTGTGACCTTGGGCAAGTCACTTAACCCCATTGCCTTGCCAAAAAAAGCTAAAAAATGAAAGAGACAGAGTCAAACAGAGATAGTCACAGAGAGACAGAGATAGGGATTGTCACAGAAAGATAGAATGAGAGAAACAGAGAGATAGATGTAAAGAGATTATGAGAGAGACAAAGAAATAGAGACAGAGAGACAGAGATCAAGACTGAAACTGAGAAAGTTTCAGAGAGAAAGACATAGAGAAAGACAGAGACAGAGTACTCAGGACCACCTTCCCTGTTCATTATTACCAGAAGTTATTGGAGCCAATCCAATAGAACCCCAAATGTCTCAACCTCAGACAGACAAATGAAAATACCCTGCAAATTTAAAGCATTATATAAATGCTAGTTAATAATAATTAATTTTCACTAATAATTAGTAATAATTAATAATTTATTATTTTATTATTACAAGGGTAAGAGGGACTGTGTAGATCCCTCTGTGAAAGCTAGAAATTTCTTAAAATTTGAGTAGCTCTGAGCAAGAAGAAATTTAGGGCTTCAGGGGAACAGTGGTGTCATTTATTTATGGGCTTCTGTCAGCACTTTGTGACTTCTGCATTTGTTAGATAAAAGACTTTTCTATAACTTCCCCCATGCCCAAATTCAAAGTTATGAGAAACCTGAAGAGCAAGACTTCACTTTCTCCTGGATGTAGGATGGTCAGGATATAAGGTATTCCTCTGGGCCAGCCAGGGCATAGATTGTGCGTGAAAGGAAGAATCTGGGGTAGTTAGCTTCTAGTAGGGTAGAAGGTGAGAAGAAACTTCTAACCTCTGACATCACCTTGGAGGAAGGAAGACTTGCTTCTCCTGATTCTCTCTGTGTTGGCCTGCCCTTCTTGGCCTTTCAGTCTGGGATTCCCCCCATGAAGTACCCCATGCCTCCTAGGCTGAATGGAGCCAGGGCATACTCCTGGGCTCAGGATATTCCATTCTCTTACCATTCACTTCCATGATGACTGCAAGTTCAATAAAACTATCAGTGGTCTTAAAAACAAGTGACCTAGTTTTGATCCCTTGATCTGACTCTTAACTGCCTGTGTCACTAAATAATAAGTAAATAATCCTGACTTTATAGAAATAATTTGAGAATTTCATAGTAGTGAAGAATTCTGAAAAGTATAAGATATTATAAAAATGTAAAGAATCATTTTGGATTATTCAATCAATCAATAAACATTTATTAAGGCAAATGTCAGCCCCTGCCCTCAAGAAGCTTACATTTTGACTTGCTTGAGTTGAGGTGAGGGGAAGAAGAGGGGGAAGTAGAAGCAATCCCAACCCTATAGCACTCTTCTGAGGGAGTCTTCTCTTAGAAGTCACATTGACTTTATTTCTCATAAAGATCCCAAAGCTATGCTCGCTCACTTGGTTCTAACCAAGGCTATAAACATAGAGCTGGAAAACATAGGAGATTGGAACAAAATATTAGAGCCATAAGTTTGTTTTATCTCAACCTTAGTTTCCTCATCTGTAAAATGAAGGGGTAGAACTAAATGATCATTATTGATCCCACTGGTCACTAAGATCCCTTATCTCTATGTATATTATTTTCTAAGTTTCCCTCCTGTTCTAACATTTTACAGGAAGTCTTTCTCAACCCCTCTTTATTCTAGTGCCTTCCCTTAGTTAATTATTTCCTATTTATTCTGTATGTAGCTTATACATATTTACTTGTCTCCCAATCAGACTGAGTACCTTGTGAGTAGGGATGATCTTTTCTCTTTCTTTATCACTCAGCAAAGCACTTAGGACAGTGCCAGGTACCTAATAGACATTTAATAAATGCTTATTAACTAACTGACTGATTGGTTCTATACTTTGGAGATCTATTTGAATCCTTACATTATAGATAAGGAGACAGAAGTAAAGGGGAAGTGATCTGCCCAGTCACCCAGCCTAGCTGATAATAAGGATGTTGGACTAGGCTTCTTTAGAGAAGTCTGATAGTCCCTCACCCCCATGACCCCTTGCCCCCTCACCCACCACCTTATCCTTTTTTCTGATTCCCCCTTCCTCATTGCTTCTTGTTTTCCTCTGGGATCCACAGAGGGCCGTGCCTGTGCTGTCGTGTTTGACTGCAAGTTCATTGAGACATCGGCTGCCCTTCATCACAACGTGCAGGACCTGTTTGAGGGCATCGTCCGGCAGATCCGGCTCAGGAAGGACAGCAAAGAAGACAATGCCCGGCGGATGGCCAACACCAAGAGGCGAGAGAGCATTGGCAAGAAAGCAAAGCGCTTCCTAGGCCGAATTGTGGCCAAGAACAACAAAAAGATGGCTTTCAAGGCCAAATCCAAATCATGCCATGATCTCTCTGTGCTCTAGGCAGAACTGTTATGGGGGAAGGGGGAAGGGCAGCACCCCAAGGGGCGGCATAGAGGTATTCTTGATAGGCACAGGGCCCCTATCCATGGTATAGTGGAATGAGTGCTAGATTTGAAATCCTAGGACCTGGATTCAAATCCTAGGACTCTGCCACTAACTGTGAGGTCTTGGATAAGTTACTACCCCAATTTGGGACTCAGTTTCTTCATCTACAAAATAAGGGAATTGGACAACTTGAAAATCCCTGCCAGTTTGAAATCCATGATGCCTTAAGATTCACCAATGATTCTGGGAAGCAAGGCTGGAGTGACTGAAATAGGAGACTGGAAACCAAAAGCAGCTGGAGCTCTAGCCCTTGCCCCTAGGGGCCTCCTTCCAACCAAAAGGTCAGATCCTCTGACCTAGCTGGGGTGCCTGTGCTACAGATGGACATGGAGAGGATGGCTCATCGGATATGACTGCACTGTCCCAAGTCATCCCTTGAAAGAGGCCCTAGGACCTGGGTACGCAGGCCCGTACTTGTACTTGTTTCAGACCCCTGTGGGGACAGTTGAAACCACATCCCAGTGGGAGAAAATAAATGGGGAGGGAAGGGGGAGATTAGTTGACTATTTTATGCAGTAAGTTAATATTGCACTTCCATTTAGGTTGTTTGATGAATTTATTATTTGTTTACATGCAGACTTTTATAATAAAGGATTATTTCCTGTAAGAGTTCTTTCCCAGACACATTATTTTCTTCAGAACCCTTTCCCCTCTGTTCTGTATTTGGTAGGCTATGCTAGCTGCAGGAAGAGCAAAGGAGATTCAGGTTCCTGGTAACTAGTACCAGCTAGGTCATAATCCTCTGTCTGTCTTTGGGCTAATCACTTCTATTCCCTGGGTCTCGGTTTCCCCAATTCCAGAAAATGAGATGGTTGGACTAGATTCTTAAGACTCTTGGCATTTTATGCTCAAGGGTCTCTTCCCACTCTGAAATCCATTCATCCTTGGTATGTTCTTCCACCTTTCCACATTTATAAAATGGAATAAAATAATCTCTATCTCCCTCACTGTGGAAAAAAAATGCTGAATTTTGAGTCACAAAACCTGGGTTCAAAACTCAGGTCTTCTGCTTGTTATTTGTGGACCTCAATTTTCTCCTTGGTTCAAGAGGAAAAAGGTATTTTTTAATATTCCATGTTCTAAGAACCTTCTCTGATGGTTTGTGTTCTAAAGTTCCTTTTAGTTCAACCAGTTCATGTTTCAAGATTTGTTCCAATTCTAACATTCTATATTCTAGGACAAGACTGTCCAACATTACTTTTTAAAGTTTTTATTGATACAATGGGCAAAATATATTGATTCCCCATTTTAGTGAGAGCTCTGCCCTGACTCGGCTTCATTTACTAGAGCATTTAATAAACCCAGAGGGAGCCACATAAAATCTTACTGTAGGCTGCATTTTGGACAGCTCTGTTTGGGGCTGGAAGAACTATAATCTTCAGCATTTTTGGTGGGGTTGGATTTTAGCTTGTACCAGGATCAGCTCAGAATGGAAGCCTTTAGCTTTGTTAGAGGCAGTTCTTATAGGTTGATCTGTATATAGACTGCCCCATGGGAAACCATTCAGTTAGACTGTTTTCACTCCATAAGAACAGACATCTAGCTGAACCAGATGAGCAGAACCAGAAGAACATTGTACACCCTAACAGCAACATGGGGCGATAATGGACTTGCTCATTCCATCAGTATAACAATCAGGGACAATTTTAGGGGATCTATGATGGAGAATATCAACTGTATCCAAAGAAAGAATTGTAGGATTTAAACAAAGACCAAAGACTTTAATTTAAGACCTTTAATTTTTTTTTAAAAGGGTATCTTGTTATGTAATTATGCTATCCCTTATATTTTAATTTTTCCCTTAAGGATATGATTTGTCTCTCAACACATTCAAAATTTTGATCAATGTATAGCATGGAAACAGTATAAAGACTTTCAAACTGCCTTCTGTGGGAGGTGGGGGGTGAGGGGAGGGAAGTGAGATTGGGGGAAAATTCAAAAAACAATTTAAAAAAAAGAATAGGTATCTAGAGAAATGTCAGACTAATCCAGCACTGGGGGGTTGTCAGCAGAAGTTGGGATCCCTTCCTGGACTCCCCCAAAGCCAGAGATAGAAGGGGGCCACTAGAGATTTGCCCTAGAAAAGCAGTCTTCACCCTGGATTTGACCCTGAGTTTTTCTTTGCCTGGCCCTGACTTCAGGGACTGGTCTTAGTTCCTTCTCTTTAGCCATATTGGAACTCTCTCAGTATCCCAGGATAGGTTCCTCCTTTGGCTGCACCCCTAATCCACCCCTGTCCCTACGGTCTTATTATATTCTTTCCATCAATCATTTGTTCTGGGACTGGTTTTCCCTGGGTCATACCCTTAGCCAGCCTCCCATGCTCCAACCCCAACCTCCTCCTTCCCTTACCCCAGTCACAGAAATTGCTGGGTATATCCCTGAACTTGAACCTGATTCTGCAGGTTGGAGGCTCCCTGCCTCTGGTTGTGGATTACAGCACTCTGTCTCTTCAGGGGGGCAGGCTCTATTACCCTTCAGGGGGACTTGTTTTCCATCTGAACCCTCAACCCTTTCCCTGCCTGACCCTTGAATCCTCAGAGATGGGAACAGATTGGGAAGGAGGAATGGGAAGAGGAGAGGGAGGAGGAGAGGACTCACCTTTTATCACTTTGGGGGGAACTCTAGGCTAGAGACTTTGCCCTGGCTTGAGGGGAGCAGGAAGTAGAAGGTGGGGTGGTTGAGGAAGGAAATGGGGGTGGAGAACGTCTGCTAAAGGCATACTAAAGTTTTCAGTTACCCTGACATGCTACATCTCCCTCCCCTCCTCCACCCTCTCCCCCTCACTGTGACTTCAGGACCATATTCTCCCCTTCTCTCTCCCAACTTGGCCTTATCCCCTCCCCCACAGTCATTCAGAGCCAGGCCCTCAGGGGGTCCAGAGTGTGCTGGGGAGTGTGAGAAAAGGCAGGGACAACTTGTGCTAACCACTTTCTAATTAAATCGTGGTAAGGACAACTTGGTCTGACTTCAATTCTGTAGGGACCACCCAGGAAGACAGCCTGTAGTGTAGTGGAAAAAATGATGAATTTGAGTCACAGGGCCTGGGTTCAAATCTCAGTTCTTCTGCTTATTATTTGTGGACCTCAATTTTCTCCTTGGTCCAATTAGATAATCTCTGTCAGGAGCCTTTCATCTCTGAATCCTATAATCCTGTGAAAAATTGTTGATGGCCATAAAGATAAAGTTAGAAAAGAGAACAGGCAACAGTGACTGTTTCTTTGGGGTAAAAGCTTAGGGAAGGAATGAGCCTCCTGAAGATTTTTTCTTTCTTTTTTTTTTTGGAGGGGGGTAGGGAGGAGTTCAGTCAGCCTCAGTGAGGACTCCCTTAGTCTCATTACTCCTGAATATGGAGGAGGATCAAGAAAAGCTGTCATGTAGAAGTTGATACTGAAGTTTGCATTTGGGGGGGGGGGTTGCAAGGCAAATGGAGTTAAGTGGCTTGCCCAAGGCCACACAGCTAGGTAATTATTAAGTGTCTGAGGTGGGATTTGAACTCAGGTACTCCTGACTCCAGTACAGGTGCTCTATCCACTGCGCCACCTAGCCACCCCTGAAGTTTACATTTTAATGGAATAAAGATTCTATGAGGTTAAGGTAAAAAGAGAGTGCATTCATAAGTTGCCCCTATTTTGCAGATGAAGAAATTGCAAGGCTCAGAGACTGAAAGAAACTTGTTCATAATAAATAGGAAAGCCAAGATTCAAATTCAGGACCTCTTTTTTATTTTATTTATTTATTTATTTTGAATTTTACAATTTTTCCCCTGATCTCACTTCCCTCCCCCCCACTCCCCACAGAAGGCAGTCTGTTAGTCTTTAGATGTTTCCATGCTATACATTGATCTAAGTTGAATTGATGAGAGAGAAATCATATCCTTAAGGGAAAAAAATACAGTATAAGAGATAGCAAAATTATATAATAAGAAAATGGTGGGTTTTTTTATAGCTAAAGAAAATAGTCTTTGGTCTTTGTCTAAACTCCACAATTCTTTCTCTGGATACATATGGTATTCTCCATTGCAGAGAGCCCCAAAGTGTCCCTGATGTTGTACTGATGGAATGAGCAAGTCCATCAAGGTTGGTCCTCACCCACATGTTGCTCTTAGGATGTACAATGTTCTTCTGGTTCTGCTCATCTCGCTCAGCATCAGTTCATGCAGATCCTTCCAGGCTTCCCTGAATCCCTCCCAAACTCAGGAGCTCTTGACAAGGCCAGCACTCTTCTCATACTGCCTACCTCTCTCTCTCTCTCTCTCTCTCTCTCTCTCTCTCTCTCTCTCTCTCTCTCTCTTCCAACTTTCCTTCTTCCATGAGAGTAAGGATGACTTTGCACAACCTTGCCGCACTTAAATCCAATTTACTTGCAAGTCAAGACATCACCCTTCTGATGTCATTGGTCCTCTGAGAATTAAGGACAAACAACAATTCTCCATCGATTCACTCTCTCTCTCTCTCTCTCTCTCTCTCTCTCTCCCCCCCCTTCTATCCCTCCCTCCCTCTCTCCATCCATCCCCTCCTGTTCCTTGTCCTATCCTGTGACAAGACAAAAAAGAAAAGTCGGAGGTCTTACATCCAGGAAGCTAAATGTCTAAATGGGAAGTTGATTGCACCTATAGAATGAGAAGAGAGCGTTAACCAATCAAGACAAGCTATAATTAGAGACATGTTTCAAATTGTATGAGTGTAGTGGTAACAATGGTACATTTTTGGAGGGTTTTTAACTTTTTCAAACGCTTTTAAATCTGTTATGTCATTCACTTCTCACAATCACTCTATGAGGCATCTAGTACATAGATTAATTTAATACATTTAATACATGAAAATAATGATGCTATTGAGGCATAGACTCGGAAAAGTGTCTAGGACAGGGGATATGAATCTAATAGTGAGATAGTTTCTGCCATCTAGTAGAGGACATAACACATAATGGAGAAAGGTGACCAGGAAAAGTCACAAGGGATTGGGAAGGGAGCCATATGGCACTAGACTGTCCTATTCCTTCCGGTTACCATAGAAATATTGATTTGATTATTAAACATGTATTGTTCCCTAAGCAAGAGATTGAAAGGGTCTGTGGGGTGGGGAGGTTGGGGTTTGCACGGAAACCAACAGGGCAGATTGCAAGATTTCAAAGCTGCTTAGCTATTGGTGTCCAGATGACTGGTTGGCTGGGAGCCAGGACACTCTCCATTACACCATGTTTTCTCCATGGACTAAATGTAGTGAAGAAAACATCAGACTTTTTCCCTCACTTAATCATTTTTTTCTAACTGCATTTAAAGATAGTTTTCAGCATTCGCTTTTATAAAATTGTGAGTTCCAAATTTTCCTCCTTCCTCAAGACAACAAGCAATCAGATATAGAATATACATGTGCAAGCATGTTAAACATATTTCCACATTAGACAGTTGTGAAAGAAGAATTAGAATTAAAGGGAAAAACCACAAGAAAAAAAAGTAAAAATAATATGCTTTTAATCTGCATTCAGACTCCATAGTTCTTTCTCTGACTGTTCTGTTCATCATGAGTCTTTTGGAACTGTCTTGGATCGGATTGCTGAGAAGAGCTAACTCCATCGTAGTTGATCTTCTCACAATGTTATTGTTATTGTATACAAAGTTCTCCTGGTTTTGCTCACTTCATTCAACATCAGTTCATGTTAATTAAGACTTGCCAGGTTTTTCTGAAATCCACCTGCTCATCATTTTTTCTAACACAATCATATTTCATTACATTCAGACAGCACAACTTGTATAGTCACTCCCCAATTAACCATCCCTTTAGTTTTCTTTTTTTCTTTTTTTATTAATTTTTATTAAAGATATTATTTGAGTTTTACAATTTCCCCCCAATCTTACTTCCCTCCCCCCACCCCCCCCCCCCCCACGGAAAGCAATCTGTCAGTCTTTACTTTGTTTCCATGTACCTTGATACAAATTGGGTGCAATGAGAGAGATGAGAGAGAAATCATATCCTTAGAGAAGAGACAAGAATAAGAAGTAACAAGATCAGACAGTAAGATATCTGTTTTTTTCTAAATTACATCCCTTTAATTTTCATTTCTTTGCCACCACAAAAAGAGCTGCTATAAATATTTATATATTTATATATAAATATATAAAAATTATATATATAAATATATTTACAAATATTTTTGTACACGTGGGCCCTCTTCCCTTTTTTATGATCTCTATGGGAAATAGACCTATTGGTGGTATTGGAAACGATTAGATCTTGAGTCCAAAGTCAGAAAGTTTCAAATTATGATTCAGTCACTTACTGACAATATGACTTTGGACAAGTCTGTTCCATCCTCTGGATTTCAATTTCTTCATCTATAAAATGAGAGGATTGAACTAGATAATCTCTTAGGTTCCTCCCAGAACTAAATCTATGATCCTATGACCCTGCCACTCTCTGAGCAAGTCAAGTGAAGCCAACAAGCATTTACAATAATTAAATTCTATCTACCTAGTACAGGCCTCTACCCTCTGGGAGATTACATTCTAATGGGGGAACACAGTCAAAATGGGAATGGCATTGTGGACACCATTTTATTTTAAGCCACCCTCTTGTGGTTGTGCCATTATGATTGAGTGTTATAATTTCATATAAAAGAGAATGTAAAGGGGATGAGGAAGGGAAGAACATTTGTTCTGGAGAGCATGCTGGCAAAGAATGAATAGTTAAAAACTGGTTTAATATAGGAAAGCAAGTCATGGTTCTAAAGCATCGAGCCTAGATTTAGGTAGCTCTCAAAACATCTGAGTTTTGCCAACAGCCTCGCATAGTGAGTAAAGTGCTAGACTTGAAACCAAGAAGGTCTGAGTTCATCCTATCTTTTATCATTTCTAGTTGTGTGGCCATGGGCTAGTAGCTTCAGAATAATACCTGTGATGTCTGCTGCACTGCAGGAGTTTGGTCATGAGGATTAAATGAAGTAGGCGTGGAAAATGCTTTGCAAATTTTGGAAGACACCTGGGTGACTCAGTGGATAGAACACTGAACCTTCAATCAAGAAGACCTGAGTTCGGATGCTGCCTAAGACACTTATCTGTATGACCATGAACAAGTCACTTGATTTTTGCCTGCCTTGGTTTCCTCATCTGTAAAATGAGGGCACCTACCTCCCAGGGGATTGTTGTGAGAATCAAAAGACATAATATTTTCAAAGCATTTACAAACCTTAAGCTATATAAAAGCTAGCTATTATTGTTAGTATTAATATTGTTATATGTCAGCTATTATTACTAACTTGTTTTGTGACCTTGAGCAAATCATAGAGTATCTCTGTAAGCATGGGGGCATTGCTCCTTGCTCTACCTATTTCAGAGTCATAAGAAAAGTGTTTTGTAAATCTTGATATGATTATTTCTTATCTATAAACTGAGAGTGATTTCGATCACAAGTCTGTTCAAACTTGAGTAGTTGACGTCCTGTGAAGTGGGTTTCCTCTTCCATAATCCTAATTTCCTAAAACAATAATCTCTTCCTGAAGAACATTTTTTCTTGCTTCCCCCCACTGGCCCAACTCTACTCTGCTCATCTCAATGGCACCAATCCCCCAATCTTAGTCACTGATTCAGGTCTTGCAAACCCCAACCCTCTCATGTGAAGATCTGTGTGTCTCCCTCTCAGCATGGGGATAGGACTAATGCCTATTTCATCCTTTCCAGGAGGCCTTGGGCCAGGGATCTGCAGGGGAGAGCATGAGTTTCCTGAGCCACGTTCCAGAGAAGTTTTTTTTTTCAATGTGGCCAGGTTCAAGGTCATGGACAAGGTCCTAGTCCTTTAAGCTTGACTAGCTGTGTTCCTACTTTGTTCACAGTACAAGGGTTAGGTGGAGCCTTGCTATAAAGTTTAGATCTGGAAATATTCTGTGCCATGTCAGAGGATCCCAGGATCGTCTATTTAGGACTGGAAGGGATCCAAGATGGTAGTTACCTGATTTTACAGATCTCGCCCACCCCCACCCCAGAACCTTGATTTGCCCAAGGTCACATAGGTGGTCTGAGGAGGAGCCAAAAACACAATCTCAATTTCTCTAACTTGGAATCAGAGTTTTCTGCACGAATACCCTTAGATTCAGGGGCAGATTAGAACAGTGGAAGTGGAAGAGGGGGTGGCTCTTAGAATGGAATGTCAGAGTTGGAGGGAGTCAGAGCTGGGAGGAAATTAAAATTTATGGAATGCTGACTATATCCTAGGCCCTGTGCTAAGTGTTTCACAAAATTTATCTCATTTGATCCTCATAGTAACTCTGGGAGGCAGTTGCTATTATCATTCCTCAGTTTTACAGAAGAAGAAATGGAGGCAGACAGAGGTTAAGTGAGTTATCCAGTGAATCACAAGGCTAGTTAAATGGCTGAGACTGGATTTTAACTTAGGTGTTTTTGACTCACTCTATCTAACACCACCAGCTATCTCAACTGTAAGACAGTCTGTTAAAACATAGAATGTTCAAACTAATAAAAATCTTAGAGATTGTTTTATCCCCTCCCCCCATTTTTAGATAAGGAAATTGAGACTCAAAAAAAGGGAAGTGACATGTGTGATCAAGGTCATATATTGATTAGTGACATCATTGACTTAAGTACCCCATCCTTCCCAGTGGGATGATGGTGTCCAGTTTTCTTTAAAATGTCCTGTGCCCAAGGTTATTTCTAACTACCTCCTCATTAGACCCTCCACTTTCTATACTAACTCATATCCAACAACCTCAGCCAGATCCTTCTCCTATACTTCTTTCCCAGGAATCTCTTGTTGTCTGGTCATGGATGATCTTACTTAAAATTAGGGAAGAAGAAAAAAGCTTGATGGCTATTTGGGATTGCCCTATTAGAATGACACCAAGTTGAAAAACATGAATGAAATGGCCAGTGTTTTCCTTCAAGAGATGGAAAGAATGGTTCAGCTAGGTGGTTTAATGGATAGACCACCAGCTCTGGAGTCAGGAGGATTTGAGCTCAAATCCAGCCTCAGACACTTAATAATTGCCTAGCTGTGTGACCTTGGGCAAGTCATATAAACCCATTACCTTAAATAATTTTTTTTAAAAAAAGAAGGAGATGGAGAAAGAGGGACAGTGGGAGAGAGTTACATCTTTTGACTTCCATGTTTCTGGCTCCTTGGGCAGCTCTCGAAAGGAGTTCTATTCTGGTTCTCTCCACTTCCTCAGTTACCTAGTTCCATCCAACCACAGTTGGATGTTATCTCAATGTTATCTCTCCGTTCCAGTTGAAATCATAATTGTGTAGAAGGGGAGGGAGGTTAGGGAGTGGGGTGCAGTGAGTGTTCAGGGAATCAAGAAAAGGGGTGGATGACATAACCAAGACTGAGCCATAGAAGGCCCTTGGGGAATTCTACCCATTGAGCCCTTTCCCAAGAAAGAGAACAACCTAGAGCAGAGCCCCAAACCCTTATCCAGGGACCGCTGCCAAAGAAGCTCATGCTAAAGCTAGAGCTATCAGACCTCAAGGTCTGGGGAGCGCTGAATAACAACTCATATTTCCTCAGGTTCTTGAAAGTCTTTTCCTCACCACAATCCTGTAAAGTAATATCATCTTCAGTTTTTAGATGGGGAAAATCAAGTTGTGGCAAAGTGAAGTGATTTACCCAGAAACCCACAGCAGCGTGTAAGAGCTGGGGTTTGAATTTATTTCCCTTGATGTCTAGAAGCAGCTAGGTGACTCTGAGTAAGTCACTTAACCTCAATTTGCCTCAGTTTCCCCAAATTATAAAATGGGGATAAAAGTCGCTCCTCCCTCCAGGGTTGTTAGGAGTTTCCAATGAGATAATATTTGTTAAGTGATTAGCCTAGCAGATAGTAGGTGCTAGATAAATGTTTGCTCATCAATTCCTTTTCAATCCAGGTTGATGATCACTGAAGTCTAACAACTGCTAACAGTGGCAGATCAAATCTTCCACCTCTCCCAGAGCCTCCTGGGAGACAAACCTTTCCAGGAGACTCTAGGGGAATAGACAGTGAAAAAGATAATGGATAAGGAAACCCTGAATTATCCAGTATTCTCAACAACAAAGATGGATTAGACTAAGACTACCTAAGGTTAAAGGGTCTGTAGAAATAGGGGTTTGAAGGTTAGGAGAAATTAATTAAATTGTACCCATTCTTCCCACCCTCCCCCAAAAGGAAAACCCATACTACAAGTGGGAGTATCTGGGCTGTCATTTTATGAGAAGAAAGATTGGTGGGGGGGGAACAGGAGTGAGACCAGTGAAGGAGCTAAACACGGAAAAAGCTTTGTTTAGAGGCCAAGGTGCTGTGACTACACTTGACGATGAAATCACTTATCCGATTCTTATCTACCAAGCAATAGTTACAGCTAGTCCAATGACTACGAGGACCATTCCAGCAAATCTAAGGACAGCAATAGAGACAGAGAAAGAAGGACCTTGGGATTATAGATATGAAACCAGAAAAGACCTAATAACCCCATCTTACAGATGAGGAAACTGAGGCCTAGAAAAGTAGCTGCCTACGAATCAGCAAGGTGGCCTTGCTGCTGATAGAACATAGGACTTGGAGTCAGGAAAAGCCTTCCTGGGCTGGGAGACTTTCACTCTCAAACTTAGCTTCCTCTCCCCTGGAGCTGGACAGAAAATGTCATGACTTTTGCCTTCCTTGTGGAAATGCCATTTCCTGGGTTGTCAGCTTGGTGGACACCAGACTTGAAGGAGCTCAATTCAAATCCAGTTAAGGCTGCTTACTAATTATGTGAGCATAGGCAGGTTACTCCCCTTTCTCAGTCTCAGTTTCCTCATCCATAAAATGGAAATAATATCTCCTTAGGATGTGTGTGAAATAATATAATTTATATAAAATACTTTGTAAACCTTAAGGTCCCATATAAATGTTAGTTATTATTATTATTAAATGATTTGCCCAGCAAAGGTAAAAACTGAGCCCTAGGTCCTCTCAATCTGAACCTGTGTTCTTTTTACTGTGTCATACTTCCTGGACACACTTGTTTTCATTCAGGAGAGGGAGAGGGAAAGTACAGTTTGGGGGTTGTTGCTGAGACAGACCACAGAATATTAGATCTGGCAAGTTCTCTGTCCTAGAACACAGAACATTAGAATACAGAATATCAGTGATGGAAAAAACTTAGAGTTCATCTATCAGGGGTTCTTATGAGGAAGTTTCAGACCCCTTCTCAGAAATGCATTTTTTAATGTACAAAAATATTTATAGCAACTCTTTTTGTAGTGGTAAAAAAATTGGAAAATTGAGGGGATGCCCATCAATTGGGGAATAGCTAAATAAATTATGGGATATGAATGTAATGGAATACTATTGTTCTGTAAGAAATCATGAACATGGGGAAAGCTAGGTTGTACAGTGGACAGAGTATTGGCCCTGAGTTAAAATCCGGCTTCAGCTTCACCTAGCCGTGTGACCTTGGGCAAGTAACTTAACCCCATTGCCTTGCCAAAAAAAAATCATGAGTATGTGGACTTCAGAAAAACCTGGAAAGACTTACATGAACTAATGCTGAGTGAAGTGAGCAGAACCAGGAGAACATTGTACACATTAACAGCAATATTGTGTGAAAATCAACTATGATAGACTTAGCTTTTCTCAGCAACACAGTGATTCAAAACAATTCTAAAAGACTTGTGATGGAAAATGTCATCTGCATCCAGAGAAAGGACTATGGAACCTGAATGCAAACCAAAGCATACACCTTTCACTTTTTAAAAAATTTGCTTTATGATTTTCTTTATCATGTCTTTTCCTTTTATTCTGATTCTTCTTTTACAGCATGACTCATATGGAAATATGTTTAATACAATTATACATGTATAACCTATATCAGCTCGCTTACTGTCTTGGGAAGGGGGGAAGAAAGGGAGGGAGAATGTGAAACTCAAAATCTTACAAAAAATGAAATGTAATTGGAAAAAAATTTAAATTAAAACTTCATTTAAATGCATAAAATTAAATACAGAGCATTCCAAAGGAAACTTAGTGAAATATAGCTATCACAGACTCCAGATTAAGAATTCCTGATGTGGTCTAACGCCATATGGATAGGGAAACTGAGTTCCAGAGAAGGGAAGGGATGTGCTGGAAATTATAATACAAAGAAGCAGACTTGAACCCAGACCTTCTGACTTGCTTGTTTTCTTTCCATCGTTAGACTGCTCTGCTAGATGGTCCCCAATAAGTGATAGAGCCCCCCCACTTGGGCTCTAGGCTATCTTGGGGCTGAGTCCTATTCTGTCCCTTGATGTTCTGTGCGCACACCCCAAACACACCAGTGCCACCCAGCTGGAAAAACCCCAACCTGAAGCCCAGCTCCCAGTCACACGGTCGGTAATCTCAGTCAGTGGTTCTCCTGAGTTAGTCATTGGGACTTTTCTTAATTAGAAAGTCAATCAGTAACTAATAAGCAGTTAGGGGCAAGCTCTGGTGAGTCAGGCCTCTGTCCTTCAGGCCCTGGAGGAGGTGAACGGAGTTTTCCTAGACTAAGACACCCTGCAGCTGGGACACTAGCCCAAGTGAGCCTCCTGTCCCTGTAGCTCCCCCAGAGCCTCCCTGGAGAAGGACCAGCCTGGAGATCTCTCTAGAGTGAAGACAATAGTAGGTAAGGTTGTCTATGACCAGAATGTGGATGGAGTCTAATATAGAGGCTAGAGATGGGAGGTACAGAAGCTGAGGAGCAAAGGAGTGCCGGAGAAGGGCCAGAAGTTAAGAAGAGAAGTAGTGACTGGAGAAGAGACAAAGTTCATCAGAGGGGGTTTGGAGAAAGCACTGGGGAGACACTGAGGCTTGAAGAGGGATATAGAGGGCAGGGGTTGAAATATAGAAGTAAAGGTGAGAAGATGGAGGTTAGGAAAAGGACTAACACTAGGGAGGGCAGAGGACTCAGAGAGGGATAGAGGTCAGGGAGAAGGGCGGCTAAGATGGAGGGTTTTGTAGATAGAACTGACTCCTGAAGGCCTTTCCCTAGACTAGGAATAACCACTATTCCTAAGGGCTCCAACCTCAAACTTTCAGAGCCTTAAGGATTCCAACCTCCAAAGCTCCATAAATTCTTGTTGGATTAAATTGAATAAAGGCTAAGATTTTTGACTTAGGTTGTATCCCTTATGGCTTTTCCACTATTCCACTGAACTTATCCCTTCTAGCAGCTTGAGGGAAGGAGAGTACATTATAGGAAGGGCCATGGGAGTAGAAGACATTTTCTGACCTCTCTTTGAAGGAGACATCATAGGTTAGGGAAGGCTAGAAATCAGTGAGGTCACACTAACAATGAAAAGTCATTCAGAGCTGGAGATGAATCTGGGACTGGATCTGGGTGCTAGCGCCAAACATGAGGTTCTGGAACCCACCTTTTGATTGCAATTCTAGAATTTTATTCATAGAATTTAAAGTTTTAAGGGAACAGAAAACAAATAGTACAACTCCCTAATTTCACAGATGAGAAAACATTTTAAGTTCCAGGAAAGGTACATGATTTGTCCAAGGTCACACAGATAGCTTGAACTCAAGTCTTTTGATTTTTTAATTCAGGTCTCTTTCTGCTATCCCCATGCTGCATCCCTTTCCCTGTGGTGTAATGTGAAGAAGACTTCTTTGGTTCTTTTTTTTTCTCTCTCCTTAGACTGAGGATTGTTTCAGTGACTATGTACTTATAGTCTAGGCCACAGCCACCAAAGTCTGGTTGATAATCTGCTTTATTCCCCTCAAGAATTTCTCTGGAACAAGTACTTAATAAATACCCTAGACTTTGACTTGACTTTGGAACAAGTTTTGGACTGCAGCAGTAGCCACTAAAAACAATTACCAGGCAACTATTGCATGCAAAGCCTTCTGAGAAAGACAAAGATGGATAAAACATTCCCTGCCCTCAGGAAGCTCCCAATCTGATCAGGGGTATGGATAGATATAAGAGATAAGTGCCAGAGAAGGGGTACAGTAAAGGCCAAGAAGAGGAGGTGGCTATCTTAGTAAGGGAGGAGGGGGTTACTGAGACTCAGCAACACCTTCCAAATTGTCAGCCCTTGGATTCTATTCCATGTTAGCTCTGTGACCTTGGGCAAGGTCCTGGGATCACAGATCAGAGCTGAAAGGGCCATCAGTTCCAACCCCCTCATTTTATACTTAAGGAAAATGAGACTGAGAAGGATTAACTCTTCCAGGGACAAACAATTTAAAAGTATCTGGAGCCCAAATCTGAACTTGAGGATTCCTAACTCCAAGCCCCGAACTCATCACTATACTCCCTAGTCACCAATTTCCTTTTTTTTTATAAAGAAGGGATTATACTAGAGGATTTCTAAAATCTTTTTCATCTTAGAATTCTATAATACCATGAAGTAAATAGAAGTGAGGGAGAGTGGTATAGGGCATGATAGGATGGAAAGAACAATGAATTAAAATCAATTTGGCCTCAGCTCTATTATCTACTTACCTTGGGCAGGTCATTTCCACCCCCTGGGTCTCAGTGTATTCTTTTGCAAAAAGGAGGGGTGAATCTAGATGAATTTCTTTGGACCATTCCAATTCTCAGTCTAGAAATCCTATGTAAAGCTTTAACTGGGGGTGAAATAATCAGTGTTTTGTACCAGGGTGCCAAAAATTAGAGGGTACTCACAATACAAACTTTCTTTCCCCAGATAGCAACTTCCCTGAAAACATTTTCTCAGTAACTGTGAGTATTCTGGTAGTATAGGAATTTTCTGGTGTTCTTGGGGGGATTCCTTCCCCTGAAAACCATACCCAGATAAGTTCTTCTCTGTTCTTCCCAACCCTGACCCTTTCATTACTCTAAGTAGAAAAATTTCTAGTTATAACTCCGATCTGATGATTGGCCTGATTGAAGCATTGGATGTGAAATAAGGTTGGCATGGTAGGCTGAAATCAGCATGGACACCAAACCAAACAATTTAGCTTTTATTCAGGTGGGCAACGGGGCATCCTTGAAGTTGTTTGAATAGAAGAGTGACATTTTCAAGGCTATTCTTTAGAAAGATAAATGGGTGCAGGTACCATTCAGAGGCTCCCACCATAGATGGGGGTAATGTATTGGGCAGTGGCAATGCAGAGAAGGGGGCACTTGGGTGAGAAACTGCTGAGATGTAAGCATTAAAACTTGATGGCTAATTAGATGTAGAAAGTGAGAGAGAAGGACGAGTCAAGCTTGGCTTTGAATCATTGCTCTACTTGGACAAGTAATTTTCTACTGTGGGTCTCAGTTTCCTCCTCAGTAATTTAAGGGTATTGAATCAGATCAGGGGTCCTTAATCTGAGATGTATGGATTGCTTTTCCTTGAATGGGATCCATGGACAGATTTCAGGAGGGCTGTGAATTTGAATAGGAAAAAAATACATATTATTTTCACTAAATTCGAATTGATCTGTAGAATTTCCTAAAAAATTTTAAAACTTTCCTGAGAAGGGGTCCAATGACTACCTAGGGGGCCTTAACAAAAGTTAAGAAGCCTTGCTGTAGAAAAATCTCTTAAGAGCCTTTTAGTTCTAAATCCTATGATTCAATGCAATTCACATGTGGAGATAATTACAGAACACTGAGCTCTGGGACCTTGAACAGTCCCAAGAGAATACTCAATTGGAGTTTTGGTAGATTAGCAGAGTCTATTTATGGGGCATTGTTGATTCTCACATTATTCAACGGGAAGTTATTTGGTGCTGAGGGTCTCCCTAGGGTTGCAGGCAAACATCATAACTACTTCCCTTCACCTCTTACACAGTGACAATGGCCTGAGAACTCTCTAGACCTGGTACCTGGCTTAAATGCACTACTTTTTTTTTTTTAGGTTTTTGCAAGGCAAATGGGGTTAAGTGGCTTGCCCAAGGCCACACAGCTAGGTAATTAGTAAGTGTCTGAGACCGGATTTGAACCCAGGTACTCCTGACTCCAAGGCTGGTGCTTTATCCACTACGCCACCTAGCCGCCCCAAATGCACTACTTTCAAAAGTCATTGAATCTAGTGAGGTTTAGTCAGTGGAAATAAAAGAGAAGAGCTCTTCTGAGAGATTTAAAACTCCCTGAGTCTTAGTTTTCTCATCTGTTAATTTTTTTAAAGAGAGATATTCTCTAAGGCATGATCCCCAATTTTTTTAAATTGGGCATTCCTATCAATAAAAGATGTTTGATCCCATTTCCCCAATATAAGTATATTTTTATTCATGTAATATATCTACTTTACTAATAATTATGTACAATATAAAACACAGAAAATTTTAAAAGGATGACATAAATATGTCATATTTTGAAAATATTTTATTTGTTAATTTCAACAAAATGTTATTTGTAGTGATTTGCAGATATTTTAGTAAGAGCATTGCTTTTTCAAATTTTGGTTTAATGCTATGATAACAATGATTTCAAAGCTGGATTTTATAAATTCATGCCATTTTAATGCTTGCTTTTCAAGGTTTTTGAAGTAAAAAAAATATCTCACAATGATATAAATCTCCAAATAAAAGAAGAGCCTCATTGGCTGTTCTCACTAAATCATGAGAATCATTTTCTAATATCATCAACCAATTTTACAAAAGGTTTTTTTTTGTGGGGGGGGTTGGCTCACAAATTTCCATCTTCCTTGATGTCAATCAATTCTTCCAAATTAATCAGAAGGTGTCATATTTTCATATTTTTAATAAATAGAACTTACTGAAACTCTCTCCATTTGGAAGTGTTTTAACATGGTAAAATTTTGTTTCCAAGTTTTAAGTTGGGTAGATGTGACATATTAATATAATGACCTAGAGAGGAAAAAGTAAGCAAGAGCAAAGGATGATGGACAGTGTCAGAAGAGGCAGAGAGCACAAGAAAATATGGGGACTGATAAAAGGGCATTGCATGTCAATGAAGAGATCATTGGTAACTTTGGAAAGCAATGTCTCATTTGAGTGAAATGACAGGAATAACAAGGAAGTTGAGAACCTGGGATTCTGGAAGAATAGTGGTGTTCTTGACTGAAAAAGGCAAGTTCAGAAGAGAAGTGGATTTGGGGAGGAAAGACAATATAATGGAGTTGTCAGTTCAGATCACAACCCATCACCCTATCCCACCAAAAATGAAAAAATAAATCTTACCAGACATTGTCCTATATTATAGAACCCAATCTTTCAGGGCACCTGATACAAAATGGATGTGGTTGGGAATCTGAGTGTGGGTATTCTTTGGGGAGGGGGGAGGGGGGATTTTACTGTAGTTATTGAAGTTAGGTTATAACTACCCAAAGGGTCCAAAGACTGGCAGAGGGGGCACAGCTTCTTGTTAATGGGTGAAGGAAGTGGTTAAGCTGTAGTAGAGATAAGCCCTGAGTTTAACTGTCACTGAAAAGGTGGGTGTGAACCCAATCTTTCCACATTCCTTTGGGATGATACCATGGTCTGCTGAGGTGGGGTAGGTATAACCCTCATTTTAAAGACCAGTGTTCTAACTGCTTCCAACTCTCAAATCCTTGGTCCTTAGAATAGTCTTTTGGTTCTCTGGGCAGGCCAGATTTCTGGAATATTATCCATTATGATCATTACATTTCAGGAAGGACCTCACCAGGTTCCAACAGGTCCAAAGTATAGTGGCTGGAATGTTGAGGGGATTCCGAACCAAACCATATAAACAATTGGAGACATCCAACCTGTAGAAGAGAAGTAGGGTAAGGAGACAAGAGTGTTGAATTCAACTACTATATTAAATTAGGGATTGTATTATTTTTTCTGTTTGTCCTTCATTTTCAAAGAAGACTATGGCATCAGGGAGGTGATGCCATGACAAGCACTTGAGATGGATTTGAGTGAGGGTTGTTGTGCTAAGTCACCAGCCTCACTTTCTCCTCCAGAGCCACCAGGGTCCAGTGGCCTGATATGGATCAGGACAACTGGAGACAGTACATAGGTCTAAAGTTGGAAGGGCCTTCAGATACCAATCCAGTGCAACTCTTCATTTTGCAGATGAGGAAACTGAGGCTGAAGGAGTATAAGGGATTTCCAAAGATCATTTAAGTGGAATGCTTATGAGGTGGGATTCAAACCTGAGTTAGTGGTCAATAGACATCTGCCAAGCACTTTCTGTGCTAAGAACTATGGATAAAAAGTTTTTTTTAAAAAAAGGAAGGGAAGAAGTCTTTGTTAAGCATCTATTATATGCAATGCACTATAGTAAAACTTTACAAATATCTCATTTGATAGTATAACAACATGGGGAGGTAGGCACTCTTACTACACCCATTTCACAATTCAGGAAACTGGAGTTCTGGGAAACAGGTTAAATGACTTCCTCAGGATCACACAGTTCATCAATGTCTGATGTGGTATTTGAACTCAGATCTTCTTGTCTACAGGCCCAGGCTTCATTCGCTGTGCCTTCTAACTGCTCTATTCTCAGGGAGTATTTACTGCAGTGGGATTCACTGAATTCAAATAAATAAAAGATAGATACAGAATAGAGGAAAGGCAATCTAAAAGGAGAAGCCAGTGGCATCTGGAGGGGAACCGGGAAGGGCTTTTTGAGGAAGATGGGCTTGGAGTTAAAACTTGAAAGAAGCCAGAAAGCTAAGAAGTGGTAGTGAAGGGGTCCAGTGTTCCAGGCCAGTGAAAAAACTCAGAGATGGAGCATTTTGATTGTCTATCAGTATGCTAATGGAGCAGAACTGTGGAGGGGAGTGAACCTGTAAGAGAACTGGACTATAGGAGATAGGAAGTAGCCAGGGAAGGAAGAATTTTAAACACCTGCCCTCAGAGCGCAGGAACCATGAGAATGGATTGAGCAAGAGTTCAGGGGTCACATGGTGGGAACAGATTTTAGAAAAATCCCCTCTGGTAGCTGAGAGCAAACTGGACTGAGGTAGGGAGAGACCTGAGGCAGAGGACCATTTGGAAGACTGTTGTCATAGTCCAAGAAAGAGGGGATGGTGGCAGCTTAGTAGGGATAGAGATGTATAGGAGACATGGAAAGGGATTGGATATGTAGTTAAGGATATATTCCTCCCCTTTCCCTTTCTCTTACTTCCTTTTCTTTTATCTTCTTCCTCTCTCTGACACATACACAAACATACACACACACACACACACACACACACACACACACACACACACACAGACTCACAGACATCCACATCCACATCCACAGACACTACTAGAGCCTCCCCGTTTGGGATTTTCTTGGTATTTATACCAAGTGGTTTGCCATTTCCTTCTCCAATTCATTTTATGGAAGAGAAAACTGAGGCAAACTGGGTCAAGTGCCTTGCCCAGGGTCATATAGATAGTAAGCATCTGGGATCAGATCTGAACTCAAGAAGATGAGTCTTCCTGTCTCCAGGCTTGGTACTTTAGCCACTGTACTGCTTTGCTACCCCTATATTCATATACATACCTACATACAAACACACAGAGAGTGGGAAAGAGTATGTTGCACCCCCCATTAAACTGTGAGACCTCAGGGACCCTCTTGTTGTCTTTCTTTTTATCCCCAGTGCCTAGTAAACACTCAATAAAATACATGTTGCCTGATGACACTAAAATTGTAGACCTGGTAGTTGAAGATAGTGGTATCCTTTAGTAATTGGAAAATTCAGGCCTCAGACTCTAGAGTCTGTCTTCCCATAGTACAATTTGTCCTTTAACTGGATTATGAAGAGAAAAGATCTCAAAGGGGTCAAAGTTTAGAGAGAAGGAGGGGAAGGGACTGAGATTATTTCAGAGCTTGGGTCTGGGAGAAAGGTAAAGCTGACCAGGAGGCTACTTGTCTTAGACCCAGCCTCCTTTCTTTCAGTGCAAGGCCTCCAGGGATGTTTGCCATCTTGTTCAGCATCTTCTGCTCTTTCATCTGCCAGGTGAGTGACGGACATGACTTCTCCTTGGGGCCCAGCCCAGAAGGGTGGATGTCACCTGTCCTCACTATGGGGTCATGAATGACCAACCAGCCATGGCCTGATTTCAGAAAGTGTGGGAAACACTCCAGGTTTGATTTTTCTTTTTCATGTGAGCTAAGCATACACTAAAGGCACAGTTTGGTCAAACCGAGGACCAGGGTAAGTCCAAGGAAGTCAAAGAGACCTGCTTAAGAGATTGCAGATGAGAGAAAACAAGCTTATTTGGATGGTGAATACAAAACATAAACATATGAGGAAAATGAGGAATAGCTATAAACCTAGTAAAATAGGGTCAAGAAGCCTGGTGCTAATTTCAGTTCTTCCCCTGACTCACTGTGTGACTATGGACAAGTTATTTCCTCTCTTTGAACCTCAGTATCTTCTCTGAAGTCTCTAAGGTCTCGTAGAGTATGGAGAGGGTCCTGGATTTGGGAAACCTAGATCTAAGTTTTGCCTCTGAAACAAGATGATCATGGGCAAAGTGCCTAACCTCTCCATGCTCAAGCAACTCTCTTAAGGTTCTAAGTCATAAAGGAGTTGCTCAGCTGCATTGGTAGAGGGAATTTCCATATAAGGAAGTTCTCTGAATTGATGAAATAATGACTTGTGGCTCAGTCTCTATGGTTCCTTCCAGTTTTAACCCCTATGATTCAAATGTAGAATGCCTAAGGACATGAGACTGGGGCATCCTGGAAAAACCAATGCCTTTCTTGCTCCATCTCTCCCATTTCTTCCCCATCTCAGTAAGGATGTCCTAGAATGCAATGAACCCAATACTGGGCTACCTTGGAGCAGATCCTTAGTACTTTGGCTATTGAAGATGAGATTAACAGCCACATTGCCACTCAGAGGCCCACTCAGCAAAGGGATTGACACTATAGGGGGCTAGGAATGTTGGAATATCATGAAGTCATGATGGCCTAGAGACAGACTGACAAAAGTCTTTTTTTCATATACTCCTTTAAGGTTCACAATTTAATTAACCAAATATTTATAAAGGGCCTGTTTCCTGTAAGCCAAAGGATAGCAAAGCATCATGCAAAGATAGCCAACCTCTATCAGCAAACCTTGTTTCAAGTCCTGATTCTGACAAGTGGGTTACTTGGTAAGCATTTATGAAGCACCTACTGCATGCCAGTCACCATGCTAAGCATTGGGGATACAAAAGAAAAGCAAAAAAAAAGGAAGGGAAAGGAAAGGAAAGGAAAGGAAAGGAAAGGAAAGGAAAGGAAACGAAACGAAACGAAACGAAAGGAGAAAGGAAAGGAAGAAAGGAAAAGAAAGGAAAAGAAAAAGGAAAAGAAAAGAAAAAAGAAAAGAAAAGAAAAGGAAAGGAAAGAAAAGAAAAGAAAAGAAAAGAAAAGAAAAGAAAAGAAAAGAAAAGAAAAGAAAAGAAAAGAAAAGAAAAAAGAAAAGAAAAGAAAAGGAAAGAAAAGAAAAGAAAAGAGGGAAAAAAAGAATGGAAAAAGACAGTCCCTGCCCTGGAGAAGCCCATAATTTGATGGGGGAGACAAAATGCAAACTATGTACAAACAGGTTTATGCAGAGGATAAATAGGAAATAATCAATAAGCAGAAGATAATAGTCATCCTAAGTGACTTCAATGTGCTTGCCTCAGTTTCCTCATCTGTAAAATGAGATGGAGAAGGAAATGTCAAACCACTCCAATATCTTTTCCAAGAAAACCCCATTTGAGGTCAAGAAGAGTCAGACATGACTGAAATGACTAAACTACAACAAAAGCCCTCTTCTAAGGGAGAGACTGAGTGGGGAAATAGAATCAATGAGACTTGACCTCAATCTTATATGCTAGCTAGTACTAAGATCATTATTCCTACTCTACAGATGAGGAAAGACTCTGAGAGATAAAAATAACTTGCTCCTGGTCACACAATTAGTAAATGTCTGAGCTAACATAGCTCTCCTGACTTTAAATATACTCTGACACCATGCTATCCCTCTAGTGTACTCTGACAATAGCATTTCCTTATTTATATAATAAGGGAGGAAATGGAGACTTTGGAACTGTCTAGCTTGACTACCCCACTCAAAGTCACACAGGGTCAGCTTTTCTGACTCCAGATTTGTTGTTCTTTCCCATTATACCCAAAATCATCTTTTTTTTAATGTTCTTTTGGAAGCAATAACTTGGGGCTCAGGACATCTTTCCCCACAGGTTGTTTCTGAAGCTGTCACCAGTGAGCTCTATGTGGAAGTTCCAGAAAATTATGTAGGAAATTTTCCTTTGTACCTGAAGAAGGTAATGAGGACCTATTACCACAGACCTTGAACTAGAGGAAAACGTGGGAGGGAGGGAGGGAGAATGAAACTTAAGTCTTGTTTTGTATAATAACTTCTTGTGTTTGTTGTTAGGGGTGGAGGTACGGTTTGGGATAGATTTGCATTTTAGTAGGGGATGTCAAATGAAAAAAAAAGTGGGATTTCAAGCATCTTTGGCCTGAGACATTTGGAGAAAGGGAAACTTTCTCAGCTGCATTGAAATCATAAGTCGGGAAGCTGCTCCACCCACTGCCATCCCTAATACATACATACATATATACTTACATGTGGACTGTGGACCACTGAACCCAAGAGATTCCCTTCTAAGTAAAGCCCTCCTCTCATCACATACCCACCCAACTCCACCAAGACCTCTCCTTAAGGTCCCAGCTCCCACATCATCTTCAAAAGCCAGGAAACTCAGCAATCCTCACTCTCAGTCACATTTCCCCCTCTCTGTTCTTCCTCTCTTTCTGACCTTTCTCTCTGTTCTCTGGCCCTATCCACCTCAGCTGAAATTGCCTGCTGTGCATTCAGAAGGCCCTGCTGTGGTCCACGTGGCTGGCCAAGAAGTTGCAGAAGGTCTTTTTGGGGTGGAATCTGATTCTGGCTTCCTCTTTGTGACCAGGCCCCTGGATCGTGAAGAGCAGGCCCAGTACAACCTTCAGGTATCAATCCCTGACCAATTCCCATGGACCTCAGGGAACTGGGAACACCTGCAGGCAGTATAGGACAGAGCATCAAGTTTACAGTAGTTCTGTTGTTGAGTCCCAGCTTTGACACATGCTAACCCTGCGAACCCAAACAAGTCACTTGTTATTCACCCTGAGCCTTGGTTTCCTCATCTCTTAAATAAAGGTATTAACATGTCCCCTATGTTGGGAGAAAAGTGCTTTGTGCATCTTAAAGTGCCATAGCAGATCCTACAAGAATGCTCATTGTTGACTTGTTGCTTATGGATATGAGTTGCTATTACTTGGGAAGAGATAGATCCTTGTCTCCCCAGGTTTTCACCTGTTCAATTAAAAAAAAAAAAACATGATGCTTCCTTCAGGGAACTAATTCATTTTCTCCGGTTCCCATGGTGACCTCCCAGGTGACAGTCACTGCTGAAGATGGGAGTCTCCTCTGGGGCCCACAGCCTTTGATAGTATATGTAAAGGATGTGAATGACCACATGCCCCAGTTCACCAAAGATGAATACACAGGGATCCTGAGCCAGGGGACCCATGCTGGTGAGTGACTGTAAGGGTTGGGGGTTGGAGGGTCAGAATGGGCAAAATTTATGTTCTAGATGCACTTCATTCCATTGTTGAACATCCCTGGTGGTTACCCATTATTCCTTTCTGGAAGTCTGTTATTTTGTCTAAACTTGGAGGGAGGGGTCTTTGGGGATTAGAGTAAACATAGAGGAAGTCTTGGTGGACATACAGTTCATGCCTTTTCTGAACCTCAGTTTCCTCATCAATAAATTATGATTTTTATATCATCTACCTCAAAGAATTGCTGTGAGGCAAACTCTATAAATTGTAAAGAAATAATGGGGTTAGTATTAGTCATACTGTTCCTCCCCCTAAGTCCTGCCCTGATGTCTTATGGTGTATTCTTTCTTTAAAAAAAATGAGGGGTCACTAGGTGGCGCAGTGGATAGAACACTGGCCCTGGAGTCAGGAGGACCTGAGTTCAAATCCAGTCTCAGACACTTAATAATTACCTAGCTATGTGGCCTTGGGCAAGTCACTTAACTCCACTGCCTTGCAAAAACCAAAAGCTTCAGTGAACAGAAAACCTCAGGAACTCATGAAGACCATCTACCAATGTGAAAAGAACTTTAAATCTGCACCAGTGATAATGATCACTCCAACTGAGGGATATCACACACAGATTGTGAAATATTGATGATTAGCAGAGTTGGAGCAATAGACTGGAAAGTGTGTGTGTGTTAGAGGGTGAGTGAAAAAAGTAGGATGCTGTGAGGCGTCCTCATGGATAATCAGGACCTTTATGATGATAGCTAGCGTTTCTATAATGCTTTAAGGTTTGCAAAGAACTTTACAAATTTGGTTTCATTCGATCCTTAGAACAATCCCATGAGGTGGGCTCTATTCTTGCCCCCCCCTTTACAGATGATGAAACAGAGATTGGAATTAAATGGTTGACTCAGGTCACATACTTATCAAAGGTCTGAGACTAGATTTGAACTCAGTTTTCCTGATTCCAAGCCTATGCCACTATCGTCATTATGGTATAATGGAAAGAATGTTAGATTTGTAGTAAGCCTGGGTTTCAACTCTGACTCTTCTACTTTAACTGTGTGACCTTAATCAAGTCACTTTCCTTATTTGAGTGTCAGTTTCCTCTTCTATAAAATGAAGGGCTTGTACTAGAAAACTTCAAGTGTGATTTTTCAGCCCTAAATAGTATAATCCATAATGCCTAGGAGAAGTAAGATATGGAGCCTTTGGGAATGAATATCAAGAGAAAAGAAATCGGGGGAGGGGGATTGAAATGTTATCTTTCTGAGAGCAATCATTCCTTTCTCTCTCTCTCTCTCTCTCTCTCTCTCTCTCTCTCTCTCTCTCTCTCTCTCTCTCTCCTCTGACCAGGTGTACCCTTCCTCTACCTCAGTGCCACAGATGGGGATGAACCAGGCACAACCAACTCAGATCTGCGTTACCACATCCTGAATCAAACTCCAGCCCAGCCCTCCCTGGACATGTTCCAACTGGAGTCCAGGTCAGGGGGCCTTGCCCTCAGTGAGAAGGGTAAGTAGATCCTATGTTCCCTAATCTTTTCTGGGGTGTCCAAGTGAGCTTTATGGCCTTTAGTGAGATGAGGATCCTGGGAGGAGGATGTTGAATGATAACTTCTGAACTTTACTGCTCTCAGGGAAGAGACCCCAAGTCCATGGGTAGTAGCAGTAATGAGGTCTCTTCTTAAACTTTGATCCTGGAGGACTTAACTCCCCCTTGTCTCTCATCTTTCTCTTTATAGTGAGCTACAAAATGGCAATAATTTAATAGACCAATGACTCAGACTTTAAAAAGTACAGCAAGGCATAGATGCTTTCCAAGTGTCAATCCTATAAACAAGAAGCTACTTCTTATATGATTTGAGGCAAAACACTTTCCTTTGGGCCTTACTTTCCTAATCTATAAAATGGAGGTTTGGACTAAATGACCTCCAAAGACTCTTCCTGCTCTAAATTTACTGATATCTATGAAATCTCCCTATATCCATGACCCTGAGAAAGTTTTCCCTCTCCCTTGGGGCCCAAGTCCAAAGTTTTAGACCAAAAGTCTTCACTGGTTGCTCCCATCTACATGCACTCATTCTTTCATTCTTCATTCATTCTTCTGGGCATTCATCCTACTTGTCCATCTATTCATCCATCCATCCATCTATGCATCCTCATTTATTCAAAGAACTTTTAGCTCCTATAGCTATTTTTTTGTTATTTTTTTGGTTTGTTTTTTGTTTTTTAGTTTTTGCAAGGCAATGGGGTTAAGTGGCTTGCCCAAGGCCACACAGCTAGGTAATTATTAAGTGTCTGAGGCCAGATTTGATCTCAGGTACTACTGACTCCAGGGCCAGTGCTCTATCCATTGTGCCACCTAGCCACCCCCTCCTATAGTTATTTTGTAATACCTCATATTCCTTCATATAACACTTCCTACCCAATGGGATTGTACATTCTAATGTGACCTGATACCAAGCTCTAGGCAGAGGCTGTGAATTTCTAGTGGATTCACCTCATTCCTACCTTCTTCTCTACCATTTAGGAAGCTCTGGGCTTGATCCTACTATTGTGAGCCACTACCAGTTGCTGGTACAGGTAAAAGACCTTGGAGACCAGACCTCAGGTCACCGAACCTTGGCCACTGTGAACATTGATGTGGTGGCGAATACTTGGTTAGCTCCTGACCCTATCCACCTGGCAGAAAATGTCCAGAACCTGTGCCCCAATTACTTCAGCCATGTAAGTAAGAATATAACTCATACAGAGACCAAGAAATGGCAACAAAGGAGGATTCACTTTAAATTTATATAGCATCCATATAAGGAGCAACAAGCTGCTTTGGGGAAGATTGTTCGATGAACAAGAGTACTGAAATGAAAATCAGGAGCCCTAAGATTTAGTCTGGGCTCTGCCATTTACCTCCTCAAAGTTATCATCTATCAGAATGACCTTGGACTAATAACACCACCACCAGGGACAACAATCATAATAACTAAAATTTATATTTACATATAATTTATAAAATTGATAAAGTACTTTAAAGTTTACAGAGTTTATTACACATATTAGCTCATTTGATTCTCATAATCAGAGGTGTCAAACATGTAGCATTCCTGAGTAAAGACCAAACCAGATTAAAATGTCATTGGAAAATATTTAACAAAATAAAAATTCAATAAAACAAATAGCATAACATTTTAATATTAAGTCATTATATGACCCACAAGGGTGGCCCAGTTTTTAATGTGACTTTGACACTGATGCTCTTGATAACCCTGAGGGGGAAGTGCTATAACATCCCCATTTACAGATAAGGAAACTGAGGCACAGAGAGTTTGAGTGATTCAGCCATGCAGCTAGTAAACATCTATCCCAAGTTCTTTCCACTTAACCATCTAGCTACCTATCACTTCTCCTTGATCTTCAGTTTCCTCATTTGCACTGAGGGGATTGTGTTAGGTGATTACTAAGGGGCTTTCCTATTCTGGGGATCCTATATAGCCATGAGTTTATAGTTCTGTGGTACATATATACATATGTATTTTGTATATGAATATTTGGCTCCAATAGTTTAGGTTGCTTTGAATTGCCTAAGGTTCTTGAGTGTCCCAGTTCACAGTTCCATGAGGTTATACTTATATAATTCAAGATACCTATGGCTTTTTATGCCAATGGTAGTTCTACGATTCTACAATTTGACTATTCTACCCAAGGTCAATTACTCTATGACTCTGTGGTTCTTTGTTATCTCCATAGGTGTTCTGCCATTGTCATTCACATTACCCCCAAACATTCCTTCTTACATCCCACAAGGGTAGATGGATTAATGAAACTTTAGTAGGGATTTCAGAATTCGGGAAAAATATGATATTTGTCCTTAGGGATTTTATAATGACAATAGAAGGACTTGACTTGGCTACATCCATCAAAGGGTCTTGAGTAGGAAGCAAGAAGTCAAAAACCTGAAGAGTCTAAATCTTTCCTTCTCCCTCTGAGCTTCCCTGTCTAGCCTTTAGCCCCTTCTGGCTCCCTCAAAGTGAGAAAACTCAACACCATAGCTAGGGATTCACACCCTACAGACAGAAATGCCTTTCAGAGAATCTTAGCTTCCAGACAAGAGTCCGGAGGAGCCTAACTAAGCTCTTTCCCATCCCCCACACCACCCATCCTCCCTTACACCATTGGGGAATCCCTTGGAATGCCCTAGGCCAGTGGGTAACTTAAAAATAGCCCACTGGGTCATAATAACACAGCCTGGAGGGGGGCCTGGGAAGGGGAGAAAAGAGAACCCTCTACTCTTAGACACATAGTTTGAGATATGAGTCATATGGCCCCAAGAGGCACCACTCCCTCTTTTTCTCCTATACCCCAAAAATGCCTTGTTCCCCCAGAACTACACTGACAGTGCCCCAGATGCAGGTCAGCTTAATTTAGGAAGGGAAGGGAACACATAATGCTTACTGTATACCAGCCACTATGATAAACACATTACAAATATTATCTCATTTAATCCTCATAACAACCCTGGAAGGTAACTGATATTATAATTTTTTTTTTACAATTGAAGAAACTGAAGCAAAGAAAGGTTAAGCAGCTTGCCCAAAGTCACCCAGCTAGTAAGTCTGAGTGTGGATTTGAACTCCAGTCTTTCCGACTCCAGGTCCAGTGCTCTATCTAGTGAGCCATTCAGCTGCCTCAGATAGTAGTATTTGTTCTGGGATCTACCCACAGGCCTCCTTAGAACCCCCTTTCCACTTACCCTTGTCCCAACTTTCTCCACCTCATTAGCAGAAGCTGTCAAAGGCTGTAGAAACTGGGACCTAGCCAAGATCTGGACTTTGCCAAGGCCACAAACAATAGCCAGATCTCTGGGTCTTTAATTGTAGTCAGGGACTTTGGGAGTCTGAGAATACTAGGAAGTCAGGAAACCTGGGTCTCAGTTCTTCCTAGCTCCACAACCTAGCTCTCTTCCCTTTCCTGGACCTTGGTCTCCTTAACAATATATGTAAAATGAGGGTGGATGACAAGATGGTGTCTAAGTCCCCCTCCAGCACAAAAAGTCATAGGATCATAGCTTCAGAAATAGGAAAAACTTTAGAGAGCATCTAGATCAGACCTTGAATTTAACAGAGAAACTTGAGACATTCAGTGGAGCATGTTCAAGGTCACAAAGGTTAAATAAATAGGGAAACTGAGGCTTGAATTCAGGTCCTCAGACTCCAGATGCAAGGTTCTGTTGTCTCCATTTAATTCAATTAAATTAATATTGGTGAAGTATCTACTCTATGCAGATTACTGTTTAAGGAGTTGGGGGAGACACAAAGTATAAATTAGATAGAACCTTCCCTTCATAGAGCATAAAGTCTTCTAGAGGATTAGATAACCATAGCATCCAACATTAATATTATAGGATCTATACAACAGAATGGTATAAAATAAAGTGAGGTGTGAGAACAAATAGAAAAGCTATTATCAACCAGGTATCAGGGAAAGCTTCCTGGTCATGGTGGCATAGGAGTTAGGCTTTTAAAGATGGGTAGAGTTTCAGGCAGCTAAGTGGCAACTTGGAATCAGGAAGAATCATCTTGAGTTCAAATCTGGTCTCAGATACTTACTAGCTGGGTGTCTCTGGGCAAGTCACTTAACCATTTTGGCTTCAGTTTCCTCATCTGTAAAGTGAGTTGGAAAAGAAAATGGCAAACCATTCCATTATCTTTGCCAAGAAAACCCCAAATGGAGTTACAAAGAATCAAATAAAACTAAACATTAGAATTTCAGATTTTTCACTGTCAATGAGAAATAGAAAAGACATTGTAAGCCTAGGGGAAGCAGAGGTAGAAGGGTAAGGAAATCCAGTCTGTGTAAAAGATAAAACAACAGCCTAGTTTAGCTGTAACTAGTAAATTTATTGAGTAGCATAAAGTTCTGTGATTCACCTGGGAACATCCAGAGACTTAGCTCAGGGCAGAGACAAAAATCAAAGCCAAGTCTCCTGATTCACGGTTCCCACTGCTATGAAGAGTGTGCAGGAGATGGTAGGCTTAGCTAATCCTCCAATTAACTTTTCATTTCAAGAAAGGAAAAGTCTCTGACTCAGGACTGTACATATTGGAGTTCATGAATCTGAATCTATGATAAAGGTTGGGGGTGGGCTCTTGGTGGATACCTCTGCCCCATCCCCCTTTCCTGGGTTGTTTCCTCATCCTGTCTCCAACCTTCACCCCATCCAGGTGCACTGGAGTGGTGGGGGTGTGGAATATCACCTGGAGAGCCAGCCCCCAGGACCCTTTAAAGTGAACAAAGAAGGAAACATCTGCATGACCCAAGAGTTGGACCGGGAGATGCAAGATGAGGTGAAGAATCTGGTCATTGTTGGGAGGAAGTTGGTACATAGATAAAGAGAGAAAGATAGATAGATTGGTTGGTTGTTATCCTATTAGCACCAAAATGGAATCACAACCTTAGAGTCTAGTTATAGTGTGTTTGACTTTGGCTGATCAGACCAGTACTAGCTCAGAATGTTCTACCACCACCATTGGTTATGTAAGCATTTGGAGTGGATTCTCTAAATTTGTCCATCTCTCAATATCTAACTATACATATAGATAGATATGTATTATGCATGCATGTATATGTCTATATGAATATATGAATATATGTATATTAATACGTATTTTGAGAGGAGTTGGTGTGTTGGAACTTAGTAGTAACACACTACCGCTCAACCTCTAGCTACTGAGAGGATGAGTTTCATTTTCACTATCAATCATCTTTTATTTTGAGGGGATTCAGAAGAGGGCAGTGATATATCATAAGTGTTCATAGGCTATCAAAGGGCCAGGGTCTCTTAGTCTGGCAGGTGGGGGAACCATTCAGAGCATGCTGCTGGGAATTCCTCTCCATGGCTACCGGAGATGTAGTTACAGGGCCATCTTGCTTTCATGTGTTCAGCTGAAGACAAATCTCTATCTATATTGATCTATCTATTATGTATATGTGAACAGAAGTGTATATTTTGTATATATGCATGTATTTATATATATATATATATATATATATATATATACATCTATATATGAAAGGAAGTAAAAAAGTGTATCATACACACTTCCGAATAAATATAAATGTAACTAAGTATGTAAAAGGAAGATGCAGAGGCAATTCCTGTGAAGAAAAATAACTCTGTGTGTTGATGTGTATGTAGGTATTCAGACCTATATATACACATATGTATTTTCACATCCATCCCCCCCACAGTTATGCTTCCTCCCAAGTATAACCTCTGATTTGCTTCCTACAGTACCTACTGTCTATATGGGCCAGGAATATGGAAGGCCTGGCCTACAGTGACCCACTGGTGCTAAGAGTCCTTGTGACAGATGAGAATGACAACCCCCCTACCTGCTCTCTTGCTGAGTCCCCTGCTGAGGTTCTTGAGCTCAGTCCCTCAGGTAAACTAAAATTCTGGGATTGGTTTGGAAAAGATGAAGGGGCAGACTTGGATGAGACAGAATAGAGAATGGCTTTTGGGTAGAATATATATATATACCCAAAATTCCCAATGGGATATAGATGATAAACTACAGCATTTGAAATCAGAAGACCTGAGGAGAGTCCCAACCCAGCCACTTAATCACTGTGTCACCTTGGACAAGTCACTTTCCCCTTTCTAGCTAGGCCTCAGTTTCCTCAGGTATCTCAAACTATGTTAAAAAAGCAATTACTATTAAAACTGTGTTACTGGTTTAAAAAAAATCAGAAAGGTAATTAATGGGACAGATTAGGTAAATATGCCCCAGAGACAATAGAAAATAGTAGTATGATGTCCTATGATGTCCAGGAACACCAGTTCCTGGAGTCAGGACTCCCTTATTTGATGAAAACTAAGAACAGGATGGTCTGGCAGAAGTTAGTGTGAGATCAACTCCTCACAAGTCACATAATGCAATAAGCTCCAAATGGTTACAGGATCTAAATAAGAGAGGTCATATCATAAACAAATGAAAGAAAAAGGAAGAGGGGCATCTAGGTAGTATAGTGGATAAAGCACCGGCCTTGGAGTCAGGAGTACCTGGGTTCAAATCCAGTCTCAGACATTTAATAATTACCTAGCTGTGTGGCCTTGGGCAAGCCACTTAAAGAAGGAAAAAGGAAGGAAAATCATTTTTATAGTGATGGATAAGAGGAGAATTCTTAACAAAACAAGGGGAAAAGATGACTGTGAAAGATAAAATGGACAATTCCACTACATAAAATTGCAATGCTTTTGCACAAGCCAAATCCAAGCAATTAGAATTGAAGATAAAGAGTTAGCTGATTTTTAAGTCTTTGCAGTTGATTTCTCTGATAAAGATCTGATAGTCAAGATATATAGGGGATGCATACAAATATATAGTCATATGTAAGAAATGGATATATTTATGTACATACAATATAAATATATAGCAACATTCCCTGAGAGATAAAAGGTCAAAGCATAGGAACAGCTTAACAGTTTTTAAAAGAAGAAATGCAAGCTATCCAAAACTATTTTAAGGAAAAAAAGGATAGGAGAAGATGAGTGGGCAGGAAGGGGTGCCTCCGACTTGAGTTCTGGGAAATGAAGAGCAGGAATGGAGATTGGCAAAACAGGGCCAATCCTACTCCGAGTTGTGATTCTGCAAGTCATTATACTGGTTTGGAGTTGTTGAGCGCAATCAGAGGGAGTGGACGACCTCCGAAGATTCTCCCAAGTAAACCACCTTGTATTTATGTATCTATGTACCTAGTAAAATGGAAGTTACTTTAGTTCTAGCAAAGTACCTTAGCTATAATAATCAAATAATAATAATAATAATAATACATAATAATACATAATAACTATTTGCCAAACTGAATTATTTAATAGAACCCTTGCTGGGAATTGTGAATGAAAATGGTTAAAATATGACATATCAGACCCTTGTTTCTAGAGTAATCAGTGGCAAGATGTTGTCAAGTCATGGCTAGGTTATAATCAGATTGTGGTCAAATCAAGTGAATCATGGACAGACAATGGTTGAGCTATAATCTGCTTAGGATTCAGTCATAACCTTACCATAAATAGTCTATGGTCAGGCTCGGGTCGTGCTGCAGTCCATCCTGCACCCCTGGTGACAGGTGCTGCTACTGATGTTTGCCCTTCTTTCTCAAAGACCATGGCATCAGGGAGGTGATACTATGACAAGTACATGAATTAGATATAAGTGAGGGGAGCTGTGCTAAATCACCAGGCTCACTTTCTCCTCCAGAGTCATCTGGGTCCAGTGACCAGATGTGGATCAGGACAACTGGAGATTTGTCTTGGAGGTGAGGCATTCAGGGTTAAGTGACTTGCAAGGTCATATAGCTAGGAATAGTCAAATGTCTGAGGCCAGATTCGAACTTCTGTCCTCCTGACTCCAAGGTCAGTGCTCTGGTGACAGGTGCTATTTCCCTCCTATATAGGTACAGAGGTGACCAGGTTTCAGGCCACAGATGCTGATGACCCTACTTCTCTTAACTCCCATGTGGTTTACAAACCACTGAGCGAGGAACTTGTGGGACTCGAGGGGTCCTCCTTCACTGTGGACCGCGACACAGGGGCAGTAATGGTACAGAACAACCCACTCAGGGCAGGAGAAGTCTACAAACTGCAGGTGCTTGCGGTTGACCTGGCTGGAGAAGAAGGGGGTAATTGTCTATACAATCCTCATCCAAAACAGAATTCATCATCTTCCTCCCATTCCCTTGCCCTCTTCTCAACTTCCCTATCCTACCGAGAATGCTGCTCACCTCCCAATCACCAGTCTTGTCATCCTTGACAGAATAAGACCCAAATCTTATCCTTTCTTACCTTGACCTCTCCCCCATAAATCCTCTTCTATCCATTCATTCTCTACACAAATGCACAGTCTCCTCACCTCTCACCTGCACTATTGTAATAGACTTCTGGATGTGTAAGTGATCTAAGGTCTCTCTCCCACATCTATCTAGCCATCTTTCAGCTGCAAAAATGCTTTTCCTAAAGTCCCATCTGACCCCGCCATCTTCCTCCTCAATCAACTTCAGTGATTCTTTATTGCCTCCAGGATCAATAGAAAATACTGTTTGGTGCTGAAATCCCTTTGAAACTTAGCCCTGCTTACATTTCCCACATCTTACTCCTCTCCACATACTGAACTCTCTTGTTCCTCCAGATCCTTTTGAGAGGTTTTCATCTCAAAATTGGCTTTTCTCCATATCTGGATTGCTTTTCCCTTTCACTTCCCCATCAAGACTGAGTTCAAATTCCACCTTTCGCAGGAGGGCTCTCTTAGTACTCCTGTCTCTACTCTAAGACTTTCTCCTGTTTATTATACTGCCTGTACCTTCTCTGTTCATTGACTGACTGACTGATGGATCCCACCCACTGGGGTCCGATCCCTGAGATGACCACAGGAAGGGTATTCCCTCTACTCAAATGCTTCAGTCCAGTAGATTGCAACCATGTTTTGTTTGCTATCTCCTTCTCAGGGACAAGGGTTATCCCTCCCAATCCTGAGAGGACTTGAAGATGTGAGCTGGATTTTCCCAAACATCCCCTTCTCCATGTTTTCTGGAGAATGTTAGACCTGGAGTCAGAAAGACCTGAGTTCAAATTCAGCCTCAGAACCTTGTTGTATCATCTTGGAAAAGTCATTTGTTATAAACCTCAGTTTGGGCATCTATAAATGGAGACAATAGTATCTACAGGGTTATTTTGTGGATCAAATGAGATAATAATATTTGTAAAGTGCTTTATTACCTTAAAACGCTATATAAATGCTAGAAGGGGGTAAACAAGCATTTATTAAGCACCCATTGTATAACAGGGTTGCAAATATTATCTCATTTGAGCCTCACCACAATCCTGGGAAGTAGGTCCCATTATTATCCCCATTTTTCAATTGAGGAAATTGAGGTTAAGTGACTTGTCCAAGGTCATACAGCTAGCAGCTGTCTAAGGCTGAATTTGGACTCCAGTCTTGCTCTATCCATTGCTGCATTTAGCTGCCTCTGGGTGAGGGTGTCCTAAGGCCATGTCATAGATCGATTTTCTAAAGAACTACTTAACCTGAAGAAGACAAAATTTAGGTGAGACCCAATCACATTCTCAAGTATTTGAAAGACCATCATTTGGGAGGGATTAAATTTGTTCTGCTCCCTCCCATCAGCCCAAGCCCAGTGGATAGAATTAGGAGCAAAGGATTGCAGGTGTGAATTTAGGCTCTTTAGGGAAGAAAACTTCATAACAATCAGATATGTATGAAGGAAAATGGGGCTGCCTGAGGAAGTAGTGAGTTCCCTGTTACCGGAGGTCTTTCAGCAGAGACTTCATGATGATTTGTCAAAGATCTTGTCATGTGGACCTCTACTAAGATATTGATGGGACAAAAAGACCTCTGAGAAGTGTTTTCAGTAATTTTGTGGTTTCTAGGTCTGAGCAGTACCTGTGAAATCACCATCAAGGTCCTGGATGTGAATGACCATGCCCCTGTGTTCACAGCCTCTCAGGTAAAGGCAGATACTGCACTACTGACCATCCCATACCCACAAAAGAGTGGTTTGGACAAGAGAGTATAGGTGGTGTGGGCTGAGTCCATGAAAGGTGTCAGGGACCCGGAGGGAGAGATTTCAAATTTCCCACTATGGAGACAGTTCTGGAGACCTGAATTCAAATTCAATATCAGATACTAGCTATGTCACTGTGGGCAAATCACTTAAATGTCTGTTTACCTCAGTTTCCTCAACTGTATAATGGGGATCCTAGCACCTCCTTCCCAGGAAGTTGTGACGATCAAATGAAAAAATATTTTTAAAGCATTTATTATAGTATCTGGCACATAGTAGCCACTTAATAAAAATTTGTTACCTTTCCTTTCTTCCATAGTGCTAAATCCCCTTCCATCTGGGGCTGATTAGAGGATTTATAGCTGGAGAGGAACTTAGAGACGATTTAGTCTAATACTCTCTTTTTTACAAGATGGAGAAACTGAGGTCCAGAGATGAAAAATGACTTCTTCCATTAAAGAGCAGAACAAGGATTTGAACCCAGATACTAGACCAGGTGTTCTTTGCCTTGTACTTCATTGCCTCTCTTGGAGTAATGCTCTGTCTCTTCTCAGTATGGACCAGTCAACCTTTCTGAGGATACAGCACTGGGGACTCGTGTAACCACAGTCACGGCCACAGATGCTGACCTCGACCCGGAGTACACTCTTATTGACTTCTCAATTGTGGAAGGGGACCCCAGTGAAACCTTTGTCCTAGATTCAAACCCACAGAGTGGCCATGCAGACATCCGACTACAGAAGGTGAGGGGTCTCAGGAGGGAAATTCACTGAGGGGAAGAGTAACTGGAACTTCTCTTACAGGGCAGCTATGTTCCTTGTTCCTGGGCCTGAGAGAGATCTGGAGGTGGGGAGCCCCTGGTGAAACTTTTCTATGCAAGATCCAACTTAGGATGGATTATATATAGGGATTTGAGAATGGATAGTTGGGAATGGATGGAGGGGAATGGGAGGCAAAGAAGAACAAAGCCCTAGGGCTTTGCAGAAGGATCATCCATCACCCTTATGGGAGCTGAGCTCTGTCCCATGAGTGGGTTGACCCCCTGCCACGAATGTTCTTCCCCCTCATCTCCGCCTCCAAGTTTCCCTGGATTTCTTTAAGTCCCAGCTTAAATCTCACCCCCTACTTTTCTGGTTCATTCTGCTAGCACTCCCTATTCTAGATACTAATAAACTTCTCTTTTCAGAGTACCTTTCATCTAGGCAGACAAAATTGTTAGGTATGATCTCCCTAATTAGACTGAGATCTAAAGTATTTATCACATTATCAGGTGCTTAGTCAATTCTTGCTGACTGACTGACATGGTCAAATAAGAAATCAATCAGACAAAGTACTGACAGAATTGAAGATTTAATTATTCTGTGTGTGTGTGTGTGTGTGTGTGTGTGTGTGTGTGTGCATGTACAATACAGCAGGTTAGAGCAGGTACATAAGTATAGGATGCACATCCAAATATGCTATCTATCTACCTGTGTGTTTATAGACTAATAATTATAACTCACCCTTTTCTAATAGTTTAAGATTTGTTGTGTATTGGATAGAGCATTTACCCTGGAGTCAGGAGGAACTGAGATCAAATTAAGCCTCAGACACATACTAGCTGTGTAACTCTGGGCAAGTTACTTAACCATGATCATCTCACCAAGAAAATCAGCAATTTTCTGCATACTTTTCTCACAGCAATCCTAGGAGATGAATAGTAAAAGTACTACCATGTCCATTTTATAGACAAAGAAATTGAGGTTCACGAAGAAGAATTTTCTTGCCCAAGGTCACACAGCTATAATAAGACCTCAAGCAAATCTATAAAACTTGAGTTTCCTGACATTTGGATCAAAGTCAACAGAGGAAGAAAGAGAGACCATCATGTCATGGGAGTCTACTATAGAACACCCGGAGAGAGGGAATAAATAGATGCATTCAGAAAACAGATGCAGGCAGGAAGGAAATAGGAGAAGGGAGGAAGGAAGAAGGAGAAGGGAGGAAGGAAGAAGAAGGAAGAAGGAAGAAGGAGAAAGAAAGAAGGAAGAAGAAAGGAGAAAGGAAGAAAGAGAAAGGAAGAAGGAGAAAAGGAAGGAAGAAAGAGAAAGAAGGAAAGAAGAAAGAGAAGGAAGAGAAAGAAGAAAGGAAAGAAGAAGGAGATAGGAGGAGAAAAAGAGAAAATAAGGAAGGAAGAAGGAGAAATGAGAGGGAGGAAGGGAGGAAAAAGAGGAGGAAGGGAAGAAGGTAGGAAGAAATGAAAGAAGAGAGAGAAAGTGGGAAGAAGAAAGAGAAGGAGGGAAGATGAAAGGGAAAGAAAGGAGGAAAAAGAAAGAGAAAATGAGAAAGAGAGGAATGAGGAATAAAAGGAAAGAAGAAAGAAGAAAGGGAAAAAAGAGGAAGAAAAAGAAAGAGAAGAGAGAGGAGAAAAAGAAAAGGAAGAAGGAAGAAAAGCAGGAAGGAAGATCCTGTTCTTTATTCCTTGGACTACCTAGCTGTTTCTAAGATACTAAATTGCAGAGGCAGTGTTTCATAATGGATAGAATACTAACTTGGAATCTGGAAGTCCTATATCCAAATCAAACCCCTGATGTTTACTAGTTATATTACTTTGAACAAGTCCCTTAACCTCTCCAGACTTTAGGCAAGTTTCCAAAACTCTAAGTTATATCCAATTTGTGATCTGTCCTGGTAGAAGTTCTGACATCAGTGAAATAAATCATGATATAATGCCTAAACCAATCAAAATAGGGAGTCTTAGCTTTGACAATGGTACAGCTAATGGTTTTGGAACTGGCTGAATGATTGGACCCAGAGAGTTATTAAATACTTTATGTCAACTTGGAAGGAGGTCTGTGGTGCAGTGCCCTAGGGAGCTGTCCTTCATTCCATCCTGCTTAATACTTCGGTCAGACTTGAATAAAGACATAGATAGAACATTTATCCATTTTTCCAATGACACTGGATGAGTCAGGATCCAAAAATATCCCAACGGACAAGCATGATGGATTAAATCAAAATTACTGAAGCCCTCTTTAAAGTGGGAAAAGCACCCTCTATAGCGCTGACCTCAAAGGGTAACTTCTTGGCTCAGAGGAGATAATGCCTGCAAAGTATTTGCAAAGTCCAAAGCTCTCTATCAATCAATATCAGCTGTTACTCATAGTAATAGTAAACAAGATGAAGCTTAATAGAAATAAATCAAAAATCCTATACAGGTTGAAGAAATAAATTGCAGAATTACAAGAGAAGAGAGGTACAGCTAGTCAGCAATTAGTCTGAAAAAGATAGGGTAGGGGTGGTTAATGAAATGAAACCTCAGTAGCTTGTGCACTACTAAGCCAAGTTCGGACCAATGGATGTGATAGGCCTATAGCCCTCAGCCCCAGTTTCCATTTTGGAAACATAGTGCTCATCTCTGAAAGATGTTCAAGGATCTCTGGAGGAGGCAGCCGGGGTAATGGGGGCTTCAAGGCTGCACCATGTCAAGATTGGTGAAAGGAACTAAGGACATATCACCCAGAGATATGGGACATCATCCAGGAGATAACTCATTTCAACTCCATCATAAAGAAAAAGCATGATAACAATGAAAACTGTCCCCCAGTGAAAAGCACAATCTCAAAAGGTTGCAGATTTTCCCTCACTAGAGATCTTCAGACTAAGGCTGGATGACTTTTTGGGAAAATAGTAGAGAGAGGAGAAAGAGAGGAGCTAGGTGGCATAGTGTATAGAGTTATCAACCCTAGAGTCAGGAGGACCTGAGTTCAAATCTGTCCTTAGATATGTACTAACTGTATGATCCTGGGCAAGTCACTTTACCATATTTGCTTCAGTTACCACAACTGTAAAATAAACTGGAGAAGGAAGTGTAATCTGTATCAATATCTTTGCCAAGAGAACCCCAAATGGGACTTCAAAGAGTCAGACACAACTGAAATGACTCAACACCAACAAACAAGAAGGAAAACACTACAAGCTAGAATTCTCAAACTGGAGTCAGGAAGACCAGAGTTCAAATCCAGCCTCAGACTCTTACTGGCTATGTGATCCTGGGCAAATTACTTAACCTCTGTCTGCTAACAGTATCCTCAATTGCAAAATGGGAAGAATAATAACGCTTAGCTCATAGGGTTATTATAAGGATCAAAAGAGATATTTATAAAGGGCCTCAAGTGTAGAAGGTGTTTAATAAAAACTGGTATCCTTCTTTCCTTTGAGGGAGCATGCTCTGAATTTGAATCCTACTCAGATATTATTTACTAGCCATGTAGCCCTGAGTCACTTGACCTTAGTTTTCTCATCTGTAAAATGGGGATAATAAGAATAACATTCATCTCATAGAGTTGTCATGAGGATTAGCTAACAGAAGTTATCTTAGCCAATCTTAAAGTCCTTGCTAAATGCTGACTACTATTATTATGACTACAAATGTGACTACAATGTGACTATATTACTATTATGACTAGAAATGTGAACTGTTATTATTAGTGCCCCCCCTACTGTATGTAGGACAGAGTTATGAATACAGTGTATCTGCCTAGACTGGATGGAAGAGATGGTAGTCTAGGAAATGAGGTCACAAAGGAAAGCTTGGTCCTGAAAAAGCTAATCTAGATAGTTTAATAGTAAGAATGTAGACGTTAAAGTCAAGAAAACATGAGTTTAAATCCTAGGTCAGATTCTTCCTGAGTGACTCTTAGCAAGCCATGTAACCTTGGTCTATCTCAGTTTCCTTATCTTTAAATAAAGACATGATATTATAATTACATAATAATAATAATAATAATATATTAATCTACTGCTGTGAGGGTCAAATGAGATGACACATGTAGATGTACTACACAAACCTTAATTTGCTATATAAAATACTGGCTATTGTTATTATTCCTCCACCCTTCAGACCCCTTCCTTCCTCCCCTTGCCTAAGCCCAGAACAGAATGGCAAGCCCTCTATTTCCCTCTGGTCATGCCCCAAGGCCTAAAGATGCCATGTCCTTAAAACCCACGCTATCCATTCAGATAAGGATGGTTCAGTAGTAGAAGTGGAAAGTTAGAATCTCAAAAGACCCTGACATTTATTAGCTGTGGATCCTGGGCCAAGTCACTTGATATCTCTGTAACTCAGTATCCTCATCTATCAAATGAGGGAGTGGGACTAAACGGCCTCTGAGGTCCCTTCTTGATCTAAATTCTATAATCTGATATACAATTCTCCTATCATAAATCCTGGAGGAATTCTAATGATCTGATGGCTTTGGTAGGTGTTTAGGGACTGGAGAAGGACCCAGTCTCAAGTGTTCTTCCTCCCCTCTCCCTTCCCCTTCCCTGGTTGGGGGTGGGGGGAGTGGGAAGTGGTGGAAAGCAGCAAGAGTCTCTAGAAACATGTTTGGCCAAATAAGGCAAAAACTGGCATTCTCCTCCTGGCACATCCTGGACCCACCCCAAGGTTGGCAGCTATATAGGCCCTTCCACACCGGGGGCAGGGAGGAGTAGGAGTAGGGAAAATCTTAGGTGCTGGGGCTCTGGAACCGTTTCAGAATAGAAAGTGGATAAAAGACCATTTATGGGGAACCTTCTCAGCCTGGAAGACCATAGACATCTAGTACAGGGGCAGTCATGATCTGGTGGAAGTGTGGGCTGGTTGGAAGGTAAAGAAAGCTCTTGAGGGGACAGGAACACACAGAGAAAAAGACTATATTTCCCCTGTTTTTGCCCAGGTCCTAACCCTGGGCCTCACAAATATGTACTGTGGGGTTATGAGGAAGAGATTAAAGATGGTTCTATGCCTTACATCCCTTATTACAACAGGCACAAGCTTAAGGGACCCATCCCAGAGTTTTCCTATATAAAGAACTATATTCTTATTTCCTCCAACACCTCAGTCATAGAGAATAGCAACTGTCTGTTCCTCCAGTTCCCCTGGAGAGAGGCAGTCTTTTAGACTGTATGATGTTCAGACACAAGAAAGAATTGGGAACTTGGCTTTGATTGCAATGTTTGAGGAGAATGTGGTCCCTTATTACTGAACTCTCAGGAATGGTATACTTAGGTAAAGGAGTGCCAGCTAACCTGAATTCAGTATGTTGAGTTGCAATGTATTTGATAGACAATGATGATGCTTGTCCTTCATTCCTGAAGACATCAGGGAGGTGATGCCATGACATGCACATGAATTGGATTTGAGTGAGGAGGTGCTATGCTAAGCCACAAGATTCACTTTCTCTTCCCAAGACCAGATATGAATCAGGTTGACTGAAGATGGCCCTGGATGAGAGGCAATCAGAGTTAAGCAATTTGCCCAAGGTCTCACAGATAGTAAAAGTCAAGTGTCTGAAGTCAGATTTGATAGACTATTACTTCATTCACTTCTCAAATCAACCCAGTGTCTGAGGCCCAGAGAAGTCCTCATGACTTGCCCAATGTCAAAAAAGATTTATAAATATCAGGGCTGGGATTAGATCCCACTTCCTCAGACTTCAGATAATGCACGTGGCCCCTTTCAGCACATGAATCTAACTTAGAGGGGAGGGACAAATAATCTAAGACTTAGCATGGATTACCTGTGGTACAGGAGACAATGGCCATCATTTATTAATTCAGTTCAATTGGATCAGCAAGGGGGTAGCAGCCCTGGAATCAGGAAGATGGCCTCAGACACTTAATAATTTCCTAGCTGTGTGACCTTGGGCAAGTCACTTAACCCCATTGCCTTAAATAACTAAAATTAGAAATAAAATTATAAAAATTGGAACTAACAAACCTTCTTTAGACACCTAGTAGGTGCCAGGTGGGCTGGGCACGCAAAGACTAAAAATGACAGCTCACCTACCCTCAAGTAGCTTAAATTTCACTGGGGAGAAAAAACCATGTCACATGTAAGTAATTAGTAAATACATATATATATATGTACATATATATATACATATATATACATACAAAGTATAATTTGGAGGTGGCAAGGAAAGAACTCATAGTTGGTGGAATCAGTAAAGGCATCATATACAAGGAAGCATGTTGACTGAGCCCTAGAGAGAGCTAAGAGTTCAAAAAGGTGGAGGTGAGGAGGGAGAGAATTCCAGGGCTTGGAACCTAGCCTGTATAAAGGTAGAAGATGTTACATACAGTAGGTGGCAAACAGTCTGACTGTGGAGATCAAGGAAGACCTTCCATGAAATTTGATGCACTTAAATGAAGGGGTAGCAAATGTTAGGATCCCTAGAGGGAGGGAGAAAGAGAGAGAGAGAGACAGACAGACAGACAGACAGACAGACAGAGAGACAGAGAGACAGAGACAAAAAGAGAGAGAGCTCACAGTGACCCCCAACTTCTCTGATCCCAGAAACTGAACTACACTTCAGCATCAAGCTATGAACTAGTGATCATGGCAAAGAACCTGGCAGAGCTCATTGGGTCAGGGATGGACCCATCAGTCACAGCCACCGTGACCGTGATAGTGGAGGAACCTATGTGGCCCCCTGTTCTAAGCCAAGAAAGCTATGAGGTCACCATTCCAGACAGTACCCCTCCAGGTACCATCCTGCTGACCATTGGGACTGAGGATCCCCACAGCCCACCACTCAGGTAACAGCCTGCTCTTGTCCTCTCTTCAACTTTGGAAGTTGTCTGCTCTCCATGACCAGATTTATGTTATATTATGGAGACTCCTATATTTAGAATGCGGGTGGGGGAAATTGAGATATCATCTAGGACAACCCACTTATTTTACAGAAATGGAAAAATGACAAAACCAAGATTCCCTAGATAAAGTGGCACAGACAAGAGTGGAATCTTGGATCCTTGATTCCAAATCAAGTGTTCCTGCTACTATGTTGTTTGTGATAATATACAATGACATGAGTGGTCTCAAAGCTCAGATAATCTCAAAATCATTTCTTTTCATCTTTGGAATGCTTCCTCTGATGATTTCTGCATCAGTTTATAGGCTCATGTAACATTAGAACATATATACATGTATGTATATCTATACATACATATATGTTTTAATTTCTAGTTCTATATATTTAAGTATTCTAGTCTACATTATATTTGTATACATTGTGTTGGGATCATATGGCCAAAAAACATATTTGGAAGGAATTGGTTGTAGATATGGGCAAAAGGATTAGTGACTGGCAGGAAAAGTGAAATTAGAAGGTATGAAAATCTTTTGATGCTCTGGGAAAAAACAAAAACAAAAACTCTCTAGTCTTGGACTTTTGAAAATTGAATTCAATTTGTACTGTTTGTGTTTTCTATACTAACTTGAATATAGTAGACATTCAATAAATATTTATTAAATTGAGGGGAGAAAAGATTGGCTTTGAGTCAAGAGACAGAATACTAGACTGAAGTCAGGAAGATCTAGATTTCAATACTGTCTCAGATACTTACTAATTGTGTGACCCTGGGCAAGTCATTTAGCCTCTGTCTGCCTCAGTTTTCTCATGTGTAAAATGAGCAGGGCAAATAATGATTTCTAACATTCTGTCTAGTGCTAAACCTATGATCCTTTGATAAATTCTTACTAGTTGTGGAATTGTAGGTGTCACTTTTTCCGAACCTGTTTCCTTATTTGTAAGATAGGAATAATAATACTTATACTATCCATCCCATCACAAGAAACACATTTTATACATCTTCAAAGTATAGAAATGTGAGCTTTTATTATGATTATTCTCCTTGCCCCATTGCCATCCATTCCCCTATACACACAGAGGACCACATTCTGGAAGATCAGATTGATCTGTCCTGATTGAGGGAAATGGAATTCTTATGGAGGCAGAATCCCAGAACCCCAGAATTTCAAGCCAGAAGGAACCTTGGAAGTGATCTAATTCAACCCTCTCATTTTCCAGATGAAGAAAATGAAGGCCAGATGTGACTTGGCCCAGGGCTCAGCTCTGACCTCATGTGATCAGCTCCCTTCTCCCATTCCCAGCCTCCAGTTGCCTTTGGCCCATCCCCAGACCCAGTCTGACAGAATAATATTCAAATCAAATTAACTAGCATTTATTAAGAGCCTGTTATGTGTAGGACACTGGGCTAGGCCTCAAGGATTCTAAGAAAGGCAGCAACAACAACAAAAAAATCCCCTAAAGTCTTTGCTTTCAAGGAGTTCACAATCTAAAAGCCAATATTTATTTAACTTTATGGTTTGCAAAGTAATATAAATATATTATTTTCTTTGATTCTTATAACTGTTCTATAATATAGGTGACACAATGTAAAGTGAGGGCACATGACACAATGCAAAGAAGTCTTAGAGTAAGGTAGATTTGAGTTCAAATCCCAGCACTCCCAATTACTAATTTTGAGTTCTTGAGCAAGTTCCAGCTTCTCTGTGACTCAGTTTCTTCCTCTATAAAATGGGATTGAATCATTAGATGACTTCTAAAGTTTTTTAGCTCTAAATATATGATCCTATGGTCCCCCGTTCTAAGCCAAAGAAAGCTATGAGGTCACCATTCCAGACAGCTGGAGCTCTAGATATCATAAAACTGTGAAGAATCCCACTGGGGAAACTGAAGCACAGAGAAGTTACATGATTTTAGTCAGAGGACAGTTTCCTGAGAGGAGAAAGGTTTGCCCTTTCTATCATTCCCTCATCCACCTATTTCTAGGTATCCCCTTCTTTCTTCCAGTCTGTCCCATGCTATTTCCCCACCTTCTTGCCAATGTATTCATAGGTTCTCTATGATGGATGACTTTGAAGGGTGGCTGTCCATTGAAGAACACTCTGGGGAAGTCCGAACAGCTTCGAAACTGGGGTCTGGACAACCTAAGGAGACATACACTGTGCAAGTAGTGGCCGAGATCATGGGTAAGGGAGAATCTGGGAGGAGCTGGCCCCACACACTGAGTCAAAGAGATTCTAAGAAAAAAGAGCGAAAGGAAGACAATGGGGTTTTTTCTCAATGAGGCCAAGAAGTGTATGAAGTCCAGAATCATAGATTCCAAGTTGGAAGGACTCTCAGAGATAATCCATACCATCCCACACCAAGCAGACATCCCCCTTCATTATTCCCAACAAGTGGTCATCCATCCAATCTGCTTTCAATACAGGAATTGATGGGTAATTCATCAAATTCCAAGACAAGTCATTCCACTTTGGGATAGCTCTGTATAAAGTAGTGTCTCCATCTGCAAGCTAAGTCTAGGATGTTCACGCAGGCACTCAACTCCCCTATAAAGACAAAAAGCTTTCCCTATACCCTTCCAGCACCCTCCATCATGACTACCTGGCTCAATCAGGTAAAGGTGATCAATGGTTGATCAGGAGATTTGATGGGAAGCTACTCTCTCTTAAAGAGCCACTGCTCCTTTTGTGTACTATCTACTCCCTACACCCTGCTTTTTAAACAAGGCCCAAGGGGGAAAAAATTAAGCTCCACCATTTAGACCCCAATGAGAACCCCTGGCATAAATTGGCTTCTGCCATCTTCCTAAAGAATGAGAGCCACTTGCATAAACTGGTCTCCCTGGTGATCAAGGAGATCTGGGTATTGGTAGGAAGAGGTAGGATTTATTAGGAGAAAGAGAACTATGGTGAAGAGCATTAGACTGCAATGTTCTACTGAGTACTATGTGGCCTTGGGCTTTGGCCCTCCATTCTCTCATATTTAGGGAGGGGGTTGGATTAAATCCAGAATTCTTAATCTGTTGGTGCATCATGGATTCTTTCTCAGTCTTGTGAAGTCTATGGACCCCTTCTTGAGATAATATCTATAGAAGCATAAAGCAAAACTTACAGGATGATGAAACCAATAATATTCAAATATTAAAACAATTTTTTTTTAAATCCACAGATCCCAGATTAAGAATCCCTGCATTGGATCTCTAAAGTCCCAATCAAATGCATGGATTTGGGATGGGTTGGGGTGGGGAAAGGGTATGTTGTTCTGTCCCCTATTGAGAACTAAAGGGATTGGAGCTGAAAGAGACCTCAAAGAGGAAGCAAAATTTATAGAGTAAGGGCTAGAGAGACAAGAATAACGTGGCTTTAAGAGCCACCTTTGACACCTTCTAGCTAAGTGACCTGGGAGAAGTCACTTAACCATCTATGAAATAAGAGAAGTAAACTAGATGTCCTCTAAGATCTCTCCCAGCTCTCAAGTCTATGAGCCAAGAGATCACATCATCCATAGCCCTGTTTTATAGATGAAAAAATGGAAGCCCAAAGTTCAAGGTTACATAGGTAGTAAATGATGCCACTGGGATTCAAAGCCACTTCTTCTGATTTCAAATCATTGCTGTTCCTCTCTGAAGAAGAAATGGAAACCCAGAGATGAGGAGGGATTTCCCAGTTCCCAATCTCTAGTTAGCCTTCTTCCTGAATAACTCACTCCCTACATAATCAATGGTTGTAGAACTTCGCCCTACCCACTCTGAATGGGGGGAAGGTCCTTGACCTTGTCTTTGATTCTTCTGCAGACCATCCCAACCTATCTACCACAGCAGCTCTGGTACTTCATATAGTGCGTGATCTCCCATCCCCTGCTCGAAAATCCCCCTCCTTTCCTGTACCTGTCTCCTCCCCGCTCCAGATCCTTTGCACTCCCCAGTATGTACCACAGGGAGTGATCATCAATGGGCTTCAGCTGTGGGGAGAGCATGCTGCTGACAATGACCCCTATTCCTTCACTCTAAGCGAGGACCCCACAGTACAGCGAGAGTGGAGGCTCCGGGCACTCAATGGTGAGTTTTGGATTGGGTAGAGGTCCAGAAGCAGGAGACCGAATGACTGGGTAATTCTTCAAGAAAGACAGTGGGATTTATGGGAAGAACCCTGGATTTGGGACTAGAAAAACTGGATGACCTTGTGGAGGGCAATTTTTCCTCTCTGGGTCTTGGTTTCCCTATTTGGAAAAATGAAAGAGATGGGCAAGATGACCTCCAAGGTACCTTCCAGTTCTCCATCTTGGGATCCATCACATACTGAGCCCTGGCTGCCATCTTGTGATCCATCCCACACTTTTCCTATCTTAGACACCCATGCCTACCTCACCATGGCACTCCACTGGTTGGAACCCCAAGAATACTTCGTTCCAGTTTTCCTGACACACTTGTCTCAGACCCAGCTGCTCCAAATACGAGGTAAGCCCTGCTCATCTCCGGAGGGAAACAACTAAGTATTTGCTGAGCTAAAGTACAGGAATCATTTGAAAGAGAAGTGTAAGATGAAATAGTCCTTGTTCCCTAAGAGCTCAGTAGCTCAGTGCATGGAAATGTTCAAGGCTCCTTCTTCTTTCTCTAATATATCTCTCCCAATACTGCCAGACTGAATTTCTTCATGTATGTATAGCTCTGGTCCCCTACACCTAGATCTGGATATGTCGTTTCTCCAGTCAAATCAGGTCTGCAAGCATTTATTGAGTGCCTACTGTTTCCAACAGAGCAAGGCAAAAACATTCCCTGGCCTCAAAGATTCACATCTTACTTCAGTATAAGGGTACAACAAGCAAACCACAAATAGACATAACTCCAAGATATATTCAGGATACATTAGAAGAGAGAAAGTTATCAGAATCCTTCCCTGGCTCCTTATTGCCCCTCAAGTAAAATCTAAAGCCTCCTACCTGGAGTCAGGGCCTCCTGCCCCCTACCACTGCCTTGCCTTGATAACTTTTAATCCTACTCTTAAGCCAAAATGGACAAGTCACCATAACCCGTAGTATCCTATCTCCATGCCACCTGTGTTCATGTTGTTCCCAGAGCCTGTAACATTCTCCCTGCTCTTCCATATTTTGAATTTGTGCCAAGTTGAATTCAAATGTCACTCCTCCAGGAAGCCTCCCCTAATTCCCTTACTTGGTAACTATCTTCCTCTAGACTTCCCATAACATTTTAAACTCAATTAAACATTTTTAAACTAAATTTCACTTCTCTAAATCAATTATCAAGCAGCTAAAATGGCACAGTGAATAGAATGCTGAGATTGGAGGGAGCCTCACCCACTGAGTAGATGTGCAACTTTAGCCTCATTGGCCTCAATTTCCTCATCTATAAAATGAGCGGGAGAAGGAAATAGAGAAATTCCAAGTGAGGTCACTAAGACTGAAAAATGAATAAATAGCAACAGTTCAATTAGCATGTAATACAATCTACTAGGGCTATCTCTGTTTGTGTTTTATTCCTATACTAGACTAGACTTGAGGACAAGAACCACACCTTATCTAAACTTTTCCCCTTACCCCAGCATCCACATGGTTCTCTAGGTAAGAGACATCCTATTGTCTCTCACATGTGACAGGGAGAGTCCCATAGAAATAACAGGTCCCCTGGTTTGAGGGACCCTATGACATTATATCCCAGGCTCTATATCTAGGGTTGCTCACCATTCAATGTCTTATTTCATACACATATTCCCAACATCCCCCGGCAGGAGGTTCTGTCAGACAGCATACAGTTTAATTAGATTAGTAAAATCACGGTAAAATAAAGAAATATTAGGCATATAAGTATAGAGTATACCATCTTAAATATCCCCAAATCTAATGCCATGTGGGTATCCCTTGGCTGTCATAGGTCTAATGCTAACAAGTGATAGGGAACAGGTGTTGTTACCCCCAAAAGTCATTTCCTTCTTCTCATTCAACTTCCATATGTCACTTCTCATTTAATGAACTGTCTAACCTGCGAGCTAGGTGTGTTGGCATATTTCTGTTTTCCCTGATGCTGAGGAAATGGAAGTTGGTACATCACTTGACATCAGGAGAGCTAAAGTAGGACTGAAGGATGTACTCTAGAAGTCACACACCAATGTAGGATGGCTTTGGGGTGGGTAAGGAAGCATGGAGTGCTGCCGCATCTGTGCTGATCAGTAAGGGGACCAGATTGGGAGTGGCCACTGCATATCTAGCCCAGGTAAGAGACAGAGACCCAGTTTCCAAACAAAGCAACCCTAACCTGGGCACTGAGACTAATTGCAAATATTTTAATTAGATTGGGGACTCCCTGAGAAATGTCTTTTGCCTCTTTTTGTATCCCCAACACTTGATACAGTACGTAGCAAATGGAAAATGCTTACTGACTAGTATTGACAGTCCCTATAGAAACACCATCTCTTAGGTTCTGAGTCTGTATCTCAAAAGACATATTCCTTATAGTTTCATTCAGTAGGCATTTAATAAATGTTTGTTGTTGAATTTCATTGACATGCACACCTAAAAATAGACTCTGCTCCTAAAATAAGACCTCTTTGGAAAGAAAATATTATATAACTACTTACATGTTGTTGTTCAATTGTTTCAATTATGTCTGACTCATTGTGAACCTATTTGGGGGTTTCATGGCAAAGATGATGGAGTGGTTTGCCATTTTCTTCTCCAGTTTATTTTACTGATGAGGATACTGAGGCAAACAAGATTACATGATATGCCCAGGGTCACATAGCTAGTATCAGACAGGATTTGAACTCAGGTCTTATTGATCCAGATCCACTGAGCCATCTAATTGCCTGTCCTTCTGGTTGCATCCTTAAATGTCCTTGAAATGGATAATCTGACTTTATAGGGTCTCTTGCCAACCATTCTGCAAACTTGATTTGTCCCTCCACTGCTTTTCACTACTTTATGAGGGGATTCTATTCATAATCCTCCATTACTATTACCCATTAGACTTTACAAACACATTTATATTCTAACCCAGTGTTAGCCTTGGCTGCCATATCTCTCCCCTTGGCAAGAAAATCAAGTATTTGCTGGCTAACACTGTTTTTAAGCTTTTGGACTTCTCTTTATGGTGATGAATTTAACTCAATTAAATGTCCTTAGGAAATGTTGATAATCTGTTTAGATATTTGGATTTCTCCTTATGGTGATGGATTTATATGATTTAAACTTCCTTGGGAAATTTTAATAGTTTGCAAAAAAAAGATTTTTTATATATTTTCTAATTTTTAGCATCTTACTTGAATTTCCTCAGTTGCTCAACATACTTATATACATTCTTCTCTCTTTTTGTTATTTCTTCTAATTTGGAATTGATTTTGTTCTTTGCCAGTGATCTGACTACACACATATACGACTAATTCTGAAGTAACTCCCAAATAATAACAATCTATTTCTTCTCTGTTAAAATACAATCAATCTAACTTTTTCATGATGTTACTTGGTACTTTCCTTGTCCAATAATTTTGAACTGATGCTTTTTTAAAAAAAATGTTCATTTCCAATATGCTTCTTCTTTTACTCTGCATCACTTTATAAAAATCTTTCTGTATTTCCCAGAATCTCACTTAATCCTTGCTTCTACCAATACAATAATATACCTCTATATCCACATACTCTACTAAATTTAACCATTCCTTCATCAACAGGCAATCTTGCTTTCAACTTTTTCTTCTTTGGCATATATTAATAAATAGGACCTTTCTTTCTGTTATTAACTCCTATGGATCTAAAGCTCATAGTGGAATAGGTGGGTCAAATTTTAGTAGTTTTCCAGAGTAACTGGAACAATTCAAAGTTCTACCAACAATGTATGTGCCTGTCCATCTTCCAATAGCTAGGCCCCACAGAAGGAGAAAGGGCAATCAAGGCAGATGATATGAATCAACTATCTGGAGCCCTGAAGGTATAATAGTTGTGCCTTGGATAGTATTTGGATAATAGAAAAGGAGTCAGAATTAAAACTTAGAAAGATATATTCAGGGTAGACAAAAAGATAGGGAGGGGGCAGCTAGGTGGCACAGTGGATAGAGCACCGGCCCTGGAGTCAGGAGTACCTGGGTTCAAATCCAGCCTCAGACACTTAAAAATTACCTAGCTGTGTGGCCTTGGGCAAGCCACTTAACCCCATTGCCTTGCAAAAATCTAAAAAAAAAAAGATAGGGAGACTGGGAAACTCCTTTTCCTCCAACTCCAAATTCTTGAGAGAATCTCAGGGTTGGAGGGACATGAGAGGCCATCTAAATTTATAAAAAATATTTTAAAATTCACAATTGAAAAAATACTAAATTTCAGCTTAAAGGTTAGTGAAATTAAGATGTAATTTTTTTCCTGTAAGATTTAAACTCATGGGCGGCTAGGTGGCATAATGGATAAAGCACTGGCCCTGGAGTCAGGAGTACCTGGGTTCAAATCCGGTCTCAGACACTTAATAATTACCTGGCTGTGTGGCCTTGGACAAGCCACTGAACGCCGTTTGCCTTAACAAAAAAACCTAAAAAAAAAAAAAGATTTAAACTCAGCTCTTGATGACTCAAATATTGCTCCATCCACTGTACCACCTAGCTACTTCATCCTTTCCAAATCCACAGACCCCCTAAAAAGCTATCCATGAAGCCCTGCAGACTCCAGGTGAAAAACCCTAGCTCTATATTTTCAATTACTTTTTACAGCATCAGTCCTGAAGCAATGGGATATAGTGACAAGAGCATTTGATTTAGAGTCCAAAATTCAAATCTAGCTTGGATAATCCCCATTTGTGTGACCTTGAACTAGTCATTTCCACCCTCCAAACCTCAGTTTCCTCCTCTGTAGAATCAGTTGGAACATGCTGGTTGATGAGAACAGAGAAGAGCCTGACAATCCTCCCATTTCTGACATTCGGGTTCTAAGATACCTCCAACTCTGATTTTTTGTGTTCCCAAGGCCCTCCCAGCTCTTAATACTATTTCCCTCCTTCTGGTCACAGTGATGGTCTGCGTGTGTAACTCAGAGAGGAGATGCTTACTTAAAGTGGATCGGATGAAGGGAATGCCCACAATGTTGTCTGCTGTTGGCATCATGGTGGGCACCCTTGCAGCAATAGGTAAGTGAAGTCTTGGTCTTACTTGTGATCTGGATGAAACCCATCAATGTGGGGAGAGAGACTGGGGGCTACGTATAGGTTCAGAGGGTTATCAGATTTAGAACTGGAATAGACTACAGCAATCTCTTACTGAAGTCTAAAGAAAGGGAAATGACTTAACTACAGACACTCAGAGTACTTTCTCTATACCCCTGCCTTCTGAGTGTCCAAAATCCATTGACCCTTCCTGAATACATGTGGGTTTCCAACTACTTCTAAAAGTATTGTCTCTAATAAATATCCTAAGTTTTATATTTATAGTGCAAGTATAAGGGCACTTTATTTCATGAGTACTATGAGTTTGCTTCTCCCAGAAGGGCTCAGAGGAGAGAGACAGAGAGAGGGAGAGATGATGAAGGGGAGGGGGAGAATAAAGGAAATAATATACTGCACACTATGCTATGTCTTTGACAAATATTATCTCATTTGAGGGAAACAGGTCTGCAATTTGAAAAATGACCAAGAGTTAGACAATGGTGAAAAACAATGGCTGTCTGAGTCTACTAGCTGGATTCCCCCTCCAAAACTAAGAGTATAAATTGGCATATGACTTAATAATATATGCTTTCTTTTCTATAAAAAAAAATATTCAATTAAAATAACAACAAATATGTTAACCCACCTTTAATTACTAGTAAATTGGGTTGCCCAAGATCAAGGAAAAGCCCCCTGGAACTGATTGACTCTCTCTTTAACATCCCAGGTTTCTTTTTAATCTTGATCTTCAGCCACTTGGCCCTCACAAGGAAGACTGTAGAACAACCACCAGACAGCATCCCCCTTAAAGATTCTGTCTGATGGGGCCAGACATGGTTGAGTCTCCTGCCTTCCCTATAACCCACAATTTCTATACTTCCAACAATGAGGACTTGGATTCTGGACAGAGTTGGGTGAGATCAACCCCTTAGTTAAAACATCTCAAAGATGAACTTCTGCCCTCCCATTTGCAATGAGCCAAAGGCACTAGAAGAAGGACCAGACAAGACAGCATCTGTCCCAAAAAGAGTTCTCCTCTGAAACCTGGAGCCCATATCCCCAACAGTAAAAGATAAGACTTTCTTCTAATATGGCTAGTTTCTCACATAAAAGTCATCTTACTACTATAGAATAATAAAACCTGGTGGGAACTGAGTCCAGAGCTCTTAAATTCCCATGTCTTCTTTCCAATGATTTATCCATCTGCCTCTCTTTTCATCCCTCTGTCTCTGAGTTGAGAGAAGTAGGTTAGTCAAAACTAAGTGTTTAGAAGGCCTATTCAGTCAACCAATACGGATTAAACACCTTCTAAATACAGAGCTCTTTGCTAAACATTGGAGGATATACAGAATACAAGGAAGACTCTTGTTTAGTTTAAAGGGTCTGCCTCACTAGGGATGTTCTCCCAGGAACATAGAAGGGGGGAGGGTCAAAGGAATTCTCTATGAGTCTTATGGTTGGTGTTTCCCTGGTGAACTTTTAGATTTAATTGATACCTGCATAAGTATTATATGCATGTTAGAGGGGATACTAGGTATGAGTCCTTAAGTGGAGTTTATATCTACATATGTGGCCATTTCTGTGTGTGAGTATGCATGTGAGGATATATGCCAAAATATATTCCTACATATGGATGAACCCATGCCCACAACCTGATTGAAAACTGATCCTTACTCCCTATCATAAACAAAACTCTACCAATCCTTCTCCCTATACCCATTCCAACAGCTACAGAGACATGTTAGAAAGGGTCATAGTCTAAAATCCCAGTGCCCATGAACTGATGAATTTCAAATATTTTTGAAATTATGAAAAGCACCCTTTCATTTTCACCTGACCCTATTTCTAGAATTATATGTTCAGAGCTTGGCAAGAGGAAATGATCTTTCTTTCTTTTAGAGACTTTGGGGATATTCCTGAGTCAAATTGGAGAGAGAGACAGTAGATCCTTTGTGGACTTAGGTGGGGGTTAAGGAGGACCCACATGAAAAGCTAGCTAATCAAGGCACCCATCTCCTAGATAAATAGGCTGACAATCTACCAAATAACTTCTCTAGGTTGCTCCAGGGACAATGTCCTATCTCCTTCATCCAGGAGCCTGTGAAGGTGAGATAATAAAATCAAAGAATATTAGAATGGGGAAGAACTTCACTTTCATCAAGCCTGACTTCCTTGTTTTACAGATAAATAAATGGAGGCATCAAGAATTTTAATGGGCACTTACCCATTGCTCAACTTATAATTAACAGCACAAACTCAAGCACAAACTCAAGCCCAAGCTCAGTAATTCAGCATCCAATGTTCTTGCCATTACGCCAAACCCTCCTCCATCTCTTTGCACTGTCTAGTTCAGCCCATCAGATCATAGAACATTGGATGTTCTAATATAAACTCACATTTGTCAAGTACTTTTATAGCTAGGGAGTGTAGGCAGATAGAGCCTGAAGTCACAAAGTTACAAAGACCTGAGTTCAAAATCTGACCTCCGACATTTACTAGCTGTGTGTCCCTGGGAAAGACACTCAACTTCTGCCTCCCCTCATACCCTCAATTGTAAAGCATAACAATAACAATAACAACAACAATAACAATAATAATAATTATTTAAATAATTATTATCTAATTATTTAGAAAGTACTATATAAATGCTAGCTGCTCTCATCATCATCATTGTCATCATTATTACTTTGTTCACTTCGAGAAGAAAATGTAGACTTATTAGAAATAATGTTAGTATACAGCAGACTATAGAGGACTTCAAGTGACAAATAAATGACTTTATACGGCCTCCTGGAGGTAATAAGGAGCCATTGAACTTAATTAAGTAGGGGATGACATGGTTAGATCTGAGCTTTAAGAACAATCATTTTGGTGACTGAATGGAGGATGGTCTGGCATGGAGAGAGACTTGAGGCAGGGAGACTGGCCATAAGGTTAATGCAAATAGTGTAGGCATGAGGTGATAAGGGCTTGTTCCACGGTGATATCAGTCAGCAGAAATGGAACGAAGGTAGAAATGACAAGATTTGACAACAGATTGGATATGAGAGCAGCGGTAAGGGGTGTGTCCTAATACTCCATCTCCTAAGACACCTTCCAAAATAGTCTACATTCTATTATCCTTTTTAGGAGCCAGGAAAAGGAGAAGCTATGGTTCCTGCCTTCCAAGAGTAATTCACTTTGTGTCTGTAGGTCTCTGTCTCTCTATATGTAAAGTAAGGATTGTTTATAACAATATCATGGACCTCACCGAGTTACTGTGAAGAAAGCATGTTCTAAACTTTAGCATCATAGAATTTAGTGCTAGAAGGAACCTTAAGAAGCCATCTAGTCCAAACATCTCATTTTACAGAAGAGGAAATAGAAATCAAGAGACATAATTTGCTCAAATTCACATTATTAGTTGAGTAACAAGGATGACATATCTAGGTAGTATAGTAACTAGAGCACCAGACTTGGAGTCAGAAAGACTCATCTTTCTAAATTCAAATCTGGCCTCAGTCACCTACTAAATGTGTGATGCTAGGCAAGTCACTTCATCCTGTTGACCTCACTTTTTTGATCTGGAAAAAGAACTGGAGAAGAAAATGGCAGGTACCCCTGCTGAGAAACCTTCAGATAGGACACAACTGAAAAAAGACAGAACCTCAGACAATAGAGTCATTATTCTATCCACTTTCGTGGCCCTATTTCCAATACCTTCAAGTCTTCCAGAAATGGGAACTATCAATATAAAGCTCCAAATAAATTGAGTCATTATTATTGTTATTATTAATAAGAAGAGGCTGACAGGCCTAAGGGGTCTGGCCTCTGTCTGGGAAGGACGCTCTGTTGGGTGAGAGTCTAGGCTAATTGCACTACATTTTACCCTTTGTCCCTGTCTCTCAGCACCCACTCTGATTCTGTGGTGGGGTTGGGTACAGGGAGGATTCAGGGATGTTACTGGGGCCTCCAGGGGGCCGGTCAGGGGGCTGAGCTGGGCCTGTGTCCAATGCCAAAGACACTTCCCAATCAGCAGGCACCGATCAAAGGGCCAAACTGCAATGAGAACAGAGAAGCTCATGTGGAAGGAATGTAAACATCTGGGGGTATTTTTAAACTTTTTTTCCAGTTCAAGTGATTAGAGCACTTCAACTAAGAGACTCTCTCAACTAGGACTCAGGCGACAGGCAAAAGGAGGAGAGTAACCAAAAATCTATCCCGGGCCAGCAGCCACTTCAGGGACCAACTTGTCTCTCCTCCTTCCCTGTCCATCCCCCCCCCCCAACTGCATTGCTTTATTTTGTTTTATGGGAGCAGTAGCAGGAGTCCCCTCTTTTGTTCATAGTCTTACATCCTTCACAGTCAATACCAACAACCATACAAGTCTTTCATAGGCAAAATGGCAGCACCACCCTGGCTGGGCACATGGAGGCTGGGCCAGAGGGGAGACCAGCTCCTTAGTTGGGGTAACTTTTGCCATTGTGTCAGAGGTTAGCAAAAAAGAATGAACTGGACAGGGGAAAACCACAAATGAGTAGAAAAATAGATGGTTAAAAAGAAATCTGTATGGGGGCAAGACTCAGAATCACGGCAGAGTGAGAAAAATATTCCATTTGGACTCGGAGGGCAGGGGTTTGAATCCTGGTTTTTTGCTACTTATCTTAAACAAGTCCTAGCTGATCCTTAAGACCTGATTCTAAATCTACAACCTTATAACAAAATGATAAAGCTAGAAGGACCCATGGAACTTTAGGCAGCTAGGTGTGCTAATAGAAATGCTATTATTATTGTTAATTTTATTAACACAGAATGTCAGAGATAAAAGAAAGAATGTCGGAACATAGACCATTGGTTATCAGAGCAGGAAAGGATCATAAATTAAGGATAGTTAGAATGCAAAATGTAGAATGTTAGAGCTGGGAGAGACTTTATATAACATCAAGTCTAACTCTTCCAGTTTACAGATGAGGAAATTGAATTCCAAAATTGGAACAGGACTTGTCCAAGGTCACACAGCTTATAGAAGGCAGAGTTGAACCCAAGGTCAAAAATACCTCCTTTTCATTGTTGTTGTTCATCCTTCATTCTCAAAGAGGACATCACAGGGTGATGTATTGACTTGTACATGAACTGGATTTAAGTGAGGCAAAGCTGTGTAAACTCATCCAGCCTCACTGTCTCCTCCAGAGTCATCAAAGTCAAGCAGCAAGACAAAAGGGTGCCAAAGATTATAGGAGACCTTGGTTTTTGTTTTCTTTTTACCACCTATGTGACCCTGGGCAAATCACTTAATCGCTATCTGCCTCGGTTTCCCCATCTGTAAGATGATTAAAATAATAGTCCATATCTCACAGATGGGTGCAAAGATCAAATGAGATAATATATGTAAAGCACTATATAAACATAAGCTAATGTTATTATGGGAAAATAGAGAATAAGTATTTATATAGTCCCTACTGTGCACAGCACTTTACAAATATCTAATTAAATTCTCACAACAACCCTGGGAGGCAGGTGCTATTATTATCCCTATTTTATAGTTAAAGAAACTGAGGCAAACTGAGATTAAGTGACATGCTCAGGGTCAAAGGGCTAGTGAGTACCAGAGGGAAGATTTGAATTTAGGTCTTTCTGTTTCTAGGTCCAGATCCACTGTGCCCCCTAGCTGTCCTTCTTCTTCTCCCTTTCCTTCTCTTCTTTCTTCTTTCTTCTTCATCATCATCCTACTTCCTGATGGCTTGTTCCCTCTTCTTCTAACAAGGAAATTTCCTTTATAACAAATATGAAGAAAACAAATCAACACTGAAATATGTCTCATTCTGTATCCCTGACCCAACTCCTCTCTTTTGAGAGGCAGGAAGTCTTCCAAAGTCATGCCTGGGAACTTCTGTGTTTAGAGTGGCATCTTTCTCAGGGCTTCCTTCTTTTACATTTTTGTGATCATTATGTAAATTGTTCTCCTGGTTCTGCTTACTTTAATCTACAAAAGTTCAAAGAAGTCTAAGTTTTTCCCATTCATTTTTTCTTTCTTTCCTTCCTTCCTTTCTCTTCTTTTTCCCTTCCTTCCTTCTTTTTTTCCTTCTTTCTTTTCTTTCTTTTGGGGGGGAAGGAGACAATGAAGTTTAGTCACTTTCTCAATGTTTCACAGCTAATGAGTAACAAGTGTCTGAGGCTAGATTTGAACTTAGGTCCTCCTGACACTAAGGGGGTGGTTTCTGGAGACCCATGGTGCCACCTAACTGCCTCCTCCATTCATTATTTCCTATATCAGAGATCTCTTCCTCAGCAACATCTCCAACTTCCCTCTCCCTGCCAGCAGCTCCTTCATTTCAGGATGATGGAGGCAAGAAGACTTATCAGGTATGGGTTCCCAAAGACCCACCCAAGTAGGCAAAAGAAGCCCAAATATCCAAGCCAGACCCTAGGACCAAGTCTCTTTATCCCCATCATATCTCTCCCTCTTTGACTTTGTTCCTTTCTCTCCAGGTCCCTCTACTCTATCTACTGAAAGGGTCAATAAAACAGACCAATGTCAAACATACTGGCTTCTTCTGAAGCCAACTCAAGCCCCTCTGGGAATGAAAATTCCTAGAAAGCCCATGTGTTTGTGTGTGTGTGTGTGTGTGTGTGTGTGTGTGTGTGTGTGTGTGTCCTAATATTTATTTTTAAAAAATTTCTTTGAAAGGTCCTCAAGGGGCAAAGCCCTGCCCCTTTCCCCATGTTTGTCTTATATTACAGTCATGTCCCGGACTTATCCTCATTACAAGACTGGAAGCTTCTTAAAGCCGATTCTGTGTCTTCTTTGGCCATTTGTACACAGAGGGATTGGAGAATAAGGGGACTCCCATTAAATGTACCTACCCAGGAAAGGAAACCCTGCTTTAGCATTTAAGAACCAGTGGTTACTAGGAACAACATCACGGTTAGCAACTCTAGGTTGTGACTGACATGAGTGAGAACAACCTTCCAGAGCAATACAAGATTTTTTTATGGTGCTAATGGGGGAGAGAATGGAGCCCTTCCTACAGAATTCTAAAGAACTGGCTAGTACTAGAGGCAATGTGGCAGAAAGGCCAGACACCCATGGAGAGGGAAGCAACCAACTTCCACTTTCCCTAAGTGAACTTTCTATATTTTGACATCTTGAGACAAAACTCCAGTCACCCCATCAAGGATATAGTTCTATTTCACTGTCCCTCCCTCCCTCCTTTCCTTGTGTTCTTGGACAAGTCACTTCCCTAACAATGGTAATAGCTTGGACTTCAGTTTGATTTATATTGTCTTATTAGATACTCACAACAATGCTAAAGGGTAAATAATAAAAACATTATCCCTATTTTACAGATGAGGAAACTTGAACTGAGAGATTGTGACTTGCATAAATTTCTTCATCTGTAAAATGAAGGGGTTATATAAGCTGATCTCTCAGTTTTCTTCTAATGCTAACATTCTACATTTCCTTCTATCTATTATATTTTTCATACTAATTTTCCTTCTAATTGACTAATCTGTGCATTTTCACAGTGACCCTATAGAGATAGCTATGCTGTCCAATATTGACAAAGTAATGCTCACAGAAAATTTCAGGATGAATAAGATGGTTTTCTAATCAAAGAAGAAGGAAACAGGTAGAGGAAAGTTAGAGGCAAACAGAGACTTGAGTGCCCCTCAAGTAGCTCCTGGGTGTACCCTTCAATTCACTCACTGAGATTACACTAAAGGTCCACATCCACTTAAAATCAGAGTGAACAAGACCCTGCCTGTTTACTGTTATTGTTCTTAGTTGATCAAAGGACCCAAATAGTTTAAAGCAAATATATTTATGAAATAAAGTAGTAAAAACAGTAACAATGAAACATTTCCCCCCAAATCTGGGGTATAGTCTCCCTCAAACTCACGATAATCCCTGAAAAGAAATCAGCTCATACCTTTAATGCTGCAGGGCTACCTCTGTTTTGAGTGATGGTATCTCACTTCTCCCACTGGATTGACCCACAATTGGTCTCTTATGACCCTTTCTTGATAGCATTACATTGGTTCTGGAATCCCCATTGATTGCTGCTAAGTATTGCTCCAGTGCATGAAGTTGTGAAGCTTTTCTTTCAGCTTCTGGTATCATCTTAGGTCTTCAGCTGAGGTGAACTCTAATTTAATTCTTTTACTTGAAGTCTTTGAGACTTTTTTAACTACAGAGCAGAGATCTCAAATATTCAGGCCCTAAGCTAGAAAAAATCCTTGATGGTTTTTCTTCTTATGAAAAGGTTTCATCAGTTTCTCCAGTCCTTGACTAAAATGAACATTTCTGAACTCAAAAATCTTACAAAATAATAAATATTTAAAACTATTTGTATGTAGTTGGAATAATAAATTAATCAATTAAAATGTTTAAAAAATACTAACATGAGAATTTCCTATTCAAAAGGAGATTTTCTCACACTGGATTCCAAGCTTTTAGAAATTCAGAACTGCCCTGTCTAATAAAGATCTTCAGGTTTGGGCAGACTCTCTGCCAGAGACCTACTGTGACAAAGTTAGAAATTCCAGTGGCTCTCTGCTTAATTGTCCTTAGTTAAAGTGTACCTAGTCAGCATCAGTTTAGAATGTGCTCTTCCCGAAAACTGCCAAAGGCTTTCTAGATTTGATATTCTCCACTTTCTCAACCCCAAGTCTCTTTTGATCTCTCATGAAAATGAACTGAAGAATTGGGATGGACATAGGAACAAAATCAAGTACAGAGAACAAGGTCATTGTCTTCCTCCTTCCCTGACTTAAATATGCAGTAATAAGCAAAAGCAAGTTGCCTAATAATCTAAGGCACTGCCTTGATTGGAGGTTTTCTTTGTCATTGTTTCAGAGGTCAACAAAACAGGATAAATTGGAGAAGGAGAAATCACAAATGAATAGGAAGCAGAAGGTCAAAAGCAAGTAGGGAGAGGGAAAAGGTCATAGAATCAGAATCATGATAGAGTGAGAAGGAAAGAAAGGGAGGGGGAAGAAGAAAAGAGGGAGGAAAAGAAGGAGGGGAAAATAAAGGCAGGAAAGGAAGGAGGATGGGAGTGAGAAAGGAAGGAAGAAAGGGAGGAAGGGAGGGAAGGAGGGAGGAAGGAATGAAGAGAAAAGAGGAGAGAGAGAGAGAAGAAGAAGCATTTATTAAGGCCCTACTGTGTACCAGTCACTGCACTAAGTGCTTCCCAAAAATGATCTCATTTGATCCTCACAACAACCCTGGGAGAAAAGTGCCAAAGTAGGAAAGAGTCCTCCATTGGAAGTCAGAGAACCATGGTTTGAATTCTGGTTTTGCTCCTTACTTACCCGTGACAAGTCTTGCCTGCCCAAAGGGGCCTAATTGCTAGGCAACTCAATGGATAGAACACTGGTTTTTAAGTCAAGAGGATCTGGGTTCAAATTCAGCTCCAGATACATGACAGTTTCTAGCTGTGTGATCTTAGACAAGTCCCTTAACCCTGATTATCTCACACCCAGAGCCATCTCCAGTCATCCTGATTCATATCTGGACACTGATCCTAGATGGCTCCAGAGGAGAAAGTGAGGTTGGTGACTTAGCATAGCCCCACCTCACTCCAATCCAATTCATGTGCTTGTCATGGTATCACCTCCCTGATGACATGGTCTTCTTCAAGGATGAACAAATAACACCTGCTAGAGAGTGAGCAAACAGCAGTGCCTTAAATTACACAGAAGGGACAGTGATAGAAATGTTGGGAAAATGGGTCTAGGGTAGAGATGGAAGTAGGAGATGGGAAGATAAGAGTGTAGGCAGCTTCTGAGCTCCAGTCAAGGGCCAGCCGGGCCAGGGTGGTAGCCAGGCTCTTGGTCTCCCAGCTACTGATGGAGTGTGATGTTATGATTTAAACGTCCAAACAGCTCTGGTTCTGAACTCCTTCAGTATGAAAGGGGCAGGACCTCCCAGGGAAAGACCTTTGGAAGATGAGGCCAGGAGGAAGGAAGATAGATGATGTCTCCAAAGGACCCAGTTCCATGAAACTGAGCTGAGTAAATCTTTGAAAAACCCAGGAACCAGCCTATGATGTGGAGAGTGAACCCTCTGAGAGCAGGACCCTGGGACCTGAGAGGTGGCAAGCTGGGGCAGAAAGGGTCTGAGTCCTCTTCTGTCACTAGACAAATGATCTTGCACAAGCTCCTTCATTTTTATGTGCCTCAGTTTCCTCACTTGTAAAATGGAGTAATGATGATAATAAGAGCATTATTAATATTCTAACTCATAGTTGCTATAAGGAAAACACTTTGTGGGTTATTAAGTCAGTCAATGATCATTTTAAAGCACATACTATGTATCAGACACTGCTAAGCTGTGAGGGATTCAAAGAAAAACAAAAGACAGTCCTTGCCCCCATGGAGCTCACAGTCTAGTTGGGGAGGTCCCTTGAGTGGGGGGTAAATAGTCATCAGAGGGAAGGGACTGGTATTAGAGAGTGGGAATCAGGAAAGACTCTGATGGAAGGACGGAAGCCGGCGAAGCCAGTGAGACCAAGATGAATTTTTCTGTGAGCTCACTATGGCTGATCCAGGGCAAAGCATCCGCCCTCTTAATGTTCCAGGTGATTTTCTAAGGCTGTATATGTTGGAGATCTGCATTGGTGGAGGGGTATCTCACTGGAAGTTCCTCACACCCATAATAGGGAGGTAGCTAAATAGATGAGAAGTATGTGTGTGGGAGAGGGAGACAGACAAAGACAGAGACAGAGAAACAGAGACAGAGGTAGAGAAAGAAGAAGGAAAAGAAGAAGAAAAAGATGATGGAGGAGGAGCAGAGATGGAGGTGGGGAGGAGGAAGAGAGAGAGAGAGAGAGAGAGACACATTTATTAGACATTTACTTTATGGTAGTCAGCATGCCAAGGACTGGAGGTAGAAATGCACACCAGGCAGCCACTGCACTAATGGAGCTTACATTTTAATAGAGGAACACAATACATAGAAGGGTACTAGTAAATGGGGGAGGGGCACGATAAGAAGTTTGAAAGCAATGATGGATGTGGAGGGCTGGGTGCCAGTAAGATAATGCTAAAATTCATCTTTAGACAACACCCCCCCCAAAAAAGTATTATATAGTTTTGGCCCATTGCTATGCATATTTGTCATACCAGCAAGTATGTAATTAATCTCCACTGCCTATACAAAATTAAGTCCAAAATCTTTAACTTCGCCTCACCAGCCCTCTCAGAATTGTTCCTACCTTACTTCACCATTTCTCTCACCTAAGATGTGATATAATGGATTAAGATCTGAGTTCAAACCCAGTGTCAGACATCTATTAACTGTGAGACCTTGGGCAAGTCACTTAACCCTGTTTGCCTCTTCTTCATCTGTGAAATGAGTCAAAGAAGGAAATATCAAACCACTCCAGTATCTTGACCAATAAGACCCCAAATGGGGGTTGAACATGATTGAAGAAAATGACTGCATGATTATTATACCTCTCTGTGCTCTAACCAAGTTCATCTCTTCATTGTCTTCCCCAAACTTTTCCAACCATTCAAAACCTATCAATTCTTTAAGACTGAGCTCTCACCTCCTCTAGGAAACTTTCCCTGACCACCTAAGCTCTCAGCCATTTTCCCTTTGTATAATCTTACCCATATTTGTACTACTTGCCAGCTCAATCCTATGTATACTCCTTCCCAGCTAAGGTTCCTACCCTGAGTCAACTAGCTACCGTTCTGGACTAGAAGTTTCTCACAGGCAGGGACTATATTTCATACTCCTTCTCTGAAAGCTGAGGGAGAGGAGAACACGGACTCACACAGGGGCTGTAATCAATTATGTCTAGAAAAGGTCAGTGTGGGAAGAATGTGTTGGGAAAGAGGGAAACACAAGTCAGCATAGAGAAGAAAACCAGTGAGAAGAGAGCAGAGCCTAGAGGCAAGTGCAGAATACTGTTGTCTCCACCCATTAGACTGTAAGGTCCTTGAGGGCAAGGATCCTGTTTTTGTCTTTCTTTAAATTCTCAGCATTTAGCACAATTTAATCAATGCGAGTTGAGCAGTAATGATCAACTGTGACTTAGCTTCTCCCATCAAGACAATTCCAAAGGACCCATGATGAAAAAAACTATCCACTTCCAGAGAGAGAACTAATGAATTCTGAAGGCAAATTCACTATATTTTTCTTACTTTTTTTTGATTAGTATGTAAATATGTTTTTCATATACAATTGATAGTATACTCTTTGCCTTCTCAAAGAGTAAAGGAGGGAGAAAGGAGAGAATTTGAAACTCAAAAATTTTTTTTAACAATGAATGTTACAAATAAATCAATAATTTTTTTTAAAAAAATAAATGTTTGTTGATGATGTAGGTCAATATAGAAGAGAGCATGGACCAGAATAGATGGGAGGATAGGAAAAAATAAAAGTGAATAAAATAAATAAATGAAAATAAAAGGATTGATGTAGTAAATGATTCTGGAAAGAGAAATATGTAAGCCCATGGGTCAGTTTAGTTGGAAATATAAACTTGTGTAATTTTTTTTGTAGGTTTTTGCAAGGCAAATGGGGTTAAGTGGCTTGCCCAAGGCCACATGGCTAGGTAATTATTAAGTGTCTGAGACTGAATTTGAACCTTAGGTACACCTGACTCCAGGGCTGGTGCTTTATACAGTGTGCCACCTAGCCACCCAAAATAAAAACTTGTGTAGAAGAAAACATAAACTAGTGTAGAAAATAATATAAGCCAGTGCAGCAGGGGACATGGCTCAATTTGAGTTGCTAGGTAAGTTGCTTCTTGGAGCTAACACCACTCTCTAAGTGCTATCAAAAGGTTGAGCATGATCCAAAAAGGCCTGAAGCTAAAAGAGATGAATGGAAGTGGCTAAAGACAGGAATGGGCAAGTGAAGACAACAGGATTCCAAAGACCCTGAGGTTTTCTCTTGTTTCTGCCATGAATCACCAATTTCAGGGTCTGCCTGTATGCTGTGAGCTATTGGAATGACAAAGACCCATAGATTATGGCAGCCACGATGTTCTTCCCCTTGAGGCCTAATTTAGGGAGAAATAATGTAACCCTGCCAGTCTGCAAACTGACTCATCCCCAATGCCCAATTTGAATTGACTTGGGGATTTCAAGGAGAGTAGAAGCTGCTTAGGGGTTACCAGGAGTATTCAGAAAGTCCAAACCATTACTAGGGCAGCCAGGCAGCTCCAGACATTGAGAAAAAGGAAAAATAGGAAATCCACTTTCAGAGTTGACTGTTTCCCCAAGGAAGCAGAGAAGGGTACAAGAGCTCCTCTTCACTCCTGAGGAAGGAAGACCCCCCACCCCATCATTGCCAGTCCAGAAGGCAGAGTCATTGAGTCCAGTTCTCTTATTTTGCTAATGAGAAAACTGAAACCACCAAGAAGGTTTAAGAGACAACAAGGTGTAGTGGAAAAGCCCTATGAAGGCAGAAGTCCTGGGATTGAATCATGCCACTGCTGTTTTCTAGGTATCTACTTCATCATTTCTCTCTGTTTATCTTGGTTTTTTCTTCTGTAAAATGAAGGAGTTAGACAAGATGGCTTCCAAGATGATTTCCACCTCCAAAGTCCAAAATCCTTAAAAGGGCTGACCCAAGGTCATCCAATTTTAGTATTATGACCAGGGCTAAAATTTGGATCTCCTTACTTCTGGCCAATGCTAAAGATATAACCAAGGCTTAAGAAAGAACCTTAGTAAGATACATCACCATTTAAGGGACTTCTTGATATCTGTATCATAGTCCCCCAGTTCTTAGATTCACAGGGACAGTAGTGGCAATGGTATTTTTAACACTTTTAGTACTCATGCATGTTTGTTTTAGCACATCCTAGGGGAGGGGAGAGGGGGTCAGTCAAGGGGCCGGGGTGTGAAGCTGCCCATTTTAGCTGCCCCAGGGGGGGGCTGTTACTATTCTTACTCACCTGGGAGATAGTGAAAACTGTCAGAGGAGAGTTGGGGAACAGAGTCACAAGGTCTCTTATCCAACACATTCCCTGGAAACTTGGCAGTGGCATCGCCTTTCTGAGGGCCCCAGGGCCCTCTGGGGATTCTGGGGTCAGTCACTTTTGAGAGCAAGAGACACATCACATGAAAGGGAGTCACCACTAAACAGAGACTAAGCCATGTGGAGCCCAGAGTCAGAGATGAGCCTGGGTCCAACTTCATTGCTTGGTATTACTGAAGATCAAAGCTAGAAACTAGCATTGGACCACCGGCAATGGATGTGTGTGGCCAATGTGATGAGTTGGAAAGGTCAGACTGCTGGGAAATGGAAGTCCCAAGCAGAATACAAAATTAAAGTGTAGTGCTCACCTCCCAATCCGAAGGCAGCAAACATCCCAAAATCACCAAGGAAGGGCAGAGCTTGGAAGCAATGAGAGGGTTGGGCTAGACCAAGGGCTCTTAATCTGGTGTCCATGACCTTGGTGGGTTGTTAGGTTTTTTGATAACTGTATTTTATTTTGAAACCAGTTTCAATATAATTGATCTCTTTTGTATTATGACTGTTCAGTTGTTTGGGTCACGTCTGACTCTTCACAGTCTTCGTTTGGTCTTGGCAAAGGTACCAGAATGGTTTTCCATTTCCAGCTCCAGTTCTTTTTGCAAATGAAAAAAAAGTGAGGCAAACAGGGTTAAATGATTTGCTTGGGGTCTCACATCTAGTGAGTGTCTGAGGCTGGATTTGAACTCAGGAAAAGGAATTTTTCTGACTCTAGACCCAAAGCTCTATCCACTATACCATAGAGCTGCCCAAGGGGCCAATGATACAAGAGAGGTTAAGAAGCCCCATCACCCAGGTCACACACATCTATGGCCAGTGTTTCAATCTTAGTTTCTTGCCTTTCTGGTCTTGATCTTCAACAATGCCATGAGAGAAAGCTCATCTCTGACTTTGGGCTCCATATGGCTATTCTCTGTTTACTAGTGACTCCCTGTCATATGTCTCTTATTCCCAGAAGTGACTGACCCCAGAATCCCCTCAGGGCCCTGATGTTATAAAGCCCTTGCAGCTCTGATATCAAAAGTGCTGACTCAAGGTCTTTTTCTAATATATTTAATTTTATTATATATATATAATGTATACTAATATACTTAGATTGTAATGTTCTTATGTATCCTTAATGTTCTTATGGACAAATGACTGCTCTTAGGATCACAGATTTACAGCTGGAAGGTCATCAAGGCTGTCCTCTTCATTTTACAAAGCAAGAAACTGAGACAGGCAAGTGACTTGACTAGATTCACCCAAGTACAAATAACAAAGTCTATAAAGGAGGATTAAAGTTAATATACTGCGCACAATTCAATTCAGGCATTCGGTTCTAAGTCCTTTGCCTCTGGCACTCTGGATTCTACAAATGTCCTAAGTTTCAACTGCCTCTGATATTCTCTGTTCTAATAGTATATTTTCCTCGAGTCTTCTATCCCAATAATCTATGTTCTAAGGTCCCTTCCACTTCTAACATTCTACCATTATGTCCTGTAACACTCTCCTAGGCAGTCCCCTGACATGCAAGGCAGAGGGCACTCCTGCCATGTCATACTATGCTCTCTCTCCCCAGCTCCGGCCTCCACTCTCCCAGACACCCTCCCAGAGGTTGAGTGTCCTTGTCAACACTCTCCATCCAAAGAAACCTTCCCAAGCTTTGTGATAAGGACTGTGGCTCAACCCTCAGCCACTTTTTTTAGCTGCCCTTTGATTATTAGATATGGAGCTATTGCTGTTTTGGGAGCAGAGACTCAGAGAAATCCCATCAACTTGAATTTCTTAGATCAGTCACGGGTTCTCTCACGCCACTCTTGGCTAGCTCTCTCCATGGCCAAGAAGGAAAGGCCTAAGCTACTGTTCTCCCAGAAATCAACAGATGGCAAAGATTCCAGAACAGGGAGATAGAAAGCCAAGAGATTCATAAGATTATAGAATTTAGAGCAGGTGGAAAGCTTGGAGAACAACTCACACAACCCGCCAATTTGACTAAAGGAACATGGGATTGGAAAAATAGCTTATCCAAAGACATTCAAGTGCCAGATAGCAGAGCCAAGAGTAGAACACAGAACCTGGGATTTCAAAACCACAGCTTTTTCACAGCCCCATGTCATTTCCTGTATCACATTAAAATAATTTCATCTTTAATCTTAGAGGTATCATGATGCATTCATTCCAGGTTATTTACTACACAGAAGAAAAGTCAAGTCAATAAGAAAACAAAGATATAAAAATGACTTTCTATGAGCCAGGAAATGTAGGAATACAGAAAAAAGATAAAAACTTGGGGTTCTAACCCTCAAAGAGTTCGCCTTCTAATGAGAGAAGATAGAAGACAAATAACTATGGATGTAGAAGTACAAATCTCTGTGGGAAGACACTGCCTGGGGCTGCTAGGTGGCAAAGTGGATAGAGCACCAGCCCTGGAGTCAGGAGTACCTGAATTCAAATCCAGCCTCACACACTTAATAATTACCTAGCTGTGTGGCCTTGGGCAAGCCACTTAACCCCATTGCCTTGCAAAAACAAAAACAAAACCAAAAGACACTGCCATTAAGTAGAACCATGAAAGGCTTCTTTAAGAAGATGGAATCTTAGCTGACTTAGGGAAGCCAGGATGCAGAAATGTAGAGCAAGAGCATTCTAGGCAATAAAAATGAAAATTAAAGCAATTTGTTAAAGGTTCTTTAAGTTACAGACCTTTATACAAAGAAGTAGCCATGACTCCCAACCCTCCTTTCTTGTCTGTAAATCATATCTTGACCTATGAAACCCCCCAGAATACTCAGTCTATGTATTATGCATATCTCTGCATACACACACACACACACACACACACACACATGCACACACAAAATGAGGAAGAAACTTATCAAAGAATCTATAATCAACATAAATTAATCTATTGGTCCCCCTTACAAAGGAATGACAGGGGAGAACATTTGGGGAAAAGTCAATGGAAGGAAAAATGGGAAGAGTTTTGTCATTGGAATGTAGTATATATCAACAATAGAGAAGAGGAAATAAATGAAAGTGAAGGAAATTAATTATAATTCTGGCACAGAGGCTTAATTTAGTAGTAGTGATGGGGGAAATTCAATTATGTGGAAATCACAGAATTGGAAGGAATCTGGACAATCAGTCTAACTCATACACAAAAGGAGCTCCCAACAAATGATCCATTATCCAGACTCAGCTGGAGTTCTCTTTGCCAAAAGCAGAACAGCTAATAATTTCTTGATCTGCCTTGATAATAATTTCATCTTCCAAAAAGTAGAGGAACCAACAATGAGAAATTCTATCTTGGATTGGATTCTGAGTAATAGGAAAACTTAGGGGGAAAGTGGTCATTTCACCATAGAATTGTGATGAAGGAGAGGAAATCCGGAGGCAGTTTGGCAGTGCACCTGAGATTTTGGAGGAGCAGATTTCAAAGAGTTCAGAGAAAGGCTTAAAAGGGTACCATGGACTCAATGGAGATAAGTGAATCCATGAGGATTCTCAAAATATCCATGAGGATTCTCAAAAAACTCTCAAAAAATAAAATTCTGAAACTCTCCGGGTGGATTAGACTTATCGTCCTGGACCCTGGAGGGCAGAACTGGGAGTAATGGGAGTGGCTAGAAGTTGCTGGGAAAGATTCAGACTGGATAGAAGAAAAACTTCCCAATGAGAGTAGTGGTTCCAATGGGGAACAGGTCACCTTGAGAGATGGCTGTCTCCCTCTCATGAAGGACTCTTCAAATAAAGATTATTGACCACTGTTTGAAGAGTCTGAGTCAGAGGTGATTCTGAGTTAGGCCTAACCTGGACTTGGACCTTTCCTTTCAACTCAGAAATTCTGAATTTATTTGTAATCTATAGAAAAAGAATAATAGATCACCAGGCAGCATAGTGGATAGAGCACCAGCCCTGAAGTCAGGAAGACCTGAGTTCAAATTCATCTTCAGAAACGTATAGTCTATTTTAGATTCTAAGATCACTCCCATCTCTGATGCTCTGTGATTCTATGATTCTATGGAGACTCCTCCACTGTATGACCCTGGGCAAGTCACTTAACCCTGATTACCTAAAAAAGTAAAGGAAAATAAAAGATTAAGAATGATAACCCCTGTATACTCACCAAGATTATGAGAAAAAATGTTTGTGAATTTTGAGGCAGTGTAGACATGACTTGTAATTATTAGCCTAATACAGACAATAATAGGATTTGGAGAGTATGGGATGATAGATGACAGTCCCCTCTATTGCAGGAGACCTTTGGTTTCTCCTGGTCTCTAGACCAATTCCTTCCTTTGTGGATTAATCTGTTTCAGTAAAGAACATGGACTAGTGGAAAGAGATAAGCAATCTGGATTGTCACATGACTTTTCCCCTCATAATTGCACAAGGTGAGAATTCCCTGTCCAGTAAGAGATATAAATAGGCCCCCTGGCAATTGCCCCAAATCTCAGCCAAGAGGTCAGGACAGCCTGGAACCCTGCCTTGAAGGCTATTCTCAGCAGCTCTTCCTAACTGGAGTCTGTCCTAGAGATGGGAACCCCTTTCCCTCCCCCTCAGCGGAGACTTTTGGGAAGCCAAGCCCCTTATGGCCTGACCCAGAGAAGCTAAGAGGGCCAGGGCAGTGCTTCCAAGTGGTTTCTAAGCCCTGAGGAAAGGGAGTTTTGAGTATAAGTGGGTCAGAGGGTTTGCATGGGAGATCTCTGACGCAGAGTCCTCCAACTGTAGACACAGTGTGACTCTGACCCCCAATTCAGGGCACCCCACCTGGGAGATGGGGAAGGGCAGGAGGCAGCATCAAGCCCTGAAGAAGGATGAGCTATCTCCGCTTCCCATAAAATCACCGAAGGTCAGAGTTGAGAGTGACCTTAGGATATGAAATATTAGAACATAGTCTAAGTCTAATGAGGATTCATTAGAAAGGATCTTAACACATTCAACTCAATATTTGCATTTATTGAGCTCCTACTATACAGGGCTCTGGGACAGGCCCTGAGACCATGAAGATAAAAATGAAACCATTCCTTATTTTACAGAAAATGGAGTCCCTAAGGAAGAAAATTATTTGTCTAAGACCACACAGTAAATCTAGTCCATGTGGGTTCTGCGTCCTTCCAACATACTAACCCCTGGGGATCTAAAGGAGACATAGACACTACCAGGCCACCCCTCTTAAAGAGAAATAATATGAAATTAATTAGTCACTTTTCGCTAAATACTTTGACTTTGTTTTTTTATTGTTTTCCCTAGGGAACAAACTTCCTCCAACAACTCTTTCCAGTCCCTGGCCTATTGACCAAGAATTGGAACTAATGGGAACAGGCCCTCATCATTTCTGCCTCTGAATCTTTGTTCACAAAGTTCTCACTTTCCTTAATCACTCTACCTGCTTTGTACTGAACCAAATCCTCCCCGTCTTTCAAACTTCCACTCAGATCTCTAAGTTGATGTAATAATACATTGCAGCAAATGTTGGTGGTGATGGAGATGCAAATTCGTCCCTGCCATTATTTAGTTTATAGTGTAGTAGGGGAATAAGATATATGTAATGAAGTTTGAAGATAGTCTCTCAAAAAAATTTTTTTTAGATTAAAAAGAAAAATAATAAGATCTCTCACAACTTGGCCTCTCCCTCTTGAAAGGGATCCCCTCTTCATCCTAACCTACTAACCCTGGTTGAGGTGAAGTCTATATCTCATCCCTTCAAAGTTCTGGGCTGCCCAAGGACAATGGGGAGATGTACTTGAATCATATAACTCTGGAGAGAGGACAGATGAGATTGAAGGGGTGAAGATAAATCTCCAACCTTGCTGAGAGCCATGTCCACCTTCTAACGAATGTAATCAAGGATGGGCAGACTGCATACACAAAAGAATATGGTGGGGGGCGGCTAGGTGGCACAGTGGATAAAGCACCAGCCTTGGAGTCAGGAGTACCTGGGTTCAAATCCGGTCTCAGACATTTAATAATTACCTAGCTGTGTGACCTTGGGCAAGCCACTTAACCCCATTTGCCTTGTTAAAAAAAAAAAAGAATATGGTTATATCTGTCTCTCTGGACCTGCGGTTCTGACCTACACACACACACACACACACACACACACACACACACACACACACACAATCTACAAAGATGGAGTCAAGAAACCTAGAGAAATGAATGTTATGGTAGTATAATCAAAAACAATGAATTCATATGATGGACGGAAACCCATAGCTCTGCTGTGGTATGGGGATGGAGGGTAGGAGTAAGAATAGTCTTTATAGATACCTAATAAAAAGTAAGAGTTAACATTTATATAAATAGTTTAAGGTCTAAAAATCACTTTACATATATTATGTCACTTGATGTGATCATCACAATGGCCCTAAAAGGTAGGAACTATAATTATCCCCATTTTAAAGATAAGGAAATTGAAGGTAAAAATTAGTGACTTGTCCAAAATCACACAGCTGATCAGTATCTGAGGCTAAATTTAAACCCAGGTCCTCCTGACAACAAATATAACACACTTTTATTCTACCACCTAACTAATTGCCTTTAAATAATAAAGAGAAATACCCCCAAACAATATAACAGGAACAGGTTTAGTAAATCTTGGCTGCCCTCTAGACCCTGTTTTATGGCCAAATGTCAACTCCTCCAGACTGGGAAGCTGTCAATAGGGATATAGTGGAAATAATGCATGAGGTCCCTTAGAAAACTGACTTCTGGGAGTTATCCTCATTCCGTGAGAGACCCTGAAAAATAAGAATCAACAGAAGTAAGCATACTTTTTTGGTTTTTTATTTTTTTTATTTGGGAGACAGTAGAAAACGTGGTGGGGGAAGGAAAAAAGAAAGGCTTTAGGGATGGAGCTGAGAAGAGGTGGGGGAAGGAAGCCTGCCAAGACTGGACTTAGCATTGAATAAATAAATGACCTGCTCACTGCCCCTCCTCCCTTCTCTACACTCCTCCTCCCTCTCATTGCCTCACTAGAAGAAACCAGGAGTCTAGAAACCTAAGTTCTTTTCTGGGTTCCACCATTAAACTCACTGTGCAATTGGAGAAATGACTTCCTTTTCCTGAGATGTAGTTTCCTCCTTTAAAACAAGAGATGTACGAAATGGATTCTAAGATCCCTTTCTGGCTCCAATATTGTAATTTTGTGTGTATCCAAAATTGTGCCCCTACATTGCCCCTACTCTTACCCTAGGGACAACAGCTAGACTATCTTGAGGTTCGGTCTTGTCCTGCCTTATCATCATTATCCACTCAATCAAGCAGTGGGGAACAAGTGGTCTCAGACACCCAAAAAAGAACCAGAATTCTGAGGTGAAAGGTAACCCACTACAACTCTGAGCTGACTGACCATAGGTTGATCATACATACAGCCTTCTGTCTCTAATCCCTAAAATTCTACTGCCCACATACCTTTAGTTTATACCTTTAGATTAAGTGCAAATATCTCTAGGACTTCACTCAGCACAGTGCCTAAAACCTGATTAATTCTAGTTGATTGACTGAGATAAAAATAATCATATCTAACGTGTATGTGATAAGAATAGTAATTGTGATATTATTTAGTAATTATTATAGTATTATATATTATAGTATAATAATTATTATAGCCAGCATATATCTACACATATCTACACATATATCTATGAGAAATTTCAATCCACTATCCCATTTAGATTTCTACAAATCTAAGGGTTCTGGGTTTTCAAGACTCTGGTCCAACCTACAACTGAACAAGTCATCAAACCTTTTCTTGAAGACCTGAAATAAGGAGAGAAAAACTACTTTCCCAAGCAGTTCATTCTGCTTTTTCCCCTCTAAAATTGTTAGGAAGATTTTTCTTGGGTTGAGTCTGCATCTATTGCCTGTCTGTGAGTTCCACCTATTATTCTTACATTTTCTAAAAGCTGGTCACTTAGCAATGAATTCTTTGGCTCTGGAAACCCAAGAAACAAAGAACATTCCCAAATGGACCTCCATTCTGTTCAATCCACTTTTGCTATGATGATGGCAGAGTGGTGTCAAGGGGTGCATCTGATTTCCTTCCGAACTCCAAACTCCATATATTTTCTCCAGCTATCTCCCAGGCTCTCCCTATTCATCTGTCTCCTTGCTTCCTTATTTTCCTTCAGATCTCAATCAAAATCCTAGGGAAAAGAACTTTACCAGTACCATTTAATAATAGTGTCTGTATGTTGTCTCCTCAAAGTAAAATGAGTTCTTCAGGAGCAGGAGATGTTATTGCCCTTTTTTTGCACCCAAGAGCTTAGCACAAGGTCTGGGACATAAGTAAAGGCTTCTATATGTATATGTGTATTTTTATGCATATGTGAATATAAGTATACTTATACATACTTATATTATTATATATTGCTTGGGGGTATTTCTCTTTATTATAATATATATGGTATGTACATACATGTGTGTTGTATGTCTATAGCTTCATGTCTATACCTTCATACACATCAATAAATCTATGTATTATATATGTTATGTTTTACACAAAATATTTTTATATAAATTTTTATATGTTTACATATAAATGTTAATATATATATATAGATAATTGTTCTGACCTGTAAACGTTAACTGACTGTTGGCACTCTAAATGTGCTATCCTTGCTTAATGACCATTAAATAAATATATAACTGGAAGAACAGAACCATAGCAATCTTGAAATGTTTATTATAAATGAAAGTGGAAGAAAGAAAGAAAGATGTCATAGCTTAATGTAAAGATGACTCATAGGTGCCAAGCAGAAATGAAAAGAGTTGGCAGTTTGTTTTAGTCTATGCCCAAGGCAATGAGAAGAATCCTTGTCTCATATTACAGGGCTTGTGATAAATATTGATTTTTTTCCATGAAAATAATTATAACTTAATTTATTTAGACTTTTCAAGGTGACTATTGAAAATAGATTAGGAGAAGAGATAAATCCACAGCATGGGAACAAGAGATCATGAACTTCCCTACAGGGAGAGAAGGAAGAGGCAGAAGCAGATGAGAGAGCTATGAACACAAACACCAATTCAACATCTTGCCTGGCTCTGAGAGCATTTCAATATCAATAATATTTTTAGGAAAAAGGAAGATGGACCCTGGAAATGGAAAAAGAGATGTCTGGAATTAGACAAAACTGTCCACAATCTGGGGGCCTTATTTTACCTTATTCTCCTCTTGCATACACCATGATTTGACCAAACCTGGTTACCTTTAGGACTACCCTTTGCTCCTCTACCCTTCTCTTCTTGGCCTGATGAATTTCTATCCATTCTTTAAAATTACATTCAATTGTCACTTCTCCTAAGAAGCCCTGATCCATCTAAACAGTAACAACCTTCCATCTCATGTAATATTTTGTTCTGCATCTAATATACTTATCATGAAATATCTTTGTTTGGGTTTTATCCCCCAATAGATGATGAATCTCTTAAGGGCAGTGTCCTAGCCACAGTGGGTTTGGGACTAGATTATGAGTTAAGAAGACCTGAACTCAAATCTGATCTTGAGCATCATACTAACTTTATAATCTGGACAAATCATTTAACCACTGCCTGCCTCAGGTTCCCCAGCTATAAAATGGGAATAATAATAACACCTACTTCTCTAAGGTTGTTATGAGGTTCAAATGAGATATTTGTATGCTGCTTTGAAAATCTTAAAGGATCATATAAACACTAATGCTAGTATTAATTAATATTAATTTTCCATTAAGAAACATTCACTAAGCACTTATTATGTAGGTGCCTTTTGGTTAGAATCAAAATGGTCAACATGTTAGGTGACTTTGCCAAAGGGCTCCGATTCATCTTGCCCCAGGAACTTGTGGTTCAGGACTGTCTCAGACATTTGCTTGGGTTTCTTTTTCCAATTCCAAATAAATTCATCCTCCTGTATAAACAGTTCATGGGGAAAACAAAACAATTCTGGGTTTTGTCATGAATTTCTCTCTGGAAAGGGGGCTGGGGCCCAGCCCAGCAGCTACTGCAATCATTTTCAAAGTCCTCCCTGTGAGAGGTGGGCAAACCCAGTCGTATGACAGTTTACAAGAGAGTAGAAAGAATCTTGGACCAAGATGCTAATAAAGGGAAAAAATATCCAGCCCGAAATCAACCCCGAGCAGATTTAGTGACATAAATTCTCTTCCCAATATAGTCAGCAAGACCCAAGCCCAGGCAGTCCTAATGGATGTGGATGTGAATCATGAGGTGGCAGAGAAAGGAGGGAGGGCTCCTTCACTAAGCAGGGAAGATATGAAAGAGAATCAGAGCTTCATCTGGTTCTCCCACACCCAGAACTACAGCCTAGAAAGTCTTAAGCTTGGAAACCCTCTGAGAACCTGCCTTATTCTTCCCAGGGGACACGGGGACCAAGAGGGGCCAAGTGGGACCTGATTGTTTCTCAACTGCTAAATCCAATGCACTTCTTGACCTCTGTAGCTCTTAACATTGAAGACCACTCTCCAGACTCCCTTCTCCCTTGGCTTTTGTGACACTGCCCTCTCCTGGCCTTCCTCCTCCCCATCTGATCACTCCCATTCATCTCGCATCACTATCCCCCGAGGCATCACTCAAGACTCTATGTTCATTCCCTTCCCTTTTTTTCCCTTTCTCCAAGTGCCCTCATCAGCTTCCAGATATTAAATTATTTTGTGCATGTCGGATGAGCCCCCAGTCTCTCTGGATTCAGTCTAAAGAGGACTGAAATAATGTTTCTGAAGTTCCCAGTACACTGTATGGAAAACAGTAGGTGTTTATAACTGCTTATTCCCTTCCCACTCTGGAGGAGATAATCCACTCACCGCTGACTTTGATGATCCGCGCAGGGTTGGAGCTATCCAGTTGTTTTCAGTCATATCTGACTCTTCAAGAGTTTTTCTTGGCAAAGATACTGGAGTGGTTTTGCCATTTCCTTCTCCAGTTCATTTTTTTACAGATGAGGAAACTTTGATTTGCCCAGTTTCTCACAGCTAGTAAATGTCTGAGGCCAAACTTGAATTCAAAGATGAGTCTTCTAACTCCAGATCCAGCGGCTCTATTCCCTTTACCACCTAGATTCCCTGATCAATTAGTAGGGAAAGTCCAATGTTCATAACCAATTGTATCCTAGCTGTAAGAACTATTGATGGAAAGGATGTGACAAGTGATGCCATGGGCATCACTCACACAGCTTCTCTCACTCCCCAGATCAAAACTCTCTTACATGACCCTTCATTTCCTGATGTGATTATATACCTCTACTAGAATATAAAGTCAAATATGGAAATATGTTTAACATAGTTATACATTAGGAGGGAGAAAGATGTGGAGCTCAAAATCATACAGAAAAATGAACTGTGGAAAACTTATCTTTGCAGGTAGATGAAAAAATTAATTTTTATATGTAGAATGTAAGCTTAGTTTTTTTTTTATTAAAATGATAACATGAAAGGTTCTAATCCACCCAGATGCCCCAACAAACATCCCAGTGAAAATTTTGAAAGGCACCAGTGGAAAGTGATTTAATAGAAATACCAGAAAGGGCATCCAACAAAGAAATTCCAGAATCACTTAGATACTCCAAGTGGGGACATACCATGGGACTTGTAGCCAACCCAATCACTGATGAGTGGCACCTAAAATTTAGTGGGACCCAAGTCCCAGCCATTCAGAATGGCAAGGGGGGGGGGTCAGTTTGTCCCTAGCAAGTCCTATTCAGGGAGACAGGGTCAGACACTGGAAGTTCTTTTTAGAGTCCTCCAAGAGGATTGAAGTCAGTACTCCCATGGACCAGGAGCCAGGACCAACTGGGGGTGGGGGGATACTACTCACAGGTGGAATCAATGAAATACTCAGGCACTTCAGGGAGAGACCAGTACAATCTTCATATCCAAAATTAGCTAAGCTCAGTCTTGATGACAAACAAATAGTAATAAGAACTAATATATATAACATATAAAGCACTTTACAGAGACCATTTCATTTTATCCTCAAAATAATCTTGGGGGGAAAGCGCTACTATTACCTCATTATACAGTTGGGGAAACTGAGGCAGGCAAAGGTAACTTGCCCAAGGTCACACCACTGGTATGTATCTGGGGCTAAATTTGAAATCAGCTTTTACTGATTCCAAGTCCAGGGCTTTATCAAAATACACAACCTTTCCATCTTAAGATCTATTAGAACTCCCATTTCTCCAAGATGGTCATCTTACTACACAAAGACTTTCACAGAGGATCAAAGTGCATAAAAAGTTTAATTAGTAACAGCAATCAGTCATTGAGGACAATGTATTAAGGACAAGGTCCTTACAGATTTTTGCCATCTCATTTATATTTATTTTCTTTTTTTATATTTTACTTATTACATTAAATATTTTCCAAATACATGTAAAAACTTTTAGCAATTTTAAAATTTTAAGTTCTAAATTTTCTTCTCACCTTGAGAAGGATTTTACATGCGAAGTCATACAAAACAAAAGTTATTCTTCAATCTGCATTCAGAGTTCCTCAGGTTCTTCTCTGACGGTGAATGGCATTTTACTTATTTTTCCTTACTTTTTTTTTTAAATCACAGTCACCAATGCAGCCTCCCCCAAGGCAAAGTTATTATAGCTTCTGTCCCCATGGGAACTTGTAATTTAGGAGCTAATGGAAAACAGTGACACATGATATGGTCCTATGGGTCAATACTACAGAGGTGACAAACACACAAGACTCCCAAGTACAGTCTGAACCAGAATAAAATGTAATTGTGAAATAGTGAACAAGATAGAACATTTCAGTTATGTTCAACTCTTCGTGACCCCATTGGGGCTTTCTTGGCAAAGATGCTGCATTGGTTTGCCATTTCTTTTCCAGTTCATTTTATAGATGAGGAAACTGAGGCAGACAGGGTTAAAGTGACATGCCCAGGGTCACACAGCTAGTAAGGTCAGATTTTAACTCAAGATAGATGAGTCTTCCTAACTCCAGGTCTGATATTCTATCCACTATGCCACCTAGCTGCCTACAATAGAGCATAGATAATGTGAAAAAGAATTTTCTAAGTCAATTGGTGGCCATTAAGAATCCTCTTGAACAGATTGGTAGCCCTTGTTTCTATTTGAATTTTTCTTTTTGGCTTTTTGCAAGGCAAATGGGGTTAAGTGGCTTGCCCAAGGCCACACAGCTAGGTAATTATTAAGTGTCTGAGACTGGATTTGAACCCAGGTATTCCTGACTCCAGGGCTGGTGCTTTATCCACTGCGCCACCTAGCTGCCCCCTTCTATTTGAATTTGACCTCCCTGTTTTACATCATCATCAATATTTGTGATTTTGATTTGTGAACAGCAAAGACTTATGATTTTACAGATATGGGAAGAATAATTGCATCTGTCTGAAATTCATATTCTTGAAGAACTGTCTGAAGCCCAGAGAGGGCATACCTATGGTTACACAATAACAGGGTCCAAAGTGGGATGTGAGTGTTCCAGAACTGGCTTCTAATAAGTCTCCTTATTTCCCCACTCCATTCCACCGCTCCACAGCTACCTGACCTCATCACTCTCTTGCTTAAGCCCTCATGAGTCCTTTTTGCCACTAGACTAAAATAATACAAACCTCTTGTCTCCTTTTAGATTTTTTTATATATTTTATTTGTTTTCCAATTATATACAATAGTAGTTTCTACCAATCATTTTTGCAAGATTTTGAATTTTGCAATTCCCCCCCCTTCCTCCCTTCCCTCCCCTTCTAACCAACAGAAAGCAACTTGATAATTTTGGCATTGTTTCCATGACATGCATAGATCAATATTAAATGTGCTGAGAGAAAAAAAATATATATCCTTAAGAAAGAAAGAAAATGTTAGGGATAGCAAAATTATGTAATACTTAAGACAACTTTTTTTTTTAATTGAGTATATGTCAGACTGGCCAATATGACCAGAAATGAGAATGATCAGTGTTGGAAGGGATGTGGGAAATCTGGGACACTATTACATTGTTGGTGGAGCTGTGAACTCATCCAACCTTTCTGGAGAGGAATTTGGAATTATGCCCAAAGGGCAATAAAAATGTGCTTACCTGTGATGCAGCAATACTACTACTGGGTCTATACCTTGAAGAGATCATGAAAAAGGGTAAAAACATCACTTGTACAAAAATATTCATAGTAGCTCTGTTTGTGGTGGCAAAGAACTGGAAATTGAGTGAATGGATTAACAAACTGTGGTATATGTATGTGATGGAACACTATTGTTCTATTAGAAACCAGGAGGGATAGGAATTCAGGGAAGCCTGGAGGGATTTGCACGAACTGATGCTGAGCGAGATGAGCAGAACCAGAAGAACACTGTACACCCTAACAGCAACATGGGGGTGATGATCAATCTTAATGGCCTTGTTCACTCCATCAGTGCAACAATCAGGGACAATTTTGGGATATCTGAGATGGAGAACACCATCTGTATCCAGAGAAAGAATTGTGGAGTTTAAACAAAGACCAAAGACTATTACCTTTAATTTAAAATTTTTTTAAAGTATCTTATGTAATTTTGCTATCTTTTATATATTTTTTTCTTAAGGATATGATTTCTCTCTCAACATATTCAATTTTGATCAATATATAGCATGGCAATAATATAAAGAATATCAGACTGCCTTCTGTGGGGGTGGGGGAGGGAAGCGAGATTGGGGGGAAATTGTAAAATTCAAAAAGCAATTTAAAAATTCAAAAAAATTGAGGATAATAATTTTTTATCTTCATTCAAACTCCATAGTTCCTTCTCTGGATACAGATTGTATTCTCCATCACAGACACCCAAAATTGTCCCTGATTGTTGCACTGATGGAGTGAACAAGGCCATTAAGATTGATCATCACCCCCATGTTGCTGTTAGGGTGTACAGTGTTCTTCTGGTTCTGCTCATCTTGCTCAGCATCAGTTCGTGCAAGTCTTTTCAGGTTTCTCTGAAATCCTGTCCCTCCTGGTTTCTAATAGAACAACAGTTTTCCTTCACATACGTGGTCCACAATTTGTTCAGCCATTCCCCAATTGATGGGCATTCCTTCAATTCTCAATTCTTTGCCACTGCAAACAGAGCTGCTATGAATATGTTTGTACATGTGGGTTTTTACCCTTTTCATGATTTCTTCCTCCTTTTAGCTTTTTAAAGCCTTCACAATAGACTTATTCTTCATTCCCCTCCTTCACACACTCTACCTCTGAACTAAGCTGGCCCACCTGCTGTCCCCCATCCACAACCACCATCTCTCTCCCTACTTGACTCTTTTGTACAGGCCTTCCCCCCAACCTGAAATGCATCCCACCCTCCTGGAATTCCTTGCTTCTTCTAAGGCTCTGCTGGGGTTCCACCTCCTATAGAGAACCTCTCTTGATCCACTCCAGAGGCTAGGACTCTTCCCCTAGGGATTAGTCTGTACCTATTTTAGTTGCCTTTTGTATTGAATGGGGTTTGTGTGTCTGTGTATCTGTGTGTGTATGTGTCTGTGTGTGTTGTTTCCTGTCCATAGAATGCAAGCTACTTGAGGTCAGGAATTTGTGCTCCCAGTGCTTGGCACATTACAAACACTTAATATATTATGCTTCTTATTCCTGCCTCCAAGTTCATCATTCTATCCATTATGTCGCACCTCTCCATATTGTACTACTACCATCAGCAAATGCTTCCTGAGCCCCTACTACATAAAAAAAGGAGATGGGGAAGAGGGAAAGAGGGAAGGAAGGAAGGAAGGAAGGAAGGAAGGAAGGAAGGAAGGAAGGAAGGAAGGAAGGAAGGAAGGAAGAGAGGGAAAAAGCAAGATAAAGAGAGGAGAAGGGAGGAGAGGAAGGAGGAAAGAAAGGAAAAAAGAAGGAAGGGAGAGAGAAAAGAAGGGAAAGGAAAGAAGGAAGGAAGGAGGGGTGGCTAGGTGGCATAGTGGATAAAGCACCAGTCCTGGAGTCAGGAGTACCTGGGTTCAAATACGGTCTCAGACACTTAATAATTACCTAGCTGTGTGGCCTTGGGCAAGCCACTTAACCCTGTTTGCCTTGCAAAAAAAACTAAAATAAAAAAAAGAAGAAGAAGGAAGGAAGGAAATGTGAAGGAAAGAGGAAGGAGAGGGGGGAAAGGAGGAAAGAAGAAAGAAGGGAGGAGGGAAGAAAGAAAGGAGTAAAGAGGGAAAGAAGGAATGGAGGAAGGAAGGGAGGGAGAAGGAAGGAAGAAAAGAAAGGAAGGAATAAGGGAAGGAGGGTAGAAAAGAGGAAGGGAAGAAAGAAGCAAGAAAAAGAGAGAAGGGAGAAAAGGAAGAAGGGAAGAAAGAAAAAAGAAAAGAGGAAAAGAAGGGAAAGGAAAGAAGGAAGAAAGGAAGGAAAATGGGAAGGAAGGAGGGAGGGAGGGAGGGAAGGAAAGAGGAAGGAGAGAAGGAAGAAAGGAGGAAGGAGGAAGGAGGGAAAGAAGAAAGAAGGGAGGGAAGCAAGGAAGGAAGGAGTGAAAGAGGAAAAGAAGGAATGAAGGAAGGAGGAAAGGAAGAAAGGAGAGAAGGAAGAAGGGAGGGAGGGAGGAATGAAGGAAGCAGGAAGGAGGAAGAGAGAAAAGAAAGGAAATAAGGAAGGAAGGGGCAGGGAGGAAAAGAAGGAGGAAAGAAGGGGAAAGAAGGAAAGAGGAAAAAGAGGGAGGGAAGTAGGGAAGGAAGTAAGGAAGGATTTACTAAGCATCTACTATCTGCAAGGTACTGTGTTAAATAGTATTTCATTTTATCCTTACAACAACTTTGAAAGTTAAATGTTATTATTGTCTCCATTTTATAGTTGAGGAAACTAAGGCAGAGAGGTTAAATGACTTGTCCTGTATTGTAGAAGGGGAAAAAAAAGATATCTCTCATCAGAACTCATATTCAACAAAACATGGTTTTGGAAATGTTTGGGAGAGGGGTGAGGGAGAAGAAGAAGGAATAAAGCAGAGGAAGGGTTCACGTGAAAGAGGCAAAGGGAGACAGCCCAAATTATCCAGTCTGAAAAAACACTATATTCTTGTTCCTGTTCTGTAGCTGATTCAACAAATGACTTTGGGCAAATGACTTCTCTCTGGGTTCAGCTTTCTCATCTGTAAAATGAGGGGGCTGGCCTAAGTAATTTCTATAATACCTTCTAGCTTACACTTCTCTCTTCTTAAATCCTATTTAGCTCTAATATATTATATTCTCAACACACTGGTCAATCAGTTGCTACCAATAGGGAGACAAAGGGAAGAGCCCCAGGGGTAGCAGCACTCCCAACCTTTGCAACCATCTTCTGGGGGAGCAGCTCCTGTGGAGGAGGGGCTGGACAGCCCTCCCAGTCTCCTGATTAGCTGCCACCTGTAGGGCGAGTGGACCAGTTTAGCCAAAGCAGTAAGGTACCCTGAGAGAAAGATAGAGGGCAGCATGTGCTGGGTAGATCAAATCACCATTACCACCTGAACCACCTGAACCACCTTCTCTCTTCAGAGTCTGATGGAGACAGCCCAGGATGCTGAACCAAAAAGCCTTGGAAATAGCAGGGGGTCCATGCCAGTGGCCTCAACCATCATCCTGAGGAGCCATCCTGAGCCTGGCAATTGCTCCTGCAGGGGCTGCAGTCACAGCTATTGGAGACCCAGAACAAACATTCTTGCCACCAAAATCTTGGCTCGGTAGAACTGTTCAACATCCAGAAACAGATGCCATTTTATTAGTGGAAATGACATCAAAGAAAAAGCATTCCCTTCTGTTTTGCTGCTGCACCCTAAGGACTATGAGACTTTTCCATCAAATTTACAGCTGAAACCTCCATATGTGTTGCCTCCTCCATTAAAATATGAGCTTCTTGAGATCAGGGTTTGTCTTACATTTCTATTTGTAACCCAGACACTTGGGATGCTGCTTTGCCCATAGTAAGAACTTAAATGTTTTTATTTAATTCATTCATATTCTGTTTTTCTAACCGCACTAACATTCTATGATTCTGAGACTCTGAATTTCATCATTCTGGACCCAAAGTACCAGAGATTCCCCAAACGGACTTTCCAGATGTAATATAGAAAAGTCATTCACTTTCCTAAGTGGTTCCCATCTGGTAGAATTTCAATTTGCTCATCCTCTGGGGAGAACTTAGGACAAATGCAGAATAAACTTACCTGTCTCAAGGACAATTCTAAAAGACTTGTAATGGAAAATGTCATCCACCTCCAAAGGAAAAAAACATGGAGTCTGAATTCATAGCAAAGGATATACTTTTCACTTTTTTAAATTTTGTTTTATGTTTTTTTCTTTCTCATAATATGGAAATATGTTCAACGTGATTGTATATGTATAACCTGTATCAGATTACTTGCTGTTTTGGGGAGAGAAGAGAGAAGGGAAGATGGTAGAAAAATGTGGAATGTAAAAGCTTACAAATAGATGAATGTTGAAAATCATTTTTGCTTGTAATTGGGGAAAAAATTAGCTGCTCTGCATTCTGATGAGATAGCCTAACCCATTAAAATGACTGAAAAATAATGATCAGTTATGTTTTATCACATTTTCCATTTATAAAACAACCTTGCACAAATATTTTTATACCCATTTTACAGATAGATTAGCAAAGAATTCATCACCTAGTGGCCAACCTCCTGATAATAAACTTCTCTTCATGTAGCTGATACTGGGACTGTCAACTATGTTCATGTTTGAAGTTTGTAGAGTTTCAAAGGACCTTCTACAGTTACCTCCTTGCCATGACGGTATCAGAGCCAAAATAATAGACTAGATCAAAGAAAATATTGAGAGGCACAGCAGTGATTTGTCAAAGAGAATGTAACCAATAAATGGCAGAGCTGAGATTTAAACCTAGCTCTTCTGACTACTAAGCCAGTGTTCTTTCTTTTCTTTTTCTTTCTTTCTTCCTTCCTCTTTTTTCTTTCTTCTTTCCTTCCTTCTTCCTCCCTCCCTTTCCTTCTATCTCACTATCTCTTTCTTTCTTTTCTTTCTTTTTCTTCCTTTGCTCATATTCTCTCTTCCTCTTCTCTTCTCCTTTCTCTTCCTCCCTTCCTTTCTCCTTTCTTTCCTTTCTTCCTTCCATCCTTTCTTTCTCTCTCTCTTCTTTTCTTCCTTCCTTCCTTCCTTCTTTCTTTTTTCCTTCAATTTTAAAAAATTTTATTTATTTAAGACAACAGGGTTAAGTGACTTGCCCAAGGTCACACAGCTAGGTAATTATTAAGTGTCTGAGGTCAGATTTGAACTTAGGTCTTCCTGATTCCAGGATTGGTGCTCTAGCCACTGAGTTTTTTTCTTTCTTCCTTTCTTCTTTCTTCCTTTCTTCTTTCTTCCTTTCTTCCCTCCCTCCCTTCTTTCTTTCTTTCTTTCTTTCTTTCTTTCTTTCTCTCTTTCCTTCTCTTTTAACCTACCCAGTCTCTGACAATGGACTCATCCAACTCCATCCCAATCACTTTCTCATGCTGGAGATGATTCCCCCCTGCTGCTCACTCCAATTGGAGAAAGTTCACCCTGAAATCTCCATCTATGGAAGTGACCACAAAAATCATGGCTCAGCTCTGGACTGTCTGAACTCTTCCCCCTTTCCTCCTTGGCAGTACCACTTCCACCCCCACCTCCCAGCCCTTCTATTAGCTGCCTTTTATGTGTTATCTTCTGCCATTTGAATTTAAGCTCCTTGAGGGTAAGGTCTGTCATTTTTTCCTACTTGGTACAGTGAATACTTAATAATCTGTTTTCTCTATCTACAATGATGAAGATAACAGATATTTATATCATGCCCACTCTGTCCAGGCACTGATCTACAAATATTATCTCATTGGATCCTCCCAACAACCCTGGGAGATGCCCCCATTTTATAGTTGAGGAAACTGAATCAAACAGAAAATAAATGATTTACCAGGATCATATAATAAGTGTCTGAAGTCAAATATGAACTAAAGTCTTCCTAACTCCAGGGTCTTTCCACCCCACCCCTCTATCAGTCTCATTCATTCTCTCAACTGTATAACAGAAAATTCAGATTAAGAAATTATAAATTTAATAAAATTATATTTATATAAAATTAATAATAAAGAATAATATTATTCAATCAATTCAGTTGGATCCATTTCATTCATGACTTCATTTGGAGTTTCCTTGGGAAAGATACTGGAGTGGTTTGCCATTTCCTTCTCCAGTTCATTTTACAGATGCAGAAACTGAGGTAGACAGGGTTAAGTGACCTGTCCAGGGTCACATATATTTGAAATCACAAAAATAAATCTTACTGATTCTAGGCCCAGCATTCTATCCACTGTTCCATCTAGCCACCTGAATAATAATATTAATACTTATAATTAATACTATTAATAGATAACATTTATGGAGTTCTTAAAAGTTCAAAAAGTACTTTACATCAGTCTTAACAATAACTATGAGATAGGTGTTATAAGTATTTCCATTTTACAGATGAAGAAGTTGAGACTAAGAAAGGTTAAATGAGTTACCTAGGATTACACAGATAGTAAGTATATGAGGAAATAATTACTTGGTCTTCCAAAATCCAAGATCAGAGTTTATATCTGTCCACCTGGCTAGGTCATAGCACATAAAACAATTTAAAAATGGGAAAATCCCTTGATAAAGAAATTCAGCTGTAAGTGGATGGATTTTTTTCCAGTTTGCAGACTTCAAAATAGCCTCACAGAACCCAGAGTGTGACAGCAAAGAGTCCTTTAGGCAAATCCAAAGAAGGCTCACAAATTTAGAGCTAGAAGGGACCTCAGAAGCTTATCCAATAATCCAAGTTCTTTCAAGATGAGAAACTGAGACCCAGAGAAGTTCAGTGAACTTGAGCACACAAGATCACACAGGTAATGAAATGCAGATGTAGGAATCAACCACAAACCTAAGTCTATGAAACCAGAGCTGCAATGTAACTTAGAGACTATCTATGTCAAAAGCTTTTTCAGCATCTATTGATAAAGAGAGAGAGAGAGAGAGAGAGAGAGAGAGAGAGAGACTATCTAGTGAAAGCACCTCAGTTTACAGATGAGAAAACTGAGGTTAGGGAGAGTGATTTACCCAATGTTATATAGTAAGTGAAGGTCAGAGAGAGGAATGGAACCCTAATTCTTTAATAACAAATTCAGTATACCCTACTAAGTCTCTTTCCTGGGCAAAGCTTTTAGAAGGGCATAGAATCTAGTCCACAGCACATTTCCTTCCCCTACTTCCCTGTTGTACATACAGTCTGGGGAAGCTGCCTTCCAACTGCCTATATATGATAGTTGTCTTCCTAGTTTTCGGAAAGGATTTCACATACTTTCTCTCTCTCTCTCTCTCTCTCTCTCACACACACACACACATACACACATACACACATGCACACATATACATACCTAATCATAATTCATATTTCAGCCTATTTTGTCTTGTTTTACTACTTATCTAAACTATTTTAAACTGCTTTTAAAGTAGAGCACAATCTATAATAATTCTTGTTCTAACCTTTAGCAGTCTAAGAGCAAAAGAGGGGAAACTAATCCAAAAAGGAGAAGAAATTCTTCCCCTCTTAGGCTGGGGTGAGAGCAAACTAATGAGAAAGAACATTTCTGCATCTTTAGTAACTCAAACAGCCATCCCTACTAGATTGTTGTATACACCCTGAGAGATAATTAACAAAGAAGTGAGAGGTGGAGCAGTTCAGGTAAGCAGATATACCCAGTCAAAGTCCAAACTACTTATAGATATAATTATAAATGCTATAGATATAGATGTAGATATTTATATAATTTACTATGTTATGCAGTTGTTACTTATCTTTTGTATATATGATATTCACCGATAAAATTCAAGTTCCCAGAGGACATGACTATTTCTATCTGTTGGGTCTTATCTTTATTTCCCCATGCCTTTGAACAAGACAGATATATAATAAATGCTTGAAAGTGAATGAGTTTTGAGGCCTCATGCTATTCCTTATTGTATGTATCCTGCTGCTCCTGGCACTGGACTCTACACGTTACCACATTACCACTCTACGACATTACATTATTGGTCAAATTATTAGCAGAAATTGGTTAAGTCCATCCCTGACTAGTCATTTAATAAAAATAAGGGAAATAACAACACAGGAAGGAGATATTAGCTAAGAATAGTAACTCTTCCTGGGGTTTACCCTTTTTTTTTTTGTTTTGCATAGCAGGAGACAGAGAAGATAGATGTATAACTTTCCTTAGGGTGAAATAATATCTTGTAGTCTTCAATAGGGAATCCAATGCTGCTATTTAAAAGGGAATGTGATATGGGGGGAAAAGGAGTATTATTTATCCTCCTAGACAAGGAGGATCCTTCTTCCCCTCACTGGACTTCAGTTCCATCACCTGTGAGATAAGCAAGTTGGACTATATCATCAGTTCTTAATGTGAGTCCCCATAACTCCAATGATCAGATTCAAGGAGTCCATAAAGTTCTATGGAGGAAAAAAATGCATCTTTATTTTCCCTATCCTTTGTCTTCCTTTGTGATCCTATATGAATTATTTGTATTTGATGCTAAAAGCATTACTCTGACTGCCTAAAGGGGCCATGAATCATTCTAGGTAGAGAACCCCAACTCTCAGCTAGATGATCTTCTAAGCTGAAAACCTATGAATTAAGAAAAACTCTTACAAGGGAACAGCTCATAGCTATAGAAGGTGTGATGGGGACATCTTGCGGTAGGCTCTATTATTACAGTCCCTCAAGAGTAATAGAAGAAGCAGTAGATGTGAAGGTGGTGGAGGAGCAGAAGCAAAAGGATCAGGAGGAGGAGGAGGGGGAGGGGAGGAGGAGGGGAGGAGGAGGAGGAGGGGAAGGAGGAGGAGGAGGAAAAAAAGACACATTTGCCTAGTGTATTAAGCTTTGCAAAGCTCTTTATATATTTTATCTTGTTTCTCCAAACATTCCCAAGATAGGTGTTATAATTACTCCCAGTTCACAAATCTAAAGAAATACTCTCTGTAACAAGTCTGACATGTGACCATAAGTTGGTTTGGTTCAGTTCTTGTCCTTTGTGATCAAAGAAGACCAAAATGACATCCCTATGTCTGAGACAAATTACAGCATGTCTAACTGTGGCTGATCAGAACAATGCAAGTTCAGAATGATCTACCACAGTTTGGGCTCGAATAGTCCATGTGAACACCTGGGATGGTCAAGTCTTCACTCAAAAATCACAATTGATAGGAAACTTACAGAAGCAGCCCATTTAACTTTGGACAGCTCCCATTGTCAACTATTACACCATTACCAGAAGTAGAAACTTGGGATCCAAACTGACCCAGAGGATAATATCTGTCTCATACTACTTAGATGCTATAATCCACATCCCTCCACTCCACTCTCCTTAGTAAAGGAGAAATGTATTCTATCCCCTTTCCCCACCCATCCCCATACTCTCTGGATTATGGTCTACCAATAAACCCTTATGTCTTAACTGACTTGCTCCCACCATAGCCAATCCATTCTTTGAAGGTCTAGAGAGCAGAACACTCAAAAGATCTTAAGAATAAATCATCTGGGGCAGAGCCAAGATGGTAACAAGAGCGGATCATGTCTTAGGCGCTCTCTCATAAATCTTCGAAACTAAGGACTTTAACTAAATTTTCCAGAGACAGAACCCACAGAGGGTCCCAGTGAGGCAGTTCTCCTACTCAAGGTAACCTGGAAAAGAGCAAAAAGGCTCTGCTCCCCAGGGTTGGAGAGGCGGCCTGCCAGAGCAAAAGAACTTCAGCCTCCCAGAGGCAGCCCCAGGGCGCTGGGAGCCACTACTCACAGCAGCGGGGGAGTCTCCTGAGCTACACCCTGGGGAGCACCAGGCACAAATTGGGCGGGGACCTCTGCCAGAGCAAGCCCATGAAGTCCAGCCCTCAGGGCACACAGCCAGCAGCTTGGCCACTGCATTCCAGATCCAGGAAACATAAGCAGGTGGAGCTGGTAAGCAGGAGCCCCCCAGGGCATGATCCCATTGAGCTGAGAGAGGGGAGTGAAGAGAGAGAGAGACTGCAGAGCTCTGTCCTCTGCCCCTGGAAGGACTCTGGGGCTCTGATCACATTCAGATCCTGTTGGAAGTCTAGGCCCCCCCATAGAATAGCAGGGCCCCCCCACCTCAGCCCCGGCAGAGGGGCACTTATGGTCATTTACAGACCAGGAGGGAGGACAGAGCCTTACACACTAAGACCCTTGTGGGAGTGTCTCAAAAGCTCAGGAAGCACCCCAAAAACAAGCTCAGGCAGGGAAAATGAGCAAGCAGAGAAACAAGAGGAAGACCATTGAGAAATATTTTGCATATGAGCCCAAGAAGGATCAAAGTACTCAGTCTGAAGATGAGGAAGCACAAGCTCCTGCATCTAAAGACTCCAAGAAAAACAGAAATTGGGCTCAGGCTATGACAGAACTCAAAAAAGACTTTGAAAATCAAATGAGGGAGTTGGAAGAAAAACTGGGAAAAGAAAGGAGAGAGATGCAGGAAAAACATGAAAATGAAGTCAGCAGCTTAGTCAAGGAAATCCAAAAAAATGCTGAAGAAAATAGCATGCTAAAAACCAGCTTAGGTCAAATGGGTAAAATAGTTCAAAAAGTTATTGAGGAGAAGAATGCTTTAAAAAGCAAAATTGGCCAGATGGAAAAAGACATAAGAAAACTCTCTGAGGAAAACAAATCCTTCAGACAAAGAATAGAACTCAGGGAGATTGATGAATTTATGAGAAATCAGGATTCATTACTTCAAAACCAAAAAAAAAATGAAAAATTAGAAGAAAATGTGAAACATCTCATTGAAAAAAACAACTGATATGGAAAACAGATTTAGGAAAGATAATTTAAAAATTATTGGAATACCTGAAAGTCATGATCAGGAAAAGAGCCTTGACATCATTTTCAAAGAATTACTACAGGAAAATTGCCCTGATATCTTAGAAGCAGAGGGCAAAATAGAAATGGAGAGAATCCACCAATCCCCCCAAGAAAGAGATCCCAAAAAACCAACCCCTAGGAATATTATAGCCAAGTCAAAGAGAAAATATTACAAGTAGCCAGAAGGACACAATTCAAAGATCGTGGAGCTGCAGTCAAGATCATACAGGATTTAGCAGCAACTATAACATTAAAAGCTCGTAGGGTTTGGAATATAATATTCCGGAAGGCAAAAGAGCTTGGAATCAACTACCCAGCAAAAATGAATGTCCTCTTCCAAGGAAAAAGATGGACCTTCAATGAACCAAGGGAATTTCAAATGTTCCTTTTGGAATGGCCAGAGTTGAACAGAAGGTTTGATCTTCAGATACAGGACTCAGGTGAAGCATGGAGATTGGAGGAGAGGGGGAAAATATGAGAGACTTAATGATGAACTGCATGTATTCCTGCATAGAAAAATGACACTGATAATACTCATATGAACCTTCTCAGTTAATAGAGCAGGTAGAAGGAGCTTTTATAGTTGAAGCACAGGAGAAAGCTGAATTTGAAGATAAAATATGGTGTGAAAATGGAGTCAATAGGAAAAAGGGAAGAAAATGGGAGAAAGAAAAAGGAGAGGGGGAATAGGCCAAGATATTTCATATAATAAGATTTTTCTTTATTACAATAAGCTATTGCAATGATATGGAAGGGGGGAGGCAAGGGGGAATGAGGGAATCTTTGCTCTCATCAGAGGTGGGTAGGAGAGAAAACAGCATATATACTCAATAGGGTATAGACATCTGGAGTAAGAAGGAGAGGGGGGGGGGACAGGGGGAATGGGGGGATGTGAGTGATGGAGGAGAGGATGGACCATGAGGGGAGAGTTGTCAGATATAACACATTTTCTTTTTTACTTTTTTGCAAGGGGCTGGGATTGGATGGCCTGTCTAGGACCATAGGGTCAGGTGGATTCTGGGCCTAAGGGGTGGTATGGTGGCTCAGGGCCTCTTGGCCCCAGGACCAGGGATCTGTCTGCTGAGCCACTGAGCGACCCTACAGCAAAGTCAGCAGAGTCAGAGTGAAAGGAGAGAGAAAATATAGTACATGGTAGTGGAGAAATACAAAAGGAGGGAGTTGCAATCAGCAATGGCAATGGTGGAAAAATATGGAAGTAACTTTTGCGATGGACTTGTATAATAAAGAATGTGATCCACCAGTGACAGAGTTGTTGGTGTTGGAACAAAGACTGAAGCACACTTTTTATTATTATTATTATTATTTGGGGGGGGGGGGATGCAGGGCAAATGGGGCTGGGTAGCCTGCCTGGGGCTGCATAGCAGGGTGATCATTGGGTGTCTGAGGCCAGATTTGGACCCGGGTGCTCCTGGCTCAAGGGCCAATGCTCTGTCTGCCACCCAGCCACCCCTACTATTATTACTATTTTATTTTATATTGGGTCCTTTTTTTCCTTCTTTTTTTTTGGTTTTTGCGGGGCAGTGGGGTTGGGGTGGCTTGCATATCACATGGCTGGGTGATTGTTGGGTGTATGGGGCTGGATATGGGCTCAGGTGCTCTTGGCTCCAGGGCTGGTGCTCCGTCCATTGCGCCACCTGGCCATACCTACAATTATTACTATTATTTTTTATTAATTTTAATTTTTTTCTCTCCCCTTTACTTTATCACTCAAGCAAGTCTGTATTTTTAGGGGGATGGGGTATTTTGTTTACTCTTAAACAAGAATATTTTATTAATGTATAAAAAATTATTTGTACAAAATGAGAATAAATAAATATTAAATATTGGGGAAAAAAGAATAAAGCATCCAGGAGTCTTTAATTTCTTGTCTGTGAATTTGGAGGGGAGGGTTAATACATATTTTGATAAATATTTCAATTTAATTGATTTCTTTTGTAATTCTGAGTTCTTTATTATATTCATTTAAAAATATTATTCTGGGAAAGGATCATCAGGCTTTAGCAAAAAGGGGTCTAAAAAAGGTTCAGAGTTCTTGGTCTACAGAAGAACATTATACACCCTAACAGCAACATGGAGATGATGCTCAATCTTCATAGATTTGCTCATTCCATCAGTGCAATAATCAGGGACAATTTTAGGGTATCTGTGATGGAGAATACCAACTGTATCCAGAGGAAAAAACTGTGGAGTTTAAACAGAGACTATTACCTTCCATTTAAAAAAAATATTTCTTATGTACTACCTAATTCTGCTATCTCTAATATTTTATTTTTTCCTTGAGGATATGATTTTTCTCTTAACACATTCAATGTTGATCAATGTATATCATGGAAACAATATAAAGATTATCAGACTGTCTTCTGTCAGGGAGTAAGGGGAGGGAATGAAGGGTCAGAGAAAAATTGTAAAATTCAAAACTTTACAAAAAATGATTGATAGAAACTAGTATTGTATATAATTGGAAAACAAATAAATATTTGTGTTATAAAAAGAGTTTCTGATCAAGCTCAACACCCCTCACTTGACAATTGAGGGCAGTGAGACCTAGAAAAGGGAAATGACACCAAAAGTCATAGAATTAGTAACGATTTTCATTAATTCAACAGATATTTATGGAATTAAATTATATTAAGAACAAGTATAACTTTTTATTGTTTTTGAATTTTACAATTCCCCCCCAATCTCGCTTCCCTCCCCCCATCCCCCACAGAAAGCAGTCTGATGATCTTTACATTGTTTCCATGGTATACATTGATCAAAATTGAATGCATTGAGAGAGAAATCATAACCTTAAGGGAAAAAAAGCAAAATTATATAACAAAATAACTTTTTTCAAATTAGAGGTAACAGTCTTTAGTCTTTGTTTAAACTCTACCATTCTTTCTTTGGATATAGATGGTATTCTCCATCTCAGATACCCTAAAACTGTCCCTGATTGTTGCACTGATGAAATGAGTGAGTCCATCAAGGTTGATCATCGCCCCCATGTTGCTGTTAGAATGTACAGTGTTTTTCTGATTCTGCTCATCTCACTCAGCATCATTTCATGCAAATCCTTCTAGGCTTCTCTGAATTCCCATCCTCTTGGTTTCTAATTGCACAATAGTATTCCATAATGCACATATAGCTCAATTTATTAAGCCATTCTGCAATTGATGGACATTCACTTATTTCCAATTCTTTGCTACCACAAACAGGGCTACTATGAATATTTTTGTTCATGTGATATTTTTATCCTTTTTCATGATCTCTTCAGGGTATAGACCCAATAGTGATTTTGCTGGATCAGAGGGTAAGCACATTTTTGTTGCCCTTTGGGCATAATTCCAGATTGCTCTCCAAACAGGTTGGATGAGTTCACAGCTCCATCAACAATGTATTAGTGTCCCAGATTTCCCACATTCCTTCCAACAAGTATAACATTTTACAAACGTTATGTGGATAGCAAAGAAGTATCAGAAATGATTCTAGTTTTCCAGAAACTTAGCAATGACTGAAGTAATTAGGCAAGAATAGAAAGGGTTTCTATATGCAGTTCTGTCCTTTTGCATCTCTATAATTCTGTTGGTGATGAAAATACATGTCAATGTATATCTTGTTTAAAAAAAAGAAGCTGTGAGCAAAAATACTGCAGAAACAACATAGGAAGTAGGTCTCATGTCAAAAAATGGGCAATAGGATGCAAAAATGTTGGTCAGACAACAACTTTTTATTAAACTCTCATGTTAAGCAATAAGAATATTAAGAAAAGCAAAAAACAGTCCTTCCTCATTCTAATGTGAATTAATACTATATAACAATTTCACTGAATACCAACCAAAATATATAGGGAAAACTGAAACAAGAGCCCCCACATTGAGACAAATAACTCCCTCTCTTTTGGGGAAGAGCACAGTAATTATTCATCAATTGAATAATAATAATAATAATTGATATATAGATGCCACTTAAAAGTTTGAAAAAAAGACTTTCCATACATTGCTTTATTGACCTCACAACAACCTTATAAAGTAAGAATAGTTATTAATCATGTTTTCAAGATAAGGAAAATGAGGTGAAGTAATTTAGCTAAGATTCCACAAAGAGTAAATAGTACAGCTATGATTTCAAACCAGGTCCTCTCACTCCAAATTCAGTGTTTGTTGGTATTCATGAAATACTCTTCCTCTCCTTTGAGAAAAGTAATCTATTTACTGAGAAGGGTTCGGTCTACAGCTGCTTCTTAGAAAATCATTGGTTGCTAAGTGGAGTCATTTGTCCCCAAAAAAATTCTTTCAAAGTTTAGGAACTAACCGTAAACCAGGAGTGAAAATGGACAAAGGACAGAATAAGATGACCTTTGCAGAAAATGCACAGAGTCCCAGAAATTTGGAAACTTTCCTTTATATTGCAGGACTGAAGAAAGAATAGATAATATCAAAGTTCAACTACAAACTTTTTTTAGGTGAAAGTTGAAAACTATAACTAGGTGAAAACAATGATCCCTCACCCATTCCCTTTTACACAGTTTATGTTCCAGATGAACTGTTTACTGTTCCCAGATGTAATCTTGTCCTTTCCCATCTCTCTCTATTGATGTTCATTCATCCCTCACAAGACTATTCCACCTCAGGGGCAGGTAGGTGGTACAGTGGATAGAGCACTGGCCTTGGGATCAGGAGGACAGGAGTTCGAATCCAGCCTCTGACACTTAACTGTGTGACCTTGGGCAAGTTCCTTAATCCTGATTGCCTCCTATTCAGGGCCATCTCTACTTAGACTGATTCAGATCTGGCCACTGGACTCAGATGACTGAAGGAAAAAGTGAAGCTGGTGACTTAGCAGAGCACTCCCTTCCTCAAATCTAATTCCTATGCTTGTCACCTCCCTGATGTAGTGGCTCTCTTTGAGAATGAAGGACAAACATAATAATGACTTAGCTGTGTGACCTTGGGCAAATCACTTAACCCCATTGCCTTACCAAAAAAAAAAAAGACCATTCCAACTATCTCAGTTGGTTAGAATCCTTTTCTTTCCAAACACAGGTACTTCTCCCTTCATGAAATTTGCCTCAACAACACTAGATTTCCCTAACATCTAACAGGTGAGCAGTTAGTCTCTGAATCTTTCAAACATTATTTTGTTTTGTGTTTTTATTTTATTTTATTTATTTAAGGCAGTGGGATTAAGTGACCTGCCCAAGGTCACACAGCTAAGCAATTATTAAGTGTCTGAGACTGAATTTGAACTCAAATCCTACTGATTCCAGGGCCGGTATTCAATCCACTGAACCACCTAGTTGCCCCTCAACCATTATTTTGAAGAAGTTTTACATTTGTTTCATTGTTCCTATGATACATAAAAGTTTTGTTTTTCAAAGAAATGACTTCTGAGGAGATCTCTTTCCTAACATCCTCTGTCGGAAGCATTTTATAAAAAGTGAAGAGTGCTACAAGAAATCACAATATTAATAGTTTGATTTGGTTTTTCTTAAAATCAGATATAGTCGGGGCAGCTAGGTGGCTCAGTGGATAGAACACTGGCCCTGGAGTCAGGAGTACCTGAGTTCAAATCCAGCCTCAGACACTTAATAATTGCCTAGCTGTGTGATCTTGGACAAGCCACTTAACCTCATAGCCTTAAATAAATAAATAAGCCATTATCTTATTATGTAATTTTGCTATCTCTTATATTTTATTTTTCTTCCTTAAGGATATGATATGTCTCATCACCTTCAATTGAGATCAATGTATAGCATGAAAACAATGTAAAGACTAACAGAATGCCTTCTGGGGGGAGGGCAAGAATAGGGGAAAAATTGTAAAACTCAAAATAAATAAAATCTAAAAATAAATAAATAGATAAAATCAGGTATAGCCCTGGTTTTAAAGAAGATAGGACTGCTTGGCTCTGCTTCAGTCAGTAGGATTTTTATAATTCCCTCTGAACTGAGGCATAGCATCTGCTCCAATATCTGTATCCTTCTTTTGTGATCTAAAATTGGAGTCATTTAATGAAGACAAAAATCTTATACTGATTACAAGGTAAGATCATTATGTTAAAGTAAAAGCAAGGTGTAAATGGGCTGAACTTTCCCAGGGGGTGTTGGGTGGGATCATCCCACTTTCCACAATTCCTTTGGAGGTGGATTAGCATCCCTCTATCCTTATTACCAGATGGGCAAAGGGTAAGGAGATAAAGTTATCATATAAAGGAATGGGTAAAGTTGGAAGGAAACAAGCTCTAATAGAAAGAATTCTGACTTAGAATCAGGAAACCTAGATAAAAATCTCAGTTCTGTCACTTCCTAACTTCCTATCTCTGACCAAAGGCAAATAAGCTAACCTCTATGCCCCTCAGTTACTGAATGTTATATGTTGCATGTTAAGGCAATTAGGATGGTTGTAGTGGTTAGAGCACAATCCCCGGAGTCAGGAGGATCTAAGTTCAAATCCTTACATTCTTGACATTTACCAGTTGTGTGATTACCTTGGGCAAGTCACTTAACCCTGATTGTCTCAAATCCTGGGGCATCTCCAATTGTCCTGATTCATATCTGGCCACTGGACTCAGATGACTCTGGAGGAGAAAATGAGGTTGATGACTTAGCACAGCACCCCCTCACTCCAATTCACCTTCATGTCATGATATCACCTTCCTGATATCACAATCTTCTTTGAGAACAAAGGACAAACATCATCATCAATCATCAACCATCATCATATGAAAACATTAAAGTGAATAGTCTGTAAAGATTCAATCTAGCTCTAAATCTTTGATCTTTGGAAATACATACCGAATTCTAGAAATGGATAACTAATAATAAAGTCTTTATTAAGTGCCTTACTATGTGTAAACAATGTCCTGAGAGCTGGGGAGGGGGAGTATAACTAAACACATAACTAGAGCTCACATTCTAATGGGAAGAACAAGTCAAATCAGTAGGCATTTATTAGACTATTACGTGCCAGTTGATGTACTACTAAATGTTAGTTACAAAGAAAGTCAAAATGCAGCCCCCTGCCCTCAGAGTTTACATTCTAGTACAGGGAAATAACATGTAAACAACTACAAGCAGATAGGCTGTAGAGGGTGTCCCAAAAGTCTTGGTGCAGTATTGATCTTTGTTAGGATAAATTAAAACCCTCTCAAAGGGAAGCATTAAAAGGATTGAGAAAGTTCTCATAAAAGTTAAGATTTTAACTTTAAGAAAGTCCAGGAAACCAGGAGATGGAAGTGAGGAGAGGGAGGGAACATTTCAAGTATGGGAAACAGACAAGGGGAAAATGTAAGAAGATGGAGGGTCTTTTTGAAGAATAACAAGTGTCCAGTGTCATTGAATCATAAAGTATGTGGACTGTGGGGTGTTCAGGGAGGAGTAGTACCTCTGGTGTGAGGGCTGTTGAGCAACTAAACAGATGGACTAAATTAGGTTAAACATAACTGAGGGTAGCCCACTGGTGAATTGATATGAAGACTTTTTCTGGTAGAATGGGCTGATGAGGGTAATTTGTTTCAATGGCTACAAAGGCAACAAAAGCAGGGCTATATAGTGCTGAGAGCTTGGTCAGACATTGAGGACAACAAGGTTATCTATTGTGTCCTGGACATTGCCTCACATCTTGACTTTTGTCCTGTCTCTGGACTCGATGACTCTGGAAGAGAGAGTTAGCCTGAGGACTTTGAGCAACTCTGCCTCACTTAAATCCAATTCACCCTCAAGTCAAGATGTCACCCTGTGATGTCATTGGTCCTTTTGGAAAACAAAGGACAAATAACAATTAGAAAAAAAAAAAAAAACCAAAGAAATCTCTCATGTCTTTTGTTTGGACACATCTTCCTCACTTATAGTATTACAACTAAAAAAACTAAAAAAAATTAGTTTTTCCAATACCTTTCTTACTCCTACCCCTATAGACCTATAATTGTAGCTCCATAAGGGCAGAGACTGCATAATTTTTTTTGAACTTTTATATCCTAACTCAAAATATGCCACAAAGTAAACACAATAATTTTTTTAAGTATTGATTTTTGTTTTGGAGGAAAGAACCTAGGAAATAATAGGATTGGAATTAGTTTCTGGAAAGAAGTGAGACATGATAAGAGGTAGTCAATCAGTTGTAAACTTATTGTGCCTACTAAGAGACCACCTACGATGTGCTAATCACTTTCTATGAGGAGAAAGGCAAAAACAGGAGTTTAGTACCTAATGGGGAGACAACATGGAAACAACTATGTACAAACCAACTCTATACAGAAAAAACAGGAGATAATCAACAGTGGGAAGACACTAGAATTAAGAAAGATTGAGAAAGGTTTCTGAGAAAAGGTGAGATTTTTGCTGAGTCTTGAAGGAAATCAGAGAGGCCAAGAGGTAGTGATGAGGAGGAAGAGCATTCCCAGTAAGGTGAAGAGTGAGACAAAATTGGAAAATGGAATGTCCTATTTGGAGGGAACAGGAGGAAACCAGTGTCATTAGATCAAAGATACACAAGGGAGACATAAGATGTAGGAAAATTAGAAAGGGAGACAAGTTATAAAGGGTCTTGGACATCACAGGATTTTATATTTGATGCTACAGATAATAAGGAGTAACCTCAATATTTGTGTATTGAATAGAAGGACAACATAGACTTATGCTAAAGGGAAATCACTTTGACAGCTGAGAAGAGAATAGACTGAAGTGGGGGAAAACTTGTATCAGCAAAGCAATCAACAAGCAATGGCAATAGTCCAGGAGTGAGGAGATGAAGACCTGAAGCAGAATGGTGGCAATATCAGAGAAAAGAAGGACAGACATGGGAGAGATATTACCAAGGTAAAATTGAGAGACCTTGGCAATTGTTGTGTATGAGAGAGAGAGAGAGAGGAGTAGAGACAACACTTGGGTTTCAAACCTGGATGACTGAGAAGAAGATTATCTTTGGTAATAAATAGGGAAATTTGGAGGGAGAGAGAATTTGGGGGAAAGATGATGAGTTCAGTTTCAGATATCTACTGGACTTTCAGCTTGAGATATCTAATAGATATTTGGAGATATGAAACTGGAGGGCAGTGCAAAGATTAAGGTTACATAGAGTGTCCGATTCATCAGTATGGAAATAATAATTAAATGCTTGGGAGCAGATGTCTTCAAATGAAATCAGAGAAAAAAACAGGACCAGGATACAACCCTGGGAGACACCCACTGTTAACCATCATGACCACCAAAGGAAGTTGGGAAAAAGTAAACTTGATTTATATTTGTGAAATCATTCTCCCAATGTAATCCCAAACTGAGGGCAGTGAGGTGGCACAGTGGTTTAAAATGCCAGGCCTGCTATTACCTTCAATTCTAAAAAAAAAAGTTATCTTATGCATTATGTAATTTTGCTATCTCTTATATTTTATTTTTTCCTTAAGGATATGATTTTTCTCTCAACATATTCAATTTTGATCAATTTATAGCATGGAAACAATGTAAAGACTATCAGATTACCTTCTGTGGAGGGTGGGAGGAAGGAATCAAGGTTGGGAGAAAAATTGTAAGATTCTAAAAATAAAAATAAAATAAAATGCCAGGCCTGGAATGAGAGAGACTCATTTTCTCAAGTTTAAATTGACTTCAGACACCTACTAGGTAGGTAACCTTGGGCAAGTCACTTCACCCTATTTGCCTCAATTTCCTTATCTATAAAATGAGCTAGAAAAGGAAATGGTAAATCTCTCCAGTATCTTGGCCATGAAGAAAGCAAATGGGATCATGGAGAGTCAGACACAAATGAAAAACAACTTAACAACAGCAATTTTAAACTTGAGATTCAAGTTTGGCCTCCATGTATTCCCATAGACCCTCTTAGAATATCTTCTTAAAGATCAGTTCAAATACTCCCTCCTCTGTCTGTCAGTGATATCCCCTTAAGAGAATTTCAGCTCCTTGAGGATAGGAACTGTGTATGTTTTTGTATTCCTAGGGTTTACCATAATGTCTTACAAATAATAAACATTAAATAAAAATTTGCTGGATTCTATTTTGAAAGAAATTTAATTCCATTATTCCTTCATTTGATTTAAAGCCTGGCTAAAATGTAATTCTGTCTAGGAAAATTAAAACTTAAAGTCCTATTATATTTCAGGGTTAATATGGTTTTTGTTATTTTCTTCATATAATCTATAAGCCTGTGGTCTCTTTTGGTCTCTTACTACTAAACTAAATTTTTCATCTTTTTTCACTGCAATTTCATTTATCTATTTTTTTTGTCCTGATTTCACCAACTATTAAAGTATCAATTTTTTTTTTCATTTAGAGGATCTTATCAAGTTTTCATAGAATTTCTCTTCTTTCTCCAGTCCTCTTCAATAGCTACAATTATTTTCATGGTGATCTCTTTATAAATGATTTCCAGGGGCACTGCAACAAGAAATGACCCAGGGCAGCTAGGGTGGTGCAGTGGATAAAGCATCGGCCCTGGAGTCAGGAGTACCTGGGTTCAAATCTGGTCTCAGACACTTAATAATTACCTAGCTGTGTGGCCTTGGGCAAGCCACTTAACCCCATTTGCCTTGCAAAAAAAAAAAACCTAAAAAAAAAACAAAGAAATGACCAAGAATCCCATGGGATAATAGTTTTTGATGCCTTTGGATTCAAGATAAAACCAGCTGCACCACTTACAAATGCCAAATAACGTCACTAAAATGAAATTGATTATATTTTAACAGATAGCAAACAAAGGGTTACTGATGTAGAAGTCATTTCTAAATCAACTGCTCATGTACAACTGGGTAATAGAACAAAGATCAAAAGTGATGCTGAGTTAGATTAGAACAAAGAAAACATGGCAAACAAATGAGGCAATTCCAACATGGCCTATTTAAATGAGCTGAGACTGACCAATGGGAAATGGATAAAAGAATAGACATTTACCCCTTTATGGTCATTTGTTAGAGAACGTTGACCAATGTAAATGGATTACTTGAATGAGGTGAATAAAAAGAGTCTGGAAACCCTCAGCCAATAAATTGATGATATCTTTGCCAAGCGGAGAGAACTTGCAGCCAAGGGAAACATCAATTTAGAACATAAACTTGCCTGAAAGTTCTTAGAAGAGGATGGAGAAAACTATGAGTAATATTGCCTCATAAAATAATTAGAAGCAATGAAAAGAAAAAACAAGTTTGACAAAGCTTGGCATGAGATATAATTAAGCAAAATCATCCCTGGAATAGTTATGGATAAAAATGGAAGGAGGACAGCAAGGAGAATAAAAACTTGAAAGGATCTCACAAAAATTTCCATAATAAATGATTTTCTTCTCAAAGAAAGTGAAGACTAATGTATTGGGACTCCAGCAATATAGACCCTTATATAATTCATGAAGTAAATAGAAATAGAATCCATAATGAAATGTAATTGTAAACAATAAGTTGTTTAGAATAACTACAGTAGATTAAGTAAACGAGGAAGTCTGTGCTAAGGGTGATAATTTTGAGTTTTCAGGGATAAATTCTCCAAGAGTCTGAAAGAAGGGAAGATACTAAATGCTTGGGGAAAAATTCAGAACTTATGGATTTATTTAAAAAGAAAAAGAAGGGGCAGCTAGGTGGCGTAGTGGATAAAGCACTGGTCCTGAAGTCAGGAGTACCTGGGTACAAATCCAGTCTCAGACACTTAATTACCTAGCTGTGTGGCCTTGGGCAAGCCACTTAACCCCATTTGCCTTGCAAAAAAACCTAAAAAAAAAAAAAAATAAAGAAAATTTCAAAAATAAAATAAAATAACAGTTACATACCTGGTAAGTTAGATATATAAACCTTACAACAACCCTGGGAGGTGGATGCTATTATTCTCAGTTACAGATGAGAAAATGGAGGCAAACAATGGCTAAATGACTTGTCAAGGTCACACAATTTGTAAGTGTTCTAAGGATTTGAGGTCAAGATTATCAGACCTATACTACCTACTTCCCCTAGGTGTCCAAAGTAGGATTGAATCCCATCTTCCCAGCCCACAATTAGTTTTTTAGTAGAACCTGGATTCAAACCCAAGTACCTTTCTTCTAAATCCATTGCTTTTTCCAGACCACTGAAGTAGTGGTTCTACCTTCTGACCCTCTTTTCCCCCAAATCAACACTGTCTTCCATGAAAATAATTCAATTCAACCAACATTTTTTTTAATTTATTTTTTTTATTAAAGATATTATTTGACTTTTACAATTCGCCCCCCCACGGAAAGCAATCTGTCAGACTTTACTTTGTTTCCATGTTGTACATTGATCCAAATTGAGTGTGATGAGAGAGAAATCATATCCTTAATGAAGAGACAAGAAGTCTAAGAGGTAACAGGATCAGACAATAAGATATGTTTTTTTCCTAAATTAAAGGGAATAGTCCTTGAAATTTGTTAAAACTCCATGGCTTTATCTGGAAACAGATGGCACTCTCCTTTGCAGACAGTCCAAAATTGTTCCTGATTGTTGCACTGATGGAATGAGTGAGTTCTTCAGGATTGATCATCGCCCCCATGTTGCTGTTAGGGTAATAGTGTTTTTCTGGTTCTGCTCATCTCACTCAGCATCAGTTCATGCAAATCCCTCCAGGCTTCCCTGAATTCCCATCCCTCCTGGTTTCTAATAGAACAGTAGTGTTCCATGACATACATATACCAGTTTGCTAAGCCATTCCCCAGTTGAAGGACATTTATTTGATTTCCAGTTCTTTGCCATCACAAACAGGTCTTCTATGAATATTTTTGTACAAGTGATATTTTTACCCTTTTTCATCATCTCTTCAGGGTATAGAACCAGTAGTGGTATTGTTGGGTCAAAGAGTATGCTCACTTTTGTTGCCCTTTGGGCATAGTTCCAAATAGCTCTCCAGAAAGGCTGGATGAGTTCACAGCTCCACCAACAGTGTAACAGTGTCCCAGATTTCCCACAACCCTTCCAACAGTGACCATTATCTTTCTGGTCATATTGGCCAGTCTGAGAGGTGTGAGGTGGTACCTCAGAGAAGCTTTAATTTGCATTTCTCTAATAATTAATGATTTAGAGCAATTTTTTCATATGGCTATGGATGACTTTGATCTCCTCGTCTGTAATTTGCCTTTGCATATCTTTTGACCATTTGTCAATTGGGGAATGGCTTTTTGTTTTAAAAATATGACTCAGTTCTCTATATATTTTAGAAATGAGTCCTTTGTCAATCATTAGTTGTAAAGATTGTTTCCCAATTTACTACATTTCTTTTGATCTTGGTTACAGTGGTTTTATCTGTGCAAAAGCTTTTTAATTTAATATAATCAAAATCATGTAGTTGGTTTTTGGTGATGTTCTCCAACTCTTCCCTTAATCATAAACTGTTCCCCTTTCCATAGATCTGGCAGGTAAACTAGTCCTTGATCTTCTAATTTGCTTATAGTATTGTTTTTTAATGTCTAAATCCTGTAACCATTTGGATCTTATCTTGGTAAAGGGTGTTAGGTGTTGGTCTAATCTAAGCTTCTTCCATACTAACTTCCAATTTTCCCAGTTTTTATCAGAGAGTTTTTATCCCAATAATAAAAAAAAATTTAAAAAAATAAAAAAATCCACTGATTAGAATGAATCCTTTAACAATAACTAATCAAAGTTGCATGTGACAAGATCAGAGGGCAGATGGCCTTTTTCTTTCATGAATCTAATTTTTTAGAGAAGCCCACGTTAAGTCCTCTATTATGGACCTCTACTGGAGCTTTGGTTAAGAGTTAAGGCAGGCAGAAAATTCAGTCCTAAGGGGGAAAGACAATACATGAATTGGAGAAAGATGATCCTGTTTCCTGAAAGGTCAGTCAACAAACATTTAAACAGTGCTTTTCCAACTTTCATAGATGAATAGCTGGTATTTACATAGCAATACTAAATTGGAAGAGACCTGGAGTATGGGCTCAAGGACAGGCTCTATCAGCTGATTATGGACCAACTACGTTCAAATTGGCAACATCTTTTTTGGGGCCTAATTAAATTCAGGCAGTGATGATCTGTATCAGAAAAGAGGACTCTCACAGATGAAAATCTTGGATCCTTAAAATAATGATTACAGTTACTTTCAAAGAAACTCAATGAACAACTCTTAGTGATGAGACCTGAGTGGAAGGAGTAAGACCATTCTCCAGGTCATGCCAAAGACCTACACTAAGAAGCTGCTATGTTGTAATCACATAGCATCATCAAGAGATTTCCAAACAATAAAGCAACATAATAATTTAGTAGTACAAGAACTTGAGTGGCCGTCCACTATACCTGGGCTGCGGCTGGGTGGCACAGTGGATAGATCAATGGCCTTGGAGTCAGGAGTACCTGAGTTCAAATCCAGCCTCAGACACTTGGTGATTACCTAGTCCTGTGGCCTTGGGCAAGCCACTTGGCCCCATTGCCTTGCAAAATCTAAAAAAAAAAAAACAAACACTTGGAATGGGATTGTCTTGTCCTTTAAACCACCAGTACACAGAGTATCCACTCAACTTAAGAGTAGATTTTGTACAGCCCATTAAAATTTCCAGGGTCAAATCTAATCTATTAATGTAAGGCCTTAAAACAGTCAGTATTAAAAAAAAAAATTTTGCCAATGCCAAGATTAGTTTTGCTACTTTATTCACAAGTTGCTCATTTAAATATTTGCAATGGTTAGAAAAAAAATCAGTCATATGAATAGTTGTATAACAAATACAATTTCAGAAATTATTAAAGAGCATTGTTAATTTTCACCAATACTGTAAATTCTTAATAAGACAACTATGTTTTCTCCATGGCAAGTTAAACTTGTAAATGCCTGAGAAATTAAGATAAAGATATGTATTCCTTTAGAAAGTGCTTCATTGTCAGTACATCTGATCAAATTACATTTCACATTCACAGTGATGAGGACATCTCTCCTTATAAATACAAACCTGTAATAGCTAGTGTCCCACAAAAACTAATGCTTCAAAGGACTTTTTGTTGTTGTTGCAAGGCAATGGGGTTAAGTGACTTGCCCAAGGTCACACAGCTAGGTAAACTGTTGCACCACCTAGCTGCCCCTTTTCAAAGACTTCTGATTAAGTTCTTGTAATTGGAGGAGAAAGTAATGTTGGTAGCTATCTGGACTCCTAAAAAATCGCTGTGCTGTTTCTGTGTTTCCTTTAAGAGTAGAAATTAACAAAGTGAGTTCTATAAGTACATTCACATTATGAAACCAGCAGAACACTGGAAACTGCACTAGTTGGTAATATTCAATTTTTCTTCCTATCCAAAAATATTGTCCTAAAAAACTTTCTCTCCTAGGTAAGACCTTTATTGCTAACCTCCCAAACCATTAATAGTCCCAACATAAAGACAAGCCAGAGAAGGTGAAACAGCAGCTGAGGGCATGGTTCGGATGAGGCTGAAGTTTTCTAACAGACATGATTCAATTCTTTAACCCAAAGGTTGCACTGTTCTTGAGCAAACAAATCTTTTCCTTGACATCTACAGACATTTGGAAAGTTGAATATTCACAACCATCCCCACAATGAATTATAAAGTCATTTCTTATGGTTGATCCTTCCAGATCAAAGATTATAACATGAGAAAGTGTACCAAATGGGAGAGAATCTCAGAAATAGGATCTCCAGGTAGGCTGCCTGCAAAGTGCATTATTGCAGTTAAGTCTGGATTCTTTACAGATAGATTCATATCACCTAACTGGATAAACTGCTGGTTATATTTATAATCCCAAGTGCTTAAACTAAAATCTCAAATATGGCACAATCTCTAAGATTATAAATAGAAATTTTGTTAAAGACCCTGCCCCCCTAAAAATGTTGATTTTTTTAGTAAGCTTAAAAAAAATGTAGTTACGTGAAGTATATCAATACTAGCAGCATTCTCAGTTGTGTTTTCTTGTCAAACCAAAGACATCAGACGCAGCAATATTGTTCCCAGAAATAAATTAACCCAAGCTACGCTAGTTGATACTTTAAGGCTATCATGGGCATCAGGAATCAAATCTACCTAGGTGAAAAAAAATGAGTGTTCAAAACCAGTAACTGTTTTGAATAAATGCATAATTAAGTTTTATTACTTACAGAACCAAACCCATGTTAAAACTAAGACCACAAACATGAAGTCTTACAGCATGGTGAACAGAAAATGGAGAACAATAAAATGTTCCAAACCCTTTACTACTATCCGCAACATCAGTGGATGAGGGATACAATAATCTGATAAATACAACAAAATAAATAGTAAAAGTTAGTGCCAAGTCAGACTAATAGAGGTTCAAAAGGGATGGGTCCTTATTAAGCCCAAGATATATAAACTCCATAGTTAATTGAGGGACACTTTTGTCTGCTCTGAATGAGGGTGGAGGGAGCAACACAAGGTGTTAGCTTTTTAAACCTTTGGTTTCTCAAAATTTGTGTGTGTGTGTGTGTGTGTGTGTGTGTGTGTGTGTGATGGCTCATTCACATTCCTCAGGTTCTTGTGTTACCCAAAGACAGCAGGTGTTCTGATCACTCCTAGGACACTGACAAAGAGTGGTACCTTTGTAAAGTAGACCTGTTCTTAGTTGTACCAAGCATCCCTTGCTAAAAAGTTCCATTTTCAGGAGAGGGGATAAAGAGCACAAGAAAAAGCTTGGAATCCCTCCAGAGAATGAATATCCATGAAACATTAAAGAACTTATAGGTGAAAACTAATGCCAAATAAATACTACCTTTTAACTAGTGCTTCAGTTTTGATACTGAGCAGTGGCTAGTGAAATACTGGCTGTTAATTTAGCCTATTCTAAAAACAAGCATACAGATAAAGACCATCTTCAAGTATTGGGCTGACAATTTTAATCCCCGGATCTGTGACCTAGAGTTCAACCACTAACTTATTATAGGTTTTAAATTCTGATTAGTTCCAGTTTTGATATAGCTTATAAGTAAATCCCTAGGGATTTAGAGATGAACAGTACCATTTAGATGCTTCTTAAATATCAGAATAGGTGAAGGAGTTTCCATGAATCAGACTTTCTAGGACTTCATTACAATGGAACACTCAAATGTGTTCAAAGTCACCCAGCTAACAAGTGTCAAAGACAAGAGTTTGAAAGTAGGTCTTCTTGACCTCAACCCCAGTCCTCTACAATTCAATTCAAATCTTGCATTCAAAAAGCCTGATAAGTCCCCATAAAACTGAAAAGCAAGCCCTCCACTTTTTTCCCCTTAACATCATTTAATTGTCAGCAATAGCAAAGAGAAGGTTTGGTCAAAATGATACGGGTAGGGGGAATAATCCTGATAGGTAAAAGCAGGGAGACTTACATTAAGAAGTAATCAATTAAGGGCAGCTAAGTGACTCAGAGCACCAGCCCTGGAGTCAGGAGTACCTGAGTTGGAATTCAACTTCAGAGATTTAATAATTGCCTGGTTGTGTGACCTTGGGCAAGTCACTTAACCCCATTGTCTTAAAATAAAATTTAAAAATTAAGTTAGATGGGGGTGACTAGGTGGCGCAGTGGGGGGGGGGGTGGCTAGGTGGCCCAGTGGATAAAGCACAGGCCCTGGAGTCAGGAGTACCTGGGTTCAAATCTGATCTGACACTTAAATTACCTAGCTGTGTGGCCTTGAGCAAGCCACTTAACCCCATTTGCCTCGCAAAAACCTAAAAAAAAATTAAGTAAGATGGATCCTAAGAGGCCAAGAGAGGGGAGGTTATGCCTACTTAAGTCTCTGCCACAAGCTAGGTGATATCTATTCAAATGATCAGGCTGGAACTTGCATAATTATTCTACTACCTACACTTGAGGGAGAAGGGGGCTGGGGGGGGGGTAGGGAAAAAGTTCCACAAATTTTAAGGCATACATGCAGAGATCCATTTGTAAGCTCCTACACTCAATTTTCCAGGACCTAAAAAAAGGACATGTCATTACAAAATGTATTCACAAGGACAACAGTATAAATATTATATAATACTGACTAGAGCAAAGTATAAATAGTATGCTTTGTAAACCACGCATGGATATTAAAAAATTCCCTTCACAGCCCATTAAGTCCTTATCCAGTGAATCATGACTCCAAGTTTGCAGATATAAATATAATATGTATAATATATAATATGAATAAAATGTAAGATTTATGCCTGATGAATTCAATAGTAGCCTGGAAATGGAGGGAAACAAAACTACTGGTCTAGTTTATTCTATGTGACTCAAGAATCAATTTTCACATAATTCAAAGCTCCAAGCATTAACATTAATCAGGACTGGAATTTCTCAAATTCAAATTACTCTTTAAAAAGACAAACAACCCAACCTATTTTGTTCAACTAGGTTATACATAGTTTGACCTCATTCATATTAGGTTTCTTTTGTGCTTATGAAAATATTAAACCAGTCTTCAACTTGTTTTAGCTTAATCTATTAAGTTAAAATATTTCAGTAGACATTTGTACACACTTTTCATTTAAGTTAAATTCAAATAAGACAGCTTAAACAAAAAATTTTTATAATGAATTTTGCAATAGACAGGGGAAGGGGTAGAAACTCACTCACTCCCCTTATGAAACATGTCAATTGAGTCGGAATTAAAATAGATCACTGTAACTGTGATATCATCCCTATACATCCGTGCTAAATCATCTGGCAATGTCAACATGGCAGCAAGCCTCTCCTGGTCCATCTCTCCATATTCATTGCATCCAATGGCATGCCTTATTAGATGAGTGGCTGCATTTTGGTCAGGGGCATGGATACCTTTAGCTTTCCTTTGCAGTAAGAGGCTTTGCATGAGGCCCAAATTAGCTGGTTTCTCAGTTAGTTCAGGTTTCTGCCTACTAGCCTCCTCAAGGTGCTCCACAACAAGCCTAACCACATCCTCATTATTTAGCAAATCCCACAGTCCATCAGATGCTATAACAAGAAACTTATCCTGCCGTCTTAATTTGTGGTAAGTGATTTCTGGTTCTGCAGTCAAATAAGGTGGTGTGTGATAGTTAGGAGGAGTAAACCGATAAATATTCAATGCCTCAGTATCAAAACCTCTCTGAAGGACACTCTGCTGCAATTCTTTACTCCATTTTAACTGGACATCTCCAAATGCCCTAGAAGGAATGAGAACACCCAATAGCCTATCATCCATGATAACAGTTCTCTCCTCAGATTCTGGGTGTTCCTTCTTTAGCCTTAAGAGTTCAGCTTTGTTCCAGACATTATGGTCTCGGGTAAGGGGCAGACAAGACCAAGCTCCATTTTCCTCCTGCACCCCAAGTATAGCACGACAGTCCCCAGCATTCGCCACATGCAAGTGAATCCCATCAACATGAGCCAAACATGCTGTTGTACCAGAAAAGGCAACCTGTAAGGAGAGGTTTCTCAACATTTCATCCTCTAAGGGAGCCTGAATTTCAGTAGAGATGTCAGAATCCAGTCTCTGGAAGGAATATGCTAGAGCTTCCTTTATGGTAAGCCCCATTTCCATATGCAGATCAAGTAGCTCTTGCCAATATACTCGGAGGTGTTCAAAGTGCATGGAAGTGACTTCCTTGTAAATACTGTCACCTGGACGCTTATACCATTGCAGGATTGGCAGGAGAGGTTTCATATACTCCATGGCATCCTCCATCATCTCCAGGGTTTGATGAGACATCAAGGACACAGCAACATAATAGAAGAGTCTTTCACTTACTGCCTGGGCACAGGCGTGGCCCCCATGCCCATCAAAGACACCAAACATCATTCCTTTAGTTTGAAGGCAAGATGCTATACTTTGACGGTCCTCAATTGGAGAGTTGGCAGCCAACTGGTTACTTTCAAACCTTAACACTGGATTGCGAAGTTTGCTCTCATATTCAAGAATTTTCCGTGATGATTCACCAGCTCTCAAGACTTCACTTATCTGGGCAGGTGTGAGCTGCAAATGAAAGTCATCTTCTTCCGTGGAAGTGTGCCGGAAAGCTTTCTGAAGAAAAAAGCCACTACTGTGCAGTCCACAATCTACTGCTGTGGAGTCCAACAGCCCTTTGGAAAAAACCTTCCTTTTCAACTTATTTCTGCTTTGGACACATCCTGAATACAAATGTCCTTTTCCTTGGAATGTGGCAAGCCTGTTTCTGGCTGAATTCAAAATCTGACGGGTCACAGTACTAGACATTATGAAATTAAGACGGGATGGGGAGATTTCAGGACAATCAGATCTTCTACAATCTGAAAGGTAAAGAAGTTTTTGCAAGGGTTGGAAGATATCCTTTTTTTTTGGCTTGCCCAAGGCCACACCGCTAGGTCATTATTAAGTGTCTGAGGCCAGATTTGAACCCAGGTCCTCCTGACTCTATCCACGGTGCCATCTAGCCGCCCCAAGAAGACAATTCTTGAAATAGAACATGTATAAAAATAGGCTTGAAACTGTTTCACTGCCCTTTAAAAGAATTCAAAACATTTTAAGTGCTGTTTTGGGGCAGAAGGGGGGGGTCAAGCTGGGCAACTTTCACCCAAGGAAAATTTGGTTCAACCCCCCCCAAAGGTCAAGTTCCTAAGTCTTACCCCTGGAGGCTCATCACAGCCAGAAGCGGGCAAAGGTCGGGCTCCTCCCTCCTTCCAGGTGGCCGCACCGGGTCTGGGCCTCCAGGGGCACCCGTGCCAGGGCAGGATCTGTTGGAGAAAGCCACAGGATGGGAGCGGGGTGGTGGGGCCCCCAGTCTGGGGGGACAGGGGCTTCTTTGGGGTGACCTCAGGCCGAGGGGAGGAGGGGCCCTTACAGCTGGGTCTGCGCAAGCTCGTGGAGAGGGGGAGGGGAGGGTCGCCGACGCTGATGGCCCCATGGGTGACCCCGCGCCCGCCGCAGGCCTCAGTTTCCCCCGGCCCCGGGGCGGGCCTCCCCGCGCCGGCCTCACCTGCTCCGCACCCGCGGGCGCCGCTCGCTCCCGGGCCTCCCGGCTGCTGCGGCCGCTCCGCCTCCCCCCGCCTTTTAGCTCCCGGCAGGGCCGGGGAGGCGGGCCGCAGCGCCCGCCCCCTTACCCCCTCCGCGCCCTGCCATTGGGCGAGCGGGAGGCGCCGGCCCGCGACGGCTGGAGGCAGCAGCCAATGGGGAGGGCCGCCGAGGGTGGCCGGAGGCTTCGTCTCCTCGCCTCACCTCTCCCCCTCCCCGAGCTGGGCGGGGGCGGGGCGAGGGCGCGGCCGCGAGGCCCGACCCCCCCCAAGCTGACGCGGAAGGACCCGGGCGGGGGGCGCACACGCGGTGACCTCTGACCCAGCCCCCGGAGAGCGGAGCGGCCGGGAGAGATCCGGGGCCGGGATGAACACGTGACTGCAAATGGGTAACGCGCGGGCTTTCCGCGCCTCGGGGGCCGGGCGCGCCCGCGGCCCCGTTGTCTCGCGCCCCAAGTCCTCCCAGGGCCGGAGGGGAAGCCTAGGCCGGGCCGGGCCCGCGGGCCACGGAGGCCCGAGGGAAGGGCTGGCTGGGAAATCCCCTCAGAAGACGTGGCTTGTTACCGCTTTTCCTTAGCGGGAACCCGCGGAGTGCGGACTCGGCCCGGCCTTTCCCGGCCCGCAGGGCCGCCCCCGGCCTGGCAGCTGCCCCCGGCCCGGGCCAACCCCCTCACGGCCAGGCCTGGCACCACAACTTCCCGCCGGCCGGCCCGAAGCTGCCGGCACCGCCTCCCCCGGTTGCTTATCTTGCTTTGCCTTTTTTTAATGATCTCCGGATATCCCATGCCCACGTGGAAGTGGCGTCTTAGAACCCTGCCTCCCCCGGGCTTTCCCGCCCGTGAACACCGTGCTCTCCCAAAGCCTCAGATGCCAGCCCTGCCCCAGTACCGGGACTTGCAGCAAGGCATTACCCCGTGCCCTCCATTTAGGGACGAAATAAAATGACTTTGGAGCTCTGTCCACACCCTCCACTTAATTCTCTCAGTATCTTTCATCAGAATTCATAGGCGACCTACTAGGTCATCATCCTAGTAGCTTTATTGCATAAAAAAATAAATTCAGCATACCTTTACCTCCTTCATCCAAAGGACATCTGATAACCATTGATCTTTCTCTCTCCTTCCTCCTTAGTTCCCTCCCCCATATTCCTGGCCCACAAACGTTTCTCAAACACACCAAGAGGTCACAAAGGATCTTGGGGAAGGGGCTTCTGCTTTCCTGCCTCCATCTCTTATCCGATTGTGAACTCGATTCATTAGCGGTTTATGGCTCCTGCTGATTTGGGGTAAACAAACTGCAGCACCCCCAGCTTGCAACCTTCTGCTCTAGCTTGATGTTCTAAGGTTCCTGGCAAGACTTGCAGGAGAGAGATGCTAAATATATCCATCATCCCTTTCATCTTGTACTCCTCAGCACAAAGGGCATCTGCATGACCTAGGGGGTTTCACACACACACGCCTTAGGTCAACACTTAAAAAATACTTGTTGATTGTCTAAAAAGGATCTCAGAATTCTTCCAATCATCACAAGTTTATGGTATCTACACAGAGGAAGTGCCTAAGTTCGGTAATTTCCCCTTCTCCACTTTTCAGCTCTTTTTTTTTATATTGTCTTCTCCCCCTCCCCCCCATGTAAGCTCTTTGATTGCCTTTCTTTTTCTTTAAATTATCATCATCGTTTAGCACAATGCCTAAGAGCACATGCTGTTCAGTCATCTTCAACTTTTTGTGCCCCTACTTAGGGTTTCCTTGGCAAAGATACTAAAGTAGTTTGCCATTTCCTTCTCCAGCTAATTTTACAGATGAGAAGCTGAGGCAAAAAGTGATTTGCCAGAGTCACACAGATAGTGAATGGCTGAAGCTGGATTTGAACTGTCTTCATGACTCTATCCACAGTAGCTCCTAGCTGTTCTATAAGTACTTAGCAAGTTCTTAAATTCTTGTTGCCTGCCTGACCGCCAGTGACTCAAAGCAGAATCATTACCAAACTATATTCATATACCCCTAGACCTGATCCTCACCTCTCTCCTGCCCCTACATAGGATAAACTAAAAAAAATGAATTCAGCATAATTCATTCATGCAAAGGAAATCTGATGGGTAATTCTGATTCTATCTTCACCAGAATGCAGCTAGCCATTGATAACTTTTCCATTATGTTTCCATTCCTACTTCCAATCTTCCTGGCTGGAAGAAACATTCACAAAAGCATACAACAACAGTTGCTTGGTCATTTCAGACTCTTTTGTGATCCTCTTTGAGTTTTCTTGGCTTTTTTTTTGTTTTGTTTTTTTAGGTTTTTGCAAGGCAAAAGGAGTTAAGTGGCTTGCCCAAGGCCACACAGCTAGGCAATTATTAAGTGTCTGAGACTGGACTTGAGCCCAGGTACTCCTGACTCCAGGGCCAGTGCTTTATCCACTACACCACCTAGCTGCCCCATCTTTGGATTTTCTTGACAGAGATATTGGAGAGCTTTACCATTTCCTTTTCCAGTTCATTTTAAAGATGAGGAAACTGAGGCAAATATGATTAAGTGGCTTAACCAGGGTCATATAGCTAGGAAGGATCTGAAGTCTGACTTTAGGTGAGGCACTCTTTCCACTGTACCACCTTGCTGTCCCTACCTTCTATCGCTTCCAATTTCCCTTATGGAATAGTTGATTATACAGAGCTATTGCGTAGTTATCAAGTAAAGTATATTTGTGTTGTGATGGAGCCTTCCCAAGATGTGGAGAGGTCATCACCCACAGTTTTGACCTGTTGGAAATAAATTTGTTAAACCTTTCCAGAGTCTGTCCTAATTAGACAAAAACATTATCAGAGGTTTTGGCCTTAAGAAAGAGCAAAACAGAAGTAGGTTAACAAGCACATTTACTGATGTTTCTCTAAGTCAAGAACTTTGCCAGTGTGCATGGGAGGGGGGAGGGAAGTGTATAGTTAGAGAGCCAGACTCCTTCCCATAATGGACACTTACTATTTGTCCTCAAATAGCCTTAACGGTCAGAAGGTGTGACCTGATACTCAGACCTATCCTATCAAAGGGGAAAGGGGGGACCAACATAAAATGAAGTGGGAGGTACAGGGGCACCTTGGGAAGAGATAAAGGGAACACTCCAGGAAAAGGAAAGTCTAAAAGACCTTCAAAGCAAAACTGGAGGGGGGCTTGATGGAATTAAGACTAGCCAGTGTTCTGTTTATAATTAAGAGAATTCTCTCTTAGAAAAATCTTCAAGTACTAAATTGACCTGATTAAAGGTATCTAGGTGAAAGTTGGACCACCCCTCTGTTCTCTAATTTGATCCCTTTGAAAAGGCTTTATGGGCTATTCTCCAATTGACAAATGGTGAAAGGATTATGCAAAGGCATTTACAGATGAGATCAAAGCAATCCATAGTCATATGAAAAATTGTTCTAAATCATTACTTATTAAAGAAATGTGAATTAAAAATTCTCTGAGGTACCACTTCATACCTCTCAGACTGGCCAATATGACCAGAAAGGATAATGATCATTGTTACATTGTTGGTGAAGCATTGAACTCATCCAACCTTTCTGGAGAGCAATTTGGAACTATGCCAAAATGGCAACAAAAATGTGCATACCCTTTGACCCAGCAATGCCACTACTGGGTCTATACCCTGAAGAGATCATAAAAAAAGGTAAAAACATCACTTATACAAAAATATTCATAGCAGCCCTGTTTGTGGTGGCAAAGAATTGGAAATCAAGTAAATGTCCTTCAATTGGGGAATGGCTTAACTAACTGTGGTATATGTATGTGATGGAAATTCAGGGAAGTCTGGAAGGATTTGCATGAACTGAAGCTGAGTGAGATGAGCAGAACCAGAAGAACAATGTACACCCTAACAGCAACTTGGGGGCGATGATCAACCTTGATGGATTTGTTCATTCCATAAGTGCAACAACCAGGGACAATTTTGGGCTGTCTGCAATGGAAAATACCATCTGTATAAACTGTGGAGTTTGAACAAAGACCAAGGACTATTACCTTTAATTTAGGGGAAAAATACTGACATCTTATTGTCTGATCTTGCTGTCTCTTATACTTTATGTTTCTTCCTTAAGGATATGATTTTTCTCTCTCATCACATTCAATTTAGATCAATGTATACCATGGAAACAATGTAAAGACTGGCAAATTGCCTTCTGTGGGGGTGGGGGAGAGAAGTAAGATTGGGGGGAAAAATTGTAAAACTCAAACAAAATCTTAAAAAAAGATAGCTAAAAAAAATAATAAAATAGCCGTACTAACAACAAAACAATAAAAACAGAGGATCCCGCCCCCCAAAAAAGGCTTTATGGGAAAGATGATCTTCCAACCACTTATGTTTATATTATAGCTCTAAATGCTTATATGAATAAATTGGAGAAAGAGGAAATCAATGAATTTAACATGCAACTAAAAAGATTAGAGAAAGAACAAATCAAAAATCCCCAATTAAGTACCAAATTAGAAATTCTAAAAATTAAAGGAGAAATTAATAAAATTGAAAGCAAAAAACTATTGAATTAATAAATAAAACCAAAAGTTGGTATTATGAAAAAACCAATAAAATTGATAAACCTCTGGTCAATTTGATTAAAAAAGAAAGAAGAAAACCAACCACTTATGTTACAGAACTATGTTTTAGGTATATATATATATATATATGAATGATATATTATTCTTGTTTATAGTGTCTTATTAAAATTAGAAGCTCTCAAATATAGGAAATAACTTAATCATTTTAGTTATTCCCCTGAATTCAGTTGTATTCTGTGCCTGCCTTAGTAAACAGTTGTCACCTAATAAATACTGATGACTTTGCACAGCCCTGCCTCACTTAAATCCAACTCTCTTGAAAAGCCATGGCATCACCTCCCTGATGCCTTGGTCCTCTTTTAGAAGGAAGGTCAAACAGCAACAACAATATATGGTTGGTGAACAGTGGATGGTGAATTGCTTCTGAAACACCCCAATACTCTCCCTGGGCAGGAAAACCTAAACCAAGGAGTTTCTAATCTGTTAGAAAATGTAGCAAAGCCAGAAATCCCAGCTCTTTCTGTCTTCTCTCTTTGAGCTTGAGCATTCCCAAGTTCTCCCAGTCTCCCATTTCCTCCCCTCAAAAATGACCTTTTTTTAAAACTTCCTTACCACCATCCCCTTGGTATGTTGCTCCTAAGGAACCTGAGACACAAAGTAGAGGAGAGACCCAGATTTGGACCTAGATTCAAACCAGGTGACTCAATAGCTGTGTGACCTTGAGTTAATCAGTTTCTTTGTGGATGTTTAGCCTAGAAACGGAAAAATAGGTGCAGTGAACATCAACATTGCCTTCACATTTGAAGGACTTTCCTGTGGAAGATGAATTAGATTTATTATACTTTGTCCTAAAGAGGAAGTCTCAGAGAAAATAAACTATACAGTTGGAGTTACATAGAATTGAAATAGGCTTTCTGGGGAAGTAGTAGATTCCTGCTCCCTGCAGAATCTTAGAAATAGCAAAAACTGAAGAAACCAACTCACATAATCTCTATTACATACCTGACCAGGTACATAAAACTTTTCTTTATAGATATCAAGTGAAGAGAGACCAACTATTTCTGAAATGTCAAACTCTCAGCCCAAGTTTAGCCTGAACCAAATTAAAATGGAATTGGAAAATGTTTAACAAAATAAATAAAAATACAATCCAAGATATATGTTAAATTGTCAATTATGCAACAGTAAGAATCCAATTTTCTTTGATCTGACAGCCATATTACTTCCTAAGGCAGTCCATCTTAGGGATAATTCTAAATGTTACATAAGTTTTTCTTCTATCAAGCCTAATTTATAGCGTCTTTGCAATCTCTACCAGTTGTTCTTAGTTCTGGCTTCTGAGGGCCAGGCCAAGGAAGCCTTAAAAATTCTTGCTCATGATACCTTCACGGTCTTCAAAATTGTTTTATTTGTGCCTTTATCTAAGTAAATAATAAAACTGGCAAACAACATAGAGTCAAGGACAGTTCCTTTGAACACTTCTCTAGAGACCCCCTTCCAAACTCTTATGAAAAATCTTTGTTTGGATTTGGTTATTTAACCATATCTGAAGCTACATCATAACCTGAGCGATTCTAACTCTGCATTTTCCACCTTCCCCCTTCTTCTTCCTCTATTCTATCCCTTTCCCTTTTCTTCTTCCTTTCTCTTTGGTCCCTTTTGTCTTATCTATACATTTTTCTCATTTTAGAAGGATAAAAAGGGGAATTGAAGTAGGGGTGTTTTGGAATCAGCTCAAAACATTTCATATAGGAGCATTTATACCTTGAAAATGATCAGGGCATGATTTATTATTTCATCAATTGTCTCAAAGAGATAGGAAAATGTTAATAATTCAGTTTAATTTAAAACTGTTTCTGGGTACATTTTTTTCCCCTTCAGAAAGTTGATTGTTAAGTATTTACCAGCACATTCCCTGGTTAAGGCCTCTATACCACATTGGAGAACTATAGATTTTGTGAAGAGCTATTGCTCTAATGCCTCATGGAGGTTCAAAAAGATTCTGGATTAGAATGATTGTTGCTTAGTCTTAGAAAGTCTGTGGCCAAAAGTCTAGTCCTTTAGGAAAATTTACATCACAGATCTGGAGGACAAAATGAAGTCCCTGACTTTCTACCTTCATTCCTCTCAGGTTCCCAATTTGTGCCCCAAAGTCCCTGATTCTGTTTTTATCTTTGTTCTGTGCAATGAACTGAACACTTCTATTTTAGTAAAAACACTAAATTAGAAGCCTGAGTTATTTTAGAGGCATGATGATGAATCAGAAACCCACAAATGGGGAGACTGCAGTCTGTTTTCTGAGTGACCTTAAATGGCAAACTGGAGATTTAATGATGACTCTGAAAAACCCACCTGTGTATTGAATTGACCTGTGGGGGGTGGGGTATATAGAAGCAGAGAGCAGGAAATGGAAGAACAGTCTTACGAAAGTAGATTTTTTTAAAGATTTACTCTACTTTTTTTTGTTGTTGAAAAGGTCAACCCTTACCTGGTTGACTACGAGCCTGTTTGAATAGGGAAATAACTTCAGACATAAAATTTGTTCACAACCCTAATATTATCTCAGGCAGCTAGTGGAGGATAGAGAAAGGGATTTGGAATCAAAAAGACTCATCTTCTTGAGTTCAAATCTGACCTTAGACACTTACTAGCTGTATGAATCTAGACAAGTCACTTAACCCAGTTTGCCTCAGTCCCTCAGCTGTAAAATAAGCTGGAGAAAGAAATGGCAAACAACTCCAGTGCCTCAGATAAGAAAATTCCACAATGTGGTTAATAAGGAGTTGAACAAAACTGAAACATCTCAACAACGACATGATAGAAGAATAAAACAGGTAGATGAAAGCACTACTTCCCTGAAAGGAATTATCCAGTTTTTTCCATCATCATTGTTTACTCCAGATCCTAGTCTGTGGCTATTTGTACACTACCCTGATATGGAAGCTTGTCAGCAAATTATTCTGGTTTTATACTTCACTTATTGCCCCTGCCCTCACATTCTATTCCCTAAGTCTCTCTTTAAGCTTCCTCTTAGGTAAGTCAAAATGAAAAATTTATTAAAAACTTGTAACTACTATATTTCATAAATTTGGATATTATATTAATTTTTGCTCCAAAAGATATATTAAAGCTTTTCAGGGGATAGCTGGAGATACGTGAAAGGTCAAAAGGAAGATGGAGCTATAAATGGAAGTAAATACAAAGAGATTTATTATTAAAGGAAGGAACAGTGGTCTGGGTCCAAGAAGACTAGCAGTGGGTCATGGGGTGAGCAAGTCTTTTATAGGGTATTGGATAGAGGAGGCAGGATGGTATCGGTTGTGTTAAGGTAATCTTCCAATTTGAGATTGTACATTGTTTGGAGTTTCTATGGAGGTTAGGGTTCATGTCCTTAGGAAAGGATAATCAATGAGGCTCTACGGGGCAACAATGAAACTCAAGCCTGGATCCAACGATAGGCAGTCATTTCATGGTGAGTGCTGGCTGAATCCCAGACCAGTGGACCTCTTTGGCCACCTTGCAAAACAAGTGGCAGCATTAAATCGACCCACTTCCTTATAACTGCTTGTATATATACTAGGCTTTTTTGGTTTCAAGAACATAAATTCCTGAACTATGTTCAATCTTATTTTTCTTGTCCTTACTGATGATTAGAGGTAGGGTTTTCTTTTCATTCTGACATTATACTCCTATACTCCTATTGATGATTCAGCAATAAGTTTTCGAGTTTATGGGTTTACATAGGTATTTACCTCTCCAAAGGCATCCACTTGGGTAATTATAATTTATATCATCATTTATTTTAAGTATTAATGTCAATAATATTATTTATCTATATTTAATATCATTTTATAAATCAATACATCTGTCATATGCTGCAATGGACATATTAAATGCATTCACCTGCTGATAATCTTAACTGGGGTTTATATTACTGAGCATCCTAAAAAAAAGATACTTAGGGCTGTCCTTCCCCTCCCTCCCAAAAAACACAGTAAGTAAAACACTAAGGACTAAGACACCAAAATAAAAACCTGTTAGGCATTTACAAATGTATCTGCCTCTTTGGAATCTTCTTTTTAAAGTCACTAAATGAATTAACCTCTTTAGTTAGGAGTGGGAGTTCTTAATTTTGGGATTTTTCCCCCTAGGGAAACACAATAAATAAAACACTATACAAAGTGCTAAGACACCATAATAAAGGCCAGTTGCTTTAGGTATTTATCTGCCTCTTTGGAAACTTCTTTTTAAGTCAATAAACAACTTAACCTCATTAGTTAGGAGTAGGAGTTGTTATTCTTCCTTCCCTGTTTCTTAAGAGGGAGCAGATGTCATGATTTACAAGGGAATGGGAATTAAGTGAGGAGGGTTGTGCAAAATACCAACTTCCTCTCCTCTGTAGCCAACTAGGTCCGTGCCCAAATACAGACGTGGCCCTAGATGTAATGGGAAACCTTGGCTTTTTTGAGGTCTTTAAACTAAGGTCTTGAACAGGTTTCAGTTTGATTGAGGCAACACCCACTCAGTGATTAAGAAAGAGATGAGGCATAGAGGTAAAATAGGACTACTATTACTGATGCAGAGAAACATGGGCTTAGGAAGTGTTGGTTTCAGTTGGAGACAAACTGTAAATCTTTTGTTTGCATTGTTAATCTTCCTTCCTTTATTGTCTAATTTAGGCCACCCTGAGGGCCTGATCTTCAGCCTGATTTGGATTGCATTTTCTTCTGGTGGAGCAGCCAGGGGAGCAGACTCTTGAAACCCCCAAGACCACTCAAAAGATCCCTCCCCCCAAAAGGCAAAACCTCTACTGTGAGACTTAGGTTACTCCCGGGTCACCAACTCCCTCCCATGGACTCTGAGGGAGACTTTAAGGAGATTGAGAAAGGAGCTCAATCTCTTTGACCTTCCTAGTCAGCTAGCCTGACCAGTTCAACCAGAAACCCATGTGGTCTACTCTTTAAACTCTTTTTTTTTTAGTTTTTTTTGCAAGGCAAACGGGGTTAAGTGACTTGCCCAAGGCCACACAGCTAGGTAATTATTAAGTATCTGAGACCGGATTTGAACCCAGGTACTCCTGACTCCAAGGCCGGTGCTTTATCCACTGTGCCACCTAGCCGCCCCTCTTTAAACTCTTCTTAGCTTTTCTATCATTTTCTTATGTGTTGTAACTTCTTTTAATAAATCTCTTCTTTCTAAAACTTGCAATCCCGAGTCTGAGCCTCCATTCATTGGGAGGCAGTTATACAACTCAAGAAATAAGCCAGAGGCTACATTACCTAGTCCCCCCCCAAAAAAAAATGTCTAAAAGGGCAAGGCCCTCAGGGTTTCTGGCCAAAACAGAAACAGTTGCTATTTACATTCTTCTGAACCTAAAAGGACCAAATAAATTGGCCAGGGATCTCTTGTTGGTCAATTAATGAGAGTCAGAATGAAAAGGAATGGAAGAGAAGGAAGGAAAGAAGAAGGGAAGATGTATTGTCCAAACTGGTCAGCAGTGGGGCTTCTCTGACTATTTGATGCAGAGAACTATGAATGTGAGAGATTTGTGGTTGGAAATTGTTTTTTGTAATTTTTTTGTGCTGTTGCTCTTTAGATGTAAATTGACTCCTATTGTCCCACACTTAAATGTAAAATTTTTATAGTTTCTTTATTCCCAAACCCTCAGCTTCCAACCTTTTACTTGGTTTCACATAAGGGGGGGGAAGAGATTTCCCCTTTGCCCACAGTTCCCAGATAATGGGAAAGGCTATAAAAACCTGAGCTGGATCCTCCAAATCGGGCCAGTTCACTCTCTGGCCCAATCAGTTCTCCTGGTCTTCTCTTTCTCTCCTCCTTATCGAGTTCTCTCTGTCTCTGTCTCCCAATCCCTTCTGGAGGAGAAAAGTTTTAACCTGTATACTTTGCAATATTTTATAATAAATTCTGAACAGTTTTAAAATCCCAGGGGGCACATGAATTCCTTCACTTTTCTTCTGTCTTTAATTGGTGACCTTAATTCCTATGGACAACATACTTACAGAAGTTGACATCAAGGAGGTGAGACCATGACATACAAGTGAATTGGATTTAAGTGAGGGGGTACTGTGCAAAGTCACTATCCTCAATTTCCCTGGATGCCATAGATTTTGAGCAACAAGGGTGGGAATGAAGTGGAGAAAATATTGGATAGGGAAATAGATTCTAAAATTATTATTATAATGTTAGAATACCAGATGTACATTTGCCAAAAAACTATTTATGGAGAATTCACAGTACAAGGGCTCTATGAGGAAGGCAGAATGGAAGCAGTTCAAAGGAAGTGTGACATCCATAGGTTTAGCGCACCCACCCCAGGTGTTTACATGGACTATTTGTACCAGACCTCTGGTAGAGGGTTCTAAGCTTTACTGGTCTAATCAGTAACAGTTGGACACACTGTAATTTGTCTCAAACCTAGAGATGTCTTAGATAAAGACTCTTTGTCTCAAACCTAGGGATGTCTTAGGTAAAGACCCATTATTATAATATACCCTTTTCACTGACCTTGTATCTTCCTCTATCCCCACCCCATTGTTGAGATGAGTCAATGAACTCTTATTAAAGTACCTAGCTCCTTTTAAAATCAACAGTCCCTTAAGTAGCCTAAAAGGTTTAGGACTTTGAGCTACTACCACTCATCTATATTTCCCAAATGGCCTCATCTCTGCTCCCATCTCCAACTGCCTCCATCTACATATACCTAAATTACTTCATCTTCAAACTCACTCCTCAGTGGAGTTGCTTGTCTTCCTTTGGGAGACCAGATGGCTCTGAAGGACTGTGATCCCCCAAATAACTTCTCTTGCATCTGTATAAAGTTATGTATTGCTTATCCTCTCATGTCAGGTTGTTTGTTTAGATTGCTTAGGGATCAGTGGTTTCGTGCCTTTAGTCTTTAGTCCCATGGCTTCTGCTACTCACAGCAATACTTTTTGTACTGTAAAATTTCTTTTGGGTCTGAATTGGTCTTTTACATGAATTCTTTCATGCTCCACCCAAACCTTTTGCAAGCTACAATTTCCCCAGGCAACAGGAGTAGACAATCTCTGAAATCCCTTCTGGCTCTAAATATTCCCTATTTCTAAAGTCCCCTCCAACTCTGTTATTTTTATGCTTCCATGTTCCAACATTCATTGTTGAAAGGCTTCTAAGTAAAGGCCAGTCCTTTTTTAAAGATCTTTTTAAGAGGGCTCACACTGGATTGACTCAAATGAAGTCTTGTCTGGAGGCCAGAGAGATGAACACAATGACTTTAACTAAGACATATCCAAAGGCAAGCCACAGGGCTGGGAATTACCATAATCACCTTAGGTGATTAACCCCTATGTTGTACTCCAGATAAGGGTTTTTAGACACTCATCTACACATAACCACATAGTCTGATCTTTTTCAGGAAACTTCACCCATGAGTCAGGACTTTTAAAGCCATTCTTCTAGATCTCAAACTGGCAGATTTCACACCAAGACTAAATGTAATTCTGGGATATTCTAAAATAATATGTGCAGGAAGACAGAAAGGCATAAATGTCTTTTTCAAATTGTTCATCCCAGCCAAAGAAATTTTGACAACTAGGCTATGAGTTTAATAATGGATATAGTGTATGTTTTCACTCATAAAGAAATCAGATACTTTAAAGGGGTCTCTATTGTATTTCAATTGTTCTCATTGTATTAGAAACTCAAGAAAATTTGGATTCAAATACAGCCTCAGACACTGGCTGTGTGAACCTGGGCAAGTCACTTAACCTCTGTTTTCTCAGTTGTAAAATGGGGATGATAAAACTTTTTGTGAGGATCAAATGAAATCTTGTTGTAAGTTGCTTAGCACTGTTCCTGATGAATGGTAGGTATTTAATAAATATTGAATCTTTTTCCTTCCCCTTCCCTAAATAAATACATACAGAACCAGATAGCTTGGAATTTATGTCCTAAAAATATCAGTTGATTCATTTGAGCAGTATTTCTTATTGCTAGCATTGTGAAGACACAGAAGTATAACAGGACTCCTTGGAGTCCTATATATTTGGGAGAATTCTAAATCACTACTCAATGTGTAACAACACATTGTCAAAGATATTACTTCTAACATTGCAAATCTTCCAATAATAATACACTAACAATAAAACCCAAAATACTATCATATTTAGTGCATTTAGATGCACAGTCCAAATAGGGTTCATTCCCAGAATTTAAGGACAGTATGTAGTTCTTGAAACTGAAGCAAATAAAAATGTTTTCTCCATTAAAGTCTTGCTCTAATAATGCTCATCAGGTCAATGAGGTGCTCAGTGACAGATTCTTTAAAGCTATGCCAACAAAGCACAACCTTTGGCATGGTGCAGCAGATAATAAAGGCTTTGATGATGAACCCTTATTGAGAAAATGTGTTGTTTGACCCTAGGTTAACTAGGTTAACTTTGGAGAGGTTCATTGTTAGACATATTGCCACCTAGTGGCAAATTTCTTAACAAAGCTTTGAGGAGAGGTGTTGAGCTTTATCAGTGAAAGATCATAGCATACCAAAACTGGAAGAGATCTTAGAAATAATATAGTCCAACTCCCTCATTTTACAGTGTTTAACTTATCCAATGTCACACAGACATTAAGTAGATGAAAGAGGAACTGTACTCAGATCCTGGTAGAACAATTGATTGGTTTAAGATTGTTAAAGGAGGACAATGAGATTCTATACAATCACCTGCAAAATGGCTGCTTGTATGAATCAAAAGTTGAATTAAAGTTGCTAGGAGAAATATCAACATTTCCACTGTTGGAAGAAAGTGAAAAAGAATTAAGAACCTTCTTGATAGGGAGTAGCTGGTGATGCAAGGTATAGAGCACCAGACCTGATCACTTAATAGCTGTGTGGCCTTGGGCAAGTCACTTAACACCATTGCCTTGCAAAAAAAAAAAGAAGAAGAAGAAGCTTCTTGACAAGGGTAAAAGAGGATTTTCCAGCAAACAGGATGAAGAAATGGAAGCAGTATTAGGTTTTATATGCTTGGATTCAAAGATCATGGCAGCCAGTGACTTCAGCCATGAAAATTAAAAGACATTTCTCCTTGGAAGGAAAGCTATGTCAAATCTGATTAGCATCCTAAAAAAGCAAAGACATCACTTGGCTGACAAAAGCATGTATGGGCAAATATATGGTTTTTTCCAGTAGCAGTTTTCAACCCCAGGAAGTATAGAAGGTAATAATCTTGAGAAATAGAGTAGTAACAGTATTTACTGCTTAATTTAAACATTTTGTCATTTAAATTGTAATCCATTAGATTGTAAGCTTCTTGAGGGCAAGGACTGTCTTTTGCCTCTCTTTGCACCCCTAGTTCTCAGCACAGTACCTGATACTGATACATAATAAGACTCTTTCTTTTTTAATAGTAAGACTCTTAATAAAAGTTGATTGATTGATTGATTATTGTGTAAGCTAAGTAGGTGTATTTTACCTTAATCTGATGCTGTATGATGTTCTGGCTGAGTAGGGGAGATCCAGCAAAAAACAGAAATTCCTGAACATAGGTTAAAATAAATAATGGACACAAACACAATCTACCAACCTGAATGTGACATTAGAGGGAGGGAGCAAGCTTTTATTAAGCACATACCATGTGTCAGGCTCAATGCTATGCACTTTATCTTTTGTTTTTAAGTCATATTATTTTATTTTTTCAATTACATGCAAAGAGAGTTTTCAACATTGTTATGTAAGCTTTTGAATTCCACATTTTTCTTCCTCCTTGCTTTCTCTTTCTCCTCATGACAGCCAGTATCTGATGTTATACATATACAATCATGTTAAACATATTTCTATATTAGCCATGTTGTTAAAGAAGAATCAGAACAAAAGGAAAAATGAAACATAAGAAATTTAGAAAAATAAAAAGTTTTTAGAGTTTTAAAAAGTGAACATAATATTCTTTGTTCTGCATTCAGACTCTAGTTTTTTCTTTGAATGTAGATGGCACTTTCCTTCACAAGTCTTTTAGAATTGTTCTTGGTTACTGAATTGCTGAGAAAAGTGGAGTCCATCATAGTTGATCATCTCACAATGTTGTGTTACTGTGTACAATGTTCTCCTAGTTCTGCTCACTTCATTCAAAGTAAGTTCATATAAGTCTTTCCAGGCTTTTCTAACCTCAGCCTGCTCCTGATTTCTTACAGAACAATAGCATTTGATACACCAGACTAAGTTCAGCCATTCCTGGATGGATGGGAATGCCTTCAATTTCCAATTCTTTGTTTTTTGTTTTTTAGGTTTTTGCAAGGCAATGGGATTAAGTGGTTTGCCCAAGGCCACACAGCTAGGTAATTATCAAGTATCTGAGAGGGCATTTGAACCCAGGTACTCCTGACTCCAGGGCTGGTGCTTTAGCCACCTAGCCACCTAGCCCACCCTAATTCTTTGTTACCACAAAAAAGAACTGCTACCAATATTTTTGTACATATATTTCCCCCTTTTTTTTATGATCTCTTTGGAATACAGACTTAGTAGTGGTATTGAAGGATCAAGGTGTATACACAGTTTGATTGCCCTTTAAAAGGGGTAAATTTCCAAATTGTTCAGCAGAATGGTTGGATCTGTTCACAACTCCACAAGCAGTGCATTAGTGTCCCAATTTTCCCACATCCACTGCAATATTGATCATATTAGTTTTTGTCATTTTAGCCAATCTAATAGATGTCAGGTGGAACTCAGAGTTATTTTAATTTGCCTTTCTCTATTCAACAATAATTTAGAGCATTTTTTAATATCACTATAGATAGCTTTCATTTCTTTATCTGAAAACTGCCTGTTCATATCCTTTAACTGTCTATCAATTATGGAATGACTTTATTCTTATAAATTTGATTCAATTCTCTATATTTTATATATAAGTCCTTTATCAAAGTCACTGGCTGTGAAAGTTATTTCTCATCTTTCTGCATTCCTTTTAATCTTAGTTGCATTAGTTTTTATTTGTATGCACTATACAAATATTATTTTATTTGTCCTCACAACCCTGTGATTTGAATACAGGGCCATCTATCAATCCCTCTGCAGAGGATGTGTGGGTGTGGCAAGGCTCTCTGAAAAAAAAAAGATAAAAAAAAACCTTGGGTTTTAGCTTCTTATGCATTCAGATCCTATTCCTGAATGGTCCTGCTGGGATCCCAAATTACTTTCTCACTTCTCTTCAGAGCTGTGTTCAGCATCTACCTGGCCTTGAACTTGGATGTGGTCTAGTGTATGAGAAGAAGAGATTGAATCTTGTCTTTGCTAATTACTAGCTATGTGAACTTAAGCAAGTGACTTCCTTTTTCTTATATTATGGTACTTTCCTCATTTTAAAATGAAAAGATTAGATTAGCAAGGTCTCTAAGGTCTCTTTTGGTTTTAAATCCTTTGAGCATAGGGAAAAAGCACTAAGAGAAATGATGATTTTTCTACCATAACCAATTATTAAATTAGGATTGAGGTTGAGTTTTTTCCTTTTTATTTTCTCATTCAGAGACCAGTCCTTGTCAGTCTCTGAAGGGTAGGGCTTGATGAGATTGGCCTAATTCACCAGAAAAATTTTCTTCAATCTTGGGTGGGACCACACACAACTAGGAAGGCTTACTTCTGATTAAAAAAATTCACCCACTCATTAATTTTTTTTTTAGTGGCTTGCCCAGGGTCACACAGCTGGGTAATTATTAAGTGTCTGAGGCTTGATTTCAACTCGGGTCCTCTTGACTCCAGGACTGGTGCTCTCTTCATTGCACCACTGAAGTGCCCCCTACACTCATTAACTGGTAACCAATCCAGATTGATATCCATCTGTCAGGGCTATCTCTTTTTCCAATGGTATTTAAACATTCAGGGATTTCCATGGTTTTGCCTTTAGTTACCCAGAAAGATCATTGGTCATCAATTTATTGATTAATTACCTGATTAATAAATTGATTATTAACCACCCAGAAATTATGTCTTTCAGATTTTTCATTTGTCTCAGTATACAAGAATAAGATGCTTTTCAGATAAGTGAGAAGATTCTAAGAATTCTAGCCAACAATGACCATGTCTCTAGATAAGGAGTGGTTGATAAGGATCATTTTACAAAATAACTTCCCTATGGATTTGTGAATGCCTGATCCAGGGGCATTGGGTCCAAGAAAAAGCATTGGATTAAGAATTGAAATACTTGAGTTTAACTCTAGTCTTGATCATTTACTATCTATGTGACCTTGAATAAGTCATCTCTCTTGGTTTCACATTTCACCTCTATAAAAATAAGGTTGTTGGACTATCTGATATCCAAGTTCTATTTCAGCTCTAAATCTTTTAGTCAAAGTTCCTTTTACTATGACCAAAGTCTTCCATGTTACAATGAAAATTGAAGCTCAAGGTGTCATACAATTTGAGTTGAAGAAGTCTTAATTATCATTCAATTTAGTCTTTTCATTTTATAAGGAAGAAATTGAGTTCCAAGACTTGTCTATAGTAATCCAGCAGATAAGGAAACTAAATGGCTTACCTAGGGATATATATGAGTTAGTTGAAGATCTGAGACTAGAACCTAGACTGAGATAAGAACTACAACTAGAAAGGAGGAGAAGGAGGAGGAGGAGGAGGAGGAGATCTTATTTCCTGTCCTGTGCTCTCCCCACTTAAAATAAATATAAATGGCATATCTTTTTGTGAAATCAGTTTAGAGATAGAATGGAAGAGAAAATTCTAGATATTAGAAGTTTGGGGAAAATAAAAATTAAATTTTATTTTTATCAAGGTCTTCCTTCGCTCCTTTCTCTGTCTCCTCTTCCAAACTGAAAAAGCAAGAAAAACAAAATGATTTTACAGCTGTGTAGCCAAGCAAAACAAATTCCCCACATTTGCCATTTCCAAAAAGATATGTCTCAATCTGCAGTCAAAGTCCATCACTCTCTCTAAGGATGTGGGCAGCATGTTTCATCATGAGTCCTCTGTAAATGTACTAGGTCACATCTATTAAGTTGTAAAGCCAAGTGCTGAAGAAAGGTTAAAAAAAGGGGGCCCCTTTCTCCTAGAGAAAGGAGGCTGATTAAAAAGGTCTGTCTTTTGTCTCTTTTTGTATCTCTAGCAGAGTGCCAGGCTCATGGTGACTACTTGATAATTATTTGATAAATGAATAAATTATGCAAAGATAATTTTTATCATTCCTCAGTTCTGTCTAAGGCCAGTCTGATTAGGAGGCTAAATGTAAATATTTGTCATGGCTTATTCATCACTCTAAAGTAATATGACTAATACATTGCTGCAAATTGTTTCTAAATAGTAAGAGAGAGGAAGGATTCCTGTGTTTTTTAACTCACCTCAGAGCACTAGTGATAGGCAAGGCAAGGATTTGAGCTCATTTCCTTGAAGTCAGGAGAATGGACTTCAGGAGAGGGGGCTTAAGGATCTATGTGGATTTATATTGGGTGAAGAAACCACCAGACTCTCTGACTGATGTTAAGACAAGGATAAGAAAAGGCATAGACTAATTCATAGGTTACACACTACAAAGAGTTCAGAAGTTATTTTTTTTTAGTATTAGGGACAAAAAAAGGTGTTTCTTTTTTAGCTGTGAGCTAGAGGGAAAAAGAGATTAAAGTGCAGGAAACCACTGGTTATTAAACAACCTAAACATTCAAAGTCACTAAGAAAAGTTGGGCAGTAAGAAAGCAAATGGGAGATAAATAATAGAGAACAGCAAAAGGGAGTGAAGGTATTTGGGGATAACAGTCCCCAAGAATGTCCCACAAGAAGACAAACAGTTCAAGTGAGGAGTGATCAAATTTTAAGATGTAGGGAGACTAGGGAGTAGATGAAAGGGAGGGTAGCTCAGAGAAGAGAGATGAGATAATAAGTGATATGCAGATAAGGGGTGATAAACTTAATCTTTTCAGGCTAAAGCAGAGATCCATTGTTTTATTGATTGGGGCTTGAGGCCTTGGAAGAGATGGGAAAGGTTACTTAACTAAAAATTAATTGACCTCATAGCTTAGCAACAGGATGTAGATGGGAATGAGGGAAAAAGAAGAAGATACATGGTCAGTACAGAGGACATAGATTAATAACTATAAAACATATTTCTCTGTCCAATATTTCCCCTACTTCATCCTGTCTACAAGTGTGATGTTCTTTTTTACTACATTATAATGGTTATATTAAGAGAATTAAAATAATAACTGATATTTCTATAGCACTTTAGAGTTTCCTCAAACTACAAGGCAGTGTTTGCAAATGTTATTATTTCCATTTTAAACATGTGGAAACTGACTTTATCCTGGTTATTGTGAACCCTAAAATTGTAAGAACCTCAAAAATCAGGTTAAAACTAGCATAACAGAAAAAAATATGCATTAAACATGATGTTTTATTCTCTGGGATTTGCCAAACAAACCTAAAAAGATTGGAGATCACCCCTCGATGGCTCAAGGAAACTGGACCAAAAAAATCAAACTTTATACCATTTGAGAAAAGGGGGAAAATAATTAACCTTCTTAGTGACCTGTCATAGGAATTTGCATACTAGCTCTCCCTCTGGTAAACTAATCTTACAAAGATTGTCATCTTTGTATCTCTTCCTGAATTCTTCTCTTGTCTCTTCCTGGGAGGATAGTCTCTTTATATCCTAAGCATTGTTCTCCTAAATTTGTAATTAATACAGAGAGCTTAATTTCTAACTGGAAGGCAAGATGACATGATATGAAGCCTAGTATTCTCTAAAGGGAATTAATCTTCTATCACAATATAGTTATGAGAAATTATTTTTGCTTTCACATCATACAACTAGAAAATGTCAGAACTGGTGTAAAACTTAAGTTATCTAATTCAGCAGTTTTTAAAATAAGGAATCATCAAGTTTAGCTCTGCTAATAAATAAAACAAGCTTCAATACCATTTCCTTATTTTGCTTATGAAAAGTCTCCAGGAAGTCATGGGTATTTTATTATTATTTTTCAAGGCTTATTTCATGGGCAATTCTTTCAGAAATAAGGAAGCATATTATGCCTATGTGATGTCTTTGAGTTCTTAAGTGGGGTAACCTATTCAAAGAATATATCCCCACCCAAATCTGAGTGGAACAGGATGGCTGCCCCACCTTGAAAGGGGTCTGCATAGAGATTAGTTTAGCCTTAAGACTTTAGAAGGGGGGGGGGCAGGAGCTCTGGATTTCCCCCAGATCATTGGTTATTGATAATCTTTATTATCAGGGGTCACCACATCTTGGAGGAGTCATGCTTTCCCAGGATGATACTTTCCTCTCCTCTACTCAAGCCTTTGAATGGGATAAAGTCTGAGATTTCTTAAGTAGAATATTATAGATTAGAAACAGTTAAAGCTGTGTGTTATGTTCCTTCTACCCCTCCTCCCCTGACAAGCAATTTAATGTTACTTTGACCAGAATGTAAAGAGTAAACTGACCCTGTCTTATCTGGATTGAAGTCCAGATGGTTCTACATACCTTGTCCTGGAGGGGGAGAACCTGTCTCTGAATTATATGCTTATTCTTTAGAGTAATTTACACATATAGATTGTGAAGACCACATTCCTTACTAATGAGGATGGGTCAGTGGGGGGAGGGGATCACGCTAGGATAAATGGATCTTGGATTTTCTGTTCTTTACCCCTTTTCTCTCTCTATGTTTAAGATGAAGCAAGGAGGTACAATTCTGGAGAATTGAATAAAACTTTTCTCTTCATACCTTGAGAAATCTCCAAGTTTTATTTAAGCAGGTAAACTCATCCCACACACCTTCAATCCCACTTCATTGGTCTTCTTGTCTTTCTGAAGCAGGGTAGAGGATTTGGCTGTTGTATTTGAAGGTCATATCCTTTGAGACAGGAAAGACTAGTGCCATCCATGCACAATGAGTACTGTCTTAGCCAGTACTGGAGAATACCTGGAGCCAAATGCTAAACCTCTCATCAAGCAAGGTCTTCTGGAGTGGATGAGTCTCTCTTTTCTTTCCTCTCTTCTTCTTTGCAGGATGATCACTTTTACTCTCTAAGCTAGATCTACATGCTCCTGACTTTTGCTATTAGAAAATTATGGCCTCAGCTCCGTATGGCCAGACTCACTGGAGTCTCAGCCCAGTTATCTCTTATGGCTATTTTCCTTTCTTTCTTTCCCTCAGGCACTCTCATCTAGACTTGTAATTCAGTCTGTCCTCAAGCAGTTTTTTGTCTCTTCAGGAAAAAATTTTAATCTGTGAAGTTTGCAGGTTTGTAAAATAAAAAATCCTGAACTTCTCTACCTCCAGAGCTAGTTGTGAGTTTTTCACTTTCAAGAGCTCTAATCTTTATGATGGTAATGCCAATTTCCACAGCATCAATTCTACAGTCTATCTTTGGGGTACCATGCCTGATCCCCATCCTGAAGTATTTCCCCCAGCCTCCTGGCTTCTTTCTAGACTCAACCTGATTCCCCACCTTCTGCAGGGGTTCTTTCCAGGTGCTCCCCAGCTATTAGTGTCTTCTCTCTGATATTACCTCCTATCTATTCTGGGTATATCTCCTATATACCTAGTTATTTTAATTTTGTCTCCCCCATTAAAATGTGAGTTCCTTGAGGGTAAGGTTCTTGCTTTTTATTTTATTTTTATTTTTGTTTTAGTTTTTGTTTTTTGCAAGGCAAATGGGGTTAAGTGGCTTGCCCAAGGCCACACAGCTAGGTAATTATTAAGTGTCTGAGGCTGGATTTGGACTCAGGTACTCCTGACTCCAGGGCTGGTGCTCTATCCACTGCTACCTAGCTACCCCAAGTTCATGCTTTTTAAAAAAAAATTAGGTAATTCAAATCTGCTTCAGACACTAGCTATGTGAACCTGAGCAAGTCATTTAAACCTGTTGGCCTCAGTTTCCTCATCTGTCAAAGGAGGTGGAGAAAGAAATAGCAAAACCACTCTAGTATTGGCATCCACCTGGTCATGAAGAGTCAGATTTGACTGAATGGCTGAACAACAATTCATCATTCTACAATTGAGGAAACTGAGACCCAAAGAGAGGTCACATATTAGAGCTCAAGAAAGATTACTCATAATCTCTCTACAGATAATATGTGTGCTTTTATATAAATGTATATGAATACACACATACACACACAGACATATATATATATATATATATATATATATATATATATATCCTCAAAAAATGCTTGTAGGAGGACTCAGGTGAAGCATAAAGAGGGTGGACAGAAAGGGAAAATTATAAGGGATTTAATGATATTGAATTGTGGGTATTCCTGCATGGGAAGAAGATACTGATAACTCATATGAACCTCTTTTATTAGAACAGTTAGAAGGAGCATATATAGACAAGGCACAGGAGGGAGCTGAATACAAAGGTATGATATATTATAAAGCAGGAATCAATGGGTGAAAACAATGAATGTACTGGGAGAAAGGGAATGGAGAGGTAGAATGGGCTAAAATATTTCACAAAAAAGAGTCAAGAAAAAGCTTTTGTGATGGAGTTGGGGTGGGGAAGATGAGGGGAATGAGTGAGATTTTACTCACATTTAAAATGTCTCAGAGAGGAAATAAGATGTATATTCTATAGGGTACAGAAATTTATCTTACCCTAGAGAAAAAAGGAGAGGAAAGGGAGAAAGGGGACTAGGGGGAAGGTGGGAAGGTGTAGGTGAGAGAAGAGAGGGAAGATCATGGGAGAGGGTAGTTAGATACAACATACTTTTTTTTCTGTCTTAAGAAAATAGAAACATTTTATTGATTGAACATGGCTCCCCCGCAGGACATTGAATTCTGTTTCCATGTTGCAACTGTATAAAAAAACTATTTTTCAAGGTTATATATCCAATATCATTTGTGAAGACTTTGCATTCAAATAGTTATTTTCAAAGTCACTATCCCACTAAGGTAGAGCTTTCTTTATCTAGGGTGATGAATGGGATTTTTAATAAATTTTTTTGATAACAATTTTTATATCATTGGTTTTAAATATTTTTTATCATTTTAAATAGCTGTATTTTGTTCTTTGCTCCATCAGATTTATGCAGTTGGTGCCCCCATATTACTTTAGTAATCTGCCTCCTAGTGAAAGTAAGGATATTCTGAAGCAAGTAATTAATCACTTCTCACCTATTTCAACAATGAAAAAGGAACAGAAGACAAGCAAATATAAACTATGTGAAGCTCCTGCTGAACCAAGATGTGTGATTCAGTGACTTTCAAGTCGTCATTCTATTATTCAGTCCACACTGAAATATATCTATGTGCAATAAACAGTGTAATGTCCTCATGAATGACATCATCAGAAAGACATGGGTTTGGGGGTACGGGAGCCCATCCCCAACCAATAAAATCACTGTAATGGTTCGTCCACAGAAGATGTACAGAGATTTAACAGGACAAATTGCCAGCCCGGATAATTTTGTACAAAATAAAACATTTTGTACATCATGAAAGCAACCATAATAAAGAATTGCTCAGTTTTTAAATTCCTAACCCACGTGTGTGTTCTGTTTTCTTTTGAAGTAATGAGCTTTCGATGAATGATTCACAAGTCCAAGGGACATTGGACCAAATGGAAAAAAAAAAACCCTGCTAAGGCCACGGTGACTTGAGCCATCCGTTATAGAGGGTGTCTCCAATGAGTCTCTCCCCAAGCCTTCTCCAAACGAGCCACTGCCTGGGTTAGATGGAGAGGTGCTCCTTCAGCATCTTGCTGGCTGGAATTAGCATCATTGTGCGCAAGGGTTTCATGGTAAGTCGTCAAATGACCACCAGCCTCCCAGGGCCAGGTCGTTCTCTTCTTGCACCGAGAAGCTGAATTTCAGAAGTGCTTTCTCATAGAAAAATTCCTCTCCTGCATTAGCAAACATCAGCTCTTCTTTCTGGGGCACTTGGCCTTGATGCCTGGAATTCTTGGCCACCTCTTGGAATGTCTTGCTGGTCATGAGGTAGTAGTGGCCCCTTGTACAAGGTTGACTGGCATGATGAGCCTCCACGAGTTCCTTTTGAAGCTGCTGGTGCATGGGCAGAGCAATCTGGGGTGGGACCTTAATGAATCTCTCCTTTAGCAGGAAGCCCACAGGCTTAGTGGGATCATTTAAAAGCTTATCCAGCTGTTGAGCCATACTCTGCTCACAGTTCTTCTCACGGTGACTCAGGATCAACTCTTTAATTTGTTCGACACATTCGGTACCCTTTCTTTCGGTTAAATGCAAGAGGCTTATGAAACCAAAAATCTCCTCTTCTTCACCATCCTCCTCATCACTTTCCTCTGAAATATCTGTTGGCTTGTTGATGCTGCCCAGGCGGCTCTGGGCGGGAGGAGGTGGCCCAGCTGGGCCGCGTTCACCAGGGCCTTGAGTAAGAGCGCTGTCTGTGGGCGCTGCTCCGGCTCTGGCCCCCGGCCGCCCAGAGCACTCCTTGGCCTGGGACACCATGCTGCCCCGCTCCCACAACACACTTTTGAGGAAGGACAGGTGAAAGGAGAGAGAGAATTGAATAAATGGGAGTGGGGAGGAATAGAATGGAGGGTAATGCAATGAACAATAGCAATATTTTGGGGAAAAAACTAATGAAGCAAATTCTCTTATGGACTTAAAAAAAGAATTCATCCCAGAAACACAACTGAAGATGTCTGAACACCGAATGAAGTACACTTCTTTTATTTCTCACTTCATTTTTCTTGAAGTTTATTATTTTAGAAGAAGAGATTATGTTTATTTTCACAACAATATTATTGCAGTAATGTGAAAATAAATAAATCATAAAAATGTTTAAAGGTTTGATTTGCTAGGTACTCCCACGTGTTGCAAATATATAATCCTTGCTCATTGAATTTACTATCAGCAGAAGAGATAAGGAGAGCTATAGGGATAAGTATAATTATAATCTATGTTATGTGATAAGGAAGAAAAGAGATGGAGGAAGAGCTATTGGTTTCTGAGAAGGGAGAAATGACCTCTGATCCTAGAGCAGAAGCTGCCAGCTCTCTGCCCCATTTTCTATTTGCCTGCCAGGTGTGGGCTACTCTGAACCCATAGGCATTGATTATAATCAGAAAATGGTCAGGGTAATACAGGTGAACCCTGCCCTCAGTTTGGGAAGATTCAAAGCACTGGACTCATCAATTTGAAGGAACCTTAGAGATCATTTAATTGAAACCTTCCTTCCTATCATTTAACAAGGCTGTGACTTGATTGAAATCAACAGAGCCCAGTATAGCTGAGTCTGCCATTAAGATACTAAAATATACACTGTAAGATCTGCCTTAGACCATTCCACTCACTTTGTAAGCCATTTCTGCTTCTTGCCAGCTTCTGATGGTCCCTCCCCACTACTACCACTCTCTGGAACTCAGTGCCCTCCTGCTGTCCTGTGATTGTCCAAAGCCTTGTAAATTGGCACCCAGCCTGGCAGTTGCCTTCTTCCAAATTCCCACATATTTTCAAATTAAATTTCATACTCTTCTCCCCCCACCCATAGCCCTGAATACAATATTCCCACTTAAGAGTTACTATTCTATGAAGTCAGCAGCCTAGTCAAGGAAATCCAAAAAATGCTGAAGAAAATCGCATGCTAAAAACCAGCTTAGGTCAAATGGATAAAACAGCTCAAAAAGTTATGGAGGAGAAGAATGCTTTAAAAAGCAAAATTGACCATATGGAAAAAGAGATAAGAGAACTCTCTGAGGAGAACAAATCCTTCAGACAAAGAATAGAACTCAGGGAGATTGATGAATTTACGAGAAACCAGGACTCAATATTTCAAAACCAAAGAAATGTGTTGGGAGCCAGGGTCTCTAAGCTGTTTGACACAGTCACAGCAAGAAGACTCAAGGCAATCACACTGCCTGATGGAACAACATTTCCTTCTTCAATATATATAGGGATTTCATGCATACCAATATTTATAGGTTTATTATTGATTACAATATTTACTCACCCTAATACTGGAATGACTATAAAGGAAGGATTTCAGAAAAATTCCTTGAATAAAACAGATTGTAAACTCTATCCAAATTTAACAGGACTGCCTCTCTCTGAGGCATACAAAAGACTTCAACATTATGAAATCTCTGGAAAACCCAGCACTGGGAATTCCAAGGAGATACCAGAATATATACATGGAAAGCAGATACAAGATGGGTCAGATAGAATTCCAGGGAAATTAATAGTTTTGCCTCCCTTACCATACACAGGAATATATGAAAAAGATAGTGAGAAAATAGTTAGTACAGGTGACTGATATGTGAACTCCAGCAGCCTTAGTTTCATGGGAAAGAATAAAAAAGTCACAGAAACTGGTTTCTACCAACAAGGCCAGAAAGAAAAATTGGTTATTGTAAGAGTTAACGGATGGGTGGACAAGCATAAAGACCCTCAATACAGACTGTTAAGAAAATGTATCTAAAAACATTACTTACACAAAAAATATAAAAACTTTCCATTAAAAGAATTGCTTAATTAATAACTTTAAGTGAATTAACAATTATACAATGTAGTAATAAATATGGTAACAGACAGGTTAAGGTCATCCTGATCTGAGTGGGGATGGGAAATCAATTAACTCTATGATTATTACTTAAACTTGTAATCACATGATTAAAACTTGTAACCATATGAACTATATGATTGATGATGAAAATTGTACACTCTTGTAATCAAGGAAATGATCTCAGCTTGCTTGCTTGCTTGAAACATACATGATTCTGAAACTATAAAGATAAATCCAAGCAGCTGACAGTCAGTCAACCTGCTCCTGCCTATACCCACTTGTTGACTCAACTCATTTAGCCAACTCTATCCCTCCTGTCAAAGCTGGACCCCCGCAGAGAAATGAAAAATTAGAAGAAAATGTGAAGCATCTCATTGAAAAAACAACTGATATGGAAAACAGATTTAGGAAAGATAATTTAAAAATTATTGGAATACCTGAAAGTCATGATCAGGAAAAGAGCCTTGACATCATTTTCGAAGAATTACTACAGGAAAATTGCCCTGATATTCTAGAAGCAGAGGGCAAAATAGAAATGGAGAGAATCCACTGATCCCACCAAGAAAGAGATCCCAAAAAACCAACCCCTAGGAATATTATAGCCAAGTTCTAGAACTCCCAAGTCAAAGAGAAAATATTACAAGCAGCCAGGACACAGTTCAAATATCGTGGAGCTGCAGTCAGGATCACACAGGACTTAACAGCAACTACATTGGAAGCTCATAGGGCTTGGAATACAATATACCGGAAGGCAAAAGAGCTTAGAATGCAACCAAGAATCAACTACCCAGCAAGGCTGAATGTCCTCTTCCAGGGAAAAAGATGGACTTTCAATGAACCAGGGGAATTTCAAATGTTTCTGTTGGAATGGCCAGAGCTGAATAGAAGGTTTGATCTTCTGATACAGGACTCAGGTGAAGCATGGAGATTGGAGGAGAAGGGGAAAATATGAGGGACTTAATGATGATGAACTGCATGTATTCCTGCATAGAAAAATGACACTGATAATACTCATATGAACCTTCTCAATTAACAGAGCACATAGGAGCTTTTATAGATGAAGTACAGGAGAAAGCTGAATTTGAAGATAAAATATGGTGTAAAAATGGAGTCAATAGAAAAAAGGGAAATGTAATGGGAGAAAGAAAAAGGAGAGGGGGAATAGGCCAAGATATTTCATATAATAAGATTTTTCTTTATTACAATGAGCTATTGCAATGATATGGAAGGAAGGGGGGAAGGAAAGGGGGAATGAGGGAATCTTCACTCTCATCAGAGGTGGCTAGGAGAGGAAACAGCATCTATACTCAATGGAGTATAGATATCTGGAGTTAAGAAATTGGGGGCAGGGGGGAGGGGGGATGTGAATGATGGAGGAGAGGATGGACCATGGGGGGAGAGTGGTCAGATATAACACATTTTCTTTTTTACTTCTTGCAAGGGGCTGGGATTGAATGGCTGGTCCGGGACCATAGGACCAGGTGGATGCTGGGCCTAAGGTGTGGTAGGGGGGCTCAGGGCTTCTTGGCCCCAGAGCTGGGGATCTGTCTGCTGGGCCACTTAGCTATCCTACAGCAGAGTCAGAGTGAAAGGAGAGAGAAAATATAGTACATGGTAGTGGAGAAATACAAAAGGAGGGAGTTGCAATCAGCAATGGCAATGGTGGAAAAATATGGAAGTAACTTTTGCGATGGATTTATCATAAAGAATGTGATCCACCCGCGACAGAGTTGTTGGTGTTGGAACAAAGACTGAAGCACATTTTTTATTATTATTATTTTTTGGTGGGGTGCAGGGCAAATGGGGCTGGGTGGCCTGCCTGGGGCTGCATAGCAGGGTGATCATTGGGTGTCTGAGGCCAGATTTGGACCAGGGTGCTCCTGGCTCAAGGGCCAATGCTCTGTCTGCCACAGCCACCCCTACTATTATTACTATTTTATTTTATTTTGGGTCTTTTTTTTTTCTTTTTTTGTTTTTTGCAGGGCAGTGGGGTTGGGGTGGCTTGCATGTCACATGGCTGGGTGATTGTGTATGGGGCTGGATATAGGCTCGGATACTCTTGGCTCTAGGGCTGGTGCTCTGTCCATTGCACCACCTGGCCATACCTACAATTATTACTATTTTTTTTATTTTAATTTTTTTCTATCCCCTTTACTTTAGTGCTCAAGCTAGTCTATATTTATGGGGGAGGGTGTATTTCATTTACTCTTAAACAAGAATATTTTATTAATGTATAAAAAACATTATTTGTACAAAATGAGAATAAGTATTAAATAAAAAAATAAAATAAAAAAGTTAATATTCCTAATGAAGTCCTCTCAGGGTTAAAAATCATTAAAACAAAGAGACACTATTACTCTTAGACTATTGTTAGAAGAAAGAGGGAGAGAGACCTTGCATTCCAAGCCAGGCACCCTCCCGATTCTGTTGAGGGGGGAAACTGTCCAAAGAGACCTTGCATTTTTAGTTAGTCACCTATTTGATGATAAAACTATCTCAATTGGGAGAATAGTAGACTGTACCCATGAGAAAAATTTTGCATTCCAATGAATCTCATAAGACTCCTCTTGTTTGATGATAAGAAGACTGTTCCTAGACAAGTTACATTACTTCAATAAGATAGTTATAATCCTGAAGGTTATTCTCACCATCTGGATGGTGAGGTAATATTTTATGAAAACCCTTCCTTCTTTTCTTTGTTGCTGGGGTAGATTTTCACAAGTAGAATGTAACTCTGAAGACTAACCAATGAATGAGTCTACAGAAAAGATAGGAAGGAGGAGGGGATTGCCTTAGGTCATATAATCTCAGTTGACTGTCAATTCAGGGCAGCTCCTTGATCTTCACTACCTTTGTGAGATTTGGAGTGTTCCCTTTTCTCCAGAAAAGCCAAAACAAACCTTTTTTTTTTTTTGCTCAGAGGAGTCTCTATATTTTTTAAAGTGGATTTTTATTCCACACAACCCCATTTACCACCCCCACCCCCATCCTTCCTTCTAAACAACCTTGCTGTCAGTGGTAGGTGTTGGGAAAGTAATCAGATCAAGAAAGGAAACCTTCAGGATCCTAGTGTTTGTGAGTCAGTATCAGCACTGCCTAGGTCTGGGTTCTTTGCCCAGCCAATGAACTTGCCTCAGACTTTATGCTATGACAGCTTTGGGCATAATACTGAGCATTACATTAATTTGTGGGTTTTTGTTGTGGTTTTTTTGCTTTTTGCAAGGCAGTGGGGGTTAAGTGACTTGCCCATGGTCACATAGCTAGGTAATTATTAAGTGTTTGAGGTCAGATTGAACTCAGGTCCTCTGGACTCCAGGACCAGTGCTCTATCCGCTGTGCAACCTAACTGCCCTAATTTGTGGTTTTAAAGATGGAATTTTCCACTCTGTTCCACCCATGGTGCTAAACTTAAATTGAAACTGGAACCACTGGGGAGTGGCTAGGTGGTGCAGTGGATAGAGCACCTGCCCTGAAGTCAGGAGGACCTGAGTTTAAATCCAGCCTCAGACACTTAATAACTACCTAGCTGTGTGGCCTTGGGCAAGCCACTTTAACCCCAATGCCTTGCAAAAACCTAAAAAAAAAAAAACAAAAAAAAAACTGGAACCACTAAACTGTACATAAGAATCCCTGCAGGAAGACCTGAGTTCAAATTTGCTTCAGACACTGTGTGATCCTGGGCAAGTCATTTAAACCTGTTGGCCTCAGTTTCCTCATCTGCCAAATGAGTTGGAGAAAGAAATGGCAAAACTACTCTAGTTTTGGATAGCACTGGCAGATTATGGTCTATATTGACTTCATTTAAACTGTAACATCATTCCAATTTTACTGGGGGGGTTTTTTAAACTTATTTTGTTAAATAATTCCCAATCTCATTTTAATCTGATTCTTGCTGTACTTTGAGAATGTTATGCTGGCAGTATCTTTTGATACCTCTGCCTCACCAAGAAGAGATTGAGAAAATACTGACTGATGATGAAAAAGAGGAAGGTATTTTCTTTCTACCACCTCATTCCAGCAGTTACACTGAATCAGGGAAAAGATATAGATAATTATGAATGTAACAGAAACAGAATCTGTTAAATCTTATAAAATGGGTGGAGGTTTCCTGCTCTTGAGTCTAGTAAGGGGAAGGGAATTCACCTTTTGCCTTCTGGATAAGGGGCAAGACCATAAAAATCTGGGTTGGATCTCTACTTGGGGCCAGACATGTCTGACTCTCTGGCCCAGTCAACTCTACTTGACTGTTCTTTTATTTCTGTCTCTTTCTTTACCTACCGCTTTCTTATGTGTTATAGCTTCTTTTAATAAATCTTTATATTTCTTTCTACACCCGGGTCTGAAAGTGATTCTTCACATGGCAATAATCAAACCCAAGTAGCCAGGGGCTACAACACAACATTTATGCAATTTCCAAGGATTCTAGTGGTTTATATTAGATAAGAAGGAGGCAGTTAGGGGCAGCTAGGTGGCATAGTGGATAAAGCACCGGCCCTGGAGTCAGGAGTACCTGGGTTCAAATCCAGTCTCAGACAATAATTACCTAGCTGTGTGGCCTTGGGCAAACCACTTAACCCCGTTTGCCTTGCAATAAAACCTAAAAAATAAAAAAAATGGAGGCAGGTGGATTTAGTACCTGCCATCAGCAAACAAGTTCACAGATTATCAGATTTAGGTATCTGGTTCTTTTGCTGAACTCATCTCCTAGATAGGAGATTCTTAGGACTTAGAATCAGAAGGGACAATGGAGATCAGTCCAACCCTTCATGTAACAATCAAGCTCCTAAGAATTTTGTGGCCTAGGGTCTTGGAGCAACTTTCTATTTTTGTCAAATGGTTTTGTTCAATTGGACTATTTGAGGTAATTAGTTATGCAAATTATAGCCTAAGACCCCACTTTTGGAATATATATATATTTTTCTTTTCCAAATTTAAAAGACCCATGCATTTATTTAGAGAATGAAGAGTAATAAATTTCAAAACAAAAAGACAGCAAGTCTCAGAAGAACACAGGCCCTGCTGATACTTTGTCTGATGTCTCCTCATTTACATCAATGAAAATGCAAAGTTTTTTTTCTGAAACTGAATTAGCTTTATTTTGGGGGGGTTTTTGCAAGGCAATGGGTTTAAGTGATTTGCCCAAGGTCACACAGCTAGTTAACTATTAAGTTTCTGAGGCCTTACTTGAACTCAGGTCCTGCTGATTCAAGATCAGTGCTCTATCCACTGGGCCATCTAGCTTCTTCTAAATTAGCTTTATTGATGTTTGTATGATGTCAGGCTCTGGTACTTGATGAGGAATATATTTTTAGACCATGCAAAACCTACAGATCCAATAGTAAAGGCACTTAATTAAGATTCAAAGTGGTTACTGGGTCTATACCCTGAAAAAACATCACTTGTACAAAAATATTCATAACAGCCTGGTTTGTGGTGGCAAAGAATTGGAAATCAAGCAAATGTCCTTCAATTGGGGAATGGCTTAGCAAACTGTGGTATATGTATGTCATGGAACACTTTTGTTGTATTAGAATCCAGGAGGGATGGGAATTCAGGGAAGATTGGAGGGATTTGCATGAACTAATGTTGAGTGAGATGAGCAGAACCAGAAAAACACTGTATACCCTAACAGCAATATGGGGGCGATGATCAACCTTGATGGACTCACTCATTCCATCAGTGCAACAATCAGAGACAATTTGGGGCTGTCTTCGATGGAGAATGCCATCTAAATCCAGAGAAAGAACTATGCAGTTTGAACAAAGACCAAGGACTATTACCTTTAATTTAGAGGGAAAAACTGATATCTTATTGTCTGATCTTGCTATCTCTTATACTTTATGTTTCTTCCTTAAGGATATGATTTTTCTCTCTCATCACATTCAATTTGGATCAATGTATACCATGGAAACACTGTAAAGACTGGCAAATTGCCTTCTGTGGGGTTGGGGGGAAGGAAGCAAGATTAGGGGGAAAATTGTAAAGCTCAAAATAAATAAAATCTTTAAAAAAAGATTCAAAGTGGTGTCTGGGGGGGGAGTATGAGTACAATATAATCATTCTTTGACTTCATATTCTTATTTTATTATTGTTCAATCTTATCTGAATGGCCAAGTTGTTGGCCACTCTCTCAGACTTAGTTTCTTTATCTATAAAACAGAGATTTTAGAGATGGCAGAATTGTTATGAAGATTAGAGGAACTACATATATATATATATATATATATATATATATATATATATATATATATATATATAAATGTGAAGTGCTTTATAAGCCATAAAATACTTGAACAACTTGTTTTTCAGTTGTGTGTGGAACAAATGCCTCTTAAATTTTGGAGATCTCCCAAGGTATGAAGAGAAAGCTTTATTCCTTTCTCAAGGAATGGGCCCCAATCAATTACAGAGACTGAGGCAAAAACAAAAGGTCCAAGAATCACATTTATCCTAACTGGATCCCTGCACCCTCATTAATGAGGAATGTGGTTTTACAGTCTAATCTAAGGAAAATCGAATAAAATTCAAACCAAAACCAGATTATCTCTTCAGCCCAAGGAATTGAATGGTCATCCGGACTTCAACAGATAAGATAGGCTCAGTTGACTCTTCTTCAATATCCCAAAAGTTGCTTTGTCAAAGGGGGAGGGGCACATAGTTAACTATTCTCCAATCTATAATATTCTACTGAAGAAATCTCAGACTTTATCCCACTCAGTTATGTCCAAGTCTTTGTGAACCACACTTGGGATTTTCTTGGCAAAGAAACAGGAGTAGTTTGCCATTTCCTTCTTCAACTCATTTTACAGATAAGGATACTAAGGGAAACAGGGTGAAGTGATTTACCCAGTGACACACAGTTACTATGTCTCTGAGGCAGATTTGAATTTGAGTATTCCTGACTTTCAGGCCAGATGCTCTATCCACTTTTCCTCCTAGCTGCCCCTATTACTTGTATAGGGTAACTCAAAGCCAGGGAGGTTTATTGTCTGCCACCTCATGCATAATGAAGTCTTCAGAGATTGTAACAATAGCAACACTTAGCTTTTTTCTTTTCATTCACCTCTCTTTTCTTTTCTTTTTTTTTTTTTAAGGTTTTTGCAAGGCAAATGGGGTTAAGTGGCTTGCCCAAGGCCACACAGCTAGGCAATTATTAAGTGTCTGAGACCAGATCTGAACCCAGGTACTCCCGACTCCAGGGCCGGTGCTCTATCCACTACGCCACCTAGCTGCCCCTCTTGCAAACTTTTTAATAATTTTTTTTTTATTTCCACCCTTGCTTTCCTGAGTCTGAATAATGATTCCTCATAGGCAGAACTGAACTCAAGTAGCCAGAGGCTATACTTTAAGCTCCATTTGTCTCAGTTTTCTCAGTTGTAAAATAGGAATGATAACTATCTATCTCCCAGGTTTGTTATGAGAATCAAATTAGACCCAGGGTTGTTGTGAAATCAAATTAGATCTAGGGTTGTTGTGAGGATCAAATTATATATTTGTAAAATACTTACCATAATATTTGGTATATAGGTAGTTAATAAATCTTTGAAACCTTCTCTCCCTACCTACCTCCAATTTCTCTTCTATGCTCTACAAGCATCATAAATGCAAAATTTTCAAAATAGAACCCACTGTCTTCTTGTCTAAATCCACCTTTTCTCTAAACTCCCTTTTTCTTAAGGACACCACCAGTCACCAGAATATCAGAATCATCCTTGACTTCTTCCTGCCCTCACTCTCTGTATACAATCATCAACTTTCAAGGATACTGAGTTCTACCTCTGTATCTCTTATATTTGACCCTTTCTCTTCTCTCACATGACCACCATTTTAGGTGGAGCCCTTATCATCTCTTACCTGGATTGTTACAAGAGCCTTGACAGCTTCCAACCTCACCCCTTTCCAATCCATTCTCCACCCAGTTGCCAACATTATATCTCAAAAACACTTCTAATTTTATGTCACTCCCCTGCTTCATATTTTTACTTATTTATTATCCAGGGTTATATAGGGTGGTTAGGATCTGAAGTTGAATTTGAACTCAAAACTTCCTGATTCTCATGTCACTAAAATATAAACTTCTTAGTTTGGCATTTGTAACTCTTCACAAACCGGTTTCAACCTACACGTCCAAGCATATTTATACATCATTATCCTTTAGGAATTAAATTCTAGTCAAAGTACTTGCTGGTCCCTGACTTCTGCTCTCCACCTTCTACCCCTGTCTCTTTGTTACAGCTTTCCCCCCATTACTCCAATGTATTCCCTTCTCAATCCATCTCTTCAAACCCCTAGTTTCCTTCAAGGCTCACAAATCTCAAGTCACCTCCTATGGGAACCTTTCCTGATCCCTCCTAGTGATTCCCTCTACCTCTTCCACAAATCATCCTGTATATACTCTCATGCAAGAGTATATACTCTCCCCCAAGAGACTACCTCTATAGTTATGGACACCACATTTTATAAGGATCACTAATAAACTGGGGATTCTAGAGAAGGACAATCAAGATGATGAAAGGACTGGAAACTATGTCATACAACAATAATGAGAATAATAATAACAGGAGTTAGTATTTATATAAAAATATAAAGTCAACAAAATACAGTGTAATTTTGTCTCATTTGATTGTTGGTGGCTAGGTGGCTCAATGGATAGAGCACCGGCCCTGGAGTCGGGATTACCTGGGTTCAAATCCGGTCTCAGACACTTAATAATTACCTAGCTGTGTGGCCTTGGGCAAGCCACTTAACCCCATTTGCCTGGCAAAAAACTAAAAAAAAAACCCCATAAATAAAAAACAAATAAATAAACAAACAAACAAATAAACAAACAAACAAACAAATAGAGATTACCTAGATTGTTGATTGTTTCAACAATCTTGGAAGGTAGATGCTAATATTACAACCATTTTAAAGATGAAGAAATTGAGGCTGAGGTGAAGAGTGGGTCACACAAGTCAACTAGCTTTCAGTGGCAGGATTTGAACTCATCTATATTGATTCCAAGTTCAACCCTCTGTAGACTCCTGGATCTAGGTTGCTCGGTGGATAGAATGAGAGGCCTGAAGTAAGGAAGACCTGAGTTCAAATTCATCCTCAGATACTTATTTGCTCTGTGACCCTGGGCAAGTCACTTAACCTCTTTTTGCTTCAGTTTCCTCATCTATAAAATGGGGTATCAATACCTATCACTTAGGATTATTGTGAGGACCAAATGAAATGATAATTGTAAAGTATTTAGCATATAGTATCTGACACATTTGTTGTTCATTCATTCTGTCTTGTCCAATTATTTGTGGTCCTCATGGATATACTATAGCATGCCAGGTTTTTTTATCCTTCACTGTCTCCCAGTTTGTCCAAGCTCATGTTCATTCTTTCCATGACATTATGAATCTATCTCATCCTCTATGATCCCCTTCTCCTTTTGTCTTCAATCTTTCCCAACACCAGGGTCTTTTCCAATGAGTTCCATTTTCTCATTAGGTGGCCAAAGTATTGAAGAGCTAACTTCAATATTTGACTTTCCAGTGAATTATCTCAATTCATTTGATGATTGATTTGATTTCATTGTTGTCCTAGGGAATCTCAAAAGTCCTTTCCAGCACTACAATTCAAAAATATAGACTCAATAGTGCACAGATTTTCTTATATTCCCACTCTCATAGTCATACATTTACTACAGGAAAACCATAGCTTTGACTATAAAAACCTTTGTCAACTAGGTGATGTCTCTGGTTTTTAGTATGCTATCCAGATATGGCCATGGCTTACCTTCTAAGAAGCAAGCATCTTTTAATTTCATGACCACAGCTACTGTCTGCAATGATCTTGGAGCTCAAGATAAAATCTGACAATGCTTCCATTTCTTCTCCCTCTCTTTGCCAGAAAGTGATAGGATAAGTGGTCAAACTCTTAGTTTCTTTGATGTTAAACTTCAACCCAATTTTTATACTCTCCACTTTCACTCTTATCAGTAACCTAATTAATTTTTTTTACCACTTATTTCTTTTCTGTCATCAGAGTGCCTCATCTGCATATTTAAGATTGTTGATATTTTCCCCAGCAACCTTAATTCTAGTTTTTGATTCACCCAGTCTGGAATTTCACATGATGTACCCTGCTTATAAGAATAAATCAAGTGATAATATACAGCCTTGTTATACTCTTTTTCAAATCTTAAACCAATCAGTTGCCCCATGTTCAGTTCTTCATGACCTGCATACAAATTTCTCAGGAGAAAAGTAAGATGATCTGGTACTGACATTTCTTTGAAGACTTGCCACATTTTATTGTGATCCACACAAAGGATTTAATGTAGTCAATGAAGCAGAAGTAGATTTTTTTTTGCCTAGAAGTCCCATGCTTTATCCATAATCCAGTGAATGTTGGCAATTTGGTCTCTTTTTTCATCTGCCTCTTTGGAGTCTGGAAAACAAGTTTCTAAATGAATTCTGGAACAACAGAACTCACAAATAGATGGAGTGAAACAATTTTCCAGCTCAAGGTATCTTGGAAGGATTTTAAGAAAGGTCTGTTTCATTTACTCATTTTCTGAGTAAAAGGGGAGCTCAGTCAGTATAAGCAGGATGTGAGTAACCCAGTGAGAGGCTTTTAGCCATAGCACAGGTCAGTAACTGAGGCCACTGGATCCAGAGGCATAACCAACCAGCTCTAAGGTCTCCAATCCCAGCACATAAGGCAAAGTGCGAGTCCTAGAACCTGGGATCAGAGGTACACCTAGACCAGGAAGCCCCAGCTCAGGGAACAAGATACAAGCACCTGAGACCCCAGTGCAGAAAGCCAAGGACCAGTCCCCCAACCCCATACCAGAAGTTTGGGACAGTGCTCCCCGTGAATGCAGAGAATAGTTCAACTTTTTTTTTTTTTGCAAGGCAACAAGGTTAAGTGGCTTGCCCAAGGCCACACAGCTAGGTAATTATTAAGTGTCTATGGCAGAATTTGAACTCAGGCCCTCCTGACTCCAGGACTGGTGCTCTATCCGCTGTGTCACCTAGCTGCCCAAGAGTTCAACTTCAAAAAATGAGCAAAAGTAAAAAAAAAGCCCTAACCATAGAAAGCTACTATGAATATAGGGAAGTTCAAAACATGAACTCAAAAGAAAATGGCAAAATGCCTACAATTAAAGCTTCAAAGGAAAATATGAATTGGTCTCAAGTCTAAAGAGTCCTCTTGAAAGAGCTAAAAAGGACTTTAAAAATCAAGTAAGAGATAGAAGAAAAATTGGGAAAAGAAATGAGTTATAAAAAAAAAGAGTCAACAGAATTTTTAGCATAAAAATTGGCTGAAGAAAACAACTCCTTAAAAAATAGAATTGGCCAAAGGAGATACAAAAGCTAACTGAAGAAAATAATCCATACGTATAACCTATATTAGATTACTCACTATCAAGGAGAGCCAGAAGGAAATAGAAGGAGGGAGAAAAATGTGTGAGTGGGACTACACAACTAGGTGAAGCCTCCCTCATGGTTTATTCAAAATTTCCCCTTTCCTTGCCTTCTACATTTCTTTAAGAGGATATCCTTCTACTCCCTCCCATGGTCCCCCTTTAGATCCCTTAGAATGTAAATTCCCTGAGGGTGGGACTGGTGCATGGGTTTATAACTAAGTGCTTATGGTTTTGATGACCTTCCCATTTTCCCAAGGCCATGTCAGCAGGAATTGCAAAATCTCTCCTTCCCCAAGGTCAGGTGGTAACAAAGATTATTCAGCACTGTGCTAATTGACCCCATATATGGAAAGATACAGAATTATCTCTTTGATAGGGTAAAACTGGATCTGAATAATTATGCAAACAGAGCTTGAAATGCTTTGCATCAATTAGCTAGATTATGAGCCCAGCTATCTAGTCAATAGGTAGGGGACCAGGAGGATGGTACTGCTAGGGACTAAGATAAGAGGGAGCTTGCACAACTCCATACTTTGCACTCCTCCTGGAGCTGTAATTCATGGAGGTTGTGCCTTCTTGAAGAGCAAATAAACTCCATTTTGTTCTCTTGTCCGGGTCTTCTGATTATTCTGTTTAAGGAGAACCAATGCTGTAATACACAGTTCTGATCCCACACAATGTGGAACTCAAAACCTTATGAGTGCAGACATCTATCTTTGCATGTAGTTCAAAAAATAAATTTATTTTCTAAAAAAGAAAATAATTCTTTAAAAATTAGAATTGGGTAGGGGAAAGCTATTGAGTTCATGAGACATTAAGAATTAAACAAAATCAAAAGAATGAAATAATAGAAGAAAATGTAAATTATGTTGACCTAAAAAATAGATCCAAGAGAGATAATTTAAGAATTATTGGATTAGGGCCACTAAACCACCTAGCTGCCCCTGGATTAGGGGAGGCTAGGTGGCACAGTTGATAAAGCACCGGCCCTGGAGTCAGGAATACCTGGGTTCAAATCCAGTCTCAGACACTTAATAATTACCTAGTTGTGTGGCTTTGGGCAAGCCACTTAACCCGTTTGCCTTGCAAAAACCTAAAATAAATAAACAAATAAACAAACAAACAAACAAATAAATGAGCAAAGGAACAAATAAATAAATAGATAGATAAATAAATAAACAAATTAATTAATTAATTAATTAGAGCTATAAATAGTCACACAAAAAAATACGGCTAGGTGGCATAGTGGATAAAGCACTGGCCCTGGAGTCAGGAGTACCTGAGTTCAAATTTGGTCTCAGACACTTAATAATTACCTAGCTGTGTGGCCTTGGGAAAGCCACTTAACCCCATTTGCCTTGCAAAAACCTAAAGAAAAAAATACTCCAAATCATTAGGATTAGAGAAATGCAAATTAATATAGTATGAGGTTCTACCTCACACCACAGGAAGACTGACTAAGGAACAGAAAGGGAAAATGATTAAGTTGGAGATATTGTGGGAAGACTGGGATATAAATGCATTATTGGTGGCTTTGTGAACTGATCCAACCATTCTGGAGAGCAACATGGAACTATGCCCAAAGAGCAACAAAACTGATCATACATTCTTTTACACAACAATATGAATATTTGACTTATAACCATAAGAAATCATAAAAAAATGAGAAAAGTCCCACATGTTCCAAAATATTCATAACAGCTCTTTTTCTAGTGGCAAAGAATTGGAAATTGAAGGGATGCCCATCAATTGGGGAATAGCTGAACAAGTTATGGTATATGAATGTTATGGTCTTCTATGGAGTGCTATTATTCATAAGAAACCATGACTGGTCGGCCTCTAGAGAAACATGGAATGAATAACAGGAACTGATGCTGAGTGAAGGGAGCCAAACCAAGAGAACACTGTACACATTAACAACAACATTATGAGTTGATCAACTTTGAAGGATGCAGATGTAAGACAACCCTGGGAAACTGTTATGAACAATGCTATCCACATTCAGAGGGAGAAAAACAAAACAAAACCAAAACCTACAGAATCTGAATGAATGCTACAGTCACTCCTTTGGGAGGGAGGCATGTGCAAGGCAATGGGGTTGTGACTTGCCTAAGGTCACAAAGGTAATTTTTTTAAAGTTTCTGAGGTCAGATTTGAACTCATGTCCTCCTGACGCTAGGGCCACTATATTCACTTTTTTAAAAATTTATATTTTTCTTTCCTAGCTCATGGTTTTCTTTCCTTTCCCTTAATTCTTCATACAGAACATGACTAATCTTGTAAACATGTTAAATACAAATGTATATGATATACATCTTCATAATGTACTTCATAACAACTTTAACATTAAAAGATTGTAGGGCTTAGATAATGATAGTCAGGAAGATAAAGGTGCATAGATTACAACAAAGAATCAACTACCCAGCAAAATTGAGTATAATCTTTCAGGGGAAAAGATGGCTATTCAATGAAATAGGGAATCTTCAAACTTTCCTGATGAAATGACCATAGCTGAACAGAAAATTCGATCTTCAAAAAAAAGATTCAAAAGATACATTAAAATGTAAGCAGGAAAGAAAAAAATGGTATTCAATAAGATTAAATTGCTTACATCCCTACACAGGAAGATGATACTTGTAACTTTTGAGAACTATATTTCCATTAGGACAATTAGAAAGAATATACTCAGACAAAGGGTGTGGATATGATTTTGTTGTGAAGATATTTTTTTAAACATTAGGAAATAAAAAAATATTGTATTGGGAGAAGAAAAGAAAATGCAGAATAGGGTAAACTATATCACATGAAGAGGTGCAAAGGACCTAAAATAGTTGTGTGAAAGAAGACAAGGGGAGAGCATTGATTGAATCTTATTCTCATTAATTTGACTCAAAGAGGGAATAATGTACATTCTCAGATCAATTTAGAAATTTATCTTACCCTACATGGAAGTAGGAGGACCAAGGCTGGAAAAAGGAAAGAAGGGATTGATAGAAGAAAGGAGGGCAGAAATAGGAGGAGAAATGGGAAAAGAGGGACTGATAGAAGGGAGGACATATTGAGGGAGGTAGTGATCAGAAGCAAAATTCTGGTGAGGAGGGATAGGATGAAAGTATAAACTTTAAATAGGAAGGAGGGAAATATAGAGTTAGTAATCATAATTGTAAATGTGAATGGGATGAACTCTCCTATAAAAAAGAAACAGATAGCAGAGTGGATTAAAAACCAGAATCCTATAATATGTTGCTTACAAGCAATACATTTGAAGCAGAAAAATTCACACAGAATAAAAGTAAGAGTTGTAGCAGAATTATATTATGCTTCAGCTGAAGTTAAAAAAAAATCAGGGATAGCGAGCTTGATCTCAGAAAGCAAAATCAAAAGTGGATCTAATTAAAAGAGATAAGGAAGGAAACTACATCTTGCTAAAATGGTATCACAATGAAGCAACATTAATACTTAGCACATATGTACCAAGTGGTATAGCATTCAAATTCTTCTTTTTTTTTTTTTTAGGTTTTTGCAAGGCAAATGGGGTTAAGTGGCTTGCCCAAGGCCACACAGCTAGATAATTATTAAGTGTCTGAGATGGATTTGAACCCAGGTACTCCTGACTCCAGAGCCGGTGCTTTATCCACTGCGCCACCTAGCAGTCCCAGCATTCAAATTCTTAAAGAAAATTTGAGTTATAGGAAGAAGTTGACAGCAATTTTACATTAGTAGGGAATCTCAATCTTCCCTCCTCAGAATTAGATACATTTAACTACAAATAAAGAAGAAAAGTTAAGGAAGTGAAAAGCATTTTAGAAAAGTTAGATTTGATAGACTTCTGGAAAAAATTGAATGGGGATAGAAAGAAATATATCATTTTCTCAGTAACAAATGGCACCCACACAAAAAACTGACCATGTATTAGGGCATAAAAACTTCCCAATGCAAAAAGGCAAAAATATTAAATGCATTCGGACAGCTAGGTGGCATAGTAGATAGAGTACCAGAGCTACACCTCATACCCTACACCTCATCTTCCTGTGTTCCTTCTTCAGTAGGTAATGTTTTGTCAGAACTCTCTACTATGACCTGTCTACCTGGCTACCTGGGTAAGCTTGCATGGCTTCTTAGCTTATAATTTCATAAACCTCTCTGCTGTGACAAAACAGGATTTTCAGGGGAGACCTGGCAAATAAAAAAAAATTTGATTTACAAGAGACCTGGCCCATAATGAGGCATATAAAATATTTACAACTATTAACCATTATTATTATTATTATTTCACCTAACTCCACAGAAATGTTGACGGAAATGCAGCTATTGAGATGGATGATGAAAAGATTTATTATTGATTATTGTCTTTAAATATTTTTATGACTCACCATTTGAGTTGGGGCTCAGATTTAAACTGTGTGGGCTCAGTTGGTCATTGAATATCAGTTATAGGGAAACTTGATTTTAGTCTAAGAATTGAGTCTGCTCAATAATGGAATCAACTGCTTCAAGAACTGGAGAGTTCTGTGCCCCTGGAGGGCTCTAAACAGTAGCTGGGTTGGGCCCCCTTAGATGGGATTCATGTTTTAGGTAAGAGATGAGTTAAATGCCCTCTGCAGTCTCAAGTATCACCTAATGTCCTATAAAAAAATCAAACAGAAAAACCACTAGGTGGCATTTTCATACTGTGGGAAGGTACCTTTGTAGTTGTAGTCTACTGGGTGATGCCCAGGTTCTATTCCTACACAAAAGGATGTGGTCCGGTGGAGAGTTTGGACAAATGAACCTGAGCACATGCTATCTGGGCACTTTTTAGGTAGGAATTATCATTGTTCTGATGGAGTGAGGGGGAAAAAACAGGGAGGACATGGTGCTCCCCTTCTGCCACTTCAAGTGCAAAGACAAGTTTTGTTTTCCATTTTAATTCAAGATCTTGGTCTACAAATTTAGATGGAAAAGTTATACATTATTTAGTTTAACCTGCTCATTTTACAGATGAGAAAATTGAGAATCAGAGAAGTCAACCAAATTGTACAAGGTCACACCAAAAGTTAGTGATTGACAAAACTAGAATTTGAGCTCAGTTCTTTCTATCTATATCTTGGAGGCTGGGATCTGTCATTGATTAGAATTTATTACAGTAATAATACTAATAATATAGTATAATATATATTTAAAATATATTATTACAGGGGCAGAACACTCATCTTGGATTTAGGAGGATGGAAGTTCAAATTTGACCTCAGACACTTGCCACTTGCTAACAGTGTGACTTTGGGCAAGTCATTTAAACTCTGATTACCTTGCATCCAGGGTCATCTCCAGTCATCTTGATCCATATCTAGACACTGGACCCAGATGACTCCAGAGGAGAAAGTGAGGTTGGTAACTTGCCATAGCACCCCCTCACTCAAATCCAATTTAAGTGTTTCTAATGGCATCACCTCTCTGACGTATGGTCTTCTTCAAAAATGAAGGATAAACATTATTATTACTATGTATGTAATTTATTGCTTGTGTCTTCTTACTAAACTATGGGCTCCTTGCACACAATCTCTGTCTTATCTAAGGGTTGTACCTAAGGACTACTTTGAGGACCATACTCTGTAGGCAACAGGTATTTAATGTTTAGTGTTGGTAATTTAATGTTCATAATGTGATCATTCCTTATGGTTAAAATTTTGCTACTTTTTGTTTCTTCTGTTCACTGGAGATCCCTCTGCTAGTGTTGATCCTCTCTTCTAAATGGATGTGCTTTTTTTTTTCCTTTTTCTAAATGGACTCTTGCCACTGAACCTAAAACCAGTTCAAAAGTCCATAGAACACATAGAATTATGCTCTGCTATGAAGGAAACACAGTCATCCAGTGCAACACGGAAGTTGGTTTTCTTCTACTCGAGTCTATGCATAAATTAAAGGAGAGAGGACACAGAAAAAAACTGTAGAAGGGAAGGAAAATAGTCATGTTCTGCCTTTCTACTAATATCACTGATTGCTATCTGTGACATGAGATGAGGGAAGCTGGAACCTTGCTTCCTCTCTCTTTCCTCTTCCACACAAGAAAACTTATGTTTCCTGGGACTACAGGACCAGGATGCATAATGTCTCTTGATGCTTTGAAAGTACAGGGCATTGTGGTAGATACTAGCATAGTCTCAGTCAGTCGGTCAATAAACACTTATTAAGGGCCTACTAGGTTTGAAGCACTGTAATAAGTGTTAGAGATGCAAAGGAAGGCAAAGATACGCTGTCTTTGGAGAGCTCACAATCTAATGGAGGACAAGCACAAATAAGCTCTAAATTGGATAAACAGGTAATCAACAGAAAGTCACTAGAAGAAAGAAAGGCTAGGAAAGGATTCCTGTAGAGAATGAGATTTTAGTAGAAAGAAGTCAGGAGACAGAGATGAGGAAGAAAAGCATGTCAGGGAAGGGGACAACCAGAGAAAATACCCTAAGTCTGCAAATGGAATGTCTTGTTTGAGGAACAATTTCCTGGAAAGAGCATGGGAAAAGGAATCTCAAGACCAGGGCTCTGATACTTACCAGCTGTGTGACCTTAGGGAAATCACTGAACCTCTCTGAGACTGAATTTTCTCATCTATAATGTTCTTTCACAAGAACATTGTGAGGAAAGTACTTTAGAAATCTTAAAGCAACATAGAAATGGGGGAGTAACTATTTTACTTTAAATGTCTGTTTGTTATTTTATTCATTTTGTCCTTTTTTTTTGGATTTTTGGATTTTTTGTGCTCTATCCACATCTCCATCTAGCTGCTCCTGTTCTTCATTTTCACATGACATCAGGGAAGTGATGCCATGATGAGATTGTGAATTGGATTTGCATGAAGGGGATATTACCAATCTCACTTTCTCCTCCAGAGTCATCTAGTCCAGTGGTCAGCTATGAATCAGGACAATTGGAGCTGGAGCTGGAAATGAGGCAGAGTTAAGTGACTAGTTCAAGGTCACACAGCTAGCTCGTGACTAAGGCAAGAGTCAAGTGTCTGAGGTTGAATTTGAACTTATGTCCTCCTGACTCCAAGGCCACCTATTGTGCCACCTTGCTGCCCTTTTGAAAACAACTGTGTGAAGTAAAGACTGACAGATTGCTTTCTGTGGGGGGTGGGGTGGGGGGAGGGAAGTAAATTGGGGGAAAAAATTGTAAAACAAATAAAACCTTTAATAAAAAAAAGAAAAAACCTTTAAAAAAAGGAAAAAAGAAAAAAAAATAATTGTGTGATGGCTAGGTGGCACAGTGTATAGAGCATTGGCCCTGGAGTCAAGAGTACCTGGGTTCAAATCCAACCTCAGACACTTAATAATTACCTAGCTATGTGGCCTTGGGCAAGCCACTTAACCCCATTGCCTTGAAAAAATTAAAAAAAAATTAGAAAATAATTGTATGGGACTGAATGGATGTGTGTATAGGTTCTCCTTAGAACCTGGGCATTTGGGGAAAAGGTAATATTTTATGGATATATGTTTAACATAGTTATATATGCATAACCTCTATTAAATTGCTTTTTGTCAGAAGAGGGAGAAAAGAAGGTAGGGAAGGAGTAAAATGCAAAATTCAAAACCTTACCAAAAAAAAAGATTGTTGAGTATGTTTAAAACAAAAAAAAGAACTGGGGCATTTTACAAGTAGGATAATGCTTATAATTATTTGGTTCTACTGACCATTCAGTTGTTTTAGCTATATGGAAGAACCTCATCTTGGGAACACTGGGATCCCCATTTCCTAACCAAGTCCTCCCTGGCCCAAGTAGCCTGAATGCGGTTGGCAGACCTGCTATTGCAGCTTCATCGAAGAACTGTTTGTACCACTTTAAAATGAGAATAATGGAGTTAATACTTCACAGATCCAGGTCACAGACTAGCTCCTGGAGCAACCTGGCATTAGCACTCAAACACATGATAGGAGGCATTAATAGATCTTGGAGAACTGTCCACCTTCAAGAATTCACCAGCTTTTGAACATAGACCTGCTGCCTGAAAAATCTCATCACTGAAAATGGAGAGGATCTTACCTAGAGGCCAAAGTAGGCAGTGGTGTATAAGGTGAACTCTGAAGCTCACTGAACCATAGAGTGTCATCTTTTTAAATAATATTGTTTCTTTCCCAATTACATGTTAAACCATTTTTAACATTTAAGTTTTTTTTTCAAGTTTTGAATTCCAAATTCTATTCCTCCTCACTTCCCTTCCTGAGACTGTAAGCAGTCCAATATAGGTGGTGCATGCAGTTGTGTAAAACATTTCCATACTTTTCATTTTGTACAGGAGGACAAAAACAGAAAGTGAAAAATAATATGCTGAAGACTTTAGAGTTCAACTGATCCAACCTTGTCATTTTAAGCAGAGATTCTAAAGAAGTAGAATGCCTTTTCAAAGGTCACATGGGAATATATAACAGATAACTCATCCTTCCTCTACCAGTCTCATGCCTGAAATTAAACCATTCATGATTCATTCTTTTGGACTGGAAGTAATTTATAGCTCTTTAAAGATTTCAAAAGCTTTCCCCCACAAAGAGGTATGTAATATAAATATTATTTCCTCTGTTTGCAGATGAGGAAATTGAAATTCAGAGTTTCAAGGTCTTAAACTAATAGGTTTCAAGGTCTTAGACTAATAGACCAATAGGGTGAGGCTTAAATCAGATACTTCATGATTCCAAGTCCAGCGGACTCTACTCTCTATCAACCTGTGTCCTGGATAAGACATCTTGTTCCTCAATATATTTTTCAAACTACATTACTGGGGCAGCTGGGTGATGCAGCCTGGAATCAGGAGGACCCGAGTTCACATCCAACCTCAGACCCTTGATATTTACTAACTGTGTGATCTTAGGCAAGTCCTTGTGTGACCTTAGAAAACTTAACCTCATTGCCCCACAAAACACCCCCCCCCCAATAAAATAAAATACACCACAAATCCCCATGGGATGCTAGAGGGGGAATTGATTTTTACCACAGCAGACATTTATATAGATTTTTACAAAGTACTTCAAATTCATTGTCTTTGATTTCCCAGTCACCAATGGAGTGAAACAAGGCTGTGTCCCTGTTTCCATACTTTTTAGCATGTTTTCAATCAAGTTATCAAATACGTTAACTGAGGATGATCATGGCATCAAGATCATCTACTTCACTAATGGTAAATTCTTCAACTTGAAAAGGCTACAAGCCAAGACTAAGCAGAGGGAGTGTTGGTGCATGATCTTCTGTTTACAGATGACTGTGCCCTCACTGCAGCCTCTAAAGCTGAGATGCAACAAAATGTGGATTGATTCTCTGCTGCTTGTGCTAATTTTGGCCTAACAATTAACACCAAAAAAATCTCACAGGTGCTCCATCAGTCAGCACCACACCACCCATATGTGGAACCCTTGATTATAGCAAATGGAGACATTTTAATTCTATGGATAAGTTCACTTACCTTAGCAGTATACTTTCCAGAGAGTGACACATTGATAATGAGGTTGACATATGCATTGCCAGAATAGCTCGATTTTTGGAAGGCTCTGAAAAGAAAGTGTGGGAGAGAAGAGGTATTAGCCTGTCTACCAAACTGAAGGTCTAATTGTGTTGATCTCATTGCAATGTGCATATGAAACCTGGACAGTCTACCAGAGCCATCCCTGGGAACTGAATCACTTCCATTTAAATTGTCTTAGGAAGATTCTGAAGATCACCTGGCAGGAGAAGATACCAGACTCTGAGGTCCTTCCTTGAGCTAAAGAATTCAAATATTACTACAGAGAGTGAAACTAGGGTGGGCTGGCCACATTGTTAGAATGTCAAACATATGCTTGCCCAAAAGACTATTTTATGGAGAACTCACACAGAGCAAGCGCTCACAAGAGGGTCAGAAGAAGCAATACTGGGACACCCTGAAGGTCTCTCAAGAACTTTATAATTGATTTTGCAATATGGAAGATACTAGAAAAGGACTGCCTAGCATGGCTTACCCTCCTCAGAGAGGGTCCTGAGCTCTATGAGCCAGGCAGAATTGAAGCAGCTCAGAGGCAATAGGTGATATTTAAGTTTAGATTAAATACCCCAGATGTTTACCTGGACTATTTGTGCCTGACCTATGCTAGAGCATTCTGAGCTCATATCAGTCTGATTAGTCACAGTCAGGCACACTGTATTTGTCTCCATCATGGTGATGTCATTTTGATCTTCTTGGAAGCACAAGAACCAGCCATATCCATTATCTTGTTTGATTTTCAAATCCTAACAACTCTGTGAAGCAGATATAAGTAAAGGAGAGAAACTAAGCTACTTGGGCCAAAGTCATAGAACAAGCAATTAATAATAGAGATGGGACTCAAACCTAGTTTTTCAGATTCTGAACCTAATGCTCTTTCCAATGCATTGGAGCTATTCCACAAAAATAATTTCTAAAATCCCTTCTAATTTAAGGATTCAGTGATTCTACCAAGAAGTCACCCTTTGATTATTCCTCTATGCCACCAGGGAGCAGGTGGCAGAAATATGATGAGATAATAATTGCAAAGCACTTAACACCTGAGAAATAGTTGGTATTCCTCCTCTTCTTCTTCATCATCATCCTCATCATCAGCCCCTCTTAGCACATCCCAGTGCCCATCATCCTCTGCTTCTGATCCTGGCTGCCTTTCAGTTAAGACTCTTAATGGGATGAAAATGGGTATTTAGGAAATTAAACAACCACCTGCTCCCCCTCTTCAAGTTGTCCTCCTACTCAGCTTGAAGGTCACCATGAGGAAATGAAGTCAGTCTTCTAATTGAGGGATATAGAGTTTCTAAAAAGGAGATGCTGAAAATCATAAGGACCAGGCTAGATCCTAATGGATGAAGTCAGGGTTTGGGAGAAGCCAGTTAAAAGAAAGAGCTAAAGAAAAGATGACTTTTATGGATTGTCAAAGGAACAGCACCCTGGAATGAAAATAGAGCTGGACTCTGGGTCAGGAAACCTAAATTTACATCTTGACCTTGAAACTTAATAGTGGTGTAACTTTGCATGAGTCACTTCACTGAGCCTCAGTTTCTTGATCTGTAAAACAGGAATAATAATACTTGCATCATCTGCCTCACAGGGAAGTTGTAAATGTGCTATAAAAAGAATTGTTTTTATCCTGATTGGTGTATTTTTTTATATGAGAGACCCAGGTTATAATTATCATCTATCTACTCTATATATTTTGTTAGTACGTAATTTTTGCCTCCTTCATTAGATTGTAAGATCCTTGAGAACAGGGACTATTTTTGTCTTTCTTTGTATCTCCAGGGCTTGTTACATAGTAAGCATTTGAAAAATGCTTGTTGCCTGGCATAGTATCAGAAACAAAAATAACAGTATTATTATAGGGAAATACAGGAACATTTCAAATTATTATAGAGCAATGTAGGAACTTCCCTAGTAAGATATAAAGCAAATTACACCGTGTTCCTCCAAATGCTAAATCCCTGGGATAGAGCCAAGATGTCAGAGTAAAAGGAAGCAATGCGACTCAGGTTTACAACTCCTTCATATAGTTCCATCAAATGCACCAGGCTGAATGCTAATAGAGATATCCTGAAAAAGTCAGTCTAAGTCTGCATAAGGAGATAGAGAGAGGTCTGCAGACAGAGTCCAGGGCCGGGGCAAGAGTATACAACACAGGGCACTCTAGTCCCTAGGGAATGGCTGTATGTCAGTTCAAAAGAAAGTCCTAGACCCCTGTACCTCTGGACCCACATTGGGGCATTGTGATGGGGACAAACTGCAAAACAAACCCTTACTACCAAGTCCCTGATATCAGATCAAGGGCAAAGTGAAAAAGGGGCCTGTCCAACAGCAGTTTTCCATATGGTATGAAGCTCCCAAGCAGTGTACTGAAAAAGGAAATTCAGAAGGCAAAAGCAGCAGTGGTATGGTTCACCTAGACTCTGAGCTCAGTGTCTCACTACCAGCATCTAGCCCAGGCTATAGAGGAATAACCAAGGCAGAAAACTTAGACCAAAGGGGAGACTACTATTCTGTCACTTTAAACCAACAGAATTTTTCTAGCTGACTAATAGAGACAGAGTCTAACCGTGGTCTATTCTTGCTCAGACCCCAAATTAGGTCAAAAACTTAAACTTATAGAACTTAAAGGAATGAAAATCAGCTTTGACCTGGATCAGATCCCTTTGGAAGCACTGAAAGCTTGCAGTTCCAAAGACTATCCCTGGTATCACACAATGCTCAGTGTCCCCAAGAAAGCAGCCAAGAACAGCCCAGATCTTCCAATAGCAGAGTCCAGTTCTAATATTAAGTCCAAAATCAGAAAGTAAGATAGAAAAATGGTCAAAAACAAAAACAAAATAAAAGACCCATGGGGTGGCTAGGTGGCACAGTGGATAGAGCACTGGCCCTGGAGTCAGGAGTACCTGAGTTGAAATCTGACCTCAGACACTTATAATAATAATTACTTAGCTGTGTGGTCTTGGGCAAGTCAAACCCCATTGCCTTGCAAAAAACCTAAAAAAATAAAATAAAATAAAAAATAAAAGCCCTACCATAATAATCTAGTATAGTAAGAGGGATACCCAGAAAAAGAGAATGACTCCAAAATATCAATAAGCAAAGTCCTAAAGATAAAAATACAGCTTGGGCACAAACTCAGAATTCCTGGAAAAGAAAATTAAAAAAGTTTCAACATGTTGTTATAAATGATATGAGAATGCTTGAGAAAAAATTGGGGAAAAATGAGAACTATGGAAGACAGAATTGGAAAGGAACTTAGCAGCTTAGCATAAAATAATCAAAACCTTGTCCAAACAACAAACTCTCTGAAAATTTCAATGGACTAAATGGACTTTATAAGGTAATAATAATAATATTAAAACAAAGTTAAGGGGCAGCTAGGTGGCGCAGTAGATAAAGCACCGGCCCCAGAGTCAGGAGTACCTGGGTTCAAATTCGGTCTCAGACACTTAATAATTACCTAGCTGTGTGGCCTTGGGCAAGCCACTTAACCCTATTTGCCTTGCAAAAACTTAAAAAAAAAAGTTAGCAAAAGCAAAAACAGAAAAATATGTAAAGTATCTCATAACAAAATCAACTTGCCTAGAAAACAAATCAAGGGGAAAAAATTAAGAAGTACTAGAGTATTTGAACACCATGACCAAAAAAAGGACCTAGACTTCCTATTTCAAGAATCTCAAAAGAAAACTGCCTAGAACTCTTAGAAAGAAGACCAAGTAGAAATAGAAAGAATCCACTGCTCACCTCCTGAAATATCCCTCAAAGGAAGATTCTTAGGAATATCAGCGTCAAAACCCAGAGCTTCCAGGTAAAAGAAAAAATACTGCATGCAGAGTAAAAGAAAGAATTCAAATTTCAAGGAGCCACAATCAGGATTACACAAAGTTTAACAACCACCACAATAAAGAAGTGGAGAACTTGGTGTGTGATATTCCAAAAGGCAAAGGATGTGGGCTTACAGCAAAGAATAACTTACCCAATAAAACTGAATATAATGCTACAGGGAGGGAAACAGACCTTTAATGAAACAGAAGATTTTCAAGCATTCCTGTTGAAAAGGCTAGTGGAGAAACTTTGCAGTTCAAATATAGGCATAATGAAAAACATAAATATGATGAACAGAAAAACCATGAGAAAGGATAATTGCTTGAAGCAGTAAGGTTAAATTGCTTACATTCAAATATGGGAGATGATTCCTGTGACTTATTTGAATCCTATCATCATCAGGGTTCATAGAGAGAGTACAATTAGTCTGAAAGTGGTTCTGTAATTTTCTGATGATCTTAAGAAAAGAATGGAAAGAGAGGGTAAGAGGAATTCAAGGAAAACAAAGGAAGGTTAGGGGAAATTATTTCACAAAATCAGGTTACACAAGTAAATATCTATACAAATAAGAAGGAAAGAATTAAGAGAGTAGTTGACATACAAATTTCACTTATATTTGAACTAATAAAAAAAGAATAGAGATACAGATATATAGATATAAATATATATAGATGCAGAAACACACAAAGTTGAGTAAAGAAATTTCACCCAAGAGGATAATAAGAGGTAAATGGGGAAAAAGGAAGACCTGATTAAAAGAAGGATTGGTCCTCAACAAAACAAGCTCCAAGACTATACAAAAGAATTTATAGATCTTTTCTTTTGTGGTTTTTGCAAGGCAATGGGATTAAGTGACTTGCCCAAGGTCACACAACTAGATAATTATTAAGTATCTGAGTCTGTAATTGAACTCAGGTCCCCCTGACTCCAGGCTAGTGTTCTATACACTACACCACCTAGCTGACCCCTATAGTTCTTTTTTGAGGTGGTGAAAATGAGAATCTGAAGAGGAGTTCATAAATTAGGAAACAGATGACTAAACTATGGTATATAAACTGTATTATACTCTTATCAGCCTAATGAGACAACCAGGATTCCAGAGGTCCAAGGATAAAACATACTATTCATGTTCTGATAACAAAATGAAGTATGCAGAATGAAGAATGAGACTTATTCTTGTGGACATGAACAATGTGGAACTTTGCTTTGATTGACTATATTTGTTTGTGATAGGTTTTATTTTTCTCATGTTGTCAGTTGAGTTTGGGGTGGGAAGATGAGAAAGTGTCACTTGATCAACTAAAACAAATAAAATGAGTCTACAATATGTGTGTCTCTGTGTGTGTGTTTGTGTGTGTGTGTGTATCTATCTCTATATCTACAATGTCTGTCTGTATGTCTATCTAGCTATCATCTAGCTATCTAGCTATCTATCTGCCAAAGCCCTGTTCAAAACACTTCAACTCCCAATTGCCCATGTGGAATCATACAATGGCAGAATTAGAAGAGCCCTTAGAAGTTGACTACTGTCTAGTCCTTGAATGATGTTGCTGTTGTACAATTTTGTCAACTCTTCATGCTCCAATTTGGAATTTTTGGGGCAAAAATACTGGAGTGGTTTGCCATTTCTTTCTCCTGTTCTTTTATAGATGAGGAAACTGAGGCAAACATGATTAAGGGACTGTCCAGGGTAAAGCAGCTAGTAAGAGTCTGAGTCCAGATTTGAACTAAGGAAGATGGTATTCTATCCAGCTGACAAATGTTACAGACAAAGAGAGTAATTAACTCCCTACAGAGAAAGTGGTAGAATCAGGGCTAGAAAGTAGGACCTTCTGACTCCATGTCTCCACCAGACCAGCTCTGTCTCCACCAGACTACGGTCTCTATAGAAGAAAGTTGTTCCCAAAGTCAGATGGGATTTTTTATTTTATTTTATTTTTAAATTAATTAATTAATTTATTTTGAATTTTACAATTTTCCCCCTATTCTTGCTTCCCTACCCCTACCCCCCCCATAGAAGGCTATCTGTTAGTCTTTACATTGTTTCCATGGTATACATTGATCAGATGGGATTTTTTAAAAGAAAAATACTTTCAGAAGTGATTACTTATCATGTGGGCAATGAGATAAACTGAATTACAAATGAAAAGCTCATTGCAAATCAAAACAATTTGTGTGATGAAAGATCAAGGATCAAGGACCAAATCTTATAGAGCCGAGTACAAAATAAATACTCAATATATTTGTTGACTATGTAAAATCAAATTATATATATTTTTTAGATTACACTGGTGTTTTTTAAAATTAGATTGTTGGTTTTAGAAATAGTTAATTTAATAGGCATTGTACAATGAAGGAAGTGTTTTGCTAAATGAATCTTCCATATCAGTGAGGTGATATAATGGATAGAACACCTTAAAGGTCTTACATCAGGAAGACCTGAGCTCAAATTCATACTTACTCATTTAGTAACTGTGTGACCCTGGGAGAATAATTTAAACTTCTGACCATCTCAGTTTCCTCTTCTGTAAAACAAGAATAATAATAGCATCTACATTCCAGGATTTTTTTGAGTATCAAATGATTTCTCAAGTACTTTGCAAACCTCAAGGTGCTCTATAAATGCTAGCTATTATATTATTATATCACTAAAATTTATGAGAGAGACGTACATGACTGAACTCGAGTTCAGAGTCTATCTCTTTAATTTACCAGCTATGGAACCATGGGAAAGTCATTTCTGTAGGAGCTGCGATAAAAACACAGGGGTGAGAAAACCTGGGATCAAACCCACTCTTTATCTATCACTTATTATCTGTGTAACTTGGATCAAGTCCCTTTGGGCCTTAGTTTTCTCCTCTGTAAAGTGAAGGAAGTTGGATGAGATCATGGACCAGGTCCCTTTCAGTCTTGTTATCTCTTGTCTTCCTTTACCAATGGATACAAAACAAGCAGGTGCTGAGTAAATCTTGTGGATTGATGGAATGAATGAATGAGTAAATGGACTAGAGTAGGAATATTTCAGATCACTGGCTAGGTTATTTCCTGAACAATGTAGGAGCTGTTCAGATTATCATTGACTCATTCTTTCAGTTGTATAGACACAATTTGTTGTGGTATTTTAACATTTACCCAGTTAGGTGAAATATCTTGCCAAGAGACAATGAAGAGTCATCCAGGGAGATCTTGGAGGCAGTGTGTAGTGGGGAGGGTAATCAGAGAGACAAGGTCCTAACCCTAACCTTTTTTTTTTGCTTTTTTTGTTTTTGTTTTTGCGAGGCAAATGGGGTTAAATGATTGCCTAAAGTCACACAGCTAGGTGATTATTAAGTGTCTAAATAAGGATTTGAACTCAGGTCCTCCTGAATCCAGGGACCATACTCTACCCACTGCACCACGTAGCATCCCCCAACCCTAACCTTAATTCCTGATTTTGGCTTTTAATGTCTATGTAACTCTTCCTGGGCAACTCTCATCTCTGAAGACTCATCCAAATGGTGTTTGTCCTCTTTGCAGTGATTTTTCATCAACTTATTTTTTTTTTATTCTAAGAAAAAGTCATATCCTTAAGGATGTATATTAGGCACCTAGATGACACAGTAGGCAGAGAACTGACCCTGAAGTCAGGAGGACCTGAATTCAAATCCATCCTCAGTCACATACTAGTTGTGTGACCTTGGTCAAATTATTTAAATATGATTGCCTCACATCCAGGGCTATCTTCAGTTGTCCTGATCCATATCTGGCCATTAGACCCAGATGATTCTGGAAGAGACAGACTGGTGACTTAGCACAGCACCCCTGTCACTTAAATACATTCCATGAGCATGGCATGGCATGGCATGGCATTACCTTCCTGATGTTATGGTCTTCTTTGAAAATGAAGGGGGATGGGGTGGCTAGGTGGTGCAGTGGATAGAGCACTGGCCTTGGAGTCAGGAGTGCCTGAGTTCAAATCCAGCCTCAGACACTTAATAATTACCTAGCCACATGGCCTTGGGCAAGCCACTTAACCCCATTGCCTTGCAAAAAAAAACCCCCTAAAAAACAAACAAAAAAATGAAGGGGGAGGGGAGAGCCAAGATGGTGGCAAGAGAACAGCCTTTCCTAGGAGCTCTCTCCAAACTATTTCAAAAACTTTAAAATTATGATTCTAATGAAATTTTTGAGTGAGGGAACCCACAGAAAGATCCAGTGATGCAATTCTCCAGCCCAAGGTAACCTGGAAAATAGTGGGAAGGCTCTGTTCCACAGGATTAGAGGGGGTGGCAGCAACAGAGGGAAGGAGCTTCAGCATTTTGGGAACAGCCCCAGAGTACTTGGGTCCAATTGGAGCCCTGGCTTCTGGCAGCAGAAGCACTTTACTGACCTGCCACCCCAGGGAGCATCAAGCACAACTTGGAAGATCAACAGGGAGACCTCTGCCAGAGTGAGTGTGAAGACCAGGCTAGCATGGCCTTCCTCATCAGCCTGTGGACCTCAGCGTAACCTAGATACCAGGAAATGGAAGCAGGCAAGTGGAGCCACCCAACAGGCAGCTTCCCTGCAGCTGCTTAGAGAGTGCTCAGCCCATGGAAGGTGAGGGAGCAGATGGACACTGCCTAGGTCTGTACTCTGTCCCTGGGACAGGACTCTGGGGCTTTGACCACATTAAACCTTGGTCGCAGTCTGGGGCCCCCGTAGAGCAGGGACCTTCCTCACAGCCCCAGGGCAGAGGGGTGAGCTTGTGGCTATCCACAGACCAAAACACAGGCCAGGAGAACAGTCAGTCTCTCCTAAGACCTAGAAGGAACTGAGGTCCTTGCAGGGGTATCCAAATAAAACTGAAAAACTCAGGAAACACCCCCAAACCAGGCACAGGATGAGGAAATGAGTAAACAGAAAAAAAAAAGAAGCCTGACCATAGACAATTCCTTTGGTCCCAGGGAAAACCAAAACGCACTCTGAAGATGAGAAAGCCCAAGCTTCTGCATCTAAAGACTCCAAGAAATATAGAAGTTGGGATCAGGCTATGATAGAACTCAAAAAAGATTTTGAAAATCAAGTAAGGGTGGTAAAAGAAAAATTGGGAAGAGCAATGAGAGAGATGCAGGAAAAACATGAAAACGAAGTCAGCAGCTTAGTCAAGAAGGTCCAGAAAAATGCTGAAGAAAATAACATATTTAAAAAACCAGTTTATCCAGTTTAATGGTTAAAACAGTTCAAAAAGTTATTGAGGAAAAGAATGCTTAAAAAGCAGAATTTGTTAGATGGAAAAGGAGATAAGAAATCTCTCTGAGGAAAACAAATCCTTCAAATGTAGAATGGAGCTAAAGGAAGCTGATGACTTTGTGAGAAATCAAGATACAATAATTCAACACCAAAAACCAGAAGAAAATGTGAAATATCTCATTTAAAAAAACTGATCTGGAAAACAGATCCAGAAGAGATAATTTAAAAATTATTGGACTACATGAAAGTCATTATCAGGAAAAGAGCCTTGACCTCATTTTAAAAGAATTTCTACAGGAAAATTGCACTGATATCCTAGAAGCAGAGGGTAAAATAGAAATTGAGAGAATACACCGATCTCCCCTGGAAAGAGATCCCCATCCAAAAAAAAACCAACCCAGAAATATTATAGACCAGTTCCAGAAATCCCAAGTCAAAGAGAAAGTATTACAAGCAACCAGAAGGACATAATTCAAGTAGTGTGGAGCTACAGTCAGGATAACACAGGACTTAGCAGCAACTACATTAAGGATTTGTAGGGCTTAGAATATAATATTCCAGAAAGAAAATTGCTTAGAATGCAACCAAGAATCAACTACCCAGCAAAACTGAACACCCTCTTCCAAAAGAAAAGGTGGATTTTCAATGAAATAGGGGAATTTCAAATGTTCCTGTTGAAACAACCAGAGCTGAACAGAAAATTTGATCTTCAAGTATGAGACTCAGGTGAAGCACAGAGAGAGTGGACAAGAAGGGTAAATTATGAGGGATTTAATGATGATGGCCTGTGTGTATTCCTTCATTGGAAGATGATACTGATAATACTCATATGAACCTTCTTATTTAATAGAGCAGGTAGAAGGAGCTTTTATAGATGAGGCACAGGGGAGAGCTGAATTTGAAGGTATTATATATTATAAAAATGGAGTCAATGTGTGAAAGGGAAATGTACTGGGAGTAAGAGAAAGGAGAAGTAGAATGGACTAAGATATTCATGTAAAAGAGTCAAGAAATAATAGCTTTTGCAATGGTATAGAGGAGGGGAAGGTGGGGAGGAATGTAGGGAGTAGAGGCTTGGGGCCTCTTGGCCCCAGGGTCAGTGCTCTGCTCATTGAGCCACTCGGCTGCCCCACAGCACATTTTTGAAGAGAGACAGAGTGAAACAAGAGAGAAAATATAAAAGATGGTAGTGGGGAGGAATGGATGGAGGAAATTACAATCAGCAATAGCAACTGTGGAAAAATATGGAAGTAACTTCTATGATGGACTTATGACAAAGAATGTGATCCACCTGAGACAGAGCTGATGGTATCAGAACACAGACTGAAACACATTTTTTCCCTCTTTCTTTCACTTTATTTCTCATGAGCTTTTATTTTTTTGTGGGAGAATATTTTAGTAATTTGTAAATAAATTAAAGAACATTTTTAAAAAATAAAGTGTAAAAAAAAGAAAAAAGAAAATGGACAACATCATCATATCTAGAAAAGAAAATTATCCTACTACTGTGACCGTGCCCCAAAACAGAAATAAGATCCAGTAAATACCAAAACATTCCAAACAGCATTTCTTGTGTAGCAAAGTTGGGTGTCCATTGATTGAGAAATGGTTGAACAAAGTGATATATGATTAGCATCCTCTGGTATTTAAAGTCCTTTACAACTGGTGCCCAAACTACCTTTCAAATTAATTATATGTGACTTCTTCAATTCTATACATGACTCTACAATTCAGTCAAATAGATCTTTAAGTTTCTCAAATTCAGAATTCAATCTCTTGCCTCTATGCCTTTGCATGGGCTGTCCTCCTTCCTCAAATGCACTCCTTTCTCACCTGTGCCTCAAAGAATCCTTAGCGCCTTTGAAGACTGTTGAAACAGTTTTCTACAAGAAACCTTTCCTAGTGCCCTCAGTTTTTAGTACCTTTCTCCCCAAATTACTTTGAATCTTTTGTATTGAAAGAAGCAACTGTTTCATTTTTTGAATTTTTACTTCAAGCACCTAGCACTTTGTCTACTATACAGTATTTAATAAATGTGTTGATTGATAAATGTAACAGTTTTGTATAGCAAGATATAATGGAGGAATTTAGAGCAATATGAAAAATGTCTAAGAACTTTTAGAAGGAAAGTAAACAAGAACAGAAAGAATTTCACATCAATTGCCAAAAGAAAATGTGAAAGTAAAACTGAGGCACTAAATAACTAGTAAAGATTTCAGAGATAAGATAATAAAATCTCTTTCCTCTTGGCAAAGTTGAATGAGTTGTTCAAATAGAATGAGTTATTCTCTGCTGAACTTGGTCAGATGTCTGTTGTTTTTATTTAGCTTCCCTTGCTTTTTACAAGAGGATTATTGGGTGGGTCGGTATATCTGTATATGACTGTGATGTAAAAAAAAAAAGCATCAATAAAACATTAGACCCTCAGAAGAATAAGGGGTAAGAGATGGACATCCCAAATGCTATATTGGTATCATGGAATGCTGGTAGTTCTTCTATGGTTTACTCATGACAAAATGTAAAATAAAAAGACTAGAAGACACTGACATTGAGATTCCTATGCTGATGAGATCATTAAATTTATGGACTATTAGGAGGAAGTTCCATTGATTATTCCCACCCTACTCCTTGAAGACAAATCTAGGCTATTTCCAAATTTAAAGCCACATAGAGTTGACCATAGGGTCACCTTTGGTGCCTTTGGTCTTTGACTAAAAACTCAAGTTTTTTATCTTAAAGGGACTTGTCACTTTCACCCCTATTCTCAGAGTGACTCTTAGCCTCATCTAAACTTTGCATTCAAGAAAGGTTATGTAGAACTTGTTTAAACTAAGATTTAAATGACAATAAAATTTTCTTCAGAGTACTTGAGATCTAAAGGGAAACAAAGTTACACACCAAAAAGACTTCAATAACTTGGAGTTATATAGTATGGAATATGAGGGGTTGATATCATGAGATATAGATAACAACTTATAGTATTTTGTTTTTCTCACCTATTCCTAAGGTTAACTCTAGGAGAAACCCTAGAAGACACCAATTATAACAATTTGTATTTCTCCAATCCTTTAAGGTTTACAAAGTGTTTTCCTTATAATAACCTCAGAAGGCTGACAGTGTTATTATTTTTCCCTATCTATAAAATGGAGAAGACTGAGACTCAGAAAAATGAAATAAATTGTGCAATTTGCAAGTGTCAGAATCTTCTGACTCCAAAAACAAAGCTTTTCCCATTACTTTGTGATGCTGTTCAGTTGTGAATGTCCTGTCAATGTGGGTATGTAAGGGCAGCTAGTGGCCCAGTGGATAGAGCACCAGCCCTGGGGTCAGGAGGATCTGAGTTTAAATTCAGTCTTAGGCACTTGACACTTACTAACCCTGTGACCTTGATCAGGTCACTTAACCCTGATTGCCTGGCATCAGGGCTACCTCCAGTCATCCTGATCCATATCTGACCACTGGACCCAAATGACTCTGGAGGAGAAAGTGAGACTGGTGACTTAGCACTGAGCTCCCTCACTCAGATCCAGTTCACATGCTTGTCATGGTGTCACCTCCCTGATGTCATGCTCTTCTTTGAGAACAAAGGATAAACATCATCACTGTGTAAAGGCTACTTTGCTCAGAATGAGAGAGGAGAGATTCATCCATCAGCTTGGAGTTGCTCTGGGGGACCTCTCAGGTACTTTCCAACTCTAGCATTTCATAAAGTTTATGCATATAATTTAATAGTGCCCCATTAAAGTAACCATGTTAGGAAGTTATGCCCTGATTTCCAAAGCCTTGTTACTTCTCAGAAATTGCTTGGAAGTCTTTTTCTGAAACTGTGTTCAGTACATTCTATTAGTAAGATGTCTTGAGGACAAAGACTGCCCTTTTCCCCATCTTTGAATTCCTGGTGAGCAGAATCTGACAAGTAGTAGTAGTAGTAGTAGTAGTAGTAGTAGTAGTAGTAGTAGTAGTAGTAGTAGTAGTAGTAGTAATAATAATAATAATAATAATATAATAATAATGGTCATAGAGCCATTCAAGGACTAAAAAGTGATTTATATTCATTATCTTCCTTGATCCTCACAAATTTTAAGTATTGCTTTTCTAATTTTCTGGTTAAAAAATAGATTCAGAGAGCATCTAAAGTGATTTATTTAGGATTCCATGCCTAGAGAGGTCCAGAAATAGGACCCTCTGGGTTTCAGATGACTCTAAGTCCAAAGTTCTTTGCATTTTACCTGTGCTTATTTGTTTTTAATTTTCCTAATGATCAAAAATCTATTTTCTCTACTCTTGCTTCCTTCTCCATTTAAACAAATATACAGCCAAGCACAGCAAATTCCCACATTGGCGGTGCCCCCAGCATTCTGATCCTTAGTCATTTCAAATAATGATTGCTTATTGCATTGATCAAGTTAAGGTTTCCCATGTTGTTTGTGTTTACAAGGTTGTTATTGTATACATAGTTCTCTTAATTTTCCTCACTTTATTCTGTATCACTTCACACAAGCCTTCTCAGGTATCTTTGAAACTATCTCTTTCCTGGGAAATATGTAAATCATGTTCTATCACATTCATATAATAAAATTTGTTCAATCATTACCCAATAGATGAATACACTCTTAATTTCCATGTTTTTCCTATTTCAAAAGGAGCTGCTATAAATACTTTTGTATATATAGGTTCTTTCCCTCTTTGATAGGTCTAGTAGTAGTGATATAGTTGGGTCATGCTTAATTGGTGACTTTGTGGGCACAGTTTCAAATTGTTTGACCAACTCCACCATCAGTTAATCAATGTAGCCATTTATCATTTTTCTAATTTGTCCATTTCACTTATTGAATGGATGTGTACCTCACTGTATTTAGAAACGAACCAGATACATCATTCAATGACCCTAGGGAATTTCATTTTAAGTTAATTTTTTTTATACTATAAAGTAATACAACTAAGTTTCTAGGATTCTTAAGTCTTTGAAGCACCTTCAGAAATCATGAAGTCTAATGGTTTTGAATTTGTCTTTATATTTATAACAACCACTGACTTCTCTTCAGAATGACTTGTATTTCTTAGAGAGACTTGCAAAGTAGACCATGATCCACATTTTCTAGGAAAGGAAACAAACTCAGAAAGAACAATTAACTTAAGGAAGTAGAACAAGTTAATTTTAGAAAGCTATGGCTATAACCCAAGATCCAAATGTTTTTATTATGATATTTCTTTAACCATTTTTGATTCCAGGTGCTCCTCAGGATAAGCTCATCACTTGAAATCTCATCTTCTTGGAGATTTAATTAACTTTAATACTTGATGCATCCACAATGCTTTCTGTCACCACTCTTCTCTGATGGGGGAAGGTTGAAGAACAGAGGAATGAACTTCTTCAATCAGCTGTTCTGCTTGGTTTCATCCAGGTGCCTAGGCATGAGGATGAGGATGCAGATTCATTCACCCCACCTTTCAGCTCCCTTTTGAGTCTTGCCTTCCCCCATTAGATTGAAAGCTCCTTGAAGTCAAAGGCTATTTTTTTTCTTATTTAAATCCTTAGTGCTTCAAACAGTGCTTGGCACTTTGCAGGTACTTAATAAATATTGATTCACTACAGATTATTTTATACTGCCTCCATTTTTGATGTCCCTAAATTGGATTTGAAAACAATTCCTAATTAGTTTCTGACATGGATCATGTATTTGGAGCTGGAAGGAACCTTACCAACTGGTCCAACTCCTCCATTTTACAGATGAAAAAGTGAAGCCAATAGAGTTTAAGTGACTTGCCCAGGGTCATGCAGCTAGGCAGTGTCAGGGGTGGGATCTGAACATAGGTGTCCCTGTCTCCAATTTGAGCACTCCATCTATATATGGATAAGTACATTGGTATATCTCCTTTGAGAGAAAGCAGAACTGGATCCCAAAACTGATCTTTGTTACCTATGTGACTGAGCAAGATGACTCCTCTGGTCCTCTGTTCCATCTTTAAAATGTGGAAAATCAATAAAGATAGTTGTATTCTCTTAAAGATTTCCCTAGAGCAGATTGAGAGGTTAAATGACCTACCCAGAATCAATCGGAAAGCTTATTTATGTTAGGATAGAATTTGAACCCAGGTCTTCTTGAAATTTTAGGCCCATTTTCTATCTGCTGTACTTCAAATCATGACTTGATTCATGGTTCTATTAATTGTTGAGATTTAATAAAGTATGGGAGAAAATGTTAATAGATCAAATTAAATTTAAAAGTGTGATGATTTTTTTTTGGAGAGCAATTAAACATTTATCAACTCTCTCTCTCTCTCTCTCTCATCTCATGCATGCACATACACACACACACATACACAGACATACAAATGTGGACATGCATCCTCACAGATATGTTGTGAAGAAAGGCATTTCCAAAACTTGAAATTAACTAGAAATAGTTTAATAAACTTTATATAAACTAGAAATGTAGGTTACTATTATTTCAGATGATAAATTCTGGCAAGTTTGTTAAACTCTTCTTCTTCTAGATTGTATGGTCATGTATCACATGTATTCAGAGAAGAAATCATGCTTAGTACCAAAACTTTTTTCCTTTCTCTAGAGTTTAAGTACCAAATTAAGCTATGGATTTGGAAGGGGAGTTGGGGAGAAAGTAACAAAATAAATGACAGAATGAATGAATGAACAAAGAGATGAATGGGGAAATGAGTGAATGCCTGAACAAGTAGGTGAACCAATGAATGAATCAATAAACACCATAATATATGGCTTCTTCTTCTTATCCTCCATACATTGTGGCCATCTTTACTATCAGGGGCAGACTGGACACAGAGTCCACACACAAAAACACAAGCAGTATCACATCAATGTTTTTAATGGTTGGCAGTGAAATGGCAAAACAAACAGACAAAAAAAAAAAAAACCAAACCAAAAACCCCATAGACTTCTGTAGTTGTTTCCAGTGCCTAGTTTCAGTTTTCGAGGTAAGTAACACTGGTAAGGTATCTCCCACCTGCTAAAATTATTGCTTTTGTCTTGCCAACAGCTGCCCATGGCCTTGGCTCATAGGGCCTTGTCACAGTAGAGGGTTCAAAAAGAGGCCAGAGTTGCTGGAGAGGAAGAGTAAAGTTATTTTTTTCCAGGGGAAGGAGTCTGCCTTGTAGATGAAAAAGCAGGAATAGGCAGGTAGGTCAATCCCCCAAGAGTCATTTTTGACAGTTACTAATATCTATGTCCCTTCTCCATTAACCAAGAACTAGAAAATCCCCCTCTCATTCTCTTATTTCCTGTCCCTCCTGATGGCTCTAGCCCAGGTAGATTTTAAAATCTCCCCTAGGCTTGGATTTTTAAAAAAAAAATTTTTTCAGGCTTGGATTATTTTTAAAAAGCCTGACCAGTTTCAGAGCTGTCAGAGGATCATGAAATAACAAAGTGGTGGGGTTAGGGGGTTTCCTTAGCGTTTAAATTAGGTAATTCTTTTGGTAAGAAAGATTCCCCAAAGTAAATTAGAAATGAATTGGAGGGACTTGATATTCAGCTGAAATGGCCATTCCCTCTTCTACTCTGCCTCCCCAACCCTCAAATGGCTCTGAGAAATCAGTCTTTGACCAAGGGACCGAACACCTGGTTTGGTCTTAGCTGATATAGAAGCACTTTGGACATCATTGCTGTTACCGCTGATAGCATGACCCCCCCCCCCCCCACCACCTCAGGACTGGAAAGAGGCCTGAACTACTCTTCCCTTCAGTGGCTGAGGGGGCCGAAAATTGTTCACCATGCGGACCTTCTCATCGTCCTCTGCAGTGAAAAGGAGGCTCCGGAATTTTTCCATCTGTGGGAAGGCAAACCAAAATCACTGGTTTAGGTTTGCAAAGTAGGTGATGAGTTCTGGTATTGGTGTAAATATGAAAGATGAGACAGTACTGAACTTGTGGTCTTCTCTGACCCCTCTCATTTTTTTCTATCACACCCATACAAAGGCAGAGATTTCCTCATTTCAAATTTATTTTGTTGTCTCTGGGTCCCTGGATGACTAGTTTTGAGTGAGAATCCCAACAAAGTTTTTTTCAGCAAAGCTCCTATTCTGTTTTCCTTTTACAACTTCTAAAGTAGGGACCTCTGAATTCTAATTTGATCTCTAGGCTGCTGTCCATCTTCCCACTCTATTTTCTTTCTATATCTCCTCAAACTCTTCTAATCCCAAAACCACTGCAAAACAGGGTTAGCATGTTCTATTCCACTATCCAGGTAATAATAAAAGTCACAAAAACCCTCCTTCCCCACTTTAAGTCTCCCCCTTACAGTCTTCAAATCCATTGTTTTCAGTGAAATGTAGTGGTTCTCACTGAATATTTCTCTAATCCTTTAGGGGTTCATGATCATAATCTAAGAAGTAAGTAATTGGCCAATTATGTTACAAATATATTTTTCTTCTGTGACAACAAGCAGGTACATATTTGAGTATTTTATGTTGGTATCTACAGTGATTCAAGGCCATTTGAGACCATAAGTTATTATTGTAAAACTGTGAAAATTGAATGAATAAAATCTTTAAAAAATTTTATGAGTAGAATGAGTGGAACCTATGGATTCATAATACTTTGGTCTATGTCTAGGATTGGCAATTAGGTCATACAAGAGAGAGAATGCTGAGTCTACAGTCAGGAAAACTCATCTTCCTGAGTCCAAATCTCAGAAACTTTCTGATTGTGTGACCCTGGGAAAGTCACTTTACCCTATTTGCCTCAATTTCCTCATTAGTAAAAGGAGCTGGAGAAGACACTCCACTCCAGTATCTCTGCCAAGAAAACTCCTTATGGTATCACAAAGAGCCATATACAAGTGAAAAATGACTGAACAATAAGATGTCTGTTGATTGACTGATTGAGTCCCAGCCCTTTTTAGTCCTTAACCTACCACCTAGTAGCTTTGTGACCTTGGTCTTGACCTATCTTGAACACAGATTTTCTCATCTGAAAAATAGGAGTAATATCCCTTCATATCAACATATAAACCTCTACATCTGAGACATGGTGCTAGATTTAGGGGATAAAGGACAAAAATAGTCAGTATTTATTGACATTCCCTCCTAATGTTAGAAGATCAAATGAAGCAACATATTTCCACTTTTTGGGTTAACTTTCCATAAGTAAAACAACATGGCAGCTCTTACTATCTTTAACTCCAGTCCACCTAGCCCCACTCTCTTCCATTCTATGTCCTATATTCTGATTTGCTGACTTTCAACTACTCCTTGCTAAGTTGTTGAGCAATAACAGTTCAAAATGTGTTCAGCCAGGGTATTTTAAGTCATGTTTTAATATGAGACTCTCTAGAGGAAGTCAAAGCCCAAGGTTCATACAGATTTTCATTAAAAGACATTGAAACTATCCAATGGATTTGTTTTGCTCAGGAGACTAAAGGTTGGCCCATTAACATGGTTCTCTGATCATCTGAGAACAAAAACAGCCCAGGACTGAGACCAAAAGAAATTAAGTTCCTACCTTCATGACACCCCCCCTTATATGACAATACCTCTCCTTTAGTACCATCTTAATTCAGGATCTCATCAATAATCTTGTCTTTCTTGCTTTATAAGACAACACTCCCTTCCTGCACTGAGTTCTAACCAGAGGTCTTTACTCTGTCCTGCATCCACATCTCCTACCTCTGTGGTAGGTCATTTCTCATGCCTTCACTTCATAGTGACTCTTTCTTCCCTTAAAATAAACCATCATCTTTTGCATGGTCTTCCCCAACTTCCCTGAAAGGTCAGTCTTTCTTCTCAAATTACCTTGTTATAGTTACTTTACATGTTTGAAGGTATATGTTTATATGTGGATATATGTATATAATAATTTAATAATTTACTTTCAAGAAGATTACTTAATAATGGGGGAGACAATAAGCACAAAAATATATTGCATAAATATAAAGTTAAAATATATTACACATAATCATTTTTTACAGGTTTTTGCAAGGCAATGGGGTTAAGTGGCTTGCCCAAGACCACACAGCTAGGTAATTATTAAGTGTCTGAGGTCGCATTTGAACTCAGGTCCTCCTGACTCCAGGGTGCTCCACTGCGCCACCTAGCTGCCCCCATACATAATCATGTTACTAGGAGAGGTACATATAAAATATAGTATAAACATAAAACAAATACATATATAGTATATAAAAAATGATAAACATTAACCTATGTGTTTAATACTTTTATATTATATTATTGCCTTTATATTTATATTTATGTGTGTAGATATGTGTATAGGTATGCATATATATATATATATATATATATAGATAGATATAATTTATATGTTCTTATCTCCCCCATAAGAAAATAAGCTCCTTGAGAGTAGGGACTAGTTCATTCCTTTTACTGATATCCCCAGCATATGGCACAGTGATGGATCACTTAATAAATATTTGTTGATTTATTAGGTGACTTGGCCAAGATCACATTCAGGTAATAAGTAGAAAACTGGAATCTGAACCCTGGTCCTCTTGACTCCTTCAAATGCAAGGCATTTCTCATACCCCAGAATTATAGATTGTGAAATTTGTCATATCACAGAATTTTAGATTGTGAAATTTGTCACTTTGGAGTTGGGGGAAGCCTTCTACTTTAAGCTGACTCAAATCATCTCACATCAAATCACTTTCATCTTCAAATAAGGTTGAAGCTGGTGTCCTGCCCCCTGCCCCTTCCCTCTGTCATCCTGCCCACTCTGGCTCCCCCTGTCCCTCAGAGGTTCTGAAATGACTCACCTGTTTCTCTGAAATTGTGATGGGCTCCTTGAGTACTATCCAAGTCACACTCTCACTCAGGGGTGGTGTGGTCAGGGACCCCGGGTAGGTCCAGTAGTGGAGGTTCATAGGAAGGAGGCATTTGGGATTGAAACTGTTGAACTGGGCTTTGGTTCCCTGGGAAGGGGAGTCAGCAGAGACTCTGGTTTAGGATCCTAAGGAGTAGTTTAGGGCTTGGGGAAGGTGAAAACAGAAATCCCAGCCTAAGGTTAGACCAGATAGACTTATGGTTTCCTTGCTCCCTTATGTCACACTACAGAGTTTACTTCTGTGGTAGAGTTAAAAAGAATATTTCTCTAGGAGTCTGGTGGATTGAGTACAGGAATTGGAGACAGGAAAACCTGAGTTCAAATCCTGCCTCAGGTACTTACTAGTTATGTAAACTGGGGTGAGTCTCTAAGGCCCAATGATCTTGGGAGGTAAGTAATATACTGAAGCAGGTAGAGGTTGTGACTTTTAGCTAGTACGTGTCAGAGATTGGATTTGAACTCTGGTCTTCTGGACTCCAGGTGTGATCTATCCTCTCTTCCCTCTAGCTTGTGGGATCAATCAGAACTAATCTATCTTGCATGAGTCCTTCAAATCCTTTATAGATAAGTTTTCTCCCTCCTTGTCCCTCACCCTGCCTCAGTCCTTTTCTTCTCTACATGCTACAGCCCCAAACATATGCACAATCATAGCAGGTGGTACTTTGTCAACTAAAACACAGATTTGGAGAAAGGACAAAGAATGCAGAAGAAAACCCCAAAGTCTACAGCATACTCACTTTGAATCTGACCATATATAGGGCATCTGTCAGTCTGTTCATACTGGCATGTTCATCTCCAGTCTGAAATTTACAATGAATAAGTCATATTTAGAATGCTTTCTGGACATGTTCATCTCTGGCCTAGGACCCTCAAACCCTGGACATCTCCCACAGCCACAGACAGCTCCTGCCTCTCTTTGCCCTTATGGGGATGGCAAAACACCTAACCCCTGAGTATGTGTTGGTACAAGGACAAGGTTGTGTCAATCATGATGAGGAGGAAGAGCTGACATTTGATGGCTTATAGTGGGAAACAGACCCCCTGATTTCTCCAGTAAGTATCCAAAAATATTAGAATGAGAAGGAAATTTAAAGAACAATTTTTCTAACCTCTACCCATTCAGCATGTGGGTTTATGATCATACATGATGCCATTTGCGATGAAAAGAACATACTAATTCTAGAATCAAGAGCTGAGTTCAAATTCTAATTTCTAATTTACTAGGGGAAATTATTTCCCCCTTCTGGGATTCAGTTTCTTTTTCAGTAAAATAAAGAGTTTGGATTACGGTTCCTCCTCCATAAATCAAAGTCCTACAATCTTAGTGCTAGCTCAGAGATATGGAAAATGTAACTGAGAGAGGGGCTGTGACTTGCCCATAATACAATTAATGAAGAACTAAACTAGAATTTGAGTCTCCTGATTGTCAGGCTATTATTATTCTTCCCACTGTATTGCATAAGGATTTTAAGCTCAAAGAAGGCAGAGGGAAGTGTATTGAATTTAGAATCTAAGGACCTGGGCTTAAATATTCATTGTCAATTATTCCCCATATGACCTTGGACAAATCATTTCCCCTCCTGTGGGTCTCAGTTCTCTCATCTGATAACATGAGGGCATTGAACTAGATGGCCTCTTACAGCTTTAATTTTTTTTTTTGGCAAGGCAATGGAGTTAAGTTACTTGCCCAAGGTCACCCAGTTAGATAATTATTAAATATCTGAGGTCACATTTGAATTCAGGTCCTCCTGACTCTGGGGCCAGTGCTCTATCCACTGCACCACCTAGCTGCCCCATGGCTTTAATATTGATAGATCTAAGGCTGAAAATTCTGGGAAATTATAGAAGTGGATCAGGAATCCACACAGATCCATCTGGATGTCCTGAACCTAAATTTTTTTTTAATAAACCAGAATGGTAATTTGTTCATTTATAACAAGACATCTAGCAAGATACTGATCATTTGCACAGAACAGTCATGCTCTTCCTCAGAATACATTAATTTAGAAGACCAAATGACACATCAAAAAGTGAGCAAGGTCTGTGTTTGTCAAGTTGTGGTAGTGTGATGAATTCTTCCCTATTCTACAGATATATTTTTTAAAAAAAAATACTAATTGCTTAGAATCAGAACATTTTCCCCTCAGGTAGTAATCAAGATACAATGAACCAAAGATTTATTCTCTGATTTTCCTTTTTCTAAACCCCACAAACCATATTTTGCATCTACTTGGAACTTTACAAGTTCCAAGATTACAGTTTATCTCATATTAATGCCTGAACCTAAATTTAGCTTTTATTCAACCAGTGATCTTTCTTCATTGTGATGTCCAGCCAGAAGAAAGTTCCAGGTATCAAATCCCTTCTCCCCTTAACTCACAAAGAAGAATAAAGTATACTAGAAATAATGGACAATCTTATTGTTCACCTCTGCTCATCCTTGGATTTTCACTAAGTGTAGGCAGGCAAAAGAGAGAAGGTAGGGTGTGGGGGGGGCAGGAAGAGAAAAGGAGAGGAAGTTTCCATAAATCTAGGAGTCATTTCAATCTCCACCCCCCACCCCCCAGCAAATTCACTCACCTCCAGGAAGATGCCAACCACAGCCAAGCCATCTGGGGCTGCAGCTGCTTCTGCAAAGCTTTTGTATTTTTTTCCATTCCAATGGACCAAATGGAGCTGTGGAAAGGGACAGACAGCCAAACCATAGCTAACTTCAGTCACCTCCATTGGCTTATCTGTTCAGGGTCCATATAGCTAGTAACTTCTGGAGGTCTATTTGTTGGCTACCTTATCATCCCATTCTCGCACCTCCACCAGGAGGTATTAAGGTAGGCTTTTTGGTTATCATTCTAGGGGGTGGATAGGGAATGAGAGTTGTCTGGGATGCTCCTTGAATCCAACCAGTTCTATATAACGAGTTAGATTTGGCAGCCAGCCCTACATTTGAATTCTGGTTCCAACACTTACAGGCAGGTCATTTCATCTTTCTAACTTCCATGTCTTTATCTATAAAATGGGAATAATAATCCTTGCACTACCTGTCTCATGGAACTATGTTGTAGAAAATGTTTTTCAAAACTTAAAGTAATATAGAAAATGTGAGTTACAATTATTCTGGTCCCCTTGATGAAAGATTCGAGGCAGATGTAATTCGAGTCTATCACTGTTGACCTTTTCTACCTGGTTTTTCTTCATTCCACCCTCCCAATTCCTCCTTTCATCAGATCTGCACTTTCCCCTGGAATATCACAACTCTGGAGCAATCTTTTCTTCCATTTTATCAGAAAAGAATACAAAATGATTAAAAAAAATAATTGCACTTACCAATTGCACTGGTAAATATTTAGCAATCAGCTCTTAAAATGTACACACCTTACACACTTTTAAGATTAATTTCCATTATTTTCCCCCATCGATTTTTTAAGTGTAGACAATAAACAATAAATCAAGCCCTGATTTCTGAGGTGTAAATGCTCACACTGAAAATTTAACCATGAACTCTTCTAGTTTATGGAGCTAAAACACTTCCATAGAGGTGTTGAGCTCACATATTGCTGTTAATCTCTCCCTTGTAGCAAATAAGGCTAAAGTTGCTAAAAAATAACAATCAAATTCTTCCTTTATAGCACTCCCAAGTACTCCCAATTATTCTGGCAATAATCTTGAAAGGTAAGTTGTTTTTCAGTCATGTCGGTCATGTCCAATTCTTCATGACCCCAATTTAGAATTTTTTTTTGACAAAGTAGTTTGCTATTTCCTTCTCCAATCCATTTTACAGATGAAAAAACTTCGGCATACAGGGTCAAGTGATTTGCCCGGGGTCACTCAGCTAGTAAATGTCTGAGGCCATATCTGAACTCAGATCTTCCTGATTTAAGACCAGATGCTCTAACCACTAAACCACCTAGCTGCCTCTTGAGAGAGCAGGTAGTTCAAGAATGATTATCTCTATTTAACAAGTAGCAAAACCAAGCCCAGAAAATAATAACTCATTTTTCTATAGAACTTTAAGTGTTCTTAGCACTTTCTTCACAGCATCCCTGAGAGGAAAGACCAGGATTCTTGACCCCATTTCATAGATGAAAAAACTAAATCTCAGGGAAATAAAGTAACTTGTCTTGTCACACATAGGTAATGACAGAGTTGGAACCCAAAGATTGATATTACTAATGGTGGAATTTCAAGCAGGACAGAGCCTTCTCTAGGCCCCTCATCAGAGCACATGATGGAAGATGGGGGGTGGTTCTTTGTTCTCCCTATAAAGAGGGCAGAGCCCTGGGTCTTACCTCACTGGAGAAGGACTTCCCATCCACTGTGTGTTCTGAACCTAAGCTGTGTTTTTTCCCCCAGTGAAAATGGAACTGCTTCAGCCGGTAAGGCCCATCCAGGGGACCCCCATGAACCACTATGGAGAGAGACAGAGGAACATCAAGAACTCTCAGCTCTTCATTTCCCCCAAGGAATTAACAAGAAAAGCAAAATGGCACTTTACAATTCAGAAAATGCCCTTTCATCTGAGATTCTTTTCTAGAGCTAGAAGTACATTTGGCAGATAAATATAATTAGTATTTGAATATTGGGGAGAATGGGAACCAGTGAAGGTAGGACAGTGATACTTCCCAAGGGGCTGGAGGAAAAGTCCAGTTCCATAGGAGGTACCCCAGTCTCCCCTCCCCCAAATCACAACAGATTAGCCAAGAGGTCCTTAGCCAAAGGGGCTCCTTTCAGCTACTATGTTGGGCTACAAAGCTCACAAAATTTAGGAAACTGGGACTCAAAAGGTCAAAAGATCAAGCCCTCACAGAATATACATAGCTAGTGACCAGCCTTCAGATTCTGGGACAAGTCAATAGACTATAGGGTTCATAATAGATTTAGCCCTAGAAGGGAATTTGGGAACAATTTAGTCTAACCTCCCCCTTCTTTTCTTTTCTTTTTTCTTTTTTTAGAGAAAATTGAGGATTGGAGAGGAAAAAAAACTTGGCTAAGCTTACAAGTGGTTCAGAAGAGCCCAACATAACAACAAACACAATTTCCCTCCCCCCATCACATACTGTCTCCTCTCAAAAGTCTCCCTGGGAGATGGTACCATGGCCAGCAGCAGCCTATGCCAGACCCAGAGAGAAATCACAAAGAGGAAAGGAACAGGGATAAATTTTTCATTTGGAAATATACACTGCCCTAATTCTAGTTGACTCTGGAGCAGAACCAGAGTTAGAAATCCCAGGGTGAAGCAGGGAGCTCTGTCCCCAACAGGTCCTCCTGCTCAACTCACTAAGCATGTTCCTCTGAATGAGCCATACAACCAGGAGGAAGGTTAACCCCTGTAGGCTACAGCAAGAGCCAGGATATGTCATACCTATTCAAGCTGGAGGCAGTAGTTGATTAGCAGAGAGGTTTAGAAGTCCAAAACTTCTTTCAGTTACTTTGAGTTCAAGGTTCTCTTTCCCTTTTCTACATCTGAGACAATATACATTATCCCACTCCTTCCTGTCCTCTCCCATAACAAGCTGTCCCACTTTTCACCTTTCCTTTCTTCCAGCCCTAACAAAAGTCAAGGAGGCTGAGAGAATGGCTGTGACAGTTCTCATCAAGCTGCAGGAGGTTCCTTTGGCTTCAACCCCCTCCCTTTTCTCCTTTACTCATTATCTAGAGGTTCCAGGGAGTAGGACTCTAGGTCTATAGGCTAGACAGAATTAGAGATGGAAGGACAAGCAAAAAAAACCCTTGTCTGCCAGAGAATGAGGGTTTTTGGTTCATCTCACAGACTAATTAAGGTATAATGACATGGATGTATTGTTTGGTTGTACTATATTACTCTGATACTACTCTGACAACTAGTACTTTAAATTATTTAGTACTTTAATATATTATTTCATTTGAGTCTCAAAACAATTCTAGGAGATAGGTGATATTACTATTCCCATTTTGAAGATGAGGAAATAGAGGCAGACAGAGGTTAAGTGATTTGCCCAAGGTCACCCAGAAAATAAATGTCTAAAGCAGAATCTGAACTCTTTTTGATTCCAGGTCCAGTTCTTTATCCCCTACACCACCTGGCTGTAAACCAGTATTGTGTATTGTTGTTAGTAACAATGTTTGTCCTTCATTTTCTTCTTCTTTTTCTTTAGGTTTTTTTTTTTTTGCAAGGCAATGGGGTTAAGTGGCTTGCCCAAGGCCACACAGCTAGGTAATTATTAAGTGTCTGAGGCTGGATTTGAACTCAGGTACTCCTGACTCCAGGGCTGGTGCTCTATCTACTGCGCCACCTAGCCACCTGTCCTTCATTTTCAAAGAAGACCATGACATCAGGGAGATGATGCCATGACAAGCCCATAAATTGGATTTGAGTAAGGGGATGCTGTGCTTAGTCCTCAGACTCACTTTCTCCTTCAGAAGTCATCTGGGTCCAATGGCCAGATATGAATCAGGAAGACTGGAGATGGTTCTGGATGTGAGGCAATCAGGGTTAAGTAACTTGCCCAAGGTCACACAGTTAGTAAGTGAGGCTGGATTCAAACTCCATTGTTCTATCCCTTAACTACACTATCTCCATCAGCCAGAGTATTGTGTTTCCATTGCTGTGTAGCTCTCCTCTTGTTTTATTGCATCTGTGTGGCTGTACTGCTTTAATCATGCATCATGTTGCACATCCACAGTCCTATCTTTGTGCTGCTATAACACTACCCCAGGGGGATGTGAACTGTAGAATCCTTGTGTGCTTGGACTATTTTGTTGTTTTCAACAGTTGTCTTGGTTGTGTGGCTACATATTTGCATTATCTCTTCATTGCATTATTGTGTCTCTTTTGTATCTCGACTTCTCCAGACAAAATAAACTGGTCTCTGGTATCACTGTCATTGTGTTTCCTCCCAGAGTTTAGGTATTCGGTAGCCTCAGGGGTCACTAGATCAGAATTCAGTTCTGGCTTGAGTCAGCAGCTGCTGGGGCAGCCTCTCTTGCCTCCATGCCCATGGACTCCAGATCATGGAACCAGTTTCAAGAGGAGCTTAAAAATGCCCCATTTTGGAGGGGCAACATGAAGGTGCTCATTTTTCAAGCAGATCACAACAAAGGGGAACCTGTGCCAGTCCCCAGATGCCAGCCAACAGATGCTTCCAGCCATGACTGAGATAGATACAGTAAGAGAAGACAAGGATTTGGCTCTGGGCTGACTTGAAGGAAGATGAGAATTACTAAGCAAGTCCTCATTCCCTCAAGGACAGGCTGAATTTGTTGCTGGGTATTTTCCTCACTAGGGGATAAATGAGGACAAGGTGTGTTCCACTGACATCCCTCCCCTATAGTGTTCCAAACTGATTAAGGTGTCCATTGACAGCCTATCTGCTTCCATCTGAAATGGGGCCAGGAATGACCCTTGGCAAAAGCAGGAAGTCATAAAACCATAGGATTTAGAACAAGGAAAAGCAAAATTTTTAAGGCAGGAATTCTTAACATAGGGTCCTCAGACCCTCAAAGAAGGTTCATAAATTTTACAGGGTCCGTGAACCTGAATGAGAAAAAAAATTACATTTTTATTTTTTCTAACTCCTAAGTGAAATTTAGTCTTTTCTTCAATTATGTATATAGGCAGCAAATAATGTTCTGAGAAAGGATCCACAGGTCTTATCAGACTGCCAAAGAAATCCAATGACAAAAGAGGTTAAGAACCTGTTTTAGGGATAATTGAGGACTAACCCTTCTTTTTAGTTGAGAGAAACTGAGGTCTAATGAGAAATGATTGGCCCATGGCCACACAAGTAACAAAGAAGGGATGGAAACATCAATGCTAGATCCAGTGGGCTCTCTATACTATGCTTTTCCCTCAGGCGAAGAAGTCTAATCTCTCCTCTTTCTTCAACCCATTTCTATTTCATGCTTATATTTATCTTTAAATGAATCTGATTGATTGATTAATTGATCCTCCAAACCTTGCTGAGAGAACTCTGAGAAGAACCAGCTCCTGAAGGTGCCCATTTTTTCTAGTTTTGTCCCTTTTTAATCATTAAACTTTTTTTTTTTTAGGTTTTTGCAAGGCAAATGGGGTCAAGTGGCTTGCCCAAGGCCACACAGCTAGGTAATTATTAAGTGTCTGAGACGGATTTGAACCCAGGTACTCCTGACTCCAGGGCCGGTGCTTTATCCACTGCGCCATCATTAAACTTTTAAGTGTTATTTTTTTAATTATCACTCCGTGTTCACGCCCAAGTACCAGATCCTTTCAAGGTAAGCTCCAGTAACAGGCTCCGATTTCTCCCTTAAAGGGATATGGAGCTTCAGACCATTAGGTGATATGAGTCTACCTGAAAGTTACTAGAACCTGTTAGAATTTTAATTACTGTATTGAGTATCAAGTTGGCTCCAGGTCCAGTAATTTAACTAGTGGCTCATATTAAAGAGATTGCTTGGAAGATCAGGGAAAAGAGAGGGGCATGAGAAATACATGTAGGATTTATCTGAGGGTATTCCCATGCTCCCTTTCCCTTTATTCACCCCCTTATCTTTGCTAAATAGAGCTGGCTTGCCTCTGCTATCCTGGTAGGGAGTCAGTGTGCTCAGAGAGAAAGAGCATTGGATTTGGGCCTAGAAAATCTCATTCTGAATCCCAGCCAGGTCACTTATTAGTGACCACGAGGAAGCCATCCTCTTCCCACCCCCCCACCCCCAGTAAAAGAAAGGAAGGGTTTGGGCTAGATCAGGACTGCTTAACCTATTTTGTCTTATGGAAGCTTATGGAAATCTATGGACCCTTTTAAAGGCATAAAATAAAATATCCAGGATTACAAAGGAAACAAATTACATTGAAATACAGCTAGCTGATGTTGAATGAAGGCAGCAGGACCAGGAGATCATTGTATACCTTAAAAACAACATAATGTGATGTTCAAAATGTGATGAAAAACTTAGCTCTTCTCAGTGATAGAGTGATCAAAGAATTCTAGAAGACTTGTGATGGAAAATGCCATCCACATCCAGAGAAAGGACTACCATGGAGCCAGAATGCAATCAAAGCACACTATTTTCACTTTTTAAAATCTGTCGCAGCTTGTTTTCTTTCTCAGATTCTTTTTCTTTTGTTCTGATTCCTCTTTCACAACATGACTAATATGGAAATATGTTTAATATGATTGTATATGCATAACTGATATCAGATTACTCACTATCATGGGGGGAGGAGAAAAATGTGGAGCTCAAAATCATGCAAAAAGCGAATGGTAAAAACTATCTTTACATGTAATTAGAAAAAAATAAAAGAAAAATTAAAAAAAGAAATGTTAGCAAAAATGTTTAAAAATAAGTTCAGATTAAGAGAGCCCCTGGGGACCCCTAGGATTGCTTCCAGCTCAAAGATCTTTTGATCTAGAATAGTTGTCCCTTGGAAATGGAATGACCTGCAAAAGGGAGCATTCAACTGGGAGTCCACTTGGGTTCTAGGACTATTCTGGATAACAAGTTGTAAACAGCCATACAAATGAAAACAAGAGGGATGGTTAGAGGGCGTTGCTCCAGAGAGTGTTTGAAGAAACAGTAGGAGACCTGAGAATGGACCTTAAGCAAGAAAGTAAAGGAGAGCCACCAGCTCTCTAAGAATAAATATCAGAGCTGGTAACGATTCGAATGGGTAAAGGGAGTTTTCCAATGAGGATGAAATCTGAGGGTCCAACTTAAAAAAGTTGAGGGAGCCAACCTTCTAACCTATTTTAGTCTTGTTATCAGTCTTTTTAACTTCCCTATCTCTTCTTCCCTTTCCCTATATACCTCTCTCATCTAAGTTGAATCCAAGGCTTCATTCACCCAATTTGAGATCTGATTAGAGAAATCATTTAACCTCTCTGAACTACAAAAGAGGCTACAAAATCATGTTCCTGACTCCCTTATGTGTTGTATGAACTGTGATTAAATATTTTTTTAAAAAAAGGATTTAAGGTTATTTGCTAGGTATTCACAAAGTTGTGCTGGAATCAAGTCAAATCAGTTTATGAGAGCTGATTGTTAAATTTTCAAAGCACCTCAGAACTCAGCAGATACTATAAGTGAGGTCTTGATATAGTTTTGTTGATTATTTAAATTTAAGAACCTGATGGAGAGAATGTAAATAATGCACATTAAACTTGAAAATGTGTCCTGTTTGTTTTTTTTTAAGAGATCTGGTTGTTAAACATTTACAAGCACAGTTGTGGGCACTGGTCCATTTCTAAAGTGTCCAAACTCTGACCAGGGTATGTGAGAATGGAAAAATACTAACACATCTGATAGGCTCAAAGGGCTGCTTAACATCAAGGGTCATGATTACACTCTTAGCTCCTACTGCAACTTTTCCTAGAACAATCATCAAAGATGGCCTGGGCTTCAAGGAAAGTATAAAGGAGGCTGGATGTAATGAGGCCATCACTGAAAGTCTGGGTAAGGCAAGAGAAGTGGGAAGTTTGGTGATGGCCCAGTAGATTGAGTGCTGGGCCTGGAGTCAGGAAGACTGGAATTCAAATTCAGCCTTAGATACTTAGTAGCTATGTGACCCTAAGCATGTCACTTTACCCTGTTTGCTCAGTTTGCTCAACTGTAAAAATATGTAGCTAATAATGGTGCTTACCTCCCAGGGTTGTTGTGAAGGTCAAATTTGATCATTTTTAGAACACTTAACACAGTACAAAATTAATTGTTGTTGTTGTTATATTCCCCACACCTTTCAAACTCCTTAAATCTTCCCCTCATATATTTTCTTCCAAGGACCAAAATCCTTTCCAGAGAAAGGTTGGGGAAAAAAAAGAGTAAACACTGGATGTTGTTTGGATTCAGATGACTTGTCTCTAATACCAAGTGAATGAATGACTGAGCATTGCACCCCCTTTGCTGAATCAGTTTCCTCAGATGTAAAACGGCGCAGGGCTGTTCCAGTTCTAATATTCCATTCTCTGTTTCTTCAGCCAACAGACTTGGAGTCAACTATGTTTACCATTGCACAATTTTGAGTCTAATCTCAAATCAAAGATACTAATGGGTCAGAGGAACCTCAGAGAAAGGAAGGGCAGAACTTACACTAAAGAGTTAGGGTCCAAGACTCATTCAAATCTGGGACTGGCTGGTTTCAGCCTTGCCTTGCCTAAAATAGTCGAGGGTCTTATTGATGTTCATACAGCCAAGGTCAGAGACCCAAACCAAAGTCAACCACTCCTAGGATCCAGTGAGTTTTCCCATGACATCTGATGACCAACTTGACCTACAGAACAGGTTGACCTGAGCCTCTCCAGGACAGAGGGGACAAGAGAAAATAAAATTTATGTAGCATTTAATCTGGTCAGGTAGGCAATATGCTAAGCATGCTACAATTATTTCATTTGATGCTCATATCAACCCTGGGAGGTAGATACTGTTATTGTCCACATTTTATAGATGAAGAAACTGAGGCAAAGAGAGATTAGGTGACTTACCCAAGGTCATATGGCTAGTAAGTGCTGGGGCTAGATTTGAACATAGGTCTTCCTGATTTTATTCACTGAGTCACCTAGCTGCCTAAGTGAAAAGAAGAGTGGGGGAAGGACAAGTGACCAAATATCTACTTTTCCATTACAGTCTCCTGTTCATAGAAAGACCCAAGTATTCCAGTCTACTCACTCACCTGTCCTGTCATCCACATCATCAAACTCCACCATGACAGAATGTCCATTATTGGAGATGCTTAGTGACATGCAGGACTCATAGGCCAGAACCAGAGGCTTCAAAGTAGGGTCGTAGACAGCCCGACTTGAGACAATGTTGATGGGAGACTGGCGGTCCCCTTGGGCAATGGGGTATAACTTGTGCCATTCTGAGGGACCTGTGCAACCAGAACATAAGAGCATCAGACCTCCAATTTTCTCTCACTCTGGTCCCTTCCTCCTCTCCAACAGCCCCACTTGTTGACACCCTAACCTATCCTTCAAGGGCCAGCTCAAATGCTATTACCTTCAGGAAGCTTTGCAAAATACTCACCTAGGGAAGTAATTTCTCCTTTCTCTGACTTCAGAGTAAAACTGAATTGTTTTTGGATTTCTATACCAATGAAGATTTTATACAGATATAACCCTGTACCAGGCTGAGAATCTCTACCAGACTGTAATTTCCTTAAGGGCTAGGATAAATTTTTATTTATTTTTCTATTTCTCCCAGGACCTAGCAGAATGCAATTTTGTTGAATGACTGAAAGGGACATTTACTGGACAATTTGAGTAGGATCAGGGTTGTTCTTCCTGATGTCACCTCCTCCCTTCAGGACAGCTCAAAATATTTATACTATCCTTTAATAACCCATGATGGAGTATCATCAGATTAGAAGTCAGGAGGCCTGAGTTCCAGCCATTAATGCACTATGACCGTGAGCTTCCCTGATTGAGGCAGTTAAGTGTCACAACAGATACCACTAGGTCTAGAATCGGGAAGACCTGAGTTTAAACCCCACCTCAGATACTTACCAGATGTCATTGGGCAAGTCATTTGACATTTTTTTTGCCTTAATCTCCTCAACTATAAAATAAGGATAACATCATTTACCTCCCAGTGTTTTTGTGAGGATCAAATATTAATAATTGTAAGGCATTTAGCACAAAGCGCAATATAAATGTTAGCTATCATTTTATTTATTTATTTATTTAAGCCTCAGTTTCTTCTATCAAATGAGATCACCTCTAAGTTTCTAACATTCTGTCATCTTTATTTAGAAACATATCTAAATGAGAAGCTATTAGGATTGATGATTCTAGAGACCAGATTTCAACACCTAATTCCTAGGATCTTGGTTTGTTTTTCATGATTTATTTACTTTTGGTTTTTGTGAGGCAATGGGGTTAAGTGATTTGCCCAGGGTCACACAGCTAGTAAGTATTAAGCCGAAATTGAACTCAGATTCTACCTGATTCCAGGGCCAGTTCTAACCATTATACCACCTAATTGCCCCTAATTTCTAGGATCTTTAGTAACTAGATCTCACCCAAAATCTTCATTTTAGAATAAGGAAACTAAGGCTGAGAGAGATAAAGTGACTTGCCTAAATTAATAAAAAATTTGAACCCACATCCCCCAAAGAGAACTCTAATATTTTGCCTCAAATTTTAAAATTTTATTTATTTTTATTTTTTCCCAATTGCGAGCAAAGTTAGTTTTCTATATTCATTCTTTTTTTCTTTTTTTTAAATTTTTTTTTCTATATTCATTCTTTTGCAAGCTTTTGAGTTTCACATTTTTCTACCACTCTCCCTTTCCTCCTCACCTCCCCATGGCAGCAAGCAATCTGATATAGGTTGTATACCATGTATTTTACATATTTCCATATTAGACATAAGCACCTATTTCTATATTTCCATATTATATTTTCCATATTTCATATTAGTCATAAGCACCTAATTTTTAAATGAGTGGATACTTCTCATATATTAGCTCTTCTAAAATTTGTATCCATATATATGTCTCTGTGTGTTTGTATGTGTTTATATATGAACATATTTATAGTTGGAGAGAAAGAAAGAGGGAGGAAGGAAGAAAGAGAAGAAAGAGAGAGAATAAAGGTAAAGGCAAAACTCAAGAATTTTGTTAACTTTCAGTTATTTGGTAGCTAAAGAGAGACATTTGGAGAATTTTTTGAGTAGTAGAACTACTAGAAGGAATGTTAGAGGAAAGTTAGAGTCATTCTCCTTAACAATCTTCAGGATAAGAAAGGTCTTTCCAATCCAAATGACTTAGCAATCATGGCAGCTAGGTGGTGCAGAGGATAGAATGCTGGCCCTGGAGTCAGGAGGATCTGGTTCAAATTCAATCTCAGATACTTAATAATTACCTATCTGTGTGATCTTGGGCAAGTCACTTTAACTCCATTGCCTTGTTAAAAATAAAAAAAAAAACTTTATGGGGGCAGCTAGGTGGTACAATGGATAGAGTACTGGCCCTAGAGTCAGGAGAACCTGAGTTCAAATCTGATCTTAGACACTTAAAAATTACCTAGCTGTGTGACCTTGAGCTAAGTCACTAAACCTCATTGCCTTGCAAAAAAAAAAGCCTTACAAATGACTTAGCTGTTAAAGGGCAGCTTAAAGTGGTACAGTGGATAAAGAAGCAGTCCTGGAGTCAGGAGGACCTGAGTTTAAAGCTAGCCTCAGACATTTGACACTTATTACCTGTGACCTTGAGCAAGTCACTGAACTGATTGCCTGGCATACAGGTCTATCTCCAGTCATTTTAATCCATATCTGGCCATTGGGCCCAGATGACTGGAGGAGAAAATTAGACTGGTTTGTGGGATAAAAATCCACTTTAGAAAAATATAAAGACTCCTTTTGAGCAAAAAAAAAGTTTATTTTGGCTTCTAAGTCTCATAAAGGTAGTAAAGATCAAGGTAGTAAAGATCAAGGAGCTGCCCTGAATTGACAGTCAAGCAAGATTATATGGCCTAACTCTATCCCCTCCTCCCCCCTATTGTCCCTCTCTGTCTACTCATTGGTTAGTCTTCACAGTTACATTCTACTTGTGAAAATCTACCCCAGCAACAAAGAAAAGAATGAAAGGTTTTCAAAAATATTACCTCACCAACCAGATGGTGAGAATAACCTTTAGGATTATAACTATTTTATTGAAGTAATGTAACTTGTCTAGGAACAGTCTACTTATCATCAAACAAGGGGAGTCTTATGAACTTCATTGGAATTCAAGGTTTTTCTCATGGGAATAGTCTACTGTTCTCCCAGTTAAGATAGTTTTATCATCAAATAGGTTACTAACTAAAATTGCAAGGTCTCTTTGGAAATAGTCCACTGTCCCCCCCCCCCCAACAGAATCGGGAGGGTACCTGGCTTGGAATGCAAGGTCTCTTTCCCTCTTTCTTCTAACAATAGTCTAAGAGTAATAGTCTCTCTTTGTTTTAATGATTTTTTTATCTTGAGAGGACTTCACGAGGAATATTAACTCTTAAGAGAGAATATCCCACTCATTGGTAACAGCACAGTCTCCCTTCATTCAAATCCAATTCGTATGTTTGTCATGGCATCATCTCCCTGATGTCATGGTCTTCTTCCTTTTTTGTTTTTTAGGTTCTTGCAAGGCAAATGGGGTTAAGTGGCTTGCCCAAGGCCACACAACTAGGTAGTTATTAAGTGACTGAGACTGGATTTGAACTCAGGTCCTCCTGACTCCAGGGCTGGTGCTCTATCCACTGTGCCACCTAGCCACCCCCATGGTCTTCTTCCAAAGCAATGGCCCAACAGCAGCAGCAGTCATATGACTGAAGTTAGTGGGCTGATTAGCTATCTCCTCAGCTTATCCAGTTCAATATTCTGAGTTTCTATGTTTCCCCAATATTTGGTTCATTTGAGACATTTGATTCTACTTCCAGCCCTTAAGGAGAAGGAAGAACCAAGATGTGGTTTCTTGGGCATTTATTAAAATCAAGGAATTCTAGATGGAGGAACTGAGGGTACCATTTATAGATGAGGACATTAATTCATCAAAGTTAAGTGACTTGCCCACAATCATCCAGGTAGAATCCTGACAGAGTCAGGATTCAAATCCCAGTATTTGGACTCCAGATTCATTGCTCTTTCCAACAATTCTGGTGACAGACTTAGGGGGAAAAAAGTGTTGATTACAAGTTTTGGTTAAGCTGTAGATTTGATTTCTCCAGGATACCTTGCACATAGTAGACATTGTTTGAAGAATGGAATTGAAATATGTTTATTCCCCCATGGTCATGGGAAAACTGGTACTGATGAGGGCTTCCTTCAGTGAGATAAAAGTCAGATCCAGGATGATATAGGTATTCTATAATTTGAGCAGGATTAGAGACCCACCATCTGATAGATTTAAGGCCAGACAAGTTGCCTGTTTTCCACCATTAAATCCTTATTTGGATTGGTTTTCACTTTGGGAAAGCCATTGCACATGACTTGGTCTTCAGTATAAGTGAATTCATACTCACACATCTGGTTGCACATACTTTCAGAAAGTATATTCAGCTTTGAGGAGCACCCAACACCAGCCCTGGTGTCAGGAGGACTTGAGTTCAAATCCAACCACTTAAAAATTATCCAGTTGTGTGACCTTGGGCAAGTCACTTAATCCCCTTGCATTGCAAAAAAGAAGCACTCAAGAACAGTCACTCGGCAAGCACATATTAAGGTTCACTTGTTCACACACACACACATACACACACACACACAAATAATTCACATTTATGTAAGTTTTATGGGTAACAAGGAAAACATTGCCTCATTTGCTCTGTACAACATCCCCCATTTTACAAAGGATGGAGTTAAACTTCCAAGAAGGGTTGACAGAGGTCCAAAGTTCTTTAACCTAAAAGTACCTTCAACAAGGTCCTCATGCTCCAGTATACAACCATGTCTTCTAATGACGTGGCATGCGTATGCCACACACACACACACACACACACACACACACACACACACAAACATACACTCATATACACTCACATACCCCTACCAAGCATATGTTAGCCCAAATACAAGTCTTCACACACAATGGAGCATACAGGTAGGTGGATATACTCACACAAATCCACACCTTCCTACATCTTGCCCATATCCAGGCCTTGTATACCCAGACACTCATGGGTAATTCACCCAGAAGGCCCCTCTAGCATGCCCCACACAAACCCACCTGAACACTTGTCTCCCTACTGGCTCCCTGACTCCAAGGGTCTGCCATTGGGTTATTTCTATCACTCCATGGTGAGAACATCCCTCAGTGGTTATTTTTACCAGTGGCTGGTGGGACTTCTTCCTCCCCCCCCCCACTTTTTTAGTTTTATAAGTTTTCCTGGGGAAGCTGTGGCAAGTGCTAGGATTCAGATCAGATGTGTATGACTCAGATTCTCACAGCTCCTGCCTCTCTGTTTATTTTTAAATTCCCCTTTTTTTTGGCCTGCTGGAAATCCTTTCCCAGGAAAGCAGTTCTTCTAATAAGGCTCCCCACCCTGAGGGGGCAGAGCTGACTTGGGCTCCAGGTCACCTTGACCTATGATGGGAGCTAGTGCCTTTGTTGAAGGGTACCTGTTGTATTGCTTTGAGGGAATGGGTAGAGAAACGATGTCAGCCAAATCTCCCCCTTCCTGAGTGTTCAGAGTGGAGATATACCCATGTTGGCCTAGATCAGGTGAAATCCACATGCTGTTAAGGTATGAACTCTCTGTACCCATTCCTTTCTGATTTTACTGTTTCTGGTCTCTATCTCATTGTGTCTCTGTCTTTATTTTTGTTCTTTTTTACTTTTGTCATCTCTTTATCTCTGTCTGTCTGACTCAGTCTCTCTCTCTTTGTCTCTGTCTCTTTTTTCCTTTCCCCTCTCTTCCTTTTGTCCATCTCTTTCTCTCCTTTGATCTATCTTGTACCTCTATCTCTTTTCCTATGAGTCTTTCTACCTCTTTCTCTTTGCAGACACAATTGAACCTAGGGCTATTGCTCTACTTCCATCTCCACCCCCTAAAAAGACCAGAGTTAAAACAGAAGGCTTGATATATTTTCCATTGATGATCTCGGCACCACATGTCCTTTCCCTAGTTAAAAATGACCCTTTCCTACTCTCTGGCTCACATTCTCCTTCGCTGCCTTTTCTTCCTTTTTTTTCCCCTAGTCCCTGACTAAACCCCCTAAAGGATTTTTCCTTCCCAGAAAAGGACCCTTAAAATGCACACACCCTCTCACACTTGGGGGCCTGCCTTCCAGGATGGGCATGATCCCTCACTCACTCACTTCCAAGACCCCTCCTCTCCAGAAGGCTGCCAGGTCAACATGTGGTTATCTCAATGAGATAACTAGAGGTCAACTCAGTTTAGGGTTTCTGGTCCCTACCCCCATTTTGCCTTGGTAGGCATGGAAGGTGGAGGAGACCTTCTTTGTAGGATTGAGGTTGGGAAAAAAGTGTGGCTCTGACTTTGCATCAACTTAGCTATGTTCTGGTCATCCTGGGAAATGGGATTTGGGGATCATAGGTGCAAAAATTATGTGACTAAGAGCTCTGAGATGATCTAGCCCAACCTCCTCACTTTAAAAACAGAGAAATTGAGATCCAGGAGAGTGACTTGTCCAAGGTCATACTGTAGGGATAAACTGGAATCGTGGGTCCAAGCCAAAAAACAGGGTGGAGGAAATGGATCTGGATGGGGAGGAGAAGGGTACTAGTTCCCATCTGATTGGAGATGGAAGGTGTGGGGGGTCCAGGACGAGATGGAGGGTAAACAGGAGTTGGTCTGGAGTCCTGCTTGGGGGAGAAGGTGAAAGAGGTACTGGGGCACGAGCTAGCCAAGCAGGGGCGGGGATTCCTGGGGCTCCCTTAGGAAGAGAAGCAGGGGATCCAATCCCCGCGGAAGGTGGGAGGTCCCGGGGCCAGCCTGGAAGCAGGAGCCCCGGGGTGCGGGGGATTCGGGCGAGGAGGATCCCAGGGTCCAAGGGCCTACGTTGCCCTGCCAGTCCTCTTACCGTCCTCCTGGCCGTAGCCCCAGCCGTGGTGGCCGGTCATCCCGCCGCCGCCGCCGCCGTTGCGCACCTGCCCTGGGCTCCGACCGGACTCGCTGTGCGCGGAGCCGAACCCCGGCTTAAAGCCTCCGGCGCCGAGGCTGCGGGTGGGGATCCTGGGGACCCGCCTCCCGCACGCATCCTGCCCGCCCCACCTCCTCTCTCCTCCCACCCTCCCGGGCCGGGCTGGGGACCTGAGGACGTCGGGCATGGGACAGGGACCTGGGAAGGGGAGGAGGACTTTCAGCTGCATCTGGAAACAGGCTGCCTGGCACGTCCTCCCTAGATTTGGGAAGCCAGGAGGGGTGGGCAGATCGGAGGGAGAGGGAAGGGGGGAAGTTGCAAACAGCTGCCAATGTGGAGTGACTTGAATACTCCAGGGGGGTTTCTTCCGCATCAAAAAACAGAACACCCCTTTACCACCACCTTCACTAGTCCAGGAATCTATCTGATATCTAAAATTTCACCATTAGAGATTCATTTATTGGACTGGACACTGGAATGTTTGTCCTTCGTTTCTGAAGGAGACTATGACATCAAGGAGGTGATGCCATGACATGCACGTGAATTGGATTTGGGTGAGGAGGTGCTGTGCTACTGTTAGCAGATTCACTTTCTCTTCCAGAGCCATCTGGGTCCAGTGGATGAGTGGAGATGGGTCTAGCCAGGTTAAGTGACTTGACCAAGGTCACACAGCTAGTATACAGCTGTAGTTGAACTCAGGTCCTCCTGACTTTGGGGTCAGAGCTCTACCCACTTCAAAATCTAGCTGCCCACAGTTAGGATTCCATAGTTCTATTATAGTCTTTCTATTCTACATCAGTTCTATTGTAAATAAATATAAATAAAAAATAAAAATGAATGAATGAATGAAACATGCCTAGGAGTGATGATGACTCTTTAAACCTTTCTCTTTGAGTGACAACTGGTTGAAAGCAAGGTTCCCTCTATGGGGGATGATGGTCACAGAACAAATTCTAGAGAGGAGGATCCTTATTAAATATATATGGGAAGTTTGTGGAAACAATTTCATTGACCTCTCATTTGAAAGAAGTTTGAAGATTTGGGGAAAAGTCATATCCAGATTCATAACCCTAAGGGTCCCCCAGAAGGGCAAAGCTCATTCCCCCCTAAAGAAGGGATGCTAAAACCCTCCAGTGACACAGTTCTGCTATTTGGACATCATTTGAGTTGCTGGGGGTGGGAGTGGGGTGGAGGGTTTCCAGACCAAAAGAAATAATAGATGTCTCTGGGCCACTTGGAATCAGAATTTTTTTGTGAGTTCAGTTCTTTTTTATTTTATTTTTCCACAGTTGCTGATTGTAATTCCCTCCATCCATTCCTCCCCACTACCATCTATTATATTTTCTCTTGCTTTTCACTCTGTCCCTCTTCAAAAATGTGCTGTAGGGTAGCAGAGTGGCACAGAGGTCAGAACACCAGCCCTGGGGCCAAGAGGCCCCAAGTCTACATCCCATCTCAGAGACCCAGTAACCACCCACCCCGTGGTCCCAGACAGGCCACCCTATCCCACCACCTTGCAAAAAGTAAACAAGAAAATGTTATATCTGACTATCCTCTCCTCTATCACCCACATTGCCTTTCCCTGTCCTTCTCTCCTTTTTCTTTTAGATGTCTATACCCTATTGAGTATGTATGCTGTTTCCTCTGTGAAAAATTTCCAATGAGAATGAAGGCTCCCTCATTCCCTCTCGCCTTCTCCCCTTTCATACCATGGCAAAAGCTACATGAAATATCTTTTACATGAAATATCTCAGCCTATTCTACCTCTCCTTTCTCTTACTCCCAGTACATTTCCCTTTCACCCATCGACTGCTTTTTTACAATATATTATATCTTCAAATTCAGCTCTCTCCTTTGCCTCATCTATAAATCTATCTTCTATCTGCTCAATTAAATGAGAAGGTTTATATAAGTATCATCAGTATCATCTTTCCATGCAGGAATATACACAGTTCATCATCAAGTCCCTCATAATTTACCCTTCTGATCCTCCCTCTCTGTGCTTCACCTGAGTCCTGTACTTGATCAAATGTTCTGTTCAGCTCTGGTTGTTTCAACAGGAACATTTGAAATTACCCTGTTTCATTAGAAATCCATCTTTTTCCCTGGAAGAGGATGTTCAGTTTTGCTGGGCAGTTGATTCTTGGTTGCATTCTGAGCTTTTTTGCCTTACAGAAAGTTATTGGAATGAAGAATTTTATTTTTTATTTATTTATTTATTTTTATTTAAGTGGCTTGCCCAAGGCCACACAGCTAGGTAATTATTAAGTACCTGAGGCTGTATTTGAACTCAGATACTCCTGAATCCAAGGCCAGTGTTCTATCTACTGCACCACCTAGCCGCCCCTGGAATCAGAATTTTAAAGTTGAAAGAACATGAAGTGTATAGATCATCAGAGCCAGAAAGGACCTTAAGGATTAAGAATGTTACATACAAAAAAGTGATCTTAGAGATAATTTGACAAAATTGTTAATATAATGACAGAAACTGTTAATACCAAATGTAATATGGTCAGCCAATACCTTAAATGTTCCTTACAATGCTGAATTTTAGTAATGTCTTGCATTCCAACATTTCAGATATTTACTCTTAAATAGCTTGAACCGAATCACACCCCAAGTTCCCCCATCCTGATATTTTGCCTTATAGGGGAACCTGGTTCAAACTGGATCTGGGCCATTGATATCCTTGTCCCTTTTCATTGGTATCCATGGCTTGATGGGCAAAACAGCCAGAATGAAGTAGTTTCCTTGCCCGAATTGTCAAGGGCCACTGGGGTCTCATGACCAGACTTTGCTACCTCACTTATCTTCTCTCCCTCTCCTCCTAGAACATAGAAATTTTTTCATGGGTCTCTTTCATTGGAAAATCCATAGGACATCCCCCCCCCCACCAGGTGGCAGGTCTGCAACCCTGTTATTTGTCCACTGGACCCAGATAGTTCCAGAGGTGAAAGTGAGTCTGGTGGCTTTGCATAAGAACCCCTCACTCAAATCTAATTCACTTGCATGTCATGGCATCACCTCATAATATTCTTAAAGAAACAAAGGACAAGCATTAACTAAAGATGTTTTATTCCTCAACTCATGCTTTTGGTTTATTTTAGGACTTGACAAATTCAACCATCTCATTTTACAGCTGGGAAAACTGAGGCTTGGAAAGGGGGAGTGACTTTCCCAAGATCATACTATGTGCGCTATAGACTGTTCTAGAATTTATGGCTCAATTTTCTTTTGCCTTCTTTAACAGAAATGATATGAAGACCTGCTCTTTCTGAATAAAGATCCAACAAAAGAAAAATCTATATGATAGAGCGGGATGTTAGAGTGTGATAAGGGAAGGTATCAGAAAGATAAGAGTGATAGATAAGAGTCTAATTAGAGAATGAACTATGAGGACAGGGGTAGGGCCTTACTCATCTTTGTTTTTTCTTCACGGTTCAGCAAGGACTTCTAGCAAAGTAGATCTTAATACTTTGTCAATCAATAAATACCTATCAAGCACCTACTATGTATCAAGCATTATTCTAAACAGAGCTGGGGTTACAAAAAGGGGTAAAAATAATCCCTGTCCTCAATCCCTGAGGTCTCACTATCTAATGGGAGAAACAAGAAGCAAACAATTTGTTGAATTGAACTGAATTTCAAAGCTAAAAGAAATGAAGGTATAAATTTGTGCAAATTAGGATAATTGTGAAAGAGGGAGGGAAGTAGAGTTCCAATCTGTGGCCTGTGTTATAAAGAATCATAGAATGTTCAAGCTGGGGGGGGGGGGTAGCTAGGTAGCACAGTTGATAGAGCACCAGCCTTGGAGCCAGTTGAACCTGAGTTTAAATCAGACCTCAGATACTTAATTGCCTGTGTGACCTTGGGTGAGTCACTTAATCCCATTGTCTTAAATTTTTAAAAAAGGCCCAAAGAATGTTCAAACTGGAATGGACCTTGGATAACATGGTAAAGTGGAGAGAGTGCTATCTATGGAGTCAAAAAACCTGTTGAGTCTCCAATTTACTTAATGTGAAAGTCATATTAGGCAAGTCATAAAACTTCTCTGGGCCTCAGTTTCCTATTTTGGAAAATGATGGAGTTGGGTTAGAAGACCTCTAATTCTCTAACTCAATTCTTCTTTTTACCCAGTAGGAAACTGAAATCTAGAAAAAGGAAGTGTCTTACCTAGAGTCACACACACACACACACACACACACACACACACACACACACACACACGGTAGGGTCAGGGAGGGAGTGTCAGTTGGCTTAGTTGGGACTAGAACCCAGGATTTCTGATTGTTAAACTCAGAGTGCTTTTCATTGTACTACATGTCCCTCAGGGAGTAGGCAGACTCTAGGGTGAGGCTTAAGGGAGAAGGGAGGGGACTGTGGAAGGCATGTAGGCTACAAGTCATCTCTAGGCTTTGTTATCACAGTAGAAAATTCTGCTAGAGACAGAAAAATCCTATGACCTTTTCAAAGTGGATAGAGTACCTGGCTTGAGGTCAGAAAGATTAATCTTGAGTTCAAATCTGACCTCAGACATTTACTAGCTGTATGACCCTGGGCATGCCACTTTACCTTAGTTTCTCATTTGTAAAAAAATGAGTTGGAGAAGGAAAGAGTAAACAAGTCCAGTATCTTTACCAAGAAACTTCAAATGAGGTGACAAAACATCAGACCCTACTGAACTATATCTTCCATTCAGTCTGAAGACTACAGATAGCCCAGCCCTGCAGTCCTGTCTTTGGTGGCAGGCAACCCGCCCACTGCCTTCCACCCATCTGTGTACATGCATCTGTGCAGACAAAAGTAAGTGAGAGGTAGAGAGAAAAGTCATCAGGCTCATTTAATTATCTAACATGGCCTCATTATCATTCCTTTAATCACCCAGAGACTAGAATAACCCAAAGGGGGAAAAAAACATCTAGGATAAAGTGTGTGAAAATTGAGGGTTAATAGAAAAATGTGGTGCCCAAACCATATATTTAACCTGGTTGGTAAGATGAGGTCTCTTGAAGGTAAAGAATTTCCTCTGAGTTTCGAAAGGTCTCTGACTCTTGACTAGGACTTTGACATTGAGCTTGTCATTGCTGGCCTTGGCTCCCTTAAGGCTAGAATCTGTTGTTAATATTAATGTAGTTAATGTTAAGAGGAGCCTTCTTCTTGAAAGGAAGCCTGTTCTTCCTCTTCCGCTCCCCCTCCTTCCCCTCTCCCTCCAATTTTCCTATTTTATTTTCTTCTCTTCCTCTTTTTTCTTTTAGCCCTGCCCAGCCCCACTCCCTGCTCTTCTACTATTCCCTCACCTAGGTAATATCACATCCATAAATCTAGAGTACAAAGACCAACCCACATCTCTGCAGCTCCAGGGGGCAGCTTGGGCAGCTGGTTTAAAGAAGGGAGAGGTGAAGCAGACCTGGGAAAACTGATCCTAGAATCTGGGAATTGTGGAATCAAGAAGTAGGAAATGACCTCAAAGTTTATCTATTCTAGATTAACCTCTACTCCTGTACAGAAATCCCTTCTATATCATTCTTGATAGCTAGAGAAATATTAAACTGGTTCCTGAAGAGTCCTAAGTTCAAGTCCTAGATCTGATGTTTGCCCATGGTTGGAGATGAAATGCTTTTGGAAACAGTGGAGAAGAGGCACTAGGGAAAAAGTTTGGGGACCTGATCATGCATTAGAGAGTTGGGCACTAGCTTTTTAGATAAGCACAAAGGGAGCTGATTCTTCTAGAATATGTGTATATATATATCCTTTTTAAAAATTTTTTGCAAGGCAGTGGGGTTAAGTTACTTGCCCAAGGTCACACAGCTAGGAAATTATTAAGGTCTGAGGCTGGATTTGAACTCAGGTCCTCCTGACTATAGGGTCAGTGCTCCATTCTGTGCTCCATCCACTGCGTCACCTAACTTGCCCAGATTTTTCTAGAATCTAATAGGTTCTAGTAGAATCAACTCCCTTTTGTACTTATCTAAAGAACTTCACACTGGGGACAGATAATCTTTTTTTTTTTAAGTTAAAGATATTATTTGAGTTTTACAATCCCCCCCCCCAAATCTTACTTCCCTCCCCCCAGGGAAAGCAATCTGTCAGTCTTTACTTTGTTTCCATGTTGTACATTGATCCAAATTGAGTGTAATGAGAGAGAAATCATGGACAGATAATCTTTTGCTAGAGATGAAAAGCCTATTGAATTAAGATTATGAAAGAAATGTACTGGCTTGAGGGGAAAGTAAAGCCAGGAAAGGTCTGCCAGTCTTTTGGCTTAGTGAGTTAGGGATATTGTCTCTAAGACTCAAGTCTTTAAAACTAAAAGGTATCACCTGAAAAGGTATGGCCACTCTTCCTATGAGAAGGAGATGGTTCTGTAGCCAAGGAATCTTGCTTCAGACAGAAGCGGGGAGCCCAGAAAAACTGCACAACTCTAAGAGTGAGCAGCAATCGGGGTGGCTAGGTGGTGCAGTGGATAGAGCACCAGCCCTGGAGTCAGGAGTATCTGAGTTCAAATCGGCCTCAGACACTTAATAATTACCTAGCTGTGTGGCCTTGGGCAAGCCACTTAACCCCGTTTGCCTTGCAAAAACCTTAAAAAAAAAAAAAGTGAGTAGCAATCACAGGATCAGCGGAAAAGCATATGAAGGAAAGAAAATTTTCCAATAAAGGCAATTTTTCTCATAGAGACACTCTTTATCTGGTGGAGGCAAAGTGTCTATGGAAACTAGTGGAGAGCAGGCCCTGGAGAAGAAGCATAGTGATGTGACCAGAAAAAAAAAATCGGTAATCTCTAGCTTCAGAGGTATGTTTTGCTTTTTCCATATATGTCTTGGCCACACATGTTCTTTTTTTTTTTTTTTTAGGTTTTTGCAAGGCAAACGGGGTTAAGTGGCTTGCCCAAGTCCACACAGGTAGGTAATTATTAAGTGTCTGAGACTGGATTTGAACCCAGGTACTCCTGACTCCAGGGCCGGTGCTCTATCCACTGTACCACCTAGCTTCCCCTACACATGTTCTTTATGGAACTTGCTACATGTATTCCCTTATATCTTGCCTGGAAACTACCCTCTCTACAAAATAGTTTAATTGCTATCTGGGGGCTCAGCTCTTCTCTAAAACCTTATATAATACAAACCTCCCAGAGACTGAGGAGGGAGATTGTGAAGTTCTAAAGTAATGAAGTAGACTGATGGGAAACTAGAACCTCTCACAAGTGAAATAAAAGAACTTAAGTTTGTTTATAGTAAAGAGTGAGTTTTACCAGATGGATTGTTTGCCCATCATTTTTGAAAATGATGAAATTATACCTGTTAATAGAAGATAGTTAGGTGGTAAATAGCTAAAACACCTGACCTGGAGTCAGGAAAATCTGAGTTCAAATCCAACCTCTGATACTTATTACCTGGGTGATGCTGTGCAAATAACTTCCCTTTTTGCTTCAGTTTCCTCACCTATAAAATAAACTGGAGAAGGAAATGGCAAACTACTCTAGTATCTTTGCCAAGAAAACTCCAAATGGGGTCAGGGAGAGATGGACATCACTGAAAATGACACAACAACAAAAACCTGTTAATAATATGCATTGAAGTTGTACTCTTGAGCATACTTTGTAACAACAGACCTTAGATTTATGGAGAATAGGCAATAGGAATATCTTTTAGCCTGGAGTCTTTAGTAGTCATAGTTTTTCTGGATTTTTAAATGAATTATCATGTATTCACTATATGTATGAAATGCCAGGATGCTATTATTCCTAATTTCTAAGTGACTGAATTTAAACTAGAATAAGCAAGATAAGGCTATATATATATATATATATATATATCTTTAAGTCCTTATATAGCTATTGCTAACATTGTTACAACATGAGAAAAACAATAATAACTAACCATAAATTATTATTAGTGAATTTTTGCTGTTTGAGGCGAAATCTCTTGGGATTGTAGTTTGATATTATTCTGAGTTTTAACTTCAAGTATGATTGTCTGAATTGTCATTAAGTCAATAAATCCACCATTAAGGGGAATTCCATGTGCTGCTCAAAGAGAGTACAGTCTGAGAATTGTGGATATCTGTGCTTTGAAAAGTTGAGGGTATGACCTGACATTGAGGAAGTTAGAACTTGATTCATTTTCCCCATTGTGCTATTTCCTTTCTGAATAGAAAGTATTCCCACCTAGTTAATTCTGAGTCTAACTATGATACCCTCTGAATAATGTAGAACTTTGGTGTATGATTGATTACTATGACTTTTATCTGGTATCAAACAGAGCTAAAGGAGCTTTTCCCCAATTATGCTTATGTCAAGTTAGTCTATGTGCCTTTGAAGGGATGGTCTTGATATTATAACTATGTCCTTTTTTCTTTCATAGCAAATTTCTATGATCACAGCAGGTAAGTTGTGGTTTTTGTTTTTGTACCATCAAATCTATAAGTTAATAGATTAATGCTAAAACATTTCTGAATTACTATCATTGGGTGCAAGTTTGAAAGATCTTAATATTTTTAATCTGAATTTTTGGTAACTTCCTATCCTAAGCAACTAGATACATGAGTTCTTAAGTTTGCCATACACTTGCTAATACCTGAATATTCGTATATAATATTAGGCCTTTAAAGTATCTCTTTCAGGATATGAAGATATACTCAAAAAAGGGAGAGAGGAATGATATGATAAAGATGTAAAAGTTTTAAATTTTAATGAAACAGTAAACTTCAAGAAAACAAGAAGATTAGATTATTTTCTCTAAGAACTATATATGATTGACTTCCAAATGTTTCTCATTGGACATAAAGGTCTTGATGTTTTAGTAGTAAATTCTCAAAACTGAATTAAGGATTTAGTGCATAAAATTCATTAATTTAATAATAATCATCATGGGTTCTTTTACTGTTTTGAATTTTCTGATAGCATTAATAGACAAAAGGGCTCATTTTATAAGTGAAATTCTCATGAATCTGTCAGAATAATTTGGAGATATTCTATTTCCCCAAGTTAATGCCGAACAAGTAGGCTGCGTCCAGAGTTTGGCATAACAATAATCCTCTGTACCTTGGAATGATCTCATGTTCTTGCAGAGTGCACTGCTTGGACTAGCATCAGGTGTTCACTGAAGAATTTAGTTCCCCCTACTTCCCATCATATGTTCAACATCCCCATTCTTTGTTGATTTTTTTTTTTTTGGCAAGGCAGTGGGATTAAGTAACTTGCCCAAGGTCAAATTTGAACTCAGGCCCTCTTAACTCCAGGGCTGGTGCTCTATCTGCTATACCACCTAGATGCCCCATCCCTCTTCCTTATTACTGCCAGGTACTGACTGTACTTGTTTCCATCATAGAACTCTGACTCTGTATTCCTCAGTGTAAGCATGATTCCCCCACCCCCACCCCAAGACTTGAGACAATACTGTTCTCACAGGACCCATGGGAATAGCATCTCAAGACCTAAAAAATGATTATATCATATTACAGCCCACTTGTAGTTTTTATGTATATAAGACATGCTTTTGGTTAAGCCCTTTTTCTTAGGAAATGGGCTTCTGCCTACAAGTGTCATTTTCCTCATTCTGAAATTAAACTTCTGTTTTTTGTCCTGACTCTCCTGTCTCTAGCTGTTTCAGTTCTGGTCAGCCACAGGTTAGAGGCCAGGTCTGGTTCAGTTGGCAGATCTATATAGGATTCTTCCTTTACCTGGAAGTGTCCATATCAGGAAAAGGGTTTAAGTAAAGAAAGAAAAAGTGGTGTGTAAAAACAAAAATTCTCTGAATTTTTGGATGAATTATGGATTCCTAATGTGATGTTCTTACAGTTCCATTTTTAGTAAAGTTAGTTCCATAAGATTTGAGCTGGTTTTCACTATATGAACTAGTAAAAAAAAAACCCAATAAATAAAATAAAATAAATAAAACCAAATTCTCAGAGACTAAATTTGTGACCCTGGGCAAGTCACTTAACCCTGTTAGTCTCAATTTCCTCATCTGTAAAATGAGCTGGAGAAAGAAATGGAAATGTCTTTGCCAAAAAACTCCAAATGGAGTCACAGACACAACTTAAAAATGTGTGAACAACAAGAATCCATTCCTCCCTCTTCTCTACTGCTTATAACCCCCCCACCTCCCTTCAAAGCTTAGTTCAAGTGTCCCCTCCTTCAAGAATAATTTTATGGGAACAGTCAGAAGTGCCTGAGTTCAAACCTGGCTTCAGATACTTGATACTTATTAACCATGAGATCTTGGGCAAGTCACTTAACTACTTTGTCTCACAAAAATAATTTTTTTTAAAAAGAGTCTTTTACTTATTTGCAGGAGCTAGATGGCACCACAGTGTGTGCAGCATCAATCCTGGAGATAAGAAACCTCACCTTCCTAAATTTAAATCTGAATTCAGACATTTACTAGTCATAGAACACTGTGCAAATTACTTAACCATATCTGCTTCAGTTTCCCCAATCGATAAAATCAACTAGAGAAAGAAAAAGCAAAACACTCTAGTATCTTTGCCAAAAAACCCCCCCAAAAACAAACAATTCAAAAAGGGTCACAGAAGAGTCAGACTCAACTGAACTGACCTAAATTGTACTGAGTCTTGTTATTGGCAGATTTTTAGCAGTATTATTTAGAGAATTTCTGCAAATAACTTGGAACCAGAGAAGCAGCTTGGCTAGACAGAGCACCCTTTGGAGATGCCCTGGGAACAAGGCCTATTCCAGAATTTTCATTTTCTTTTTTTTTTAATTTTTGAAAGGCAATGGGGTTAAGTTAGTTGCCCAAGTGACATAGCTAAGTAAATATTAAGTGTCTGAGATCAAATTTGAACTCAGGTCCTCCTGACTCCAGGGCCACTGCTCTATCCATTTCTAGCTGGCACATTATTCCAAAATTTTCAAGATGAAATGGACATTGAGAATGGGCAACTAGTAGAGGATTATTACTGTATTGCTTTGATTATAATGTTTCATTGTGTCTATTGCCTGAAAAAAAGAAGAATGCCCAAATTACTTTTTTCTTATTGTTTGGGGATCAGGACAATTCCTTCTGCAACTTTTTGGCCAACTAAAAAGTTTGTTTTCTATTTCTATTAAAAAATTTGACCCAAACTTCACTTACAGATTAATAAGGTTAGTTTGTTTGACATTCCTCAAGTAGAAATCAAAGGGAAGTTTGAGCTTCTGAAAGTGATTGTTAGTTGTTGGCTATTCCCAGCTAATTGTGTAAGGAAGGATTTCTCTGATGCTATTTTCTTGGTTACATTGGTGATATGTAAATCCCCGCTCTAAATAAATCCATTGTGAATTCTCTAAATGTACTTTAATCTGTAACTAGATTTAGTTACTTATAGAGGCTGTTTAAGGAAGTTTGTCTCCTTAAGGGATATATATGACTCTGCCTAATTAACTTTGACTTATGGGATTATGATTTTGGTGATACTCTTGGCCACAGTAAGTCCATTGACTTATGACCCCTGAGATTTATTCAAATTGATCCCTCTGACAATGAAACATTGGGAAAAGTTTGTTAAAAGAATTCTTTCAAGTTCTAGATGAGAAGGTAATGAGGAGGATACCACTGAATTCTCTCTCCCTCTTTCTATTCCCCCTTCATTTGAGGGTTTTTTCCAATGAATTCCTCTTGAAACCATGACCCATCTCTCTGCTTCTAGTATTACGTTCTCTATTTACGAGAACATTGGACTTTAATAAGCCCCAAAAAGGGGATTATAGGAAAATATTTTATTATATTGTTCGGAAAACCTTATCCATTAATAGTGTTTGAATCTAGTTTAGTGTGCTTGAAATTGCCCCCAGGGAAGTCAGAAGACTACAGAGAATGCTTGGATTTTACAGAGGACTTAGGTTCACTCAATATATGTATTTTGGTTTCCCAAATTTGTTTTTTTTATTTGTTTTTTTTTGTAAGGCATAGGGGTTAAGTGACTTGCCCAAGGTCAGACTGCTATGGTTTCCCAAATTTGAATGCTTATACTTACTGATCTATATTTTGAAGGACCTCACCCTTCAATATAATTTAACTGCTACTTGGGGTTTATTACGTGTGCTGGAACTCTTTTCTGAAATCATATATATATATAATGTCAATCTCCCAGAGTTAGGGGGAATCCTCTTCCAGCTTTTCTCCTTTACCAAATGAACAAATAAATTTCTTTCTAAAACTATCTCATATGTATAATCTATATCTAATTGTTGCCTTTTCAGTGAAAGGGGGAATAGAGAGAGGATGAGAGAATTTGGAACTCAACATTTTTAAAAACAAATTAAAAGCATTTTTACATGTAATTTGAAAAATAAAATATTAAAAAACAAAACTATTTCAGATTTTTGGGATTTGTTCTCATGACTAACAGAAGGAAGGAAGGAAGGTCTAAGAAAAGATGATGGACTAGGAAAATAGGGAGGAATATAGGGACTGAAGGTCACTAAAGTAGGGACAAAAATAGATTTAGAAAGAACATGAAAGAGGAAGAGATTAAAAGATAAGAGATCACGATTGCAGAGAATTTTGGCATTCTGAAATAATGGAGGTATAACTCTTATGAATGATGGTCTCATCATGTATGGCATAAATCAACATCTAAGTTAATCTAGAAGTCAAGAAAGGTACCAATGGAGACAATGGCAAGTGTGTATTGAAGTCCTTAAGCATGAGATATTATAATGTCAAATAGTTATGATATGCTCATAACTACAGAGTATCTTTTATTACCTTCCTTCTTTTCAGGGACTCCAATTTGAAAAAGAAATATAGTACCATAAAATCCCAAGATCTGTGAAAATCTGAGATCATGTTTTCCCATCATTTTTTTTTTCACTGAGCTAAAATTAGGAATAGCCAAGGAAGATTTGTAAAAAATTATATAGGTATACTGCAAGGGCAATAAATTTTTATATACAATAGTTCAAATAAATGTTTGACAATTGTTCAATCCATCATCATAGGTTAAAAAAAAACTTCCTGGTACAGTCTGAGATCCAACAAGAGTCACTAAGAAGAATAAATAAAACAATTTTAGGTTCTAGTCATCTTTCTCTTAGAATCTTTAAAAGAGATACTAGAGGGGCGGCTAGGTGGTGCAGTGGATAGAGCACCAGCCCTGGAGTCAGGAGTACCTGAGTTCAAATCCAACCTCAGACACTTGGTAATTACCTAGCTGTGTGGCCTTGGGCAAGCCACTTAACCCCATTTGCCTTGCAAAAACTTAAAAGAAAAAAGATACTAGATCTGTAGATTAATCTGTTTTTTCCACAATATTTTGTGAAAGCTAATATGAGTCCATATTAGGACAAGGAAGACCAAAAAGTTGATAGGCTCTTAAATTACATTAATAGAAAGATAATGGAGGACAAAAGTCACTGTCTCATTGTCTTTTGCTTTGAAGAAACATAATTTGTAGTGTTATGTCCATTTTATTAATTAATAGGAGTGTACCTAGAAAAAAGGCAACTAGGATGGAAAAAGATGATGAACTGGGCCATAGGAAAACCAGTTGAAGAAATGTGGATGTTTAGCCTTGAGAAAAGAAGCATTAGTAGGAGACTTCTCTTCTAGTACCTGAAAAAGTATGTGGAAGAAGGATGAGATTGGTTCTGCTTCATCCCAGAGGGTAGAACTAGGAACAAAAGGCAAACTTAGGGGAGACAGATTTTAATTCAGTATAAGAATGAACTTCTTTGTACAAAGTAAGCACTTAATAAATGCTTGTTGGATTGAATTAAGTTTCTAACCATTAGAAATGTCTGAAAATGGCACAGACTGCTTCAGGAGAGAGTGAATTTTTTTGTGACTAGAAATCTTTAAGCACATTATGAATGAACTCTCTGGGGATGGATTAAAGGATTTTAATTTTGAAGTACTTTTGCCAGGTCCACAGGGGCTGGGTAAGATATTATTCCTCTCCATTAAAAGGTCATTTGAATCTGGACTCATATACATGGACAATGTTCAGGTTTAATTCCAATAAATTCTCCTAATTAAGGGAGAAGATTAGACAATGGAACTAGGATTCCTTTTTTCCTATTCTTCAACTTTTAAATTTCCACATCAGCACTGTTGGGACAAATTAATTAAGTCTTATGTTTAGGTTTATGTCTAGGGTTCCCCCCAAGATGGGGTGTTAAAAAGGTATTCAATATAATAAAGGACAGGTATTAATTTCTATGTAATAAAGGAATGCTAATCACAGAAAATTAAATTTTGACAAAAATAAACTTAAAACAAGATTCAGCATCAACTTATAACTAGTGCTAAATCTGCTGGAATACTTAACTTCATCAAATCACAGAGCAGTTTGTGGGATAGGACCATTGATTAAGAATTTTCCATTATTCCTCTGCTCTACATTATGCAAATAACTCATAACATATCTTCTGGTAAAATGGTCAGGCTTTGACAATCCTCTCCAATTGAAAAGTTTCCTCTTGGGGCGGCTAGGTGGCGTAGTGGATAAAACACCAGCCTTGGAGTCAGGAGTGCCTGGGTTCAAATCCCATCTTAATAATTACCTAGCTGTGTGGCCTTGGGCAAGCCACTGAACCCCATTTGCCTTGCAAAAACCTAAAAAAAAAAGTTTCCTCTGCAACCAGCCAATTCCATTAATTGCACCCAGGACCTCTAGACCTCTCAAATGTATGAGGTTGTTTCCAAGTCTAGAAATGTCCCTCTTTAGGTTGATGTTCAATTATCTAAGCAGAAACGGAAATAAGAAGCAGAAAAGTCATCCAGGGACTCAAATGTAAAATCATCTTATTCAGCCCATATTCTCTATGCTAAATCACTACCCTCACTTTCTCCTCTGGAGCTATCTAGGTCAAATACAAATCTATAGTCAGATACAAATCAGAATGACAGGAAATGATCCTGAATGGGAGGCACTTCGGATTAAGTGATTTGCCTAAGATCACATAGATAGTAAATGTCAAATGTCTGAGGCCAAATTTGAACTCAGGTCCTCCTGCCTCCAGGGCTAGAAGTTCAGAGAAATAAGTTATCATCATGACTATTCAATAATGTACTGGAAATGCTAGCTATAGAAATAAGACAAGAAAACAAACACTTTTGTCAGAAGATATAATTTGCTTAGAGAACCTTAGAGAGCCAATGAAAAACTAATCAATACAATTAACTTAAAGAAAATTTCAAGATATAAAATAGACCCACACAACATCAGCATGTTTAATTGTTGTTACCTCAGAAGAAAGAGATAAAGAGTAATTCCATTTAAAATAATTACAGACAGTATAGAATACTTGTGAGTCTATGTGCTAAGATATAACTATAAGCTATATGAGCATAATTATAAAATAAAAAGTTAAGAATATCAAGGGAATCAATGAGGAGAATAAAGGGAAAGTAAGAGGACTTGGCAGCACTAGATCTCAAACTATACTACAAAGCTGTAATTATTAAGCAATTTTTTTCTTTCTGGTGAGAGAATGTGGGTTAAGTGACTTGCCCAGGATCACACAGCTAATAAGCATCAAATGTCTGAGGCTGGATTTGAATTGGTGCTCTACATACAATCTAGTTGCCCCACCATAAAATCATAATCATCAAAACTATTTATTTGGTCTTGGGTAACAAATAGAGAGGTTGCTAAATGGAACAGATTAGTTACACAACAGACAGAATCAAACTGATAAACTGAAAGATCCCAGTTATTGGAGGAAAGAACTTACTATTTGGCAAAAACTGTTAGGAAAACTGGAATGCAGTCTGGCAGAAACTAGTCACAGAACAACATCTCACTCTCACACAATAGACCAAGATAAGCTCAAAATAGATTCATGATTTAAACATAAAGGATGAAATCATAAGTAAATTAGGGGAGCATGGAAAAATGTACCTGTCAGATCTACAGATAAAGGAAGAATTTATGACCAAAGAAGAGATAGAGAGGATCACAGGAAGTAAAATGGAAAATTTTGATTACATTAAATTGAAAATGTTTTGCACAAACCATAGCTACAATTAGAAGGGAAGCAGGAACCTGAAGGAAAAAAGTTTCTTTGACACTCGTTTTTCAAATATATAGAGGATTGAATCAACTTTATAAGAATGAATCATTCCTCGACTGATAATTCAAAGGACATGAATAGTTTTCAGAGAAACAATACAAGTTATCAGTCTATGGGGGAAATGTTTTATTGATTATTTTTTTTTGCTATGATGTTATTATATGAAATATCCACCTTTAAACTATTGTGTCCTCTGGTTATTACAAGTAAATAAACTGGTTTTTAGTAGCAATGGACCCATAGCCAAAAATAAAGAGTCCCTTAAATTCATAGTAGATTCAAGGAGGGTCCACTCTAAGAGTTGGAGTTGTCATGAATTCATTTGGAGTTGACACAGTTCTTTCTTTCCTACTTCTCCCAAATAGGATTTCTTTCTTTTCTTTTTTTTTTTTTTGCAAGGAAAATGGGGTTAAGTGGCTTGCCCAAGGCCACACAGCTAGGTAATTATTAAGTGTTTGAGACCAGATTTGAACCCAGGTACTTCTGACTCCAGGGCCAGTGCTTTATCCACTGTGCCACCTAGCCGCCCTCCCCAATAGGATTCATAACCCAAAAAGTGAGAGCAGACAGCAAAGATAGTTCCAAATGCCTGCAAGTGAGAACTAACTTTTCATTTTAGGGAATCAGTAAATCTACTGAAAGTTTCTCTGTCTCATTTCTAACCCCGTCCCCAAGTTTAAAGCTAGTTCCAGAAAGGCAGGTTCTATTCTGTTTTTGTTATTACTTAGCACAGTGGCAGAGTAGGTGTTTAATAAATTGTTGACTTCTATGTGTCCAAATTTTAAAAAAATGTTTGTTAATATCTTTTTGTTTTTTTTAACTTTATTTTCAAATCTGTCCCTTTCCCCTCTCCTACCCGGGGAGTAATCCCTAAATAACAAACATTAAAAAAAATTAGGAGAAAAAAAGTTTGGCAAAACTAATCATTTATCTCAACCAAACATTACTATAAAGGCAATGTTGGTGGTCATATTTGGATACACAAAGAACTGCTCTTGGAAAGACTACTCCTCTGGGCTCCAAACTTTATAGACCTCTCCCAAATGCAACTGGTGTTTAAAAAAAAACCAAATCCTTTTTATATACAACCAGACTATAAATCTTTTTATTTTTTTTATTTTTTTTTCAAGGCAATGGGGTTAAATCACTTGCCCAAGGCCACATAGCTAGGTAATTATTAAGTATCTGAGGTCACATTTGAACTCAGGTCCTCCTGACTTCAGGGCTAGTGCTCTATCCAGTATACCATTTAGCTGCCCCTTGAATAATGTAGAGACAGTTAGATGGTGCAATGGATAGAGCACTGGCCTTGGAGTCAGGAGGATGGGAGTTTGAATCCATTTTCAGACACTTAACGTTCACTAGCTGTGTGACCTTGGGCAAGTCACTTAACCCTGATTGCCTCATATCTAGGGCCATCTCCAGTAGTTCTGATTCATGTCTGGCCACTGAACCCTGATGGCTCTGGAGGAGAAAGTGAGGCTAGTGACTTAGCACAGCCCAACCCCTCATTCAAATCCTATCCAGGTACTTTTCATGGCCTCAGCTCCCCTGATGTCATGGTCTTCTTTGACAAGCAAGTGAATTGGATGTGAGTGAAGGGGTGAAGGGGGTGCTGTACTAAGTCACCAGCCTCAGGAGCTATTTCAATTGATAGAGTATAGCACTGCCCTTTTAGGAAGATCACTTTGAATGCTGAGTTTGACAACTGAGTGGCATGATGTTCAGGAGATCAATGCATATGCTATCGTAATATTCCAAGTGGGAGGAGAAAAGGGCCTGTAACTAGATGGTGCTAGCTCAGTGGGTGAAAAGAAGGGGAATCACTTCTCCAAGAGATGTTTCAAAGGTAGAAGCTACAAGAGTCAATGATAACTGATGTCCAAATAGACTCTAAACCCTTTGAGTTGAATTCTTTTAATTTTTGGAAGAAAGTATAAGGTCTAAGGATTTTTGGTATCTTTCTCAGGATCCTTCTAAAGGTCTTCAAAATTATGGTGCCTCTGGAACAAATCTCTTCTTTGTATAATCTTGGTCTCATTCAGCTGCTTTTCCCATATTTTTAGCACTATTTCCACTTCCTCATGTAACATATCTGAGATTAAGATGCTAAAGCTAAATGTAGCAATGTTATTTATAAAATTTTTTACAGTTCTTTCCCATTTTCCCAGCTAATTGTTCTCTTACCAGTTTTACCCTTAAATGTCTCAGAAAAATCACACAATTGATAAACTTTAAAAAAAATTAATTTTTTTTGCAAGGCAAAAGGGTTAAATGACTTGTCCAAGGTCACACAACTAGTAAGTATCAAGTGTCTGAGGCTGAATTTGAACTCAGGTATTCCTGATTCCAAGGTCATAAAATATCTACTGGACCATTTAGTTGCCCCTATTTTTAATATTCATTTAAAATTTTTTTTGAATTTTAAATTCTCATTTCCTATAGCTCCTCCCCCACCCATTGAGAGTGCAAGCAATATGACACGTTGTTAGAATGCTAGATGTACACTTGCCACAAAAAACTATTTTATGGAGAACTCACACAAGGCAAGCGCTCACAAGGGGGTCAGAAGAAGTGATACTGAGACACCACTGAAGCACTTTAGAATTGATTGTACAGCATGGGAGACATTGGCACAGGAACCCCCAGTATGAGGGGCATGATGATGCCCTCATCAGTGAGGGGGCTTCACTTTATGAGGAGGGCAGAATGGGAGCAGTTCAAAGGAAAGGTGACATTCATAAATTTAGAGTACCCACACAGGTGTTCACATGGACTATTTGTGCCCCACCTGTGGTAGATAGAACATTCAGAGCTGATCAGCCAGGGTAGGACACACTGTAATTTGTCTCAAACATAGTGATATCATTTTGATCTTCTTTGATAATGGAAGGACAAGAATAAGTGATACTACTTAAATATGTGAAGTCACAAAAAACATATTTTTTTATTAGCCGTGTCACCAAAAAAAATATAAAGAAAAATAAATTTAAAAGTTTGCTTTATTTGCACTCAGAATCCATCCGTCCTGGATATGGATAGTATTTTCATTATGGAACCCTTGGGATTGTTTTGGATCATTGTATTGATTAAAGTATATGATTTTTTTTCTTAATTTTTTTTTTTTTGCAAGGCAATGGGGTTATGTAGCTTGCCCAAGGCCACACAGCTAGGTAATTATTAAGTGTCTGAGGCTGGATTTGAACTCCAGGTCCAGTGCTCTATCCACTGCACCACCTAGCCACCCCTGTATATGAGTCTTTCATCATTGATTATTATTATTACAATGTTGCTATTAACTGTTCCAGTTCTGCTCATTTTACTTTTTATCAATTCATATAAGTCTACCTAGGTTTTTCTGAAATCATACCTTTCTGTCATTTCTTTAGAACAATAATATTCCATCATAATTTTGTGCCACACCTTATCAATCATTTCCTAATTGAAGGCCATCCCCTCAGTTTCCAGTTCTTTGATACCACAAAAAGAGTTGCTAAATATTTTTGTACAAAAAGATCATTTCCCTACCCCCCATTTTTTATGTCTTTAGGATCCAGACCCAGCAGTGATATTGCTGTGACAAAAGTTTTTTAGACCTTTGATCATAGTTCTAAATTGTTCTCTAGAATTGCTAGACCAATTCACAACTTTACCAATAGTGCCTTAGTGTTCCTGTTTTTCCACATCTCCTCCAGGATTTGTCATTTTCCTCTTCTGTGGCATTAGCCAATCTATAGATACGAAGCTGTACCTCAGAGTTGTAATTTGCATTGTCCACTCAATAATGATTTAGAACATTTTTTCATGTAACTATCAATAGGTCTGATTTCTTCTTCTATGAACTGCTTATTCATACATAGCCTTTGACATTTATCAACTGGGAAATGACACTTATCTTTATAAATTAGAGGGTCAGCTCTAACTGGTGGTACAGTAGATAGAGTACTGACCCTGGAGGCAGGAGAATCTGAGTTCAAATCTGACCTCAGACACTTGATATTTATTAGTGGTGTGACCTTGGGCAAGTCATTTAATTCTATTGCCTTGCAAATATCCACCCCAACCTCTCCAATTTTAAAAAAGTAAAAACAAAAAATAAATTTGGCTCAGTTTCATATATGTTTAAGAAATGAGGTCATTATCAGAGAATTTTGCTGCAATCAATAACTATTAAGTACCTAAGTGCAGAGGATACAAAAAGAAGCAAGAGTCTGTCCTCTTAAGGATCTACTTATAGCCTAATGAAGAAAATAAGACATCAAATATGTATATAAGTAATAAATATGAACACATATATTTTTTGGTCGAACAATGGTGGTTTGTCCACTGTCACATGACTATCAAGTATCTGAAGCTAGATTAGAACAGAGATCCTCCTAATCCAGGCTAGTGCTTTAACCATTTCACCACCTAGATAAGAAATAATTAAGAAGGGAAATATTGGAATTAACAGAGAGTGGAGAAGGCTTCCTGTAGGCAGAGTTTCCTTCAAACTTAAAGGAAGCCAGGGAGGTCAGTAGTAGGAGTGAAGGTGGATAGTCATCAATAATTGCAGAGTCACTAAGTTTCATTTCTTGTCAAACTTTAAGTAAACTTGATGTTACCTCCATGGCTTTTTGTTGCTTTATGTTGTGATACTGCTCAAAATCTCCCATCACAATATTTCAACAGTTCATATGATGCTTAGTAAATATCAGGTGCTTAATAAATGTCTATTGACTGACCATAATCTAAACTGATGCTGTTTTTCATTTCTACCTCTCTTCTTTTGCAAGGAAAGGACACATTTGTTAGAGGAGCCCCCATTTCATTGTTTTCCCCCTACTCTCATTGTTAGCTGCTAGTGATTATATCCCTAGTTCTATTTAACCAATTACCAACGATTAGTTTTTATCACTTTGAAGACAGAGCCAAGAAAAGCACCTCCCTCAAAATTCTGGGGTATACATAGCTCCTCTATACCTCCTCAATCTCGAGAGAGGAGGTAGAATGAGCAGTTTCTACACAGCATTGCTGTCCTCAAATTCACATACAACAGAATGATATTATATAACAAATGCTGAGGCTGCAAAGAAAGCAAAAACAGACCCTACCTTAAAAAGTGCACACTCTAATGGGGAAGACAGCTCATTTTCAGAGGACCAGTGACATCAATATTGATGTGTTGACTTGCAAATGGATTGGATTTAAGGGAGACAGCATTGCCCAAAGTCATCAGCCTCCCTCTCTCTTCCAGAGACATTCACTGACATCCAGTGACAGGACGAAGGTTAAGAGGTCTACGGATGGCTTGGGATGTGCCTTAACATCTTCAATGTCTGCCCAAACCCTAAGCTCTCCACCTACCTGCTTCAGCCGCCTTCATGGCCGATGGAACAAACTTCTCACCTGTCTATTCCACCAGGGAAGTCTTAACATTCTTGGAACAGATATTCCTCTGACTCACTGCCAGGCTTAGGGCCTGTTGCTTCCTTAGTCAGCTTAGATGGTTTAGCTGGATGTGGCTGCGGGGCTTGCTATAGTTTCTTGGAGCTATTTAAGAGACTTGGGTAAAGGTGGAAGAGCAGTCCTGAAAAGGATTCAGCAGCCCCCACACCAGAGGGGCTAGTCCTCCCTGAACACCCCATAAATGCATTAATAACGGAAAGGCAATGGCATGCAGAGGCTGGGATTTACCTGAGACTTGAGGAGGCCAGAGAAGGAAGCGTAGCCGAGGAGGCAGCGCACTCAAGGGATGAGGAGTACAAGGAGTACAGAATTGGGAAATGGATTTTTTGGTGCTTTGCCCTCTCATTTGGAGCCTGGCAGCCATTTCTCTGTAAAGCGAGAGGGCAAGCCACCGGCAGGTCTGAATCCGCAGCCAGTGGGCGATGGACGGTGCCAAGGAGCAAGGATGAACCCACAGGGCCCGGCAGATAATCACAGAGGGCCAGGTCCGCTTTGGCTTCCCTTGTTTCCCTATGCACCTGGCTCAGAGTAAGGACCGTTTGTGCCAAAGAAGGAAAGTCCCAGTCTACTCAAAGGTCATTCCTTCCGTGGGCTCCAGTTTCTCCTTTGCCAGCGAGGGGCTGGCGCTCTCAAATCTTTTTCCAGGTTGGAATGCTTTGATCTTGGGTCTCTTTTTTTTTCTTTTTTAGGTTTTTGCCAGGCAGTGGGGTTAAGGGGCATGCCCTGGGTCATTATGAAGTGTCTGAGGCCGGATTTGAACTCGGGCCCTCCTGACTCCAGGGCCGGTGCTCTCCCCACAGCGCCACCTCGCGGCCCCACTGGGTTTCCTTTATTAATCTAGACAAGGCGAGGGGGGGATTCCGCGCGCCGGGGGCGCTTCCGGAGGCCGAGGCGGAGGGCAGGGGGGCTCCAGGCCTCGGCCGGAACCGCCCGTCTCCTCGGGGCATCCCCGGGGGAGGGGCGAGCGGTGACGTGCCCAGGGTCCCCCCTCTACGCAGGGCGCCCACCAGTTGGCATGCAGGTTCGGAGACGAGGCCCGCGGCGGGCGCCTGGGTCCGGGCCGCCAGGTGCGGAGGAGAAAAGGCGACGCCCGCGGGCTCCCGGCCGGGGTCAGGCCGGGCGCCCGCCCGCCCCTTCGCCGCCTCGGACACCGCCGCGCCTGCGCGGCGCGCCAGCGTCCCCTGCTGGCGGCTTCGGGAAGCAAAGGCGACGCACGAGAAGTGCGGCTGCGCGGGGAGGCCGGGGCCTACCGGCCGGCTGCGTGCGGGCGCCCAAGCCCGGGCCCGGCGGCACGGCGCCTGCGCGGTGGGGGCGGGGCAGCCTGGCGTACCGGCGCGGCGGAGCCGACCCTCCTCCGGGCGGGAGCGCGGCGCGTGAGGCCGGGCCAGCCGGGACCATGGCGCAGCCGGAGGCGGCCAAGCTGCCCAAAGAGCAGAAGTACGACCGGCAGCTGAGGTGAGGCGGCGCCGGGGGAGGGCGGCTGCGGGACACCGCGGCTCCGGGACACCGGCGGCTCGGGTCGGCGGGGCCCGCCTGCCCGCGGAGCCGGAGCCCGGCCTGAGGCGGCGGCCTGGCGGGGGAGCGCCCCGAGGCCTGCGGGGCCCGGGGGGGGGGGGGGCGCGGCGCGGAGGCTGCGCAGTGGGGCGCGGGAGGAGCCGGGAGGAGCGCGGGGAGGAGTGGGAGGAGCGCGGGAGGAGTGGGGAGGAGCATGGGGAGGAGCGGGGAGGAGTGGGAGGAGCAGAGAGAGGGGCCCGGGAGCACCAGAGAGAGATCGGGCCCGGGAGCACCAGAGAGAGGGGCCCGGGAGCACCAGAGAGAGGGGCCCGGGAGCACCAGAGAGAGAGGGGCCCGGGAGCACCAGAGAGAGGGGCCCGGGAGCACCAGAGAGAGAGGGGCCCGGGAGCACCAGAGAGAGAGGGGCCCGGGAGCACCAGAGAGAGAGGGGCCCGGGAGCACCAGAGAGAGGGGCCCGGGAGCACCAGAGAGAGAGGGGCCCGGGAGCACCAGAGAGAGGGGCCCGGGAGCACCAGAGAGAGAGGGGCCCGGGAGCACCAGAGAGAGAGGGGCCCGGGAGCACCAGAGAGAGGGGCCCGGGAGCACCAGAGAGAGGGGCCCGGGAGCACCAGAGAGAGAGGGGCCCGGGAGCACCAGAGAGAGAGGGGCCCGGGAGCACCAGAGAGAGAGGGGCCCGGGAGCACCAGAGAGAGAGGGGCCCGGGAGCACCAGAGAGAGAGGGGCCCGGGAGCACCAGGAAGGAACAGAGAGAGGGGCCCAGGAGCACCAGAGAGAGAGGGGCCCGGGAGCACCAGAGAGAGAGGGGCCCGGGAGCACCAGAGAGAGGGGCCCGGGAGCACCAGAGAGAGGGGCCCAGGAACATCAGGAAGGAGCAGAGAGAGGGGCCCGGGAGCACCGGGGGAGCACCAGAGAGAGGGGCCTGGGAGCACCAGAGAGAGGGGCCTGGGAGCACCAGAGAGAGGGGCCTGGGAGCACCAGAGAGAGAGGGGCCCGGGAGCACCGGGGGAGCACCAGAGAGAGGGGCCTGGGAGCACCAGAGAGAGGGGCCCGGGAGCACCAGGAAGGAGCAGAGAGAGGGCCCCGGGAGCACCGGGGGAGCACCAGAGAGAGGGGCCTGGGAGCACCGAGAGAGAGGGGCCCGGGAGCAACAGAGAGAGGGGCCCGGGAGCACCAGAGAGAGAGGGGCCCGGGAGCACCAGGAAGGAACAGAGAGAGGGGCCCAGGAGCACCAGAGAGAGAGGGGCCCGGGAGCACCAGAGAGAGAGGGGCCCGGGAGCACCAGAGAGAGGGGCCCGGGAGCACCAGAGAGAGGGGCCCGGGAGCACCAGAGAGAGGGGCCCGGGAGCACCAGAGAGAGGGGCCCGGGAGCACCGGGGGAGCACCAGAGAGAGGGGCCTGGGAGCACCAGAGAGAGGGGCCTGGGAGCACCAGAGAGAGGGGCCTGGGAGCACCAGAGAGAGAGGGGCCCGGGAGCACCGGGGGAGCACCAGAGAGAGGGGCCTGGGAGCACCAGAGAGAGGGGCCCGGGAGCACCAGAGAGAGAGGGGCCCGGGAGCACCGGGGGAGCACCAGAGAGAGGGGCCCGGGAGCACCAGGAAGGAGCAGAGAGAGGGCCCCGGGAGCACCGGGGGAGCACCAGAGAGAGGGGCCTGGGAGCACCAGAGAGAGGGGCCCGGGAGCACCAGGAAGGAGCAGAGAGAGGGGCCCGGGAGCACCAGAGAGAGGGGCCCGGGAGCACCAGAGAGAGGGGCCCGGGAGCACCAGAGAGAGGGGCCCGGGAGCACCAGAGAGAGGGGCCCGGGAGCACCAGAGAGAGGGGCCCGGGAGCACCAGAGAGAGAGGGGCCCGGGAGCACCAGAGAGAGAGGGGCCCGGGAGCACCAGAGAGAGGGGCCCGGGAGCACCAGAGAGAGGGGCCCAGGAACATCAGGAAGGAGCAGAGAGAGGGGCCCGGGAGCACCGGGGGAGCACCAGAGAGAGGGGCCTGGGAGCACCAGAGAGAGGGGCCTGGGAGCACCAGAGAGAGGGGCCCGGGAGCACCAGAGAGAGAGGGGCCCGGGAGCACCGGGGGAGCACCAGAGAGAGGGGCCCGGGAGCACCAGGAAGGAGCAGAGAGAGGGCCCCGGGAGCACCGGGGGAGCACCAGAGAGAGGGGCCTGGGAGCACCAGAGAGAGGGGCCCGGGAGCACCAGGAAGGAGCAGAGAGAGGGGCCCGGGAGCACCAGAGAGAAGGGCCCGGGAAGCACCAGAGAGAGGGGCCTGGGAGCACTGGAGGAGCACCAGAGAGGGGGCCCGGGAGCACCAGAGAGAGGGGCCTGGGAGCACTGGGGAGGAGCAGAGAGGGGGCCTGGGAGCACGGGAAGAGCAGAGAGAGGGGCCCAGGAGCACTGAGATGGGAACAGAGAGAGGTCTTTGAGCAGTGAGTATAAAAGGGACAGAGACCTTGGAGTGAGGGTCAAAGCAGAGAGAGACCTTGGAGCATTTGTGTGTAGGAGCATAGAGAGGTTTTGGAGTGTTGAGGGTCAGAACAAAAAAAGTCTGATCAAACAGGTGTTTAAGATCATTGATTGTCAGAGGGACCTGGAACATTAGAGCATTGAATATCAAAACACAGAAGTCAGAACAAGTGTGTCCTTAGACCAGAGAATGTTATATAGATATAGAGTATTAAAGCAAAAGGAACATTCGACATTAGAACATCAAAGCTTCCCCCCCCCAAAAAAAAAATTTTTTTTCTCAAAATTGGAAGGAAGCTTAGCTCCTAGAATGAGTTGGAAGACATTTCTGAGACCTAGAGATGGGGAAGTTGATGCCCCCAAATTTATTTGACTTTATAATCCAAGTGACTATTAAATACTGACTGAAGCCAGGATTAAAATCTTCCTTCTCTGACTCTAAATCTTGTGTTTTTTCTACTGAGTCTTTCACTGTGCCTTCTTGCCTTTGTCAGTGCTTCTGAATCAGTCTTTTCAGAAAGAGGATTCCCTTCCTCGATAAAATACCTGTCTTTTTGTACCCTCTTCCTTCCTGTTCTTCCCTCATCTGCATCCTGCCCGCCATCCTCAGACTGTCCTTGTCTTGACTCTAAGGATGAGAGGTGAGGACTAGGGTCCTCACTCTGAGGCACAGCTGGAAAAGACCTTGGGAATGCATCCAGTGGCCTTACTTCACTGATTAAGAAACTGATACTCCGAGACTCGGAGCAAACACTTTACTAAATGTTACACTGACATTAGCAGTAGAGCTGGGGCCAGAAATCCAGCCCCTGAACTCCTGGAGTCTTTCTTAGGACTGTCTTGGCTTTCTCTCTTTCTCTCCTTTTCATTCTTGTACACCCCTCAGCCTTAAAAATCACAATTATAGATCTGTCTTGAAGCAATTGTCTTTTCCACTTATTTGAAACAGTGCTACCCTTGGGCTAAACATAGGCAGTGTCTGGGGGGCTGAAACAGCAGGAAGCTTCATTAGGTTGCACTCTTGAGTTTTCCCCTTGACCATACATTGCAGATTTGAATGTCAGGTCCTAGGTCCATAGGTTGTGTGATTCAAGGGTTTACAAAATAGGCTCCCTTGCCTCCAGGAAGCTTAAAAAATGTCCTCTTCAATCTTCTGAGAGAATTGATTTCCTGAAATTCTATTCTCAATATTTGAAGCTGAGCATTGGGTTGTCCAACATGAGCATGAGAGAATGCAATAGAAGTAAGTCAGTTTACATTTGTGATGTACTGTGGATTGGGGAGTGGGGGTGGGGCATCATGCTTTAAGCCCTGATCAACACCTCCTCTCTGTTATGCTCTAAAGTCTGCATTACAGATAGTCTATATTGTACAGATAGCAGAAGCTGCCTGTCATTGTCATTTCTCTTTACTGTTCACTAGTTTGGAGACAATAGATGTGAACAACTGGAGTGGAAAGAGCCTTTCAGCTTTACTAAAAGTCTAGGGTCATGTTTTCATGTCTTGAACTTCCCTTGAAAGCCATGTTCCTTTGGGCAGCACCAAAATTAGTCCATCACAAGCATCGATGGGACCCCCTACTGTGGGTGCCAGGCCCCATGCTTGTCTTTGAAAATACAAAGACATATAGGAAACAATCTTACATCCTGGCTGGTGAAACAATTGGAAGCATATAAATAGATACATTTTATGTACAAAATAATTAGAGGGGAATTTTGGGGGGCAAGATTAAAAAATCCTGTGATTGAGAAGAACCTCCTATAGAAAGTTTCAACTGACCTTTGAAGTAGGAATTCTGAGCAGCACAGAGGTAAGTAGGGAGCATGTTCCATAAAAAGCATAAGAGACTTGAATACATACTATTATGTGAAAGGAGCAACATGAATGCCAATTTGGCTTAATTGTAGAGTGTGTAAAGGGGGGATGAATAGCTTTTAACAATCCTGGAAAGATATTTCAGAAACAGGTTGTACAGAGCCTTACCTTCCAAAACAGAACAGTTTGTACAACTAATAGGGAACTTCTGTAGTCCAAGAGCAGGTACTGACATGGTCAAACTGTCACAGCTATATGGAGGATAGATTGGAAAGGGATAAGATGAACCAAAAGACCAATCAGAAGGCTACCACAAGAGACCAGTTATGCTAGGATTCTATCATATCTATTTATAGATTGATAGAAGAGTTCTTCCTACAACTATTCTACAAAGATTCAGAAAATGCAACAAATGAAGTCTTGATTGAAGGAAGTCCAACAAGAAAAAAAATCACGGGATCATTTTCTAGCCCTCATCAGGAGACACAAAAGAAGACTGCAGACACCAGGGATAGGATCTAATGAATAATAGAAGAATGCATAGAGCATTCTAACACAGGGATTAAAAGAGGGCCTATCTGCACCTGTGCATCAAGGCAAGAAGAGTTTCTTGTACAGAGGATCCTGACCTTTTGAAGGAGTAAAAACATTTGCCATTTGGCAACTCACTTGTTTACTGTCTACCCCGTGCTACATCACAGATCCAGTATGGACCAAGGAGGGGATTTGCATCTAGGGATAGCAACCCAAGGCAAGGAACAGTGAAAGACCTTAGTCTATGTATTGAGCCAGGAACAAATACAGCAGTGTATGGCTTTGACCACATCTCTGGCTTTAACACAAAGTCTGAAATCAGGAAGGAAGAATGGAGGAATGAGCAACCAAAAAAAGGATTCCCATCATAAAAAAATCTACTAAAGTAGCAAGGAATACTCAAGACACAGACTCAGAAGGGAATGACCCAAAACCATCTGTAAGCATAGTCTCAGAGAAAAACACAGCCTGGGCATAAGTTCAATTAGAATTCCTAGAAGAAATTTTAAAAATAGCTAAGAATTATTTTGTAAATGAAATGAGAATGCTAGAGGAAACAATTGGAAAAGAAAGCTATGAAAGTAAAAAATAAAAAAAAATAACTAGGTTGACACAAAGGTAGAAAACCTTACTCGAGCAGCAGATTTCTTGAAAATTAACTTGAAACAATAATGAATATTAAAACAAAATCAAAAGAATAGAAAAAATAAAAGAAAATGTAAAGTATCTTATAGAAAAACCAACTGACCTGGAAAACATATTAAAGAGAGATAATTTAAGAATCATTGAACTATTTCAAGGCCATGACTTAAAAAAAACTTACAATTTCAAGAAATCATTTAAGAAAACTGTCCAGATCTCCAAGAGGCAGAGGACAAAATATAAATAGAAGAATTTCATCTGTCACCTTCTGAAATAAAGCCCCCCCCAAAAAAAACTCATATAACTAAAATCTAGGCTCTATGGATTCTAGATCAAAGTGAAAAAAATTGCAATAAGCAGTCAGAAAGGAAGAATTGAAGTACTGAGGAGCCATAATCACAATCATGCATGATTTAGCAGCTGCCAATAAAAGTGAGCAGAGAGCTTGGAATATGGTATTTCAAAAGGCAAAAGGTCTAGACTTGTAAGCAAGAATGACTTATCCATCAAAATTAAATACAAGTCTATTAGAGAGAAAATTGACCTTTAATGAAAGAGAACTTCCAAGCATTCCTGATATAAAGACCAGAATAGGAAGCAAGGAGAGGCAAGGCGAAGTAAGAGAAACTTAAAATTGTAAGCATGAATGAGCAAACATAAAATACTAAGCAAAGATGAACTCCTTACATTATAATTTGGGGAGAGGATACATATAACTCCCTGTTTCCCAGATTATCATCATCATCTGGAGTCATAGAGGCAGTTTAATAAAATAGAGAGTGTTGCAGGGGTTTTGTTTTTCTTTCTTTTTCTATGATAGTGGGAAAGAGGTGAATTTTTTTATCTAAAAAATTTTAATTTTAAAGATATAGGTTTAATGCAGCTAAGATTAGAAGAGGAACATTTAATTAAATAGGGGGAAAACATTTGCAACAGTTTATCTGGTAAAGCAGAATTCAAGCTTGGGTCTTTTCGACTTCAAGTTCATCTCTACACTGCATTCTTTTTTTTTAATTTTTTTTTATTAATGATATTTGAGTTTTACATTTTCCCCCCAATTTTACTCCCCCACCCACCCACACACGGAAAGCAGTCTGTCAGTCTTTACTTTGTTTCCATGTTGTACATTGATCCAAATTGAGTGTGATGAGAGAGAAATCATATCCTTAAGGAAGAGACAAGAAGTCCAAGAGGTAACAAGATCAGACAATAAGATAGCTTTTTTTTTTTTCTAAATTAAAGGGAATAGTCCTTGAACTTTGTTCAAACTCCACAGCTCTTTATCTGGATACAGATGGCACTCTCCTTTGCAGACAGCCCAAAATTGTTCCTGATTGTTGCACTGATGGAATGAGTGAGTTCTTCAGGATTGATCATCGCCCCCATGTTGCTGTTAGGGTATACAGTGTTTTTCTGGTTCTGCTCATCTCACTCAGCATCAGTTCATGCAAATCCCTCCAGGCTTCCCTGAAATCCTGTCCCTCCTGGTTTCTAATAAAACAGTAGTGTTCCATGACATACATATACCACAGTTTGCTAAGCCATTCCCCAAATGAAGGACATTTACTTGATTTCCAATTCTTTGCCACCACAAATAGGGCTGCTATAAATATTTTTGTACAAGTGATGTTTTTACCCTTTTTCATCATCTCTTCAGGGTATAGACCTAGTAGTGGTATTGCTGGGTTAAAGGGTATGCTCATTTTTTTTTTTTAGGTTTTTGTAAGGCAAACAGGGTTAAGTGGCTTGCCCAAGGCCACACAGCTAGGTAATTATTAAATGTCTGAGACTGGATTTGACTCCAGGGCTGGTGCTTTATCCACTGCACCACCTAGCTGCCCCTAGTATGCACATTTTTGTTGCCCTTTGGGCATAGTTCCAAATAGCTCTCCAGAAAGGCTGGATGAGTTCACAGCTCCACCAACAGTGTAATAGTGTCCCAGATTTCCCACAACCCTTCCAACAATGATAATTATCCTTTCTGGTCATATTGGCCAATCTGAGAGGTGTGAGGTGGTACCTCAGAGAAGCTTTAATTTGCATTTCTCTAATAATTAATGATTTAGAGCAGTTTTTCATATGGCTATGGATGGCTTTGATCTCCTCGTCTGTAAATTGCCTTTGCATATCCTTTGACCATTTGTCAGTTGGAGAATGGCTTTTTGTTTTAAAAATATGACTCAGTTCTCTGTATATTTTAGAAATGAGTCCTTTGTCAGAATCATTAGTTGTAAAGATTGTTTCCAAATTTATTACATTTCTTTTGGTCTTGGTTACAGTGGGTTTTATCTGTGCAAAAGCTTTTTTAATTTAATGTAATCGAAATCATCTAGTTGTTTTTTGGTGATGTTCTCCATCTCTTCCGTAGTCATAAACTTGCTCCCCTTTCCATAGATCTGACAGGTAAACTAGTCCTTGATCTTCTAATTTGCTTATAGTATTATTTTTTATGTCTAAGTCCTGTAACCATTTGGGTCTTATCTTGGTAAAGGGTGTTAGGTGCTGGTCTAATCTAAGTTTCTTCCAAACTAACTTCCAATTATCCCAGCAGTTTTTATCAAAGAGGGAGTTTTTATCCCAATAGCTGGACTCTTTGGGTTTATCAAACAGCAGATTACTATAATTGTCTCCTGCTTTTGCACCTTGTCTATTCCACTGGTCCACCACTCTTATTTCTTATCCAGTACCAAACAGTTTTTTTTTAAAGATTTTATTTATTTTGAGTTTTACAGTTTTTTCCCCTAATCTTACTTCCCTCCCCCACCCCCCATAGAAGGCAATTTGCCAGTCTTTACATTGTTTCCATGGCATCCATCGATCCAAATTGAATATGATGAGAGAGAAATCACATCCTTAAGGGAAAAACATAAAGAGATAGCAAGATCATGCAATAGGATAACAGGTTTTTTTTTTTCTAAATTAAAGGTAATAAATAGCCCTTGGTCTTTGTTCAAACTCCACAGTTCTTTCTCTGCATACATATGGTATTCTCCATTGCAGAGAGCCCCAAATTGACCCTGATAAAATGAGCAAGTTCATCAAGGTTGAACATCACCCTCCATGTTCCTGTTAGGGTATACAGTGTTTTTCAGGTTCTGTTCATCTCACTCAGCATCAGTTCATGCAAATCCCTCCAGGCTTCCCTGAAATCCTGTCCCTCCTGGTTTCTAACAGAACAGTAGTGTTCCATGACATACATATACCACAGTTTGCTAAGCCATTCCCCAGTTGAAGGACATTTACTTGATTTCCAGTTCTTTGCCACTACAAACAGGTCTTCTATGAATATTTTTGTACAAGTGATGTTTTTACCCTTTTTCATCATCTCTTCAAGGTATAGACCCAGTAGTGGTATTGCTGCATCAAAGGGTATGCTCATTTATTTTTTAGATTACCAGATTTATTGGTATATAGTTAGGCAATATTACTTCAAATTATTGTTTTATCTACTACATTAGTGGGGAGTTTGCTCTTTTGATTTTTGATGCTTGTAATTTTGTTTTCTTCTTTCTTTTTTTAATATTTAATATTCTCATTTTGTACAAATAATGTTTTTTATACATTAATAAAATATTCTTGTTTAAGAGTAAACAAAATACCCCTCCCCCAAAAATATAGACTCACTTGAGCAATAAAGTAAAGGGGAGAGGAAAAAATTAAAATAAAAAAAATAATAGTAATAATTGTAGGTATGGCCAGGGGGCGCAGTGGACGGAGCACTAGCCCTGGAGCCAGGAGCACCTGAGCCCATATCCGACCCCATACACCCAACAATCACCCAGCCGTGTGACATGCAAGCCACCCCAGCCCCACTGCCCTGCAACCCCCCCCCAAAAAAAGACCCAAAATAAAATACAATAGTAATAATAGTAGGGGTGGCTGGGTGGTGGACAGAGCATTGGCCCTTGAGCCAGGAGCACCCTGGTCCAAATCCGGCCTCAGACACCCAACGATCACCCTGCTATATGGCCCCAGGCAGGCCACCCAGCCCCATTTGCCCTTCCCCCCCATTAATAATAATAAAAAATGTGCTCGAGTCTTTGTTCCAATACCAATAACTGTCACGGGTGGATCACATTCTTTATGATAAGTCCAACGCAAAAGTTACTTCCATAGATTTCCACCATTGCCATTGCTGATTGCAACTCCCTCCTTTCTTATTTCTCCACTACCATGTACTATATTTTCTCTCTCCTTTCACTCTGATTCTGCTGTAGGGTAGCTGAGTGGCTCAGCAGACAGATCCCTGGTCCTGGGGCCAAGAGACCCCAAACCCCCCTACCACCCTTTAGGCCCAGCATCCACCTGGCCCTATGATCCTAGACAGGCCTTCCAATCCCAGCCCCTTGCAAGAAGTAAAAAAGAAAATGTGTTATATCTGACCACTCTCCCCCCATGGTCCATCGTCTCCTCCATCATTCACATCCCCCCCTTCCCCCTGTCCCCCCTCTTCTTACTCCAGTTGCCTACACCCCATTGAGTATATATGCTGTTTCCTCTCCTAGCCACCTCTGATGAGAGTGAAGATTCCCCCCTTCTACATCATTGCAATAGCTCATTGTAAAAAAGAAAAATCTTACTATATGAAATATCTTACCTATTCCCCCTTCTCCTTTTTCTTTCTCCCATTACATTTCCCTTTTTTCTGTTGACTCCATTTTTACACCATATTTTATCTTCAAATTCAGCCTTCTCCTGTGCTTCATCTATAAAAGCTCCTTTTACCTGCTCTGTTAATTGATAAGGTTCATATGAGTATTATCAGTGTCATTTTTCTGTGCAGGAATACATGCAGTTCATCATCATCAAGTCCCTCACATTTCCCCCCTCTCCTCCAATCTCCATGCTTCACCTGAGTCCTGTATCTGAAGATCAAACCTTCTGATCAGCTCTGGCCATTCCAAAAGGAACATTTGAAATTCCCCTGGTTCATTGAAAGTCCATCTTTTTCCCTGGAAGAGGACATTCAGCCTTGCTGGGTAGTTGATTCTTGGCTGCATTCTAAGCTCTTTTGCTTATATTCTAAGCCCTAGGAGCTTCCAATTTAGTTGCTGCTAAGTCCTGTGTGATCCTGACTGCAGCTCCACGATATTTGAACTGTGTCCTTCTGGCTGCTTGTAATATTTTCTCTTTGACTTGGGAGTTCTGGAACTTGGCTATAATATTCCTGGGGGTTGGTTTTTTGGGATTTCTTTCGGAGGAGGGGGGATCAGTGGATTCTCTCCATTTAGAATATCAGGGCGATTTTCCTGTAGTAATTCTTTGAAAATGATATCAAGGCTCTTTTCCTGATCATGACTTTCAGGTATTCCAATAATTTTTAAATTATCTTTCCTATGTCTGTTTTCCATATCAGTTGTTTTTTCAATGAGATGTTTCACATTTTCTTCTATTTTTTCATTTTTTGGTTTTGTAGTAATGAGTCCTGATTTCTCATAAATTCATCAATCTCCCTGAGTTCTATTCTTTGAAGAATTTGTTTTCTTCCGAGAGGTTTCTTATCTCTTTTTTCCATCTGGTCAATTTTGCTTTTTAAAGTATTCTTCTCAATAACTTTTTGAACTGGTTTATCCATTTGACTTAAGCTGGTTTTTAGCATGCTATTTTCTTCAGCATTTTTTTGGATTTTCTTGACTAGGCTGCTGACTTTCATGTTTTTCCTGCACCTCTCTCATTTCTTTTCCAATTTTTTTCTTCTAACTCCCTCATTTAATTTTCAAAGTCTTTTTGAGCTCTGTCATAGCCTGAGCCCAATTTCTGTTTTTCTTGGAGTCTTTAGATGCAGGAGCTTGTGTTTCCTCTTCTTCAGACTGAGTATATTGATCCTTCTTGGGATCATAGATAATGTATTTCTCAATGATCTTTTTTCTCTGCTCATTTTCCCAGCCTGGGCCTGGTTTTGGGGTGCTTTTGGGACACTCCCACAAGGGTCTCAGTGTGCGAGGTTCTGTCCTCCCTCCTGGTCTGTGAATGACCATAAGCACCTCCCTCTGCCACAGGGCTGAGGTGGGGGGGGGGGGCCTAGACTGCAATCAGGATCTGAATGTGGTCAGAGCCCCAGAGTCCTGTTCCAGGGGGCAGAAGACAGCTTGGCAGTCTCTCTCTCTTCACTCCCCTCCCTCAGCTCGAGGGGCTCATGCCCTGGTGGCTCCCGCTTACCTGCTCCTCCTGCTTCTGTTTCCTAGATCTGGGCTGCAGTTTCCTCGCTGCTTGCTGTGTGCCCTGAGGGCTGGGCTTCATGTTCTCGCTCTGGTAGAGGTACCCCTTCTGTTCCCCCAATTTGTGCCCGCTGCTCCCCGGGCGCACCTCAGGAAATACCCCCACTTCTGTGAGCTGCACCTCCCAGCACCCTGGGGCTGCCTTCGGGAGGCTGAGGTTCTTTGGCTCTGGCGGGCCACCCCTCTGGTGGGCCGCCCCTCCGACCTGGGGAGCAGAGCCTTTCTGCTCTTTTCCAGGTTACCTTGAGTAGGAGAACTGCCTCAGTGGTTCCTTCTGTGGTTTCTGTATCTCAAAAATTTAGAGTCCTTAGTTGGTAAGTTTTATGAGAGAGCACCTAAGACAAGATCTGCACTTGTTGCCATTTTGGCTCCGCCCCTCCCCCCAATCTTAAAACACATCTGAAGTGAAGGGGTGTAGGATATGGATGACAATCCAGCAGTAGTCTCACAGAAGAGGAGAATCTCATGGAGAGCAGTAGCAGTATGATTAAAGTATCCATAAACAGAACTTCAAAGAGGTCAAAAAGAATGAAGTTTGAGAGAAAAGCAATTAATTTTAGTGACAAGCTATGCATTGATAACTGTGGAAAGAGGTTTCACTTCAGTAATGTGATCAGAAGCTGAGTTGCTAATACATTATTCGAGGAGCTGTGAATTCATCCAACCTTGCTGGAGAACAGTCTGGAACTATGCCCAAAGAGCAACAAAAATGTGCATACCCAGGGGCTGCTAGGTGGCAGTGGATAAATCACTGGTCCTGGAGTCAGGAGTCCCTGGGTTCAAATCAGGTCTCAGACACTTAATAATTACCTAGCTGTGTGGCCTTGGGCAAGCCACTTAAACCCATTTGCCTTTCAAAAACCTAAAAAAAAAATGCATACCTTTGATCCAGCAATACCACTACTGGGCTGATACCCTGGTGGCACAAAATTGGAAATCAAGTAAATGTCCTTCAATTGGGGAATGGCTTAGCAAACTGTGGTATATGTATGTCATGGAACGCTACTGTTCTATTAGAAACCAGGAGGGACAGGATTTCAGGGAAGCCTGGAGGGATTTGCATGAACTGATGCTGAGTGAGATGAACAGAACCAGAAAAACACTGTACACCCTAACAGCAACATGGGAGTGATGATCAACCTTGATGAACTTGCTCATTTTATCAGGGACAATTTGGGGCTCTCTGCAATGGAGAATACCATATGTATCCAGAGAAAGAACTGTGGAGTTTGAACAAAGACCAAGGGATATTTATTACCTTTAATTTAGAAAAAAAACCTGTTATCTTATTGCATGATCTTGATATCTCTTTTACTTTATGTTTCTTCCTTAAGGATATTTTTCTCTCATCACATTCAATTTGGATCAATGTATACCATGGAAACAGTGTAAAGATTGGCCAATTGCCTTCTGTGGGGGGGGGTGGAGGGAGGGAAGTAAGATTAGGGGGGGAAAATTGTAAAAGTCAAAATAAATAAAATGTTTTAAAAAATAAAAACAGTAAAAATAAAAAAGAATTAAAAAATAAAAGAAACTAAATTGCAAAAGGTTGAGAGATGAAAGAAAGAGGAAGTACAGGTTGTGAATGTAGAAAAATTTTTTTAGGAGTTTGGCTATAGAAGGGATGAGAGCTATAAGATGATAGTTAGAAGGGATGGTAGGTAGTAAGGATTTTCTGAGAATACTTCAGGAGACCTGAAGATGTTTGTAGGCAGCAAGGAAGGAACCAATAGTTAGGGAGAAACTGAAGATTAGAGAGAAAGAGGTAATAAATATTAGAGCTGTCGTAGAGGAGATGCAGAAATGAAATAAAGGTAATAGCTTTGTTGAGAGAAAGGCCATCTTGTATTTTTTAGAGGCTAGAATAAAGGAGGAGAGAACAAGGGGTGACATTAAAGGGTTATGAGATGGAGAGAAGGAGAGAAGAGAGAAATCATGTAGACTTGCCTCTAGTTCCTCAATATTTTCTAAGATGAGATCCCTTTGGTGAGTGTTGTGGAGAAGGAATGATATGATAAGCTTGTTGTATGACTTAATCAACAGAATATCTTTGTATTGCATTAAGGTTCTGTTCATCCTATTTTGGTTTTCTCATTAAAACGTTATTCCATGCATCTCAGTCATCTAACCCTAACTTTCTTGGTCATGCATTCTGTTTTGTGTAACCATATTCTGTAGCTACCTGACACCTCTGACTCATTTTTGTATTTAAAAATAAAAGAAAACTGGGCAAGGTATCATTAACTTTGATCACATCATATTTCTGCTTTTTTTAAAAAATGCAGATGGGTATATATATATATCTCAATAAATATCTCAACTCATTTTTACTTATTTATAATTTATCATTTGAATTTCTTACATATACAATTAGATTATTAATAATTATTGTGTTAGTAATTACCCATAGGAAGAAGATTCACAATGAGATCAAAGATATTCTTTACTTGTTAATGAACAGTAAACTTTATTGCAAAATTTTCTGTGCCCTTTAAATTCTTTGAGCTTCCTTTTGTGAAACTTCGAAAGTATTTGACCTTTCTTTCTTTTTTGTTTTATAGATTATGGGGTGATCATGGACAAGAAGCTTTAGAATCAGCTCATGTTTGTTTAATAAATGCAACAGCCACAGGAACAGAAATTCTGAAAAATCTGGTATTACCAGGTAATGCATATGAATTATACAATTCTCTGAGAATATTATAAGTAAATATGTATAAGTGTTCTTGAACATCTACATATATTTATACACACATGCATGTATGTATTTATATATATATATTTTCTTTTTCTTTTTCCTCAAAGGTATTGGATCATTTACAATTGTTGATGGAAATCAGGTCAGCGGAGAAGATGCTGGAAATAAGTAGGTTGACTTTTTTCTATAAATATATATTTGGAGGAATATGTTTATTTCTTTTCCCAAATATTTTGCATACTTCCAAGTTTCTAATAAAGTATACACATTTAAATATATGCTTCATATAAAAGTAATAATTTACTTAGTGTTTTATAGTTTACAGAGTTTTCAAGTCTGAGTAAATGTGAGTGAGGCATTGTCTGCTTTAGAGTGAGTCAATCTGTGTGTTATAATATGAGTGTTTTGGAGAGGGAATCTAGAGTCCTAGGTTGGAGTCCTAATTCTGCTCTTTTCTGTGACAGTGGGCAAATACTTCTCTCTACCATTATCTGTAAAAAAAAGCCACAACAATGTTTGTGCTGCCACAGAGTCCTATAACAGTGGAGGCAAGGGGCATGAGGGGAACCTTGATTCTCAAAGGCTAGTCCAGTAAAGCATAAACTCCAGCAGATTCCACTTAGTTGAAAAGACTTTGAGTACTGCAGGCTGCTGTCAGTCAAGCTAAATGTGGAGCATGTCTGTCACCTGCAGATTTGCCACTATGTGATGGCTATGGTTACCTATGGAAGAGAAAGCACATCAAGCCCCTGGTCCTATGTGACCCTTTCTATTTTGTCACTGACCATGGCAAAAGATGGGCAGAGTTGCTAAGAAAACAAACATTAGTTTAACTCTTAGTACTGTTTAAGTACCTGAACTTTGTCCAAATATCATTGCAAGGATATATTTTGGAAGGAACTGAATCACATAAATATCAACATTCTTGCTACAAATAAAACTAGAAGACAAAAGAAATTGTACCTAACTGGAAGCCTGGCTTATGGGTTCTTCTCTGAGGTGAATGAAGGAATGGATTTAATCTTGTTTTTTCAGGGAAAAAAAGCATCATTTTATGGATTATTTGATAATTTTACCATATGATGCTTAGAGCATTTATAAGTAAAGAAACCACTATGAAGGTAATGGTAAATTAGATATAAGAGGTGAGTAGTACATGGAAAAATTCTCTAAAGAATCAGTAAGTCAACAAGAATTTTTAAATGCTTACCCTGTGTCCTGTACTTTTTGGCTTCTGGGGGGTACAAACACAAATCATTTCTTTTCTCAAGAAAATTCCATTTTAACAGAGGACATAACATATACAGATACAAGTATATACAGACTAAACATAAAGGGAGGGGTGGCTAGGTGGCACAGTGGACAGAGCACTGGCCCTGGAGTCAGGAGTACCTGAGTTCAAATCGGTCTCAGATACTTAATAATTACCTAGCTGTGTGGCCTTGGGCAAGCCATTTAACCCTGTTTGCCTTGTAAAAACCTAAATATATATATATATATATATATATATATATACATATACACACACACACACACACACACATTATTATTTTTGTTTTTTTGCATGGCAATGGGGTTAAGTGACTTGCCAGAGGTCACACACTTAAGTATAATGTTTGTCCTTCATCCTTGAAGACCATAACATCAGGGAGATGATGTTGTGTCAAGCACATGAATTGACTTTGAATAGGGGTGTGCTGTGCTAAGTCACCAGCCTCACTTTATACTCCAGAACCATCTAGATCCAGTAGCCAGATTTGAATGGACCTGAATGTGAGGCAATCAGTTAAATGAGTTGCCCTAGGTCACATAGCTAAGTATTAAGTGTCTGAGGCCAGATTTTCACTCAGGACCTCCTGACTCCAGGACCAGTGATCTATCCACTGTACCACCTACCTGCCCCAACAATATACATCTTAATATTCATTGACTGTGATATGAAATTGGGCACAGGATAGGACACTGAAAATTATTTTAAAAATTTGGCTTAGGATCAAGAAAGGAAAGATACCTAATGCTTATAGACTGTTTAGGTCTTATGCTTTTATATCATAAGTACTTTCTTCAGATAGTTATCAGAAGGTGCTCATTAGCTGGTAAATCAATATCAACTTAGAAAAAGATAAAAATGGGGACACTGTATACAATGAAGTGTCTTCCTGCTAAGCCTATTTAAATAAGCTATTGACTGAAAAATGGGAAATGAATAAAAATTAAGTTTTCTTTATTTCTAAAGATTAACTGTTATCATAACAAGGAGGCCAAAAGAGCCTAGAAATGACCTCCATCAGTGAACATCTGATTTCCTTGCCAGATGGAGAGAGACAGATATGATAACAAAACACATTAGCACTTTGAAATATCATCTTGTTTCCAAAATATGGAGGATAATTTATTATGGACAGAGAAACTTCATAAAATAATGATGGTGGCTTAAGAAGAAATTAGGAAGAAGAGCTGGACCTGACAAAGAAGATATACATGTTGGAGACAATAAAATTTTAAAAATCCTTAGGAGTTAATTTTCAGGATATTTCAAAGAGAGGATTCCAGAAGAGGAGGAAAGTTTATGGATTGCCAAAAATAGGCGACTTATGAAGACATTAGTAACTACTATCCCCTATCTAACTTTGTAGTAACTAGATAGATATACCAATGGACAATAGCACTGGCCTAGGAAACAAGAGAATGGGAGTTTGAATCCAGTCTCTGACACTTACTAGTTTTGTGACCCTAGTCAAGTTACTTAGCCCTGACTGCCTCCCATTCAGGGTTATCTCCAGTTGTCCTGAATCATATCTGGCCACTGGACCCAGATGGTTCTGGAGGAGAAAATGAGGCTGGTGACTTAGTATAGCCCTCCTCACTCATATCCAAGTCATGTGCTTGACATGGAATCACCTCCCTGATGTTGTGGTCTTCTTCGAGAATGAAAGACAAACATTAATGTAGTAACTACTATCTATGATAGAATTCTATTTGTATAGCACTTAGCATAATACCTGTGCCAAGTTACTATATCATTGCTTATTTCCCCTCCTCCCACCATTTGTCTTCTTTCTCATCTGTCTGAAATCTTTGAGAAAGGCATAGGTTTCTTTCCAGAAATTAGGAGATGGGAGTAATCATTCCCTCATATCCTCACTAATGTATAAAGATATATGGGCCAATTATATAAATGCACACAAGTCACTTGGGTAAAATATTTAAAGGCATATGCCAATTTTAAAGACTACCCAAGGTATCTACTAGTACATATTTGCAGTCTACCTGACCCATCTGACCACAGAGATAACTTGAACAGACTGATAGGTTTTATCATTTAGAGGAACATGCAGCCTTGTGATAGATATTATCTTGGAAAGGGTGTCTAGAACAAAGTACAACAATAAAGACTTTCTTGACAAGGAGATTTTACAGATGCTCTTGTTTACTTAATTGTGCTAATTGCTTTACTCTTCTTAAGGGAATTTTAAATGATAGCTGTGATTACTCAGTGGAGATTGTGGGTAAAGATTGTGACATATATGGATGTGTAATTCGTTGAGTCTATCCATTTTATGGATATATTTTAGACAGGGGAAATAGAGATAGGATAGTAGAGAGAACAGGGTAGGAAGAGCCATTGGACTGGATCACATTAAGGCTACTGTGTCGTGCTTTTAGGGATCCCTCACCACATCAGTGTTCTCCTAAGGTTAGTCTATGACTTTAAGACATGGAATACCATCATCTCATAAAATTTACAACTGTAGGTGACCCAAAGAACAATAAAAAATTCCTTGTGCCTTTTTCAAATGTTAACATATTGCCAAGAAGGACTTGGACAGAAAAGTGCAATAAAGGGCATATTTGACCAGAAATGGAAGTAGACTAGTCACATGATTCAGTTGAACTAGAATTTATTAAACACTTCCTACCTTCAAGACACCATTGTGAGGCACTGGGAATAAAATACAGAAACAAAACAGTCCTGATTTTCAAGGAATTTACATTCTATTGGAAGGAAAACAATCAGAATAAAGATAATATAAATGTGTGCGTGTATATATACATTTATATACACACATATACATATAAATATACACATATATGTATGTGTGCATATGTGTGTGTGTGTATATATATAGAGAGAGAGAGCAAGAGAGAGCGAGAGAGAGCGAGAGCGCATGTATGTTACCTGTAACTAGGATTTGGGGCTCACCCATGCCAGGATCAATTTTTTTTTTTTTTAGGTTTTTGCAAAGCAAATGGGGTTACATGGCTTGCCCAAGGCCACACTGCTAGGTGATTGATTATTAAGTATCTGAGGTTAGATTTGAACTCGGGTCTTTCTAACTCCAGGGCCAGTGCTCAATCCACTGTGCCACCTAGCTGCCCTGGCCAGGATCAATTCTAAGGGCCTTCCCAAGAAGGTTGTTTTATCTTCTGGGCTTGTTTTTAAAGAGAACTTAAAAAAAAGATTAACTACCTTGTCCAGGGGTCATATAACTAAAAAGTTACAGTTTATATTAGAGCAGGCCTTCTTATTCCTAACTCAGTGTTCTACCATGCTATCTCTATGAAATACATTTTTAAAGATATCTTTGAGTATTATAAACTTAGAATCAATTATTATTAATGTCTATTTTCTTGGCTAGACAACAATCCTAAGAACACAAAAAAAAAACTTTGTACTGAATTTGATAGGTGGCTTTGTGCTTTGGAAAAGTTTTCTCATGGTGCCTATTCCTAAAAAGGTTTAATTTAAAAATAAAATTAAGTTTCGATTTTTAAAAAATTTATCTTTGTACAAAAAGATTCGTAGAACTGTGAAGGAAAAGTTATTGCAAAGCATATCTCAATTTTAATTTCTAGTATTCATGTTCTTTGAGGAAATCTTTGAGAGTGTTTTCAGAGAATAATAATAGAAAGAGTCAAGGATAATGATTGTGATCCATATTGGCTTTTAATTTTTTCTTTAAACTTATGTGAGAAAAAGTTATACTTATAAGAAAAATATAATAGTCAAAACATGTTTTTCTAGCCACAAATAACTTTTTAGTTTAACTTCATGCAAGAGATAAAAGTACTATTATTTGTTACATTAAATTACTTTATCATGGTCTGCTTGGTTAATTTAGTTTCTTTAGGTATGGTGCTCCTAAATGCTGCTTGCTTTAGTTCTTACGCTAATCAGTTGACTGACCACAGACTGTGTGGCTAGGAATTCTCACCCCATTACAGCCATTATTGATCTAGATTAAAATGTGGAAAGATATGAATGAAACAGAAAAATATGAATACAATGGGGAAAATTAGCATATATAGATAAAGGTTTAACTTTCTGTGGAATTTTAGTTTTCCAGAACATTGCTAATCTCTGGAATAATTTTATTAAATAATGGTTGATATTTTATTTTTCTTTTATGAACTAAATTTATTCTGTGGTGCAATTAATATTTCCTTATGGTAAAATAAGACTTTAATTTCCCTCTTGTTTTGTTACCTTTAGTTTTTTTCTTCAAAGAAGCAGTATTGGAAAGGTAAAATCATATTTGCTGTGTGTACTTGAATGTAGTTCTGTCTTGCTTGGTATTAGATCAGAATAAAAATAATAGAATTAAATTATTTGTTAAATAATGCTTTTAAAGTAACTGTAAATGTAAAATCTATGTAACTTCTGGTGGTTATAAAAAGATGTGAAAGTATATATGTATACACATATATACATAGATTTATTAAGTTTTTACTCTATATACCATTTAAAGTTACGTTATTAGGGGCAGCTAGGTGGTGCAGTGGATAAAGCACCGGCCCTGGAGTCAGGAGTACCTGGGTTCAGATCCGATCTCAGACACTTAATAATTACCTAGCTGTGTGGCCTTGGGCAAGCCACTTAACCCCCATTTGCCTTACCAAAAAAAAAAAACCAAAAAATAAAAAATAAAGTTACATTATCATTAGCAAGAGTGTTCAGGGCTTATGGGGGTTTTGATATTTTTTTCATCCTGGTATCTCAATAAAATTTTTTAGAGCTGTATTACTGTCATAAGATTAGCCAAAATTTTCTTTAAATAATTTTTATATTTTTAATAATTTTTTCCAATTACACGAAAAGATAGTTTTCAACATTTTTTGTAAGATTTTTTGAGTTCCATGTTTTTCTTTCTCCCTTCTTTCCTTCCTCCTCATGGCAGTGAATGATCTGATATATGTTATACATGTATAATCATTTTAAACATATTTCTATATTAGTCATATTGTGAAAAAAGAATCAGAAAAAAAGGAAAAAGTCACGAGAAAGGAAAACATAACAAATTTTAAAAAGTGAAAATAGTATGCTTGTGTCTGTAATCGGGCTACATAGTCCTTTCTCTGAATGTGGACGGCATTTCCTATTACAAGTCTTTTAGAATTGTCTTTGATCACTGTATTGTTGAGAAGAACTAAGTCTATCCTAGTTGATCATCATATAATGTGTTCAATATTCTCCTGGTTCTGCTCATTTTACTCAGCATCAGTTCATGTAAGTCTTATAGGTTTTTCTGAAATCTGTTTATTCATGATTTCTTATAGAATAATAGTATTCCATCACATTTATATATCAGTTTATTCAGCCATTTCCCAGTTGTTGGGTATCCCCTCAATTTTCAATTCTTTGCTACTTCAAAAGAGCTGCTATAATTATTTTTATGCATGGAGATCCTTTCCCCTTTTTTAAATTATCTCTTTGGAATACAAATTTAGCATTGCTGGATCAAAGGTATGCATATAAATAATTTTTCTTCAAAATTTATTACTCTGTTTTTCTACCTGAATATTGCTATATGCCAAGTTTAAAATGAATCTTTCTTTGACAGCCAGGCTCTTGTTCTGATCATCAGTGGTTAGTTTTCCATCTATCTCTTTAACTGTAGGAGATTGGACTGAATAGTATTGGCCTCTGAACTGGTATTTTCTTATTTACCAATTTCTTATAAAAATTAAGTACTAAAAATATGTTTTTTTTAATTTTTATCAATTATATTCTGTTAGTTGAGTTTTTCACAGAAAGTTGGATTTTGAAGGATTGTAGGGGTCATTCAGTCTCACGCTGTTGTTTTACAGATAAGGAAATGGTTGTGACTACCTGTGGTCACACAACTCAGGTCTCCTAATTATAAGTTTAGTGTATGTTATATTTTAAGTGATATTTTCTTTTATTTACAGTTTAAAGTGTCATTTTATTTTAGTTTAGTTTTTGCAAGGTAAAGGGGTTAAGTGGCTTGCCCAAGGCCACACAGCTAGGTAATTACTAAGTGTCTGAGGCTGGATTTGAACTCAGGGACTCCTGACTCCAGGGCCAGTGCTCTATCCACTGCGCCACCTAGCCACCCCCTAAAGTGTCATTTTAAAGAGTAATGCTAGAGATATGCATGCAATTTTAATAATTTTGCAAGGCAGGTTTTGTAGTATGTGTAAATTAGTAGTTTTATAACCAGAATGTCCCTAATTTCAATTGCTTTGTGTTTTGAAAAAGAACCGAGCTCAAGCCGCCATGGAACTCTTACAAGAATTAAATAGTGATGTCTCTGGGAGTTTTGTGGAAGAGGTATTTGTTTTTAACTTATTACTGCCTTTTAAAAATTGGTCATGGAGTCATTTTCCAATTTGTTCACCAAATAACTAATGGAAACCCTAGGATTTGTTGTCTTAAATCTTGAATAATGTCATCTTAAGAAATGAAGGGGAAGAATAGAAAAGACTACAGAGATCAACTAAGTCCTGAAGTATGACACAATAGCAGAAAGAATATTAGAGTGGAGATCAGTAGAGTTGTAATTGAATTGTAAATAATGCTATCTCTAATTGACCTAATTTAACTTTGGTAATGTTTACATTATTTTCTGTTTTCTAACATAATTGAAATTGTTTCTGCCTTTCTAAAATGTGAATGTCAAATTGTTGGATTTTTTTTTCCTGTCTTATTTAGAATCCAGAAAAACTCCTAGACAATGATCCTTCATTTTTCTGTAGGTTTGATGTGGTGATAGCTACTCATTTGCCAGAAAGGTACATTTTTATACCTACAGATATTGGGGTGAGAGGGGGAGGGGCTTTATTCTGCTCTTACACTTAACCTGTTTCATGTTTAGGGGTGTGTTGGGATCTGTTTTCTTCCTATTTTGATGTATTTACTTTCTTTTGCAGTACATTGCTACAATTAGCAGAAATTCTTTGGAATGCTTGCATCCCTCTTTTGGTCTGTAGAACATATGGGCTGGTTGGCTATATGAGGATCATTATAAAAGAACATCCAGGTAAGAGAATTTAAAAGCACTTTGAGAGTGAATTTGTGTGCATGAAAATTTGATGAAATTTTAGAAAATGAATTTTAGTTTTATGCAGGGTATCCCTCTAAGTCTTGGTGCATCTTTAAACCTAGGACTCATTGAATGCTCATGAGATGTGCATACTTTTTGTTTTAATCACATGAAAGATGATTCTATCTTCAAAAAAATTTTTAGAGGCATAGTTTTTCAAATTTTATTAAAGTTGAGGTCTTTATTTACTTTGATTTTATAATGTGCCCATCACTGTTCTTTCTTTATTTTTGTTTTTGTGGGGCAGTGGTTAAGTGATTTGCCCAAGATCACACAGCTAATAAGTATCAAGTATTTGAAGTCACATTTGAACTCAGGTTCTCCTGACTCCAGGACCAATGTTTTATCCACTGCACTATATAGCTGTCCTCAAACATATTTGTTCTTCCCTTAACATCAAAGGGGGGGGAAAAAAGATACCATGTACCTTGAGCAATGAGTTGCATTAATGTAAGAAAAGTATCTGCAAAGAATATAAACTCTGACTGTACTATTGATTTACTGTGTGACCTTGGGCAAGTCATTTCTCCTTTCTTTGGGTTCAGTTTCTCATTATCTGTGAAATAAGAGAGTTCATCAGGAGACAGTAGATCCCAGGGCTTGGAGGGACTATAGAAGCCATTGGTTCAGCCTCCTCATTTTATAGGTGATGCTCCTGAGGCCCAGAGAGTAGAAGAAATGACTTGCCCTTAGAAGAGCTGGAATTTGAACTTAGATCTTCTATTGCTCTTTCTGCCCCTGTGACCTGCTTCAGACCTCAGCTGATCTCTGTAGCCCTTTCTGGTCTCAAGTAAACTCAACTGATCCCATGTCTTATTCGTTTCACAGTCATAGAATCGCATCCTGACAGTGCACTGGAAGATCTTCGATTGGATAAACCATTTCCTGAGCTAAGAGAGCATATACAGTCCTATGATTTAGACCACATGGAGAAGAAGGTGGGTACTACATTTGTAATTTATCTTTATGGTGAGAAATCACCTTTTGTACAGTGGTTTCCTTGTACAATTGGTCATCACTGTTAAGGACAGTTTTCACTCATTGATATGGATTAGGGCCTTCTAGTTTTGTTTATTCTGTCATAGGACTCCTGACTTCAGAAGTCAGACTGTATATAATTTCTTACATAGCCATATGAATTCAATAAACATGTTCATTAAGTTTATCAGTAACCATGTAAAAAGAAGATAATATTTTTCTTTTAGCCTGAGGATCCCAATAGAATGCTTAGCCTCCCCCACTGCCCCTCCCCACCTGTTTAATATATGACCATCTTTTAAAGATTGCCTCAGATTCTGCCTCCACCAGAAAGCTCTCCCTCTTTCTCCCAGTGGGGAGTCACCTTGTTTCCCCTCAGATCTCATAACCTCTTCTGTTTGGCAATGACTCTTTCCCTCAGACCTCAGGCAGGACTATGCCCTTCTCTTACACATTTATCATAGGTTATTTTTCATTGTTATCATTTGTATTTGTCTCGTCTCCATATTAGATTTTTAAGCTTTATGAGGACAGGAAATGTAAATTCTCTAAACTTTGCTTCTCCTCCAGAATTCAACACATAGAAGGTGCATAGTAGATATTTGCCAAATTAAATTGGAATTCTAAGATTTTAGTTGCAGCTGACCTGCTTCCTCTGCTTTGTAGCCTCTGGGATCTCACTAAGACTCTGCTTAAACTTACTTCTTTGCCAAGGGGTGGACGACTTATGATAGCTGCCAACTCTGACCTGGGGGATGTAAAGAACCAAGCGTAACAGTCCCTGCTGAGGTGTAGAGATAAAACATACCCACTTAATTCTATGCATTATCAATACACATCTGTGGGTTGCAATTGAGGATAATGCAGAGATAGAGATGGAATGATGTTTAGCCAGAAGAAAAACCTATAAAGCAAAAATGCAAAGGTCTGCTGAGATAGAAGCCACTTCTACCTGCACCTAGAGAAAACCAGAAAGCACAATGGTATGGTGCAAGCCTCAGAGAGGGGAGAAGACATGTAAAGGACCAGATAGGAAGGGAGGGAGAGTAAAGATGGGGGTTGTGTGAATCAAAAGGAATGATATAAAATGTTATGGAGGCAGAAACGAAAGAGGATAATTGGGATCAGTGAGAGTGAAGAGTAACGCTTGATGCTGAGATTTCAGTAAGGGAATTTGGAGGGAAAAGTATATTAAGTATATGCTGTATTTAAGAAAGCCTTGGAGCATGTGGTTTGAAACGTCCAGTTGGTGAATTGTGATGTTAGATTGGATCTCAGCAGAGAGACTTTGGTTTGGTTATATAAATCTGGGAATCATTTATTTATCATAGAGATGATAAATAAGCAGATGGGAACTAATGAGGTCTCCAAGAGAAAGAGTGTAGAGAGACAAGAGACCAGAGCTCAGAATCTTTGGCACCCATCTACAAGTAGGGCCAACATAAGGGACAAAGCAATTGTTCACACAATTAAGAAGAGAAGCAAGGGACAGGAGTGTCCCAAAAACCCAGAGAGGAGAAAGCATTCATAGAGGCAGGTTCTGTAGAAAGATATAGAAGGGTGAAGTTAATCTTAATTAAAGCCATTAGTTTTTTTTTAATTTTTTACAAGGCAGTGGGGTTAAATGACTTGTCCAAGGTCACACAACTAGGGTTATTATTATGTATTTCAGCCTGGATTTGAACTCAGGTCCTCCTGACTCCAGGGCCAGTGCACTATCCATCGCACCACCTAACTGCCCCGAAAGCCATTAGATTTGGCAGCAAAATATGCATTAGGAACTTTAGAGAATAGTTTCAGTGGATGATACTGTCAGAAGCTGAATTGAAAAAGGTTAAAATGTCAGAGAGAGGAAGTGGTTATAGTAAGTGGAGACAACTTTTCCTAGGAGTTTAACTGGGAAAAGGAGGAGAAATACAGGCTTGACAGTTTGAAGGGATGGTTGAATCAAAGAAGGATTTCCTTTTTTTGCATAGCATTTATTTTTTTCCCCAATTACATGTTTTTTGTTAAAATTTTTTATTTTCTTTATTTACATATTACTAAAATATTCTTCTTTAAGAATAAACATAATGCCCTCTCCCCCACAAAAATATAAAACCTCATGAGAAATAAAATGAAAGAAAGAGGGAAAAAAATGTGTTTCAGTCTGTGTTCTTATACCATCAGCTCTGTCTCAGGTGGATCACATTCTTTTTTTTTTTTTTTTGCAAGGCAAATGGGGTTAAGTGACTTGCCCAGGGCCACACAGCTAGGTAATTATTAAGTGTCTAAGGCCAGATTTGAACTCAGGTACTCCTGACTCCAGGGCTGGTGCTCTATCTACTGTGCCACCTAGCTTCCTCCACATTTTTTATCATAAGTCCATCATAGAAGTTACTTCCATATTTTTCCACAGTTGCTGTTGCTGATTGTAATTCCCTTCATCCCATTCCTCCCCACTACCATCTATTATATTTTCTCTCACTTTTCACTCTGTCCCTCTTCAAAAATGTGCTTTGGGGCAGCAGAGTGGCAAAGTGGACAGAGCACCAGCCCTGGGCCAGGAGTCCCTAAGCCTTCATCCCACTCCAGAGACCCAGCAACCACACAGCCCTGTGGTCCCACACAGGCCACCCAATCCCACCACCTTGCAAAAAGTAAAAAAAAAATGTGATATATCTGACTATCCTTTCTTGTGATCTTCCCTCTCCTCTGTCACCCACATCCCTTCTCTCCTCCACCTGCCTAGGTAGTTGATTATCAGTTGCATTCCAAGTAATTTTGCCTTCTGGAATATTATATTACAAGCCCAACGAACCCTTAATGTTGTTGCTGCTAAGTCCTATGTAATCCTGACTGTAGCTCCATGATATTTGAATTGTGTCCTTCTGGCTGCTTGTAATATTTTCTCTTTGATTTGGGAGTTCTGGAACTTGGCTATAATATTCCTGGGGGGTTGTTTCCCAATTACATGTTAAAATAATTTTTAACATTTGTTTTTAAGTTTGGGGTTCCAAATTCTATCCCACTCTTTCCTCCCCCATCCCTAAAATGGTAAGTAATCCAATATAGGCTATACATGTGCAATCATGTAAAATATCAAAGGAGGATTTTCTAAGACTGGAGGAGATCTTGATGTAAATATAACGGAAGAAGGCAGGAGATAAGAAGAGATTTGGAGATTAGAGAGAAGGGGGATGATTGCTAGAACTAATAAGAATAATTATGGATACAGGGGAGGATTAACTTTGGTGAGAAGGGCTCCCTCTTTAACAGAGTGTGAAAAAAGAGTAGGAAATGAGTGGAGTAATGAGAGGGGTCTTAACAGTTGAAAGAGGGCTTGTGGCCAGAGAATGATCTCTGCATCACAGGGGGATAGAGGATGGATTAAAATATTCCTATAAATATTTGCTAAACCTCAAAGAAAGATATTAACAAAAATGAGAGTACAAAATAACCTACCCAGTGACCACATACAGGTGTATCAAGTACTTTCATCCCACTAATTCTACAAGGTAGTAGAAGGATTTCAGGTTCAGGGAGGTTCATAATTTATCTGCTCATGACCTACATAGCTCAGAATGTTTAAATGGGAATTCTAAGTCAAGTAGAACTCTTGGTTTCAAGTCAGTGGCCCTTTTATTAACCACTACCGTGTATTCAGCATTTCTCTGCTTTGTCTCTTTTATTCTCAGGACCATAGCCACACTCCATGGATTGTGATTGTAGCTAAGTATTTGGCACAATGGCACCGTGATGTAAGTCTTTTTTTCCCCTGGTTTTTTTTTTTTAACAGATAATATATTTTTATCATGTTATAAAAATAAGATCTTTGGGTATTCTTTTTTCCTTGGAAAAAAAGAACTTTTAAAATTGGGTTGTTCTTTTTGATATGCTTTTTAATCAGCAAACATTTAATTCTATTTGATCAGCAAACATTTAATTATATGAATGTCTTTCTTATATGAATTGTTATTTTGAGAAGTTTTGAGGAAAGTTGAAGTACATACTAAGTTACTATAAAATTATCTTTTGAATTCATCCAGTGATTCTTGGTTAATTATTGAAAAACAAGTGAATATTAATTATCTGTGTGGTTGTGGGAATTTAAAACATGTGAACTCTAGCTTGAATTCATATAACCATGTGAGATTTTTTATTTTGACTGCTTTAGAAGAATGGACAAATACCTAAAACATACAAAGAAAAAGAAGCCTTCAGAGAGTTGATTAGACAAGGTAATGTTTTAAAATGTAATTGTAGATTTTACAATATTTGAAAGAACAACCAGAGGTCTATTTTTGTTTGAGTCAAATTTTTTATTTACTTTTGAGACTGCATCCCTTTTTAAAAAATTTATTAATTTGTTTTTTCCAACTACATGTAAAGATAGTTTTCAACCACCCTCTGTTTCTTTTAAAGATTTTATTTATTTTGAGTTTTACAATTTTTCCCCCTAATCTTGCTTCCCTCCTCCCACCCCCTACAGAAGGCAATTTGTCAGTCTTTACATTGTTTCCGTGGTATACATTGATCCAAATTGAATGTGATGAGAGAGAAATCATATCCTTAAAGAAGAAAAATAAAATATATGAGATAGCAAGATCAGACAATAAGATATCAGTTTTTTTTCCCCTAAATTAAAGGTAATAGTCCTTAGTCTTTGTTCAAACTTCACAATTCTTCCTCTGGATACAGATGGTATTTTCCTTCAAAGATAGCCTCATTGTCCCTGATTGTTGCACTGATGGAATGAGCAAGTCCCATCAAGGTTGATCATCACCCCCATGTTGCTGTTAGGGTGTACAGTGTTTTTCTGCTTCTGCTCATCTTGCTCAGCATCAATTCATGCAAATCCCTCCAGGTTTCCCTGAATTCCTATCCCTTCTGGTTTCTAACAGAACAATAGTGTTCCATGACATACATATACCACAGTTTGTTAAGCTGTTCCCCAATTGAAGGACATATACTTGATTTCCAATTCTTTGCCACCACATACAAGGCTGCTCTGAATATTTTTGTACAAGTGATGTTTTTACCCTTTTTCATGATCTCTTCAGGTTATAGACCCTGGATCAAAGGGTATGCACATTTTTGTTGGCCTTTGGGCATAATTCCAAATTGCTCTCCAGAAAGGTTGGATGAGTTCACTGCTCCACCAACAATGTATTAGTGTCCCAGATTTCCCACATCCCTTCCAACATAGATCATTGTCATTTCTGGTCATATTGGCTAGTCTGAGAGGTGTAAGGTGGTACCTCAGAGAAGCTTTAATTTACATTTCTCTAATAAGTATTGCTTTAGAACAGTTTTTCATATGACTATGGATTGCTTTGATTTCCTCATCTGTAACTTTGTATATCCTTTGACCATTTGTCAATTGGGAAATGGCTTGTTTTTTAAAAAATTTGACTCAATTCTCTGTATGTTTTAGAAATGAGTCCTTTGTTAGAAATACGAGTTGTAAAGATGGTTTCCCAGTTTACTACATTTCTTTTGATCTTGAATACATGGTTTTGTCTGTGCAAAAGCTTTTTTAATTCAATGTAATCAAAGTCATCTAGTTTGTCTTTATTGATGTTCTCCATCTCTTCCTTGTTCATAAACTGCTTCACTTTCCATAGATCTGACAGGTAAACTACCCCTTAATCTTCTAGTTTGCTTATAATATTGGTTTTTTATGTCTAAATCCTATATCCATTTGGATCTTATCTTGGAATAGGGTGCGAAATGTTGGTCTAATCTAAGTTTCTTCCATACTAACTTCCAATTCACCCTCTATTTATTAACATTTTTAGCATTTGTTTTCATCTGCTAGAGATAGAAACTCTTTTCCTTTAGGGAGTTTAAGATCCAATTTTCATTTTAAAAAACTTATTATTTTTATTTTTTATCTCTCAAATTTTCTCCCATTCTCCCTTCATTGAGAGAGCAAGCAGTTTGATAGTTTATTCATGTGCAGTTATTAAAACATATTTCCATATTATCAAAATTCATTTTTCATATAAAGTTTAGTTTTCTTAAACCATATCCATCTTAAAGCACAGAGTATGACTTGCTCCTCAAAATGTTAGAATGTGAGATGATGGGGAGAAAAAGATGGAAGAACTCTTTTTTTTGTTAATTCCTCTGTTCATACAGGTATTCTGAAGAATGAAAATGGTATTCCAGAAGATGAAGAAAATTTTGAAGAAGCTATTAAAAATGTGAACACAGCCCTAAGTACCACTCAGGTATTGTGAGAGTATTATTAATTCATTAAATAGTCAACAAGCATATACTAAGCCCTTCCTATTTGTCAGGAACAATGGTAAAAGCCAAGAATATAAAGAAAGGCAAAAGGAGCTCACACTCTGATGTGGGAGAGACAACACATAGATGATTAGGTAGAAATAAGATAGCCCAGGTGTTAATGAAAGGTGATCTTGGCAGGGAGGAACTTTGGAGGGAAAGGAGAGGGGTGACTGAGAAAGTTCTCTTGCCAGAAGGTGGGATTTGAACCAAAGGTAGGTGATGAGGGAGAGCATTCTGGGCATGGATGACAGCCAATATAAATTCATTGAAAAGGGAGATAGAGGGTCTTTTCAGGGAGTGAGAATAAAGTGTAATAAGACTGGAAAGGTAGGAAGGGGTCAAATGATAAAGGGTTTTATTTATTGTTTTTGACAAATTTTTTTTTTGTTAATTTATTGATCTCTTTCACCCCACTCCATTCACTCTTGTAATTTTAGCTGTCAAATCAAAATGATCTTGCTGCTAGTCAATTAACTTGTTAATTAAGTTAAAGCCTTGATGTTCTCCTCTGATTTTTGTTTACTAATAAAGCACTGCAACAGAATGTATATATTAAACTTTAGCTATAAGGAAGATACTTCTAGTTTATTTGTCAAATGCAGTTCTACCTTTAACTTTTCACATGCATCCAAAATTTAAGCCATTCAGGCCATTATAAATGCTATTATTATAATAGTAAAACATTATAAAAAACAATAAAAACAAATAAATGTGACACAAGAGTGTCATTAGTCACATAATAATTCTCCATTTTGTGATGCTGCTCCAGATCTTAATAACCTTTCTAGGATTATCCTATATAATATTTGTGCTATTTCTCCTATTCTGGCAAAAGTCTGTTTTATTTTTGACCTGTCTCTCCCTTAATCTGGCCTTTCATCACTCCTCCTCCCTTTCTATTTATTCCTCTTTTCCTCCTCCTAGTTCCCTGTTGGGTAAGAAATATTTCTATGTCCAGTTGAATGTGTTTATTCTTCCCTCTTTAAACCAGTTCAGATGAGAGTGACCTTTTCCCCCTCCACTTGAAAAACTCTTCTTTGCATGCCTCTTTTATATAAGATAATTTCCCTCAATTCTTCCTCTACTTTCCCTCTTCTCTCACTGCAACCCTCTTTCTCACTCATCCATTATTTTTTTTTTTAGGTTTGTTTGGGGGGTTTTTGCAAGGCAATGGGGGTTAAGTGGCTTGCCCAAGGCCACATAATTATTAAGTGTCTGCAACTGGATTTGAACCCGGGTACTCCTGACTCCAGGGCCGGTGCTTTATCCACTGTGCCACCTAGCCACCCATCATCCATTATTTTTTATAACATCCCAACATAATTGTTTCACTCTCAAGTCCTCTGTCTATGAAGAGACCTTCTAACTGCCCTAATAGTGATTAAATTCTTCGGAGTTTTATGTATCATATTCCCATATGAAAATATAAACAGTTTAATCTTATTGATTTCTCTTTAATGCTTCTTTTGAGTCTTGTATTTGAAAGTCAGATTTTCTATTCACCTCTGTTCTTTTCATCAGGAATACTTAAAAGTCTTTTGTCTCATAAAATGTCCATTTTTTTCCTCCTGAAGGATTACATTCAGTTTTGCTGCATCTGATTATTCTCAATTGTAATACCAGCTCTTTTACCTTCCTTTAACATGGTAGCTGCAGAATTTTGTGTGATCCTGACTGTGGTTTCATGGTATATAAATAGTTTCTTTCTGACTCCTTGAAGTATTGATTTTTAAATTATTTCTCCTTGATCTGTTTTCCAAGTGAGGTGTTTTTCTGATGAAATATTTAATTTTTTTCATTCTTTTGATTTTATTTCATTATTTCTTGATGTCTCATGAAACCATTGACTTCCGTTTGTCCAAATATAATTTTTTAGGAACTATTTTCATCAGTTATGTTTTGTACCTCTTTTACCATTCATCAGTTTTATTTTTTTTAAGTATTATTTGCTTCAATATTTTTGTGCCTCTCTTACCAAGCTGTTAATTGTCTTTTCATAATTTTCTTTTACTATTCTAATTTCTTTCCTCAGTTTTTCTTCTGTCACTGTTATTTGATATTTAAAATTAATTTTTAATCTCTTCATGCTTCATTCACCATTTTTTCCTTTTTTTTTTTGAGGCTTTTGCTTGTAGTTGTTTTGACAACATTCTAAGTTTATGGTTTCATTTTCCCTGTCACTTTTTTATGATTAGATTCTTTTTTTATTAGTTGTCCCATTTTCTAGCTATTTCTTGATTTTGAACTTTATATTCAACTGCTGCTCTGTTCCTTGGGTGGGGTGCAAGCTTCTTGTTTTTTCTACTTTGCTATTTTTCAGACCTAGTTCTGGAGGTTTGCAAATTTTCAGTGTGAAACTAGGATTTGGGAAAAAGTTTGGTCATTGCATTTCTGCTCTGTGCTCTGTCCTTAACCAAGCCTCCTGTGTCCTTGGACAGCTACTTAAGGTTCTTAATCCCCATGATCCAAAGCAGCATGCTGCTTAGGACCTCAGGTCCTTTGTACCTGTGGGCATTTTTCTGTACTCTGGAGCTGTGATCCAGAAGTGGAATGGGACAGTGGAGTTGGCAAAGGGTACCTGGGCCAATGCTTTGTGCTGGCACCATCTTTTTTCTGACCAGTTGCCAAATCCTCTTGTTGTCTCTGACTTAAGAACTCCCAAAGCTGCTGCTGCTGTTGCTTCTCCAAGACCCACAGCTGGTTTTGCCACCACGTGGGCTCTAGGCAGCCCCCCCATGAAGTTGTGTGACTGAGCCAGTTCTGACCTCTTAAGTTGTCTTGGTTTGGGAAAATACCTCCCTGACTTTTTATTGACTCTGTTGCTCCAGAATTTGATTTGAGGTATTATTTTAAAGTTGTTGGAGAGAATGTTGGGAGAACTTGGCTGTTTCCTTCACTTCACCATCTCAGCTCTGCCTGTTAACGAAGTTGGTTAAAGGCTTTAAATGCTAAAACATGATTTTTATATTTGATCCTGGAGATCATAGGGAGACCCTGGAGTTAATGACTTAAAAGGTTTATAAAGCACCTTTTTTATTACAACCTTCTGAGTTAACTCTGTTATTTCTAGTTTACTTATGAAGAAACAAGTTCAGGAAAAGAAGAGACTTGCCAATCATAACACAGCTAGTAAGTGTTAGAGATCCAGGAGGTGAATCCACCCCTCCTAAATACTAAGCCCAGGTTCTTTCTGCTATTCTAGTGAATCTCTCAGGTATTTTTATTTTTCCTTTTGTTTGTTTTTACAAGGAAATGGGGTTAAATGACTTGCCCAAGATCACATCACTAGGTAATTATTAAGTGTCTGAGGCCAGATTTGAACTCAAGCGCTCCTGATTCTAGGACCAGTGCTGTCTACTGCACCATCTAATTGCCCCTATTTTTTTTTGAAGTTCGGTTTATTTATTTTATTATTATTATTTTTTTCAGGGCGATGGGTTTAAGTGACACAGCTAGATAATTATTAAATGTTATTTTTTCTTTTAAATAGTATTTTATTTTTTCCAATTACATGTAAAGACTATTTTTAACATTCTTTGTTTATAAAATTTTTAGTTCAAAATTTTCTCTTTACCTTCTCTTCCTCTTTATAACAGTAAGCAATTTGAAATGTTATATATGTGCAATCATTAGTCATGTTGTATAAGAAGAAACAGAACTAAAAAGAAACAAAAAAGGAGAATAGTATCATTTGATTTGCATTCAGTTCTTTCTCTGGATGAGGTTGACATTTTCCATCATGAGTCTTTTGGAATTGTCTTGGATCATTGTATTACTGAGAAGAGCAAAGTCAATCATAATTGATCATTGCACAGTACTATTGTTTACAGTTCTCCAGGTTCTGCTCACTTCACTCAGTATCAGTTCATGTAAGTCTTTCCAGGTCTTTCTGCCTGCTTATTATTTCTTATACCATAGTAGTATTCTGTTACATTCATATACCACAACTCAGCCATTCCACAGTACCCCTCAGTTTCCCATTCTTTGCCACCACAAATGGAGGTGCTATAAATATTTTGGTTTTTTTTTTAGGCAAGGCAATGGGGTTAAGTGACTTTCCCAAGGTCACAGAGTTAGGTAATTATTAAGTGTCTAAGGTCAGATTTGCACTCATGTCCTCCCGATCCAGGGTGGGCACTCTGTCCACTGCACCACCAAGCTGCCCTCATAAATATTTTTGTGTCTGTGGATTTTTTACTCTTTTTTATGATCTCTTTGGGATACAGTAGTGGATCATAGGGTTTGGCTAATGGAAAAGGATTTAGATAAGAAAGATAATTGAGTTTTAATAGAGTCAACATGAATAACAGTTGTGTATAGGAATTTGGGCACAGTTTCTGAATGTAGGTGGTGTGACTGAATACACATTTATAACACAAATAGAATCCTGTTTTATGAACTTGGAGAAATGTGTTGCTTGCTATATGTGAGCCATTTTAGAATGACATTCCATTCTAACTAGTGAGAGTATATAGAAGTTATAACAGAGTTCTTTAGGGTCTTCTAATGCCTTTACAAATAAAGCAGATGTTAGTATATATGCCTGTGTATGATGACAAATTGAAGCTGGGAGGCTTCGATACTGAGAGGTATTGGGATACTGGGAGGCAGTATCTCTTAGTCCAACATGTCAACCCCACAGGGACCCCCCCTCAGATGACTCCTCATCTTTCAGCTGACCTCACAACTTCGGGACTTCTCTGACTTTTGTACTATGTCCTGGCTGCTCCCTGACTCCCACCCTACCCTGCTTCTGGGTGTGGTCTTCTCCTGTTAGAAGGTAAACTACATGGGGGTGTGGACTGTTTTTTTTACATATTTATACTCCCATAACTTAGCACAGTGCCTGGGGAACTTAATAAATGTTTATTGACTGAAAAATAATAACAGAGAGTGCTTTAAAGTTTGCAAAACCTGTTCTTGCTAACCCAGCACTTGTTTCTTCTGCATTTGAATTATTAGCAAATTCTTGGTGAAATTTTATATATTTCAAAAAATTTATGATTTTTAAAACTAAATTGAGGTTGAAACTGTTTGGGAAAGAACCTATCTAGTTAAGGCTCTTGGGGACTACAAGATAGTACAAGTTCTCCAATGGCCCCAGAGTCCACAAAGTACTTTCAGGTCTCTTGGGCAACAGACGCCCTGAGCAATCACTCCAAGAATAACCTCTTGGCAGCTAATCAATCTCCCCCACCTGGCAGGGCTTAGCTGAGTTAGGACACTTCCCAGGCCTCTAGCTCATTCCAGGATTTCTTTCCATTCTGAGCTGATACCTATCATTGCTTCAGCCCCACTAGGAACATCAAAGCCTTTTCCCCTCAGAAGGAGGCATAATAAGAAAATATCTCTGAAGTGCTTGGAATTATTCTCTCCTTTCCTCACCTTACAAAAAACACATAGCCATTTATAAAACCTCAGTATATATATTTTTTAAAACATCCATTTTATTTGTACTTAGCCTTGTATAGATATTCATAATGTGGTTTTCAAAATAAAAATTATCTCTATTTAACACATGAGAAAAGTAGAAGAATGGAAGGAATGAGCATTTATGTAGTGCCTACTGCATGCCAAGCCCTGCTGAGTGCTTTACAGGCATGTTATCTGATCTATAGATTAGGGGATCTCAGGAAGTGTCATGAGTTGGAACTCCAGGCTATTCCATCTAGGTCTGATACTGCCTTTGCAGCATAGATATCATATAGAATCTGGAGTCATTTTGGTCTAATAAAAGAAATGCAAAATTTGTAGATAGGTTCTTTGTACTGCAAGTTATTAGCTATATAATCTTAGGCAAATTTCCTAACCTTTCTTAGCCTCAGTATCCTCATATGTAAAGTCAGAATAATAATGCTTGTACTACCTACTTGTCAGGGTGGTTGTTTTAATATACCGACCTACTTTTTTTTTTTTTGGCAAGGCAGTGGGATTAAGTGGCTTGCCTAAGGCCACACAGCTAGGTAATTATTAAGTGTCTGAGGCCAGATTTGAGCTCAGGTCCTCCTGACTCCAGGGCCGGTGCTCTATCTATCTACTGCGCCACCTAGCCACCCCAATCAGTGTGATATTTGTGAGATTATTCTTTATTTTTCATAAAGTTGGAAAAATTCAGAGCCATTAAATCCATTGTAGCATTGGCAGATATTTTTGTTGCATTCCCAACCTTTTCCACTTTTCTCAACTACATTATCATGCCCTCACACTTACAGCAGATGATTTAGCCTCCTACTTCACTGAAAAGAGTGGTGCCATCTGATGAGAACTCCCTCTCATCTTCCCTTCTCCATACCTCACAACTTCCCAGCATCATCACCCACTCTTTTCTCCTTCCCTGCTATGTCAAAGAAAGACATATTGCAAACTCTGAGACTTTGCCTTATCCTTCCTCCTCAGTCACATGTAATCTCTTCTTTTTTAAATTTTATTTTATCTTCAGATTCACATTCTTTCTTTTTTTAGGTTTTTTTTTTTTGCAAGGCAAACGGGGTTAAGTGGCTTGCCCAAGGCCACACAGCTAGGTAATTATTAAGTGTCTGAGACCGGATTTGAACCCAGGTACTCCTGACTCCAGGGCCAGTGTTTTATCCACTATGCCACCTAGCTGCCCCTGACATTGTTTCTTGACCTTCTTTCTCACTCCCTCTGCTCATATTGAGAAGGCAAGAAAAATAAAACTGTTATAAACAAATATAGTCAAGCAAAGCAAATTCCTGCATTGACCATGCCCCCCAAAATAAATCACATCTCACTCTGTCATCTCTTTATCAGTACGTGACAAGCTTGTTTCATCTTGAGTTCTCTGGAATTGCCATTGGTCATTATGTTCATTAGAGGTCCTCAGTTTTTTTTTTAAATTTTTGTCTTTAACATATTGTTTTTTATTGTATAAATTGTAATTCTGACCTTACTTTGCATCAGTTCATACTAGTCTTCCCATTTTCCTCTGACGCCTTCTCCTTCATCATTTTTTGTAACACATTTATATGCATAACTTTAACCATTTCCTGGTTGATGGCCATCCCCCTCAGTTTCCATTCTTCGATACCATGAAAGAGAGCTGCTCTAAATATAAATCCTTATCTTCCTTTATCTCTTGGGATATAAATTTAGTAGTGGTATCATTAGGTTATTGAGTATGCACAATCTGCTAACTTTGGAAGCATAATCATAAAAGGCCTTCCATAAATGGCTGGAATAGTTTACAACTCAACTGACCATTAATGTATTTGTTTTCCTACAAGAATTGTCATGTTTCTTTTTTCTTTTTCTTTTTTAGTTTTTCCAAGACAATTGAGTTGAGTGACTTGTCCAAGGTCACAGAGCTAGGTAATTATTGAGTATCTGAGACTGGATTTGAACTCAGATCCTCCGGACTCCAGGGTCGGTCCTTTTTTTCCTAATTTTTTTTTCCGGTTTTTTTGCAAGGCAGATGGGGTTAAGTGGCTTGTCCAAGGCCACACAGCTAGGTAATTATTAAGTGTCTGAGACCAGATTTGAACCCAGGTACTCCTGACTCCAAGGCCGGTGCTTTATCTACTATGCCACCTAGCCACCCCCTTTTTCCTAATTTTTCTAGACTGATAAGGTGTCATATATATTTTCAGTTTGCCTCCTCTGTATAAAATTATTTATGCCTGATGCTTTTACTGTCTCCTTCAAACCTTTGCAGCCTGGCTTCTGCGTCTCAGTATATAACTGAATAAAACAATTAAATCGCTTAACTAATAATTAGACCATAACTTAAGTTGTTAAAAAAAAATATTGTAAATGTACTGGGCTGAACTGTGGTATATGTATGTCATGGAACACTATTGTTCTATTATAAACCAGGAGGGATGGGAATTCAGGGAAGCCTGGAGGGATTTGCATGAACTGATGCTGAGAGAGATGAGCAGAACCAGAAAAACACTGTACACCCTAACAGCAACATGGGGGTGATGATTAACCTTGATGGACATGCTTATTTCATCAGTGCAACAATCAGGGACAATTTTGGGCTGTCTGCAATGGAGAATGCCATTTGTGTCCAGATAAAGAACTGTGTAATTTGAACAAAGTCCAAGGACTATTTCCTTTAATTTAAGGAAAAAAGCCTGATATCTTCTTGTGTGATCTTTTTATCTCTTATACTTTATGTTTCTTTCTTAAGGATATGATTTCTCTCTCATCACACTCAATTTGGATCAATGTACAACATAGAAACAATGTAAAGACTGACAAATTGCTTTCTGTGGGGGTGGGGGGAGGGAAGTAAGATTAGGGAAAAAAATTGTAAAACTCAAAATAAATAAAATATTTAATAAAAAAATAAGCAAAAAAAGGAAACAGAAAAAAAATGTACCGTGCTGACAGTTAGACCTTTGAGAGAAAGGGTAGTTATACTGTGTTGTCATAAAAGTTGTTGCCAAAAAATCACTGTACTGGTGTTCTGCCCTGCCATTGCTGAAATGCTATGGTGCTTTGCTGTATGAGACAGACCCACATTCTCAAAGCCATGGACTTGCACAGCATTGAGGCCATCATCAAAAGTCCACAGGGTAGTGATGATTCTGGAAAAGGCAGGGAGAAGGATGTCTTCGTATAAAATTTCCCTCACTATAATAAAAATGATAAGCATGTTATACTATCATTCATCTGATATGGTGTTCTTTGATTACCAAGGCAACAACAAGAACTCCCCAATATTCTTAACTATTCTCTGAAGTGTTACCTGTTACTTTCTTATCAACAAATTGAATGGCCTTTCCTCACAGTCCCCAGTCTTCTTTGATGTCTTTGAAGTATCAGACACTTTGGATCACCTTACCCTTGACTTTAAAGCCACCATCTTCCTCAGTGTCCTTTTGTCCTTCTGATCAGTTCTCCATCTTTCCTCCTTTTGTTGACTGTTTTGACATCCTATCATTGACTATTTTCTATTCTTTCTGTAAAAGGGGAGAGAATATGATCTCAGTCTTTCCCAAGAGCACCCTCTGTACAATTCTATAATTCCCAACTCTTTTTCCATTCTTTATCTTCTGCACTTTAAATTCATCTCTAAGTGATTGTACATATTTTGTATTCCACAATTATCTCATACTTCAACATGTCTAAAAATAAATTTATTATCTTTTCCATATATCTAATGCTACAACCATTTATCCACTTTCTCATGTTGAAAATATTGTGAACTTTTTAATTTTTCCTTTTTTGCCCTTTCTTTTCTGATAAAGATTCTTTTTTGCCTCCATAGTATTTCACATTTGTGCCTTCTTTGCCCTTATCTGGACTATTGCAGTTATATTATTTATTGGTCTTTACAGGTTCAGATCTCCTTAATAATAATTTTGACTAATAATAGCTAGTACTTACATAGTGCTTTAAGATTTCCAAGTGATTGGGCGGCTAGGTGACGCAATGGATAGAGCACTGGCCCTGGAGCCAGGAGTACCTGAGTTCAAATCCGGCCTCAGATGCTTCATAATTACCTAGCTGTGTGGCCTTGGGCAAGCCACTTAACCCCATTGCCTTGCAAAAAAACTAAAAAAAAAAATTTCCAAGTGATTTAACAAATATTATTTCATTTTATCCTTATAGTGACTTTGGAATTAGATGCTATTATTATAACCATTTTACATATGAGAAAACTGAACAGTTAAATGATTACCCAGGGTCACATAACTAGTAAGTGACTAGCAAGTTTTGAATTCAGGTCTTCCTGACTCCAGGTTCTATATTCTATCCACTCCGACACCTAGTTGTCTTCTTTCCAGACATTTCTTCAGTGCGAGCTTTTTTTTGGAAAGATCTGGTTATGACTTAGATAAAGGCAAAAATGTCATTTTTTATCAGATTTTATAGATGAAGTAAGACTGGGGGGGGAGTAGTTAATATTTTTGGATGCAGTAATCAAAATGCATCAAGATCTTGGCAATTTAAAACTTTGGGTCAAATCTAACAGATAAAATTAAATGGGGTTAAATGTAGCCAAATCTTACTTTTTGGCTTCAAAAAATCAACTTCATAAGTCTAACCTTGGTGGATTTATCTTGCTTTTCCTAGTTTATGACATTTTCTGTCCTGCCTCTGCCCCTTACCATCAGTATCCTCCATACCTAGAATACCCTTCCACAAGGGAAGCCTTGGCTTCCCTTGAGACTCAGCTCAGAGAAGAGACCACAGAAGTGACCTTTGTGTTCCTTATCGCTGGTCTCCTCCAGGAAGTCTTCCCTTATGTGCCTGCCTCTGGGTCCTCCCAAAGAGTTTTGTCTCTCTAATCATTGTTTTGGAATAATACTGTTTATGATATCTGTGTCCTGTCCCCTTACCAGGTGGTACATTGCATAGGAACTGCAACTATGTCTTATGTTAATTTTTTATTTCTTCCCAGAATCTAACCTGTGACTGTGGACACAATGAATGTTTAGTAAACCTGGAATTATATAATTTTCATCTGTGACTACATGTAAACTTTTACCTTTTCCATTGATATTAGAAAACAGGTTTGTGTTCTTAGCAAGCATTTATTAAATTCCAGTTCTGTGCCAGGAACTCTCCTGGCATTGGGGATACATATCCAAATAATTAAACAATCTATGACCTTTAAAGAGCTAATATTAGAAATGGGGACACATTATCCCCATTTGTCTAAGTTCCTAGGGGAGAGAAAGAATTTCTCTTTTTGGTACCATGTTTTATTATCATCTCATAACAGATCCATCTTAAAAATGCTATTTTGATTATTTAAAGGCAGAATCTATATGGAAAAAAAGTAGCTAATGCAAACTGGACCATTTCATAGGAGAATCTAGAACTGGAAGAGAGACTTCATAATCATTTGTTCTAATCTTTCATTTTTACAGAAGAGGAAACTGAGGCCCAAGGAGCTTAAGCAACATGCCCAAGTTGCCTGATAAAAGCTTTAGGGGCAGAATTAGAATCCAGGTTCTTTAATGACAGAGTCAATGTTTTTTTCCCTATTCTTAAATTAAGAAGTAGAAACGAATGCTTTCTCTGATCTTTTCTAGATACCACGCAGTATTGAAGACATATTTAATGATGATCACTGTATCAATATTACCAAACAGGTAATAAGATGATCACTGTATCAATATTACCAAACAGGTAATAAGATCCTTTATGAGTACTGTTATCTGAACATATATGCAAAGTGGAATTTCAGTTGGTATTTTGTTTTATGTGCTTTTAGAGTCCATCCTTTTGGATTTTGGCTCGTGCTTTAAAAGAATTTGTGGCAAGGGAGGGCCAAGGAAACTTACCTGTTCGAGGCACTATTCCTGATATGATTGCAGATTCTGGAAAATTTATAAAATTACAAAATATGTAAGTAATTTTTTGAATATGTAATTTTGGAAAAGGTCTTTAACTTTACTGTTCTACTTTTTCACCATATGTAAAATTCTAATACTCTTTTTCACTGATTCAAATAAGAGACAAAATGAATTATGTGAAGTTCTTTGGATTCCTCTAGTGAGAGTGGAACTTCATAAATGTATAAATACTTCATGGGATCTATGATCTTGATACAGGTGTTCCCTTAGTACAGATCAGAAACCATCCATAACTTTTCATCTTGTTCATATCTTGTTCATATTTCTCCCAGAGATTTTTCCCTCGTTTTTTTTTTTCATTTTAATTTTAATTCTTAAAAAAAAACCCAAAATTTTTATGCAGTAGAACTAGGAAGGTTATACATGAAACTATGCATTTATTATGTAACACTTGCTCTTCTTTTAAGTATGTTAAAAATCCATCATGTTACTCAAAAGGTGTCCTCTTTGCAATTCTGACCTTCCTTCTGTTCTCTTCTGTGCATTTCAAAACATGTTTCAATGACCCATACTTCATCTTAAAGCTGTTTGTTTTCATAGATTTTCCACAGAGGATACGTTCAACATGCTCAAGGTCTTTCTCTTAATCTTTTATTTCTTGGGCATGTTGAAATAGTTGCCTCAAAATGATTAGTGTACATTGTGGACAAAAATAGTAAAGACTGAATTTTAAAATAACATTCAAACTGTTTTAGTTTCGAGAGAGATATTAGAGATCATACAAGTCAGGCCCTTATTTTTACAGATGAATCGACTCAGGTTTTGTGACCTGCCAAAGGTCCTGGGATCAGCAAGTTGTAAAGCCACAACCAAAACCCTGATTTCTTAACTCTCAATATCTTGTACTTTTAATACCATCTTGGCTTCACTGATTGCATTTGTCATTTTCTTATGATCCTGTGTGATAGCAAGTGTCAGATATTACCAAATCTGCACCTTGTCAAGGAGAAGGATAACTTTTGTTTCAGGATATTAATTTAATTAATATTTAATTAGTGTTTCAGACCATGCTCTGAATAGCTGTTTTTAATACTTCTATTTTCTAGTTACCGTGAAAAAGCAAAAACAGATGCTGCTGCTGTTGCCAATCATGCTGCCAAATTGCTCCAGTCTATAGGTCAGGTGAGTTGTTGATTCACACTCTTCTTTAGTCTATTCAGTTCCATTTTAAAAATATTCTCCCAGGTCCAGGGAAGAGCTCTTCTGATCTGTTATTGTCCCTTTTACTCACTGAATTCTCTGATAACTTCTGCTTTTGCTCTGGAACAAACCAAACATTTCTTTTTTTACAGGCACCAGAATCCATTTCACAGAAAGAATTAAAATTACTCTGTAAGTCATCTTGGATTCATTTGCTTTATTATTTTGCTTGTTATAATGTACACAAAGTATGTTGTTGGGGAGACTATCAAATGATTCGGAATCTGCATAGTTTCCTCTAATGAAGAAACTATACCAAATGTATGGAGCTATGGTGATTAGTTATGTCTGTGAACTTTCATTAAAAAAAGGAAATATTCACTTTGTGAGCAGACATGTATTAATTATTAAGTACCTACAATATACAAGGCACTAGGCTTGGTACCATAGTACAAAACTTAGCTACTGAGTAAATATTATATTGTAATAATACTGAAAAGAAATTTGAAATTAAATACTACTCACTTATGTAGTGTGGAAAACAATTTAAAAATAAATGGTTATCTGAAATGAATGTTGAAGGTAAACTTTTATAGGACATTCAAACTTCTTTATTTACTAGGTCTTTTCAACTATGGCCGTTTCAGGCCCTTGTGGTTAGAATAAAGTGAAGAGTTTCTCAAGTCCAAAAGATTTAGAATATTTTCTTTCATTTCTAAAAAGTCAGTTTTAAGACAATAAAACCCTGGTTTGGATGGGACCCTCATGGAGTTTTTCCTAAAGGCTTTTCAGTTTTAATAACAAGCAGGAAAATATAGACATTCTGATTTGAGGAGGCATATTATACTCATAGATATCACTGGGACTCAGTAGAATGAGAAGCATGTTGGAATCAGGGCCATATTCGAGGTTCAATTCCCTTATTTAGAAGAAACAGGATAAATAAAAGAAGTTGGAATAGCATTCTATGTAAAGAGGATAAAGTTTTATGGAAATACAGAAGCAAGAGGAGTAGCATGGTAGAGAGTTTGCAGGATATAATTTTCAGGAAATCTAATGGAGGCAGAAACAGAAGACTTGTTACTCAAGTCATTTCAATTTGCCAGGCATTTGTAGAGACTGTGAACATACAGAGACAGATAAGACCTCTGTGCAGAAGGGGCTGCCATTCTGCCTTTTATGTTCACTGGAGTAAACTGCAGACCTGTCTTTATGTTCACTGCAGTAAACATAAAGAAGATAGAAGAGTTAGAGAAATGTATCACTGGCCTGTTAGATCAACTAGAATTCTCCTTGACCAAAGCAGAGCAGCCAGTTTCTCAGATACTTGAATGATGATTTTGCCCTTCAAAAGTTAGAAAAGCTTGCCATTTACAAAAGGCTGGGCTTGAAGTCTGAAAAACCTTTGTTTAAATCCTGTCTCTGACTCATATTAATTGTGGGTCCATGGATCTGTCACTTCACTGGGCTTCATTTTCCTCATCTATAGAATGAAAGGGGTGCTGCCAGATTTCAGTGAGATAATATGTGAAAAATGCTTTGTGAACTTTAAAATACTTCATAAATTCAGTTGAAGTTAAAAGATGTTTTTGTTTTGTAGTGAGAATTGCTGTTCTGTGTCTGATTCTTACTAATAAAGAGTAACTCCATTTGAAACTAGTAATAGAGGAGGAGAGAAAAGCTGAATTTAGTCTAATTTGCTGCCTAGATTTTAGGAAAACTTCATGCTTCCAAAGAGTTCAGACAAAGAGACAAAGTAGGATTCTATGGCCTAAAATTCTATAGCCCAAAAGGAAAAGGAAGCTCTTGATATTGAAACACTGAAGACACATAGAGAAGAAACAGTTCCATGGAAGAGAAAAGGGGCAAGTTATGTAATGAGATCTATGTAGATACAAAGAGAACTCATTGACCAACTTAAAATTTTAAGACACTTGGAATAGATGAAATCAAGAGCAGATAGTAGAGAATGAACACGAAAATTTAGCATCATCTTACAATAAGATTGTCATGTCAGAAGTACTAAAGTTAAGAATAAATAGGTTCATGAGGAAAAGACAAATAGGAGTTTTATCAAAAAGAGAGAACAAAATGGTTGAACCCAAGAAAGTCAAAGCCTGAAAGGCTTTTTACCAAAGTATTCATTATAGTCCTTTGTTTAATTGTTCCACTTTTTTTATTTTTATTTATTTTTTTTTAAAGGCAATGGGGTTAAGGGACTTGCTCAAGGTCACACAGCTAGGTAATTATTAAGTGACTGAGGTCAAATTTGAATTCAGTTCCTCCTGACTCCAGGGCCAGTGCTCTATCCACTACAACACCTAGCTGTCTCTCTCCCCTTTTTTTATTACCATCAAAAACAATAATATTTACCTATTAAAAAAAAACCCCAAAAAGGAGCTATATATCTTAAACCATGACATTCTACCATGTACAGCTTAGTTTTTTATAAGTATATTTCAAATTTAGCATAGTAGTTCCAGCACAAATCAACTTATTTGAACCTCCTTCTGCTGTCCTCTGTATGTTTAAATGATTTTTTTTTTTTTTTTTTTTTGGTTTTTGCAAGGCAGATGGGGTTAAATGGCTTGCCCAAGGCCACACAGCTAGGTAATTATTAAATGTCTGAGACCAGATTTGAACCCAGGTACTCCTGACTCCAAGGCTGGTGCTTTATCCCCTATGCCACCTAGCTGCCCCCTAAATGATTTCTTGACAGTCTTTTCATCCTTTTTTAGATTAATGTCACTCATTTCCTTAATTTCCATTCTTCCCTTCACCCCAGAGTAAAAAACTGCCTTGTATAGTCAGTCCTTAAAATCAAATTTACACATTAATGGATTATATCTGAGAAGCTATATCTCATTTAACATTTCTAGTTCATCACCTCTCTTCTAGAGGTAAGAAGTACAATTTATCATCAGTTTTCTGAAATTTTGATTGGAATTGCATTTATCATGGTTTCTAAATCATCACAGTTTTTTTCCTTTTCAGTGTTACATCATTGTATAAATTGTTCTCCTGGGTCTGTTTACTACACCCTGCATTAATTCATACAAATTTTCTCAGGTTTTTGAATCCTTTATTTCTTATAACCCAATAATATTCCATTACATTCATATACCATAATTTGTTTAGTCATTCTTTTAACTTATAGACACTTTGTTTTTTATTTGTTACAATAAAAAGGGGTATAATAGTTATTTTTGTTTGTGAGTCTTTTCTCATTTTGATCTCAATGTAGGGAAAACCTACTACTATGCATATGATAGGAACAATTTAATGGTTTTGAGGTATAATTTTGGAATTTATTTTTTTTTATTCTCATTTTGTACACTTTTTTTACATTAATAAAATATTCTTGTTTACAAAATATCCCTCCTCCCCCATGAATATAGAAAGACTTGCTTGGGCGAAAAAAAGTAAAGGGGAGAGAAAAAAATTAAAATTAAAAATAAAAGTAATAGTAATAATTGTAGGTATGGCCAGGTGGCGCAATGCATGAAGCACCAGCCCTGGAGCCATGAGCACCCGAGCCCATATCCAGCCTCGTAAACCCAACAATCACCCAGCCGTGTGACATGCAAGCCACCCGATCCCCACTGCCCTGCAAAAACCAAAAAGAAGGGGAAAAAAAAGACCCAAAATAAAATAGTAATAATAGTAGGGGTGGCTGGGTGGCAGACAGGAGCCTCCTTGAGCCAGGAGCACCTGGGTCCAAATCCGGCCCCAGACACCCAAAGACCACCCTGCTATGTGGCCCCAGGCAGGCCATCCAGCCCCACTTGCCCTGCACCCTCCCCCAAATAATAATAACAAAAAATGTGCTTCAGTCTTTGTTCCAACACCAACAACTCTGTCATGGGTGGATCTCATTCTTTATGATAAGTCCATCACAAAAGTTACTTCCATATTTTTCCAATGTTGCTATTGCTGATCACAACTCCCTCCTTTCTTATTTCTCCACTACCATGTACTATATTTTCTCTCTCCTTTCACTCTGACTGTGCTGTAGGATAGCTGAGTGGCCCAGCAGACAGATCCCTGGTCCTGGGGCCAAGAAGCCCTGAGCCCGCATACCACCCCTTAGCCCCAGAATCCACCTGGCCCTATGGTCCTGGGTAGGCCTTCCAATCCCAGCCCCTTGCAAGAAGTAAGAAAGAAAATGTGTTATATCTGACCACTCTGCTCCCATGGTCCATCCTCTCCTCCTTAATTCACATCCCCACCCCTTCCCCCTGCTCCCCCCTCCTTCTTACTCCAGATGTCTATACCCCATTGAGTATATTTGCTGTTTCCTCTCCTAGCCATCTCTGATGAGAGCAAAGGTTCCCTCATTCCCCCTTGCCTCCCCCCTTCCATATCATTGCAATAGCTCATTGTAATAAAGAAAAATCTTATTATATGAAATATCTTGGCCTATTCCCCCTCTCCTTTTTCTTTCTCCCATTACATTTCCCTTTTTTTTCTATTGACTCCATTTTAACACCATATTTTATCTTCGAATTCTGCTTTCTTCTGTGCTTCAACTATAAAAGCTCCCTCTACCTGCTCTATTAACTGAGAAGGTTCATATGATTATTATCAGTGTCATTTTTCTATGCAGGAATACATGCAGTTCATCCTCATTAAGTCCCTCATATTTCCCCCCTCTCCTTCAATCTCCATGCTTCACTTGAGTATCTGAAGATCAAACCTTCTGATCAGCTCTGGCCATTCCAAAAGGAACATTTGAAATTCCCCTGGTTCATTGAAAGTCCATCTTTTTCCCTGGAAGAGGACATTCAGCCTTGCTGGGTAGTTGATTCTTGGCTGCATTCTAAGCTCTTTTGCCTTCCGGTATATTATATTCCAAGCCCTACGAGCTTCCAATGTAGCTGCTGCTAAGTCCTGTGTGATCCTGACTGCAGCTCCATGATATTTGAACTGTGTCCTTCTGGCTGCTTGTAATATTTTCTCTTCGACTTGGGAGTTCTGGAACTTGGCTATAATATTCCTAGGGATTGGTTTTTTGGGATCTCTTTCTCGGGGGGATCTGTGGATTCTCTCCATTTCTATTTTGCCCTCTGCTTCTAGAATATCAGGGCAATTTTCCTTTGGTAATTCTTTGAAAATGATGTCAAGGCTCTTTTCCTGATCATGACTTTCAGGTATTCCAATAATTTTTAAATTATCTTTCCTAAGTCTGTTTTCCATATCAGTTGTTTTTTCCATGAGATATTCCACATTTTCTTCTAATTTTTCTTTTTTTTTTTTTTGTTTTGAAGTATTGATTCCTGATTTCTGGTAAATTCATCAATCTCCCTGAATTCTATTCTTTGTCTGAAGGATTTGTTCTCCTCAGAGTTTTCTTATCTCTTTTTCCATCTGGCCAGTTCTGCTTTTTAAAGCATTCTTCTCCTCAATAACTTTTTGAACTGTTTTATCCATTTGACCTAAGCTGGTTTTTAGCATGCTATTTTCTTCAGCATTTTTTTGGATTTCCTTGATTAAGCTGCTGACTTCATTTCCATGTTTTTCCTGCATCTCTCTCCTTTCTTTTCCCAGTTTTTCTTCCAACTCCCTCATTTGATTTTCAAAGTCTTTTTTGAGCTCTGTCATAGCCTGAGCCCAATTTCTGTTTTTCTTGGGAGTCTTTAGATGCAGGAGCTTGTGCTTCCTCATCTTCAGACTGAGTATTTTGATCCTTCTTGGGCTCATTTGCAAAATATTTCTCAATATTCTTCCTTTTGTTTCTCTGCTTGCTCATTTTCCCAGCCTGGGCCTGGTTTTGGGGTGCTTCCTGAGCTTTTGGGACACTCCCACAAGGGTCTCAGTGTGAGGCTCTGTCCTCCCTCCTGGTCTGTGAATGACCATATGAGCCCCCCTCTGCCACGGGGCTGAGGTGGGGCGGGTCTAGACTGCGATCAGGATCCGAATGTGGTCAGAGCCCCAGAGTCCTGTTCCAGGGGCAGAAGACAGCTTGGCAGTCACTCTCTCTCTTCACTCCCCTCTCTCAGCTCGAGGGGCTCATGCCCTGGGGGCTCCTGCTTACCCGCTTTGCCTGCTCCTGTTTCCGGCTCTGGGCTGCAGTAAGACCAAGCTGCTCCCTGTGTGCCCTGAGGTCTGGGCTCCACATGCTCGTGCTCACTCTGGCAGAGGTCCCCCATTGTTCCATCACTTTGTGCCCAGTGCTCCCCGGGGTGCAGCTCAGGAGACTCCCCCGCTGCTGTGAGCTGAGGCTCCCAGAGCCCTGGGGCTGCCTCCGGGAGGCTGAGGTTCTTTGGCTCTGGTGGGCCACCCCTCTGGCAGGCCGCCCCTCCGACCCCGGGATGCAGAGCCTTTCTGCTCTTTTCCAGGTTACCTTGAGTAGGAGACCTGCCTCACTGGGTCCCTTTGTGGGTTCTGTCTCTCGAAAGTTTAGTTAGAGTCCTTAGCTGATGAGTTTTATCAGAGAGCTCCTAAGACTTGATCCCTTCTTGTCGCCATCTTCTAATTTCCTGAGGTATAATTTCAATACAATTTTTTTGTGGTAGCAAAGAACTGGAAACAGTGGATATTCATAATTTATGAAGTGACTGAATCAATTAAGGAATATGCATATAATTAGAATATACATAACAGTGAATGTAAGAATTTAGAGAAACATGGGAAAACTTAATTCAGAGAGACATAAACTGTATTAGGCAACCACTATATGCAGTGATTGCAATAATGTAAATGAAAAGAAAATGACACTTGATATTTTGCAATAATTATAGTGATCCTAGAGCTTGACCCTGGAGAGGACGTGTGGAAATGACTTGTTTTCTTTTGATTAAACAGTTGTGTAGATTGTTGCACATACTGTCAGAGATGATCTGCTTGTTAATTGGTTTAGATGAACTGTTATTTTTTTTCTATCTCAATGGAGGGCTAGGGAGAGTATATTCAAATAAGACATCAATAAAAGTTAAAAAGCAATATTGGAGAAAGGTCTCTTAAAGGATGAGATTACTGCTTGAATAGAGTAGGAGTAACTAATGGAGAGAAGGCAGAGCTATTCAAATTTTATTTACCCATGTTTTCTCCTTCAAAGAAAATATTCTTTGAAATACAAAGAACAGAAACAAAATGATCAATAGAGTTGATAATCAGCGTAAGTAGAGAGCTAATGAGAAGACTCAGAAGACATATATCCTAGGCTGCTGAAAGCCCAAGCAGATATAGTTGCTAAACTATGTCAGAGATCTTAGAAAGATTTTGGAAAATAGGAAAGGAGTCACAAGAATGGAGAAAGATAAATGCCTTACAGAGGTGAAACACATGAAATCTGACCATTGTAAAGACCAGAAAGCTTGACTTCAAATCCTGGCAGAATTCAAGAACATGGTACTAAAAAGAGGTTTGTTAGTGAGCATCTAGGAAAGAAAGCCATCAGTCAGGAAGCATTTAATAAGCCTTATCCAAGGGCCAGACACTATACCAGCAGTAATTATCAAGAACCCACATTGCTTATTAGGAGGGAATTATGTCAGACTAACCTCATTTCCTTCTTTGACTGAGTCACTAGATGAGCAGATCAGGGCGGTGGTATATGCTTATGTTTTGGGGTTTTTTTAGGTTTTTGCAAGGCAAACATATGTTTATGTTTTAGCAAAGATTTTCAAACATTATCTTCTTGTATTCTTGTGGGAAAAAGATTGGGACTAAATTATAGTGCAGTTAGATAACTTCAGAATGTTTCAAATAGTGAGCTCAAAGAAGAGTTATCATTAAATTTTACTTTGGCAGGAAGTCTCTAGAGTTGTGCCCCATGGCACAAAGAACTAAACTCTTTGCCATTTAACATTTTTTTATATCGTTGCATTAGATAAAGCTGTAGATGGCATAATTTTGAAATAAGTAAATAAAAAACTGAAAAAGACAGCTGACTTATTGGATGACAGGATCAGCATTCTAGAATAAAAATATTGGACTGACTATAACAAGATGAAATTTAATAGAATTAAATGTAAAATCTTAGACTTTGATTCAGAAAAATCTGTCATAAATACAAGGTGGGTAAGAATAGCTTGACAGTTCCTTAGCATGAAAAAGATCTAGGGATTTTAGTGGACTGCAAGTTTTATTGATTTGATAGCCAGAAATTCTAATTGTAATTTTAGACTGAGTCAAGAGAAGGTCTAGTCCAGTCCTGTAGAAGAGAGAGTCCAGAGATTGTACTCTGCCAGGATCTGAAACCATCTCTAGATATTGTATTACATTCTGGGTGCCATTTGATAGAACTGAGGATATTTATTTAGAGAATACAAGACTTGGAAGGATATATATATATATATATATATATATATATATATATATATATATATACATATATATAGTAGTGATCATGAAAGACAGTGATTACTTGTTTTGTGTGGCTCCACAGACAGATAAAAGTTGTGGATATTGGGGGGAAAACTTCCTAAAGTTATAGTCCAAAATGAAATATATGGTCTGACTTGGGAAGTTGTAGAAGTGAACCCCATGGGTATTCTTTAAGCAAGGACTGCATAGACATCGGTTTAATTTGGTGTGAAGGAATTTCTTATTCAGATGTGGTCCTGTGATCCTACTTCCCAACCCTAAGTGAATCAATAAATTGACAATGAACTATTTCAACAAAATTTTAGCCTTTTTTAATTGAAATTGCAGAATTACAAAAATTACAATTAGGAGTTAGTTGGTACAGTAGTTAGAGCTGACAACCTGAAGTCAGAAGAGCTGAGCTTGAATCTAGCTGTGAAACATTGAATAAATCACCTCACCTTTGCCTGCTTTAGTTTCCTCATCGATAAAATGGAGATAATAATTTTCCAGGGTTGTTGTGAGGAATAAATGAAATACTTATAAATAATTTTGTAAACCTTAAAGTATTATATAAATGCTATTATTATTATTATTATTAAGCTAGGTATAATGTAAGATAACAATATAGTATAATGTATAATGTAAAAGTCCCAGAGGTGGAGTCTGAGGACCTGGGTTCAGATCTTAATTCTTCTCTGTGGTGGCCATGTAACTGGGCAGGTCGTGGATTTCTCCATTTTGTAAAATGAGAGCATCGAATTAGCTCTCTCAAGTTCTCTTTTAGATAGACTTCTGGGATCCAGTGATTTTCCACATTACTTAAAGTGAGCCAGGTTAGATCCTTTTGCATAGATGCTGAACATTTTTATCCTGGTACTGGGGTGTGTGTCCCAGCTTGGTTAGAGCTCCTTGGCTTCCCAAGCCTCAGCTCCTTTAAAATGAGATTGTGCCTCTTGGTCTCTCTTTGTTCCTAGACTTCATCTAATGGATCTGTGCTAGTTTGTCTCTGGAACTCCTAGGTTTGGACTGAGGCTCCAGTGAGGTGGTGTGTGGGAAAGTATAGTTAGGTATCATGTCTTTTGGTAATGGATTTATTTTCTACTTTTAGAGAAAGCCTGAATATCCAGTGAATGTCAAGGAAATATCATATAATTGAATCATTTCCCTCCCCCCCCTGCCCCATCATACCCAAAGGGTAGTTTCCCCCCCTATTCATTTGCTGGGGAAGAGGAAGCTCTCTGCATATGCCTCCCATTGTGCCCTGCCCCTCCCCTACTGCACAGCCACCATTCCACTGCTGTGCTCTGTGGGCACCATCTTGGTTACTAGGTTCTTTTGTCTTGTCACTTGTGTACCTGCATCCAAGTTATCTCTCTTAAGTTCTAAACTCCCAGAATATCTGAAAGATTTATTCCAGATAATGCTGAACTTTGCACATACTAGACACCCAAGTGTTAGTGCATTGGATTTGATTTAATTTACCACCCTTCTTTTAGGTGTTAGTACCTGAAAAGAAACAAAGAGACAGAGCAAAGCCAATAAGACCTCTTCTTTCGGGATACTGAAGTCAGCTGTGATGGCTTTAATGTCACATATGTGGCATCAGACATTTCTTAAGGAAAGGACACTGGGCTAGAGGCAGTCAGGCATTTCAGATTCCTTGTATACTCAGACTCTGTTCTCTTTCTATTAGGGGAAGAAATCTCTTGGTAGCACATTTCTGTAAAGTGTTTGCACAGAACATCCTGAAGAACATCCAGTGACTTGTGATTTAGAACATTAATCTGCTGCAATCATTTGATTTGATAATGTTTCCCTACTTTTAGGCAGCAATTCAGCATTTCTTCGAGTGGTGAGGTGTCGATCCCTTGCTGAAGAATATGGCTTGGACACTATTAATAAGGGTGAAATCAGTGAGTATATAGAATCTTCAAACAACTATCTTTCTACCTTTAAACAATTCTTTTAAAATATCTTCAGTTATTCTGTACATTACAATGTTGACAAACAGTCATAGGAAACCTCGAAGAATGATAAACATTTTTCCTCTGTAATATATAATAGGTCTTCTTTTGTGGGGATCTGGAGAAACTTTTATCATGACCCTGCCTAAACTTGGTTAACAGCTGGTATTTTTCTCAGTTGATTCTGAGATGAAGGCTTCTGGTGTAACAATTCTTATGGCCACATTTCTTAGAACCAACCAGAAGTTGGGTCTAAACTTTCAAAACTGGTTTTTAGCATTCAAAAAGTTTTAGACATCCTGCCTGGAGGGACCCAAATTTGAGAGAAAAAAAGGCTCGGGAAGCTAATTTCACTTATTTATTTGTATGTTTATCTATATGCTTTTGTATGCATTTATGTGTAAAGTCAGGCCATTAAAATAAATTTTAAATTATTTTGAATTTTTAATTAAAAATACAACTAAATTAACTGTATTTCAGTTATGGAAAAAGACAGCTTTCAGATGAGTGTCTTTTTTTCCCCTTTAATGTTGAACTAAGGATAACCATAGCTATGTGTGAAATGGGCACAGGAATCAAGAATCTGGACACTGAGTCAGAAGGCAAGAAAGGGTTTATTTTTCTTCAAAGAAAAAGGATACAACCCTCGTTACCAAGTAGCACCTGCCAGGGAGTGTCAAAAACCAAAAATTTACAGGTCATTTTTTTTTTTTTTAGGTTTTTACAAGGCAGATGGGGTTAAGTGGCTTGCCCAAGGCCACACAGCTAGGTAATTATTAAGTGTCTGAGACCGGATTTGAATCCAGGTACTCCTGACTCCAGGGCCGGTGCTTTATCCACTGTGCCACCTAGCCGCCATCCTACCCCTAAATTCTGTCTTATCCCACCATCCCAGCTGGAAAGACAAGCTCACAGTCTTCTTGCTAATATTATCCAATTGGTGCAAAGCAAATTCAATCCTTATTTTCCTAATTATTCATAACTAATCTCTATCCTATTAGAAAGTTATAGTTTTTAATCCTTTATTACCATAATTATTCATAGCTAATCTATTCCCTATTAAAAATGATATTTTTAAAAAACTGTATCATACATTTCCCTTGACCAAATTTGGAGAGGTCCAATCAGAAAGAGAGTCAGTTCAGTTCTTAAGATTATCTTAGGTTCCAAGAATACCAGACAGTGTTTTTCTCTTCCAGCAACAACACTGATAAAGAATGTAAAAATGTATTCATAAGGAAGTTTCATATCCAGCAGATAGCAGTCCAAAGACAAGAGACAGAAAGAGAAATTCCATTTAGATAAGTAGATAAGTACTTGGGAATCTGCCTTCCAAGGCAAACTCAGAAACTGTATGAATAAAGTTGTTTTTTTTTAGGAAACTTAATATGCTCCTCCCACTCCCACCTCTCTACAGTGAATGGGACATGATTCCACATTGAGAGATTTCTTGTGATGACTTGTACAGTTTGGGGCAGAGAAAAGATTCACATGTGCCTTTTTACCACTGAAGGCCTGTGTGGATGGTTGTGATTCCAGGAGCATCACTAATACAGTTACATGATAGTCAAGGGAGATAGCCTCAAGTAGCAGAATCAGGAGGTCAGTAGATGTTATAAAGATGGATTTTTTTTCAATTCAATTTCCTTTGTCAAGTGCCCATCATATTTGTCAGTATATGGGGATTGGAAATCCAGAGACAAGATCAGTATTGCCCCTGACCTCATTGAGTTTATATTCTTTTGGACAGAGGTTTTTTAAAAAAGAAACTTTTCTCTTGAGATTCTTAAAAGCCTGGCCTAGATTTCATAGCATTTCTTTCTCTTTTTTAAACTTTTTTAAAAATGTAAATAGTATTTTATTTTTTTAATTACATGTAAAGATAATTTTCAACATTCATCTTTAGTAAGATTTTGAGTTCCAAATTTTTTCCTTCAGGTCCCTCCCTTTCTTTCCCCAAGTCAGCAAAAAATATGATATAGGTTATACATGTACAGTTATGTTGAACTTATTCATAGGACTTCTATCATGTATAATCATTACATTGATAATCACTTTGCTGCTTTCAGTGTGGCCTTGGGCACACTCTAAGCCTCAGCAGTGGGGCATAATGGAAAGAATGCTGACTTTGCAGCTCAAAGACCTGGGCTCCTTTTCTACCTCTACTGCCTTTGACTTTTGGTGGATCCCTTTACCCCTCTGGCCCTCAAGTTCTTCATCTGAAAATAAACTTAATTTATATCATGTAAATTTGAATGTGCCTTCCAGTTTTAATTTCTATAATTCTCCTTTTTAATAATATATAATATTTAAGTAAAATTATCTTCCATACTGGAATTGGTTATATTCTGTGTCCATTTATTCTGTCAGGTGTTATTTATTGTGTAATATACCCAAATAAGATTTTTTTTTCCTTTGCTTTTTCCAGCTTCCAGCATGGATAATCCAGATAGCGAAATAGTATTGTACTTAATGCTCCGAGCTGTTGATAGATTCCAAAAACAATATGGAAGATATCCAGGTAACCATTTTATTAGCAAAGCAAATATCAATAAAAGTTCAGATTTGTGAATTACATTCAGGAGGCACATTAGGGGTACTTAGCTATTTAGGGGGAATTGATTGGATTAAGAGCATTTTACCATTTTCCAACCCATCTGGATATTAATCTATTACTATAATAAATACAAAAAGTTATAAAATGTTACAATAATTTAATAAAAATCCTGAAAATAATATTTTTTAAAATTTAATATTTGTAAAACAATTATAGTTAAGGACCAACTTAAATACAAATGCTCTTTCTTCCTTGTAGCCTTTCCTGATTCCTATCTGCCTCAATTATTCTTTCTTTGATTTCTCATAGTAGTTATAGCTCTCCTATAATAGTAATTGCAACTGCCTTTGATTAAGTACTAGCCTGGGCTTCTTAGAACAAGTACTTCACCTCTCTTTTCCTTTAATCCTCACACATCTTGTGAGGTATAGGTAGTATAGATATATTCTCTTCATTTTACTAATAGGAAGCTGAAGCTCAGAAGAAAGTCACTTCTCTGTATTCCCAAAGGCAGGAAGTAGTGGAACTTTTACTCAATCTTGTAAATTACTGTCTATTTGAATTAATGGCTTTTTTTTTCCATTTACAGGTTTGTAAACTCCCCTAGAGTTTAAAACATGCCTCATTTACCTTTGTCTCCCTCATAGCATCTAGTACAGTGCCTTTCAAATACTATATTTGTTCTTTGAATGAAAAGAATTTAATTGGGTAGATAATATGAACAATTTTTCAATTTTTTACTGAATGCAAGGTTTATTATATCCCTGTCTTAGTATATAGGAACCAGAGAATATTTGTAATCTTAAGGTCTTGTACTAGAGAGGTTGTTACCAACAAAATTAGCAATATTATTTATGGTCAGTGTTGTGCAGCACAGGTTGTAGTACCTATTCCCAAGGGACTTGCTATTTTAATTAGCAGGCCTCATAAAAAAAGGCGCCTATTATTGGACTTCTTCCAGCTATCATATTTGACTCAAGTTTTAAGAAATGAATGTAGATTTAGATTGGTATGTTTTTTAAAAATTCATTTATGGAATGGTTGCCTTTTTTCCTTTGAGTAGAGAAGCCCTAATATGTTATTTCAATAAGAGACAGAATGAATATTTACATACAGAATAGTATAACAGTGTTTATGTTCTGAACAGGACAGGAATTGTGATGTGTGTAGTCTCAAAATCAGGAAGACCTGGGTTTAACTGCTATCTCTCAGCACATTCTGTCTGAGTGGCCTTAGCCAAGTCTATGTTTAACCCTCAGTGTTCTAAGCCACTGCATAAGATTGTAAATTTCAGAGTAAATGCCGATCTGCATTGACAGAGTGTAGCGCCAGTTGTTCCCTGCTCCATTACAAGAGGTAGTCTTCAAGGTTATCCAATCCCCTTGTGAGCATTATGAAGGATATAAGATTGAATTAAAATTATAAAAAACTAAGGAGTAATTATAAGTTAGCCATTAATTGTTGAAGCAATTTATTTTTCAGTGGAAAAATAATTTGTTTATTTTATTAGGAGTTTATAACTATCAAGTTGAAGATGACATAGGGAAATTGAAATCTTGCCTGACCAGCTTTCTTCAGGAATATGGTTTATCTGTAATGGTGAAAGATGATTATGTCCATGAATTGTAAGTAATTTCTATTTTTAGTATTAATAATAATTACATTGAATTATTTTAATGACCTAAAACTAACTTAAAGATGTTTTTCTTGGTGCTTATGTAGTTGTCGGTACGGAGCTGCTGAGCCCCACACAATCGCAGCATTCTTGGGAGGTAAGTTTGGTAGAAAGGACTTAACCTTTTGTTATAGTTCTACTTAGCTACTTTCTGAGAAGTACTTAGTCAAATATTTTACCTTTTTAAAAAACCCATTGGAATATAAACTGAAATAGATAAATGTTCAGATATTAAATGTAATTAATTAAATAAGAAATTAAATAATAAATATTATTAGTCAAAATCCTTTTTCAGTAGCTCTTTATGGTGCAATGATAACACTGAGTTCCTAAAGGTTTAGCCAGTGCTATGCAGTCTCTGGCAGGCCTTGCCAGACTGAAAGGAAAGGCTTTTAGAGCAGGCCTAATGGGAGACTACCCCACTTTGTCACCAGATCAGCATCAGGTTGATGGGTTTTTCAGTCAGAGTATCTCAAGTATCATCTACTAAACTGTCTTCTGACTACTTTAGTGGTATATGTACTGCTACATTAGGATCAGGGAATACCTACACCAGGGAAATCCTCCATCTTTCAAGTATTTAAGTAGTGAATATCATAGCTGAAATTTAAATTATCTTCTCTGAATTTTAATAACCATTGTTAAAATTTGATAAAAAAAGAACTTATGTCTTATGCATGCATATAGAATCCAAAAGCATCAGAGGTTTAATTTCTTTAGGATTGTTCTTGTTTATAATCAATGTAATTTAATTGCTTAAAAAAAAGATTCCTTTTAAAAGGTTTATTTTCTAAATGAGGAATTAAACTATATATGTCCTAAAGAATCAATTTTTGAATAACATTTTTCCCAGACAAAAATTGAAACTAAATCCATTATTTTTAATGCAGTGAAGGAGAGACTTTGAAGAAATAGAGATAAAATAATGCAAAGTGTCTAGTAATTTTTAAGGTAAATTTCATAACTAGTTTCCTATGCCTTTTTATTGCCATGAGAATTGTTTTTTAACTCATGAATTTAAACTGGGAAATTGTTATTCTAACATAATAGACAAATTGCTTTCATTCCATTATTTATATATGATTTTTATATATATATTAGATGTGTGTATTATTACATGCATGCATGTATGTATGTATGTACTGGTTAGGTCAGCTTGTTAAGACTAAGTCATTTGGGATTACAGAGTTTTAGGGAAGTTGTTGTATTACACCAAAATTTTGTTGTTATTGAGTAGCCACAAATTGGACAGCCAGGTGATGCAGTGGATAGAATGCTAGACTTGGAGTCAAGAAGACTCATTGTCCTAAATTCAAATCTGCCTTCAAACACCTACTGGCTGAGTGTTCCTGGGCAGGTCATTTTACCCTATTTGCCTCAGTTTCCTTATCTGTAAAATGAGCTGGAGGAGGAAATGGCAAACTATTCCAGTTGCTTTGCCACAGGAGCTCAAAAAAGGAATCCTGAAGAGTTACACATAACTAAAAAAAAATAACCATAAATATAACTTGATTGTTCGGCAAGAGCTGGTCAATCAATTGAGGAAAACCACTCGATAAAATACCCTAGTTGATAGCAACCAATTAGATACTTTCCTTGTATCTGAAATGAAACTGGAACTTAAATATGGCATGTTTGTATCCCTGTTTTCAACCTACATAATTGTGAAGGTGAAACTCTGTTTAGAGTGGTCACTGGTAGAATTAAGCTTCTTTTTGGGTTGTAATTTAAACCAGTCAAAGAGGCAGCAGCCTCTTTTTAATCTGTCTTTCAACAATTACTTGGCACCTTGTACACACATATAAACACATTACCTAGATAAACATACTCAGTGTCTATCTGTATGCACACACATATACATGTGTGTTCACTGCATATATAGACACAATATACATACATGTATACACATATATGAACACACATCTGTTTAATGTGTGGGACACTTTGAAGGTTGAGGGACTTGTTTAGGAGCACAGAGATATGTTGGAAATGGAAATTATCTTTATTGAGAAAAAGACTTCAACTTTCTTTAAAAACATGATGTGTGTGTGTGTGTGTGTGTATATATATATATATATATATATATATATATATATATAGAGAGAGAGAGAGAGAGAGAGAGAGAGAGAGAGAGAGAGATTATAAAGAAGTATTCTCTTTTATATGAATATACAAAATCCTGGCATCTTTGGACTTGTTATGAAATACTCAGTTAATATGATGGAGTTCTTAAATTTTTTGCAACTATTGTGAACTACTTAAAACATTTTGCTTTTCTAATTTTTCTTTCATAGGAGCTGCTGCCCAGGAAGTTATCAAAATAATTACCAAACAGTTTGTAATTTTTAATAATACCTATATTTACAGTGGCATGACACAGACTTCAGCAACTTTCCAGTTGTAGAAAGAAATTACAGTATGGTAACAGCATGTTAATGCTTAAAACTGTAATTGCCTTCAGGTTGTACTAAGTTCTGTATAATTCTGCTAATACAGGGCTGCTAAATTGTTTCCTTAATAAACATTTAAGGTGATTTTTTTTAAAAAAAAGTGTCATTCTTGATTATTTTGGGGGGGACGGCAGCATGTAGCCACCATTTTTTCATTGATATTTCTGCTGAATTTAATTCAGTAAATGCACTTTAGTATTTCTAAGTTGTTAACTATAATGATCATAATCTCTTTTCATAAATTAAAGATGGATTATAAGATTCCATAGAATGTTAAAGCTCAAAAGAATCTTAGAGGTCATCCAGCCCAACCTTGTTCTGTAGATGAGGACACTAAACATTGACTTGTATCCTTGATCCCAGGACCTTCCCTTTTCTTTGGTGATCCTTTCTTTTCCTTTTTTTTTTTTATTTTTACAAGGAGTGGGGTTGGTGACTTGCCTGAGGTCACACAGCTAGGTAATTATTAAGTATCCAGGGCTGAATTTGGACTTGGGTCCTCCTGACTCCAGGGCTGGTGCTCCATCCACTGCACCACCTAGCTGCCCCTTTCTTATGCCTTTTCAGTCTCACCTATTTTTTTCTTTTCTTAAAATTAAAATTTTTTATTTTCAGTTCCAAATTTTCTTTCTTCCTCTACTCCCTCTTCAATTTTTGAGAAGACATAAAGTAAGATACCTATTATACATATGAAATCTTGTAAAACATTTCCTCTTTAGCCATGTTGTGGACAAAAAAAAGGCAAGAAAAGTAAGGTGGAGTTCTCAATATCATCTTCCCATATAGGAATACAAGCAGTTCAGCGTCATTAAATCCCTCACCATTTGCCCTTCCTGTCTACCCTCTCTTTGCTTCACCTGAGTCTTGTACTTAAAGATCAAACTTTCTGTTCAGCTCTGGTCATTTTAACAGAAAAGTTTGAAAGGTCTTCTATGTCCCCTATGTCATTGAATGTCCATCTTTTCCCCTAGAGAGAATGTTCAGCTTTGCTGGGTAGTTGATTCTCAGTCATAATCTAAGCTCTTTTCCCTTCCAGAATATCATATAGCAAAGCCCTACAAACCCTTAATGTAGTCCCTGCCAAATCCTGTGTATTCCTGACTGTAGCTCCATGATATTTGAATTGTTTTTTTCTAACTGCTTATGATATTTTCTCTTTGACTTGGGAGTTCTGAAATTTTGGCTTTATATTCCTGGGAGGTTTTTTTTTTGGGAGGGGGGAGAAATCTCTTTCAGGAGGAAATCAAATTGAATTCCCTCAATTTGTATTTTACCCTCTGCTTCTAGGATATGGCAATTTTCCTAGAGAAATTCTTTAAAAATGAAGTCAAGGCTCTTTTCCTGATCATGACTTTAAGGTAACCCCATAATTTTTAAATTGTCTCTCTTGGATCTGTTGTCTGGGTCAGTTGTTTTTCCACTATGATATTTCACATTTTCTAATAGTTTTTCGTTCTTTTGGCTTTCTTTTATTGTTTCTTGATTTTTCATAAAGTCATCAGCTTTCTTTAACTCTATTCTACATTTGAAGGAGTTGTTTTCTTCAGAGAGCTTTCTTATCTTCCTTTCCATCTACCTAATTCTGCTTTTTTAAAGTATTCTCATTGACTTTTTAGACTGTTTTTTCCATTTGACCTAAACTGATTTTTTAACTTCTTGTTTTCTTCAGTGTTTTTTTTTGTCCCTGATTTTCATGATTTTCTCATATTGCTCTCATTTGTCTTCCCAGTTTTTCCTCTACCCTCTCTTATTTGATTTTCAAAATCTTTTTTGAGGTCTTCCATAACCTGAGACCAATTCTTATTTTTCTTGGAGGCTTTAGATAATAGAAGCTTGGACTTGTCATTTTCTGAGTGTGTATTTTGATCCTCCATGAGACCAAAGTAATTGTCTATGGTTGGATTTTTTTTTCTTATTTACTTTTTTCCCAGCCTATGACCTGATTTTGACATAGGAACACCTCCCCAAAGAACCTCAATGCCTTGAAGGTCTTATAAGAAGCTCTGACTGCTCTCCTGGCCTTGCTCTGGTCTGTGAATGACCACAAGCACTCCCCCCCTGTGTCCTGGAGCTGGGAGGAGGGGCCTTGTTCTGCTGTGGCAATAGGGACCCCAGACTGACTAGGGTGTGCAAATGGACAAAACAGCACAGACCTGCCCCAGGGATAGCAGAGAGACCTCGACAATCTCCCCCCAGCTCCTTATCATCCATGTCTGAGCACTCTGGAAGCAGCTGAAGGTCTGCTGGGTAGGTCCAAAGGCCTACTTCCATTTCTCAGAATGGGCCTGCACTGAGGGCCATGCTGGCCTGGGCTCCACAGTTGCTCTGGCAGAGTTTTCCCACTGACCTTCCAAGTTGTTCTTGACAATCCCTGGGATTGGAGGTCTGGAAACCACCTGGCACCCCCAAGGACCCGGGTGGAGTGTGGCCCCTTTCAACCCCTGTGGAGCAGAGCCTTCCTGTGGATCTTCCAAGTTATCTTGGACTGGAAAATTATTTTATTTGTTCTTTCTGTTGGTTCTTCCACTCTAGAATTTGGTTAGAGTCATAATTTTAAGATATTTTGGAAGAGAGCTTCTGGGAATTCCTGTCTCCATGCTGCCATCTTGGTTTTGTCCCTCAGGATATGCAGTTTTATAGTCCTTTGGGTGGAACACTCTGGTTGGATCAATTCATAGTTCCACCAATGGTGCATTAGTGTCTATTTTTGCACATTCTCTCCAGCATTTGTCATTTTCTGTCATGTTAGTCAATCTGATGAGTATGATGTGCTACCTCAGAGTTGTTTTAATTTGTATTTCTCTAATTAATGATTTAGAGCATTTTTTTTATGTGACTTGATAGCTTTCTTCTGAAAACTTCCTGTTTGTATCCATTTGGCTATTTGCCATTTAGGAAATGGCTCTTATTTGGCTCAGTGCCTGCATATTTGAGAAATGAGGCCTTTATCAGAGAAACTTGCTGTAATTTCCTCTTCCCCAGTTTTCTTTTTTCCTTCTACTTTTGGCTGAATTTTTTTTTTGTGCAAAAACTTTTTAATGTAATCAGAATTATCCATTTTCCTTCCCATGCTTCTCTCTTGTTTTGTCATGAACTATTCCCTTATCCATAGATTCCCATAGGAGAATTTTTTCCATATTCCCCTGATTTGCTTATAATATTACTCTGTATGTGTAAATCATATACCCATTTTGACCTTATCTTATTATATGATGTGAGATGTTCATCTGTCTATACTGTACTCTTCCAAATCATTTTTCAATTTCCCAGCAATTTTTCAAAACAATTTTCCCCAGTACATTGAATCTTTGACTTACTATGGCCATTTATACTACTGTGTATTGTACACCTAATTAATTCCATTGATCCACAACTGTTTATTATACAGTATCAGTTTGTTTTGACATTTGCCACTTTACAGTATAGTTTGAACTCTGTTAATACATACTTCACTTTTTTTTTTCATTGATTCCCTTGATATTTTGGATCCTCTGGGTAAATTTTATTATTGTTTCTAGATATATAAAACAATTACCTGTTAGTTTGATATAGCATAGAATAAATTGATTTAGGTAATATTTTTTATTATATTGGTTTGGCCTATCCATGAGCAATTACCGTTTCTCCCAATATTTAGATCTGTCTTTGTGTGAAAAAATTCTGTAATTTTGTTGAAGTAGTTCCAATGTGTGCCTAGGCAGGTAGATTTCCAAGTATTTTCAACTGTCCACAGTTTTTTTATTTTTTAATTTTTATTTATTTATTATATTATTATATCATTATATTTATTTATTTATATTTATTTATATAAGACAATGGGGTTAAGTGACCTTAGGTATAAGGTCACACAGCTAAGTAATTATCAAGTGTTTGAGGTCAGATTTGTACTCTGGTCCTCCTGACTCCAAGACCAGTGCTCTTATCTACTGTGCCATCTAGCTGCCCCAGTACTACTAGCATCCCCACCTGCAGTTATTTTAAAGGGAATATCTCTATCTCTTCCAGTTGGGTATTGTTGGTTATATGTAGAAATGCTAATAATTTATGTGGCTTTAACTTATCATCCTGCTGAAGTTGTTAATCATTTCAACTAACTTTTTAGTTAATCCCTTTGGGTTCTCTCTAAGTATATCATCATAACATCTGCAAAGAGTGGTAGTTTTGTTTCTTCTTGCCTATTCCTATTTCTAGTACAATATTGGAAGGATTTCTAGTACAGTATTGAAATTGATATTGAAATTCAAGAGTCTTGATCTTATTGGAAAGATTTATAATTTATCTTCATTACATATAAAGCTTGTTGATAGATACTAATCATTTTTTTTAAAAGTTCATTATTTCTGTGTTTTCTAATCATTTTAACAGGAATGAGCATTATATTGTCAAAAGTTATTTTTACATCTATTAATATATATGTTTTGCTTGTTATTGATATTGTCATCAGTTATATTTATAGTTTTACTAATATTGAGAGTCAACCCTGCATTCTTAGTGTAAATTCTACCCAGTCATAATGTATGATCTTTGTGATATGTTACTCTAATCTCCCTGTGAAAGTATTTTTATAGGGGGCAGCTAGGTGGCACAGTAGATAGAGCACTGGCCCTGGAGTCAGGAATACCTGGGTTCAAATCCAGTCTCAGACACTTTCTAATTACCTAGCTGTGTGGCTTTGGGCAAGCCACTTAACCCCATTGCCGTGAAAAACAACCTAAAATAAATAAATGAATGAATGAACGAATGAATAAATAAATAGGGGTGTGTGTGTGTGTGTGTGTGTGTGTGTGTGTGTGTGTGTGTGTGTCTCAGAAGGCATTTGGTAGGACTCCTTTGCCTTTATTTTCAAGTTCTTTGTTAGTATTGGGATTGTTATTTAAATGCTTGGTAGGATTCGCTTACAAATCTATCTAGTCTTGGGGGAATTTTTCCTTGGGAGTTCATTTGTGACTTGTTCATTTATTTCTTTCTAAAATAAGATTATTTATTTCCTCTTCTGTTATGCTGGACATTTTATAGTATTGTAAATATTCATCCATCTCACTTAAATCATCAGTTTTACTGGTATATAATTGGGCAAAATAGAATCTCATCTATTTCCTATACCTGATGCTTCTGCTTGCTCACCACCCTGTCTTCTTCAGTGTGGCACCCCACCACTCTGCTCAAACATCTCTCTACAATATTAATATTCAGGTTTGCTAAATTCAGTAGCTTCTTTCTGTCCTAATCTTCAATGAGTTCTCTATGGAATTTCATCTCGTGGGCTACGTTCTTCTTCATCATACTCGCTTCTCCCTTATAGTTTTCCTTCTACCTCTCTGATCACTCCTGCCTTTTGCTGGCTCTTTATTCTCCTGTCTTTTAAAGAGGCATCTACCAAGAGTCTGTCCTTGTCTTTCTTCTATATCCTCTGTGATTCCATGCAAAACTTCATTTGTTTTTTGTAAGAGGATAATTCTTTCCTCAAAGGGTCAGTTGTGTATTTTCAAATGCCCTGTGGTGTGTTTCCACTTGGATATCCCTATGGTACTTCAAACTCAATATGGCCAAATCTGAATTTATTTTCATTAAACTTGAACTACTGCCTAACTTCACTGTTTCTTGAGAGAGTACCGTTGCCTCAGTTATCCAAATTCAAGTGCACAGAATCACCTTTTACTCTCCCTCCTATGACCCAATCCATATCAAATCTACTAATGTTCTATCTCTCCCATGTATACCATTAACTTCTACTGCAGTCACCTTCATTGAAGCTCTTGTATCATCTTATTTAAAAATCTTGTAACTTGTCTTCTTGTCTCCAGTCTTTTTCCTCTCCAACCCCTTCTTTTTTTTTAAATTAATATTTTATTTGTTTTCCAATTATGTACAATAGTAGTTTCCACCCATCATTTTCTGTAAGGTTTTGAATTTTACAATCATTCTGCAACCCTCCCTTCCCTTCCCCATCCCCCCCCCCCCCCCCAGAAGGTAGTCTGGTAATCTTTACATTGTTTCCATGCTATACATTGATCGAAATTGAATGTCCAACCCATTCTTTGTACAAATCTTCCTAATACACCCTCTTAGATCATGTTACTCTACTAAAAAGCTTTCAGTGACTTCCAATTATATGACGAATAAAATTTAAATATTTCAGCCTTCCTGGTCTTCTTATATGCCTTTTCTTCATGAACTCTACATTCAAGCAAAATTGGAATAAAATTACCAGTTCTTGTTCTTATAGAAGCAGGAGCTTAAAGAACTAAAAGAGAATAGGAGAGAGATTCTAATCCAGATCATCATTTTAATAGAAGAAACAAACAGGTTCAGAGAGATGGTAGCAGGTCCAAGATCTCACAGGTAATAACAGTTGGGATTATTTGATGAGCAGGTGGTTTTCAGAAAAACCTGGAAAGACCTACATGAACTGATGCTGAGGTAAGTGAGCAGAACCAGAATATTGTACACAGTAAGAGCAACATTGTGTGTTGATCAACTATGGTCAACCAGTTATCAGCAGTGATCAAGGACACTTGTCATGAAACTTGTCATGAAAAATGCCATCTACATTCAGAGAAAACTATGGAATTTGAATGCAGATCAAAGCAGACTATTTTCCCTTTTTAAATTTTTTTTTGGATTTTTGTTTCTCATGGTTTTCCCCTTTTGTTCTGATTCTTCTTTCACAGAATGACTAATGTGGAAATATGTCTAGCATGATTGTTCGTGTATAACCTCTACTGGGTTACTTGGGATGAGGGGAGGGGAAAAAACTTTACAAAATGAATATTAAAACTATCTTTAGGGGCAGCTAGGTGGCACAGTGGATAGAGCACTGGCCTTGGAGTCAGGAGTACCTGAGTTCAAAACTGGCCTCAAACACAACAATTACCTAGTTATGTGGCCTTGGGCAAGCCACTTTAACCCTATTGCCTTGCAAAAAAACAAAAAAAAAACCCCAACATGTTTACATATAATTGGAAAGATTAATTTTAACAATTGGAATCATTGTATTAGGCCTGCTGGTGAGTTGGCTTGCCTCGAACCTCCCTCTACTTCAATCTATCCTTCATTTGGCCCCCACAATGATTTTCCAGAAACATAGGTCTGGTTATGTCATCCCTGTTATTCAATGAACTCTAGTAGCTCTTTATAGCCTCCAGGATTCAAATACAAATTGCTCTTTGGCATTCAGAGTCCTGTATAACCTGGCACCTCCTATTTTTTAGTCTTCTTACATATTGCTCCCCAACATAATACTCTGATCCAGTGACACTGGCCTCCTCACTATTACATAAAGCTCTGAAAGGCTTTGAGCATTTTTCACTGACTGTTCTCAATGGCAAGATTGCTGTTTTCTGTACACAAACTGCTGACCTGACTGGCTTCCTTTAAAGGAATTAAGTTCCGACTAAAATTTCTTCTTTTGTAAGGAGCATTCCCTAACTTTCTCCTATGTATATAGCTTGATTTGTATTTACTTGTTTGCATTTTGTTTTCTCCCATTAGCTTGTAAACTTGACTGTAGGAACAATCTTTTGCCTCCTTTTGAATCCCCAGTGATTAGCACAGTGTCTCCCACATAGTAGACAACTGACAGATGTTTACTGATTGGTTGATTGATTATTTTGAAAGCAACACTTCTGATACTTAAGCTAGGATTTTTTACTACTGTTATACCAATGTCACTAGGTTTCTCCTCCAGAAATCATAAAACACAGTCCTGGTCTCTAAAGTGGATTTAGAATCTTGAGGTTGTCCATTTAATTGTCATTCTAAAGAGATTGTTAATGATAGCTTGACCATTCCCCAAGATATAAGCAGTCGAAGAATATGAACAATGTTTTTTAAAAAATTGGAAAATTATTTACAATGAAATTGAAAGAATGCCCCACATCACTAATAGAATGAACAAGAATTTGCTATATGTTTTCTATGTGGTTCTAGGCACTGTGCTAAACTCTTCAGATGCAGAAAAAGACATACTGTCCTTGCCTTAGAGGGGTTCATATTCTAATGAGGGAGAGAACATGTAGATAACTAGGAACAAATAAGATACAACAGAAAAAAACAGGGGAGAAGGACTTGGAGCAAAGGAAGAGACCTTGGACGGCCTCTTCCATTGTGTAAATGGAATTTCAGCTGAATTTTTGAGAAAAATGAGAGCCCAAACAGGAGGGAAGCATTCTAGCCACAAGGAAAAGTGACTGCAGAGGCATAGAAATGGGAGGTGGATTAAAGAATACATGAAGGGGAATGAAGTGTAAAAGGACTGGAAAGGTAAGGAACCAGGTTAGTGAAGGGTTTCACTAATTCAAGGTACTCAAGGCTTTAGGTACCAAACAGGATTTTATATTTGGTCTTGGAGGCAATAGGAGGCCCCTGAAGTTTTTTGTTTTATCTCACATTCAGGAAATTGTCAGAGATGACAAAAAGATGAGATTTTCAGTGGAAGAAATAGGGAAAGAGAAGCACACTAATTTCTGTACCTTTTGAAGCAGAGATTCCACTGCTTGGGCATACCCCCAATCCTTCCCAAATACACCAAAAATATTTATATCAGCACTTATAGTAATATATATATATATAAAAATTATATAAATAATATAAAATAGATGCACTTCAATTGGAGAATGGCCTAATAAAGTATATGAATGTAAAAGAACATTACTATCTGTAATATTACTGTATTAATAGCTGTAAGAAATGAAGACCATGGTGAACATAGAAAAATGAAAAGATTTATAAGATACAAAGTGAAAAAAGCAAAAATATACTCACAATGGGAAAAATATACACAAAATGATTAAAAGGATGAAAATAGAACAAAACAAAATACTTCAAAATTATAATAGTCAACTTTGACCCCTAAGAGGAGATAAGAGAAGATATACCTTCCAACATTTCTTTGCAGAGGTAGGTGTCACTAGAGGTGGAATACTGCATGTAACATCAGACTTTTTTTTTTTAATATATTATTTTTTTCATGGGACTTTATTTTTCACCCTTTTTAAAATATAAGATCTTTCTCTAGGGAGATTATATTAAGAAATGTTATTGTTAAAAATGGAAAGATTAATAGAAATTTGGATTTTTCCAAAAATTTAAAGCACTGATAATTGTTTTTATTTAAAACTAGGTGGTTCAGAGTTTTGAGATATATAGGGATATAAGTATGAGGGAAAATATCTTTCCAGTTTGTTAAATAAGTATTATTTAATAAAATGAGGTGAGGAATTCAGAGCTGACTAAAGAGAAAGGTTATTATCCATCCAAACATCTTGAATTACTTTACAACTTGGAACGAGAGTAGGTTGAAGTTGTGTATTGACCATATAGCCTATAAATTAATGTGGTTGTCTCTAAAATCCTGCAATAGTGCTATATTAAAGTTGATCTTACAGCTTTTTTTGCATCTCTGAGACAGCATATACAACAGTTACATAGTACATTTGAATTGTTATAGTCAACTAGTATTTCTTAAATACTTATTATTTACTGGTAGCTAAGTACTAGAAAAGAAAGGAGGAAAATAATCTCTGCTCTTAGAGCTTACAATTTGTTGGGAGAGAACATACAAATAATTATGTACAAATAAGCTATGTACAGGTTAAATGTCTTTCATTTTCAAAGAAGACCCACAACAGCAGGTGGTCTTGATGACCACCATGCCAAGCATGTAAATTGAATTTGAATGAGGGGGCTAGGCCAAGTCACCAGCCTCACTTTCTCCTCCAGAGCCATCTGAGTCCAGTGGCCAGATATAAGTCAGTATAACTGGAGACTGCCCTGGATGCCAGGCAATCAAGGGTAAGGGAATGCCCAAGTCACACAGCTAGTAATTGTCTGAGGCTGAATTCGAACTCCTGCCCTCTTGACTCCCAAGGTTAGTGCTCTATTCCCTACTCCATCTAACTGAGAGGAGATACTAAGATTAAGGAAGTTTGATAAAGGCTTCATACAGAAAAAAAGACTTTAGTGATGCTTCAAAGGAAGCCAGAGACCTAGGAGGCAGATAACGTGGGAGAACATTCCTAGGCATGGAAGATTGAAAATGTTTGGACTTGGTAGAGATGAACTGTCCAGTTTGAGGAACACCCAGGAGACCAGTATCACCGGGTCATGGATTGTGGAAGAGAATGAATTCTAAGAAGCCTGAAAAGGGAGGAAGGGTTCAGGTTATAGAGGGTTATAAATGCCAAATAGGATTTGAGTTAATAAGTCAACTAGAGTTTATTGAATATGGGGGGGGGGGTTACTATGAAACCTGTGTTTTAACAAGTCAGTTTGAGAGCTGAGTTAGGGGATAGATGGGAATGACCAGACTTGAGATAGGGTCAACCAATGGGTCCTTTACAATAATATAGGTATGAGGTGATAAGAATTTGAACCAGAATTGTGGCAGTGTCAGAGGAGAGGAGATCTATAGGAGAGAAATTTTTTTTATTAGATTTGGGGGTGTAAAACCTTAAGAATATATAGAGTTGAAAAAACAAAAATATAGATTAGACATGAAGTTTTATTCTGGGATTTACTGTTAGAACCTATAGGTGGAGACCATCCAAGATGGTCACCAGGAACTGAGACAGGCAAATTTATCCAAAAACAAAGAACAGGAAAAAAATCATTCACCACCCTTAATGACCTAACCATGAGAGTTGCACAATATCTCTCCTGGAAACTGCTGTTCAAAGATTAACATAAACTCCATTTATCACTTCCTGGGAGGAAGATCTCCTAGCATCCTGCCTATTGTCCTTCTAAATTTTCAATTAACCAAGGGGAGATACCTTGGAGTCTTAATTTCTTACTAGCTTTGACAAAGGAAGCCTGAGTCTCCTCTAAAGGAAAGTAATCTTTTATCACAGTAGAGTTTTGAGAAATTATTCTTTCCTAAGAGGTAAAAGTGAGGAGCTGAGGATGACAACTAGGTTATTATGTTTTATTTTGTGAGGTAATGGGGTTAAAGGATTTGCCCAAGTTAATACAGCTGATCTCTTATACTTGGTGTTTCTTCCTTAAGGTTATGATTTCTCTCTCATCACACTCAATTTGGATAAATGTATACCATGGAAACAATGTAAAGACTGACAAATTACCTTCTGTGGGGGGTGGGGGGAGGTAAGTAAGATTAGGGGGAAAATTGTAAAACTCAAAATAAAAATCATTAATAAAAAAGTTAATACAGCTGGTACTATCAAATGTCTCAATTCAGGGCTGGTGCTCTCTCCTCTGTGCCACCTAGTTAACCCCTGGTCCCCCCCTTTTTAAATTTTTTATTTTTTTAGGGTTTTTGCAAGGCAAATGGGGTTAAGTGGCTTGCCCAAGGCCACACAGCTAGGTCATTATTAAATGTCTGAGGCCAGATTTGAACCCAGGGACTCCTGACTCCAGGGCTGGTGCTCTATCCATTGCACACCTAGCCGCCCCCTGGTCCCCCTTTTTAAAAAATTTTTATTTTTATTTAAGGCTGTGGGGTTAAGTGACTTGCCCAAGGTCACACAACTAAGGAAGTATTAAATGTCTGAGAGCTCAGGTCCTCCTGGTTGCAGGACTGGTGCGCCAACCACTGTGCCACCTAGCCGCCCCCTCCTCCTTCCTCTTGATAGCAATAGGAAATTATTGATGAGTTCAGGTTTACGTATCTATGCTGTTGGGGGTAGCTGGGAGACACTCAGTTTCAGATGTCAGTTGGAGATTTGAGCCTTTTAGAAATCAGACCCAGCCCCCCATGGCACGTGCTTTCTGTCCTCACTTTGCCCTGCCAACATCTGTCGGTCTCCAGGCTGTCACCTGCCTCTTGCAGGATCCGTGCCCCGCGTGCCAGTCCAGCCCGTGGCAGTGGCCGCTCAGGAGTGGTGTGCAGGCTGTGCCCTCGTGCCCTCTCCTGGCGCAGCCGGAGCCCGGGCCGATGCAAGCCCGTCCCGGCCGGGCGGGGCTCACTCGCCCCCGGCGCCTCGGAGCCCCGACTTCCTCCTTGGGGGGGGGGGGGGGGGGGGCTCCTCCCCACGTGCCCCAGGCCTGAAGGCTGCAGCGGAAGTCCCGCCTCCGGCCGGAAGTCGCGTTCCCAACCCGGCGGGAAATGGCAGATTGGACTCGACCCAGGTACGTGACGCGGGGATTCGGGGACGGAGAGGCCCAGGGTGGGCCCAGGATCAGCGGGGAGGACGGAGGAGGGTCCCCCCTCCGCCTTCGACCGCGACCCCCTCGGAGTGGGTGCGTGCGCGCGCGCGTGTGGCCTCGGAGGGCTCGAGGCCGGGCCGAGACTCGCCTCCCCACCCCCTGCCCGCGCCCAGGCCTACGAGACGGGGCGAGGGGGCCCGAGCAGCGCCCCTCCTGCCCACTCAGGGCCCGAGCAGCGCCCCTCCTGCCCACTCAGGGCCCGAGCAGCGCCCCTCCTGCCCACTCAGGGCCCGAACAGCGCCCTCCTGCCCACTCAGGGCCCGAGCAGCGCCCCTCCTGCCCACTCAGGGCCCGAGCAGCACGCCTCCCCACCCCCACACTGGGGCAGGCGAGGCAGTTAGGAAAGGGCAGACCTGGGGACGGGGACCTGCCTTCGCCCAAGCCCTCCCCAGGGTTCAGTGCCCGCACTCTGGCCTGGGCTTTGAATCCCAACACCTGGGGGAGCGCCCCGCCCTCTCCTTCCCCTCCCCCTCCCCATGGAGGGGGCAGGGCTCTGGGCGGGGCCGGTGCCCAGGGAGCATTTTTTTAAAGCCTGGTGACCCTTTGGAAGCTTCAGAGGCTGGTTGTGCAACCCTGGGCAAATCTGATCCCCCCTCTCATCTTCTGCTCCCTCATTCGCACACTAGGGATGATGAAAATAGCACCCGCCTCCCCGGGTGGCGCTGAGAATGCGATAAGATGATATTTGAGAAGCCTTTGTGAACCATAAAGGACTTTATAAATGCTAGCAAGGAGGAGATGGGAGTGGGACACTTGTGATATTGTGCCTTCTTTCAAAAACTGGAACCAGCTGTGAAAAATTTATCTAAGGGCACATCCTTTATATAATAATATATAATATATGTGATAATATATAATAAGGGCACATCCCTTATATAATAATACATAATATATAGTAAGGGCATATCCCTTATATAATAAATTATATATAATATATAATAAGGGCATATCCCTTATATAATAAACTTAGTTTTCCATAAAATACAAGAGAGTCATGGATCCTTGAGGACAGCTTAGGGATTAAGAGGAAGCTAACCTGACAATTGTAGAATATTAGAACTTTCCTGGCATCTTGTCCGAGGGAGTAAATATATAGTGTTGTAAGATGAATCAAATGCTTTTTTTTTTTTCAGAAAAGCCCTTGGAGACAGGTAGTGCAGATTTTATGATCACTGTTTTGCAGAGGAAGAAACTTAAGTCTGAAGAAGTGAAATGATTTGTCCAGATCTCCTCCTCTGGACCCAGGAGTGTTTTCACACTGGACTGAGAAGGTCACTAAGGCAGACCTGTGAGTGACAGGCCTGGACTAGACTAGTGAACTTTTGACTCCCAGCTTAGGGATTTTTCTACCATGCTCCAGTTTCTGGAAGCTCTTTTATTAAGATCACTGTTTTGTCATGGGATTGTTTTTAAAACCTTCAGAGGAGTTAGTAAATTTGTCTTTAGGATTCTTCTACACATTCTGGGGACTTTGGCAGTCTGGCACCTTTCTCAAAAAAATTTTTTTTTAATTATTGGAACACAGTGCTAAATTTTAGCTAAATTTTCAGTTAGTGAAAATAAAGGTGAAATTCATTTCCCATCCAAATTTACAACCTCCTAAATCTTTTTGAGGACTCAGAGTAAAAGCATTCCTTCACAGAATTTTTTGGCTAAGAATTTTTGATCTCATCAGTGTAGATATTCTTTGCAGAGTCAGATCTCAATCTATCTATGCCTTTTCAAATTATGATTCTCGTTCATGACCTTCTGTAAATTTCCCCTAAAGAAAATATACAACTCAGTTCAGGGCTTCTGGAATTGTTTGGGTTTTTTTGCAAGGCAGTAGGGTTAAGTGACTTGCCCAAGGTTCCACAACTAGGTAATAATTAAAAGTCTGAAGCTAGATTTGAACTTAGGTCCTCCTGACTCCAGGATGGGTGTTCTTTCCACTGTGCCACCTAGCTGCCCCAATTTTTTTTAAAAAAATATTTCATGTTTTTTTCATTTATTATATTTTATTCCTTCTACATGATTTATTCACCATCTTCTCTTGCTCTTGCTGGTAACTTTTTGATATTGGTCTTCATTTACTTAATACCAATTATGTCTTTCCATTACCCTTTGAGTCATAATTTTTTTGAATATTGTAGTATTCTTTGATAAATAGCTTCATTGTAGGGAAAATGTGTTTTTAAAAATAAAGTTTTGTGTCAGGTGGTAGTTTGTGATTTTTAAAAGCACCCTGAAATTTCTTAACTAAAATCCATCCTACCCACCTCTTCCTGGTCAAGTTTGAGTGCAGCTCATCTTTTTTCAGTACCTGTGATAATACATAGACTGACTATTCAACGACTTGTTGGGCTGTGAGCAACAGTCATTTTTCATGAATTTATTGTTACCCGTATAGTTTGTTAATCTGGTATCTTTTTTTTTTAAGTTTTTGCAAGGCAGTGGTGTTAAGTGGCTTGCCCAGGGCCACACAGCTAGGTGACTATTAAGTGGCTGAGGCCAGAGGTGAACTCAGGTACTCCTGACTCCAGGGCCTGTGCTCTGGCCACTGTGCCACCTAACCACCCCAATCTGATATCTTTATAATGATTTCAATATCAACAAGCCCCTATAGTATTTTAAGATTGATGTAATTATTGCAATATTAAATATTATCCATAAGCAGGAGCATCTGGAGGACTTCACCATCTCTAGTGAATCTTTCTTCTATTTGGATTCTATAAAGGAAGAGGGAGTACTGAAGGAACATCAAAAAAAGACCAGACCAAGTGAAAGGATGTGATTAAATTTATAATACCCACCTTGGGAAGACTATGGAATAAGTACTATCCAAATAGTCTGGTAAATAAATCAGGTAGTATGCTTTTGAAACCACTTTGGTGACCTATCTCCACATATCAGAATGGAAATCTTGTGTCCTTGCTTAAAATCTCTCTTCTCTCCAATTCAGCTTTCTTACAACTGAAAAGACTGATTTTTCTAAAGCCCAGTTCTGACCATGTACTTACCCTATTCAATAAATTTCAAAAATGCCTCAGTATTTTTAGGGTCAAATTCAACCTTCTCTGTTTAGTATTTAAAGCCATGTGGCTTTGGATTACCTTCCCACCTTAATTTATATAAAACCCTGTTCACAAACTCTCCAGTCCAGGCAAAAGAGCCTCACATAGAACATACCATCTCCTGTGTCTGTAACCAGGTCACCTCCCTGCCTAGAATTTTACTTTGTAAAATTCCTATATCCTTCTTTTCCTTCAAAGATCATCTCAAATACTACCTCCTATTTGGAACTTTTCCTGATCTCCCCAGCTCCTAGTGCCTTATTCTCCACAAATTACCTTCTATTTATTTTATATATAATTATATATGTACATCTTGTCTCCCACTATATAATGTAATCTCAAGTATAGCAATATTTTTACTGTATTTGCAATAATGTGAAGCACTATGGATTTGAACTGATAAAATGTCTGTCTTATAGGTAGAACTTAAGAAAATAAAAAATGGAAAAGGATGAGATAAAGAAGACCCAAGGTGGGAAACACACAGATGATGTATCAGAGTTCATGTTTTTGATTAATGTGTTTTTTGTTTAGTATTATTAGCTCTCTCTAATTATTCAATCTGCAAACATTTATTAAGCAATTGCAATGGAAAGAATGCTGGATTTGGAATTAAGGTACCTGATTTTAAATAACCTTGTTTGCCTCTTTTTATAACCTCTCTGGACCTACATTTCCTTAAATGTAAAGTAAGAGTTGGATTAGATAATCCCTAAGCAACCATGTGTTTTATATTCTTCTCTTTTCTGCTTTTGAGCTAATTGCTTATTATCTCTCATGGATTCAGTTATCTGTATGCAGATGATTCTCAGATCTCTATATCCAACCCTGGCTTCACTTCTAACCTCAGATCTCACATCTAAACTGTTTATCAGACATTTCAAACTTTATGTCCAATAGATATCTTAAACTCAATATATCTCCCCCCCCCATCCTTTCACATCTTCTTAGCACCCCTGTGATTATGGAGAATTGTGTAACTTTCCTACCATCCTCTCAGGTACCCAACCTTATAACCTTGATATCATTCTCAACTCTTTGCTCTCACTGAACCCATAGATCCAATGTTTCCAAATCTTGGTAGACTTTTAAGACATTCTTCATATATGTCTCCTTTACTCGACTCACACAACCATCCTAATTAATTGCCTACACCATTGCAATAACTAGATTGGTCTCCTTGCCTCAGGTCCCATCCTACTTCAATCCATTTTCCATGTATTCACATATTGATTTTCTTAAAGTGTAGGACAGATTATAACCATATCACTGACTCTACCCATCCCTTTAGAGTCTCTCTCTTACATACGTGTGCGCGCACACACACACACACAGGCTCACTCAACAAATTCAAGTGACCCCTGTTACTTCCTGGATTAAATAGATAATGCCCTACTTTACTCTTTTTTTCATGAACTTTATGATCTATCTACAAAGTTCTTTGTGCTATTCCTGTTGAAGGACATATTAGCTCTCATCTCTGTGCCTTTTGTGTTGCTTGTCCCCCATGTTCTCCCTCTTCTCATCCTACTTTCTCTGGCTTCCTTCAAGTCTCATCCCACCTTCTGCCCCAGAGGCCTTCCCTGCCTTCTCTTTTTACTCAGTATAGATTTCATATGTCCCTAGTTATTTTCATGTTGTCTCCTCCATTAAAATGTGAGGGTTAGTGTTTTTTTGTCCTTGTATCTTCAGCACTGACTACTGCCACTTCATGAGATAAAGCACTGACTTTGGAGTCAAAGTATCTGAGTGTAAATTCTAATTGCTCTATAAGTGTTCTTGGCCAAGTGATTTAATGTTTCATTATAATAGCTAACACAGCACCACCACATTTGTCATTCACTTTCTCCTGTGCGCTTTACAACAACTCAGTAAAATGAGTATTCCAGGCACAATTGTCCTCACTTTAACAGATGAATAGAAAGACTTAGAGATGTTTTACTCCATGGTGTCAGAGAATGTGTCTGAGGCAGGAGTCAAATACATGTCTCCTTAACTTCAAATCCCTCCCTGTCCATTGAGTCCAACATGGTATCGCTCCTCTTTATGGTCTCAGAGATCGAAGAGGCCTCAGATCAGATAATCTAACTCTACCTGACCAAGAACTTCTTCTTCAGTACTCCTAATTTAAACTGCTTGGTCTTTTGTAAAAAGAGGGTCTATAAAATCCATTCTAACTATAAGCTTTAATATCTAAGAAATGAAACTCCTAATTGATATTAGTAGAAGTTTACCTTTTTGCAGTTTCTTTCATTTTCTTCAAGAATACTATACATTTCTGTTTGCATAGTGAACTGCTTTTAGGAATGAATATTTGTTAGATAGCTCCATTGTTTGCTTTAGCTCTGAGGAACAGACAGCTTTGTATAAAAACAATAAGTACACTAAAATTAGATGATTAATACACCAATAAAAGGTTCTAATTTATGATGTAAGTGAATAACACCATTTCCTAAATTTATGCCTGAATTAGCTACAGATAGAAGCAATGATAACCTACCCCCATAGACAATTTGTTAGTCTTTTAGGATTCAAAAAATCACTTTATCCAAAGAATTTATGGTAGACAGTGTGGTGGTAATTAAAATTCAGAGAGGTTATTGAGCTACAAACTCAGTTACCAATGTTGATATTTTTAATTTTCAGTGAGATTATTATTGTTGTTGTTATTAAAGTACAAGCTTAGTTTATTACTTTTTTCTTACTTTCACATTCCTACTATTTGAAACTCCCCCCCAAAATTATAAAAGTGACTGTTTCATCTCTTTTCAAGGAGTGCCTCACTCAGCTGTTTGCAGCCTTTCAGAAACAGGAAACCAAATGTGTTTTTCTGGTTGGGTGAAATCACTTTAGAAAGGTGATGGACTAATACTAGCTGGTGGACTAATGACTCCAAGTAGAATATGAACCCAGGAAGGTCCCCTTTTCAAAAATATCTTTCCAAGATATCCTAATGATAAAAGAAACTTAGCAAATTCACTTTAGAGGATTAAGTCTTAGACACTTTAACTTGACAGCTAATGATACTGTTTTTTACTGATGGAAGAAAGTATTAATTGTAACTGAGAGAAGAGGGATGAATCATTCTGAAGTTGACACATTTTTCATGAAAAGTAAATTGGGTGGAATATCACAGAGTCGGACTTTAGATATCTAGTGAGCAGTGTGTGGCCATTAGATACTTGAGGTTTGGTTGGAACAGACCAACAGAAAATAAGAAAGTGATTAAAGAAGTAATATTGAGAAAGAAAACTTCTCCTAGTTTGCAGTCTTACTTATAGAAAGCTAGGAAACAATTTTTACAATAAGCATCTCTGATAAAGGCTTCGTTTTTCAAATATATAGATAATTGAATCAAATTTTTAAGAATAGAAGTCATAACAGCTCCAAGGTACCACTTCACACCTATCAGATTGATTAATATAACAGAAGAGGGAAAATGATAAATGTTGGAGAGGCTGTGGGAAAATTGGGATAGTAATGCTGTGTTGGTGGGATTGTGAACTGATTCAAACACTCGAGAGAGCAATTTGGAACTATTACCAGAGGGTAATGAAAATACATATCTTTGATCCAGCAATATATCTCTAGGTTTTTATTCCAAAGATATCATAACAAAAGAAGAAGGACCCACATGTACAAAAATGTTTGTAGTAGCTCTTTTTGTAGTGATAGAGAATTGGAGGTTGCCCATCATTTAGGGAATGAGTGTAACAAATCATGGAATATGAATCTAATGGAATATTATTTTGCTATAAGAAATGATGAGCAGGAAGATTTCAGAAAAACTTGGAAAAATATGAACAAAGTGAAATGAGTAGTACCAGGAGAACATTGTACAACAACACTGTGTGATGATCAGCTAAGATAGACTTAGCTCTTCTCAGCAATACAACAATCCAAGACAGTTCCAAAAAACTCGTGATGGAAAATGCTATCCACATCCAAAGAACTAATGGAATCTGAATACATATTGAAATATACTATTTGCACTTTTTTCCTTTTTTGCAAACTGTTTCTTCTTTCACAACATGACTGATGGAAATAATTTTTAAATGATTGTGCACATATAACTTGTATCAAATTGCTTAGCATCTTAGGGAGGGATGAGGGAGAAAACTTGGAACTCAAAAAATGTTTTAATGTTATTTTTTTTATCTTTTTGTAAGTTTTAAAGTTTCACATTTTTCTACCTCCCCTTCTCATGAAGGTGAGTAATCTGATAGAAGTTATACATGTATAATCATATTTAATATATTTTCATAGCAGTGAAAAACATTTGCTTTTTAAATAAAAAATAAGAATGTGCTATTTTTATTGTAACACAACCTGCTTTTTTGATTCCAGTACATCTGTATTTAGTTTGATAGAGGTTATGGCAATGTAAAGAATACTTTCAAGATGCTCATCTGAAATTTTTGGAACTCAAAATTTTGTAAAATAGAATGATAAAAATTGTCTTTACATGTAATTGGAAAAAATAAATTAGTTAAAAATATTGATGCATAATCCATAGTCATATGAAAAATTGCTCTAAATCATTACTTATTAGAGAAATGCAAATTAAAGGTTCTCTGAGGTACCACCTCACACCTCTCAGACTGACCAATATGACCAGAAGGATAATGATCAATGTTGGAAGGGCTGTGGGAAATCTGGGATACTATTGTATTGCTGGTGGAGCTGTGAACTCATCCAACCTTTCTGGAGAACGATTTGGACCTATGCCCAAAGGGCAACAAAAATGAGCATACCCTTTGATCCAGCAGTAGCACTACTGGGTGAATACCCTGAAGAGATTCGATGGAAAAGGGTAAAAACATCACTTGTACAAAAATATTCACAGCAGCCCTGTTTGTGGTAGCAAAGAATTGGAAATCAAGTAAATGTCCTTCAATTGGGGAATGGTTGAACAAATTGTGGTATATGTATGTCATGGAACATTATTGTTCTATTAGAAACCAGGAGGGATGGGATTTCAGGGAAGCCTGGAGGGATTTGTGTGAACTGATGCTGAGTGAGATGAGCAGAACCAGGAAAACATTGTACACCCTAACAGCAACATGGGGGCAATGATCAACCTTGGTGGACTTGCTCATTCCATCAATGCAACAACCAGGAACAATTTGGGGCTCTCAGCAATGGAGAATATCATCTGTATCCAGAGAAACAACTGTGGAGTTAGACCAAGGACTATTACCTTAAATTTAGGGAAAAAAACTGATATCATCTGATCTTGCTATCATTTATACTTTATGTTTCTTCCTTAAGGATATGATTTTTCTCTCTCATTCAGTTTAGATCAATGTATACCATGGAAACAGTGTAAAGACTGGCAAATTGCCTTCTGCAGGGGGTGGGGGGGAGGGAAGTAAGAGTAGGGGGAAAATGGTAAAACTCAAAATCTAATAAAAAAAACCCAAAAGTAAAAAAAAAATATTGATGCATAGCATGTCTGTACACAGAACAGTCTTGTTATTCCCCTACCCCCAATCCGAAAAAGGGGAAAAACAGGATCAATGTGTGTCATTTTGAAATTGTCATCCTAGGGAAGAGTTTCTGAGCTTTTTGTGTGTTATGGACCCTTTTGGCACACTATTTGGCAATCTAGACACCTTCACAGAATATTTTTAAATTCATGAAATAAAATGCATCGGTTTACAAAGAAAACTAAGCACAGTTACCAAAATATTTTTTAAAAATAACAAATCTACAGACATCATAGAACCCCTATTCTAGGGAATGAAGACCTAGTGATATTTTTTGTAATGTCAGATTCTCCTGTAAATTTGTTTCATTCATACCAAATCATTAAACTGATTTTTTTTTATTGAAGAGGACTAGACATCCATTAACATCTTAGCAGTATTATGACATCTTCAAAATGTCTTATTGATACCTTTTGTTTTTTACATTCTAATCATTTCACAATATACTCCTCTAAATGAACCAACCTTTATAAAAAAGAAAAGCAAAACCTGTTAACAAATAACCTTGTCTTAATAATACATATAGCATTCTGCCTGTATGATTTCTTACTTTCTTACTGGAAGAAAAAAATGTTTCATCATCTGTTCCCTGGAGCTAAGATTGATCATTGATCTCAGAGAATCTGAGAGTAGCTATCTAAAGTTTTCTGGGTATTGAGTATGTTCACTTCCTGATTCTGATTTCTTCACTCTTTATCAATACTAATGGACCCTAACATTTATCCTTCATTTTCTTTTATATTTTTGGTTTTTGCAAGGCAATAGGGTTAAGCAACTTTCCCCAAATCACACAGCTAGGTAATTATTAAGTTTCTGAGGCCGAATTTGAAATCAGGTCCTCCTGATTCCAGCACCAGTGCTCTATCCTCTCTGCTACCTAGCTACTCCTGTCCTTCATTTTCAAAGAAGACCATGATATCAGGGAGATGATGCCATGATAAGCACATGAATTAGATTTGAATGAGTTGTACTGTACTAAGTTACCAACCCCACTTTCTCTTCCAGAGCCATCTGGGCCCAGTGACCAGATATGAATCAGGATGACTGGAGATGGCCCTGAATTCGAGGCAGTCAGGGTTAAGTAACTTGCCCAAGGTCACACAACTAACAAATGTGAGGCCAGATTTGAACTTGAGAAGATGAGTCTTTCTGACTCCAGATCTGACACTGCCTAGTGTGCTACCTGACTGCCTCTAAATATAAAATATTAAGGGAAAATGTATTTGATCAATATAAAGAATTGTATAATAACAGTAAATTATGTATATAATTATGAACAGTGTATTGTGGAATTCATAAGCTCTTTTGAGCATCCAATTAAGTAACTACTACTGGGCAGGTTCATGATAGCTTCTGTGTTCCTTAAAAGAGGACTATGTTTTTATGTTTTCTATTCTGTCTTCTAAGAATTGTCATGAAAGAAAGAAAAAATAATTAGTTGAAACTTTCTGGCAAAAATAATTAGTCATAAAACATGTATTTTCTAAAAAAAATAAAAAACATGTATTTTCTTTTAGAAATGAAGACTGATCTGAATTTATTATTGGAGTGTCTTAAATACCAAATGGATAACCCATTTTCACAAAAGGAGGCTTTGGTTACTATTTATTCAGTCTGTCAACAAAACAGTAAGAAAATCTATTAATATATTATCAGATTTTCATTTAATATTTGAGCTGTTTTGGTGCAAAAATGTGTAATTCTTTATATTCAAATACTATGTTGTCACATCATTATCATTGTATAGTTTATTTTGTCCTAAGAGAATCATTAAATAAATGTAGTTTCTCTTTTGTTTACAATCCTCTAGGTGATGCAAGTATTTATTTTCGAGAAATTGGTGGTTTGATGTTTGTTAAAAACCTTGCGAAGTCAAGCATTTACAGTGTGGTAAAAGAAGCAGCCTTATTTACATTAGGAGCTATTGCAGAATGTAATGGTAAAATGTTAATCTTATTACTTTATTATTATTTAACTATTCTCTTACATGTCTCTAATGCCCGCAAAAATTAAAATTACATCTTAGTTTTTACTCTGACTTTCTATAGTGCTAGTTTAGTAAAAAAAAAACAGTCTTAAAGCTACCCAGTATAGGATTGTACATAGCATAAACATAAGCTACTTTTTAACATACAATTTTTTATTTGCAGATAATTTATTTTGAAGTTAAAGTAACGGTTTGTCACCCCAGCTTTATTTTTCCCACTTGTTCCTTTAAAAAAATTTTATTCTAAAATTAGTTACCATCTATAGAAAAATTTAAATGCACATTTTTAAAAGACAATATATATAAAAGTTCAAATTTTAGTTGTTTACAGTTTATTTTTTAAAGTGTGTATATTGTGTAAGTTAGTAACAAAAATGCCTGGTTTATTTCCATGTCTTCTCAAATCTTTTCCCTCTGTTTTCCTAAGGATTTTGTTCCTTGGTATTATTATTTACACCATTATAATCAGAATATGTTCTTAAGATACTTTCTTAATTCTGTGTAATTTTATATTTTGGTTACATTTTTCATGTTTGACATGTCCCACATTGAAATAATATACCATTATATCCAACCAATTGGGAGGAGGGGGTAAAAATAAAGAAGTGCATAACAGAACAGAAGAAAACCAACAATATCAACTTGACCAAATTTTTCCTCAAAGACTGTCTCATCCTTGTATACTGCTATCTGATCTCACTGTCTCTTCCTGGCTGGACAAGTCCCCCGGCATCTGGATCATTGTATTCCTGAGTTTGTAGTTAACATGGGGAAGATACCCTAGAGTCTTAATTTTCTAGTTACCTAGGTGATTGATATGAAGATTGAGTATTTGCTAAAGAAATCAATCTTCTGACCAGGAATATAGTTTTGAATATACTTTGACATAGGTTAGGGAGCTCCAGTTAGCAGATCTGCATCTCCTTAGCAGCATCCCTTGGGGCATACAGCCAGAAGTAACAAAAGTAGGACTCGAACCCAGAACCTTTTTGACTCCAAGGCCAGCTCTCTTTTCACTCTACCAAGCTATCTTTCTTATTGAATTATTACAGTGAGAAATGAAAATACCAGAGGACAACCACTTAATAAAATCATAGGGAAATACCAGTGTAGTTTGTCTTATTTCTTAATGTGAAGTTAAGAGGTTCATTCTTGAAAATTTCTTGCATAGAATTTATTTTTGAGTTTATGTTTGTTCCAGTTTTCAACTATATGGATTCTTTTTTAGGACAAAGGAGCCATTTTTGAGTGCATACACCTGCCTTAGAGTAGTGATCACACAGGCATATCAATTAAATCTTTACTAATCAGTTATAGTAGAAATTATGTTGTATAGCTAATCTAAACATTCTTAAAAATAAGCAAACCCGGGGTTTGCTTGTTGAATAATTAATTATTTTTATTGTAAGAATGATTACTTCTGTGAAGTAATTTTAATTTTGTATTTTTTTCAGTTCATTGTCAACAAACTTTGTGCACTTCAGAATTTTTTGAAGATATCATTTGGTTTCTATCAAAGTATGAATCTAACATAAATTTGAAAAGAATGACTATTTATGTGATGTTAGTCCTGGTTTCAAATAACAGTAAGTATCTTTTTTTTTTGCTATATAAGAAAACATTATTATCTCATTTTAAACATTAATAGCTCGGGGGCAGCTAGGTGTCACAGTGGATAGAGCACTGGCTCTGGAGTCAGGAGTACCTGAGTTCAAATCTGATCTCAGACACTTAATAATTACCTAGCTGTGTGGCCTTAAAGTGGCAAGCCACTTAACCCCATTTGCCTTGCAAAATCCTAAAAAAAAATTAATAGCTCATTTAAAAATTAAATTTAGTAATTTAATTTTTTCCTCAACCCTTTAATTATGCATAATTCCTTAGAGTTCTTTTTGTCTCACTATCCTCTGGAATCCTCCTTGAATGAATTAAGAACCCCATCATCTCAATATTCTTCTACAAGAAAGCTATTTATTTTTTTTAGGGTTTTTTTGCAAGGTAAATGGGGTTAAGTGGCTTGCCCAAGGCCACATAGCTAGGTAATTATCAAATATCTGAGACCGGATTTGAAACCAGATACTCCTGACTCCAGGGCTAGTGCCCCTCATCTCAATATTCTTAACACACACACACACACACACACACACACACACACACACACACACACACACACACACAAAGTCTGTCTATCTGTCTCTCTCTCTCTCTCTCTCTCTCTCTCTCTCTCTCTCTCTCTCTCTCCCTCTCTCCCCCCCTCCCCTCTCTCTCAACAAGTCGTTTTGTCTGCATTTCTAACTAAATAACTGTTTTAGTAGTAAATGACCAACTCTGATTTCACTCCTCAGTTGGTAGATTGTTTAGGTATTTTTATAGACAGTCTTAGAGTGTACATTTTCCTAAGGAACTTTATCAAGGTTTGAGTTTGAGGATTGCTCTATTTGATTTATGAAATTTCAGCTGATTTCTCTTAGCAGAAAGGCTTCCAGAAATTTCCAAAAAATAACACCCAAAGGAGTAAATGAGTAGATTTCGAACCCCATTGTTCAAATATGAACTTTGCTACCTGCCATTTATGTGATGTTCCTTTTTGACCTATTTTTCTCCTTTGTTAAATTAGAAGGTTGGACTAGATTATTTTTTAAATAATTCTGGCTTCAAATTTTAGAGCTTTTCCATTTTATAAATAGAAATAATACAAAATTAGTACTGGTCATTTTATGGGAAATTGAGAGGATATTGATATGAACAATGATGCTAAGTTCTAGTTTTGGAGGCGGAGCCAAGATGGCTACAAGAAAGGATCCTGTCTTAGGCGCTCTCTGATAAAACTCATAAGCTAAGGACTCTAACTAAACTTTCGAGAGACAGAACCCACAGAGGGGACCCAATGAGGCAGTTTTCCTACTCAAGGTAACCTGGAAAAGAGCAGAAAGGCTCTGCTCCCTGGGGTCGGAGGGGTGGCCCACCGGAGGGGTGGCCCAAGCGAAAGAACTTGAGCCTCCCAGAGGCAGCCCCAGGGCACTGGGAGCCTTGGTTCACAGCAACGGGGGAGTTCCTGAGCTACACCCCAGGGAGCACTGGCCACAAAGTGGGGGGAACAGCAGGGGACCTCTGCCAGAGCAAGCACATAGAGCTCAGCCCTCAGGGCACACAACGAGCAACTTTCAGCAGCCCAGATCCAGGAACAGAAGCAGGCAGAGCTGGTAAGCAGGAGCCCCCAGGGCATGAACCCATTGAACCTAGGGAGGGGAGTGAAGAAAGAGACTGCTGAGCTTTGTCCTCTGCCCCTGGAACAGAGTGCTGGGGTTCTGACCACATTCAGATCCTGATGGCAATCTAGGCCCCCCCCATAGAACAGCAGGGGCCCCCTCCACCTCAGCTCCGTGGCGGAGGGGGGAACATATGGTCATTCACAGACCAGGAGGCAGGACAGAGCCTCACATACTTAGAGCCTTGTGGGAGTGTCCCAAAAGCTTAGGAAGCACCCCCCAAACCAGGCTCAGGCTGGGAAAATGAGCAAGCAGAGAAAAAAGAGGAACACCATTGATAAATATTTTGCAAATGAGCTCAAGAAGGATCAAAATACTCTGAGGGTGAGGAAGCACAAGCTCCTGCATCTAAAGACTCCAAGAAAAAAACAGAAATTGGGCTCAGGCTAGGACAGAGCTCAAAAAAGACTTTGAAAATCAAATGAGAGAGAAGAAAAACTGGGAAAAGAAATGAGAGAGATGCAGGAAAAACATGAAAATGAAGTCAGCAGCCTAGTCAAGGAAATCGAAAAAAATGCTGAAGAAAATAGCATGCTAAAAACCAGCTTGGGTCAAATGAATAAAACAGTTTAAAAAGTTGTTGAGGAGAAGAATGCTTTAAAAAGCAGAATTGGCCAGATGGAAAAAGAGATAAGAAAGCTCTCTGAGGAGAACAAATCCTTCAGACAAAGAATAGAATTCAGGGAGATCGATGAATTTACCAGAAATCAGGACTCAATACTTCAAAACCAAAATAATGAAAAATTAGAAGAAAATGTGAAATATCTCATTGAAAAAACAACTGATATGGAAAACAGACTTAGGAAAGATAATTTAAAAATTATTGGAATACCTGAAAGTCATGATCAGGAAAAGAGCCTTGACATCATTTTCAAAGAATTACTACAGGAAAGTTGCCCTGATATTCTAGAAGCAGAGGGCAAAATAGAAATGGAGAGAATCCACAGATCCCCCCGAGAAAGAGATCCCAAAAAAGCAACCCCTAGGAATATTATAGCCAAGTTCTAGAACTCCCAAGTCAAAGAGAAAATATTGCAAGCAGCCAGAAGGACAGAATTAAAATACCGTGGAGCTGCAGTCAGAATCACACAGGACTTAGCAGCAACTACATTGGAAGCTCGTCAGGCCTGGAATATAATATACCGGCAGGCAAAAGAGCTTAGAATGCAGCCAAGAATCAACTACCCAGCAGGGCTGAATGTCCTCTTCCAGGGAAAAAGATGGACTTTCAATGAACCAGGGGAATTTCAAATGTTCCTTTTGGAATGGCCAGAGCTGATCAGAAGGTTTGATCTTCAGATACAGGACTCAGGTGAAGCATGGAGATTGGAGGAGAGGGGGAAAATATGAGGGACTTAAGATGAACTGCATGTATTCCTGTATAGAAAAATGACACTGATAATAGTCATATGAACCTTCTCAGTTAATAGAGCAGGTAGAGGGAGCTTTTATAGTTGCAGCACAGAAGAAAGCAGAATTCGAAGATAAAATATGGTGTAAAAATGGAGTCAATAGAAAAAAAGGGAAATGTAATGGGAGAAAGCAAAAGGAGAGGGGGAATAGGCCAAGATATTTCATATAATAAGATTTTTCTTTATTACAATGAGCTATTGCAATGATATAGAAGGGGGGAAGGCAAGGGGGAATGAGGGAAACTAGTCTCATTAGAGGTGGCTAGGAGAGGAAACAGCAAATATACTCAATGGGGTATAGGCATCTGGAGTAAGAAGGAGAGGGGGGGACAGGGGGAAGGGGGGGGGGGATGTGAGTGATGGAGGAGAGGATGGACCATGGGGGGAGAGTGGTCAGTTATAACACATTTTCTTTTTCACTTCTTGCAAGGGGCTGGGATTGGATGGCCTGTCTGGGAGCATAGGGCCTAAGGGTTGGTATGGGGGCTCAGGACCTCTTGGCCCCAGAGCCAGGGATCTGTCTGCTGGGCCACTCAGCTATACTACAGCAGAGTCAGAGTTAAAGGAGAGAGAAAATATAGTACATGGTAGTGGAGAAATATGAAAGGAGGGAGTTGTGATCAGCAATGGCAATGATGGAAAAATATGGAAGTAACTTTTGCGATGGACTTATCATAAAGAATGTGATCCACCTGCGACAGAGTTGTTGGTGTCGGAACAAAGACTCAAGCACATTTATTATTATTATTTGCAGGGGTGCAGGGCAAATGGGGCTTGGTGGCCTGTCTGGGGCCACATAGCAGGGTGATCATTGGGTGTCTGAGGCCAGATTTGGACCCAGGTGCTCCTGGCTCAAGTGTCAGTGCTCTGTCTGCCACCCAGCTACCCCTACTATTATTACTATTTTATTTTATTTTGGGTCTTTTTTTTTTTCTTTGGTTTTTGCAGGCCAGTGGGGTTAGGGTGGCTTGCATGTCACATGGCTGGGTGATTGTTGGGTGTACAGGGCTGGAGGTGGGCTCGGGTGCTGGTGGCTCCAGGGCTGGTGCTTCGTCCATTGTGCCACCTGGCCATACCTACAATTATTACTGTTATTTTTTTATTTTAATTTTTTTCTCTCCCCTTTACTTTATCACTCAAGCAAGTCTATATTTATGGGGGGGAGGGGGTATTTCATTTACTCTAGTTTTGATTGTTGAAGACTTAGAGAATAACATCAATCATGAAACCATTTTATACATATTTATAGGGACTGGACAAACTCTTGTGAGAGAAACAGGCTGTGTTGGTATCCTGCTACAGTATTTTAGGTGAGTAAATAGAAGACATTTGTTAATTAGTTACTGGCATTTCATTCTTTAATACATTTTAAATCATCTTATATTTGCTTGTTCCCTAATAGAACAGCTCTTTCTATGTCTGAGATGGATTTGTCAAATGAAACCATTTACTCGAGTTATCAGCTGTGGTCTTCAGTGTGCAGTGCTTTGTGTGCATGTGTAAATAATCCACAAAATGGTAATGATCTCAAGTGATTAATTAGAAAAGTCTGGAGGTTACAGATTTTCTCTCCAACACTACCTGTTGAAGCTTTCTTCCTTCTGTTAAGCCTTTCTAACTTTTTTCTATTCAACTATAAACTCCTTGAAGGCAGATACCATATGTTCTTTAATTTATTTTTTTCTGTTTCTAACATAGTACTATATACAATAAATGCTTAAATACTTGATGAACTTGAATTTTAGTTGTGAAAATAAACTTAAAAACAAAAATGAAAATCTAATTACTAGTAATTCACACTTCAAATAGAAAATTTTTCAGCCAAGCTAAAAAAATCATGTTTGATTTTAATTTCTTCTAGATGTCAACCAGAAAATTTGCAGTTCAGTTTTTCAACATGCAAATAAATGGCTTCAGAGCTGTATAAAACCTGAGATAGTTCGCCCTATCTGCTCATTTATTTGCCTAACTGTTGCAAATAACAGTAAGTATTTATTTTGTAATTATTGCAGTTAGAAGAACAGATTTCTTTTAAGAAAAAACATTTGCTTTAGTTCACTAATTGGTTTATAATTCATTATATTTGTCAAAATACTGAAGTTGCTGATACTATTAAGAAACTCCTGTTTCCCCCACACACACACTCACACCACAACTCATTTTTCTCTTTTTCTTACCTAATATAATCCCTTTATTTTTACCCTTGATATTGCCTTCAGTCATGCTTGTTCTGCCACTCTTTTCTTCAACCTTCCTTTGCTGACTCCTTCATGCCTACAGATTTGCCCAGGTTTTTCCCCATTCTTAAAAAACTTTTGCTTAATCCTACCATCCTCTCACACCATCATCCTGTATATCTCCTCCCTTTCATAGCCAGACTTCTAAAAAGGTACTTCCTGCCTCTACTTCCACACCCTCTATTCACTTTTCAACCCCTGACTTATAAGGTTATTACTTACTGAAATTATTATCTCAGAATTTTTAAGCATTCTCTGATTTTCAGCTAGGTTAATCGGTGGAGGAAACTCTAGCTGGATCCAGGAAGATGAGTCTTCCTGAGTTGACAACTGGTCTCAGACCCTTACTAGTAGTGTGACCCTGGGAAAGTCACTTCACCCTGTTTTCCTCATTCTCCTTGTGTATAAAATGAACTGGAGAAGAAAACAGCAAATTACTTCACTCTCTTTACCAAGAAAATCCCAAATGGGGCCATGAAGAGTTGAACATGACTGAACAACAACTGGACAAAAAACAGTTTGCTAAATCTACTGGCTTTTTTTTTCAGTTCTCATTCTGTTGAACCTCTCTTTGGTTTTTCAGTCAAATAGCATTTATTAAATGCTTACTTATGCCAGGCACTGGAGATACAAAGAAAGGTTAAAAAAAGAGCCTCTTTCTTCAAAGAACTCACATTTGGGGGGGGGGGTTAGGGAATAACATATAAACATACAGAGTAGCTGATAAATTTCTCAGAGAATGTCACTGGCAACTCAGGAGACCAGGAAAGACCTCCTATAGAAGGGGGTATAAAATCTGAGAGTTGAGGACAAGATATAAGGAGGCTTTGTGATCTAGGACCATGGAGGGGACAGCTACTATGGAGCCAGAGGAAATGGGATGGCCTGTGTTAGGAGCACTAACAAGGACAGTGTTGGATAATCAAGACTGTGGAAGCAAGTAAATAAGAAGACTACAGGATCCAGGCCATAAAGAGTGTGAAAAGTCAGACAGCTCATTTAACATTTAGTCCTGACAGTAAGAGGGAACCTGTGGAATCTGTTGGAGGGAAATGAATCATCACATGGTCAAACTTTACCTTTAGGAAAATCCCTTTGGGATGAGAAATGAATGATTTGACTGGGTGAGACTTGAGGCAAGGAGACCAATTAGAAAACTTTATCTATGTGAGAGGTAGTAAAACACTTGAACTAGAGTGGTATTGGAATTAAGAGATGTGAAAGTTTAAACACAAAGATTTGACAGTGGTTTGGCTGTGTAAGTTGAATGAGAGTGAGGAGCTGATGGTCTCTTCTCCCTTGGCTTCCATCATATTGATTTTTCCAGATTCTTCTATCATCTCTCTTTTTATTCTTTCTTAGTCAATTTGTTGAACCCAAAGAGCAGGATGGAGACCAGAATTTGATAAGTCTGGAGATCTTTATTTCCCGGGGACTGCCTGGAGATAAAGAGTACCCAAATCAGACAGTACCTGAGTGTTCAGGGAATAGGGTTTTTATAGTGTTTTGGGGAGGATACTGAGAGCAGGCAGGATACAGAGGCAAAGATCGTCTTATCATATGTAAATACAGGGTTCTGTATAAACAGGGTCTTTGTTTGAACATATTTCCTGAGATGGAGGGAGTCACATATTCATGAGCTTCCCACAGGTTTGAGGAATTTACTATCTTATTGTTCTAGCTGCACCTAGGGAAGGGGGAGGCAGTCCTGGAATTTAACAGATACAGCAAGATAATTAGGCTGATGAGGGTGCTTTTTGATTCTTCAAACAATTTTATGGTATATCTTGGACCCCCAGGGTTAAGCACTTGGGTCTTATTGATTATTTTCAGACCTAAAGGCACCTGGCCAAATTTGTATTTCTAAGGAATTTCTCAGGGCCCAGAAGGATGTTGGGGACCCCTTTCTATACAGGAATTTCACAAACATTGATATTGCACTTCACTAGAGCATCATTTAACCATAGTTCCCCTGAGTATAAGTGTACCATAAGATTTTTTCCTAGGCCCTTTATACTCTTTACCTTCTCTTAACTTGCAAAGGTTCTACTATTATCCTTATGTTGACAACTTTCAAATTTCTGCCCCTAACCCAGTCTTTTCTGATCTCAAGTCCTATTTCTTTTTTTGTTGTTGTTGTTTTATCTTTTTGCAAGACAGTGTCATTAAGTGACTTGTTCAAGGTCACACAGCTAGATAATTAAATATCTGAGCCTGGTTTTGAGCTCAGGTCCTCCTGATTGCAGGGCCAGGCTGGTGTTCTATCCACTGTGCCACCTAACTGCCCCAGTATTCACTATTTAAAAAGCCTCAGGGTTCCTACTGGTTGCAGTCCCTTCCCACTCCACATCTTTGATTCTGATCTCTGTTCCTAGAATATAATTTTCATCTCTGCCTCTTAGGATCTTTACCTTCCTCAAGGAAGAGAGCCAGGGTGATAGTGTGGAAAGACATTGGAGCTGGAGTCAGAGGACTCCAGATTTTCATATTAACTAGCTGCAAGTAATGTTTTAGGACCTTGAGAAAATTCCTTAACTTCTCAGGGCTTCAGTTTTCTTCCTCCATTTATGTGAAATTTTATGGTCTTTACATAAATTTATTGTGCTTTACATAAATAAGATTATTTGATCCTTAAAAATAGCTCTGTGAAATTGGTAGAATAAACATCACCATTTTATTGATAAAGACATTGGGGCTCAGTGACTGGCCCAGGATCATACAACTACTCAAGTTAATCTTGGTCTGAGAATGTAGAATCTGTAGAATAAGGTGGAAAGAGGGGAGGGGAATAGTTTTAGTTGATTTTTAGGGTTCTTTCTAATTTTGAACTAGAAGGGGTGGAAACTAGAAAACTCATTTTATAAGAGTATTCCATCAAATATATCTTGAGAAGACTTATATGCTTAGGTAAAACACTAACCTGCATTAATACAGAATCATTAATGGCAATTATTTGTTCTCTAGGTATAAAGGACTAGTCATGTTTCAGATGCAGAGGAAACATGATCTCCTCATTGTAATAAGTAGATATACCATGGATACATGAGATTTTTGCCTTTTCCTTGAACCTTAGAATTCAGCTTCAAGGACATGGGTATAGGATGGCATATTGTCAGCAGATTGGTAAGAAATGGAGAATAGGAGAAATTGCTGAACTATTAATTGTATAGTATGACATGGGGACTCAAAATGACTATCTCTTTACACATCTAGGTATTCTTAACTTGAGATATTATTTAAAAATTACTTTTCTCTTGTCATGTAGATATTTCTTTTGTAGTCTAACTTTAGATTTTTTTTTCATAAAAATAGTTTCTAGTGGATAGAGCACCAGTCCTGTAGTCAAGAGGACCTGGGTTCAAATCTATCTCAAATACTTAATACTTATCTAGCTGTGTGACCTTGGGCAAATCACTTAACCCCATTACCTTCCCTGCAAAAAAAAAAGGAAAAGGAAAAAATAGTTTTTGGTGATTTTATCAAGAACTTCTTAAATCCTTGCCTTGTCCTGGAAATTTTTCTTATACTTTCATTTCTAAATGTAGAAAATTTTGAAAAGACTTCTCCCTTAAGAACACTAGGGTAAAAATAGTGTTGTTTCTTTAATTGTTCTAACATTTAATTCATGAAACTTGTGTTGTGTTGGGGCAAAGGAAATCATGGCAGAATAATAATTAGTGACCATACATGTAACAAGCTATAATTAGAGCCTTAGTTTTGCATCTAGAAAGTCTCCCATTAGCAAGATCTCCATAGAAGACCAACATAGAAAGGAAAAACATTTGGGCAAGGATAACAAGTAAGCCAGATTCTGGACCAGCAAAAAATAAAATAAAATAAAGGTGTCTTCCCCTGTTAGTGAACCATTAGTTGTTGGGACATGGTGGCTAGGTTTGCAGTGAGAATTAGAAAATATGTTACAAGGTTACTAAGAAATTCTATTTAGCTGTATTCCTTAATGTAGTAATTCATTTAGTCTAAGAAGTAATAAGAGAGATAGAATAGTAGGAATGAAAGAAATATCCCTAGACAAAAATTAAATTACTTTGTTACATGTTTGGAATTGTTGGAATTGTTGAACCATGTCAGTTGTATCCAACTTTTTGTGATCCCATTTGGGAATTTCTTGGTATAAATATTAGAGCAGTTTGTTGTTTCCTTCTCCAGTTCACTTTACAGATAAGGAATCGAAGGAAAACAGGATTAAATGACTCGATCAAGGTCACCCAGCTAGAAAGTGTGTGAAGCCAGATTTGAATTTAGGAAGACTAGGTGTGGCACTTTATGCCACTTAGCTACCCCCTATTGAATAAATTAGGGACAAACAAAATTACAGATTGATGATTACAATAGCAAAGTAAATAAGTGAATCTATTCACTATGAATCTACCAGGCCCTTTAAATTTGGAACTTCAAAGCTTATCAAATTATTCTCCCTTGAGAAGTAAAGAGATTTCTAAGATGTATAGTAGAAGAATAAGCTAACATGCTTATAGAAAAGCTTAAGTATGTTGCTATAAATAAAATATAAAAATTGGTTTGTAATTACTGTGTACAAAAATGTTGAATAAGGATTTCTTCTATGTTCAATTCAAATTCAATTCAACAAATATTTATTAAGCAGCTATCACGTGCAAGATGTCATAGAAAGACAAAAAGTAAAATCACTTACCTCTAAAGAGAGTACTTTTTTCCTGAAGGCTAAACAGGCATATATGAATATAAGGTAATTTGAGGAGGGAGAAAGCACTGATACCTGGGACATCAGCAAGAATTTTTTATAGGAGATGGCAGTCTTCAGGATGGATCTTAAAAAAAGGGACCGATTCTAATAAGAGTTGAAGAGACTAAGGACGTGCCAGGCAGAGGAGATAATTTGTAGAAAGTATGGAGGTGGAGAATTACTAAGTCCAAGTACTGATGAGTAGGCAGTTTGACTAGAATGTAGAGAGACAAGAAGAAATAGGAAAAATGAGTGGGAACCAGATTGTGCAGGGCTTGCAATTGTCCAAGACTTAACTCAACCAGCATAAAGTCACCTACAAGGAGAAGCCTCTGGGGAAATCTCACCATCTCTAAGGTATTCCTCTTGAATTAGGAGCTGACACTGGGCATCTTTCCTGACAGTGGTAAATACCTTTGGAGAATACATAGCTCCTTGCCTTATGGCTTCTAGTTTTAGTCATCAGAGGATCACTGAACACAGTTACTTCTTTGTGTCTTTCAAACTCTTATGTAGTTTTAAGGAAACACCTTGTTGGAGAGCATGTTTAAAGCAACACTTTACTGTTGCTTTCAGTTTCATTTTTGTAGAAAAGCACAGGCAATTGAGTGTCAGTAAAGATATCATCAGCTATAGAATTTCATTTGTAAAAAGCCTGCTTGTTTCTTGTAGTTATATCAAGGATACTCTTAATATCAATATTGACTAAACATGCCTAGTCATGTTTTTGCTTCATAATATTAACAGAATTGTCAATGACCATATTACATTTGAACCAACAGGTAAGACAAAGAAATAATTCTTTTAAAAATTTCTAGTGATGAAAAAGCAAGTTTTCTTGATCATACTTTTTTCCCTAACAATAATATCCAATATTTTTTCCAAATCATTTGATATCTTCCCTGCTTTTAGATATCCTGAAAATCCTTCAGCACCCCTAAAGTTGCTTCATTTATCAGGCATGGACTCCTCTCTGTATGCATGGACTATTCTAGTTGTTCTTCCCATTTTTTTTTATTGTTTTTGATTTTAAAATTTTTCCCCCAATCTGACTTCTCTCCCCCACCCCCCCTACAGAAGGCAGTCTGATAGTCTTTACATTGTTTCCATGCTATACATTGATTTAAATTGAATGTGTTGAGAGAGAAATCATATCCTTAAGGAAAAAACAAAATATAAGAGATAGCAAAATTACATAATAAGATATCTTTTTAAAAAATTAAAGGTTATAGTCTTTGATCTTTGTTTAAACTCCACAATTCTTTCTTTGGATACAGATGTTATACTCACAGATCCCCTAAAATAGTCCCTGATTGTTGCACTGATGAAATGAGCAAGTCCATTAAGATTTATCATCACCCCCATTTTGCTGTTATGATATACAATGTTCTTCTGGTTCTGCTCATCTTGTTCAGCATCAGTTCATGCAAATCCTTTGAGGCTTCCCTGAATTCCCATCCCTCCTGGTTTCTAATAGAACAATAGTGTTCCATAATATACATATACCACATTTTGTTCAACCATTCCCCAATTGATGGACATTCACTCTGTTTCTAATTCTTTGCCATCACAAATAGGGCTGCTATGAATATTTTTGTACAAGTGATGTTTTTACCCTTTTTCATCATCTCTTCAGGGTATAGACCCAATAGTGGTATTGCTGGATCAAAGAGTATGCACATTTTTATTGTCCTTTGGGCATAATTCCAGATTGCTCTCCAGAATGGTTGGATGAGTTCACAGCTTCACCAGCAATGTATTAGTGTCCCAGATTTCCCACATCCCTTGCAGCACTGATCATTGTCCTTTCTGGTCATATCAGACAGTCTGAGAGATATGAGGTGGTATCTCAGAGATGCTTTAATTTGCATTTCTCTAATCAGTAATTATTTAGAGCAGTTTTTCATATGATTGGATCACTTATTTCATCATCTTTAAATTGCCTCTGCATGTCCTTTGACCATTTGTCTATTGGGGAATGACTTGTTTTTTGTTTTGTTTTTTTTAATAAATTTGACTCAGTTCTCTATATATTTTAGAAATGAGTTCTTTGTCAGAAATACTAGTTGTAAAAATTGTTTCCCAATTCACTGCATTTCTTTTGATCTTGCTTATAGTGGTTTTGTTTGTGCAAAAGCTTTTTAATTTAACGTAATCAAAATTATGTAGTTTGTTTTTAATGATGTTCTCCATTTCTTCCTTGGTCATAAACTGCTTCCCTTTCCATAGATCTCACAGGTAAATTATTCCTTGATCTTCTAGTTTGCTTATAATATTGTCTTTTATGTTTAAATGCCTATTTTTATCTTATCTTGGTATAGGGTATGAGATGTTGATCTAATCCAAGTTTCTGCCATATTAACTTCAGTTTTCCCAACAGTTTTTAATTGAAAAGAGAGTTTTTATCCCAGAGGCAGAAGTTAGACTCTTTGGGTTTATCAAACAGCAGATTACTATAATCATTTCCTGCTATCTCTTTTGCACTAGTCTATTCCACTGGTCCACCACTCTACTTCTTAGCCATTACCGGACAGTTTTGATAACTGATGCTTTATAATATAATTTTAGATCTGATAGGGCTAAACCACCTTTTTTTTGCACTTTTTTTAAATTAAATCCCTGAACATTCTTGACTTTTTATTTCTCGTATGAATTTACTTAAATTTTTTTCTAACCCATTAGAGTAATTTGGAATTTTGATTGGTAGGGCACTAAACAAGTAGTTTAATTTAGGTAGAATTGTCATTTTTATTATATTAGCTCTATCTATCCATGAGCAGTTGATATTTGCCCAGTTATTTAAATATGATTTTATTTGTGAGAGAAGTGTTTTGTAGTTGTTTTCATAGGGTTTCTGAGTCTGCCTTGGCAGGTAGATTCCCAAGTATTTTATATTGTCTGAAGTTACTTTTGTTTTGTTTTGTTTTTAGGTTAAGTAGTTAAATACCTCACCCAAGGCCACACAGCTAGGTAATTATTAAGTGTCTGAGGTTGAATTTTAACTCTGGTACTCCTGACTCCAGGACCAGTGCTCTATTCACTGTGCCACCTAGCCACCCCCTGAAGTTATTTTTTTTTTTCATTTTAGATTTTTTTTTTTTGCAAGGCAAATGGGGTTAAGTGGCTTGCCCAAGGCCACACAGCTAGGTAATTATTAAGTGTCTGAGACCAGATTTGAACCCAGGTACTCCTGACTCCAGGGCCGGTGCTTTATCTACTGTGCCACCTAGCCTCCGCCCCCCCCCAAGTTATTTTGAATGGCATTTCTCTTTCCAGCTCTTGCTGCTGTATCTTGCTATTAATATATAAAAATGCTGAGGTTTTATGAGTGTTTATTTTTTTTTAGTTTTATTTATTTATTTTTTTTGCAAAGCAATGGGGTTAAGTGGCTTACTCAAGGCCACACAGCTAGGTAATTTTTTTTTTAGGTTTTTGCAAGGCAAATGGTGTTAAGTGACTTGCCCAAGGCCACACAGCTAGGTAATTATTAAGTGTCTGAGGCTGGATTTGAACTCAGATACTCCTGACTCCAGGGCCGGTGCCCTATCCAATGTGCTACCCCAAGTGTTCATTTTATATCCTGCGACTTTGCTAAAGTTGCTAATTGTTTCTAGTAGTTTTTAGATGATTTGTTTAGGATTCTCTAGGTATACCATCATGTCATCTGCAAAGAGTGAGAGTTTTGTTTCTTCCTTCACAATTCTAATTCCTTCAATTTCTTTTTCCTTCTCTTATTGCTGAAGCTAACATTTCTTTCTTTTTTTTCATTTCTATTTATTTAAGTCAGTAGGGTTAAGTGACTTGCCCAAGGTCACACGGCTAGGTAATTATTACGTGCCTGAGGTCGGATTTGAACCCAGGTCCTCCTGACTCCAAGGTCGGTGCTCTATGCACTGCGCCACCTAGCTGCTCCCTGAAGCTAACATGTCTAACACAATATTCAATAATAGTAGAGATAATGGACATCCTTGCTTCACTCCTGATCTTATTGGGATTGCCTCTAGCTTATCCTCATTGCATATAATGCTTGTTCATGATTTCAGATAGATACTGCTTATTATTTTAAAGAACAATTGGGGCGGCTAGGTGGCGCAGTGCATAGAGCACCGGCCTTGGAGTCAGGAGGACCTGGGTTCAAATCTGACCTCAGACACTTAATAATTACCTAGCCGTGTGGCCTTGGGCAAGCCACTTAATTAACCCCATTGACTTGAAAAATCTAAAAAAAAAAAAAAAGAACAATCCATTTATTCCAATGTACTCCAGTATTTTTAGTAGGAAAGGGCTAATTTTGTCAAAGGCTTTTTCAGCATCTATTGATATAATCATATGATCAATGATGGGTTTGTTATTGATACAGTTAATTATATTAACAGTTTTCCTAATATTGAACCAACACTGCATTTGTGGAATAAATCTTGATTGGTCATAATGTATTATCCTAGTGATAACTTGTAATCACTTTGCTAAGATTTTATTTAAGATTTTTGCATCTATATTCATCAGGGAGATAGATCTATAATTTTCTCTCTCCGTTTTGACTCTTCCTAGTTTAGGTATCAGCACCATATTGATGTCATAGAAAGAGTTAGGCAGAATTCCATCCTCACCTATTTTGCCAAAGAGTTTATATAGAATTGGAACCAATTGTGCCTTAAATGTTTGATAGAATTCACTTGTGAATCCATCTGGCCCTGGAGATTTTTTCTTAGTGAGTTCAATAATGGCTTGTTGAATTTCTTTTTCTGAGATGTGGTTATTTAAGTATTTAATTTCCTCTTCATTTCACCTGATCAACTTATATTTTTGTAAATATTCATCCATTTCACTTAGAGTATCAAATTTATTGGCATACGGTTTGGTAAAATAATTCTGCATTGTTACTTTAATTTCCTCTTCGTTGGTGGTGAATTCACCTTTTTCATTTATGATACTAATAATTTGGTTTCCTACTTTATTTTTTAAAATCAGATTAACTAGAGGTTTATCAATTTTATTGTTTTATTCATAAAATCAACTCTTAGTTTTATTTATTAGTTCAATAGTTTTCTTGCTTTTGACTTTATTGATTTCTACTTTAATTTTTAGAATTTCTAATTTGGTACTTAATTGGGGGTTTTAAATTTGTTCTTTCTCTGATTTTTTTAGTTGCATTTTTAGTTCATTGATTTCTTCTTTCTCCAATTTATTCATGTAAGCATGTAAAGATATAATATATCTCCTGACAGCTTCCTTGACTGTATCCTGTAAGTTTTGGTATGTTTTCTTGCTATTGTCTTTATCTAGGATGAAATCATTCATTCTTTCTATAATTTGTTCTTTGATCCACTCATTCTTTAAAATGAGGTTATTTAGTTCCCAATTAGTTTTAGGTCTATCTCTCCCTGGCCCATTATTTTTAATTGCATTATGATCTGAGAAGCATGTATTCACTATTTCTGCCTTTCTTTTCCCACTGCATGTGCTGTAGATCTCTCAAATGCAAAATGTTCCAAAGAGACTTCATTATCTTTCTCCTTGAACCTATGCTTTTTCTCATTTCCCTTATTTCTGTTGAGGGGACCATTATCCTTCCAGAAAAGTCAAATAAAGTCAGCAAGCATTTTTTTTTAGTGCCTTTAATGTATTAGGTATTGTGTTATATGCCAGTGATGCAAGGAAAGGCAAAGAAGAGTCCCTGTTTCAATCCACAGTCTGCAGTCTAACTGAGGAGATGCAACTTGCAAATATTTAGGTTCAAATAAACTATATACAGAATAAATTGAACATGATCAACAGAAGGAACCACTCAAATTTGGAAGTTTAAAATCACCCTTAATCTTCCTTCACTGACCATCCTTCTATCCAATCAGTTGTTAAGTTTTGTGAAGCGTAAAATCTCTTGCATGTGACTCTTCCCTCACTCTTGTTCAAGCCTTTGTCACCTTCATCTATTGAAATAGATATTGTAATTGTAAATGTAATACTGTAATTTGTTATACTGCCCCAAGTCTCTCCCTACTCTAGTCCATCCACTACACAATTACCAAAGTCAGGGTCCTACCTAGGCCATGACTGTATTATTCCCTTGCTCTAAAAGCTCCAGTGACTTTCAACTCTTTTCCTTCTAGGATAAAATACAAATATCTCTGTTTGGTACAGAAGCCTTTCATAATCTAGATCTCTTCTACTTTTCTGGCCTTATTCAGCTTCATACACTCCATATTCCATTTCCCATCTGCTGGTTTTTAAAATACAGATGGTCTTCCATGCCTTCTATGCATCTGAATTTATTTCTACTCATTGAGTTATCTCTTGTAACAAAAATGAAAAAGTAAAGAAACAATTTGTCAAAACTAATACCTCAATCAAATCTGAAAATGGTGTGAGGAGGGAGTGGGAAGTTGTCTAAGCCAACCTTGACTGGGAATCATAAGAGTTAGTGGGTATTTTCTCCTCATAGGATAGGCAAATTGCTAGTTGATTTAAGCTCCTGCCCTTTGGAATCTCTTGTTGACCAAGGATATCATGAACCCATTCTTTCTCAAATTTCAGAGGAAGGATTGCACCAGCAGAGAAGCTGGGCCAAGGCATCTGGATGGTTACATTCTTAGAGATCAGAACACATCACATTCAGCCCCCCTTCATGATGTAAACACTTGAAGCCAGGGGAGGCTTGGTATCTGAGGTGATGGTCCTAGATGGGATCTTGGTGACAAATAGGTTGAAGTATTTCATTTTTAGGATTCAGTGAGGGAGGGCAGAGTAGATAGTGCCTCTGTGTGGTACAAAAAGTGCTGAGGAAAGGTGCCTGTGAATCTGGTGCCTTGGAGGGATTGGATTTGAAGCCCTACCCTCCTAGGACAAAGGGTGCTGAAACAGAGGTTCCTGGGTCAGCAGCCACTGCCACCTGCTTGGAAGCACAGGGATAATGATGGACTGAGCTAAGAGTCCAGGGCAATGAAGATTCCATTTTCCCATTTTCCCTCCCCTGTCTGACTTCTCCCTTCTGGGCCCTGGTGGTAGCAGAGGGTTCAGTGAGATGGCACCAGAGATGGAAGGAGAGTCATAGGAGATGAGGATCTACTGGCAAGAGGCTGAGGAGGAAGAGCCAGTGCTGGACTGAAAGAACTCATAGAGTAGGGTGTGGTAGTTTTCTCAAATAAGAGGTGTGTGTGTGTGTGTGTGTGTGTGTGTGTGTGTATTTGTCTCTTAGAGGTTTACAAAACACTTTAATGTTACCTAATTTATTCTTCCAACAATCCTGGGATGTAGACATTGTTATTAACTTCATTTTATAGATGAGGAAACTGAGATGGAGGGAGATCAGTGATTTGGCCAGGGTCACAAATGCCGCTAGCTGCCTTGTACTTGCAACTTGCAAGGTAGTGGCATGGAAGACTCCAAAATCTAAGTGCACACTGGCCCTCCCACACCCCCTCTCAGCCACCGCAGTTCCCAGTGCAGGCAAGTACCTGCATTTAACTGTCAGCATACCAAGTCAACATTTCATTAATTTGTGAACTTTTAAACTAGGTGTATGAAAAAGGTAAGGGTGTCTGCTGTTGCCTTTAGTATATAAAGTTATTAGTAGTGATAAAAATATAATGAGCTTTTTTTGGTTGATGTGAAGGTGCTAAGGTCTTATTACTTTTATTTCCCTGAGCATATGTACAGGAGTATTTTATATCTCTGGGTGGACTGGCCATCTTATCTGAAGTTCTGATCAAGCTGGAACAAGCTTCCTATGGGAATCTGCCCAGTGCTAAGCTGGCAGTCGTGGTGACCAAGACCCTGGACGCCTGCATTGCTGACAATCGTGAGTGATGGGATTCCACCATCTGTGACAGTTGAGAGTGAACTCTATGTTTTCATCCCCTAGAGCCTGGGTGATGATAGAGAAGCTCTTCTCATTCTCGCTGCTTGTGTTTAGCTAATAATAGATGTAAAACAAAGGTTTCACACAAGTAACCAACTGCAACTTCAAATAATTTGGACATAAGTTAAGGAGTAAAAAAAAAAACAGTTTAAGTTTTCTGTTTCAAGAATTTTTCAATTGAGCCCCAATGAAAGGAAAGAGAAAATTGGGGCCAGGGGTGGGGTTTAAATCACAAATTTTAGTTTCTGATTTGAAGGCCCCATCCTGGACTCTCTTCACTTTTCTCCCTACATGCTTGCTAACCTCATCTGCCCATATCTATGCAGATGACCGTCAGGTCTCCCCTGACATTTCAAACTGGGATGTACCAGAGACATCTCAAAGTCCACAAGATCAAAACAGACCCATTACCTTCTCCCTAAACCTACTCCTTCTTCCAAGCTTCATTCTTTTTTTTACAGGTTTTTGTTTTGTTTTGTTTTTTTGCAAGGCAAATGGGGTTAAGTGGCGTGCCCAAGGCCACACAGCTAGGTAATTATTAAATGTCTGAGGTCGAATTTTAACTCAGGTCCTCCTGACTCCAGGGCCGGTGCGCCACCTAGCTGCCCCTAAAGCTTCATTCTTTTTTGTCAAAGTCCACCCCCTGCCCAACACCATCCTGTTCTTTTATTTTCCTGGGTTTACCACCTCAGTGTTAGTCTCAGCTCTTCAGTACCTCTTATTCTTCCCTATCTAGTCAATTGTCAAATCTCACCCTATCTGCCTCCACCTCTGCAGTCACAAGCTGTGGCCCACATGCAGGCCCTCATCATGATGCTGACCTCAGCAGTCTTTCTACAATCTGTTTCATTTTCCATGGAAAATCTGTGGTTTTTCCCTAAAGTCAAATTGACTATTTCCCTTCCTTATTCATTAATAGCAGTGTCTCCTGTAGTGCCTCTAGGGTAAAACATAAAGTCCTCTGGCCCTGTTCTATTTCTTTGGCCTTATTGCATATCACACACTCTTATAGACCAGTCCCACACCATCCCACAGAACCCCGCATCTCCCAGTCTGTGCTTTTGTATTGGCTGCCCCAGTACCTAGACTCTATCCCTCTCCTCTGTCTCATAGAATCGTGCACTACTTTCAAGACTCAACTCCAGGACCTCATTCTATGTAAAGCCTTTCCTAAACCCCCAATGGCCTGTACCCTCTCTCCTTAACTTGTCTTTATTCTGCATTTGTTTCTATGGACATTTCTTGTCTTTCCCAATAGAACTCAAACTCCATTAAGAGTAGGGATTTTCTCATTCTTTGTAATTTTTATCCCTAATGCATATCATAGTTCACAGTACATAGAAGTATTTGATAAATGTCTGTTGACCAGTTCCTTCATCAACTCCATGAGGTAAATAGTCTGTCATTTTATAGTCTGAGAAGCTGAGGCACTTGATTAAGGTTACTCAGCTTATATATGGAAGAGCCAGGACTAATAGGTTGTTACAATTGGAAGGGATGATAGTGATAATCTCATTTAATTCCCTGTACTTCTAGATGTTGGAAAGTGAATTGTCCAAAGTCATATCGCTAGTTAAGGACAGAGCAAGGACTTGAAACCAGAATATTGTAATTGTCAGGCCAGAATTCTCATTACCCTGTTCTGAGCCTACTAACAATTAATGAGAGATAGATAATAATGCAACCTTGCAGTATTTATAGTAGTGAGATCACACCTTGGTAGCACATTTCTGATCCAGTGACTTCAGAGGCCAAGCCAGGTAAGAAGAATATTGCTATGATGTAATCTGTATAACATTTATCATGCAGCAGGTTTCCTGGTAGCCAGGGTACACAGGTGTTCAGATGAGGGAATGTTTGGAAGGAATATTTCTTGTTTGGTGGACAAGCTTTCTTAGGGCACTTGCGGAATGAAGCTTCCTTCAGGCACATATGATTCCCTACAAGTTCGAAATGGTTAAGTATCTCCCAAAAACAGTTAGAGAAGACTCTGAAAAATAGATAACATACATATACTTGAAGTTTTCTAAAGCTTTTTATTCCTATTTTGATCTTCTGTACTTACAGCTGCTGTTGGGGTCATACTAGCCAAATATCACATTGTTTCAAAGCTTCTGACACTGCTACTTCATGAGAGTCTGGATTCAGGAGAGAAATTTAGCATCATTCTTGCCCTTGGGCATTGCACAGAAGCTTGCGGTAAGTTTGGGCTTCATTTAATAGACTTGATGCCCCCGATGATTAGGAAAGTGCTTCATACTTATTCCCCAGTATGCCTGAGCCAGCATAGAATCTTGGGAAGAACCCTAGACTTGGAGACATGTGGCCTGATTCTACTAATACACTATTCAGATCCTTCAACTTCTCTAAGGTTCAGTTTCCTCATCTGTAAAATGAAATGATCTATAGGGTCCCTTATAACTATAGAAGGTCCCCTAACCTAAATTCTCCTGAGAATTACCACAGATCCTCCTGAGACAACTTTCTGATCTTTAGTAGATTAAAATCCTGTCAATTTCTTTTTCTTTGTTTTGATTCCCTCATTTTAGATTTGAACTGGATATTCCATTGGAATATTGTCATTAGGAAATAAAATTGATATGATATATTAACATGTTTCTTCTCTGCTTAGCCAGCTGTAAAGTGGATGGATGTTGAATCTGAAATCAGGAAGACTTGATTTCAAATTCCACTTCAGACAGTTATTAGCTGTGTAACACCCTGTCTGCCTCTGTTTCCTCATCTGTATTATGGGGATAACAATAATAACTTCCTCACAAAATTATTGTGAGAATCAAGATAATATTTGCAAAGTTCTTTGTAAACTTTAAAGCACAATATAAATCATAATTTTTTTGTAAGGTAGAACCTACAATAGAACACTGGCCTTGGAGTCAGGAGGATGGAAGTTTGAATCCTGCCTCAGACACTTGATACTTACTAGCTGTATGACCTTGGGCAAGTCACTTAACCCTGACTGCCTCATATCTAGGACCATTTCCAGTTGTCCGCCCTATACATATCTTTTTTTTTAATTTTTACTTATTTTAAGCAATGTGGTTAAGTGACTTGCCTAAGGTCACACAGCTATGCAATTATTAAGTGTCTGAGGCCGGATTTGAACTCAGGTACTCCTGATTCTAGGACTAGTGTTCTATCTACTCTGCCACCTAGCTGCCCCCCTGATTCATATCTAGAAGAGAAAGAGACTGGTGACTTAGCACAGCCCTCCTCACTCATATCCAATTCATGTGGATGTCTTGGTCCTCTTCAAGAACAAGAACAAAAACATCATCAGATTACAATGATGTTTCCTTATAGGGCTCTAGATTTCCTATCTTTTCAAAAGGTTGTTCATACTTGGGAATATAATTGCAGAAAACAAAATCCATGAATCTTAAATTTAATTAAGTAGAAAATGTGAAATTGTGGGGAAAATATAAGGAAAAAGGTAAAGAATTAAGAAAAGGTATTTTCATAAGATATTTATTGAGTCCTTGTTCCACATGTTTTAGAAATTTTACTTATGAAAATCTAATTTCCTCACAAATATTTACAGATTCTGAATCTAATATTGTGCTTAAAGCTAGGGGACTTAGGAATAATAGAAGATGTACCATACCCCTGATGATTTTATACTCTAATGAGCTGCATACGATTTAAGTAAAAACCATATAGAACAATGTTAGCAGGAAAACATAAAGAAGTTTGAAGTTATGTTTGATTCTAAGTGTTATTGAAATTGGGACAGGCAGGTGAAGTCTTATAGAGGAGAGGAGGCTCAAAGTGGGCAAACTGATGAATTAAAATGTGACTAATCTGGAGTGGCTAGGTGGCGCAGTGGATAGAGCACCAGCCCTGGAGTCAGGAGGACCTGTATTTAAATCTGGCCTCAGACACTTAATAATTACCCAGCTGTGTAGCCTTGGGCAAGCCACTTAATCCCATCACCTTGGAAAAAAAACTAAAACAAAAATGTGACTAATAATACATTCAGTTTTTCAAAGTAACTTGCCCAAATTTAGATCTTTACTAAGACCAAAAACAAGTAGATCTTGTGTTAAGTCCTTTTCACAGTTTTCTCATTGATAAAATTGGGAAGATGGTGAAGATGAAATCATTCCTAAAGCCCTTTCAGCTCTTTAGCTTCTCTTTCCAATGATAAGTATTATTATTTACATTTTAATAACTTCCCAAGTGAGTTCTCACTGTGAGTTTATGGTAGAGTTGAGGGTCAGAATGTAGGTGTCTCAATTTGACTTCCAGCCTCAGCCTATTTATATGTCACAATGACTGAGGCCATTTTTAATATTCTTCATATCTTTCCTTTTTCTTTTTCTGATGGTACTACTACTAATTAAGAAATACACAAGGAAATGCAGATGTAGAGGAAACAATGGGACCAAAAAATACACAGATTGAATAGTATTAGCCTAATTGAATTGATTTTGCATATTTAAGACAAAATTTAGATTGTTTAGTGATATTTTCTGTAATAAGGGATGATTTCTATCACAAAATGACTCCACATTAATACCTCATTTTGAGAGAGGGTCAGGCTCTGTCTAGGCCTATCATTCTGGAAAAGTTTAGAATATAAAGATATTAGGTGATGTTTCTTCACTCACAGCAAATGTTGAAGACCATTTGCTCAATTGTAGAGGAGCTATGACTCACATTAGTAAAGAGAAACCTCTGAAGGAAGTACAGCAATCTAACTTTGTATATTTTATATATATATATATATATATGTGAGTCTGTTTAGATACATGTACACATATATTCAAAAATAGAATGTTATCATTTTATAAGATGACATGTTTTTAGAGGAAAGATTATTGTTGCCTGAGTTGGAAATGTTTTAAATCTCCCTCTAAATATATTTTTCCTTTAATTTTTTATTAGTTTAATGAGCAATGTTTTTGATTGGGATAAATTTGTTGTGTTATCTATTGGAAATTCTTGGAACTGCTTAAAATTCTACAAGAAAGAATTAAAGTGATGATGAAATAATTTATTGTAAAAATTTTATCTAACATATTATGTTTTATAGAAGAGAATCAGCTTCATCTGTTTAAGAACAATGGCCTTCCATTAATGATCCAAGTCTTAACTGAATCACAGAATGAAGAACTAAACAAAGCTGCTACCTTTGTGCTGCACAACTGCAAAAAAATTAGTAAGTTTACTCTTACTCTTTTTTTTTAGGGTTTTTTTTTTTTTTGCAAGGCAGTGGGGTTAAGTGGCTTGCCCAAGGCCACACAGCTAGGTAATTATTAAGTGCCTGAGGCCGGATTTGAACCCAGGTACTCCTGACTCCAGGGCCGGTGCTCTATCCACTGCGCCACCTAGCCGCCCCAACATGACTATTCCTAAAACATCCTCAATTCCCTCAGAGGATCGTAGCTATAGAAGGAATCTTAGTTCAACACCTCCATTTTCTACTTCAGCAAACAGTCCCAAAGAGAATAAGTGACTGAACTCGTTCTTGAGTCCTTCGACTCCAAAGTCAATGTTCTATCCATCACACCATGCTCAGACTTACAGAAGGGTTTTCATTTTCTTCACCATCACATATATGCAAATAAATCTTTATATAGCTGGGAAAAATTGGTTTTGATTCGTTTTGATATTTTTTTAAGAGTAAGAGTAGGGGTGGCTAGGTGGCGCAGTGGATAGAGCACCGGCCCTGGAGTCAGGAGTACCTGGGTTCAAATCCGGCCTCAGACACTTAATAATTACCTAGCTGTGTGGCCTTGGGCAAGCCACTTAACCCCACTGCCTTGCAAAAACCTTAAAAAAAAAAAGGAATAGTCATGGTAACCCCCTTCAGATATAGAAAAGGGTCTGCTTTGGTTCTGGTTGACCCCACAGAACAGGACCTAGATGCATGGATAGATTTAGGCTAGCTCTCAGTAAAAACTTCCTAATCATTAGAACTGTCCAGTTTTAGGTAGAATGAGCTCTCCTAGAAGGAGTGCTCATGCTGTAAAACCAGGATGATTACTTTTTCATTGTGTTCTAGAAAACATTCTTGTGTTGGCACCAAAGAAGAAAGTGGGTAGATTTTAGTATATTCCCCACACAGCCAAACTGCATTGACTTGTTGTTTAGTTTTGCTGTTAGGTTTTTTTCCCCTCCTTTATGATTCTGTTACAAGCTTCTCCAGGATGTAGGAATATTTGGAAATGAAGCTGATATTTGGGGTTGGACTAGTTGACCGCTGAAATTCTGCTCAACTGAGATTCTCTAATCCTGTGAAATGCCTCTTTCTCCAAGAAATCTTTCTTGGTCCTTGCTATAGAAAATGGTTTTTCCCCTCAGACTTCATAGAACCATTTCTATAGTGTCCTTATCATGGTTTATCATATCTTCTAAAAAATTAATTATTCTTTTTATAAGAACTTAATAAACATCAACAAAGAGACATTTTAACATTGAAAGAATAAGAAAAAAGGGGATTGTATTGAAAATTGAATTATTATGTGCAAGGTCTTTTTCCCCATTACATAGTTTTTTTCAGTATAATTTAAATTTGACATGGTAGTTCCAATACTGCCCTGTTTTTATTTCAGTATGAACTTCCTTTTGTTCTTATTAATGACTCATCAATGCTCATTTTTGTTTTCTCTCTTTTTTTGAAATATCATTATTAGCCCCCATGGTCATTTCCAAATTTCCCCCAAGAAAGCAAAATAAAAACCTCCAAATGAATATAATCACTTGAATATGACTTGATCTCATCACAATTTGTATAGATGTCTTTTTCCTACTAAATTTTGTCTTATCTAAAATTCATTTTCTCCTCCCTGTGCTTAGCATACTAGTCCGTGCCCAATAGCCACATATTTACTGCTTAGTGAGATCTTTAAGGAAGGTAAGCTAGAAAAGTTGTAGATGAATAGAGGAGCATTTTTGGGGGGGTTTGCCTAGTTGGATCACTGAAATGATAAAACTTTGTTGTAAATGATAAATTATCCACTTTCTTCTATTTTACAAAAGCAGAGAAATTATCTCTAAACCTAGAAGAATTTCCTTCTGATATGAATGAAGCTCAGCAGTTGAAAGAATTGAAGGTGAGAGAGAGAACTATTGAAGACTTCTGGAAGAAAGCAAAAGAAATTCTTCACAGAATAAAACAACTTGAAAATAAAGAAGATGAGGTCAGCCTGTTTATTTTTGGGAACTTGATGCCTCCTGCAAAGATTTTTGGCAAAAATCCTTTCTAGATGGGTCCATCACAAGTGAGAGAAATAATGAGCATCTAAAACATTGGACCAAAACTTTTCATCTGAAAAAATATACCATGATAACAGGAAGCGTTCAAAGAAGAGAGGAATAGTTAGCAATGATAGCTGAACAATTGTTTCAGTTCTTCTCTCTATGTATGTGGGTGTCCACATGGGTGTGTATGAAGCAAAAGGTGGATGTGTGGATAATGTGGCCAGGCTCCTGTATTCTACTCTAAGGTCACACTGTTCATTGGTAAAAGTGACAGAATTTGAACTTATTCAGTCTTCATAGCTAGGGATCTCCCCACTACCTCATGAGGTTTACTTATATACACATATATGAATGTCTATATCCTTCTTCCTCTCTAGTGTTACATGTATTTACATATATATGTATGTGTGTGTGTGTAGAGAAAAAGAGAACAGATACTCATACCTACATGTCTGTATATATGTAAAATTTCTCTGTATAACAGAACTCTTCTTCCTCCCAGAATATCTTTTTTTAAATGTTAATATTCTTGCTTTTGGCCAAGTTGAAGAGGGTTTGATTTAATGTTCATTAAAGGGCAGACATATTCTTAGTGACTATTCACTACTGTATCCTGGGAGGGGAGACGCAAAGATAAATAAAATAGTAAATCCTTGAGGATTTTACAGTCTGCTAGATGTGAGGGTCCAGGCCTCTTGTTTTATAGAAGTTGAGTCACTATTTAGAACAGCAAACAAATCTCGGCCCCTCTCCTACCCCCATTCCTTAAAGTGCTGAAAGAATGTAAAAGACCTTTTGGAAGGGCAAGATCTTGAACCCAGCCCTGGAAGGACTCTTTTCTGCAGAAGTTCTGTGGAACTTGATGCACATCCATCTGCCTTCTGGATTAGGACCTTGTGGTCCCCCAGAGCATTAGCTGATGTCTATAGTTGCCAGGCAGGGCAGCTAGGGGTACAGTGCATAGAGCACTGGCCTTGGAGTCAGGAGCACAGGAGTTTGAATCCAGCCTCAGACGCTTGACTTTTCCTAACTGTTTGACCTTGGGAATGTCATTTAATCTGATTACCTCACATCCAGGGCCATCTCCAGTCCTGATTCATATCTGGCCACTGGACCCAGATGGCTCTAGAGGAGAAAGTGAGGCTGGGGACTCAGCACAGCATCCCCTCACTCAAATCCCAATAATGTGCTTGTCATGGCATCAACTCCTTGATGTCTTGGACTTCTTCAAAAATGAAGGACAAACATTATTATCTTAGACTAGCAAAAATTGGCTTCCCTTTTGTAATACAGAGTAACTCCCATCAAGTATCAAGCACTCATTCCCACAACAGCCTGTGAGATAGGTAAGGCATGCATGGTCATCACTGTGGTGTTAGTGAGGAAACAGACTCAGAAAGGTGGTCCAGGTCCTCGGTCACATAGCTAACAAGGTTCAGAGCCAGACTTGGAATGTACTCTCAGTGCTTCAAGGTGGGGGTGGGGCTTTTCAACATACCGCCATGAATTTTTGCCTATGATGCTCTTTAACATTTATACTTGCATTGAGACCTGTAGAGAAAACATCACAAAGAAGTGAAACCATTTCTGTCTCATATGTTTTGTTTTCTATAAAATGTTTACCTGTTTTTCTTCTTCCCATCCAAAATTGATGTTTCCCATTACACATTATACATATATATGTTATAAAAAAGTATTTCTGTTATACATTGAAGAATTCACCTACTTCCTGTATAGAGAATGTAAGGAGGAAAAAGTATATGGATCTTCTTGGAATTATTTACTTGATCTTTTTCTGTTACAGGAAAAAGTAGAAAGAAGAGAGTTGGATAGTGATTCTTTTCCAAAGAGTTTAAATATCCTGAATAAATCAAAACAATCTAAAGTGGATAGCATTGATAGAGGTGATAATGCTGAAAAAAACAATTCCCCAAAGCAGTGCCAGCCCCAAAGTTGTGTGCTCAATGTCACGGAATGCTGTTATGCCTCTGCAGGGTGCAAGCCCCGGGATCTATCTGGGGGTGACAAGGTAAATCCAGTCAGCGCTTGTTACAAAGAGTGTGGGCCGACCAATATTCTGAATGCCACTAGCAGATCATTGACTGTCAGGGCCCCCAGGAGTCACAGCTCGTACAAAGGAGCAACCTGTGAGAAAAGATCTTTGTTCTTACAAACAAGGTACAGTATATAAAAGGTAAACCTAAGTCAAAAGCAGCAAAGCAAGCACATTTAATATTAATGTAACACATTCCACATTCATACTGCTTCTGTCTGCAATATGTAGATCCCAGTACACTCACCCCTGCTTATTCTGTGACACTCCAGTCTTCTGTCAGCTCTCTATTGGGAGTACCCTCAAAATGCTGGGGTCTTTTCTCTAGATCTTTTGACATTACTTGGGTACTGTGCAGTCTATGGACTTTGCATTTATAATCTGCTGATCTTACCATGTGACAGAATTCCACCCCTTTTCTGATCATATAATCTTTGATTATATATTTCATGCAACTTTGGTTATATAATTAATTCATTGTTTGTAATATCCTATGGGAGTAGGTAGGTGGCACAGTGGATAGACTGCTGAGCCTAGAGTCAGAAGACTCATCTTCCTGAATTCAAATATGGCCTCAGACACTAGCTTTGTGACCCTGGTCAAGTCATTAAATTTTGTTTGCCTCAATTTCCTTATCTATAAAATGATCTGGAAAAGGAAATGGCAAACCATTTCAATAGAGTTGCCCAGAAAACTCCAATTGGGGTCATGAAAAGTCAGATATGACTAAAAATTTGATTGAACAGGAAATATACTCTCCTTTGCCCTAAGGGTGACTAGTAATTTTGATTCTTTAGAGACTCTTGTATTCCATGACTTATAGTCCCCAGCATCTTTGGAAGAGTGCTGGCATTACAAAAGTCAGTTTTTATTTCAGGAAGAAGCCTGGGGTTATTGAAAGCACTGTTTCCCAGATTTAATCCTGCCCACTCTCTTTCTCTTATTTAATTCTGGATCAGTTCATTATCCATCTTCAGTGTAGCAATGTCTGCAACAACAGAAAATCTTTATCCCCTTGGTAGCTTTTCTTTTCTGGATGGTTAGGCAAAACCCTTAAATGCTTCTGGAGCTCCACTTACTTCTAGAGGTTGATATGATCAGCACAGAGTCCTCACCAGGATGTTGAAATCAGGGCACTCCCAGCTGTTTGTGATGGTCCACATTCATAGCTTGTTCCTCAACATAAGTGTGGAGAACAGGCAGAGATGCAACCATTAAATTAAAACATCTAACAATGCTTACTAAAAGATATTTGCTGATGGGTAACAAGAGTTTGTGCGTATTAGACAAAACAGATATGTTCTTCACACTTATGTACTGGTTCGTACCTGAGATAATGACATATGTGAGACCTTCCTGATTCCTGTAACAACTAGAACCTTCCTACCTGAATTATTTTCTACCTATTTTGCTCATAATTATATTAGTACGTTCTCTCCTCCGTGGAAGGAAAGTTCCATGAGGGTAAGAACTATCATTTTTGCCTTTGTAACTCCAGCATTTACCAGATTCCAGAATGAAAGTATATTCAGACTCTGTCTTTCTTAGGTATATATCCCCTAGTCAGGCCATCTGAACTTTTTCCTGTTGCACGTTTTGTTTTGTTTTTTCTGGCTGCTATCTACAGTTTTTCAACCAAGAACCAATAAGACCTTGTTGCTGGTGGCAAAGTCAAGGATGGGGAAGTAATTTTGTCAAGTGATGCTAAAGAATTATTCATGGGATAATGCACTGCACTAGCAACATATTCCTTCCAGAGCCAGGTGATGAATCTAGAACACTCATTACCAGTGCCCCAACAAGGTGCATGGGAGTGTCCTTCTTCTGTTCTGAAGGTGCCACCAATCATCTTGAACTTTTCTTTGATAAATTTTTTCTCTTTTTTATGATGTTAATTTGATTTTAATTTTGTGAAAATGTTGAAGATGGAGAGGAAAGTACTACTTCATTTGTCCTAGGCTCCAACTTCTTATGTTGACCTAAGTCTTCAGACCCACCTCCTCTCCCCTCTATTTCAGGCTTAGTCCAATCATGATGCCTTCTGTTTCCCAATTTCCTTTAATAGATTCCCTCACAATTGAAGTAGCTCACCCATGTAATATCTTGTTAGACTCACCTTTGTTTGGGAGAGAGGTTTTCTTTCCATGAGGCCAGGCAACTTCAATGTGGTTTCTCCTCAGTAACACCTAAAAAACCTGTAGATTGGAAGTAACTATCATGTGGGTTTATGGTCCTCCATATGCCATTAAATAGGCAGATCTTGAGCCCAGAGTAAGAGCAACCCCTAGGGTTGTTCTGTAGGCCCCCAAAATCCACATTTGTTGTGTTGAATGATAGAAATCCAATTGTAGATGTGCTAGTTCAGAATGAAAGGAGGCAAGATGGGGGGATGCTCAAGGAATTAGCTCTTGTGCAACTTAGCAAACCTTTGGTCTTCATGTGGCAGCTGCTTCTGTTTTTCACCTTCACTGACCTGCTGATAGCATCCTGAACTAGGTCAGCCAGGCAGTCCCCATCTCGGTAACAACCATATCCTATATTTGAACCTCAGTTTTCTCACCTGGGGCTGAATGAGTTTGTCTCCTCTGATTCCAATTGACCTGCCCTAACAGCCTCTTCTTTGGTCTCCTGGCTACTTCCTCCAATAATCCATGCTGATGTCATGTCCAGATTCTTTTGAAAATAAAGACGGACTAAAAGTAGAGAATTAACCCTCTTTTCTTTTCTCTTGTTCTTTTCCTCCCTTTATTTTCTTTCCTTCTTTCTTAACTTCCTCTTATCATTTATCTAAGTTTTTGTTCTTTATCCCTTCTGAATGCTTAAATCTGCCAGTTGTTCCAAAGATTGTATTCAAAGCTATTGAATTTACAAAATTTTAGTTAGCCCTTGCTCTTGCCTACCTGCTCTTCTGCTTTGTTCATAACAAGTGCTTTGCCATCATTGCTAATATTATATTTTATTTTTAATACCCTAATCTCCATCTTCTTTTAGTGAACAAGTTTGTAAATGCCCAGCTCCAGTTGTCAGAAATAGAAAGCATCAGTCACCAGAAACAGGTACAATTACAAATTTTTTCATTTCTTTTTTTTTTTAAGTTTTTTTGCAAGGCTAATGGCTTGCCCAAGGCCACACAGCTAGGTAATTATTAAGTGTCTTGAGGTCAGATTTGAACTCAGGTACTCCTGACTCCAGGGCCAGTGCTCTATCCACTGCACCACCTAGCCACCCTCATTTCCTTTTTAAAGCCAAAACTCTAAAAAAAAAATAAAGCCAAAACTCTTGAGCATTATAGATGATAATGTTACTCATGTGTCTCTGTCTTTCCTTAATGATGGCCTGATACCACTGTTCTGTTTTCTGTCTAGTAGGAACATTCTCTTTCTAAAACTTAGTCTTTTTGAGCAATGGAGTGACTGTATTTGGAAAATTCCAGTAAAATGTGGAGGATGAAGCATTTCAGTACACCTAGAATTGAGAGGAAAAGCTCTTTACAAATGCTAAACCCTTTTTGTTATTGTGAATGTATATAAATCTTGTATTTTGTAATTTTTTTTCAGATCCACTTATATTATGTTCAGATATAATCAGCAAAGAAGCTTCCAGTTTTCAAGGAAGTGTCAGTTATCCTAAAACATTGAATTTCAGATGTTCAGGTAATTTTTTTTTGGTCCACTCGTTCTTTACAATAAGGTTATTCAGTTTCCAATTGGTTCTGGGTCTGTTTCCTTGGCCTAATATTGCATATGACTTTTATTGTATTGTGATCTGAGAAAGATGTTTTCACTATTTCTGCCTATCTGCAGTTGATTATTAGGTTTTTATGTCCTAGTACATGGTCAATTTTTGTATAAGTGCCATGTACTGCAGATAAAAAGGTATATTCCTTTTTATCCCCAGTTTCCTCCAAAAGTCTATCACATCTAGTTTTTCTAACAATCTATTTACCTCCTTAACTTCTTTCTTGTTTATTTTATGATTTGATTTTTCTAGAACTGAGAGTGGGAGGTTGAGGTCTCCCACTAGTAGAGTTTTGTGGTCTTTGTCTTCCTGTAGTTCTTTCAGCTTCTCCTCTAATAATTTGTATGCTATCTCATTGGGCGCATACATACATACATACATATATATATATATATATATATTCAGTATTGAAATAACTTTATTGTCTATGGTACCTTTTAGGAGGATAAAGTTTCCTTCCTTATCTCTTTTAATGCTATCTATTTTTGCATCTGCTTTATCTGAGATAAGGATTGCTACCCCTGCTTTTTTTACTTCAGCTGAAGAAAAATATATTTTGCTCGACAGGTAATTTTTTTTTTAACAATTAGAGCTACATCCTAATAACACAGTTCTAGATAATGTCAGATAGTTTTTTCTTTGCAGAGCTTCTAAATTTCTCTTTTCTTCTTCAGCATATAAAATAAATCCTTTTCTGGTCTCAAATTTAAAACTTTTTTTTTTAAAGGCTATCAACCCCTAATACCATTATTAGATCTAAACTTACTTCTCTTACCAATCTAAACTGATGCCCTTTTCCTGAGCATCACTGGTCATTTAGGAAACAATAAAAAAATCTAATGTTGTATGAACAGTAGCTCCCCTTTCCTCTGATGTAAACCCATGGAAGACTGACCATTGGTTTTTCTGAGCCAATGAGTTAAAAGAACAGAGCTCTTTTTAAATACTTCTCTTTTTGGGACAGCTGTATACATGCTAACTAGATAACATTTTTTCATAGTTTTTATAGTTCATGTAAAGCAATGTATTTTGTATTGTGCTGTAAACACTTTAGGTTCACAAATATAAAGCTTTTTTCCCACTATTTCTAGTAAATAGCATAACAATGTATAGTAAACATTTTAAATTATTTCTTTTTTCTCCTTGGCATTTCAACACACTTCCCATAGTTTTGAGTTTATGACTGCTCTCTTAAAAGACTAACTCCTCCCCTATATTCATATTCTTTCAGCAGATTCCTTGCCTCTTGTTTGTAGAGAAGATCAGTACCAACCATCAGGAGATCCTCTGCCTAGCTCCATCATACCATAATATCTCATTGTCAGTGTATTCATGTTTTCATCCCTTCTGTCCAATCTTAAGAAGAATTTCCTTTCTTCTCTAAACATGCCTCTACCTGTATTTAAGACCCCATTCTTTCCCTCATTTTCCAGTAGCTCACTCACAATTAGTGAAGCCTTGTAATGAGATGGAGAGAGTACTACCTTGGAGTCTGTAGACTTGAATTCTAATCCTACCTTTTCCTCTACCTGACTTGACTTTGAAATGTCATATTTTCTTTCAGCCTGTTTCCTTAACACATGGGTCTATGCTATCCTTATGCTGTAAAGGAAGGAAGAGAAATTGATTTGAACCTGCTACTCCTTCTTGCTTCCATTCAATCTCCCACTTTCCTGTCTTCATAAAATTTCTCAAATTTGTAGACTCTACTGCCTGTTATATTCTCTTCCTACATACTCATTCATAACTAACCCTCTAAAATCTGTCTTCCATCCCTACTGTTGTCTCAAAGACTATCTCAGGGACCTTTCCCTAGTCCTTATCATTCTCAACTCTGTAACATACCGATTTAATCATCCCCTCCAGCTTGGAACTCATAGATTCAGAATTGGAAGGAATCTCAACATATTTATCTAATTTTTATGTGAAACTCTACTTCTTGGCTTCAGTGACAAATTTGTTATTCCACTGGTCTCTATTATGGTCCTTTATCATTTTTCTAAATAATCACTTGTTGAGCTCATTCATGTTCATTAATTCAACTCTAGAGAGTCAGCATGTTGGCAGCTCTCAAATTAACATCCTTGCTCATTTCATGTTAGGTCTTTATTTCTTTTTTTCTATAAAAACAAATTTTTATCATAAAATTGATAATCTTCAACAAGTATAAATCTTCAAAAACTTAAAATAAAAAGTGAAACCATGGTGTATATAAAATGTTTCTATCATTTACATTTTGTTTAGTAAATTATGGTAAGTTTAATTTTAAAAACAATTAGCTGTTTTATTTACATGCCATCTTTCCATTCTTTTTAAAATATATTTTCTAAATTTTGGTTTTTTTTGCTTAATTGCAATCAGTATTCTTTTAACTCAACACCACTTTACATGTTCACCATATTTCTTTATATTTTTCACGTTTTCTATTTCTTGTGCTGCAACATTATTTCATTCTATTCGTGCAGAAAGGAGGAAGGAAACAAACATTTATTAAGCCCCAATGATATGCTAGGAACAGTGCTGAGTGCTTTACAGATATTGTCTCATTTGATATTTCAGAATTTTTAAAAACATTCCCCAGTAGTTGTACCAAATCTGGCTTTTTGCTAGTACAAAGAACATTACTAAAAATATTTCCATACGATTCATTCTTTTTTTTTCCCCTCCCACCAATAACATCTCTAGTGTAGTCCTCCAGTGCAATTACTGAATTAAATGGTATGAACAACTTCATAAATCTAACCTTATAATTCCAAATAATTTTGCAAAAAGGTTTTATCAATTCACAACCCCAGCAGCATGTGCCTGTTTTCTTTAAATATTACCAACATTAAATTTGAACTTGGGACAATTTAATTAAAATCTGTTGCTCTCTGTTCACTGTATCATTGAAATAAAAAAACTTTGAATTTTGCTATTTTTACGGATCTTTATTATTTTCATAGGTATAAAATAACTTTATTTTGCATTTCTGTAATTATTAAATAGTTAGAACACTTTCTCAATTGAAAAATTGTGTTTTTTTCTTCTGAAAACTGCTTGTAAACTTAGGCAAGTAATTTTCCTTTTCAGTCTAAGGCTTTTTTATCTTTAAAGTGAGGGGACTGAACTAGATGATCTCTTTCAACTCTTACTCTCACAAACTTATTGAAACTACTGGTCTTCTCTCTTCTTCCCCAACTAATTGATGCCACAATTTTTCTATGCCAACTATTTTTCTAAAATACCACTTTCATCTTCTACTTGATGTTTAATAACATATATATATATATATATATATATATAAAATAATTTCCCATTGTCATCAGAATTAAATTCCTCTGACTTTCAAGATCCCTCTCTTATTTTTCCTTTATTTTTTCTCTAATTATTTTCCACTATTCTCAGGATTCCTCTCATTCCAATAAGGCAATACCTAAAATATATTCTTTTAATTCTTACTTCTCTGCTACTCCAATATTTTTGATCACTATCAAAATTTAGCTGTCATTTGGATTCTGGTTGATTGACATGTATTTGTTTTATCTTCCCAACTAGATTCTAAATGACTAAAACTGTATATTTATTATGCATCTTCCCATAGCATTAGGCATGTAGTAAATATTGTAAATGCTGGTTAATTATGTACAAACATAGCATGTGATCATTTTCATTTTATAATAACACATTATTAAGTACCTGATCAAACCATAGTTACCATTAGAAAGATAATATTTTTCATTCACAGATTTGTAATTAGCTATTTAATAACATCTGTATATCATCTTAATGTGCTTTTTTTTAGGTTGTGTAGAAGTAGGAAAATCCCTGAATAGCAGAAATTTTAGCAGACTCTTGCACTCTTGCCCATTCCAATGTGATCGCCACAAAGTCATTCTGGAAGCTGAAGATAGATATAAAAGTGACCTAAGGAAATCACTTATCTTTAACAAAAGTAATTTCATCAGATTTTAATTGTGTTTGTTATGAAATTTCTAGACTGAATTTAGTTTTTAAACTTTAAAATATATTAAGACTGAGGGGAGGGAGAAAGGTTAGTATTAGAGATTTTTTTTAGATTTTTGCAAGGCAAATGGGGTTAAATGACTTGCCCAAGGCCACATAACTTGGTAATTATTAAATGTCTGAGGCCAGATTTGAACTCAGGTACTCCTGACTCTAGGGCTGGGACCACCTAGCCACCCCGGATTAGAGATTTTTAAAAAGTTCAGAGAATAACTTTAGCCTCTTTGTGCGGTTTTTAAAATAAATTCTTAACAACTTACCTACAGTTTTCAATGTAAAATATAGATCTACATTAAATCTGTATTTTACATATTTTATCAAATAGAATTGGAGTTATTGTTTATATGAATACTCTAAAGATTTTGTAAATAACTCTTTTATTTTACAGAGATACTATTGACCCCATATGAGAAAAAAAGATTTGGTAGTGAATCTTCAACACATGAAGAAAGAAATAATTTTCAAGACAATTTCCAAAAGTGAGTTCTAAATTTTTAAAAATAAAATCAAGATTTTCTGTTTCAGGTATTTCCCTTGGGAGAGCAGATGACTGATAATGAAGATGTTCTCATATACTTGTCCCAGTTTCTTCATCTATAAAATGTGGAAATTGTGCCAGATAATTTCTAAGATTCCTTATGGCTGTGAACCTATGAATGATGGGTAATAATGGCTTACATTTACATAATCCACAATTGAAGTTTGACTTTGTTTTTTAAAAAATGTTCATTTTTTATTATGAATCTGACTTTCACAAATGGGGACATTCCCTATTCAAAGAAGAAAGAAAAGAGGATTCATGGTATCACTCACTATCCCTTAACAATTCCTCCCCCCTAACCCCAATAACATACTTCTCTTGCAACAAATAAATATAATATAGTCCAGCAAAGCAAATTCTCTTACTACCCATGCCTGAAAATGTATATTCCTCTAATTCATCATTTCTTTTCTAAGAGGTGGAAATCACGGTTCATTAATTAGTCTGCTGGACCTAGTGATTGGTCATTTCATTTATCATTGTTCTTAAATAATTCTCATTTGTTTTCCTTTATAACATAGAAGTTATAATAATTCTCATTTGTTTTCCTTTATAACATAGAAGTTATTTTTTTATTTTATTCTCCAGGTTCTGCTCACTTCTTTTTGTATAAGGTTCATATAAATATTCCTCCCAGTTTTGACCTAGCCTACCCCTTTCCTCTTTTTCTGACTGTAATATTCCATTACATTCATATGCCATGATTTAGTCATCCATTTATCAACTGATGGACACTACTTGGTTCATAATCTTTTGCCCCAACAAAAAAATCTTGTCATAAATATTTTTGTACAAATGGGTCCTTTCCTTCTTTATCTCTAGGTCATTTATCTTTATTGCTGGGTCAAAGGGAAGATCCAGTTTAGTGAATTTTAGGGTAGATTTCTAAATTGTTTCCTAGAATGATTATATCAGTTTGCAGTTCAATTAACAGTTCATTCCATTTTCTTCTAATCTTTCCCAATCTTGTGGCTTTAGAGTTGTTTTAATTTGTATTTCTCCCAATGATTTGGAGCATTATTTCATGTCTGTTAATAGCTAATTTTTTTCTTTTGAGAGCTACTAGTTCCTCTCTTTTGACTCTTTGTTAAAGAATGCTTCTGCTTTTTAAATATTTGTATACATTTCCTATATGTCTTGAATATCAGATCTTTGCCAGAGAAAATAACAGATTGTTTTCCAGGTAACTCTTTCATGTTCCTTTAACTTTATTTGTGCAAAAACTTTTCAAATTTATGTAATCAAAATTGTTCATTTTATTTCCTCTGATCTTCTCTACCTTTTGTTTAGTCAAGGACTTTTTCTCTGTGGTTGTGAAAGATCCCTGCTCCTCAAATTTGTTTATGCTATGAACTTTTATAGCTGGATCATATATTCATTTGGAATTTATTGTTATATATGATGTATGATATTTGTCTTAATTGTTTTCTATCAGACTGTGTTTCAGCATCTCTAGTAGTTTTCAGATCAGGAATTGTAGGAGTTGTCACCCTTGTGTTCATCAAATACTATGTTTCTTTGTTTGATCTTGTAGCCAACTTGTCTAAGAAGGTCCTCTTTCAGAAGGTGGGGTAAAAAAGTGTAAGTAGGTCCTGATTAGTGCAAATAATGAATCTTGTGAAGTGGTCATTGGTATAGAACATTTTACCTTCGTTATCCACATTTTATATAATTATAACTTTAAATGTTTTGAATTCAAATACATTTACAAATACATGAACTTGATTTCAAATACTTCACAGGATTCATCATTTGCACTAATTGATACCAAGCTATATAAGTGGATACATGTTCTTGGTTATGGTTGTGGATTATATTTGGGATGAACTCACTCATAAAATAGAGGAAGATGGAAGAATAGATTAGAAAGAAGATTTCAGCAATGTCTTGTTTACAAATGAACCCTAAAGATTTTTGTAAAGTTAATGAGGATCTGGAGCAGAATTTATTATTATTTAAGTGAACTTTTAAAAAGCGGGAATAGCAAAGTAAAGTAAAGTAGTATGATAAAAAGAACACACGGGAAAATATCATGTAGAATGAGGTAGTTAGGTGACTCAAGGAATAGAGCCCTGAGTGATTTTATACTTTGCAGACAGATGTGGAGAAGCTCTATACACTTAGATCATGAACTTCTTATTGCACATTTCAGACTTAAAGTAGGGAAAACCATCAGACTGTATAGGTATGACCTAAATAACATCCCTTATGAATATAAAGTAGAGATGAAGAATAGATTTACGGAATTAGAACTGGTAGAATTCCTGTGGAACTATGATCACAATGTTGTAGAGGAGGCAGCAATTTAAAAAAAATAATCAAAGAAAAAGAAGAGCAAGAAAACAAAGTGGTTGTTTGATGAGGCTTTACAAATAACTGAGGAAAGAGAAAGGGAAATGAGAAAGATATATTCAAATAATATGGAATCCCAGAGAATAGCAAGGAGAGATGAAGGCTTTTTTTTTTTTTAATGAGCAATGAAAAGAAATAGAAGAAAATAATAGAATAGGAAAGGCAAGGCATCTCTTCAAGGAAATTAGACACAACTAGGGAATTTTCATGCAAAAATGATAAAAGATAAAAATGGTAGGGACTTAACAGAAGTAGAAGAGATTAAAAAGTGGCGAGAATATATAGAAGAACTATGCAAGAAGAATCTTAACGTCACTGATAACCCCAGTTTGAAATGTACAGAAGTGTTGGTAATTTGAAACTATGTTAGACTTGTTCATTTCAGAAGTACAAATAATCAAAGAAAATTCTAAAAGACGTGTGATGAAAAATACTATCCATATCCAGAGGAGAAACTGGAATTTAAATGTAGACCATAGCTTACTATCTTCAATTTTTAAAAGTTGTCTTATGTGTTTATGTTGTTTTTCTCTCTAATGTTTTGTCCCATTTTCATTTGATTCTTCTTTCATGATACGATTAATACAGATCTATATTTAGCATGATTATACATATATAGTCTATATTAGATTGCTTTCTGTCAGGGGAGAGTAGGGGAAGGAAAGGAAGGAGTGAGAAAAAATAAGAAACTTAAATCCTTGAAAAAAATGATTGTTGAAGGGGCAGCTAGGTTGTGCAGTGGATAGAGCACTGGCCCTGGAGTCAGGAGTCCCTGAGTTCAAATCTGGCCTCAGACACTTAATAATTACCTAGCTGTGTGGCTTTGGGCAAGCTGCTTAACCCCATTGCCTTGCAAAAAAGCTAAACAAAAAAAGATTGTTGAAAACTACTGTTGCATGTAGTTGCAAAAATAATTAAAATATCCAAAAAGAAAAAAAGAAAGAAATCAACTCCTTTAAAAGTAAAAATGACTAACTGGAAAAAGAATTAACTCATCAAAAAATAAAATTAACCAAATGGTAAGGGAAACACAAAAGCTAGCTGAAAAAAATAAAACTCTGAAAATTATAATTGGACAAATGGAAACTAATGACTCTATGAGATACCAAGATTCCATCAAATAAAACCAAAAGGCTAAAAAAATAGAAAATGTAAAGTACCTTTTAGGAAAAATGATTGACCTAGAAAATAGAACCAGGAGAGATAATTTACAAATTATTGGTTTATCTGAAAGCCTCAATAAAAAAAAGAGCCTGGAAAATATCTTTCAGGAAATTATCATGGAAAACTGTCCTAATATCCTAAAACAAGAAGACAAAATAGAGATCCCAAAATAAAAACTGAGTAGTGTAGCCAAATTTTAGAATTCTCAGCTAAAGGAACAAAAAAAACTTCACGCAGCCCAAAAGAAGCAATTTAAATCCCAAGGAACTACTATCAGAATTACACATCTCTTATCATCTTCAGCATTAAAACATCAGCGAGCCTGGAAAATGATTATAGAGGGCAAAGGACCTTGGACTACAACCAAGAACCAATTACCTTGCAAAAATTCATCAAATTCTTACGAGGGAAAAGATGAATTTTCAGTGAAATAGAGGGATTTCAAAATTTTCTGATAAAAATATCAGAACTGAACATAAAATTTGATCTTCAAATACAAGACTCAAGAGAAATTAAAAAATTATATGGCAAGAGGAAAAAAACACTAGTCAATAACATTTAACTGAATATAGCTCTACCCAGAAAGACAATACTTGTAACTCTGGAGAATTGTATTTTTCTTCGAATAGTTAAAAGAAACATACTTAGAGAGATGGTGTGGAGATATATGTATGTATATATACATATATACACACATATACATAGACACACATATATATACATATACATATATACACACACATACATAGACACACACACATTGATCATGAAAATGATGATGCATTAACCAATGATTTACCTCATGAGGGTTAAATATAGTTGGAGGGATTGTATTTAGAGGGAATGAGTATAAATAGATCATAAAGCGATTTTGCTTACAAAGGTTGTATTTCTAGTGTGACAGAAGGAGTGTACTTATAGGGTCTAGACATTAATAGATCTTCAAGTGATCTTGTTTTACATTGGCAATATGCTGTAACCTTCTTCCAACCCCTATCTCTCTGTTGCCCTTTGGCAATCATCTTTCTGTTGCCCTTTGGGTCACCTGTAATTTTGACTCTGTTGAAGAATATAATAATGTTCCATGACCCATTCTATGTATATCATTACCAGTAGAATATTGCTATTAAAAAGATGAATTTTTATATCATTGAAAACACTGCACAGTTTCTCAAATACTCTTTTTCCTTTTAATTTTTGATCCAACTCATTGTTCAAGATGAAAATACCAGTGGCCCATTCAATTGCATATGCCAGGCAACTCAGATCATCTTCACCTTGACCTCTATCACTCCTCAGTTGCTGATAGAGATAGCCCTGGACCTGAACCCAAGACCCTTAAAAATGTCAGTGCTTTTAGCCTAGCATCTCCAGCCATCATTCTGAGAAGCTATCTCTATGGAGACACAGCCTGGCATCTGTTCCTACAGATGCTGCAGCCACAGCTTCTGAAGACTCAGAAGGGAAAGTTCTTGCCATCAAAGTCCTTAATTAAAGTTGTTCAACATTGAAAACTAATGTCATTTTTATCTATGAAAAGAACATTCAAGGAGATACTTTACCATCAGCTTGGCCCCTATACCTAAGGGAACTGAGATTTTTCTGACTTGTCCTGAAACCTTCCTTATATATTGTCTTCTCTATTTGAATGTGAACTCCTTGAGGCCAGGGACTGTCTCACTTTTCTATTTGTATTCCTAGGACTTAGTATTTTTGCTTTGCACATTGTATGTCCTTAATAAATTATTATTATTATGGCTTTGGGTTTATAGTTTGTTTTTTGGTTTAGATTTGTAATTTCTTTGGTATAGGGAAATTCCTGATAAAGAGATCTCTGCTACTGTCCTTCAACTCATCATCTTAAGAGAATTTCAGGGACACTGAAGAGTTAAATAATTTGTTCAGGGTCATAGCCTAACATATGACCTTAGTATGTGCTTAGAAGATAACTTGTTAAAGGAGGATTTCTAAGACTGAAAGTTATTCAATTGCTTTTTTATTATCAGCAGTGCAATTTTCTAATCTTTGTTGTATCCATTTAGTTGTCTGACTATGTAGTCTTGTAGTCTGCTATAGGAAATCATCTTCTGAAAACTTGCCTTTTCACCTTTTTTTTTTAAATAACTAGTTGATTGCCTGAATACAACTGTTTCTGAAACAGGTCTCATCAGCTTTTTCCAGTCAGTTAAGATAGTCAGTGCCATTCTTGTTGGGTTTGTGTCCAATTAGTATTTTTTCTTGACACTTTGTTTGTGGTTGTTTTCACATTGTTGTCATCTGAATTTATGTCATAGACTTTTATGACCCTAGGATAACTTTTTTAAAGTCAAATTGTTTATATTCTTTTTTGCTCATTTTCTCAACATATTTCTTCACTTTGAAGTTTATGTTTAGATTGGGGTCTACTTTCCTGTGGGTGAGGAGGCTCTGCCCCAAGCTTCAGACTTTTTCATACTGATGTTTTCAGAGCCAGTTCTGGGGGTCTGCAAGGTTTTTGATCACTGGCAGGGTCACAGCTATCCTGCTCTGTGCTCTGGTCTTTACTCAGAAAGTGCCCCCAATCCCCTGCCAGCCACAAGTTCTAGTGCTGCCTTCTGCTTTGGAATTGTGACCAGGATCACAAACACTTCTTTCCTCCCTCGAGATCTGCCAGAATTGCACATGGGAAATAGTGTTACCCATCAGTGCCAGTTGCATCCAGTGCCAGCAAAGGGCTCCCTGTAATCTCTTTCTGAACATTGACTCCCTTATCGAATCTGGGCTAAAAGATTCTGAAGCTGCTGCTTGCTATTGGAGCTACTCTACTGGAATTACTGGTATGCTCTGAGCCAGCTCCCACCTTGGGATTGCAGACCTCGCCTGCTGGCACCTTCTAAATCATCTTAGGCTACAAAAACCCCAACCTTTTGTTGGTCCTGCCATTCCAAAATTAGCTTTGAATTGTTTTAAAGTTGTTAGAAGGAATATGCCTCTCCTCCATCATCTTAGAGTTATTTCCTTAATCTTAGTATTTTCTTTTTGCCTTTACTTACCATGTAAACTGCAGGGGAGATGACTTAGTGACTTCTTGTTGTCTTTTGTGGTCACAATGAAACAAACCACTTAGACTAGCTCTTTTTACCTACCTGTTAAAGGAGAACTTGTGATATGTCTAAAACTTCTTTAGTCCTATAATAAAAATTTAGTATTATCAATTCTTCTATCATTGGGTAAAGATCTCATTTAGTGCCAGAAGTTAAGCTGTTAATATTTGTAATAATTTGTTGTTATCTCTTCTCTTCTGTCATTTCTGCCCTTAATGAAAGCAAAAAAGAACCACAGGAACTGAAAACCATTTTTAAATGTTTGCATGTTCCTTGGGTCATCAGCTTGTCACTGGTGCCATAGTTGAATCTTTCTAGTTTGGTAGGACTCTCCAGAGCTAGCTTTCAGCTAGCAGAGTCTTCTGTACCACCCATTGTGGGGGTAGTGAAACGATATCTGATCTTAGAGTGTGGAAGCTCGGGACTCAGAGCCAACTTTTGACATAATGAGTGGTATAGCCAGGAGCAAGTTATTTAACTTTTATGAGACTGCTTGCTCATCTGTAAAATGGGAATGGTATTCCCTGAAGTTCCTGCCTCACAGGGCTGTTATTTATCATTTGCTTGAATTGAGCAGGATTGTAAAAATAATTTAAGATTGGAGCAACATCTTTTTATGTGGTGATCAGCATGACAACTTCTTCCATTTAGTGAGTGCCTACTATTGCATGATGCTATGATGATAGATGGTAGGGATTTTTCTGGTCTCCAAGACTAAGAGGATGTTAAATTAATAATTCTTTCAGACCTTGGGGTACTAAGAATGTCAAGTTTCTTTTCAGGAACTAACTTCCCATGTTGGAATTAATCTTGTTCATTGTTAGGTATAAATTCTTCAAACTGCATAAAAGACTAACAAATATAATTCCAATTGATTAAAGAGAAACGAAGGTTTTGTAGAAATTTATCTGAAGAATAAGATATCTTTTGTATGGAATAAAGAAGATAGGAAATCACTGAAATTTAGTTTTCTTATTCATTTTCTAAAGGTAGGATAGCTGTAAATATTGCTTGTGCCTACACATTTTATATTATTTGGGACCTATTAGGAGGGTTTAAATACTTTTTACTTCCAAATAAATGAAATTAAAATTTGAAAAGTCTTAAGTGCTTACTAGATAAAATGTTTATGCCTTTACCTAAATATATAGCTAGTCTAAGTTTCTAGTATCTTTAATCATTTCCAGTTCTCTCAGACTCTGCTTGTATCTGCTTCTACATTTTTTAAAACAGTGCATTTATTTTGTTTAACCCCAGATGGAGAACTTGTACCAGTGGGTGGAAATTATAGAGAAGCTATAGTTAATTGAATGGAGGCAGCTGATAACTCAGTAGATAAAGCACTGGACCTGGAATCAGGAAGATCTGAGTTCAAATCCAGCCTCAAACATTTTCCTAGCTGTATGACTCTGGGCAAGTCACCTAACCTCTCTTTACCTTAATCAATCCACCAGAGAAGGAAATGGCAAACCATTCAACAGCTTGCTCAGAGAACAGCATGAATGTTATAGTTCACAGGATCACAGACAATTGGACATGACTGAATGACTAAATAGCAACAGCATATATACAGAATACTATTACTGCTGTCCAATTTGGTCGACAAATTGTTGCCTGGTTTTGTATATCCAATGGGGCTTTGGTTCTTTGTCACAAGCTCTAGGTTCAGTTCTAGGGGAAACCTAATCCCTAAGAGAATGAATTAGATCCATTTTTTAGAACTCTCTACCTTATCACTCCTGCTCCAGATTTCTGGGATAAATCTTTTTTTTTTTTATTTAAAACAGTGGGGTTAAGTGACTTGCCCAAGGTCAAACAGCTAGGCAATTATTAATTGTCTGAGGCTTGATTTGAACTCAAGTGCTCTATCTACTGTGCCACCTAGTTGCCTACTAGGAAATACTTTAATAAAGCTTAGATAGGATCTCCCCTGAAAAAGATTAATAGAGCCTCTTCTAGGAAAAAATACTCCTCATAAAGTAGATATCAGGTTAAGACAATTCCAGGTGGAGTCAACTTAAATACTATTTTCTTTACTACAAAAGGTATGCTTAAAACACAAAATAATCATAAATGCACATTAACTCATACTTAAAATATGTTCCAGTAAGCCATCTCCTGTCATACTCTCCTGGAAAGGAAAAATACCCAAGAAACTTGGACTGAATAGCCATTTCCCATTCACTTCTGATATGTACCATCCAAGCAATATTCAAGGCCTCAATTTTCTGACTAGCCAGTCATGGTTTGGGCTTTCTTTTTGTTGTTCTTTTTTGATTTTTGTAGGCAATGGAGTTAAGTGAGCTAGTAAGTATCAAGTGTCTGAGTCCAGACTTGAACTCAAGTCCTCCTGACTCCAGGGCTACCTATTCTGTTGCTCTTATCCACTGTACCATCTAGCTATCTAGTTTGGGCTTTCTTAGCCCTTACAATTGTAGAATTCTCCTAGAAGTGGTCATTGCTTCTAAGAATCTGTTGCAAAAAAAATTATCTGTTTTGCAATCAGTTCTCAGTATATCAAAGTCATGACAGGACTGTAAATGACCACCTCTTGAGATTACTTTATGATCAACTCAACTTCTCTTAGTATATTCTTTTTTCTAATTTATATTTTATTTCATTTTTCTAATTATATGTTATGAAAGTTTTTCAACATTCATACACTTTTTTTTAGGTTTTTGCAAGGCAGTGGGGTTAAATGATTTGCCCAAGGCCACACAGTTAGGTCCTCCTGACTCCAGGGCTGGTGTCCTATCCATACACACACATATTATAAGTTACAAAATTTCCTTTCACCCTCCTTTCCCATATCCCTCACCTCAGTGGCAGTCTAGTGACTATTGAAGATGTACATTTGTGTTTAACATGTTTACATATTAGTCATTTTCTATATGAGGAATAAAGACCGAGGGAAAAGAAAGAAAACCATGGAATAGGAAGGAAAAACATAAGAAAATTTTTTTAAAAATTTAATATAGTGTTCATTCAGATTCTATCATTTGGTTTTTTGGTTTTGTCTTGTTTGTTTTGTTTTAGTGGGTTAAGTGGCTTGCCCAAGGCCACACAGCTAGTAATTATGCTAGGTAATTATTGTGTCTGAAGCCGGATTTGAACTCAGGTACTCCTGACTCCAAGGCCGGTGCTCTATCCACTGTGCCACCTAGCTGCCCCACCACCTAGCTGCCCCCATATTCTTAGTATATTCTTCATGCCTCTTGAGGTTTGTGACTATTGCTGAGTTTGAGGAGGCAGATGGGAAAGTCCTCTTTCCTTCTGTTACAGCTAGAAGTCTGGTGTTTCCTCTGTCCCAACAAAGAGACTAACTACCTCAAAAGAGGGGGGAATGTTACCTCATACAATTCTACATGGAGGTCAGGGAGATTTTTTTTCTGGCTCAGTCTACTGTTATTTTTAACACAGCCTCAAATAGAAGGATTCAACCACAAACCACTGGTAGTGAGGGCATGACCCTCAACAAAGGACTTAAGTGCATGATTCACAGGAAAGGTCCCAGACTTATTATGTCTTCATTCCTGTCCAGACTGTATTCTTAAATCCCAGCTTTTTTTCCCCTACATGTCCCTTAAATCTCTTCACCTTCAACATTCACTTCATTCCTGTATTCTCCCATTGAAAAGACCTATTCCTGGGACTGATTAGCTGGTTCCTTCTAGAACTGCCATTTTAAGGACCAGCCATATCTTCTTTCCTCTCCACTTCTGATTATCCGGACTTTCTCCACCAGACCCCTGTGACTTCCAGTTTCCCCCATGAAAATGGTAAGACCCTTGAGGGCAAGGACCATCTTGATGCTTGTACTATTTATATTGTCACATATTAGCACATTGCTTAATTACTTTGTAAAGCATTTAATAAATACTTGTAGAGTTGTGACTTATGCTCTCCCCATCACCCCATTCTTCTTTGTCATAAGAGATGTCTTTTAGGATGTACAGGGAAAGGAATGGATTTAGAAAAGATGATATAAAAATTAGAGAGACCCATACACATTTTAAAAAAAAATTGTGTTTGCCTGGTAATTGAGTGAACTTGCTATCAGTTATGAGCTCCTCCAGTGCAAGGACTGTCTTGTCTTTGTCTTTCTTTGTATCTCCAGCACTTAGCGCTTAGGACCTTAGCACAATTTCATCCACAAATTGAGAAGATTTAGATTGTATGTTATCTAAATTCCTTTCCAACGCTAAAATCCTATGAATTTTTCTTTCATTTTACATTTTCTAGGAACCCATATCCCAGAGAAAAGTGATTTATCAAAAGTCACAAAGCAACAATGACTTTTCAACTTGGTAGTTCCTGAGCTGTCATTGTCAATCCATCAACCCTTCAATCAATGCACAAGCATTTATTAAGTGCCTACCATTTGACCCAGGACTGAGGACTTAAGAATGAAACAATTTCCACTCTGGAGGAGTTACATTTAAATATGTGTTATGCATCAATATAAAGTTTATAAATGTATGCAAAGTGGTTAAATATTGATGGAGAAATCAGGAAAGTTTCCTGCAGAAGATGGATCTGAGGTGGGAATAAGGAAAGTGTGTATTCTAAATATAAGGGATAACCAATCAACTGGCAGAATGTGAGTGTGAAAATAATACCTAGTAAGGCTAGAAATGTAAAATGAGGCCAAGTTGTATAGGGCTTTACAAGCTAAACAAAGGAGTTTATTTTTAATTCCCTCAAGGCAATAGGAAACCATTAGAGTTGATTAGGCAGGAGAGTTCATGTGGTCAACTCTGCACTTAAGGAAAATTACCTCTGTAGCATTGAGGAGAATAGACTGTAGTGGAGAGAGACAAGGTGAGGAGACCATTTAGGCAAGGATTGCAGTGATCTAGGCAAGAGGTGATCAAAGTCCAAACTAAGGTAATTGTATGAATGGAGAGAAAGGCTCACATGTGAAACATGTGAAGGTAAAAATGGCAAGATTTGGTAGTGGAAGAGAGAATAAGGATGTGAGGATAATGCCCAGCTTAAGAACCAGGGAAATGGGAAGAATGATGGTGCCTTCAATAGAAGTAGGAAAATCTGAAGTCTTCGGGAAGCCAGTCACCTACATACCACAGAGTGTGGGGCACCCAGACCTGGATTAGTTTTGCAGTGAGTTTGCCTAGTACAATGTTCCTTGTGAATTTTGATAGCTGCCTCCAGGAATGTGTAATGAGAACCTTGTTTTAGACTGGAGCAGGTTCCTTTTTTTTTGTCCTTTTTTGAAGAGGGGAACATTTTGATTGGCTACTAAGCTGGAACTGTTATTTAAAAACTCCCACAGAAGCAGCTCACTCTACTTTCTTCTCTCACTGTAATCAGGAAAGGAAAATAAACTGTCTCAGACTACCAGCTGTTGGCTGGAGAAGCAGGGACTTCCATTGGGCATGCTCAGAGACAAGCTTATCAAATATCTCCATCAGGGATTGGTCTGTCCTTGGCCAGTTCCCCATTACATTGTCATCAATTCACATCTGAAGAAAAAATGTGATTTTGAGTTTCAACTCACTAACACAATCAAGAATTGACAATGTTAGAAGAGAATTTTTTGAAGTCTGTTATATATTGATATTTTCTTGAAAATGAGAAATATTAGTTTTGAGCAGATATTGATATTTTACTATATCTATTGATGCAGATAAATGTATGAATAGAGATGTGCTTTTAGAAATAAATAATAGTAATGAAACAGGTAACTTCCCTTTTTAAGAAGGACATATTATAATTGTTTTTGATTATTGTTTAAAGCAGGGTGAAAGGAGAAAATACCTGAAAACATACCAGGAATAAGAATTCTTTAACTTACATAAGCAACATTTTATGCCTTTCATCAACACCACATCTAAACCCTATCTGTTCTGTCTGCTATGACCTTCAATTAGAAGATTAACTCTTGCCTAAGTAGTTATTAGCAAGTGAGGAGATGGATCTGGACTTTGAAGGATGGATAAGATTTCTGTATAATAATAATTTTAAACATATATATAGCAAATTGAAAATTTTAGAACACATGGTTCCCAGCAACCCTATGAGGCATGGGTAAAAAATGGAAAACAAAGGCATTTCAGATGGAAAAAATACTGGTTGAGTTTAAAACTCTTGGGTTTCCTTTTCACAAAGTCCAGAAAAGCCTTGTTATATTTAGATAACAGAGTATTCTGGTTCCTTGCAGTGTGAAATATGCGTAGAAGAAAAGTATAGGCTATGGGGGGAAAGATCATTTCAGATCAAGTCTTGCAATATTTTGAAGGCAAGAATGAGAGTTGTGATTTTGTTATTCAAGCAACATAAAACACTAAAGAACTGATTTTCAAGCAGGTCATATCATGATTGAAGCTTATTAAAAGAAGGGTCACAGTTATAAGAATCTTCCAAAGCACCAACCATACACAGAGCTCTGGCTCATAGGTGAGATGGGGTAAATATTGGGGGTTTTTTTAAATAAAGAAATAGAATTTTCTCTCCTTCCCTAGAAATTATTAATAGGAAAACTACACTGTCTGCCTGAATATAGGAAGATGTACTCGAAGAGGTGGTTCTTTTGAGCTTATGCCCAGGAACCAGGAAACCATCTCTATTAGTTGTGTAATAATGAATGTCCCATCTCTTTATGAGGTTTTCTTGGCAGAGATAGTAAAGTAGTTTGCCATTTCCCTTCCAGCTAACTTTTCAGATGAGGAAACTGAGTCAAATAGTTAAGTGACTTACCTAGTGTCTGAGGCCAGATGTGAATTCAGGAAGATGACCTTTGGCCCACTATGTCAGCCTGCTCCTTACAACCACATCACTATTGCTCTTTCCCTGCCATCTGAGGATTGCCTGATTTAACACTGTCAGAATCTGAGCCCTGTACAGACTTATTGCTCTCCCATCTCAACCAGTGGTTCTCCCTCCAGATGAGAACCACTCATGCACTAATGAGGTTCACATGGTATGAGGATCTAACCACAACTACCCCAAAGACTAGGAAAAGAAGAGACCACCTTGATCCCAATTTGTCTCTTGTATAAGTTCTCCCATATTTAGCCATTGGGCCAAATCTCTGGTATCCATCTCCATTTGAGGACAACTCATCTCAGTTGTCTGGTGTCCAGTATGTATTACCTGCATCCCACTTATGTGGTACTGGAACCACTGGCTAGGAAATGCTTTCTGAGGGCTTCATGGAAGTTACCTTAAACATACAACCTCTGACACTACATCAGGACAAATCCTTGTCTAATTTTCTAGTAGGTACACCTTCCCCTCAAGTTTCATCTTGGTGATCATAAAATGCAAGAGCTGACATTGCACAATTGATAAAAGATCAAAGGATATGAATAGGCAGTTTTCAGACATTGACTAAACTATAGTCATAGAAAAATGTTCTAAATCATTATTGATTTGAGAAATACAAATTAAAGCATCTTTGAAGAACCACGGTGCACCTATCAGACTGGCTAATATGACAGAAAAGGAAAAGGACAAATGTTGAAGGAGATGTGGGACAATTGAGACACTAGTTATGAATTGATTAATCCATTTGGTAGAACAATTTGGTGCTATTCCCTCTGGGGCATGTATTGATCCAAAAAAAAAAGAAGAGGACCTATATACCTATACAAATATACATAACTCTTAGTGGTATCAAAGAATTAGAAATTGAGGGGATGCCCATTGGGAAATGGCTGAACAAGTTATGGTATATGATTGTGAGAGAATACTATTGGGCTATAAGAAATGTTGAGCAGGCAGATTTCAGAGAAACCTGTGAAGACTCACATGAACTAAAGATAGGGAAGTGAACAGAACCATTACAACAAAATTATACAACGATCAACTGTGAATGACTCAGCTATTCTCAGCACTACAATGATCTGATGAAATTTTGAAGGACACAGGATGAAAAATACTGCCTTATCTCCAGAGAAAAAACTGATGGAGTTTGAATGCAGATTGAGGTATACGTTTTAAAATTTTTCTTCTTTTTTGGTCTGTTTTCTTTCACAACATAACTAGAATAGAAATACGTTTTGCATGACTGCACATGTGTAACCTATATTAAATTGCCTTCACAATGAGGGGGAAGGGAGGAAGAGAATTTGGAATTCTAGATTTAAAAAAGTGTCAAAATAGTTTCTTAATGTGTAATTGAGGAATAAATGAATAATGATAATTAGAAAGCAATGGTTTCCTATTCCCAAGTATGAATCCCATGTCCCAAGGGGGAAGGAATCCCTATTTCTCTAACCAATAACTAGAATAGTAGTAGAGGCAACTTGCCCTGAACTCACCTATCCTTTGGTTCCTTTTTCCTCCTTACTTCATAAGCAGAGCAAGTAGGGCAGGACAGCAAATGAATCACAGCTACTCTGGGTCTCCCTTTCTCCATCTGGCAAATGAAGAGCCAGGACTGAATTTTTTTCTAGCTTGCTGAACTTGGAGTGGAGAAGACCTGGGTGGAAATCTTCTCTGGCACTATGTGGCCATGAGCATGTCAGTAAATAAACATGTGTTGTTATTCAATTGTTTTCAGTTCCCCATTTGGGCTTTTCTTGTAAAAGATATCAAAGTGATTTGTTATTCCTTCTCCAGCTCATTTTATAGATAAGGAAACTGAAACAAGTTAAGTGACTTTGCTCAGGGTCCCAGTGCTAATAAGTGTCTGACACTGGTTTTGAACTTAGAAAGATGAATCTTCCCACCTGGCTCCCCTAAACATATTTAGTGTGCTAAATGCTGAGAATACAAAGAAAGGTAAAAGACATCCCTAATTTAATCTAATGGGGGTGACAATATGCAGATATCTGTTCAAACAAGAAGAGCAACCATTTAAATTGAAAACAACAGACAAAAGGAACTAAACTGAAGCAGAACTGAGAAAGGCTTCCTATAGAAAGAGTGATTTTGGCTGAGATTTAAAGGAAATTTAGGGAAGCTAGGAGGCAAAAATGAAGAAGGTAAGCATCCCAGTGGAGAAAGTCAGATAAAATGCCCAGAGCCAGAAGAATGTCTTTATTTTAGGAACAGCAAGGAGGATAGTGTCCCTGGATTAAAGAATACTGGGTGGGGAGACACTGTGAGGTTTAAGGGGATTGGAAAGGTAGGAATAGGACAGGTTATGAAGGGCCTAGAAGGCCAGAGGATTTTATTTTTGCTCTTAGGGGTGACAGGGGGCAAGTGGAGTTTATTGAAGGATGGTGTGGTGATATGTGGCATGATCATAATCATAGTCCATTTTAACATATTCTTTGGCATCTTCTTTTACCTGTTTTACAAATTGTGGGTAGATCTGAATTCATTTATCTTTTAAAAGAAAGAATATTGAACTTAGTGAAGATTACTGTGACATCTGAGTTAAGGATGGATGAAAGGAGGCAGACAGACCAACCTGTAGGCTATTGCAATAGTCCAGGTATGAGATGATGAGGACTCATATCAGACATCAGCAGTGGCAGAGGAGAGAAGGGAGTGTATGTAAAAGATGCTACAAAGGTAAAATGACAGGCCTTCACTACAGATAGGTTTTAGGGGGAAGTGAAAATGAAGAGTTGATGTAAAAGATTACAGTCAAGTTGATTTAAAAATCATTCACTGAGAGATGACAATTGAATCCATGAGAACTGACTAGGTCACCAAGTAAAATAATATAAGGGGAGAAGAGAAAGAGTACAGGATGGAGCCTTGTGAGGCACCCACAGCAACCTGGATGAAAATCCAGCAAAGGAGACCAAGAAGAAAGTCGGAAGGAGAACCAGGATAGAGCATCACAAAAACTGAGACGAGAGCAAAGGAAAAACGGGTGATGGACAACACCAAAGTTTCAGGGAGATTAAGAAGGATAAGGATTAAGAAAGTTGGAGAGAGCTGTCCTGGCGAAATGATGAGGTCAGAAGCCAGACCACAGTAAATTAAAAGAATAAGAACAAAGTGGATGCCCCATTGGAGACACTCTAGCAGTGCAGCCACAATAGTCAGGAGAGACTGGACAATGACAGCAGGGATAGTCGGTTCAAATGAGGATCCCCTTGGGGGAAGGAATCCCTATTTCTCTAACCGGTAACTAGAATAGTAGTAGGGGCAACTTGCCCCGAACTCTCCTATCCTTTGCTTCCTTTTCCCTCCTTACTTCATAAGCAGAGCAAGTAGGGCAGGACAGCGAACCTGGGTTTCCCTTTCTCCATCTGGCAAATGAAGAGCCAGGACTGAATTTTTTTCTAGCGTGCTGAACTTGGAGTGAAGAAGACCTTGCAGGAAGCAGAGGAGCAGAAGACTAAGTGACAAGAAAAGTGAGAGGGCAGGGATGATGCAGGAGAGAATCTCTGGAATGCAAGAGGAAGCCGATCGCTCCACAAGTGTAAAACAGACATAACCACACCCACAGCATCTGCCTCACAGGGGTGGATGCTGCCAGACTCAAATGAGAGAATGCGGTAAAAGCACTTGGTAAAATTAAAAAAAAAAAAGCTTTATATAAATGTCAGTGGGTTGATGAAAAACTCAACACATTAATCAGGGACCCCAGGTCCCTCCACCGCCTTACAGAAAGAGCCTGGATTTTGAGTCAGACCATTTCCACAAAGCTCTTCTTGGCTTTCTCACTGGCCCCTTGTCAGACCGGGTAGCTCCTTCCCTGCCCCCGGGCTTCAGTTTCTCCATTTGGGAACGTGAAGGGTTTGGACGATCCGAGCTCCGTTATGAATCCTGGGGACAAGAGCTCATCCGAAGTCCCTGGCGAGCCTGGCCTCTGCGGTCACGGTCACGGTCACGGGCTTCAGAGATGCTCCTCCAGGCTGGAGGAGCCTGGGTACCAGAGAGGGTTCGGGAGGTCGCGGCTGCCGCGCTCCTTCAGGCCAGACGGGGGCGCTGCAGCGCTCCTCAGGCTCAGGGCGGCTCCTCGCGGACCGCCGCACCGAGCCTTGGGCTGCTTAGCTGTCTCGGGCGCTGCCTGACGGCCGGCCGCGCGCCCCGCCGCCTGCGCCGGCGGCGGAGGGTGGGGCGATTCGGCGCCGGGAGCAGGCGCGGCTCGGCCACCCCGCCGGCGCGGGGTCCTCGGCGGGCCCGGGGGAAGGCCCTCTTTGTGGCTGCAGTTGGCAAGATGGCGCCGGTGGGGGTGGAGAAGAAGCTGCTGCTGGGGTCCGAGGGCGCCGGGGCCCCGGGCCCCGGGGACCTGCCCGGCGAGGAGGACGAGGGACAGAACCTTTGGTGAGTGGGGAAGCGCCGGGCCGGGCCGGGCGGGGCCGGGCGCGGCCGGACTGCGGGGCCGGGCGGGGCGGGGCCCCGGGGATGGGGAGGCAGCGGCAGCCTCCGCCCGCCGGCCCCGCCGCGGGCCCCTCTGCGGAGGCAGGGAGGCCCTGGGCCCCGCCGCCGGGGGAGCGGCCCCGGCCCCGGCCCCGCGCCGCCCCCGGGGATGATCCACGGCCTCCGGGCCCAGCCCCTCCCCCCTCCCCTCCCGGGGCCGCCCCGCCGCCCCGCCCGACCGCTGGGCCTCCTCTGCCGCCGCAGGTCCTCCATCCTCAGCGAAGTGTCCACCCGCTCCAGGTCCAAGCTGCCGGCCGGCAAGAACATCCTCGTCTTCGGTGAGCGGGGCCTGCGGGGGGCGGAGGGCGGAGCCCCGGGGAGCCGGCCCCAGGTTGTGCAGCTCCCCGTTTTAAATAGTCTCAGACCCGGGGCGGGGGGGTGTATATGTACATATATATTCTATATTTGACAGTGTGTGTGTGTGTGTACATACACGTTCATAATCCATGTTCGACTGTGTGTGTGTGTACATATACGTTCATATTCCATATTCGACTGTGTGATTGTATACCTATATATCCCATATTCGACTGTGTGTGTGTGTACATATACATATATATTCCATATTCGACTGTGTGTGTGTGTGTGTATATATATATATATTCCATATTGGACTGTGTGTGTACATATACATATATATTCCATATTCGACTGTGTGTGTGTGTACATATATATATATTCCATATTCGACTGTGTGTGTACATATACATTCATATTCCATATTCGACTGTGTGATTGTATACATATATATTCCATATTCGACTCCATTCCAGTGGAGAAGGCCGCTAAAATGAGTGGAGAGGAAGATAACAAGTTAAGGGACCCCATTCATCAAACTCTCTTGCCAAGAAAGGCAAAAGAAGATTCCCTGCTTTGAAGGAGTACATTCTTTTTTTTTTTTTTTTTGCAAGGCAATGGGGTTAAGTGGCTTGCCCAAGGCCACACAGCTAGGTCATTATGAAGTGTCTGAGGCCGGATTTGAACCCGGGTCCTCCTGACTCCAGGGCTGGTGCTCTATCGACTGCACCACCTAGCTGCCCTTTTTTTTTTTTATTAAAGATTTTATTTATTTTGAATTTTACAATCCCCCCATCTTACTTCCCTCCCCTGCCCCCCACAGAAAGCAGTTTGTCAGTCTTTACATTGTTTCCATGGTCTACATTGATCCAAATTGAGTGTGATGAAAGAGAAATCATAAAGGAGTACATTCCTAATGGAGGAGACAACACTCTACAAACCGGATGTATACAGGATAAATTGGAGATAATTATAGAGTCTGTTCCAGACATGTAGTTTTGCTTAGCTCTGTAATTATTTTTATTAGTTTCCCAACCTTCACAGTACTGGTGAAGACACACTAAAGTTGAAAGCAAATCAAATCTTGGGTTTTGTCTTGCTATAGGTTAAATTTTCTTTCTTTTTGCAAGGCAAATGGGGTTAAGTGGCTTGTCAAAGGCCACACAGCTAGGACATTATTAAGTATCTGAAGCCTGATTTGAACTCAGGTCCTCCTGACTCCAGGGCCAGTGCTCTATCTACTGTACTACTTAACCACCCTTAAATTTTCTTTTAATGATTGTTGTTCATCAGGCTCAGACTTTCCTATTTAAACACTGTTTTTGTGTTAAGGTTGTGTTTTTAGACTTCTTGTATATAATTTTTTTTTATCATAGTCCCTCTTTTTTTTTTTTTTTTAAGGTTTTTGCAAGGCAATTGGGTTAAGTGGCTTGCCCAAAGCCCCACAGCTAGGTAATTATTTAGTGTCTGAGCCAGACTTGAACTCAGGTCCTCCTGACTCCAGGGCCGGTGCTCTATCCACTGCCCCACCTAGCCACCTCCAGAGTCCCTCTTTAACATATACTTTGACATCTTCATTTACCCGTTTTACATATTGTAGATAGATCTGAATTCATTTATCTTTTATAAGAAAGGATAGGTTATAACTTGGGTTATTATTACAGAGAAGTAGGTATATCTTAGGTGAGGCAGGGTGATGTAAAGAAAAGAGTACTGAAGTGGAAACTCATTTTTACCATTCTGGCTTGTTAGAGTATAATCTTATGTTTTAAGTCACTTACTTTCTACTGGCCTTGGATTTCTTATCTTTAAAAGTATTGGGGGGGGGGGGCTAGGTGGGGCAGTGGATAGAGCACCGGCCCTGGACTCAGGAGGACCTGAGTTCAAACTCGGCCTCACACACTTAATAGTTACCTATCTGTGTGGTCTTGGGCAAGCCAGTTAACCCTATTACCTTGCAAAAAAACTAAAAAAATTTAATTTAAAAGTATGGGACTGGATCTAGTGATCTTTGATGTTCCAGGTTTGAAATTTTCAAGTCGAAAATACTCAAATAGATTTGTGATTGTATTCCATCTAAGTCTGCCCATCCTGTGAGAGAATCTTATCATTGGTTTCTCATAAGTTTTTTCATTTTTTTTGTGACATATTGATGTCAGTGGAACACATGAAGTTTTCTATTGGATTATGTCTCTTGCCCAACTCCTTGTGATTATATAGTTCTTTGATCATATTGTTTACTCCAGTTTTTAAAAATAGTTCCTTATTTATCATTTATTTGTCATGTCTAAATCATGTCCTGCTGAGTCATAACTATTTTAGTTGGTTAAAATAAGTTTGAGTCCTGTGCTATAAAATCAACTTTTTAAATGAGTTCTCCGTATTTATACAGAAATCTTTATGTAATAGCGTAATGATTTGTGTATAAATTTGGAAATTATACATATTTTTTTCAGAATATCACTATGGTTTCTATGTACTGAATAATTATATTCTTATGTTTTTCTTCTAAATATTACTTATAGGTGAAGATGGTTCAGGTAAAACAACACTTTTGGCTAAATTACAAGGAGCAGAACACAGCAAAAAAGGAAGAGGTTTAGAATATCTATACCTTAACATTCATGATGAAGATAGAGATGGTAAGTTGCTCCAATCCATGATGAGTAAAGCACTTTTTAGTCACTTAGTATATGCCAAGACAAGCTCTGTTCAAAGTGCTGAGGAAAAAGCAAGAGAATCTCCATTTTCAAGGAGATTGCACTCCAATTGTAGGAAAATTGGCTAAGGACTGAGCCAGCTATTGCACTGATATAGGAAACTTCCCCAATATAGATAGGCATATTTTAACATTTCTTAAGATAGAGGTATCCAACATACAGCCCACAATTCTCCTGAGGGCAACTTGAACCAGATTAAAATGTATTTGGAGGGGCGGCTAGGTGCCGCAGTGGGTAGAGCACTGGCTCTGGAGTCAGGAGGACCTAAGTTCAAATGTGGCCTCAGACACTTAATAATTACCTAGTGGTGTGGCCTTGGGCAAGCCACTTAACCCCATGACCTTGCAAAAAGAAAAAAGCAAAAAATATATAATTGGAAAATATTTAATAAAATAAAACACAGTTTATGTCAGTTTGTCATTTTCTAATTTTGTTTGCATCCCACAGGGATCCTTATTATGGTTTAGTGACCTTCTTTTCTATTTGAGAAAAACACTCTTAGCCTAGACCACCAGTAGGCTAAGTGACTTGTTCAGGATCACATTGTCACTATACGTTGAGGCAGGACTTGAACACAAGTATCCATCCTACACCAGTTATCCATATAATGTCTTTGGGGAAAGAAGAATTCAGGTGCAGCTGGAAGGAGGCCTAAGGATTTAAGAGGCCAGGGATCCTTAGGGTGCATTAGTAAGACAGATTCTAGGAAGGCATAGACGTGGGACAGATAGTGAAGCCTGGTGTCACCCTATCTTACCAGAAGGATTAGAGTTGGTGACTTGAAACTTATCTAAGCAGTGTGAGCAGCTACCTCATTGGGGCTTGAATCCTCCATTGTTGTGGAATCATTTGAAGAAGTCACTTCCACTTGGAGGAACATGAAAAGATGTCTAGGGAATGTAGCATTTGAACTGAACCTTGAACATTTGAGCCTTGTAGCATTTGAACTGAGCCTCAAAATTTGGTTGGGGAAATGAAAGGCTCTTTTGGTGTGAGGAATAAAATGAGCAAAAATATAAAGATGGGGAAAGTGAGATTGAATTTGAAAAAGACCAAAAGTAGTCAGTTTTGGTTGCAATATAGAATGTGTGAGGGGGAGAATTCACACATGAAAATCTCAAGTGTTATTTGTATTCCATAGTGTTCCTTCTATTCTTTGAAAAAATATGAAAACAGAAAATATATTTTCTACTCTTGTGTTTGTAGATTTTTTTTTTAGTAGTAGAAATAAATTAAAAGTTAAGATCTTTTCAGGAATCTGCTTTGAGATCTTGGTTTGGTAGCCTATTATTTTCCTGTGAAGAACTCCTAAAATGTTCTACTAGGACTTTAGGTTTTATAAAATAATTTATTGGATGGTAGTAGGAGAAAGTATTTGTGTGCTGTTATTACACCATTTAAAATTCTGTAATTCTGGGGTTGATTGAAATTTACTCATGAAATATATTCCCTTCTTTCTGTGTCTGCTATGATTTAGATCGGAGTTTTTGGTTTTTAAATTAAGAAATATCATCTTCAGCTTTTTTTTTGGTAAGAAAGTTCATCTGAATGTGGAAGCTACAATAAAAATGGAATATTTTTCTTTGAATTTCATTGTGTTGACAAAAAATATTAAAATCTTGCTCAGAACCATTTAAAATGTTGGGAAAGTTAGATGCAAAGAGTTTAAATGATTAGGTCAAGGTTAAACAGCCACCAGGTGCATTGAGGTGCTGCAGTGGATAGAGTGCTGGACCTGGGTTCCTGAGTTGAAATCTAGTCTCAGTTACTTACTAGCTGGGTGACCCTAAGCAAGTCACTTCCTCTATTTGCCTTGGTTTATCAGGGAAGGAAATGGTAAACCACTCCAGGATCTTTGCCAAGAAATGCCTGAAATGACTGAACAACAAATAGCCATTGCCTCAGAGGCTGGGTTTAAATCCATGTCTTCTTGGTTTCCACTACTATGCCACATTTCTTTTACATTTTAATATTTTTTTTAAATCAGTGTTTAAACTTGTAACTTGCATCTTTTGAATTTTCTACCTTCTTTTGAGTGTGCTTTAACTTTTCCTTTTTGGGCATTTAAATTGGAATGTTAGGATTAGTTACATTGGTTTCAGGGTTAAAGTTCTTTTTGCCCACTTCTTAAAGACCTTTCATATGGCTTGAAGGACAGCTGCATTTTAGCAATGGATGAGATAAGGTGGCCTTCTTAATTTTTTTTTCTTATTTCTCAAATCTGTATATCGATAGATAGATAGATAGATAGATAGATAGATAGATAGTTAGTTTTGCTTGTGGAATATCAAAAGTTCATTTTATGCCACAGAATTTTTATGTCTTTATAACATTAATAATGTTTATACCTCTAGGATTTTATGACTACAAAGTGCTTTTACTTAGGTTACCTCATTTGATCCTCACTACAGTCCCATGAGGGAAGTATGTTTTATTTCCTTTTTACAGAGAGGTTAGGTGACCTACCCTGGGTTGTATAGCAAGTTAGTGGGGACTGAAATTCAGACTGCTTTATAATGGGTCTCTTTTGTGCCTCACCTCCTCTAAGTAGAAATAGTGTCAACTTCTCATTCAGATTTCTTTGAATCTACCATAATAACTAATTTTGTAGGTGGCCTAGTGTAATATAAATAATTTGGGGCTTAGAACTAAGAAGCTTAGATTTGGTTGACTTAACTCTTTGCCTTTAGGCAAATCTCTTACCTTGAGTTTTGTTTTCCTAATCTGTAAAAATGGAGATAATGCTTTCATTACCTCCCTTATAGGTTGTTGTTTTGAGAAAAAACTTTAGCCTCTATAAATGCAAGTTATAATAGATGTTTAATATAGATTTTTTTTCAGGTATATAGTTGCAGTTTGTCTTTATTTAAAGCACTATTCTGACTAGAAGCAACTAAATCTCTTTTGCTTGTTTTACTTTAATGATATAGACATTTAATGAAATGATTTTTGGTTTAAAATGGATGAATTTGAAGGTAATTGTATGTGATGGGATGTGATATCTCTCACCTTCCCTATCCCCTGCCAAAAAATATCCTGACAAATTTGCAAAAATTGACTCCTGTTCTCACCAGAGGCATTTCTTGGGCTATATTCATTTGGGGTTGTGTGGACTAAAAGCTGATGGTTTAATTTAATTTACAGAGCATTTGATAAATGTCTTCTCTGTGCTTGGCACTGTGCTAATCACTGGGCATATAAAGGTAAAAATAAAATAGTCAAAGAACTATACTGAAGATAAACAATATGTCCAACAAAAAGTCAATAACAGATAAAAACAAAATAATCTGAGGCGAAGAAAGGGTATAGAAACTAGGTTAATGACAGGAAGAAGGGGGGACATCAGGAGAGATCTTGGACAGACACAGAGGTGATGCTTGAGCTGGACCCTGAAGGGACCTGCAATGAAGAGGAGTTTTTTTAATATTTCGTTATTTCCAAATATAGCCTTCCTTGTAACAAAGTCTTGATTTCCAATAAGAATAACAAAGGACTGGTGAGCTTTTTTTAAAGTTGTATACACTTTAGGTTGCTTTGAGAATGTTTATAGATATCCTCTCTTAACCTTCATTTTAAGAGATGTAGCAGATTATGTATACATATTTCTTGTTTATATTTTATAAAGTGTTTTTATTGATTGTCTTTTAGCTTTGACATTGGTATTGAGGATCTCTTGATACTTTTCTAGGATGCAGTTACAGTGACCCAAACTTGACTATTGGATGATCACATTTTATTTCTTCCCTGCAGATCACACACGTTGCAATGTGTGGATCCTGGATGGAGATTTGTACCATAAAGGCCTGTTGAAGTTTGCCGTTTCTGCAGAAACTCTGCAAGAGACTCTGGTCATCTTTGTAGCAGATATGTCTAGACCGTGGACTGTTATGGAATCTTTACAGAAATGGGCTAGTGTTTTGCGGGAACACATTGATAAAATGAAAATCCCACCAGAAGAAATGAGAGACATGGAACAAAAGTGTAAGTACAGTGCATTTTTCTGAATTAAGAGTATAATTGTGGGCCTGTTTTTACAGTAGATCCTTTGAATGGTACTTGCCCCCTTCATTTTAGTAGGTGGATAATATTTTGGAAAATCAGGAACCTCTTTGAAAAAGTAAGCCCATAGTAGGTGCTTAATAAATGTTTCTTGCATGAATGATTGCCTTCTCTTCCTTAAAGATTTCCTTTGAGATCTCAGCCCTTTTCAACTTAGAATCTCAGAACGTTTTCAAGGTTCTCCTCATATCCCCAGGTGGGCTTCTCTATATGAAGTGAGTTTCATTGGTATTCTTTTCCCATTGACCTGAAGATTAAGGTCATTTTTTGTGGTTTTCCAAGGGAAGGATGTACAATAAGACTTTCCTTATTTAAACCTTATCTAATCTATGAGTCTTTTTTTTTGTTAGCATATGTAGTCTGTCTTTAGCAGGCTCCATTGTGTTGTGGGAATAGCTCTGGTTTTAAAGTTAGAAAACACAGTCCAAGTCTCAACTCTTTTTTTTTCCAAGTCTCAATTCTTAATACATAATAACTTTGTGGCCTTGGGGTAGTCACTTGCCCTGAGTTGTTTTTTTTTCTCTCCTGTAAAATAAGGAAGTTCTCTAGAAAAGTGATTGCTAAGGCCCCATATTGTTCTGACAGTTTTGGGTTCTGTGGGTTCTAAGGTGGTCTGTATAGCCTGAAGCTCCCTCTAGGAGTTAGATTGTTTGGGAGGAGAAAAGCTAGTTTATTTCATTAACTTGCAAGAGAACAAATGGAAATTAAAGCACAATTCTATCAGAGAATTCAGACATAAGCCAGTGCTAAAGTTGTTTGTTTCTTAATTCAGGAAGGGTTTAAATTAAAAATTAGATAATTTAAAAGTCTATTTTCTGTTATTAAATAGTAGGCTGTATTGTGTTTATTAAAATCTGAATTCTTTTAAAATAAAGGATTTGATTTTCAAATTTGAAGAAAGTTTGGGAGGGGAGGGATTATTTTTTGTTTTAAAATATATGTGGTTCAGAAGATTGTTTTTCCTCTCCCTTGCTTCTGTGCAGTTACATGAGCATCTGACCACTTGCCAGAAGAGTAGGAGTGGCCGCGGCAGCAGCATCAGTCTTTGACAAGGGTTGGCTCTGCTCATACTGGCTTATTTCCACAGTATGACATCACTCCAGTGAATTAATGAGGGCCCTTTTGGGCATGGTGTACAGTATCCTCACACTGCTAACTCGTGCCTTTTAACGACACTCAGAATGATGGTTCTCGCATATTAGGTTTGCTTTTCAAATCAAACTCCATATTCCCTGTCTTCCTGTCACACTCTTCATTTTGCCTGTGCCTTCTGTCATACATCTGACACCAGGAGCTTTCTCAGTGATCCTTTCAGCCTCTCTTTTGTAAATTTTCTCAGCTATATTTGCTTTATCAATTGCTATACATTTCAACTAACAGTTATCAAAAGACTGACCTTTACTAATAATGAGAGGTTTTCCCCAGAATTAGACACACTAAAGCAAAGTTCTTCTGAACATGGGGGGAATTATATAACTATACACATAATATGGTATGTAGAGAAGTAGGTGGATTTATTGTGATAAAATGATTATTCTGAGCTCATTTTAATAGTATGATAACATTTCAAAGATGTTTCATTTGGGGGTATGGTTATAAAACAACTTAGATCAAGCTTGGAGGCAGATCCCCAGAGTGAGATTTAGATCTTGTTTTGGGTCCTGGTCCTGCCACTTACTAGTCATTTGACCTTGAATATGCTGTTCTTCCTTCCTACCCTCCTCAGGGTCTCAGTCTCTTTCTCTGCAAAGTAATGGGATCGGACTAGGTGATTCTTATGGACCTTTCCAGCTTTGACATACTATATAAATGTGCAAAGGTCCAGGGTTTTTTTTTGTCCTGTCCAATGTTGTAAATTCTCATCCCTACCCCCAGTGTATCAAACATTTGGGATGATAATTTCTTTGCTTTGTGTGCTAAGTGTCTGTTAGTCTTAACTTGCATGTTAATAAAGTGATTATTTCAGTCTAGAAAGACCTTGAGAGTCACTTGTACAGGCTTGATCAAATTATTTAATCTCTCTGAGTTTTCTATCAACTTTAAAATGAAGGGTTTGAATTAGATGTTTTTTTCTAGGACAAGCTTTAATTCTCTCAACTGGCTGTTTCATCTGAGATTTCCCAAATGTTGAATTATCCTATAGTATCTTTGTTATTCATCCTTATTATGCTTTTCAATTTTTAAAGGAAAAGTGATTGAAAGATAGTATTTACATGAAAGATTCCTTTTCTTCTCAGTTGTATCTTTGGGTAGTCCCTTGCTTAATTAAACCAGAACAAGAGGATCAGGCATTCTTCTTTGACATGTTTTGGAATGTTTACCTATTGATCCTATTTAAAAGCCAGAAGTGACCTAATTGAAAGAGAGGACTTAACTTGAACCATCAGAGATACTGGCTTTGCTTCCACCTCTATTGTGTACCTCTCTTTATTAATCCACATCCCTTTAAAATGGAGGTGATAATACAAGGATGTGTAATAGAGGATTTCTATCCCTCAAGGAGCAAAAATATATGGACACAATAGGGTAAAATCCATGGGTGTATAAAAATCCTATTTTATGTGTTAGTATAGTGGAGAAAAGATCAGAAGAAACTTATGGAGGAGGTGAAATTTGAGCTAGACCTTAAGGGATAAGAGAGAATTTTGAATATGTCAGTAGTATTTATTAAATGCCTACAGTGTAGCAGACACTGTTGGGTTTTGGGGGGTACCAAAAAACCCAAAGCTTATCCTGTTCTCAGCTCAGAGTTTAACAAAGGAGACAACCTGTAAACAATTACGTGCACATAAGATCTATAGAGGATAAAGTGGAGAGAATGAACAGAAGAAAGGCAGGGGGCTGGCAAGAAGGAGTCAGGAAAGAATTGTAAAGAGGTGAATTCTTAGTTTGAACTTGGAGCCACAGAAGCCAGGAGGTAGATAGCAGGAGGGAGAGGTTTCCAGGTAAGGAGAATATCGAGTGAAAATACCCAGAGTTGGGAGATGTGATGTCTTCTTTAAGGAACAACAGAATCAGAGTCCCTGAGGTTAGGTAAGGGATGAAAAAAACTGAGAAGGCTATGTAGTGCTTCATACATTAAATGGGATTTTTATACTCGGTTCTAGGGGTTGGGGGACAGGCTTATGGTTAGATCTGCACTTTAGGAGGATCCCTTTGACATATAGACTGGAATAGAAGGCCTTCAATGGGGATGAAGTGGTGGTGGTGGGAGGGATATCCCAAAGAGGTCTGTCACAAAGGGGACATTGAGAGGTCTTGGCAACTTGTTGGATATGGAGAGATGAGAGGGAATCAAGGGTGATGGGTTCTAAACCTGAGTGGAAGGACGTTTGTATCCTAAACTAGGAATAAGAAAGTCAGGAAGGCAAGAGGGCTTGAGGAAAGAGCTTATGAGTTCAGTTTGAGACGTGTTGAGTTGAAGGTTTCTATAGGACCTCTGGTGTAAGATGTCTAGTATGCAGTTAAAGGTGCCTCTTAAACCCTGAGGTTAGAACTGGGTAAAGAGAACTGATCATTATTAGCAGAGATCAGAGTGGGATCCATGAGAGCTGAGCCACAGGGCTCAGGATGGAGTTTGGCATTCTGATAGGTAAAAAGAGGAAGAATGCATTTATGAAGTGACCACTGAGTGCCAGGAACCATAGAAAATGCTTTACAGATGTCTTTGTGGATATTCACAATCTCCTGCAAGGTAAGTGTTGCTATTATCCCCATTTTATAGTTGAGAAAGCTCAGACAGAGTAAAAGTGATTGTCTGGGGTCACACAACTTTGAAAAGGGAAAGTTTCAATGGAATAATGAGCTCAGAAGTCAGACTCTAGAGAGGTGAGTGAGAGGAGAGGTGGTAGAGATGGAGGCAGGAGTCAGATTACCAAGCAATTATGAAGTATTGTCTGTGTGTTAAGTACTAGCAATACAAAGAAAAGCAAAAATGAGAACTTTCTCCCAAGGGCTTTACAGCCTAAAGGGGTGGAGTGTCTACAATGATAACAAATAAAATATATTTGTAATCTGAAGTAATAAATAGGGAAGACTCTTAGCATGAGGTGGGGTAAATCAGGAAAGGCTTCTGTAGAATGTGGAATTTTAACTGGAACTTGAAGTCCAGGTAACTAGAAGGTGAGGATGAGGGAGAGAATTCTGGGTGTAGCTGGAGCAGCCACAGAAAAACCCCAAGTTGGGGAGATGTATTGAGGGAACAACAACAACAAGGAAACTGGTGTCCCTGACTTCAAAGAATACAGGCAAGTGAGGAGAGTATAAGCAAACCAGAATAATAGGAAGAGCAGCTTATATGAAGGGCTTTAAAAGTAGAACAGAAGATTTAAATTGGATTCTAGAGATAATAGCCCTTGGTGGTGAAATGATATGGAGCTGACAAAGTAGTCAACAGACGAGATTAAATAAGCAGAAAGGAGAGAAAAACATTCGTAGAATCTTGGTGTTTTTGAACTCCAAAGGACTTTTGAGAGGTCATATATCTAATACCTCATTTTATAGATGAAAAATTTCGGACCCATCATAGACAGTTGGGCAAGGTCACAGAGCAGGGCAGTAGAAGAGTTATGTTCTCCAAAAATATAATCTGTCAGAGTGCTTTTGTTATATGGTCCCAGTGAGTTTTAGTAATTCAGCATTTGGGGGTGGTGTTTAAGTTACCTACCCAAAGAATTTTACTAGAATGAAGTGATTTATTCTTTTCAACTCTAGGTCATCTCAATATTTTGAAATTTAAAAACCCCTCCAAAAAGAAGTCATTTAGTGATTGGAAAAGTTACCTGTTTTCCCATATCCCCTATAGAAATTCATTAGTTACCTGGGGATTAGATGTGAGACTGTGGTGCCCAGATTACTAAATGCTTGACAGGATGCAGAATGGAAAGGATATCATTTAGATAGAACATGAGTTAAATATTCTTCATGTGAAAAAAAGTTCAGTGGAATATCTAGTGCTTCTTGTTAATTGTGTTGCACCATTAAACATAGTTCTTTAAAATTTGTAAAACTGCTAAGTCTCCAGATAACAATGGAAGCATTCTGAGGATCCGAAAACCCAGCCTGATAAAAACTCAAACTATTCAGGCTTGCTGCTGCTTTCATCAGGTTATCACAAAATTTGGTTAAAATATTTTTCAACACAGAATTCTAAAACACTATCCAAAATACTTCAAGAGTTTTCATTACCCAGATATAAACAATTATTTGATATTATTTGAATAGGATTGAAGTTAGTTATTTTGACTTCTGATTAATATGAACCAGTAGATAGTGGAAGAATTTCCAATTATAATCTTAAGCACGCTCATTTTTGGAAGCATAGGTGTCTTTCAACTCATTCTAGAAATGATCCCGCGATATTATAAGTGTATTGAACTGTATTCTAAACTTAGACTGTAAAGGCCATGTCAAGCAGAGTGGACAAGCCTGTCATTAGTGTATATCCATAAGTTTAGCCCTGATCTAGTTTTGAAAAAGTATTGATTTTGATTTCTTTCTTTAAATGATAATAAAATGATACTCAGGTTATTCAGTTTTAGACCTTACCCAAGTTCAGAAAAACCAGTCACAAAATGTTTAAAGGTAGTCTGATGCAAAGTCCATCCATTTTCTATGATGGTAATAAGTTTAATGATTGTAACCTGGCAGGGTCTATTTCATGTTGTGTTATCTATTTGCGTTACATGAAAAAAATTACATACATTACATGCAAGAAATAGAGTAAGTAGAATTCTTTTCACCGGTTTGATAAAAATGAAACTGCTTCAGTAGTTACTTATGATAAAAGAAAGAAGAGGGAGCCTTATAAGGACAAGAGATCAAGGTTGATAGTCAAGTCCTCAGTTCTAATCTTGGTTTTCTCTATCTGCACTAGTTGACAAGTGTCCCTGAAATTTATGGCCTTAGATGCTTCTGGCCCTGGAAAGTTAAGTGACCCAGGGTTGCACAATCAGAGGCAAGACTCAGGACTTTCTAACTCTGCTCCAAGGTCCTCTCTCCCTCCACTCTATCATTGCTGTCTCTTCATAAGATGGGATAATAATGCTTTTCTTTGGTTACTTTGGAAACTTGTTGTGAAGAAAAAACATAAATGACTGTGTTTTGAAAATGTTAAAACAATCTTGCTATGTTACCATCTTATGTTTTGCACTTTGCATGAAATTATTGCCATTACGTGGGGAATTTTCTTCAAGGTTGAAATTTCTTTCATTTCATATTTTCAGAAACCATGGGTTTCTGTTTAGGATCCTAAAGCGCAATTTTTAAAAATACTATAGTTATAGTTCCAGTATTGTTTTGTTTTAAAAAGGAGCTCATTCATTATCTTAATGGATCTATTAGAATATATTATGTTTCCAGTTTGTGTTAAACGGCTGCTTTTCAGGTCATAATACTACCATGGATATTTCTTGGATCATTTATGATAGAAGTTTAAATCACTGAATGCAGTTCATTATTAGTAGGTGTTAAAACAAAATATTCTTTGCAGTTTTGTCCAGAGGGTTTCATCAATTTGTAAATGGTTTATATTTGATCAGCCCTCTAACTTCATACATACAGCCATAGTCTGAAAATTAAACTGTTCAAAGTTGATATAAGAATGGTTGAAAACAATTAGTCATATCAGGAATTTTTTAAGTCTTAAAAATTTGTCCCATGAATAAGAAGTAATGTAATCTCTTTTTGGGGCCCTTTTGAAAGTAGTAGTTTGATTTTATTTTCTCACTTTGTTACTTCATTTGAAAAACAAAGGAATTGATCTAGATTATCTTTAATGTCCCTGCTAGCTCTGGAACCTGTGACATTTATGAAGATAAAAGATTAAAGGCCTCTGTAGATCCATATGCCATTTTTGGTTGGGCATAGGAAGAAAGGGCGATTTGGCAACTTGTGTTTCTGGCATATGAGGGAAGGAGTTGGAACAGTAAGAAAGAGCACAGAATTGGTGGTTGAGAGCTAGATTGGTTCTAGTTTTGTCACTTTGGCTAAATCAGTTTCCCTCTTCCAGCCTTATTTCTTTTGTACTGTGGAGACTGGATGATCTCTAATGTCCCTCTTTTTTTTTTTTTTTAAAGGTTTTTGCAAGGCAAATGGGGTTAAGTGGCTTGCCCAAGGCCACACGGCTAGGTAATTATTAAGTGTCTGAGATGGGATTTTAACTCAGGTACTCCTGACTCCAGGGCCGGTGCTTTATCCACTGCGCCACATAGCCGCCCCTCTAATGCCCCTTTTAAGGCTAAAGTTTTATGATGTTAATATGCATCCTTTCCCCCCTTCCTTTGTTCTGTATTTAGATTAAGGAGCACTAAGTGTAAATAATGATGCTATTTTCTTTCTGTGACTAGTTAGTTCCTTTGGCTAAAGCACTGTTCTAATGAGGCTGAGATCATGGACTTGATTCCCCACAACTACTATTTCAGAAAATTCTGCTCTTGTTTAAGACTGTAGTGGATGGGGCGTCTAGGTGCAGTGGATAGAGCACCGGCCCTGGAGTCAGGAGTACCTGAGTTCAAATCAGCCTCAGACACTTAATAATTACCTAGCCGTGTGGCCTTGGGCAAGCCACTTAACACCATTGCCTTGCAAAAAAAAAAACAACCTAAAAAAAATAAGGTGTAGTGGAAAACAGAGTAGAGAATTCTGCATGACACTTTCTCTCATTGGTTAAATTACTCTAAAGAATTGCTATATTTATGATAGGACAGCTTTTTATATGATTACTACAAATTACAGTGACTAGTACTGTAAATAATAAGGTCTCAGTAGATTGTAGAATTTTGGGCAAGAATAAGTCATTGCCCAGCCTTCTCAGTTGACAGGTAAAGAAGTTGAGTATTCCAGTCTAAGAGTTTTCCATCTCATTATTTAAGTACAACAGGGATTATATATATAGGCACATTCAGCTCTGTTGTATTAGTATGTAAATATCATAGCAGTTTAGCAATGTTTTATTCTATTTTTCTTTTTAGTAAATTTTAAGCAGAATTATTCAGGTGTTTTAGTCATTTAAAGATTCAGATACTATATGAGCATTTTAATTATCCATGATATTCTGAAAATCTGAACTATTTACATTTATCCTGAGATGCTTTGGCTTTTAAAACACACAATATAGGAGGTATATTTTTAAGTATTCAGAAAGAGTTACAATGAAGATGTTTGGAAAAATTCCGTATTGTTCCAAATGGCAGAGTTCTAACTAGATTGTTTAAAATTTGCAGTCTTCATTGACATCCTCTAATCTTTGATTTTCTTGGGAGGTGGGAAGGAATGGATGGGGTTTTAATTTTCCAGGACTTGCTACTTAAAAGGCATCTAATATATTGTTAGAAATGTGTGTTGTCTTTTATAGTTGTGAAGGATTTTCAAGAGTATGTGGAACCTGAGGAAGGCTATCAAGGCTCACCACAGAGGAGAGGACCTCTAGCTTCAGCGCAAGATGGTGAAAATGTTACCTTGCCACTTGGAGACAACATGCTCACACATAATCTTGGAATCCCGGTCTTGGTAGTTTGTACAAAGGTGAGCAAAGCTAGATTAAAGTGCATGCTTTTGTGGTTCTCCAAGGAAAGCATGATCCCCGACAGTGGGTCTATTTTAACTTAGGACTTTGTATATAAGTAGATGAGTTACTATAAATGGAAAAAGTTGTGAGACAGAGACAATGACTAGAAATTACAGAAAAATGATTTTCAGTTTACTATAACAAAGAATTTCTTAACCCTTAGAACTTTGCCAAACTATTAAGAACTGCTTCAGTAACTGGTGAGTCCCTTGTCACAGGAAGTGTGATTGTAGATGGAGTATAGAGGTGCTAGAGGACTACTGACCTGGGAGTTCTGTGCTTCAGTGATATAGCTTTGGCTCCTTGCTTTGCCACTAAGTAGCCCTGTGACTTTAGTAATCCAAGGAACTTCTGAGCTTCAATTCTCATCTTTAAAATAAAGCAGGCCCTTCTACTCTCACAATAGACTTGTTATAAAGAATAGAAAACCCTTCATAAAAATGCTGCTCTACAATACCTTCTAATCTACTGCTGCCAGGTTGAGATGACTAAAGGAATAGAGTCCCAGGAGTGTTTTTACATATCCTTATTGTAGTCTGCCTGGTATAAGGTGGGACCTCTTGATGGTAGGGACCACATTTTACCCCATTTATTTTTCTCTTCCAGTTCCAAACACAGTGCTCACATATGGCAGGTGCTTATGAAATAGTTGTTGAATGGTTGGATGAACTATTCATTTTCATTCATGAATCAAACCAGTAATCTTGAACTAAAAAACAATTTATTTACACTTTAAGAGGACTCATCAATCATTCATTTATATTGTGCCAGACAATGTGCTAGGGATACAAAGACAGACAAAATGAAACTCCTGTCCTTCCAGGAGCTTGCAATCTCTCATGGGACACACATGTACACAACTAAGTGTATGCAAAATATATCGAAGATTTTGGGGTTTTATTGGTTTATTTTTTGTTTTTTGCAAGGCAAAGGGGTTTAGTGATTAAAGTCAGGTTTGAACTCAGGTCCTCCTGACCCTAGGACCCATGCTGTATATACTGTGCCACCTGGCTGCCTCAGAAGATTGTATTTCAGAGAGAGAACATGAGGGAGAGGTATCAGGAAAGCTTCAGGTAGAAGGTGGTCTTGAACTGAGTCTTGAAGGAAACAAGGAATTCTAAGAAGTTGAGTGGAGAGATGGAAGTCATTCATTGCAGAGACAGGCAATGCTATGCCTGTGCATGGGGAATAGTAAATGTGGGTCAGCTGAACTGTCAATGAAGGTGGGACCAGATTGTAAAAGACTTTAGTACACTCGGAAGGGTTTTTAATTTGATCCTAAAATTACTAAGTAACCACTGGAGTTTGAATAGAAGTATAACATGGTTAGTTCTATCCTTTAGGATGGAATGTTCAGGAAGGAAACTTGAGGCAGGGAGGCCAGTTAGGAGGGTATTGGAATAGACCAGAGACAACGGTGGCTTAATAGAGGATGTTGCCAGGCAAGTTGGTCAGTTGAAAGAGATATGTGGAAGTTAAAAGTGTCAAGATTTAGCAACTGAATTGCTCTGTGAAGTGAGGAAGACTGAGGATTCTAGAAAGTTCAAGGTAATCTTTAAGACTAGAAGCATACATAGTGGTGCCTTTAATAGAAATAAGAAGTTTGGTAGTAGGCAGAGTTTTATGGGAAAGATAGTGAGTTACTGAGTTTGAAATGTTTATGGGGTGTCCAATTTAATGTGTCTAAATAGGTATTTAATAATATGGGTTTGGAGTTTAGAAGAAAGTCTGAGTCTGTATATAAAAGATCCTGAAATTTTCTGCATGATGATGATAATTGAACCTATAGGAATTGATGAAGTCACCATGACAAGGGCAAGGGGAGAAAAGGAGGGATCAGGACTGAGCCCTGGAAGATACTCATGGTTAGGGACCATGATAATGACTGAACAACCATCAAAGGAGATTGAGGAATGATCAGGTAGTAGGAAGGTAGATAGGAAGAAAACCAAAGCAGAAGAGAGTATATATACAAAGGTCAGAGTTATCCAGTGTCATATTGCTGTTGCTGAGAGGTCAAGAATGATGAGAACTAAGTGTCCAGGTCTTTGGATTCAACAGTTAGGAGATCATTAGTAATTTTGCAGAGTGTTCATTTGAGTATTGACATTGGGAGCTAGATTGAAAAGAATTGAGAAGTGATAGAGAAGGAGAGGAAGTGGAAGCAGATGGCCATTTTAGCAATGTGATCAAAGCGTATGATAGGACCAATTCATTTTTGGCTTCTGTTCTTTGCTATCTTAGCAGGTAGCAAGCTCTTGGAGTTAAGTTTTGTATGAGCAATAGAATCATGAAAGTCATGAAAGTATTCAAGACCTAACTTTTGATATTTACTTGTGTGTGCAACCATGAATAATTCACTTTGTGTCTCTGATCCTCAGTTTCCCCATCTGTAAAGTGGAGCTAATATTTGTAACCATGAAACTTCACAGGATTTTTTATAAATAAAATATTTTGTAAACCTTAAAGTGTCTAAAAATGTGAGTCATTAACAATATTAGTAATAATAGTAGCACTCAAAAATATTTTAAGTTTTCAGTATGTTTAGATTTGCAACTGAGAAAAATAGACCAATTATAGAGTCAGAATTTCACAATATCCCTTACAAGCATTTATTAAGTCTCCATTTAAACAACCTATAGTGTTTAGAATCTTTGTTTGGAATATTCTATTCTACTGTTGGACAGTTCTGTTATTAGATGTCTTTCACATTTTTAAACCAAATAGGAGTTGACATAAATATTGAAAAACGTTCTCGTTTCTTTGTATGCAATGTTTTATACTGTTTGCTTAATTTACTTATGAGTCCTAGCAGACCACATTTTATCCAGCAGGCATTTTCCTAAAAATAATGTATAAATCAAATTTTATTAAATTCACCAAGGCAACTCTCCTTTAAAGAATACCCATTTCAAATGAAGAATACTTTTGTAATATGAAATCTCCTATTAATTTAACTATTTAGTGTTAATACTCTTCAAATAGTATAAAACATTGCATACAAAGAAACGAGAACATTTTTCAATATTTATGTCAACTCCTATTTGGTTTAAAAATGTGAAAGACATCTAATAACAGAACTGTCCAACAGTAGAATAGAATATTCCAAACAAAGATTCTAAACACTATAGGTTGTTTAAATGGAGACTTAATAAATGCTTGTAAGGGATATTGTGAAATGTGATTCATAATTTCCAAAGAGGAAGAAGCTAAAACTTCAGGAGAGGAAACAACTGTTTCTTTTCCTCAGAGTAATGATGTAGATACACAATTGTTGTCTTTCAAAAGATCATTTAATAATAGTAATAATATTATAGCATGTTTAGGTTTTCAGGGTCACAATTGCTGTCTTTCAAAAGATCATTTAATAATAGTAATAATATTATAGCATGTTTAGGTTTTCAGGGTGCTTCAAAAATAGCTTGTACTCACAACAGCACTGGAGGAGGTACTTTCATTATTTACATTTTATAGCTAGGTAAGGAAACTGGAGCAGATGAGATGATTAAGTGACTTGTCAGGGTCATAGAGCTAGTGTTTGGCTAGGAGGAACTCAGGGCTTCTGATTCAAGTTCATTGGTCTCTATGTTGTGCCACCAGCTTGCCCCAAGGAAAGAGACCAAAGTACAAAAAGTGATTGGCAACTCCCTGCTGAGAGGCCTAAAGGTGGCTCCATTTTATCTGGAAACAGTGACAGAGAATCAGCTCCATGATTCACTAGTCCAATTGATGACTGCATTTAAATGATCACAAGTGATAGATACTGCCAGAAGGGATCTGGAAAACATTGCTGAAGGTTATGAAGTCTTCAGAAAGAGACTCAAGGTCTTGGTGGTATAGTTGGAAATTTTATTACTATGGTTACTCAAAAAGTATTTGTTTAATGTAGAAAAGCAAATATGGGAAATTACTGGTTAATAACTGGGTGTCTTATTATATAATATAGTATAAGAGGAAAATAGGATTAAAATAGATGGACCATAGTTAAAAATGCAGAAATTCTTGGCTATTAGGTAGGGATGAAGTGTATAAGGACTAGTGAAAATATGTTTCCTGGGTGAAAATTGCCTTTACATCTCTACTCATTTAAATGTCAATGAGAGTAACTTTTGATATGAGAACTGCAAAAGTTCCCAGGAAACAATCCAAGAAAAGGGACTAAAGCCTGTGGCTTCTGATGTCCATCTACCAATAATGCAATAAATATGAATAACAAGCAGGGAGATATAGAAACACTAATACACAGAAGCAAATTTTTACTTTCTAGGTGTCTTTGAAGCTAGGTAAGATGGGACTTCAGTTGGACTATAACTCTGAACAGCATTGTAGGGTATGAGTATGGAGATTAAGGAGGCAGTCAGGTCCATAGATATAAACCAGTCATGTTCCAAGCATGGTGCTAGTGTGTTGGGGATTCAAAGACAAAAGATTTCAAGAAGTCAATATTCTACTTGGGGAAAAAAATGTCCATTTAAAAATAAATGCAAAAATATTTCAAGTAAATGCAAGGCAGTACTAATAGATGGAAGTGTTCAAGAAAGACTCATGGAGGAAATGGCACTTTTGCTGAACTTTTAAAGGAAGTTAGGAGCTCTTTAGAAATATTTTGACTGATCCTTTTTTTTATATTACATTCTTTCTCAGATATATTTCTCTCCTTCCCTATTCAGCAACTCATTCATTGTTACAAAGATTTAAAAAAGAAGGTAATCATCAGATCCAAGGGCCACTTCTACTATGACTGATAATAGATGAAATATTTCAAACATCTTTTCAACTGCATTCTGGCTATGGTGGGGATTGGGGGAGAGAAACCACATCTACAGAGGTTCAGAGATGGGAAGGAGAATGCTATTTATGAGGGACACCAAGTTGGCCAGTTGTCTAGAGCAGAGGTGTCAAAGTCTTGACACATAAGCTGCAAGCAAGCTTCCTGGGTGCCCCAGAGCCAGATTCAATTGTAATTTGGAAATGAATAACAGATATAAGTATAGTACAATATGGATGTTAGTTTTCGATTTTCTAAGTCATTATACAGCTGCAGATATCTGGAATGTTTCCAATCTTACTCTACAGTTCTAAACCATGAGTACATAAGATAGAGTAATGTCCATCCTGTAGAAAGGTTGATTAGAACCTGTTTGTGAAAGACCTTAGTTGCCTGAAGAGTTTATAGTTTATCCTAGTGACAAAATAGAGCTTTTTAATTAGGACCTAATCTGACCCATACTTTAGAAATAATCACTTTAGCAACTGTATTGCTTGTAGTCCTTCATTCTCAAAAAAGGACCAAAATGCAACTGTGTGAGAATAGATTGAAGAAGGGAGGAGACTGGAGACTGGGAGAACAATTAAGGAGGTTTTGGCAGTAGTCCAAGGAAGAGGTGATGAAGGACTCAACTGTAATGGTGCCTATGTGAGTCCAGAGATCTACTTGGAACTGTCTAGGAGGCAACTAGCTGACAATATAGGAATGAAATTCAGACATTAAGGCTTATATAAATTTTATCTGAGAATAATCTGGAGAGAGATGATAATTTAACTAATGGAAGCTGGTAAATTCCTCAAGAGAGGGTCTTTGAAAAAGAAGAGGGCCCACAATGGAGCCCTAGAGTGTATGTGTACAGAGTTAAGGCATAGGATGTAGATAATGATCTGGCAAAAGAGAATGAGAAGAAGCAATCAGACAGAATATGAACCAAGAGAGAACAGGGTCATGAACATCTAGACACGCAAGTTTATCTGAGAGGAGAGGATAGTGTCAAATGCAGCAGTTCAAAGAAAATGATTTTAAAAAGGACACTGGATTTGGCAATAAGATAATTGGGAATTTAAAAAAAAGTAATTTTGGTTAAGTAAAGTATTTAGAAGTCAAATTATAAGAACACCTAGATAGAGGATATACTATATTTCCCCAAGTATAAGACACCTTAATTCGGGGACCCAAAATTTGAAAAAAAATGCATTACATAAAGTTATTGAACTCAAGTTTTATTCATCATAATTCATACACATAATTCATACATAATTCATCACTTTTAAAACTCCCATCCATGAGTTCATCCTCATCTGTACTTGATGACAATCCCTGTCCTATGAGTGGCTTCTACCTGCTTTCCTGCCTGTGCTCTGGTCTGGGGTTGATCATAAGCACTCCCTGGGCAAATCTGGTGCTTGGTTCATTCCATTTCATGAACCTAAAGCACCAATTGTGTCCTCCTTTGAAATCACTCATTTCTTTTTCATCAGCAGTTCTTGCCTCCTGCTGAACCATCTTTGTGGACACAGGAATTCCACTTGCCTGTTGCTCTTCAATCCATTTACAATTCCTTTCTAAATTAGGCCATTTTGCTGACTTGTTTTTCATGGCCTGCCATGGCGTTTTCAGTAGGGTTTCTTCTTCCTGTAGCCAGTCTCAGATTATTTTCTCAGTTGGAGGAGGACCAAACTGATGTTCAGCATTGTGATTTCCATTCATTTTGCAAACTGTATCACTTTGAATTTGAATTCAGCACTGTATGAAAAGCTTATCTGAGCCATTTTGGGGCAGAACATGGCAAAATGTAACCCACTACACTAGTAACAAATGGGAAACAATGAGTGCAAAGACAAGTAAAAAAAAAGCAGGAAATTCAAGTAAAAAAAACCCAACAATGAGCACAAAAACAAGTTGGGGGAGCAACTAGGTGACACAGTGGATAGAGCACTGGCCCTGGAGTCATGAGTACCTGAGTTCAAATCCGGCCTCAGACACTTAATAATTACCTAGTTATGTGGTCTTGGAGAAGCCTCTTAACCCCATTTGCCTTGCAAAAACCTAAAAAAATAAAAATAGAAAAAGGGAAAAAGCAGGAAATGCAGGTAAAAAATCTATAACTACTGTATAAGATGTTCCCAGTTTTTAGACTCCAGATTTTTCACAAAAGGGTGCCTTGTACATGGGGAAATATAGTAGATGAAGAGTTGGAAAATACATCTTTACTCTGATGTGTGCAGAGATGTATGATGGTAGTGAAGGGGGACTTCCATTATTTGGACTTCTGTTAGACTATCTTCTCTGCCAAAAGCACAGTTGCTGACTTGCTATAATAATAATTTTCTACTCCTAAAAGGGTAGGAAGCAATAAAGGGAACTGTTTTCCATCAATAAAGAAAAGCTAGTTGCTGAAATAGAAGTCATGGTTAATATTGGGAGAAAGTGACCACTCCATATTAGAACTTGTATTAGGATTGGAAGATAAGAGTATAGTTTGATATGCCTAATAGATTATTGGGAATGCAAATTTAGATAATTCAGAGAAAAAGGTAGGAATCATTGAATTAAACTTTTGTGGGGAAAATAGTCCCAGGAATCTCCACCGTAAAGGGATATTGGCTAAGGAAACTGATATTTATATAAGTTAAAGTTATTGACCAATTTAGAAGTTTTAAAAGACTGGAGAAGTTGGAAACGAGTAGGTAATAGGATATATGTCCCAAGTAGTGTAGAGTATCGTAAGAGTAGCTGTGCAGAGAATAGGTGTATAAAAACTCAGGTTGGACAGTGTTAACATGATGGAGATGAAACCCAAGTGTTTTATTCTTAATTTACATTATTTCTGTCTTTTCTGCCAAGGAACATGATCTTTGCTCTGGAAAGAACAGAACAAAAATGGTAGATAGGAAGGATATTTTTTAAAGTTTCTGAGGATTGTCATGGCTTGAAATTCTGCAGCCCAGAAAGGATGAAAATTGCTTAAGAATTAAATTCTGGGGAGTGGCTAGGTGGCGTAGTGGATAGAGCACTGGCCCTGGAATCAGGAGTACCTGAGTTCAAATCTGGCCTCAGACACTTGATAATTGCCTAGCTGTGTGACCTTGGGCAAGCCACTTAACCCCATTGCCTTGCAAAAAAAGAATTAAATTCTGAAGATCTGAAAAGAAATGATTCTTATTTGGAAGAAAAGGACAACTTGTCCTGAGGTGCCAATAGGAATGTATTAAGGAACTCAATAACCAACTTGGGTTTTTAAAAAACATATACAGAAATTAGAGGTAAAGTTAAAAGATGGGAATATAAAATTACAGAATGATCCTATGAGAATAGAGACAAAACAGCCCATGTGGTATAATCCTTGCTACTGAGCCTCTGGGACTCAAATAGATTTCTTGAACTTGTAGTTCTGAGCTGCAGTCGGCATCCAGGCTAAAATATACATTTGACTTAAGAAGGGATTAGTTGGTTGGAGTAGGATTGGATTTGCTGGTCCCTCACTGCCCTTCCAGACTAGTAAGGACTTCTAACAGAATGATACCCAAGGGGGATGACTGCCTTAATTAGTGTGGGTCTGTGAGCAGAACCTAGTTAACTTTGTGCAGTGAATTCCTTTCAGATACAAGTTGAAAGTCATGCAGAGCTCAAGTTAATTTCAATATTTAGTAATGAGGACCTTCATACTTAAATTTACTTGGACCTAGACGGATAATATAAATTATGTTGCTATCCATTACTCAAAACCTTTCCAGTAGGGAAGAACCCTCCAAATCTTAGAATCTGTGAGATTCCTAGATCAGAATCATACTATAATATTAGAGGAACATTTTAATGGAAGATCATTAGAAAAATGCTACTTAGATATATTATAGATAATATTTCCTGTGATAAAAATTTGAATGTTCACATCATAGTATGATGAGAGAGGAGAGAAATCTATTCCTTGAAAGTACAAAAGACATTCTTCCTTGGTAATAGCAGAAATAGAAAAATTCTGTAAAAGTCAATCTTCAAAAAACAAAATAATACAACTCCCAGTATCCTGAATTTAAAGAAAGAACTAAACAAAAAAGTAAACAGTAAAACGTCAGAAATGATTTGTCATCAGAACATCAATAGCTTTGATATGTACCTTTGAGAATGTATTTTTATTTAGTTAGTTTGAACATTATGGTTTTAAATTTATAATTTTTAAAGTTTTAGAAGGCATTTTAAAATACAAGACATACACAAGTGTAGGTGCATGCGTGCATGTATAAACGGAAGAAGCATTAAGAGCTTATTTGCTAAGTGCTTGCTTTGCAGACACTCTTATGTGGTGAGGTACAGTTATTATTAAGCATTCAGATTCAGCTTTTTGCAAGAGTTTTGTCTAGTTATAGAATCTTTGACTTTCTAAAGGTAGCATTTATAATTCAATGGTTAAAGAAAAAACTGCCCACCATTATATCTATTGTTTTATTATGTAAGTTCACTTTGATGAGATGATAGGGTCCTTCAGATGGATAGTAAGCTTTTTAGTAATGTAATTTTTTTTTATCAGTAGACTTTCAGTGATAATTACAAGAAAATAGAACTTGAAATGGATTATTCTGATGAATGTTAATAAGAACTAGCTACTAACCCAGTGATTCTCAAGAGTGTGTTATAGGTTCTCTCGAGTTCCCTGGTACTTTTTTTAGAGAGACCATGAGGTCAAAACTTTTTGACAATAAATCTGTTATTTTAATTACCAATATGTTAAAGGTCAATTGTTATAACCTACGTAATCAAAAGGACTGGGGGTGAGGGGTGGGGAGTCCCCAATAACTTTTTAAGTGTGTAAGGGGTTCCTGAGACCATGGAGTTAGAGAACTGCTGTTCTAACCCTCTGTCTTCATTGTTTTTTTTCTAGTGTGATGCAGTGAGCGTCCTAGAGAAGGAACATGACTATAGAGAAGAGCACTTTGATTTCATTCAATCGCACATCCGTAAATTCTGCTTACAATGTATCCTCATTTAAGGTGGTGTCATTTTTGCTATTTCCTCTTTATTTTTGTTTTGTAGAGACCCTTCAAAATTGCACACTTAAAATAGCATAAGATTAAATGGTTTTGTTGCAAAAATTTGCAAAAGATTTTCGTTAGTAGAATTCCCTCATCAGGACTCTTCTACCAATAAAATAGCAGATTTCCCAAAATTAAATGTAGTATTAGGTGTTTAACTTCTCTGAGCCTCAGGTTTTTTCCCATCAGTAAAATGGAAATAACAATACCTTTGTTCTAGACCCCTCTCCTTGTGAGGGTTATACTTGGTAAAGTTTATAGCACATCGCATTAAAGATGGGGAAGTAGAAGAATTAAGAGTCTCCTAAAGAAAAGGGTTTGTCCATTTCATTCACACATATGGTAAACTGGTCTTTTTTGATGCAGTTTGGGTGATTGACACATCAATGGGAAGTAGAGAGCTGACAGTTCTGCTGTCAAACATCACTTGATTTAGGTGTCTTTTAAAGTTTAAACATAGCATTTTTTAGAATGGGAAGATCAGACTTAATTTGAGTTCTAAAATATCAGCAGTGTGGAGTCAGAAAATTGGGCTTAAATGCAACTCTGACATTCCATCTTCTTGTGACTGAGTCCCTTCACTTTGACTTCTTCATCTTTCAGATGGACAGAATAATTTAACTCCAATGTGCTTCAGGGAGTTCTTGTGAGGATCTACTGATGCCATGTTCCTTTGAAAATTGGAATGCTCTATTTAAACACTATCTGTGGCTGTTCTTGTCCAACAGAACAAAATTTTCGACTTTTATAGAAGATTTCTCATCAGTCTATACATAAGACCCTAAATCCACAGCAGCCTTAGGTCTTTACAGATCAGCAAACAGTGTTCTAAGAACCATGTTAGGTGACTGAGCTCTACCAGGAAGCTTTCTTAGCCTAGGTGTTATGGTGCATGAGAGAGCTATAAGGGGTATGAATAGTCTGATTTCATAAAAATTTGAAAGCTGTGCTTATTTTGTGGATTCATAGACCAGATGTATTTATGGTATGCAAGGTTTGTTTTTCTGCTGATTTTATGAGATTTAAAAGATAAGAAAATTGTCAGAAGAATCAACAATCAGAAAGAATCCAGTCAGAAGAAAAAAATGATCTCTTTAGCAGAAAGTTCATTTAAAGGTTGTATTTAAATAAACTGCATTGATAATTCAATTAAGGATGGTCTAGTGACTTAGGAATAGTTTTATGTGTGTCAGAAGTGCTTAATTATTTCCTGAAGAAATAAATCTAAGCTAATAAACTAAGTTAGGAAATAACTTTGAAAAAGAAACATAATGGGGAGCTTATATGTGTAAATATATATAGCATATATACTATATTTTTATTCCATGCTAGAAATATCTGCAGCTCTTTGCAGATCTGAATTTTGTTATTCCTCCATTGAAGACCTACTTACATGTCTTACTATCAGAAAAAGGTGACTCTGAATTCTTGAAGAATGTACCATTGGTGTTCCAGCTTTTGAATAGGCATTACCCAACTGGTAATCTTCTTAGTGGTATGTTGTCCAAAGACTAGACTAATGAATTAATAGTTGAGGAACATTTTACCATAAAGTTAGCTATCAGGTCAAGAATTTTAAGGACATAGTAACTCACAGAGACTATTTGTTGGAAAAGGTATTGCAATCTGCATATAGGACAGCCCCACAATCAAAATCAGGAATCCTTGGAATCTTGAAGTGTATATGTACATTTTTTTTTTCATTAGAAACTGGACCTTCAGAATTCTGAGTGAAAAGATTCTTAATGTTTGGACAAGAAGCCAGGATATTAAGAACTCTGATTTGGGATTCCAAATGCCTGAGTTTGTTACAAATTCCCCAACCAATGACTTTGATTCACTCTAGAGCTTAATTTTCTCAAAGAAAAGAAGGGTTGGGTTATATAATATTTTAGTTTTAATTTTAATTTTCTATGATTTTATAGCTGTTTTTACCTTTTTGATGTTTCAGAAGTTTCAGTGTTATCTCACTATATCTGGATTAATATTTTAGGTCTTTCTTAGATGGGTTTTGATTATGCATGCTTGATTTAAACATTTATATTGACTCAATTTTCCTTAAGCAAATTAAATAGATGGAGCTGCCTTGATTTATACATCAGTTAAGGAAGAAAAGAACCTTGACTTGTTGTACAAGTATATTGTACATAAAACATACGGTTTTCACTTCACCACACCTGCCTTAGTGGTGGAAAAGGATGCAGTTTTTATGTAAGTTCACTTAAAGATGTTAATTTCTCTTTACATTTTAAATCTCTTTATCTCTGTAAAGTGTGGTGTTTCCCCAAGTGGTTTGTTTTTATGCTTATATTTATCCTGCCTTCTATTAGGCTATACAGAGGCAGTATGGTATAATGAAGACCTCTAAACCAGGAGACAGAAGATCTGTTTGGTCTTTTTGGTCAGTAATTTAGAGCTATTCTCTTCATTCAATCCTTAGTTTTCCTTATCTGTAAAATGAAGCTAATAGTCTATATAGTAGAATAGAAAGAACACTTTGGATCCAGGAGACTTAAGTTCAAATCTTAGCTCTGCTATGCTATGACCTTAGGAGGACAAGCCATTTCTCTTAGGGCCCTTATAGTTCCAAATTCTTTGATTCTGTATTTCTTATTCTCCCTACTTCTCAAATCTAATATAAGAATGAAATAGGGTACTATAGGTGAAGATCTCAATAACTTAAAAACTCTATTATTTAGAGACAAGTCATTAGCTGCTTTTTCCTTGATTTCCAAGGGTGATTCATTCTTCTGCTCACCTATGCCCTTAAAAATGTTAAGAATAATACTAAATACTAAATTTGCTTTGCAGTTATTTATATTCAATTAAGTTAACTTAGGTGTACAAAATGTCTTTGCAATCACATTCTTAGTCTCCTTCAAAATTCTATGTCCTTTTGTTCCTGTTCACTTTTCTTCTTCTGGGGTCAAAATTAAGTCTGCTATCATCTAGTAGACTTTTTTGTTATATTACCCATCTTAATTACAGAATCATTCAATTATATGATGATTTAACCATTCCTCTGTTGAACATTTAAGTGGCTTCTAGTTTTTTAAAATTACAAATGATATCACTGAAAATCTTTTGAAAAGAGACTTCATTTTTTGTTTTTGATTACACATTCAAGCTGCAATCTCAATAATGGAATTTTAGACACAATATGATGATTATTTTTTGTAGCTTATTGGGTATTAGCATATTGCTGCCCCCCCCAATACTGCTGTTTTACAGTTGATTTCTCCACAACCTCCGAGCCTTGAGTTTTGTTGTTCTTAATTAATTTTTCTAATTCAGTGACTGTGATAGTACTTGTTAGTTTTTATTTTCATCATTTTTATTATTAGTAGGGTTAAATATTTTCCCAAGGAATTATTTAACAATTCATGTTTCTTTTTTTGAAAATTATTCAGATCCTTTGACCAGTTAGACTGAAATTTCCTGTATAAATTTTAACAATATTTTAATGTATTTTAGATGCTAGGTTTTTACCCATTATATTTACCATTAATATGTTTTGTCTCTCTATTCTTTTATTTTTTGCACAATTTTAAATGTAATCAAGCATGTCTGTCACTAGTAATTAATAGAAGTAGTTCTTTTCCTCAATGATTAAGATAAATAATATTGTTCCTTGTTTTATGTTTGTTATTCATTGTAATTCATTAATGATATAATGGTTAATGATGTAAGATGGGACTCTAAATCCATTCCTCCACAAAGTACCAACTGGTTTTCCTGAGTACACTTGTTATATAATGATAAGAATTTGAAATATAATGTGTAGGAATTCTCTTCACTGCCACATGCCACAGCCACTGTCCAGCTTAACATCTTAGAGAGAATTGTTTTAGGCTCCTATGAGTTGCCTTTAGTCACTTAACTAGTAAATGCCTGAGGTGAGCTATGAACTCAAATCTTCTGCTAAACCACCCTGCCTTGCTAAAACAAATGCATACAAATACGTGTGTGTGTGTGTGTGTGTGTGTGTATGCATGTATCTATGATTATGATAGTCATATGTTTTAAAATAATTTATTATAATTTGGTGCTATATGTACAAGACCCTTTCAGCATCAGAAAAAAATGAGTAACATGGGGAGACAGTGTAATAATGCAAAGACCTTTGGATTCAGAGTCAGAGGACCTGTTTGAATAGCAACTTTGCCATTTACTTGTGTGACCTTACATCATCTTATTCAAAAAAAGAGGAATTGGGCTAGTTGGTTTCTAGGTTCTTTTCTGGCTCTAAATTTATTATCTATAATCATGAGAAAATTTAACAAAAATCTTTTGAGAATTTTTCTAGCAATAGAAAAAACTTTTGATGAAAAATCAATAATTATTCATAAAACAAATAAGACATCACAGAGAAAATGAAAAGGATTTTTTACGTTGGCACAATAAAAGATTACTAAGCCGATTACTGACATAATTTGTAATGGAAAACCATTAGAAGCCTTTCTATTGAAAAGAAGGATGCCTGCTTTTACCACTTTTCTTTGGTGATTTTGGAAGTGCTAGTAGTTAGAATAAGCAGAGCAAAAATCTCAACCATTTTATTGTTTAAGTAAGACTTAGAAAGATGGCACATTGGCACAGTCTTATTGAATTGTTCCTGATATTAATGTATTGTGATTTGCTTAGAAATGGGGAAATGGTTTGAGTGTTGTTTTTGTTTTTTGCTCAGTATTACAGATAATAGTAAATAGTCATTTGACTTGTGTTAAAATGGTTGAAAGAGATCATTTTATTTTATTTTAGTTTAGTTTTTTTTGCAAGGCAATGGGGTTAAGGGGCTTGCCCAAGGCCACTTATTATATTACCACTAGGTAATTATTGAGTGTCTGAGACCAGATTTGAACTCAGGTACTCCTGACTCCAGGGCTGATGCTTTATCCACTGCGCCACCTAGCCACCCCCCAAAAGAAATCATTTTAAAAGCTAAATTGTACACAAAGCAACATTTAGTCTGTTGTTTGTCAATAAATTTGTAAAGTCTAATAAAAAAATGCTTCCACTCTTGGGAGCTGATACAAATGAAGTTTGGAAATTATGTATCTTTTGTTCATCCAATTCAAAATCCCTTTCTCTATATTTGAATGTACCTCATATACAGTTTTTGTCTATCCCATAAGTAGAGCATGGAGGACCTTTCTCCAGGTCTTTTGATATTTCATGAGCACTTCTACAGTCTTTGGTCTCTCATTAGATGACTGCCAGATTGTATAGTTCTGGTTGACAGAATTTACAGGCATTTTCCCTGATTTCTTAGGACCTTCAATAGGGCTAGGCATGGGTGATTTGATACGTAATATGTTTTGATGATAAAACTGAATTATCTTCTAGGGAGATTTATAGCTTGCATTTAAAGAGAGAGAATAAGCACTTATTAAGCATTTGTGACTGATTCTGTGTGCTAAGCACTTTACAAGTATTTCATTTGATCCTCACAACAGCCCTTCTGAGACTGCAGGTGCTGTTAACCCCATTTTATAGTTGAGGAAACTGAGGCAGGCAGAGGATTAAAGTGACTTTGCCCAGAGTATTCTAGCTGGTATGTATCTGAGGCCAGATTTGAGCTCTTCTCACTTTTCTATCCACCACCTAACTTATTTAAACAATTTAGTAGATTATATTTGTCTTCGTTGGAAGTCGTCTATCAGTAGCAAAAATTTATTAAACTTTTTTATATACACATATCATTGTGCCAGGTTCTGTGCCAAGATATGTAGCACCTACCTTGGTGAATGTTCATTGACAGTCTCCATTGAAATGAATCTAGTTATTTTCTAGTATTTCCTTCTGGACTGATTTTTAGACTTTTAGTCCAGAAAAGATAGTCAAAAAAATCCTTTTAGGTTCACAGCAAAGGCAAATGATTAAGTGCAATTGTCTCCTTTAAATTGCCCTAATCTACCATAGGATAAATGAAAGCTTAATGCAGAGGACTGTCTGGTCTTGTATAATAGTATCTCATTTGTTTAAGGAGTAAGAAAACTAATTTTTAAGCTCACGTAGGTATGATAAGTCATATTGTTTGGTCCCATCAGCTAAACATTGGCCAAGACTGGTCAAATGTGTCACTCTCTGTAGGGTCTCTATATCACTATCACTTTAGGACATTGTTCTTCTCAGTTGTGGAATGGTGGGGAGAGGCACTGGCATCAATCTTGGGACTCAAACCTGAGTGTACACCCAACCCTAACACCTTTGAAATAGTGACCCAGAGCAAAGCATGTGATCCCAGGATGAGTTGGAGCAGACCTTACAGATCATCTGGTTCAACTCCTATCTTGTATAGGTGAGGAAACAAGTCAATAGTGGGTTAACAATTGGGTCCTGTGACTGCTGATCCAGTGCCCTTTCCACCAGACTATCCTGACATCTTAGAAGTCACAACCTTTTAAAAATCGTTTCCTGAAAGATTATAAGTAAAACTCTCCCCAAACCTCCAAACAAGGAGAGGAATTTCATAACCTGCCTAAGAAATCATACCAGCACAATCAAGTCTTACTTAACATATCACTTAAAATGCACAATTCTATGACTATTTTTGTACCATTGCCTTCAGTGTGTGTCTGTTATAATGTATTAACTCATATTTCTGAATTTTTATTGCTGAAATGTGGTAACTTATTGTTATTCCTGGGGAGATAACATTTTTCTATGATATCAGACACAAAGCCATGTTCATTTTGAGGGAGTTGGATTATCTGAAGGAACTTGAAGTTAATTTAAGTTTAAAAGGAGAAGATTTAGGGAAGATATGATCACTATAATAGGAAAGAGTGATTAGCCTTGTTCACTCAGGGATGTAGGAGGTATTTTAAATTTATGTCTTTCATATTAGTATAAGGAAAAACTGCCCAAAACTTGAACAGTTCCTCAATAGAGCAAGCTGCCTTTCAGTCCCAGGATACCATGACTGACATGTGACTGTTTTGGACCAGGCATAGCCTGGACTTGTTCTCCAAGGGGTTTTCATTTCAAATGAATGGGTTTATGGGTTGAATTGTATAGGCCACCCTGTAAAATGCTGTTCTCTGAAGGTGCGAGCTCCATTTGATTAGGAACTTGACTTTCCTATGGTTTCAGGGGCAGGTCCACATAATTCTTATGTTCGTATCAGTGCCATTGAACTGAAGTAAGACTCTAATCCCTAAAACTGTCAGATGTTCAATGATCTTTCAGTGACAAGTATTTGTCCTGTATACTTGAAATTTACATAATACTTCTCAAACTCATTGATATGTTAAATTATGTGCAAAACAGCAAATCATTTCCCTCTTTCTTTTCTTTTTAGACCTGCTGGTTGGGACAATGAAAAGAAAATAGCTATTTTACATGAAAATTTCACAACAGTAAAATCAGATGATGCATATGAAGACTTCATTGTAAAACCTCCTGTAAGAAAGGTACTAAAACATATTTATTTTAAAGAGCTTTGCATGGTTGTTTTTTTTTTAATTTTTTAAAGATTTTATTTATTTTGAGTTTTACAATTTTTCCCTTGATCTTACTTCCCTCCCCCAACCCCCCACAGAAGGCAATTTGTCAGTCTTTACATTGTTTCCATGGTGTACATTGATCCAAAATGAATGTGATTGAGAGAGAAATCATATCCTTAAGTAAGAAACATAAGGTATAAGAGGTAGCAAGATCAGGCAATAAGATATCAGTTTTTTTTTCTAAATTAAAGATAATAGTCCTTGGTCTTTGTTCAAACTCCACAGTTCTTTCTCTGGATACAGATGGTATTCTCCATTGCAGAGAGCCCCAAATTGCATTGATGGAATGAGCAAGTCCATCAAGGTTTGCATGGTTGTTTGCAAGGATTTGTTTTGAAGAGAAATTTGAAGACAAAACTTAGATTTCAATGTCAAGTTACTAATTAGAATTACTAAGTAGAATCTAAACTTGGAGATACTATTTAATATTTTCACCCATTAGATGTATTCTCAGAGTCATAATCATTAGCCACAATTATTTCATATAAAAATAAATATTTAAACACAAACTAGCATTGAAGGAAACCTGACCTTTTCTTAGTGACAATGTTTAAATATATGTTGCAGGATAAGTTGTTTTCCCAATTTGGAGAGCCCCAGACTCAGTTATTTCTACACTAACATTAGAATGTTTACTCATTAAACAAGATTTTATTGGAAACCTTATCTCTGAAAAGTTTTTGAATACTGTGAATTATCAGTTTAGTCCAGTAACTGCAGAAAACATCAAATTGATTCTTTTCATTAATAATAGTTCATATTTCTTGTAGTTTGTTTTTAATAGTATCTGTGGACCTCATGACTAGTCACTGTGGGACTTCAAGTTCTGGACTCTTCTACCACACCATGCCTTTCTTTATTTTTCAAAAATCATGTGGGAATGATTCTTTTAGACTTTTTTGGGAGTTTTTGTGATGTTTCGTTTTGCACCAAAGAAATGTATTTTAATTTTTCCTCACTTATGCTTGCCTCAGCTATTTTTTTTAACTTTATTAATGTAATTCTCAGCAAATTATGGACAGTAGAGGTTGGCAGTTTGTTGTTCTGTCCTCTTTCTACATAGAAAATATTCATTTTATTTAGTGTTGTTAAGTTCAGAATTTTTAAAAATTTATAAATGTTCTCTGATTCTGCAGAAAATGTAAGTCTCCTACCTAAAAGTTGTTAGGTGTTTTCAGTCTTAACAACTCTCATGAGAGCAGGTACTACTATTAGGTAGTACTCTGAGGTTTATAAACGCACATTATGTACTCATTTGAGTGTCACAGCAACACTGAGGTGGGTACTGCAGGTATTATCCCCATCTTAAAGATGCCTGATCTTGCAGCTAATGTATTTTAAGAGTTCGAATTTGAACCCAGCTCTCTGCATTGCTCTCCCACATCAGCATTTTTTTTTACTATAAGCCAATTGTTTCATCTTTCCATCATCCTTTAGATTACTTGATTTGAGAAGTTACTTTGGTTTAATATTTATTTGTTCTCATTTTGCTCAAATGTTTTTTATACATTAATAAAATATTCTTGTTTAAGAGTAAACAAAATACCCCTCCCCCCAAAAAATATAGACTCACTTGAGCGATAAAGTAAAGGGGAGAGAAAAAAATTAAAATTAAAAAAATAATAGTAATAATTGTAGGTATGGCCAGGTGGTGCAGTGGACAGAGCACCAGCCCTGGAGCAAAGAGCACCTGAGTCCATATCCGGCCCCATACACACAACAGCCACCCTAACCCCACTGCCTTGCAAAAAAACAAAAAAAGAAAAAAAAAGACCCAAAATAAAATAAAATAGTAGGGGCGGCTGGGTGGCAGACAGAACACTGGCCCTCGAGCCAGGAGCACCTGGGTCCAAATCCAGCCTCAGATACCCAACAATCATCCTGCTATGCAGCCCCAGGCAGGCCACTGAGCCCCATTTGCCCTGCCCCTGCCCCATGCAACATAATAATAATAAAAAATGTGCTTCAGTCTGTGTTCCAACACCTCCCACTCTGTCATGGGTGGATCACATTCTTTATGATAAGTCCATCACAAAAGTTACTTCCATAATTTTCCACCATTGCCATTGCTGATCACAACTCCCTCCTTTCGTATTTCTCCACTACCACGTACTATATTTTCTCTCTCCTTTCACTCTGACTCTGCTGTAGGGTAGCTGAGTGGCACAGCAGACAGATCCCTGGTCCTGGGGCCAAGAAGCCCTGAGCCCCCCTACCACCCCTTAGGCTCAGCATCCACCTGGCCCTATGGTCCCGGACCGGCCATCCAATCCCAGCCCCTTGCAAGAAGTAAAAAAGAAAATGTGTTATATCTGACCACTATCCCCCCACAGTCCATCCTCTCCTCCATCACTCACATCTCCCCCTTACCCTGTCCCTCTTCTCTCCTTCTTAATCCAGATGTCTATACCCCATTGAGTATATATGCTGTTTCCTCTCCTAGCCACCTCTGATGAGAGCGAAGATTCCTTCATTCCCCCTTGCCTTCCTCCCTTCCATATCATTGCAATAGCTCATTGGAATAAAGAAAAATGTTATTATATGAAATATCTTGGCCTATTCCCCCTCTCCTTTTTTTCTCCCATTACATTTCCCTTTTTTCTGACTCCATTTTTACACCATATTTTATCTTCAAATTCAGCTTTCTCCTGTGCTTCAACTATAAAAGCTCCTTCTACCTGCTCTGTTAATTGAGAAGGTTCATATGAGTATTATCAGTGTCATTTTTCTATGCAGGAATACATGCAGTTCATCATGATTAAGTCCCTCATATTTTCCCCTTCTCCAATCTCTATGCTTCACCTGAGTCCTGTATTTGAAGATCAGAGCTTCTGTTCAGCTCTGGCCATTCCAACAGGAACATTTGAAATTCCCCTGCTTCATTGAAAGTCCATCTTTTTCCCTGGAAGAGGACATTTGGTTTTTCTGGGTAGTTGATTCTTGGCTGCATTCTAAGTTCTTGCGCCTTCCAGTATATTATATTTCATGCCCTTTGAGCTTTTAATGTACTTGCTGCTAAGTCCTGTGAGATCCTGATTGCAGCTCCATGGTATTTTAATTCTGTCCTTCTGGCTGCTTGTAATATTTTCTCTTTGACTTCGGAGTTCTGGAACTTGGCTATAATATTCCTAGGGGTTGGTTTTTTTGGGATCTCTTTCTTGGCGGGATCAATGGATTCTCTCCGTTTCTATTTTGCCCTCTCTTTCTAGAATATCAGGGCAATTTTCCTGTAGTAATTCTTTGAAAATGATGTCAAGGCTCTTTTCCTGATCATGACTTTCAGGTATTCCAATAATTTTTAAATTATCTTTCCTAAGTCTGTTTTCCATATCAGTTTTTTCAATGAGATGTTTCACATTTTCTTCTAATTTTTCATTCTTTTGGTTTTGAAGTATTGAGTCCTGATTTCTGGTAAATTCATCAATCTCCCTGAGTTCTATTCTTTGTCTGAAGGATTTGTTCTCCTCAGAGAGTTTTCTTATCTCTTTTTCCATCTGGCCAATTCTGCTTTTTAAAGCATTCTTCTCCTCAATAACTTTTTGAACTGTTTTATCCATTTGACCTAAGCATGCTATTTTCTTCAGCATTTTTTTGGATTTCCTTGACTAAGCTGCTGACTTCATTTTCATGTTTTTCCTGCATCTCATTTCTTTTCCCAGTTTTTCTTTTAACTCCCTCATTTGATTTTCAAAGTCTTTTTTTCTAGTTCTGTCATAGCCTGAGCCCAATTTCTGTTTTTCTTGAGAGTCTTTAGCTGCAGGAGCTTGTGTTTCCTCATCTTCAGACTGAGTATATTGATCCTTCTTGGGATCATAGATAATGTTTTTCTCACTGGTGTTCCTCTTTTTTCTCTGCTTGCTCATTTTCCCAGCCTAAGCCTATTTTTGGGGTGCTTCCTGAGCTTTTGGGACACTCCCACAAGGATCTCAGTGTGTGAGGCTCTGTCCTCCCTCCTGGTCTGTGAATGACCATAAGCGCCCCCGTCTGCTACGGGGCTGAGGTGGGGGTCCCTGCTGTTCTGTGGGGGGGCCTAGACTGGGATCAGGATCTGAATGTGGTCAGAGCCCCAGAGTCCTGTTCCAGGGGCAGAGGACAGAGCTCAGCAGTCTCTCTTCACTCCCTTCCCTAGGTTCAATGGGCTCATGCCCACCAGCTCCACCTGCTTCTGTTTCCTGGATCTGAACTGCCTTGGCCATGCTGCTGGCTGTGTGCCCTGAGGGCTGGGCTTCACTTGCTCACTCTGGCAGAGGTGTCCCCCCCCCCCCGCTGTTCCCCCAAGTTGTGCCCAGTGCTCCCCAGGGCGTAGGTCAGGAAACTCCCCTGCTGCTGTGAGCCTCGGCTCCCAGGGCCCTGGGGCTGCCTCTGGGAGGCTGAAGTTCTTTCGCTCTGGCGGACCACCCCTCCAGCGGGACGCCCCTCCAACCCGGGGGAACAGAGCCTTTCTGCTCTTTTCCAGGTTACCTTGAGTAGGAGAACTGCCTCACTGGGTTCCTCTGTGGGTTCTGTGTCTTGAAAATTTAGTTAGAGTCCTTAGTTGGTAAGTTTTATGAAAGAGCGCCTAAGAGACGGTCCTCTCGTCACCATCTTGGCTCAGCCCCCGAGAAGCTACTTTTGACTGAAGGTTTAGGTTCTTTAGTTGTCAGGTGACTTCTAGATGCATAGTATAACTGAAACTCCCTATTCTTTTTTGGAAAATTATTTGATACTGATTTGATATTTTTGTGCATTTTTTACTGAAAGTGAGCATATTGTTTCAACAGTTGGTCCATGATAAAGAACTGGCGGCAGAAGATGAGCAAGTATTTCTAATGAAGCAGCAGGTAATGGCACTGAATGTTCTAAGTCAATTGGCATTGCATTACAAATAGTCACTTTTTGTAGCTTACAACCTTCCTGGGGCATACGGGTCATGAATACTATCATCTGTAATTTTCAGTAAGGCATAAAGCAGGCATAAAGTTCTGAACACATTGAATCCATTGGTAAGGCTAGCAATTACCAATAAAAGGGTCTTGACACCTCAATCAAAAGACCATGAGGCAGGGCTTACTAGCCTTCATAGAGTTTTGGGAAGTACATGAGAACAAAAGACAGGAAATATAAAGCAATATGACTGGTTACAAAATCTGGGGTGTCATAGACAATAGAAAGCAATGGAAAGTCATACAGGAATAGCCACAATTTCTCCTTTCATCTTATTGCTGTGGAAATCCATTGGGTAGGATCACAGTGATAAGTCCAGACATTCTTGAAGGACAGCCCTCATTGCAGAGTCTGTAGATTTCCTGGTGCTCACCTGCATCTTGCAAAGCTTGTTAGTGAGATTAGAGTTCATCATTGTCAGTAAGATGTTACAAAAAATAGGTTCTTTTGAAATTAAGATGATTTACAGAACAATTTAACTTTCTGAACGTGGAGACAAAGAAACAGGAATTAGGCAATTTTATAATATACTGGGAATGATACAGGATAGAATCCATTACAAAATGGAATCAGAATCAATTTTCCCTTTTGATTAATGGGAGGTACCTCTCCCATAGATCATTTATCTATAAACTAATTCATTAAGATGTTTAACATGCTTATTATGAGTAGGGTTCATTAATAAAGGCTTTCCTGATGCAAGTTCAGAACAGGACATAGCAGCTAATTTAGAGTCTAAAAAGAATAAGAAGACAGAGGGCAATGAGAGCCTATTTACTAAAAGTGGATAACAGGTTGTTTGCCTGCAGAGGAAAAAACCACAGGGTCACCTAAAATTAGATAATTGGTTTCTCCTTTAACTTATCATAGTTTTTCCCTGAGAAGTTAATTGAAGAGCAATAAGATTGATTAATCATAGCACATACCATGGTAAGTATATCTAAAACCATGGACTAATATTAGAGGGGAGATATACATGTCATCAAGGAACCTAAAAAAATTAGCAAACCAATACTGTGAAAGAAAAAGCCAAAGTAATAACAATAGTGATCATTAGTATTAACTACCATTATCTCTTTGTATCTTAGTAAGCACTTCTAATGTCCATTTAATCAGTACATTTCATCTTGGATCTCAGATGTCCCATATAGTTGTCTGGTCTCTGGAAATATCTTTTGGACATCTGGGATGGGCTGTTCTCAGAGCAATTCTGCAGGGTATTGCTTTTCTGTTTCCAGTTAATTATAGAGATTCTAGATGTCTCTGCTAAAATCTTTTACAAAACAGATCTCACTACAATTTAGTATATAGTCACTTAAATTTTACTTTTCCAGTAATTAATCCATATGATAAAAGCCAGGTCAAACTTTATGATTCTAATCCTATCGAGCAGTGCGATCAGAAGTGTCTCAAATTAGACATCTCAAGTTTCATTTGAAATCTCAGAACATTGAAGTTTTTACATCCCCTTACTGTTTCTTACTTTATCTAAATCCTGTACCTGATACAGATATTGATAATAACTGACTGAAGGAAGTGTGTTTTAAAAAATCTATAAGGATTGACTTGTAAAATGAGTCCTTGTGGTTAAAGATTTATTGTTAACTAAAATAGACATGTAATTTAAGAGTGAGTAAAAATTTGCACTGACTCTTCTATCATTCAACTTTTTAAGACTGGCATTTTCTTTATTTTGAATTTAAGCCTTGTAAAGGGAAAAAAATTTCAGTTTTACTCCTTATAACTGTCCTGTGGTGAAAGTTAGCAAGTTGATATGTAATATATTTAAGAAATTGAAATAACAATTGACAAATAAAAAACTAAATATTTTTTAAAACCTTTTATTTGTTAAACCAGAAAATGTCTGGTTTATCCAGAGGGTCAGCAGTCTAATTTACATATATAAAATCCTGAACCCATGCTCAAGGTTTAGCTATCCCATAATTTACATGTGACAATATTTTCCACTTCTGCAGGCCCTCCTTCTAGTTAGGAGGGTGCCTTTAGGCCCCTAAAGACTGTAAGGTCTGAAAGATCTTATTTGGAAAGGTTTCCAATAGTTTGTGTTTGTCTCTGACAAAGGTAATGTTGGAAGTGATTCCAAAGTAGTGGATTATCCCAGCAATAGCAGCTTAGGAGACTATCTGCTAAAATTTGTACATCAGCATTCCTTCTCTCTCTGTGCAGGGAATATCTACAGGGACAAAATCAGGAGTCCTTGAAGGAAGGTGCCTTCGGTTACCTAGTGTCATACATAGCTCAGACCATAACTCAAGGCTTCTGATTCCAGGGCCATTGTATTTTCTGCTATTCCATGCTATATTTTCATCTTTTATATAATATTCAGTTATATAAAATTCAATATATGATATTTAAAAGGGCTATTGAGCAACTATGATCAGTGATCCTGGACATAAATTATGAAGTTGCACAGTCTTTAAATTCTACTTGTAACCAAACAAAAGCATTATATGTAATAACTAATCCCTCAGGAAATTTTAGGGTCTTCAATTAGAAACATATGCCTTAAGTATATAAGATGCAAAGAGTTCCTTTTAGTTTTCTCCTTTTGTCTTATAAGAATCTGCTGAAGGATGCTTGTGGTATGTTGCTTACTATAGTGGCTGGACAGTTAGCCTGCAAATCTCTCCCACTGTCTTCACATGGATAAAGGAAGTTTGTGTGTTGTTTTAATGTAGTAATAAATAGCTCATCTTTTTATGGTGCTTTCTAGTTTGCAAAGAGTTTCCTTACATCAATCCATTGAAACCGGGGGCTGCTATTGTCATCCCTTCTCATTATAGATGAGAAGATAACAGTCCTGGCCCTTGGTCTCCTGAGTCAGTGCAGGTCACACCCCTTTACTACAGTTGTCCTTTGGAAACTGTGGTTGGAAAACAGAAGAGCACAAGCACAGCCCCTTTAGGGATCCACACATCTCTGACCAAGTGACAGAGCTGGAAGTGACTTGAGCCTTATTTTATGAAGAGGCAGGATTTACCCTCAGGCAGAGCCAGGACTTAAATCCAAAATTCTCCTTAATCTCCAGTGTAGGGCTCAATGTGTTTCATTTAAGCCCATTTCCTAAAGAGTTTACCTTGTTTTATTTATGGCAAAATGACAGTGTTTGATTTTTGATAGTAAACAAGTCCTTCTCTTTGCAGTCATTCCTTGCCAAACAACCAGCCACCCCGACAAGAGCATCAGTAAGTATTGTTTTTGCTACAGTGAAGAAGAATCCTCTGTATAATATGATGAACAGTAGACAAATAGAGTAAAAATTATAAGTAGTGTTGTTAATCAGGTGAATTATTTTCAGATTTTTGTTATTTCTTAGGATACCTTGCATTTGTATAGGAGTTAAAAATGTTCTGATGTATCTTGATTTAACCGATTTGATCCTCACAATATTCCTTTGAGGACTAGGTAAAGACAAGTGTCATTCTTCTCATTTGGCAATTAGAAAATTGTATTCTGACTAGTTGAAACCAGACTCTGGGTCACATAGTGGTTCTCAGGCTTGTTCTCTTTTAACTACCTAACATAGACCTCCTTTTGTATGGATCATAGAATCATTGTTGTAAGATCATTGCTCTATAGCAGGAAAGGATCTCCAAGGCCATCCATTCCTCCCTCCAGGTCTTTATAGAGGAGGAGGAGGAGGACACAGGGGCCCAGAAAAGATAAATGATTTGATCAACAGCCCATAGAAGTAGAATTTTTCTAAAATTATAAAATGCAAAATATAAAATGCATTTTCATAGTTTGCATTCTCTGTCTTTCAAAGTTCTGTTAACACTAAATAACCTGTCTTTGATCTAAGGAATCTCCTGCTAGAGGACCTACGGGCTCTCCAAGGACACAGGGCCGAGCTGGACCCACCAATGTCCCCAGTGCCTCACCAATTGCATCTGTCAAGAAGCCCGATCCAAATATTAAAAGTATGTATTTGAGTCTCCCCAGGGCCTCATCAGTCATGGGACTTAGACCCAGGCCTCTTGACCCCAGACCCAATGCTTTTTCTGTTACATTCTTCTATTGGACTTAAATATTTAACCTGAAGCTTAAAGGGAAATATTACTTCTGATTCATGGAATTTATAGTTAGAAAGATCTGAGGGGTGGCTAGGTGGCATAGTGAATAAAGCAAAAAAGATCTGGAGATTATTTAGTTCAACCTCTCACGATAAGTTGAAGTTTGCTTCCTACTCCCTGTGGTTCTCCCGCCCCACCCCAGATGGATGGCACACTTACTACAGATATCTAGTTCCCATGGCCTACTGGAGATCAGAGATCCCAGTTCAAGACACCCCCACACCAGCCCCAGCATCCCCTGTGGGTTACAGGTGTGCCCCACTAATGCCCAGCAACACTTACTGAATAATAATTAATATCTAGTTATTGATTGATAATGGTATAATCAAGTTTGGTTAACTGTACTGGACAGGGGCCTCCTGCAAGATCATACACAGTTTATGATAAGTTACAGGCTGCAAAAGAGATTCTGAGGGGGGCCAGCTAGGGGGCACAGTGGATAGAGCACCAGCCCTGGAGCCAGGAGGATCTGAGTTCAAATGTGGTATCAGACACTTAATAATTAACTAGCAGTGTGACTTTGTGCAAGTCACTTAACCCATATTTTTAAAAAAAGATTCTGAGCAGCTTTATAGCATAGTGATAGAATCTTCATAACCTTTTATGTTGGAGGATACCAGCTTCCATATTTCAAAGATGCTGCATTCATTTGTGTGGATGCTTGCTCTATTGATGCAAATCACTATCCTTCTGTGCCTTGTTTAGGTATCTCTCATAAGTTGTTATGATCAAAAAATTCATTACAGGACTGAGGCTCTGCAAATTGGCAAGATTGTGCCTTGGACATCAATTACAGTCTTTTGTCAGAGCTGTGTTCTAACCTTCTCCACCCCAGAATCCCCTTTAATGAAGCTTGCCGTGGGTCAGATATAATATTAGCTTGTGGTTTACAAGTGCTTTCTTCACAATACTCCCATAGGGATAGATAGTAATAATTATTATTATCCTCCAAAAGATAAAAACACCAGGCTCAGGTAGTTTGGCATGAGTCTCAAATACTCCTTTGAAGAATTTGTAAGACAAATATCATCCCCATTTGGCAGATAAAGGAAACTGGAACTCAAGGCAAAGTGACTTGTCTTAAGATCTCCTGGGTTGGTAGGTGGCAGAACTTGATTTCTCAATCCAGTGTTTTTCTCTGTAGTCCTTCACTGCTTCTCCTCCCGTGTGCATTTGTGCTTTACATATGAGAAAGTAGCAAATTCAGTCATGTTTGGGCATTCGAGCTCCTGAATTGGAAAACCCTCTTTCTTGTACATGCAGTGTTGGCTGAACTTCAGTGCTGGTGAAAACTAATAAAAAATTGACATTCTGGCCATGTCACATAAATGTCCTTGTCACAAGAGCTGCTTTTGATCACAGTCAACAAATAGCATCCACACAAAAGACCTCAAATCTTTTCCAGTATACATTGCTCTTGCATTGGGAGATATCATAATGTGTAACTTATGTAAGAAAGTGTATAGTCGCAAGTTCCAAACTGAAAACAGGTTTCTCTGTTTTTTTGTTTGAATTTCTTTAGACAATGCTGCAAGTGAAGGAGTATTGGCCAGCTTCTTTAACAGCCTCTTGAGTAAAAAGACTGGCTCTCCTGGCAGTCCTGGAGCTGGGGGAGTTCAAGGCTCAGCCAAAAAGTCAGGTACCAGAGTTTCCTTTTGTTTGGGTTTGATGTTGGACTGGTTTTTGTTGGTTTGGGGGGGTAGGAGGGGGAAGGTTGGGGGGTTTGTTTTGTTTTCTGTTTAATGGTTGAATTGGACCACATTTAGTTACATATATTACACAAACTCAACACATTAAAAAATTCTAATTTAACAAAAATGATAAATTTGGCAACGTTAGGCCCACTTTTTTAAGTGCTTCTTTTTACAGAATTTTTCACCATAGGTCAGAGGATTTAGAGCTAGAAAAACCTTAGAGTTAATCTATTACAACTACTTCAGTGCAGAAAACAAGGTCCCCAGAGAAGTGACTTTCCACATATCTATTAAATGGCAGTTTGAATTTTGAACTGTGAATCTTGGTCCACTGGATTCATAACTCAGCTTCCTCTTCACTACAATTGCAGTGCATCTAACCTGGGGCCATTTGAAAGAGCATTCAAATTGCTAAAAATTCTATTTACATTAACTTCTCAAGAATAAACCTGTTGGGTTAGTTGAGGTGCTTTTTTTTTTTAACAAAGACTACATTGTCTCAGCAGCTACTGAATTGGTGGAATCATCTCTGGAAATCTATTTTTTTGAAAAATTTATTCTCACTAGGGGAATAGAATAACACCTCTAGGTGTTTGTAGACAGAAACGGTTTGAAAAGAATATAATGAGGAAAACAAGTTCTTTTGTTACTTCTTTAAAGCAACAACTTATGAGAAAGTTGTGCACAACAGATTCATATAATCTTGAATACTTTTTTGAATACGTAATCATTTTTTCTTTTCATTTTAAATAATAATGATGCTCATATTACTGCAAAATTTTAAGGTTTTAAAGATGCTTTCAAAGTCCTCAGGGTATAGACCTAGAAAGGACTTTTAAAATCATCTTGTTTTCATTTTACAGATGAAGAACTTGAGGCACAGACAGAAAGTGACTTGCCAAAGGTCACACAGATAATTGGTCTTGGAGTTAGAATGTGAATCTGGGTTTCCTGGGTCCAGCTCAGGCACTCTTTGTCCATTATACTACCTCAAGATTTATATCTAGTTTAATTTGCTTTTTGGTTAGAAAAGGCTAGTTTGAAGTTTGAGGAATATTTTTTCTTTTTAGAAATTGCTGTCTATTTTCTTTGGAAAAATCATTTGAAATTCAGCAGACTAGTCTTGTCTTAATGTTTTCACCATGTCTCCTGGAAAAAATCCACTTCTAATGTTTCACACACAAGTCTAAGTTGGAAAACAGATGCTTATTGAATTCTTTGGCCTTTTTTAAAAGGTTGCTTTGTTTAAAGTTAAAGATAATTCTATAATTTTTATTTTTTAAAAATAATTCTTTAAAATAGGCTAGTTGTTTCTAATCTTGCAACAAATAGTAAATTATAAAGGAGTACCTCATTTTGGAGGGTAGAAAATTGAGACCCCAAGAAGGAAAGAGGCTTATTCTGTGTAGCATAAGTAGAAGAAGCTATTTAGAAACTTGCTTGCTATTTTATTACTTTTGACCCTGTCCATAAAAATAGTACTATTGCACCTTCCTCAGTAGATTCTATTGTGATCTGTGAATTATAACTAGCTACTCCTTTCTCAAAACATTATCCAATACCAAAAATCTCACTTTTGAAGGAAAAAAATCATTGATTAATGCTAATGACCTTTGGGATTTAAAAGTGATTCTTTTGTGAAATAGCATACTATAGACATAATGGTTTTTATCTGATGGATTTGATGAATTATTTATTTGATATCCTGAAGACTATTTGAAGATTAAAGTATAGAACCACACAATATGAAATATGAATGTCAAAACTGAAAAATAGCTTGGAAATTCTCTAGTGCACCCATTTTACAGAGGAGGTAGTACAGCAAAAATATTAAGTGATATGCGAAGATCATTTAGCTAGTTATTGACTGAGTGTGATCTGGGACTCGATCATGTGGCTGAGGCAAGTGTTTTGTCCCATTATATCAGTTCACTCATCTGACAGTCTTTTTTTGTTTAATGTCAGTTTTTTCTTCCTTCTGAAATGTAGGAAGCATTTCTAACTTCATTTGCATAGCATATATTTATTGTAACTTGAGAGGCCTGGGAAGCAGATCAAGACTGAGGGAATGAGAGAAGCAGTCTGTTGTATGTTAAACTCATATTACTGGAGGGAGAAGTAGGTGCCCCACCTCAGGCTTGGACAAGTTTATGTTCCCTGGTCTTCTTCTGCCCTCTCCCTTCTCCAAATCATCCACTGCTCAGCTACTCCTGAGCTGCAGTTCTGAGCATATAACTTTTTTGCTCAGAAAGCTCCCATTAGCTTCTTTCTCTTTTTTTTTTTTCTTTTTTAGGTTTTTTGCAAGGCAATGGGGTTAAGTGGCTTGCCCAATGCCCCCCAGCTAGGTTAATTATTAAGTGTTTGAGGTCGGATTTGAACTCAGGTACTCTTGACTCCAGGGCCGGTGCTCTATCCACTGTACCACCTAGCCACCCCTGCTTCTTATTGTTTTAGAAATAAAATAACTATTTGACATTTAAGGGCCAGCCTTACACAGACTGTTTACGGCCTACTTATTTAGCCTGACTGTTCTTCATATGCTATTCATTCTATCCTGATGATTCCTAGCTCTTTGCAGATCCTGTCCTGCTTTCTCTTTGGAATATACTCCCTCTTTATTTGTCACTTAAGTTCTCAAAGCCCAGTTTTCATCTACCACCTTTTCCACCAAAACTCCTCCAGCCCCCATGTGGCTCCACTGTGTTCTCCTCCTCCCCTCACCCCTACCACATATTCTCTACTGAAAGTGATTTTTTCCTCTCCAGATTTTTCTCAGGCACTTTGTCTGGATCAGTCCTTTTGTCCCTATGACCTTTAGCAATGAAAGAGTGTACACCTGCTCCCACTAGAGGTGTATTTATACACATAAATTATATATAGGGACTATTGTACAAATACATTCTGTATCTTCTAGAACATTTATAAAAATAGAAATTTAAGAGGATAAGACAACAATCATTTGATTCTTTTTAAAAATCTTAGTTTAACACTTAGTGATATTTTAAATTCAAGGTATTTATATGTTTAATTTTTAAATGCTGTCATAGCTAAAGAAAAAATACTTCACCAGACCCATAGCCACAGTTGGAAGAATTGCCTTATTGGATTATGTTATGATATTCTTTTTTCAGTTCTATTCACAGGGTTTTGCATAAAAATTTGGCTAGTAAATTGCCATCTTCCTGGAGAAGGATGGCCTTCATTTTCCTACAGGCTTCAGATTAGAGGTAGATCTGAGTGACTTCTAGACTTGGCTCCTTGAGCCCAACATTTGTTGGTGGCAATTGCTATCCCTTCCTCTTGCTAACTCTACTGATTCTTCTGGTTTCCACTGATCTTGCCACCCATTTGTATCTGTTCTTTTCTTCTCCCCCAAATTACTTATTTTCAGCATTCTTTATTTTTTAAGTTTTGAATTCTGAATTCTCCACCTAGCTTTCCTCTTCCCTACTCTATGTGAAGTTACATGCAAAACATTTCTGTTAAGTCATATTGCTAAAAAAAAAAAAAAAAACAGAAGAACAAAGAAAATGAAAAAATTCTGCTTCACTGCTCTCAGTTGATAATTCTCTGGAGCTGGGTAGCATTTGTCTTTATTGGTCCTTTGGAATTACCTTGGATTATTGTCCTGATCTTTCACAGTTGATCTTTGTACAGTGTTATTGTTACTGTCTACATTGTTCTTTTGTATTTCCTCACTTCATTTTGCATCAGTTCATCTGGGTCTTTTCAGGTTTTTTTGAAACCATCCTGCTTACCATTTTTTAAGCACTACTATAAGTAGTATTCCGTCAAAGTCATATACCACAACTTGTTCTGCCATTCCCCATACTTCTCCTCAATTTTTGGCTCTTTTGTGCATGTTCTAGAAGAACTCACTTCTCTGTACAACTCCTTCTGGGCCCATCATCAGTCTCCTTTGTTCTCCTGAGAGCAATGGAAATGAGACTTATGGGGATGGGGGTTTGCTTCTCTAAAAAGCATTTTCTACTCCTGGGCCTACTTGGCTTTCTGGGCCCTTGGAGAACCTCTCCCTGCTTCTGAAATTCTTCTTGGCATGTCCCAGATTGTGGAGCATATGTCTCATCCATCTCCCCAGTGGATGAGGCCCTGAAAGGATTCCTGTACCTGGGCACACCCTTGCAGCCTGAGCTTCTTTACATTTCTGAGGGGAGTGCTTCTTCCTTGAGATTAGCAGACAGGGTCCTCACTCTGTAGGAAGGGACTGTGCCTTTCCCTGGGGCTTCCTGGGCAGCTCCTGGAGACCAGGTGATGTGCAGAGCCTGGAACAGAGTCTACGGGAGGTATGGGAGTAGAGGGTTGTTAAATGCATGTGGCTGGGCAGGGAATGACTGGTGAGGAGCTTGTGAGATGCTAACTGTCCAGTGTGCCTTGGGTATGGGCAGAAGGAAGGATGTGGGTGAAATAGAAGGGGGGGGGGTTAAACAACCCCATACTGAGCAGTTGGTAGGAGAAAGCATCCAAGGCAGGCTGCAAACAGCTGCAAGTGCGACAGCTGTGTTCCTCTCCTCAGTTGTAATGCTTTGTTTGCCTAATTGAGGAGGACCTCTTGAGGGCATAGCACCCAACTTTGGAAATCCTGTTAGATGCATTTTGTCTTATGTCATACTTAGTGGTATATACATCAGAGCCTGCTTTTTGGTTTGCAAGTTTTTTGAGGACAGCAATTGCAGCATTTATACCCACTAGCTGGCCTAATACTGAGCATTTGTTATCATGGCTGGCATTGGTATTCAGTGTCCAAAAAGGACATGACAACATGTGGTTAAAACTGATAAAGGTTTTTGGACAAACTTTTTTTTTAATAGATTATTGGAATATTTTATTTATCTTTTTTTGTTTTTCTTTTTTTAATTTCTTTATTTTGAATTTTACAATTTTCCCCCTAATCTCGCTTCCCTCCTCCCACAGAGGGCAGTCTGTTAATCTTTATATTGTTTCCATGGTATACATTAATCTAAGTTGAATGTGATGAGAGGGAAATCATATCCTTAAGGGAAAAAATAAAGTATAAGAGATGGCAAAATTACATAATAAGATAATGGACTTTTTAAAAATTAAAGGTAATAGTCTTTGGTCTTTGTTTAAACTCCACAGTTCTTTCTCTGTATACAGATGGTATTCTCCATTGCAGACAGCCCCAAATTGTGACTGATTGTTGCACTGATGGAATGAACAAGTCCATTAAGGCTGATCAGCACCCCCCCATGTTGCTGTTAGAGTATACAGTGTTCTTCTGGTGCTGCTCATCTCGCTCAGCATCACTTCATTGCAAATCCTTCCAGCCTTCCCTGAATTCCCATCCCTCCTGGTTTCTAATAGAACAATAGTGTTCTATAATGTATATATACCACAATTTGTCCAGCTATTCCCCAATTGATGGACATTCAATTTCCAATTCTTTGCCACCACAAACAGGGCTCCTGTGAATATTTTTGTACAAGTGATTTTTTTTTTACCCTTTTTCATGATCTCTTCAGGGTATAGACCCAGTAGTGGTATTGCTGGATCAAAGGGTATGTACATTTTTGTTGTCCTTTGAGCGTAATTCCAAATTGCTCTCCAGAAAAGTTGGATGTTGAATAAACTTGTTTAAAAAAATGGATATCCTGGGGCGGCTAGGTGGCGCAGTGGATAAAGCACCGGCCCTGGAGTCAGGAGTACCTGGGTTCAAATACTGTCTCAGACACTTAATAATTACCTAGCTGTGTGGCCTTGGGCAAGCCACTTAACCTCATTTGCCTTGCAAAAAAAAACAAAAACAAAAAAAACTAAAAAATGGATATCCTGTCCCTGGTGGCAGTGAGGAATCAATAGTGCCTTGGGGTTAGAGTTCAGAGAGAGCCGAATTAGGACTCCATTTCTTCCCTGTTAGCATCCCATACACTGTTAGGATAAGAGAATTTCCTTTATGATAGCTTTTTCCCTTCCTCTCCAAGGTTATACTTATTGGTTATTTAAAAGTTATGTAATTTAAACTCTATTTTCACTACTTTTTAGGACAAAAGACTGTTTTGACAAATGTTCAAGAAGAGCTGGATCGAATGACTCGCAAGCCTGATGCCGTGGTAACAGCAAACTCTTCGACAGAAAACGAAGCTTGATAGTACTTAAACATACCTGTGTAAATGACCAAATAACTCTGTATATTGATCTGACAAGACCAGGATTTTTTCTGATACAGCCCATGCTATCAGTTTTTCTTGGGGCAGGGGAGATTGAACTTAAAAAAAAAAATCACATATATACAACCAACCAACTTCTTTGGTTTGTCCAAGTGTAAAATGCACATTCAGGAAGTTTGCCTAGAAAAATCCCTCTGTTTCAGATAACCCTTTAGAGTTCAGATAGGATAGCCTTGGTGGGAAGCAGGAGAAGCTCTCTTTCTTTGTCGTGGGCAACACCAAGGAACCAACTGCAGAATTTCTATCCAAGTAAAGCTAATGGTGACGTGCGAGGACAGAAGGAGGGACCAACTTTCAGATAGTTGCTAGAGTCCAAGCACTGGTGAGTTAACCAATTCCTTTGTGCCTGGAAAGAAGGTGCAGGTGGCAGCAGAGTCCAGGATGGCGAAGAAGGCCTAAAGAGAGAGGATGAGATTGGAAACCTGATGGAGGAAAACCGAATGTGGATAAGAAGGAGGAAGACAGAAGGACAGTCAGTGTTACCAACCCTGTGTGTTCAGTAGGAGTCTAATAATCATTGTGAAAGATAAATTAGAGAAAAATCTAACCTAAACACTAAACATCATGGGAATTATTCTTGTCATGAATCATGTCTTTAGTTTTTAAAAAAATGTTATCAAATATGGGATTGCCCTTCAGTGTACCTGATGCAGGGGGGGAAGTTTCTGCTTCTTGCTGAGATCCAAGGACCTGGCACGTTGTGGTATGGTTTACAAGGTACTGGGACTTAATGTGCACTGTAATGCAGACAGTCATTGGTTGGTTTTACTTTAAAGTGAGTAATTATGGAATTATTTAATTTTAAATTGTATTTTTTAATAGATACTGCCTTGGTTTTTTTATTTTATTTTATTTTATTTTTTTTAATACCAACAGGCTGGCCTATTAATAGAGTAATGGGTGGCATATCATTTCCCATAATGAATTATGCTACAGAACATTTTAGAGAGATTTTTAATAATTGCACTCTGGCTATTAAGCTAGCTTGGATTCCTGCCTTATGGTTAGTGGAAACCTTCAGAAGTTTTCTTTGAAAGGTTTTGCCCCCAACTCATTTGTTCTGCAGCTATTTAAGATGGAGAATCTATGTGAATATTGCACATTGGAAATGGAGGTATCTGTATTCTTTTGTGATTCCTGAAAACGTAGCATTTTTTTTTTCATGGAAAGATGATTTTCAGTTGTCTCCCAACATAAAATAAACACACACACACACACACACACACACACACACACACACACACACACATCTGTGTGTGTGTGTGTGTGTGTGTCTTTGTGTGCATATAAATATTCAAGTTCATAATCACATCACATTACTTTTTTTGTTTCTTTATTTTTGCTTTTTGTGAAGCAGTGGGGTTAAGTGATTTGCCCAGGGTCACACATCTAAGTTTTAAGTGTCTGAGGCTGGATTTGAACTCGGGTCCTCCTGATTCCAGGGCCAGTGTCTATGCATTGCTTCACCTTGCTGCACCCATCACAACATCTTTGTGACATAGAAAATGTCTTCAGTTTTCAGATGGCACTTTTAATTTCATGATGATAAGGATCATTATACAAAAACACTACCATGAGTTTCATGGACAAAACATTTTTGTTGTCAAACTGAAGGGGGGAGAAACCACAATTTTAATTATGCTGAGTTTACTTTTTATGGAAAGGAATTTATTAGTTTTTACAATGTCTGAGCATAACATCCCTGATCTGTATATGTGTGTTTATATATATATGTGACATACATATATATATATATATGCATATATATATATTTTTACTCATACCTTCTATGTTATATTGACCACTAATAGGAATCCAGGAATAATTTTAAATCCTGTTCCATCAGGAAACTGACCTTTATTGTATTTTGTAACTGTCTCAACACTGCTAACTAAAAAACTAAGATCATTTACTTGCGTCTTTAACAAACGTTAACCTTAAAAGCCTTTTTCTTGTGCCATTTATATTGTTAGGAATACAGTATATGTTTTGTTTTTTGTTTTTTTAACATTTAAAAAAATTGTACTGTGGCCTCAAGTTACAAAGTTGCCTAGATAAAAACACTTGTGAACTGACTGTGGGGTTGAGGATTGGTTTTGTTTGTCTCCAGAGGGATGTGTGCTAGGAGCAAGGGAATATTGGAAAGGCTCTGACTACCCCAGGGGGTCACTGCTTCCAGTCCCAGCAGTATATGGAATACTTTAGCAGCAAAAAGGAATTATGAACATGCATATGTTTATTCTTGTCACAGTATGGTTTTTAAAATTAGCACAATGGTATTTTGTTTTGTTTTGTTTTTTGTCATTTTAACTGATAAGCACTTTCTGTATCAATCTAATGTATCTTCATTATTTGTCATAAGATTGATGAAAATATTGAGTAAAAGCTCTTAATGTCCCAGTCTTGTAAAAGAAGATTTCTCATGGAACCGTTTTATGCCAGTTCTTTGTTGCAAGTGAGTGCTCCTAGTGTCAGAAGAAACTTGTCAGTAGCTTGATGTGCTTGGTGGTTACCAGAGTCAGCCAGCTTTGGGCAGCTGCCAAGTATTTTTTGTTCCTGTTGTTTTTCTGTTTTGGATGTCACCAAACATTGGAACCAAAGGCCAAGTAGCACGCAGCCTTTCCTTTATTTTCTCTGCCGAGTACGCTTGTGTGGTAGATTGTTAAAAACTCCTTTATGACTATTTACACATGCGCATTCCAGTTGTTACATCTGTTGTTCCTGTTTAAAGCCGAAAATGAGTAATAGAGAAAGGCCTTGAATTGGCCGTCACAAGAATGCCTCAGACAAGCTGCGCAAGTTTATTTTTCACTTAGAGCTGGCGCTGTTTCTGATTGGCATCTTAAAAACCACCGTTCGACTGTCATATTTAATTTAAGTGGGAAGTGACTGCTCTGTATATCATGACTCTAACAATATACACGCTGTAATTCACTGTCCTGTACACTAAGTTTCATCAATCTTTTTTAACCTACAGTTAGAAAGGCAGATTATCAGCCACAAATCTTAATCCAGTTGTATGGCTTTAACCAGGTGCAGTATGCAGTCATGTGGAATCTCGCTTTCTAGTGCTGGCAAAATGGAGATGTCTCTAATTACTGGCTTCAATAAACACGAATCCAGATCGCTGACTTTGTTTTGTGATTTTATTTTTTTGCACATTCAATTTGGGATGAGCGAAATGATTGAAGAGAGATCCTACCCATACCTGAACCAGATCAGTGAGGTTGTTAGATCCACAAGATCATCTAGTCTGGTCTCTTATTTTAAAAATGAGGAATTTTTGTCTTAGAAGTTTGGGCACACAGACTTCACATCCACAACTGTTTCCCTATTGTGGGCTAAATTTAATTCTCACACTCCATCCATCTTGTCCCATTCCTTCTTCCTGCAGTCACAGAAATCTGGCTTCCCCCAAAGATACACTATATCCGTGGCTGCCTTCTCCAAGGCCTTACCCATGACCTGATGCTTGTGCCCATACCACCACCAGTCAGCAGTGCCTTCTCAGGTTCTCTCTATTAGATATATTACTCCATTTGACATCCTGGTTGCAGTTATCCACCAACTGCTCCTTGTAGCCAATCATCCCCTTCCAAACCTTAATCTCACTGCTCTTGTTGTCCTGTTTGCATTCTGCTATGTGCCAACCAGAGGGAGTCCTCCAGCTGACTCACTAGGCCCCCTACAGATGGGTTACTGTCATGCTCTTGTTCTCCACTTGGTCACATCCCATGGTTGTTACAACCCTGTCCATAGCTGCCTATACTCTCCTCTCCCCCTATGTCCCCTCTCCCACCACAACAAAAGATCTTGCCTCTTAATTTACTGGGGTGAGGAGGGGGATGAGCTTGTTTCAAGTCTCCTATCCCTCAAAACCCCTTGTCCTCATCTCTATCCATTCCCATCTCCCCTGATAGCTTGTCCCTTGTAGTCTTCTAATTTTCAGACTCTTGGTCCACGAGGTGCCTCCATATTTTCTACAGACATGTTCTATTGTTGCTGCCATCCGTAATCTCTCAATAATTCCCTTCCCTAAAACTGTTGTATTGTACCTCCCTTACACTTCCAGATATCTAGAAGAAACTCACTCTCATCAATCCTCTTCGACATTGTTGCAGATGATAGTTTCTACATCAGTTTTCCTTTATCCAACCTCAGCGCTGCTTCGTTATATATGTATTCTACCCCTACGTCATCCAGAACCCTCCACACAGAAGGTACTTGACTATTGTTTCTTAGAAACATGAAGTCCAAAGGGATTGATCAATTTACCCCCTTGGGGTTCTTAGGATTTAAGTAGAAATTCTTTACCTTTTCTTGGGTTCTATCCTCTGGGAGTCTGGTGAAGCTTATAAATTTCAGAATAATTAAAATAAAAGTATGTAGAATTATAAAAGAAACTAATTGAAATACAATTATTTTAGATGTCTATTTTACATATATCAAACATTTTCTAATAATAGTTGAAATCTACGTAGAGTTGGCATTTGTGGGGCAATGGGGTTAAGTGACTTGCCCAAAGTCACACAGCTATTAAGTGTCTGAGGCTAGATTTGAACTGTAAGTCCTCCTGACTCCAGGGTCAGTGCTCTAACCACTGTGCCATCTAGCAGCCCCTACATAGGGTTTTAAAGTTTATAAAAACACATGCATATACTATCTTTTTTACTATTCATTACAGTCCTATGAAATAAGAATTTCAAGTTACCCCAAAGAGAACCAAGGAGATATCACTATGGATACAAATGTTTACTTTCTCATCTCGATAACATTTATTTAGAATGGTCTCTTTATTCACTGCCTATTAGAAGCCTTAAGTTTCCTTCAAGACTCCCTTGGGAGGGTAAGTGGTGCAGTGGATAGAGCACTGACCTTGGAGTCAAGAAGACTTAGAATCTAGCCTCAGACACTTAATACATAATAGCTGTGTGACTTTGGGCAAATCACCTATCCAGGGTCACCTACCCAGTCGTCCTGATTCAAATTTGGCTATTAGACCCAAATGGCTCTGGAGGAGAAAGTGAGGCTGGTGACTTTGCACAGCACCCCTTCACCCAAATCCAGTTCATGTGCTTGTCATGATAGAGCTTCCCTGATGTCATGGTCTTTGAAAATGAAGGACAAATAAGACTCCCTTAGAAACTCCTGTAGGGTGCTTTATCCTATTCTCAAGTTGTTAGAGTCTTCCTCTCTTAAGGTTATCTATTATCTATCAAAACTTCCTCTTTTTTTCAATTACAAGAATAATTTTCAACATTCATCTTTGCAAGCTTTTGAGTTCCATATTTTTTCTAATACCCTTTTCCCTCCCCATGGCAGTGAACAATCTGCTAAAGGTTGTACATGTACAATGTACTATTTATAAAAACAAGTTTACAATTCTTTTCCCCCCTCTTCTCCCCCCTCACATAATTTGAGGATAATAGCTATCTTTTTAATTGTTATTTTTCCAATTACATGTAAAAACAATTTTAAATGTTTTTTCCTTTTATCTTCCAAATTCTCTCCTCCCAGGGGAGCTAGGTGGTGCAGTGGATAAAGCACTGGCCCTGGAGTCAGGAGTACCTGAATTCAAATTCGAGCTCAGACACTTAATAATTACCTATCTGTGTGGCCTTGGGCAAGCCACCTTAACCCCATTGCCTTGCAAAACAAAACAAAACAAAACAAACAACTAAAAAGACCCAAATTCTCCCCTCCCCTAAAGCAAGTAATTTTATATATGTTTTACATGGGCAATCATACAAAACATTTCTACTAATCATGTTGAGAAAGAAAAAGATCTCCCCTTCAAAAAAATAATAAAGTAAAAACGTACGCTTTGATGTGCATTCAGACTCCATCATTTTTCTCTGGAGATGTATGGAATTTTTTCATCATAAAACCTTTGAGATTATTATCTTGGATCATTGTATTGCTAAGAATAGCTATGTCATCCAGTTTGTCGTACAATATTGCTACAACTGTGTTCAACATACTTCTGGTTCTGCCCATTTCACTTTGCATCAGTTCATGTAAGTTCAGGTTTTTCTGAAATTATCCTGCTTGTCATCCTTGTAGCACAGTAGTATTCTTTCACAATCCCATACCTCAGCTTGTTCAGCCATTCCCCAGTTGAGGGACATCCTTTTTGTTTCCTTTCTCCTTTCTTTGTATCACCAGGGCTTGTTGACCAACCTCAGATGTATTTAGAATCTCTGACTAAAGGGATGATGATCAATTCTCTCCACATTTCTTACCACATCTAATACTCTCAAACCTAGCCTCTTAATTATGTTTAAATAGTGTTTTTATAGTTATGAGCTATTTTGTATGTATTTCTACATGTGACTGAGCTATTAAGCCAATACTGCAAATAACTCCATTTTGCAGGGGGAAAATGTCCCTTCTTTGTTTTGGAGAAATAAGATAATTTGCTCAAACAGCACCTCACTGATGCCATTCTGTCCCCATCCTTGGTCAGCTCATGGCCCTCTGCCTTCAAAACCCAACTCAGAATACTCCCAAAGGAAACTTCACTAGCGTCACCTGACAGATAATTTCTGTACCTTTGATGTGACCTCCTAATTGTACCACAGTATTTTTCTGCTAAGCAGCTGATATCACAATGAATAGAGTACTGGACTTGGAGTTGGGAAGACTTGAATTCAAATCTTGTCCCAGACTTTTAATAATTGGGTGACCCAGGGCAAGTCCCAACCTTTCTCAGAGTCAGTTTTCATAGCTATAAAATGAGGTGCTTCATAGAACTGTTAAGAAATTTAAAATATGCATAAAGTTCTTTGCAAACCTTAAAAGTGCTATTTTAAAATGATCACATTATTTTGTGCAGATATTTCCCTAAAGACATTAAGCTGAGAGATACTTTGTTCTTTTCTATGTTACTCCAGTGCCACAGTCCCTTAAAAAAGAATTCTTCCTTATCCAGTCTCATGATTTTCTCCAGTTTTATTCAGCAATATGTAAATAGAAATGAAAAGAAGCAAATAATGGGAGTAACCCAAGGTGGGATTTAGCAAGGCAGGGACAAGGGGACAAGAGTCTTGAGTGTAGAATAGTGTAGAGGGATATTGCTACATAGAAGGAAGAGAGATAGTTATTTCAGAGGTGATAGCCTGGGAAAAAACTGAGGGACTGGGGGATGGAATGAAGATGAAGAACAAGGTTAGGGGTCATAAGGCATCGGAGAAAAGGCATGATAAAAGGCTAACATCAGATAAAAGAATTCCAGAGTTTAAGAACACACAAGGAGAACACTTTTAGTAGTGAAATGACCATCTCTGTGTGTAGCTGAGGGAAAATATAAGTCATGGGAATTATGTGGATTAAAAAATTAGCAAACTAGGATATTTGAGGGCACATCAAATGTTGAAACCTCTTAATATGAAGGAGGGAGTTTGGTTGAATAGAGAGACTGGGAGCAGCCACTGAACTCACTGAGGAAGGAAGGAGCATGTCCTGGGTGGTCAGTAAATAATGGCCATCAGGATCTGGTTACATTTGAAGAGCTCAAACTTCAAAAGAGATGTTCCTGAGTAATACTGGTAGAAAAAGTCTAGAAATGTCATTGAGGAGCAAGTATTCTGATTTCCCCCAATCTACATGACCAGCTAGTTGGGAGCGTGAATGAAGGGGTAACTTGGACTGAAAAAGGGGACCAGGGTTATAGAATCAAGAGGAAACAAGTCTCATTGAAAGCCAAGAGATGGAGGGAATGAGAAAAAAAGGTTGAGGATAAAAGCACAAAGGGCAAATAGATTGAGAGAGAGAGAGAGAGAGAGAGAGAGAGAGAGAGAGCGTGTGTGTGTGTGTGTGTGTGTGTGTGTGTGTGTGTGTGTGTGTGTGTGTAAAATGAAGGAATTTAAAATAAACAATTCAGTGAAAGCTGTAGTTTTTTGCCCAAGGAGTGTGGGGTGAAGGAACAGGGATATTAAAAGAATATTGGACTTTGGAGTTATACCTGGGTTTTAATCTTAGCAGAGAATAAATGCAGGAAGCAATATTTGAATTCATGTCTTTTCTGACTCCCAAATTAAGCCCCATTGCACCACCCAGCTGCTAAACTTGGAGTGCACATCACTTGAGTCCTACTTTCTTCACCTGTTAAATGGGGATAATGATGACATCTACCACACAGGGATGTTGTGAAGGGAAGCTATCTATATAAAGTCCAAATCAATCGAGACTCCAGACGAACTATTGGAGGGTCTTGAGAAATTTCTAATTTATTGATCTGTGTTCTGGCCAAGACACAGATAAAATATTTTTGATAGATGAGAGTCAAACCCATTTTTTAAAAAAAATTTTAAGTTACTTATTTTGAATTTTACAATTTTCCCCTAATCTCACTTCCCCCCCAGCCCCCACAGAAGGCATTCTGTTAGACTTTACATTGGTTTCCGTGATCTAAGTTGAATGTAATGAGAGAGAAATCATATTCTAAAGGAAGAAAAATAAAGTAAAAAGATAGCAAACATAAGACAATGTTTTTTTTTAAATTAAAGGTAATAGTCTTTGGTTTGTGTTCAAACTCCACAATTCTTTCTCTGGATACAAATGGTATTCTCCATCGCAGATACCCCAAAATTGTCCCTGATTGTTGCACTGATGGACCGAGCATGTCCATCAAGGTTGATCATTGCCCTCATGTTACTGTTAGGGTGTACAGTGTTTTTCTGGTTCTGCTCATCTCACTTAGCATCAGTTCATGCAAATCCTTCCAGGCTTCCCTGAATTCCCATCTCATGCTCTACAAGAGGTTTTTCCTGTATCTCCTAATGTTGATGACTTCCCTTTGTTGATGATCTCCCTTTGTTGATGTAGGTGATTGTTGTTGTTGCCCTCCTTCCCTTCTTCCAATAGACTGGGAGTTTTTTGAAAACAGGGACTGATTTTTTTTTGTATGTTTTTGCCTTCTGTTGTCTCCTCAGCACTTAGCATAGTATTTGGTCCATTCTAGGCCTTTAATAAATCCTTGCTACAAAGTCAGATGGACTTTTAAGGTCTCTTCCTATCTCCCTTGATGATCTCATCAGCTTCTGTGGGTTTAGTTTTCACATCTCCAGATGATTCCTAGATCCATATATCCAGCCCTAACCTCTCTCCTGAGCTCCAGTCTCATATCACCAACATCTAGATTTCTAGAACTGATTATCCTATAGACATCTCAAATTCAACATTCCAAAATAAAATTCTTTCCCCACCACTATGACCCTTCCCCTTTCCAAATTAATTTTTCCAATTACTTTGGACACAATCTTTCCATTCACTCAAGTTAGCAACCATTGTGTCATCCTCATCTCCTCACTCACACATACCACAGGATCTACTTGTCAAATCTTATCCTTTTTATCTGCATAACCCTTCTCCCTACCCTAGTTCTAACCTTCATCATCTCTAGCCTGGATTATTGCAACAACCTCCTACCTTATCACCCTGCCTCCTATCATCTCCCTCAATAACCTCCTTCTAGGTAAGAGGAATGGTCTCCGTATTAGCTTTCACTCAAACATAAAATCCTCTGCTAAGAATTTAAATTCTTGATAACCTGACCCCTTCCTATCTTTCCAGTCTTCATAGGCTTTCTTCCCTTTTATACCCTACCTTCCAGAGACAATGGACCATTCCTCTTACCTAGAAGGTTCTCCTTCACCAATGTTAGCCTTCATCTCTTGGATCTTTAGCTTCCTTTAAGATTCCTGCCTTTTGTAGGAGGCCTTTCCTAGTCTCCTCCAGCTAATAGAGCCATTTTCTTCTTTGTAGGTATTCTGTATATAAAATTATATACAAGGGCAGCTGGTGGCCCAATGTATAGAGCACCAGCTCTAGAGTCAGGAGGACCAATGTTCAAATCTGACCACAGACACTTACTAGCTAGTGTCATTTGGGCATCTGGGCCATCTCTGGTCATCCTGTTTCACATCTGGCTACTAGATTCAGATGGTTCTGGAAAACTTAGCACAGCATCCCTCTCATTCAAATGCAATTCAGTATGTTGTCATGGCATCATCTCCCTGATGTCATGAGTAGTACAAACCTCAAACATCATCATCCAGTATATACCATTATTTAAATATTAAATGGAATGTGAGCTCCCTGAGACCAAGAACTGTTTTTGTCCTATGCCTGCCTAAATAAATGTTTATTAATTGACTGTCTGATGAACTATTTTCCAGTCCTAAAATTTAGGATGTTTCACTTTGTTTTTGTAAATAAGGGTATGATAAATAATCCTTTTCCCCTTCCTGATAGAGGAACCTTTGAAAGATCTATTCTTTGCTACTTTTGGAAGTATGCATTTCTGGCAATGATCAGAACAAACCTTTTGAGTCACAAGGGCCATCAACCCACACTGGAAAAAAACAACTTGCTTTTTTAAATAACTATTTAAAGCTCGGCTTCCAAAGCCAAACTGAGTGCTAAACTCGGATTATTGTAAGCATCTTAATTTTGTGTTTTGGGAAGAGTTCAGCAATTTCCCACTGAATGTGTGTGTGTGTGTGTGTGTGTGTGTGTGTGTGTGTGTGCTTTTTGTGAGCAGTGGTTCATTTTTAAATACTGCTGCTGCTTTGGTAGAACTGTTAGCAGCCTGTGGTATGTTACATCTGTCCTTGATATTTCAAATATTTGGCCATGCTTAATGGAGAACTTTTTTTCCCCCCACAAACTTTGAGTCATGTATTAAATACTAGCCTGAGATTAAGCTCTGGAATATGTGGGAAAACAAATATTCTTTAAACTATATTTAAACTTCACCAGTAGATACAAATGAGAGTCAAGAGGCATTTACAGAATCCTTGAATGTGACAGTGATAAATTTAGGACCTGGGTTCAGGTACTATGTGTGACTTTGGAAAAGTCACACTTCCTGGGCCTCAGTTTCCTCATCTATATAATGAAGGAGTTAGATTGGTTGGCCCTTATGGTCCCTTTCAGCCTTAGATATATTTCTACAGAATGAACCTGTTTCAGGGAATCTCAAATAGGCTGAGTCTTTCTCTACATATTTAGGGGAGTTTTGTCTTCCTTTTTTAAATGGTAGAGAAAACTAAAGTCCAAGAGACTGGATGGCCCAAGGTCACACATTCAATTCCAACTGGAGTTGGAACCCATATTACTTTAAGTCCTGTGCTGTCAGATTCACAGAATAGTAATAAACCCCAGATTTCACCTAGTCCAATTTGTCTGTACCTGAGCATCAATCTCCTCTTTCATCTTTGCTAAATGATAATCATTCATCATCTGCTTGAGGACCCTTAGGGATGGGGTATCACCATCTCTGGAAGCAACTCATTCTACTTTGGACTTCATGTAGTTTTTAGGGTTTTCCTTACACCAAGCCCTATCTGACTCTATTATGTTCACCCCTTGCTCCTACATGAACTCTCAGGGAACAAACTGGATACATCTGATCTTTTTAAATTGTGGCCTTTCAGATATTTGAAGGGATAGTTCTTATTCCCCTCCTTCCTCACTAAGTCTCTTCTTCAGACTAAACACCTCCTTTACCTGCACCTCAAATGACACTATATTGGTGCTCATTTAGCCAAATTCCAATGTATCAGCTTGTCCTTCCTCAAATGTAGCATCCTAAACAAAGCATCACACTCCCAGTGTCTTGGCAGAGTCAATTAGAACCATCTCCTCTCTTGTTCTGGACCTTACCTCTCTCTTAATGCAAACTAAAACATAGGATCAAAGGAAAGAGCTGGAAGGGAGTTTGAAGAACATCTAATCTAATCCCCAGATAGCTAGGTGGCAGAGTGCTGGAACTAGAATCAGGATAAGCCCAAATTCAAATCCAGTCACAGAATAATGTGTGACCCTATCCTCAATTTCCACTCTGTTGGTTATTATAATGACTCGAATTCAGCATCCTTTTAATATTTTCCATCTGCATTATTATAGTCATTGTGCTGTTTCCTGGTTCTGCCTTATTTCACTCTGCTTTAGTTCATTCCAGTCCTCTCACATTTCTCTGAATCCTTAAGATTCAGCATTTTTTATCACAGTGATAGTCGTTTTATGTTCACATAATAATATTTTTTAAAAATTCTCAAATTGAATGCCACTCATTTTGTTTCCAGTTCATTGTTACCACAAAAAGTACTACTACAAATATCTAGATTTATATGGGCTCTTTTTTTCAGTCATTGGTCTCCTTGGGGGTATGTGACCAATAGTGGCTCACTGAGCTAAAGTCAGTACATTTTTAAAGCAGCATAATATATGAGAGTGATGAAAAGTTATGTCAGTATTGTTATTCAGGGTTTGAATTTTGTCTCCTGAATTATTACCTTTTTTTTGATCTTAGGTAACTAACTTAATCTGCTTGACTGATTTCTCTGAGTCTATTTCCTCATTTATTTGTGAGGATTGTGCAAAACTAAACTTTCTAGATTTTGACTGATCAGATAATGCTAGCTCAGCCTTAAGGTTCTCTAGGAATGATGAAATCCTTACCTTCTGTCAGTCATCTGTAAATCCATACAAGAGGTTACTTTGCCCTTGAAAAAAAATCCCTTTATTAGTCATTGAGCAGGAAAAATCAGTGACTAAGTAGAATTTTAAAGAAAGTGAAGTCATTCTCTTCCTTCTAGTTAGTGTATATAAATATGCATAGAATGTCTCATTGTAGGGGTAAGAGTTCTTTCCTTATCCCAACATTATTTAAAAACTATTTTATTTTTAATTCACAGAACAAAATAAGTATTTCCATAACAGTACAATAAAAAAAAAGATGATTGCACATGATACTGCAAATCTGCCATGTATAACTTGTATTCCCTCCAAATATACAACAAAGAGCATGTAAAGTTTTCTTAAAACAATATCACTGGGGTGGCTAGGTGGTGTAGTAGATAGAGCTCCAGCCCTGGAGTCAGGAGTACCTGAGTTCATTTTTTTAAAATTTAATATTTATTTATTCTCATTTTGTACAAATAATGTTTTTTTTACATTAATAAAATATTCTTGTTTAAGAGTAAACAAAATACCCCCTACCCCAAAAAATATAGACTCACTTGAGTGATAAAGTAAAGGGGAGAGAAAAAATTACAATATAAAAATAATAGTAATAATTGTAGGTATGGCCAGGTGGTGCAGTGGACGGAGCACCAGCCCTGGAGCCAGGAGCACCTGAGCCCACCTCTGGCCCCGTACAGCCAACAATCACCCAGCCATGTGACATGCAAGCCACCCCAACCCCACTGCCCTGCAAAAACCAAAAAAAGAAAAAGACCCAAAATAAAATAAAATAGTAATAATAGTAGGGGTGGCTGGGTGGTGGACAGAGCACTGGCCCTTGAGCCAGGAGCACCCTGGTCCAAATCCAGCCTCACACACCCAACAATCACCCTGCTATGCCGCCCCAGGCAGGCCACCTAGCCCCATTTGCCCTGCAACCCCCCCCAAAAAATAATAATAATAACAAAAAAATGTGCTTCAGTCTGTGTTCCAACACCACCAGCTCTGTCGGGGGTGGATCACATTCTTTTTTTTTTTTTGCAAGGCAATGGGGTTAAGTGGCTAGCCCAAGGCCACAAAGCTAGGTAATTGTTAAGTGTCTGAGGCCGGATTTGAACTCAGGTACTCCTGACTTCAGGGCCGGTGCTCTATCCACTGTGCCACCTAGCTGCCCCCGATCACATTCTTTCTGATAAGTCCATCACAAAAGTTACTTCCATATTTTTCCACCATTGCCATTGCTGATTGCAACTCCCTCCTTTCATATTTCTCCACTACCATGTACTATATTTTCTCTCTTCTTTCACTCTAACTCTGCTGTAGGGTAGCTGAGTGGCACAGCAGACAGATCCCTGCCCATGGGGCCAAGAGGCCCCGAGCCCCCATACCACCCCTTAGGCCCAGCATCCACCTGGCCCTATAGTCCTGGATAGGCCATCCAATCCCAGCCCCTTGCAAGAAGTAAAAAAGAAAATGTGTTATATCTGACCACTCTCCTCCCATGGTCCATCCTCTCTTCCTTTATTCTTTATTCACATCCCCCCCATTCCCCCCTGTTCCCGGCCTTCTTACTCCAGATGCCTATACCCCATTGAGTATATATATATATATATAATGTATACACACATGCTGTTTCCTCTCCTAGCCACCTCTGATGAGAGTGAAGATTCCCTCATTCCCCCTTGCCTTCCCCCCTTCCATATCATTTCAGTAGCTCATTGTAATAAAGAAAAATCTTATTATATGAAATATCTTGGCCTATTCCCCCTCTCCTTTTTCTTTCTTCCATTACATTTCCCTTTTTTTCTATTGACTCCATTTTTATACCATATTTTATCTTCAAATTCATCTTTCTCCTGTGCTTCATCTATAAAAGCTCCTTCTACATGCTCTGTTAATTGAGAAGTATCATGTGAGTATTATCAGTCTCATTTTTCTATACAGGAATACATGCAGTTCATCATCATTAAGTCCCTCATATTTTCCACTTCTCCTCCACTCTCTATGCTTCACCTGAGTCCTGTATTTGAAGATCAAACCTTCTGTTCAGCTCTAGCCATTCCAACAGGAACATTTGAAATTCCCCTGGTTCACTGAAAGTCCGTCTTTTTCCCTGGAAGAAGACATTCAGCCTTTCTGGGTAGTTCATTCTTAGCTGCATTCTAAGCTCTTTTGCCTTCCGGTATATTGTATTCCAAGCCCTATGAGCTTCCAATGTAGTTGCTGCTAAGTCCTGGGTGATCCTGACTGCAGTTCCACAATATTTGAACTGTGTCCTTCTGGCTGCTTGTCATATTTTCTCTTTGACTTTGGAGTTCTGGAACTTTTCTATAATATTCCTGGGGGTTGCTTTTTTTGGATCTCTCTCAGGGAGATCAGTGGATTCTCTTCACTTCTATTTCCCTCTGCTTCTATTATATCAGGGCAATTGTCCTGTAATAATTCTTTGAAAATGATGTCAAGACTGTTTTCCTGATCATGACTTTCAGGTATTCAAATATTTTTTAAATTATCTTTCCTAAGTCTGTTTTCCATATCAGTTGTTTTTTCAATGAGATGTTTCACATTTTCTTCTAATTTTTCATTCTTTTGGTTTTGAAGTATTGATTCCTGATTTCTGTTAAATTCATCAGTCTCCTTGAGTTCTATTCTTTGTCTTTGTCTTTTGTTTTTGTTTTCCTCAGAGAGCTTTCTTATCTCTTTTTAAAGCATTCTTCTCCTCAATAACTTTTTGAACTAATTTGAACCATTTGACCTAAGCTGGTTTTTAGCATGCTATTTTCAGCATTTTTTTTTTTGGATTTCCTTGACTAAGCTGCTGACTTCATTTTCATATTTTTCCTGCATCTCTCTCATTTCTTTTCCCAGTTTTTCTTCTAACTCCCCCATTTGATTTTCAAAGTCTTTTTGGAGCTCTGTCCTAGCCTGAGCCCAATTTCTGTTTTTCTTGGAGTCTTTAGATGCAGGAGCTTGTGCTTCCTCATCTTCAGACTGAGTGTTTTGATCCTTCTTGGGCTCACAGGCAAAATATTTCTCAATTGTGTTCCTGTTTTTTTCTCTGCTTACTCATTTTCCCAGCCTGAGCCTGGTTTTGGGGTACTTCTTGAGCTTTTGGGACACTCCCACAAGGATCTCAGTGTGTGAGGCTCTGTCCTCCCTCCTGGTCTGTGAATGACCATATGTGCCCCACTCTGTCATGGTGCTGAGGTTGGGGGCCTTTGCTGTTCTATGGGGGCTTAGACTGCTATCAGAGTCTGAATGTGGTCAAAGCCCCAGAGTCCTGTTCCAGGGGCAGAGGACAGAGCTTGGCAGTCTCTCTTCACTCCCCTCCCTAGGTTCAATGGGCTCATGCCCTGGGGGCTCCTGCTTACCAGCTCCGCCTGCTTCTGTTTCTTGGATCTGGACTGCCTTAGCCATGCTGCTGATTGTGTGCCCTGAGGGCTAGGCTTCACACACTCACTCTGGCAGACGTGTCCCACCCACCCCCACCCCCCACCCCCGTGCCCCTAAGTAGTACTTGGTGCTCCCTTGGGTGTAAATCAGGAAACTCCCCCGCTGCTGTGAGCCACAGCTCCCAGCACCCTAGGGCTGCCTCAAGGAGACAAGTTCTTTCACTCTGGCGGGCCACCCCTCTGGCAAGCTGCCCCTCCAACCCCAGGGAGCAGAGCCTTTCTGCTCTTTTCCAGGTTACCTTGATTAGGAGAACTGCCTCACTGGGTTCCTCTGTGGGTTCTGTCTCTCAAAAACTTAGTTAGAGTCCTTAGTTTATAAGTTTTATGAGAGAGTGCCTAAGAGAGGATCCTCTCTTGTCACCATCTTGGCTCTGCCCCCAGTACCTGAGTTCAAATCCAGCCTCAGACACTTAATAATTACCTAGCTGTGTGGCCCTGGGCAAGCCACTTAACCCCATTGCCTTGCAAAAAAAAAAACCCTAAAAAAACCCAACAACAATATTGCTATTACTATATACAATATTCTCTTGGTTCTGTCTCTTCCCTCATTATCATTTTGCACAAGCCTTTCCATGCTTTTCTAAGGTCATTGAGCTCATCATTTCCTTGAACACAATAGTATTCCATCACAACCACATATCACAACTTGTTCATTCATTCCCCAATTAAGAGGTATCCCTTCAATTTACAGGTCTTTGCCACCACAAAGAGAACTGCTATAAATATCCTGTTCAATTCAAAAATTATAATTACTATTTATGAATTTCCTTACAATCATGACAATATCCCAATATCATGACAGCTGCTCCTAAAGGACAGCTAATACAATGGAATTCAACTTGGCAAATTTTAGCCTTTTTCAACTCTGTTTCCTTTCCTGAGTAGGTGACAGAATACTGATCTCAAAGTGGATATATACAAATTGGAGATGGCTTTAAGAGTTTGAGGGGTCCAGTAGTCCTGAGTCCATCCAATGGAGGTGACTGGTGCCAAGAAGAGGAAGACTCTCAGCCCTGATAAGGTTGGCTTGCAGAAATGAACTCTGAGGGGACAGCATGAAGCCAAAGTGAATAAGAATTCAGCAGTCTTACAAAGTGCTTAAGTTTTATTGATGTTTAAATCTTGGTTGGTCTCTATGAAGAGTTTGACAGTAATTATAAGTTACTGAATGCTCTTTTAAAGTCTTGTCAGTGAGCAATTGTGTGTGTTTCTTGTTTAGAATTTCTTTTATGTGTGAGAAAAAAATACCTGTCAGACTTGATTCATACTGAATCCCCATTTTATCTCACTTGGGGGAGACTCTAAATGTGTTCTAATAGCTAAGCTTTATGCAGTTTCCCCCCCCCCCAGACAGTCAATTGATGTGAAAAAAGGGTTCTGACCCATTTCACCTGCAACTGGATCAGAGTAGATGGGCCTCTTAGAGAAGAGGAAAATAATAGAGTGCCATTGGTCCCAGCATTGAGTTCTTAAAATTAGATGTTAAACGGGAAAAGAATACATGTAACCCATCATAACATTTTTTAGCCTCTTATACATAAAATATACCAGCTTGATCTTATTTGTTTTAGGATCTTGGAAGGGAATCATCAGACAAGTTCAATACATAAAGGTTTCAGTGGAATCTTATCATTAAAGATAACTCAGGATATTAGACCTAGAAGGAATTTTATTGAACCTTTACTCCAGTTCTCTATGATGATGAAGTGGTAAAAGTGTCTGGTACAATTCCATTGAGAAAATTAGTGACAGAATTGGAAGGATTTTTCATCCTAGAGTTTTTATTTTAAAAGAGGACATTTGATGGAAACAAAGTAAAGACTGACAAATTGCTTTCTGTGGGGGTGGGGGTGGGGTGAGGGAAGTAAGATTGGGGAAAAAATTGTAAAACTCAAAATAAATGAAATATTTAATAAAAACAAACAAAAAAGGGGGATGTTTGGAGAAGCCATGGCTTCAGCCCAATAACCCAACATAAAATGATAGAATTTTAGGTTCAGTGACCAGCCAGCTAGATAGGGAAGTTATTTTGGGGGAAAGTTTCCCAGTGGGGTGAGGTCCTTCTCAACTAACAAGCATGTCCTTAGGGATCAGGAGCCAATCTTGTCAGCCAAGCCCTTCAGAAGCTGACTGACCCCTTACAGGAGATGGATTTTTTACAGAAATAAGAGGAAAAGGGTGAATCACAAATTAATAATTCATTATACAATTGTATAATATTAATTTCTCATAGCCTCAGTTTCCTTTTCTGTAATGAAAGGAAAATAATATTCATAACACCCATTTCACAGTGTTCAGATAAAATACTGTAAAATTGTTTTCTATAAGAATGTAAGCTATCTGAGGACAAGGACTATTTTTTGACTATGTATCCTTTCCACTCAGCGTAATGCCGTGCACTCTGTTAGAAACCACATAGAAAAATAGACATAACATAGACCCTGATGGAGATGAAATGGTGAAGTTATAAATGTTGACACAGAGAAAATTAACAAGGAGAAATGTGATAAATGAAAAAAAAGAGTCTATGAGAAGCTCTATGAGAAGCTTGAGGATGCAAAGATCATTTTCACCTAGGGGAAGAAAATGGTTAAAGAAGGATTCCAGGAGGAGGTGGCATCTCCACTCCTGGATATCTCATTTTCCATTATAATTAGTTTTTAGTTATTCAGGACAGTAGAGAAGAATTTGAATATCTTATCCCTTAATTCTGAACTTTTAAATTCCTCTTTTTAAATTTATTTTTTATTTTTTATTTTTATTTTTTGCAAGGCAATGGGGTTAAGTGACTTGCCAATAAATTCCTCTTCTTAATGGTCTCCCTCTCTCCATGTTCTACAAGTTAACCTTGCTGAAACATTGTCTCATGGATGCCATTCCCTTCTTTGGCTACAAAATTCATACTTATTTTGGAATTTCAGGCCCTCAATTGTCTAACCCTAACCTGCATTCTCAGGTTTATCTCTTATAAACTAATAAAATGAATAATACAGACATGTCTCTTTCCTCCAACCAAACTATACCATTTACTGTCCAATGAGCTCCACAAATATTCCAGCTTCTACCTCTGCTCCCCCCCCAAGATGAGGTGCTCTTAATTAGACATTTACCAAGTCTAACAAACATTTATTGAATCCAAGGTTCTGGAAATAAAAAATAAAAAATAACAGTCCCTACCCTCAAGGAGCTTACATTCTCTTGGGTTTCCCCAAGAAGGGACCTCAGTGATGATAATTTAAATTTTATATATACACACACACATACACATACACTTAAAATTATTTATTTTTCTTAATTACAGGTAAGGATAGTTTTCACCAATCATTTTTAGTAAGGTTTTGAGCTCCACATTTTTCCCTCCCCCCTCCCTTAGACAAACAGTAATATAATATAATTAATACATGTGTAATATTAAACATATTTCCATATTAATCGTGTTATAAAGAAGATTCAGAACAAAAAGGAAAAACAACCTGAGAACCAAAAAATAAAACAAATTTGAAAATTTGAAAATAATATGCTTTGATATACATTTAGAATCCTATAATTCTTTCTGTGGATGTGGATTATATTTTCCATCCCAAGTACTTTAGAATTGTCTTAATGTATGCTTTTAAAAAACTATACATAAAAGAGATTCATGGCTTCGTATACAGTCATCTTCTGTTTTTTGCATATAAAACATTCCTCTTCATTGATGTTAAGTTTATAATTTTTAATAAAACTAAATGATCTAGGACAATATGAGGAATGGAAGGACATTTTCAGATTAAGGAAGGTATTTTGCTTTATAGTACATTTTCAGATTAAGGAAGGTATTTTGCTTTATAATATATATATATATATAAAACCTGAACTAAACTCTGAAGGAAGAAAAAGAGTCTGAAAAACAGGAGACAAAGAAAGAGGGCATTCCAATCACTTGGATGAGTTTTTAGAGAGTGGCGTCACTAGGTCAATAGCTAGCGTTGGTTGGAACTTAGCCTGCATGAGGGGAATCCTATAGAGCCCACTTCCCTGATTATCTGAGTCCTAATCATCTTTCAATGCCCAGCTCAAATTTCATATCTTCCTAGGGAAACTTCTCTGGATTATTCTAGCCCACAGTGAGCATTCTTTCTTCAAAATGCCTAGAGGCCAATCATGGGTCACTTGGCATATATAGCCTGGGTTTCTTATTTTTACCCACAAAGTCATGGGCTTCTTCCAGAGTATCTGCAGTACAAAAGCAGATTGGTTGGATTTGTTTTGAGTCATCAGTGAAAGAATGTCAAACTAAGAAATCCCAGTAAACTATTTTTAGTGGTAGTTTCCAGGGCATATTCAAGTGAAGAGATTATGATGAATTTATCCTGTTCCATTATTGTTATAATTAATATTTAGATAGCATTTTGAAAGCCATATCCTTCTTCAGTCCTGGGAGACTGGGAATGCATATATTGTCCCCATATTAAAGATGTTGAACAGAGATTCAGAGAAAGCAAGCAACTTGTCCCTGGTCACACAAATTTTCAATTGCAGAGCTGGACCTCAAATATAGGTTATTTGATTCTATCTGAATTTCTTGAAACTGCAAGGTCCTTGATAGCAATAGCCCCCAGGACTTTAGACATAGTAATTTTCACATGTTGCTACTGTTGTTACTCAATTGTCTTTCAGTTGTGTCTGACTCTTCATGATCCAATTTGGGGTTTTCTTTGAAAAACTACTGGGATGTTTTGCTATTTCCTTCTCCAATTCATTTTACAGATGAGGAAGCTGAGGTGAGCAAGGTGAAGGATCACAAAGGATCTTGCCAGGGATCACAAAGCTAGTAAGGATCTGAGGCACATTTGAACTCAGGAAAATGAGTATTCCTGACTCCAGTTCCAGTTCTCTATCTACTGCACTACTCCTATTTTTACATAATAGTGAGAGATTAAGAATGTTGGAGAAGATAGAAAATGTATCTGGAGTTAGAGTTGCATCTCTGTTCCTCATATCCTTATGTCCCAGAGCATGTTCTACCTCAGTTTTCATTTTCCTAAAATGGGGATAAGAGTCCCAGAGAAAATGTGGGATAGGGGTGGAGCCAAGATGGTGACATGAAGGGATCAAATCTTAGGAGCTCTCTGATAAAACTCATAAACTAAGGACTCTAACTAAACTTTCGAGAGACAGAACCCACAAAGGGACCCAGTGAGGCAGTTCTCCTACTCAAGGTAACCTGGAAAAGAGCAGAAAGGCTCTGCTCCCCGGGGTTGGAGGGGCGGCCCGCCAGAGCCAAAGAACTTCAGCCTCCTGGAGGCAGCCCCAGGGCGCTGGGGGTCTCAGCTCACAGTAGCGGGGGAGTCTCCTGAGCTGCACCCCAAGGAACACCGGGCACAAAGTGGGGGAACAGCAGGTACCTCTGCCAGAGCAAGCACGTGGAGCCCAGCCCTCAGGGCACACAGCAAGCAGCATGGTCTTTCCCCAGCCCTGATCCAGGAAACAGAAGCAGGTGGAGCCGGTAAGCAGGAGCTTCCAGGGAATGAGCCCATTGAGCTGAGGGAGGGGAGTGAAAAGAGAGAGAGACTGCCAAGCTGTCTTCTGCCCCTGGAACAGGACTCTGGGGCTCTGACCACATTCAGATGCTGACCACAGTCTAGGCCCCCCCCAGAGAACAGCAGCAGCCCCCCCACCTCATCCCCATGGTAGAGGGGGGTGCTTATGGTCATTCACAGACCAGGAGGGAGGACAGAGCCTCACACACTGAGACCCTTGTGGGGTGCCCCAAAAGCTCAGAAAGCACCCCAAAACCAGGCCCAGGCTGGGAAAATGAGCAAGCAGAGAAACAAAAGGAAGACTATTGAGAAATATTTTGCAAATGAGCCCAAGAAGGATCAAAACATTCACTCTGAAGATGAGGAAGCACAAGCTCCTGCATCTAAAGACTCCAAGAAAAAACAGAAATTGGGCTCAGGCTATGACAGAGCTCAAAAAAGACTTTGAAAATCAAATGAGGGAGTTGGAAGAAAAACTGGGAAAAGAAAGGAGAGAGATGCAGGAAAAACATGAAAATGAAGTCAGCAGCTTAGTCAAGGAAATCCAAAAAAATGCTGAAGAAAATAGCATGCTAAAAACCAGCTTAGGTCAAATGGATAAAACAGTTCAAAAAGTTATTGAGGAGAAGAATGCCTTAAAAAGCAAAATTGGCCAGATGGAAAAAGAGATAAGAAAACTCTGAGGAGAAAAAATCCTTCAGACAAAGAATAGAATTCAGGGAGATTGATGAATTTAACAGAAATCAGGAATCAATACTTCAAAACCAAAAAAATGAAAAATTAGAAGAAAATGTGAAATATCTCATTGAAAAAACAACTGATATGGAAAACAGACTTAGAAAAGATAATTTAAAAATTATTGGAATACCTGAAAGTCATGATCAGGAAAAGAGCCTTGACATCATTTTCAAAGAGTTACTACAGGAAAATTGCCCTGATATTCTAGAAGCAGAGGGCAAAATAGAAATGGAGAGAATCCACTGATCCCCCCGAGAAAGAGATCCCCAAAAAATCAACCCCTAGGAATATTATAGCCAAGTTCCAGAACTCCAAAGTCAAAGAGAAAATATGACAAGCAGCCAGAAGGACACAGTTCAAATATTGTGGAACTGCAGTCAGGATCACCCAGGACTTAGCAGCAACTACATTGGAAGCTCGTAGGGCTTGGAATACAATATACCGGAAGGCAAAAGAGCTTAGAATGCAGCTAAGAATGAACTACCCAGCAAGGCTGAATGTCTTCTTCCAGGGAAAAAGATGGACTTTCAGTGAACCAGGGGAATTTCAAATGTTCCTGTTGGAATGGCCAGAGCTGAACAGAAGGTTTGATCTTCAGATACAGGACTCAGGTGAAGCATGGAGATTGGAGGAGAGGGGGGGAATATGAGGGACTTAATGAGGATGAACTGCATGTATAGAAAAATGATACTGATAATATTCATATGAACCTTCTCAGTTAATAAAGCAGGTAGAGTGAGCTTTTATAGTTGAAGCACAGAAGAAAGCTGAATTTGAAGATAAAATATGGTGTAAAAATGGAGTCAATAGAAAAAAAAGGGAAATGTAATGGGAGAAAGAAAAAGGAGAGGGGGAATAGTCCAAGATATTTCACATAATAAGATTTTTTTTATTACAATGAGCTATTGCAATGATATGGAAGGGGGGAGGCAAGGGGTAATGAGGGAACCTTCGCTCTCATCAGAGACGGCTAGGAAAGGAAACAGCAAATATACTCAATGGGGTATAGACATCTGGAGTAAGAAGGAGGGGGGGAGCAGGGGGAAGGGGTGGGGATGTGAATTAAGGAGGAGAGGATGGACCATGGGAGGAGAGTGATCAGATATAACACATTTTCTTTTTTACTTCTTGCAAGGGGCTGAGATTGGAAGACCTGCCCAGGACCATAGGGCCAGGTGGATGCTGGGCCTAAGGGGTGGTATGGGGGCTCAGGGCTTCTTGGCCTCAGGACCAGGGATCTGTCTGCTGCGCCACTCAGCGACCCTATAGCAGAGTCAGAGTGAAAGGAGAGAGAAAATAGAGTACATGGTAGTGGAGAAATAGGAAAGGAGGGAGTTGCGATCAGCAATGGCAACAGTGGAAAAATATGGAAGTAACTTTTGTGATGGATTTATCATAAAGAATGTGATCCACCCGTGACAGGGTTGTTGGTGTTGGAACAAAGACTGAAGCACATTTTTTGTTATTATTTGGGGGTGGGTGCAGGGCAAGTGGAGCTGGGTGGCCTGCCTGGGGTCACATAGCAGGGTGATCTTTGGGTGTCTGGGGCCGGATTTGGACCCAGGTGCTCCTGGCTCAAGGCTCCTGCCACCCAGCCACCCCTACTATTATTACTATTTTATTTTATTTTGGGTCTTTTTTTCCCTCTTCTTTTTGGTTTTTGTAGGACAGTGGGGATCGGGTGGCTTGCATGTCACAGGGCTGGGTGATTGTTGGATTTACAAGGCTGGATATGGACTCGGGTGCTCGTGGCTCCAGGGCTGGTGCTTCGTCCATTGCGCCACCTGGCCATACCTACAATTATTACTATTATTTGTTTTCAATTTTAATTTTTTTCTCTCCCCTTTACTTTTTTCGCCCAAGTAAGTGTATCTATGTTGGGGGGAGGGGTATTTTGTTTACTTGTAAACAAGAATATTTTATTAATATAAAAAATTTGTACAAAATGAGAATAAAAATAAATTAAAAAAAGAAAAAAAGAAAAAAAAAAGAAAATGTGGGATAGTAGAAACAGAGCTGGTCTCAAAGTCAAGACCAGTGTTCAATTCCTACATTTGACATGACTATATGACCTTGGTCAATGATATTGGCCAGTGCCAAGCTCAAATAGAAAAAGAAATCACAAAATAAAATGCAATGTGGTTCACATATTAACTTAGAAAACTGCATATCAACATTATCTATGCCTATTTTCCTTCTTTAGTTAAATATTTCCCAAGTATATTTCAATCTGGTTCAAGCTAAATGATGATAATCTCTTGCTTAGGTAACTTTCTAAGACTTTGAGAGAAGGTGTCAACCTGCATCAGTAGAGAAAATTTTATCACCTGTGTGGAAGAAAATCCTATAATCTGCCTTTCAGGCTAAAACAACTTTATCCATTTAAATTAAACATCCTAAATATGAGCATTTGTGGATAATGTGGATAGAGTGTTGTGGATAGAACTCCCAGTCCAGAGTCAGGAGGACCAAAGTTCAAATCTATTCAAAGACATTTATTAGTTGTTTGATCTTGGACAAGTCACTGAGTCCTGTTTGCCTCAGTTTCCTCATCTGTAAAATGAGCTGGAGAAGGAAATGGAAAACTACTCCAGTATCTTTGCCAAAAAACCCTCCAAATGGGGTCATGAAGCATTGAACACAATTGAAAGAAAAATGACTTAACAACAACAAATTCTTAGAGGGAGAGAGGGAGAGAGAGAGAGAGAGAGAGAGAGAGAGAGAGAGAGAGAGAGAGAGAGAGAAAGAAGAAGAAGGAGGAGGAGGAGGAGGAGGAAGAAAAAGGAGGAAGGGTGAGAGTTTGAGAGAGAAAGGGAGGGCATGATTTCCATATGTATTTGAAAAATTTAACACAAACAAATATGAAATGGCAGTTGATAACACTTTGAAACAATAGACAAAAGCCCACAGTCAAGTTTAGCAAGGGATCAGTATTCTCAGAACAACAGTAGCTCAAAATGTCAGTGTGCCCCCAAAGTGCCCTGATACTAATATTTACTGAAACCTCTCAATTCTTTCCTTTGATCACTACCTCTAAGGACTCTCCTTTACATCTGATCAAAGGTGAGTTCCAGAGGATCCAGAGATCCTTCAATTAACTGAAGAAATCAAATCTTTATTCCTTCTAAGAGCAGGAATAGGCAACTAGACAGTGTGGTGGAAAGAATGCTATCTTTGCCAAGAAAACTTCAAATGGGGTCAAGAAGAGTCAAACATGACTGAAACAACTGAACATCATCAAAATGATTTTATAATATGAAGCCCAAAGAGGTAAAGGGTGGTGGTGGTGGTGGTGGGGTTCCTGATGCTCCACATTTGGAAATTCCTTCTATCCATGAAATCATGGATCTAGGCCCTAATTCCAAATGTTTGTAGTGCCTGGCTCACAGATTTGCTATGAAGCTCAATTGAAATAATGGCTATTATGCTTTTTTAAAATATATATTTTAGGGGTTTTTTTGCAAGGCAAATGGGGTTAAGTGGCTTGCCCAAGGCCACACAGCTAGGTAATTATTAAGTTTCTGAGACCGGATTCGAACCCAGTTACTCCTGACTCCAGGGCTGGTGCTTTATCCACTGCGCCACCTAGCCACCCCTATTATGCTTTTTTTGTAAACTGCAAAGTGCTTTATAAAAATAAGCTAAATGTGTATGTGTAATCCAAGTCCCAAAGCCCGTTGGTATGAGACTCTCTCCACATTAGAGACTTCAGAGTTTTTCCCTTGGGTGAGGTTTCCCCATCAGGAGTGAGGTAATAGCTCAACCAAGAAAGAGTCCCATATCTTCCTCAAGGGAAAATTCCCTGAAGTCTCCAGTGTATAGCAATCTGGGAATAAGGATACAGTGAAGTCACCTCCTGTCATGTCAACTTCTTCCCAAAGTCCTATTCTCTTCTTAGAAGCAACTTGTGTCTTTCAAAGCTGGAAGACAGAAGCATCCAAAGTGACTGCATAACTTGAAGAGATTCAAGAGACTGAAGCTTCTTTTCTTTGGATCCCTCACCACCTCCACCTGCTAATGAGGAAACTAAGTATTGAACTCTGCCAATGAGAGAATCCCATACTAATGAGTTTTGGGGCTTGGTTTACATGTATTTGCTAATAGTGATAGTCTGGTTTATCTAGCACTTTATAATTAAACCTTTTGCCTGCTCAGGCTCATTTTACAGATGAAAAAATAGAGTCAGAAAAGTTTTGACCTGCCCAAGGTCATATAGTCAGTAATCATAATGCCTAAATACTTCAAGGATGGCATGGATCCTCTGCCCACAGAGACAGATTGAAATGCCTCTGAGCCTTAGAAGATTATCTTTGAGAGTTTCTGGAGCCAAAAATTTCATCACCCAAATGTCCAGATGGCTGAATTTCATTAGATTGGTCCTGGGACAATAAAACACGCAGTACAATTCCGAGTCAATATTCAAAAGCTTCCAAAGAGAATAGAATTGTGCCCCCAACCAATCATTCTAACGGGGGAAGACAACACAAAAAAGGGAGAAGGCAGTGTTGGGAAAAGGTATCCAAGTTGGGGTATGTAGTCAATCATTGGAAAATCCAAAGAAGGATTGGGATAGGAATGAAGTTAATCTGGCTTTGGCACTTCTCCCATAAAAGACTGTAGGAGCAGCTCACCATTGGGAGAAGGGGATAGGCATGGCAGAAAGATGGTCTTTGAGGAAGACCCAAGCTTTGAGTAAGTTACAGGGTATGACAGCAGCTAAAACAGTATAGTGTCAAAGACTGGAAAGTCATAATGGAATTCTACCTAGAGTGGAATGAAGGTTATTTGGTCTGCAGGACTTCCCCAAATAAAAGCCCCAGGAGGAACTCACCAATGAGAGAAGAAAGCTGATGGGGTAGATAGATGCTACAGGGTAAGGAGTGGGGGAATAATGACTCTTTTGTGCTTTTAGGGATTACAGAAGACTTTCCTCCTAATAACCTGGTAAGGTAAATCGTGTAAATCATATAATATTGGCAGAGTGTTTTGCAAAACTTAATAGAGACTATATAAGTGTAGGGTAGAAAACTCTAACTATACAGACTCTGGCACCTTCTTTTGAATTTCTCATCTCCAAGTTCTAACATATTTATTTTATTGTTTGACTGAGACTCATTTTAGGAGACACTAGCTCTAGTGTTAGAGAACCTGAGTTCAAATCTTATTTCTCAAGCTTATGTCTTTTGTGACCTTAGGCAAGTCAATTAATTTCTGTCAGCTTCAGGTTCCTCATATGTAAAATTGGGAGGTTGGACTGATCTTTGAGGTCCTTTCCAGCTCCAAGTCTGTGGCTCTATGACTCCATGTTCAGTTTTCTTTTCATTCCATCATGTTTGGCAAGTTCTCCGGTCTCCATAGATAATAAATGGTCTGTCTCCTACAGGCTCCTAGGTGGTACATTACAGAGCACTGAGCCTGAAATGGGCAAGTTATTTAATCTGCTTACCTCAGTTTCCTCATCTGTCAAATGAGCTGGAGAAGGAAGTGGAAAACCACTGCAGTATCTTCACCCAAAAAACCCCCAAATCGGATCATGAATAAAATAAAACTGAACAATAACCACTCTCTACTACATTACCAGAATGATCATGATTAAATGTATGAGAAACACAATTATGAATGAAAACTACTGAAAATCCCCAAACTGTACTATGATCAATCTTTTAATCAATTTTCCCCTATAATTCTTTTGGTTGTAATAATATTTACAGAGCACCATGAAATTTGCACAGTACAAATATAATCTCATTTTATCCTCAAATAAACTCTGGGATATAGGTGCTATTATTAGAATTAAAATTTTATAGATAAAAAAACTGAGACAATTGTCTAGGATCATACAACTAATAAATGTCTTGGGCTGGATTTGAAATCATGTTCTTCCCAATTCCAACATTTTATGCATATTCTTTTCCTTCTCCTTGTGATTAAAAAAAAAAGGTCAAAAGATAACCTACCAGATAAAGTGGAGAAGGAAAGAGCCTGAGTAAAAGAGATAATCAGAGCTTGAATCACCAAGAGTTGGCTCTTACCCAAGTGAGTAAGAACCTTATTTTAGCTTAGAGTGATGGGATTCCCATAGAGATTGCTGTGGTGAAAAATTTGGTTGAGTATGTCCTTAGTCATAAGAAAATAAAAGAAGATCAAACTGGAAAATCCCAACTGATGATTTTTGTGGGTGGCAATTTCCATGCATTACCAAAGGAGGAGATGGAAAGGGCACATTCTTTCTTAAGATACAGTTAACTATAATCACTGCTCAGCTTTGCCTTGGAGAACCAGAGGCCCTTTTCCTTAGTAGGTCATGTGGAAAAACTGAGAGAGGAAGTCAAGCAGGGCATTTTTGCTAAATGGCAGCTCTTTCAAAGCCCAAAGTGTATTTGTATTTATTTTAGATACATCCTGATTGCCTTGGTTTTTATTTGGTATCCCCTCAAGAGGGACATTTTGGAAATACAAGGAGTTTTTAGAAACCAAGATTTTCAATATCTGAACATTAAAATCAATTGGAATATTTATTTTCTATGTTTCCTCATTGTAATTGTTTGTTTTAAAATCACTGTTAAATTACTCTAAATTGGCTTCACTGTTTCAATACAAGTATCTTTGACATGAGTCCTAGACAATAGTCAACCTACTAGATTCTAGGCTCTGTACTAACAACTGAAGATACAAATGTGATCCTGATCCTAATATAGGCCTATTCTTAGTGTTATTGTTACACCTAACTGACTTTGCTTTGATAGGCATTCATATTGCTTTTGATTACTATGTAGCTTACTTCCACAGACCTCTGAAATGTGCATTCAATTTACTGCTTGTATGTAGTTAGGCATGCTGTCATTCTAATATTCTCCCAGGAGATGATCTGAATGGTGCTATATCTACAGTATGTACTTTTTCTGTTATTTTTTTAATTTAAAAATAAATTTTTATTGATATTATCTGTTTCTTATGTTACCATCATATAGCATATATCCTTCCTCTCTCCTGGTCAGACAGTCATCCCATGTTTTAGATAGTATTTTTTAGAGAGAAAGAGGAAAAAAAAGTCAGCACATCTGATAAGATACATTAGAAAAGTATAAAAACAAGTGCAATGTGTAATAGTGGAGCTCCCTTTCCATAAAGGGATAGTTTAGGAGTGTTTCCCATATCTCTTCATTTGAGTTTCACTTGATTTTTACAATTTTATCATAGTTACTTTTGATTTTTGGTATGTTATTCTTTTTATTTGCATTGTTATGGTTAATATATGTTGTTTTTTCTCTGCTTACTTTATCACTTCATATTAACCTTGCTATAATTCTCTACATCCACCACTTTCATCATTTCTTGTAGTAAAATAATATATCATTACATTTGTGTACTATAGTCTGTTTAACCATTACTTAACTGATGGGGATTTACTTTGATTCAATTTTTAGCTATCACAAAAAGTGTCACTATAAATATTTTAGAGCATATTGGGACTTTTTCTTCCTGAGGGTATATACTCAAGAATTGGAATCTCTGATAATAGGCTGTGAACATTTTAATTACTTTATTTACATATTTCCAAAATGGTTGTACCATTTAATTTCCCCAACAATGTATAATGCCTATCTTTCAATAACCCTTCCAACATTGATTGCTTCCATTTTTTGAACCCATTGGTAGGATATGAGGTGAAACCTGAGAGTTGTTTTGATTTGCATTTCTCTTATTATGGAGCATTTAAAAATGTGGCTTGTGAATGTTTTGTAGTTCTTTTGAGGATTGTTTATTCAATTTCTTTGGCCATTTAGCCATTGAGGAATGGCTATTAGTTTTACATGTATATGTATATATTTATACACATATCTGACTTCTTTATCATGGATGATGTTTGTCCTTTGTTCTCCAAGATAACATGACATCAGGAGAGGTGATGCCAAGACAAGTACATGAATTTGATTTGAGTGTGGGGTGCTGTGCTAAGTCATCAGACCCACTTTCCCTCCAGAACCATCGGGATTCAGTAGTCAGATATGAATCAGGATGACTGGAGATGACCCTGGATATGAGGCAATCAGGGTTAAGTGACTCACCCAAAGTCATAACTAGTAAGGGTCAAGTGTCCGAGTCTGGCTTTGAGCTCCCATCTCCTGACTCTAAGACCAATGCTCTATCTACTGCACCACCTAGATGTCCTCAGAGAGAAGTGATATAAAAATCTTTTGCATTTAATCCCTTTATTTCATATCCCAGATGCATTAATATTCTTTTTTCAGAAACCTTCCAGTTTCAAGTTTCTTCTTTTGCTATAGGCAAAGTATTATGTTACTTCAGTTATATTATTCTTTTTTAAGGTGGAACTATTCCTGTTGGCTCTCTTCTCATCACCCTTGATGCCTCTTCTCATTTAATATTTCCCTTCATTTAGTTCTGTTTCTTAGTTTTTAAATTTCAATTTTGTACATTTTTTTAGGTTTTTTCAAGGCAAATGGGGTTAAGTGGCTTGCCCAAGGCTACACAGCTAGGTAATTATTAAGTGTCTGAGACTGGATTTGAACCCAGGTACTCCTGACTCTAGGGCTGGTGCTTTATCCACTGCGCCACCTAGCCACCCCTAAAGAATACTGGACTCTTTGTTGTTACTTCATTGTTGTTATTAGTCTTTATCAGCTGTATTTCTATTTATTCCTCCTCTTTCTGGTGGATAATGAATAATCTTTCAGCATGTGAATGTTCTTTCCTTTGTATTGAAGGTCTTTCTCTTGATCACTTGAAGAATTTGTTGCTTCTGAATTGAAATATCATCATGAATGACTATATGTCTTGGAGTTTGCAACCTTCTGGGTATTGTTTTCCCCTAGAAGTCGGCCAAGAATTCTTTCAATTGGAATTTCTTCTTCTATATTTAGAAGTCTGGGTAGTTCCCTTTTAATCATTTCCTTCATTATGTTGTTATGGCTTTTTGTCATATTGTATTCTTCTGGGAGACTCCCCTTCTGGGAGTCTCTAAGTTCAGTATGTTTTGCTTTCTGGTAAACACATTTTCTTTTCTTTTTTTTTTATTTAAGGAAATGGGGCTAAGGGACTTGCCCAAGGTCACACTGCTAGGCAATTAATAAGTGTCTGAGGTCGGATTTGAACTCAGGTACTCCTGACTTCACCTAGTGCTCTATACACTGTGCCACCTAGCTGCCCCAACACATTTTCTTTTAATTTTGTTTTTTGTGTCTCTTTTCCCAAGTTGTCCTTCGCTTCTATTTATTTACAAATTCAATCTATTATACCCTCTTTTATTTCTCTGGTAAGGCTTACAAAAGATACAAATTTTTCTATTCTATTAAATATTTTTTCTGTACAGGATATAAGTTCTGCTGTCATAATTCTCATCTCTCTTAAATCATTCAGGAATAACATGTTGTAGTTCCATGTTCTCCCCAGATTCCACAGGGTCCTCTTTCTTGTCTTCTCTTCTGACTTGGATTGTTTTCCTTTATTTTGCAATATTTATTCATAGATACCTGAACTCATTTCCTTGTTTTGGGAGGCCTTCTATTGTTATGGTTGTTCCTGTTGATTTATCTATTTATTTTCAAGATTTTTTGTTTTCTTCTTCTTCCTAAAATCTTTGGTACTTTCAAACCCTTGTTTCCCTTATTACTTACTTTCTGACTTCCTCCCCCCTGATTGTGGTTTCCCTGGAACTGTATCTCAAAGCATCACAGTCCTTTCCCACACTTGGCATTCATGGTCCAGCCTATACTTCTGTCTCAAGTGACTTCTGAGTGGTCAGAACTGGCCCCAGCTACATGCTGTGCTCTTGTCCTAAGGCTTAGTGAAGTACTGCAAAATGCCTCCCTCCTCCCCCTGACCCCCACAATGAAGTCCTAGCCTTATAACCAATCCCTCTATTTCCAATCTTCAGGATTAAAGTTCAGAGCTTTGCAGCACTGGTACTTCTAGGTTGTAGACCCTGCTCCTAAAGGGCTATTGGTAAGATGACTATTGAGGCCTTAATGAACTTTTGCACCCTGAATCTGAAATCTCCACAGCACTAGAAGGAAACCTGAGGCACTAGGGTGCAAAGGTGGATTATGATGTAAGTTTTTGTTACATCCTTGAATACAGTAGTGCCATCTTGCTGTCAATAATATGGGAAATGAGGGAGGGATGCTGAGCAAACTCAGTCAGTAAATGTCCATTCCTGAATTTTTTGGGTTTTTTTAAACCTTTTCCATTCTGTGTGTCCTATACCACAGAGCTATTTTGGAGAGGACTGAAAATTCATGGAGATTGGAGAAAATGTCTGACATCTTATTGCTCATGTAAGCAAGTTCTATGTACTGTCAATAAGCATTTACTTTAGTCTTAATGGAAGCAAAGTTTGGTATTTAGGATGCCAAAAAAACTCATCTTGTTGTTTTTAAGAATTGCTACTTGTGTTTATACCATAAATTTACAGGTTTTGGACTTGCCTCAGGTGATCTTTGCAAGAGACCATAAGGAGTTTCAGCCTAGAGGAAGAATGTAACCCCAGTCCCAAAGCCTCTTATTGAGGGACTCCTTATTGGTGGAGGAGAAATGTGCTTTGTTCCTGCATGAGGGATGTGGCAGGATTGGCAACAGTAGGAGAAAAGGAAGTTCATTTTCTTTTCAAATTTCTTTAGAACTCTTCAAGTCTCTTTGGGCTCTATTGTCACATTGGGTACTGCAACTTCAAGAGAATATGAATGATGCTAACCCCACTTAAGGTTGCTAAAAGGAAAAGACTGGGAAAAAGCTGACAAGAGGGGGACTGGCTGTCTCCATCACGTCCCTATCCCCAAGTTGCTGCACTTGAGGGGACTCTCTCTCTCTCTCTCTCTCCCCTGAACTGTGTTTCCTCTAGTATACATTCTCTAATTTTTGTTTTCATATCAAATTGGACAAGTTCTTTGCTATGTGATATGTGTATTCATTGTGTAATATTTGGTGTGAAGGGAGTACAATTTAGGGTCCTGCTTCTTAGAATAATGAAACAGTGATCAAAACCTAATAGCTAACAATATTTAAGGGACCAAACACTTATAATTCTAGCCCAGTACCTCCTATCGCTGAGGAGAGCACATTCCATGTCTGACTCCAATCTCCTGCTTTTCTTCCTGACAGGCATTAAAGTCTTCCCTTAGAGGGGCCAAGGGGGGGGAGGGGGGACTGGGAGGGAGAGAAGAAGCCAGAGTTATCTTTTATGACAGCTTCTGAGCCAAAAATGATACCCTGGGGTGGCTAGGTGGCACAATAAATAGAGCACTGGCCTTGGAGTCAGGAGTACCTGGGTTCAAATCCGACCTCAGACACTTAATAATTACCTAGCCGTGTGGCCTTGGGCAAGCCACTTAACCCCATCGCCTTGAAAAACAAAATCTAAAAAAAATGATACCTTAAAGCACATGTTGGAGATAGCCCCTCAACATATCCCTGCCCTCAAGGTATTTACAATCTAATAGTGTCCCCATTAGAGCCAACTGAGAGTCCTCCATACTTCTTATGCTATGCAATTCTTATCCATGTCCTTTAAAAACTATGATCCTTCAGGCCAGATTTTCCCAGCACACTGGGAACGTTTCTCTAGCCATTTTCCTATTTCATGGAAATTAGTGTATCACTCCTGCTGTCCCTATCCCTTACTTACATGACTGGTCTACCTCCCTGATAATACTCTTAGACTACTTCTCAACAAGGACCAGGAGGTCATTGCTGATAATGTGCTCCAGCCTTCTGACTGAAGCTGTTTCTTACCCTTTGCTACACTGATTCTTTTGCCATTACAATAGTGCCCATTTTCGGGTAACTATGGACAAATGGAACTATGGGGAAAATGTTGTAAAGGCTGCTAAAAGTAGGTAGATGGTGCAATGGATAGAGTGATAGGCTTCAAGGAGACTTGAATTTGAATTCAGCCTGGGATACTTACTAGCTTTATGATCCTAAGCAAGTTACTTAACTTCTGTCAGTCTCAGTTTCCTCAGTTGTTAAACAGGAATAATAATTACCTCCTAGGATTGTTATGTGAATCAAATGACATAACATTTATAAAGTGCTTAGCCCAGTCTGGCATATAGTAGGCAATTAATAAACATGGGGTTCCTTTTTTCCTCAAGGAAATTGGGTAGAGGAGAGAACTCAGTTATTATCTAATAACTGGGTAGTATGGCAACCCAAGAAAGAGCATCGTACTAGGAGTTGGATACATTTCCTTATCTATAAGGATGTCCTTGGGCAAGTTCCTTCATCCTCTGGAATCTCATTTTCCTTATTTGTATAATAGGGATTATAATTTGTGTACCAGCCAAATCACAAGGTTGTGGTAAAGAAAGGATTCTTTTTAAAATATGAACTTCAATGTTATAGAAAATATAAATTATAATTCTTACTCTCTAAAAAAATATAGATAATGATGAACAGACAATTTAAGAAATAAAATAAATAGTAGGAATATTTTTCAATAAAAAGTTGAAAAATTCCATCTCCTTGAGAAGAGGATCAGAGACAGAACTCTATCAGATAGCCCATACTCAGGGGTAATGGATGAAGGTCCTGTGAAAGAAAACCAAGAAGGAATAAGCTGAAAACCTGGGTACTCTTGAATCTTTTCCTGAAGAGTTTTAAGAATAGTGTCATTTGCTTTACAGTAATACTTAGCTATGCCATAAGAAATGATGAATATGAGAAATTCAGAGTATTGGGAAAACATAAATAATATATTCTGAGTTTTAGGCACAGGTATGTCAGAAACATTAAAAAAATAATCAATCTTCTAAATTAAAGCAATCCAAGAATGTCTAAGAGAGAGAGACAGAGACAAATAGACAGAGACAGAGAGATGCTCAAACCAGTAGACCCCTCATTCCCTCAGATGCCTCTAACATAAAACTATTTTTAGTAGGCTCAAATATGATATTTGTAAAATGCAGCACCATGTGTGGTAGATTAGTAGACACTATATAAATATTAGCTATTATTATTATTATGAACATTTAAAGGAGTCAATAAGAAAAATTTCACAATATTTTAAGAATTTTGAATTGACTATTAATCTAATCTAATTTTTGTAGTCATCTAATAGTCATTAGATCTTTCTGGAGAATGACCTTCTAAAATCACTCATCCCTTTTTGACCAACTTCCTTAAGGGATCTTCTGTCAATATCCCAGAGAAACCTTTAGAACTGGAAAGGAGGGGGCAGCTGGAATCTGGTCTCAGTCACTTAATTATCAACCTAGCTGTATGACCTTGGGCAAGCCCCTTAACCCCATTGCCTTGTCAAAAAAAAAAACAAACCAAAAAAAAAGAATTGGAAAAGAAAATCCTGCCTTTGGGTGGACCCCAATTCTCATCCCTTCTGGGGATTTTGGAAAGCAAAGATCCTTACCACTCTTACCCCCATTTCCCATTTAGCTTTCATTCCTCACCTTTTGCATTTTCCTAAAAGAAAAGAGATCAAAAGGTAAGTAGGACTAGTCTAGAAAAGAATTTTAGACTAGAGAAATATTTATTTCTTGATATTTTCAGTTGAATTAAAGGGAGATTTTGAATATGCTTCCACAAGAGAAAAATGAGAAGACTGGTATAAACTTAAGCAGAGTGAGGAAAGTGAGTAGAACCAGAAAAATATGTAATCATTACAATACCATGAAGGAAAACAATGTAAAAAGCAATCAAGCTGATAAATCTTAATGACCCAGGTCAGTTGCTTGGTATTTCATCATCACCAGTTGATAAATATGCCTCTCTCTCTTTAGGAGAGAGGTATAGAGAGGGTAGGAGACAAACAGATGTAGAATGTTATATACAAAATGGTCAGTTGTAGTCCTAGGTTTTTCTTAAATATTTTTTCCTTGACTTGCATGAACTGATGCTGAGATAAGCAGAACCAGAAGAACACTGTACACCCTAACAGGAACATGGGGGTGATGATCAACCTTAATGGACTTGCTCAATCCACCAGTGCAATAATCAGGGACAATTTTAGGGTATCTGCAATGGAGAATACCAACTGTATCCAGAGAAAGAAGTGTGGAGTTTAAACAAAGACCAAAGACTATTACCTTCAATTTAAAATAAAAAGTTGTCTTATGTACCACATAATTTTGCTTTCTCTTATATTTTATTTTTTCTTCAAGGATATGATTTTTCTCTCAACACATTCAATTTTGATCAATGCATAGTATGAAAACAATGTAAAGATTATCAGATTGCCTTCTGTGGGGGGGAGGAGGAAAATGTATAAAATTCAAAATATTACCAAAAAATGATAGGTTAAGGGGCAGCTAGGTGGCACAATGGATAGAGCACCAGCCCTGGAGTCAGGAGTACCTGAGTTCAAATCCAGCCTCAGACACTTAATAATTACTTAGCTGTGTGACCTTGGGCAAGCCACTTAACCCCATTTGCCTTGCAAAAAACCTAAAAAAAAAAGTCAAGAAAAAAGTAAAACTAATGGGGAAAAGAGTTTAAGTGAAAATTATTATGAAAGGGGTGGCTAGGTGGCATAGCCAATAAAGCATCGGCCCTGGAGTCAGGAGTACCTGGGTTCAAATCCAGTCTCAGACACTTAATAATTACCTAGCTGTGTGGCCTTGGGCAAGCCACTTAACCCCATTTGCCTTGCAAAAAAAAAGAATATGTGAAAATTATTATGAAAGAAAAACTAAACAAACCAGAAAATATTGAAAATAGTAATGATTCACTTCCATACAATATTAATAAAATTTTAAATACAATTTAAAAGTACTTTCCTCACAACAAACCTCTGAGATGAAATTGGGGATTAATGTGAAGTCTTGCATTTAAGTTAAAAAAATCAACTTTATAAAAACAAAAAAAAACAAAAAAACCCCAAAATCAACTTTATTAGAAAAAAGATGGGGAAGATATTCGGTACAATTCAATAAGCTATTACATTCTAGACCCTGGTAGCATAAAAGTGAAAATGAAACTTCTTGTTCTCACTCATTAAAAATGGAGTGACTGGATAACAGTACAAAAAAGATCTGGAGTTGAGGAGGAGCCAAGATAGTAGAATCATAAGAAGAGGTATAGGGAGTTCTCCCATCTCCCCAAACACCTTCAAATATATCTAGAAAACACATCAGATCAAATCCTTATAAGGATTTGTAAGAGAAAAAAAATCATAGTGAGTCATTTTTCCAGTCCAAGTCAGCATAGGGAGACAGAAAGAGAGGTTTATTAACACTAGGGACAGGGTCTGGCCAGAAGCATTCCAAGGAAGGGAGAGGTGATGTACCAGGGCAGACCTAGCACAAAGGGACTTAAACTTGAGTAGAGTTCAAGGAACAGTACCAAATGGCAATTTAGTTTCCTACTATCCAGTTCTGAGTCACATTGAGCCTAGGGGTGATGTTCCAGGGTCGAAGAGTAGTTGCCAATCCTAGACTGAGTACCAGGAAGTAGCAAATTAAGATGTAAACAGTAGTGCCAGTCTACAGGCCAGTCTGAAGCTTGCAGCTAAATAATAATAAGAAAAACCCCAGACCAAAGGGAAGGCTATAGTTCTGACACTGAACCAGCAGAGCTTTCCAGCTGGCTGATAATTGGGGAGTCCAGCAGCAAGTCTACTGAAACTCAAAAGAGAGTGAGTCAACAATCTTGTTATTCAGACCCAAACCCACAAAATTTTGAGAGCTTAGACCAGGAGAGTCAGTAGATCAGATTGTTCTGCATCAGACCACTTTGAAAGTCCTAAAAACTTTCAGATCCCCAATTTGAGCATACATTAGACTCTGAATTAACACAATACTCAAAACTTCAAGAAGATAAAAGGAGACATTTTCTCAAGGAGTACAAAGACTGGCCTTAACCAAAACAAACAGAAAAAAAACCCAAAACCAAAAACCAAATAAAGACCTGAGAAAGTAGGCTGTAAGAATGATCCAATCTCTCCCCAAAGAATCCCAGAATAAAAATCTACTAAGTGACTGGGATACTCATGTCCCAAAAATAAGAGAATGACTCCAAAAGAGTTGTATGCAAAGTCTAAAAGAAAAACATAGTTTGGGGCACAAGCTCAACCAGAATTCCTAGAAGAGATGAAGCCCAGAGAGGTCATGACCTAGCCAAAGTCAAACAGCTACTGCAAACCAAACCCAAGTTCTTACCACTCCTAATCAAGTGCAAGTCAAACAGCTACTAGAAACTCAAACCCAAGTTCTTCCTATTCCTAATCAGCTACTGCTGTTACTACCCCTCCTGCCACTCATCTCAGGTACGGATTATGAATTATTCTACTTTCACCTCTGTGAAACTTCCTCGTGAGGAAGTTCCAGAATTTCTTGAGTCAAATTCTCTCAAACCTTTGCTCTTAAGAAGCAGCCCCTGACTCAGTCTACAAGCAAGATGATGTTCATCCTTCTTAGGATGACCATGATAGGGCCGCTAGGTGTTGCAGTAGATAGAGCACCGGCCCTACCTGAGTTCAAATCCGGACTCAGACGCTTAATATTTACCTAGCTATGTGGCCTTGGGCAAGCCACTTAACCCCATTGACTTGCAAAATAAAACAAAACCATGATGCCAAGAGATGTGATGCCAGGACAAGTCTGTGAATCGGATTTGAGCCAGGGGATGCTATGCTAAGTCTTCAGCCTTATTTATTCCTCCAGAGCCATCTGGGTCCAGTGACCGGATGTGAATCAGGATGACTGGAGAGGACCACGGGCGGGAGGCAACCAGGGTAAAGCGACCCTCAAGTGTCTGCTCCTGACTCCAAGGCCTTGTTAGCGAGAGTGTAACAGCCATACAGTTTTAAGACTTGCAAAGCTCTTTACAAAAAGGACCCTATTTGCTCCTCATCACAACTCTGGAAGGTAAATGTTCTCATCCAGGTCTCACAAATGAGGCAGAGAGAGCTGAAGGGATTTTCCCAAGACCCACCCCCCGAAGTTGAGACGTATAGACAGTGCCATGAACTTGGCAGCCTTATGGCGTGTGTCTGCAGCAGCATCTGGATTTGGGGCCACCCTGCTCCCCATGAAGCTCTCCGTGTTCCGGGCCTCCCTTTCCTTCCAGCGCCCTGCTCAGGAAGTAGCTCCTGCCCCTCTCCCCCGGGGTCCCCAGGCTCTCCTCGGCCCCCTCCCCCCCCAGCTTTCTTCCCGACACGACCCCTCTGCAGCGGGCCTGGGCCACGGGGCTCCGCCCCTCCTGGCTCCCCGAGCCCCCTCCCCTCCCCCCGGCCCGCGGGCTGGCGCGGGCGCCGGGGGGCGGGGCGGGGCGGGGCGGGGCGGCCGCGGCAGGTGAGCGGGCGGGGGGAGGGCCCGGCGGGCGCCCCGCCCCGCCCCGCCCCGGCCCCCTTCCGCCGCCGAGCGGAGGCGGCGCCCCAGCGCCAGGAGCCCCGGAGCCCGAGCAGGCGGCGAGCGCGGCTGCGGCCTGCGGCGTCGGCTCGGGGTGCCTCCGCCCAGGCCGGCCGGGCCGGGCCGCGATGCGCGCGGCGCGGGCCCGCCGCTGAGGGAGGCGGCCGGCCGCGGAGCAGCCCGCCCGGGGCCAGCCCGCCGCGGCGTCCGGGGCCAGCCCGCCCGGGGCCAGCCCGCCCGGGGCCAGCCCGCCGCGGCGTCCGGGGCCAGCCCGCCCGGGGCCAGCCCGCCGCGGAGCAGCCCGCCCGGGGCCAGCCCGTCCGGAGCCAGCCCGCCGCGGAGTAGCCCGCCCGGAGCCAGCATGCGCGGCGGCGACGAGCCGGACGGCTTCGAGGGCGAGGCCTCGAGCAGCTCCATGATCTCGGGGGCCAGCAGCCCCTACCAGCCCACCACGGAGCCCGTGAGCCAGCGCCGCGGCCTGGGCGGCCTCCGCTGCCGCCCCGACTACCTGCGCCGCGCCCCGGGCCGCCTCAAGCTCGCCCAAGTGGTACGTGATGCGGGGGGGGGGGGCGAGACCCCCGCCCCCCCCGCCGGAGGGCCCCCCACCTAGGGCTGCAGGATCTCCTCCCCCAGCCCGCGCCCCGGCTCTACATTAGTGGGGGCCCCCACCCCGCCTCCCAGCCGAGGCAGAGGCTCCCCCTCCCAGCTCGGCCAAGTTGCCCCCTTTCCCCCCAGCCAAGGATCCCCCAAACACTGGGAGACCGCCCCCTTGCTCCCCATTCCGATTCCCCTTCCCCAAGATTGGGGCTTTGCTTCCTCCCCCCGCAGACCACTCTCCTGAGGTCTCCCCACTTCCCAGAAATAGGGTTCCCCTTCCCTCACCCCGGATCTGAGCGCCTTCCCTCCCCATCCCTCCTGGTCTGCTTGTGCTCCCTCCAAGGTAACCGGTTCAGGTTACCTCCCTGACCTTGTGTGCTGGCTTGCCTTCCCTCATCCCTCCCTGCTTGGGCCCCATCTTCCTTCCATCCTCTCAGGCACTGGTCCCTGACTCTTTCCCATCCTCAGCACCCCTCCCCGGGTGCCACAAATAAGAAAAGGAGACTGAGGTGGGTTAGGTGACTGGTCCACAGCCTCCCTGATTCTTGGCAGAACTGGGTATCTGGCTTCATTTCACTATCGTGCTATCTTCTTTCACCTTACTGCTACCTGTGACTTTTCCTTTAGGGTAGCCCCTAAGAAGAGTTTTTCCTAGTGGTGCCTTTCTTCTTCACATCTGGGGCCAGGCAGGGCACACCCAGTCCTTCTCCTCTTCCTCCTCCTCCTCCTCCTCCTCCTAGTGGGCACCAGTCCCACCCGTGGCCAGGCCAGTTTTATTTCTTTTTTTCCTTTTCTTTCTTAATTTTTTTTTTTTTGCAAGAAGTTTCAAAACAACCTGAAGTGGAGTAGCTAGGTTTAAAGCCCCGTTGGGGAGCGACCTTTTCCTTAGCAATTCTATGTCTCTGCCTGTTTCAGGGGTCTGTTCTTCCTCATGCTTCCCCAACAGATACCACTCTTACTGACAGCAAGGATCAGTTTTCAGCAGCAGTTTTCATCTGCGTTTGAAGAACTCTTCCTTCCCACTCATTAACAGTCTCCAGGGTCAGACTTCAGCCTAGCCTGTGAAGTAAACACCCAGTAAAGGAAGCTGGTTTTTCTTTTAGTCTCCTATGCACAAGAAGATCTTTCTTTGCTGCCTTGCTGCTTCCTCAGTTGTGTTTTTTTCATCCATTTCCATATATCCCAAGCCCTGCCCGGTTTCCCTCCCAGGTTCCAGTTTCTAACTGCCTCATGGACGGTCCAAATCCTGTACTTATGGCCTTGTCTTGATAAAGATTTACCTTCTGTTCCAGGAAACCTCAGCCTCTAACAGCACTCCTCTTACCTTGAATTTCTGTTCCCTTGAATTATTGTTTTGTGCGTTTGATGGAGTGGTAGCCCTGATGTAATGGAAAGAACCCCAAATTTGGTATTATAATTTGAATCCTAGTTCTGTTGCCTACCTGTGTAGCCTTGGTCTAGATGTGCCTTTCTTTGAGTCTTAGTTTCCTCATTTGTAAATCTCTATAGTTCTGTTCCCCTCTCTTTCCCTCTAAATACTGTGTTGGTTCTTTGTGATGGGCACAAAGAATCTGTTTTCAATATAGATACTTAACTATACTTAGTATTTTGGTTTTTCTAAGAGTTGAGCTCCTTGTGCTTTACAAAGGACAGAAAGCATTTCTTGGGAATAATACAATTTGTCAATCTTTAAATAAAGATCTCAGGATTGTAGATAACACAGTTACAGAGTAATGGTTATCTCCTCTGTGTGAGAGAACACATTCTCTTGAGTCTTAGGGAAGTGTTTGAAAGGTTTTAAAGAAAGAAAATACAGTTGCCTTTAAATTTAGAATAGACTTTATCTGGTAAAAGTTTGAAATAGTTACCAAGATTATTAGCGCTCTTTACTTTGTATATAGTGTCATTGATGAGCTTGGATTGGAAAGAGGGCAGGAAGATAGGGATGCATTCTTTTTGAAAGAACAAATTAGTGTTAGTTGTGCAAGTAGAAGTTAATAAAGTAACCCAGCTTTTGGGCCACTTGGAATATATGAGCAATAGTAAATGACTTGAATTATTTGCTTTGTGGATTTTTGCAAATAAGAGACAGCAGTTGAGAAATTCAAATTGACCATCTTAAATAACTTGTTTAAAAATGATGCTCATCATCACTGTATTCCCGAATTCTTTGGCAATAATTTAAGTAATTCTAAAAATTTACTTAAGACTAGAAATGGAAACTAATGGTATTTATTTTTGTTTACTTTTGTTAAGGTGATGTTGTTCTGTGTCAATAGGTATGTCAGATATGTTTCTTTTTGCCACAGAGAATCATACTCTTTGACATGAAACTTTATAGTTATTTGACTGATCTTTATAGAGTGGGGACACAAGGAAGTATGGATGGTGGGGTGGAAGGGGCAGAGGCAAGTAGACATATGCTAAGCTCTCAGGCTTCATTTAACAAATAACTATTGTTGTATAGTGACAGGAACTTAGAATTTGGAGTAAGAAGATCTGGGTTTGAACTTCGACTCTGTATGACCTTTGTCATATTAGCTTGCTCTCCGGCTGTGAGCTTCCTCCCATTTTAAAAAAAAGGTATTGAACTAGATATGCCTCAAATTCCTTCTTTCCAAATCCTGAGCTTCTATGAATATTTAAATACTTAACTGTATTTGAGACACCTTTTGCGTCCTGGGCATCTTACTTGCTTTGCTTCTGTGACTTGAGTAATTCATTTAACCGCCCTGGGGCCTCATTTTTAACATTTGTAAGCTGAAAGAATTGGACTAGTTAGGGTTCCAACCATCCCCCCCCCCCAAAGACAACCCATAGGTTCTTTAAAGAGAAAAAGTAACTTTGTTGGTTAAAATTAGGGTAAGCAGTAGCTGGGTAGCGCAGTTGCCTAGGTGTTGGATCTGGTGTAGGAAGACCCAAGTTCAAATGCGGCTTTAGAAACTTCCTAGTTCTGTGACCCAGGGCAAGTCTTACAACCTTTGTCTCCCGCTGGTTCCGTATCTGTAAAACAGAAGTAATTATACACTCTACATTCTGGGGTTGTTTAATGCAATTTACAACCTTTAAAGCAATTTGGAAATACTAGCTATTATTATTGTTGTTACTATGTAATTATGATAACGATTAAAATGGACTAAGTTAAAAAAGAAAGATCTAGGAAAAATACCGTAATGCAAAATAGAGGAAAGATGACTTGAAGCTGAATGCTAATGGAAGGCTTTCTAGGGGGGGGTGGCAGTCAAGCTAGGGAGACCTCGAAGAGGCCCATTTGGGTGGGGAATCAATGCCAGGTGTAGGAGATGGAATGAATGGGAGAGACAAGAGAGGAAAGAATTGGGGAATAGTTATTAGTAGGTTTGTTGGGGTTGAAAAGTATGAAGGGTTTTAGGCAGACAAGGAAGCTACATTATGTAGAATCTTGAATGCTTTTGGAAAAAACAAGCAAAACACATAAAAGTAGTTAAAAACTCAGTCACATCATCACAGAATAGTAATGATCATTCTTCATTGTATGGTATTTCTGACCTTTTTAGAGAAGCCTTATAAATTGGTCAGAACAAGCCATTCACTCTCTTCAGATCATATTCTTCATTTGAATAGCCTCATCAGTCTTCTTAACTGCTAAATAAGAATGAGCTATGATGTGGACATCTAACAGTTATCTTGTCATAATACTAGCAAACACCTATTTTTTTTTTTTTTTGGTTAAGGCAAAAGCAAGAAAGCAAGAAGTGCATTTTGGACTGTTTTAAAACCTGACTGGAATGAAAGAGGTAGCATGCTTATTTTGTGGTCCCGAAGAGACTAGGAAGAGAAGCTATAAAAGATAGCAGAATTTGGCTCAGTGACAGAATTGGGTTGGGGCTGTGTGTGTGTGTGTGTGTGAGAGAGAGAGAGAGAGAGAGAGAGAGAGAGAGAGAGAGAGAGAGAGAGAGAGGAGGGGAAGGAGAGAGATTAATTTCTAGCAGTTGGTGGTCTGGGCATTTGGAATGGGCTTCCTCAGCCTATATAGAACATTGCCATCATTTTCAGATTCCTCACTGGAAAGGCCTCTGGTAGGGGATGTCCTGAAGAAGAGACACATTACAGGCATGGGTTAGGCATTCTTTGAAGTCCCTTACAAATCTAAGGCTGTTGTATTGTCAAGCTTGATGGCAGGTGGGCTGTGACTCAGCCCCACAACCTTGGAAAGGGTTTTTGAATGCTCTGCTGTTTGGGATCTTTCCATTTTTAGCTTTATGAGAAACAATGAAACAACTCCCACCTCCATTTACCCAGCCCCTGGAGATATAAACAGATATTCTACTAGATGGGATACTATATATCTCCTGCTAAATAAAGGTAGGAAAAATTTTTTTAAAAAGATAGTTATTGGTATGTAGGAGGGAAGAGGGAAATGGGAAAAACCAAGGTTAAGCACAAATATTATCAATATTCCTTCAGTTTCAAAGGAAGTGATGTCATGACATGCATGTAATTTGGATTAAAGTGCACAAAGACACCATTCTCGTTATCTCTCTAAGAATCATCTGAACCCAATAGTCTGATATATTAGGAATAGGAGTATTGGTGTTGGCCTGGATACAATGGGAGAACCTGGCCTTTTATATGTAGGTCTTTTCCCAGATCAGTGAGGCACCTCAGCTATATGGAGCTATAGTTCCACTTGTTCTGTGTGACAAATCTTCATCAGTAGAGTAAAACTAACTTAACCTGCCTTGGTAGTTCATGGGAATAGCTTCTAAAGGCCTCACAGACCTGTTATTGCTCAATCTTCAGTGGCTGAGTGCCACTTGTCTCTCTCTAAGAAGTTGGAAAAGTTGGAGGTTTGAAGACAATCAGATATATCATAGTTCAGACCATAAACAGTTTGGCGACATTATTCCTTTGAGACCCACTGGGCAACTTCTGGGAAATGAAAGTCTCTGGGTTCCAGGGAAGTCTAGTTGCAAAGCTGAAACTTCAAGGATTTGAAAGAAAGGCACTGGCTTAATTTGACTTAGAGGAAATCTCTCTCTGGGACACAGAAAGAATTAGCAGATTGAAAACTGTTTCTTGATTGTGTGTGGGTGGTTGTGAATGGCTGTTGTTAGTCGATAGATTGATTTGTCTGGTGAACTCTGATAATGGAACCAGACTTTAGCACAAATATTTGTTGATATGAAGATGGTTCTTGGAGGAGGGGCTGCCTGTACAAAGACTTGAATGCCTGGCTGGAACATAGGATGTAATGTGTGTGTGTGTGTGTGTGTGTGTGTGTGTGTGTGTGTGTGTGTGTGTATATAATATCAGATAAAGCAATCAGGCATTTATTAAGGGCTTGCCATGCTAAACACTGGGGGTACAAAGAAAGGCAAAAACGAGTCCAATGGGGAGAAATAACTTGCAAATAACTATGGACAAACTAGATCTATAGGGTGTCCCAAAAGTCTTAGTGCATTTTAAAGTTATTAAAAATGTAAGATTTCTGTAAAGATATATAATAATTTCAGAGAGAAAGAACTAGTATTAAGGATGGATAGGAAAAAGCTTCTTGCAGGAGGTGATTTTAACTGAGACTTGAAGGAGGCTAGGGAAACCAGAATTGCAGGCATGGGGCAGCCAGTGAAAGTAGAGCATCATATATTTAAGGAACTTTAAGGGAGACCAGTGAAGTATAAGAAGACTGAAAAGGCAGGAGGGGGCAGGTTTTGAAGGGTATCTGGAGCCATACAAATTTTCCATTTGATTCTTGAGTTAATAGGGAGGCACCAAGCTTTATTGCATGGGGGTGGGGAGACAATAAAGTCAGACTTACTTTTTAGAAATATCACCTTTCTAGTAGGGTGAAGGAGAGACTGGAGGAGGGAGAATCTTAAAGGCAGTGATGTGTTATTAGCCTTGATAAATGGTCTGGAGCCAAATTCTGAAGGGCTTGAAAGATTTAATAAGGAGTCGATATTTGGTATTTTAAATAAAAGGCAGCCAAAAGGAAGCCAGGGAGACTTTTGAAGTAGAGAGGGTGGTTGAGAATAGTATCCAGTGATATTACACATTAAAGTTTGTGTGGTCAGGTACCCTTCAGTGTTACTTCTATATAAGTACCCTTAGTAGTGAACCTTTCTCTTCCTCTGTCTCCAAATTATTTTGTATTTATTTTGTGCTTGTGTATGTCCATATTCTTTTCCCCTCTTCACCCATGGGGGACAGGGGTAGTACTGTTTTCAATTGTGATTTTGTATCTCCAGTAGCTAGAGAAGTTCTTGGTCCCCAATAACTATTTAAAAAATGCTTGTTGAATGAATATTTGCTGATGTTTCTAATTACTTGAGAAGAAATGAAAAGTTAGGGCTAAGCTAACACTTACCTGAATGTGGTCATAGTTTATTCAAAGTTATGTAGCTAAAATATTAGATCTTATAAAGGCCACTAGTTAAGTCTTTCCCTTGGTTTATTACTCTGACAGTATTCAGATCATTCACAAATTATTAGGAAATATAGAAATAATGACCAGATTAGAGAGGCCTAACACAGTTCCTTTCATATAGCTCAATAAATGTTGAATAGTTCCAACTCAGCCACTAAGGGTAAGTCATTTCCTTTTCAAGGCCTTGGCTTCCTCATTCATAAAATGAGGGGGTCAAAATGAAATGTTCTCAAGGACTTCCAGCCTTTTTTGAATTGTATTGGCGCTAGGTGTGCCGTGGATAGAGCACTGGTTCTGGAGTTTGAAGGACCTGAGTTCAAATTCGACCTCAGATACTTACTGTGCAAACTTGAGCAAGTCATGTAACCTCAGTGCCTTGCAAAAAAAAAAAAGATCTTTAAAATAGGTCATATAGAACTGCTAAGACCAACATTCTGTTTATAGTAATTTTGCTGACTTTGTCTGAAGAGTTTGAAAGAAATTTGGGATGGCGAAAATTGGGAAGTGTTATGTGAGACATAACAAAGTTCTTAATCTCAAGGGCTACATATGAAATAGTTAAATAAAAGGCAGTCTGTAAACAAATATTAAATTATATGTCAGAAACTATTAAAAGAGAAGTCTATGGGAACTGGAATAGTTGAGAAAGACTAGGCCTTGGAAGTTGGGGAGGGGATTCTGGGTGTATGTGGTAGAAAAACATGAGCAATATCTTATATGGTAAAGGCAAAACCCAAATATAATAATATATAAAAAAAACAGCCCAGTAGAATGTGTTTGAGTCAGGAGGCCTTGATTCTTATCTCAGCTTTGACACTTGGTACTTAACACTTCTGTCATTTTATTGTGTTCCTGGGCAAGTTATAATTATAATCATAACATGAAGTGAAAATGTTGAAGACATGTAGAAAGAATAGCAAGAAACAATGTTCTTTTTAGTAATTTTATATTTTTTTTTAAAGAAGGGTTTTAATAGGAAATAGCAACTTTTGCTTAGGAGGCAGCTTTTTAATATTTGGAAGCGGAGTGAGATTGCTGGCTTTGTCTGGCATTAAACTCGGTAAATATTGGATAGAAAATAGGGAATGTGGTTATTGAAATTGTGCAGTGACTGCAGTTTGCAAAGAGATTGTCACACTCATCTCAGGGAGACCTTTTCAGTTAAATTTCTTGAGAGAGATTTATGTTGAGTTCTGTATATCATAAGGGGACATAGTATATAAAATTCTGGGAGTCAGGAAGATCTGGGTTCAAATCCAGCCTCAGGATTTGACACTTAATAGCTTTGTGACTCTGGGCAAATCACTTAACTGCTATCTGATTCAGTTTCTTCATCTGTTGTGAGGATAAAATACTTTAAAGCATTTTGTACAATTTAAAACTGTATAAATACTATTATAACTGCACTGTACTAGGTGCTGGGGAAATAAAATAATTAGCATTTATATAACATTTTGATATTTGGAAAGAGCTTTTCTTATAAGAATACTTTGGATATATATAGTTCTTACTCTGCATATAGTTGAAAAAATAAATAAAAATTTAAATTTTAAAGATATAATTATCATTATTTGTATTTTTTCCCTCACTTTACAGATTAGGAAACTGAGATTAAATTGAGATTAAATGCTTGCCAGAATTGTACAGTGAGTAAATGTCAGACTCAGATCTGAACCTAGATTTGCTTGATTCCCAAGTCCAGAGATTTTTCTAGTATAGGATATTACTTCTCTGAAAAAAGATTGTCACTGACCTCAAGGATATTAGTAGAGTCATTAAGACATGCCCACAAGTGATCACAATGCAAGCCTAAATGCTGAGTCAAGTCTTAGCCTGAGTGTCCTGTGAAATTAAGTGGGTGAAGCTCACCCTGGGTATACCCAGAGATGAGAAGGCATGATTTATTTTTTTATTTAAGGCAATGAGGTTAAGTGACTTGCCCAAGGTCACACAGCCATGCAATTATTAAGTTTCTTGAGTTCAGATTTGAACTCAGGTCCTCCTGATTCCAGGGCCAGTGCTCTATCCACTGCACCACCTAGCTGCCCCCACCTCATGATTTCTTAGTTGCTAAATCTGGTGGCCTTTTCACAGTCTTCTCTTCAGTCTTTGAAGTTGATCACTCTTCTTTGATACTCTCTTCTCTTTAGGTTTCTGGCATACCACTCTTTTCTGATTTTCCTCTTTCCCTATCTGATCACTCCTTAGTCCAGTTGGGTAATGACAGCTCCTTCCTTCTTGCCTGCCTGCTTGCCTTCCTGTCTGTTCCTTCTTGCCTTCCTCCCTTCCTCCCCCCTTCCTCCCTTTCCCTTCCCTCCCCTCCTTCCTTCTTTTCCTCCCTTCCTCCCTGCCATATGAGGTATCATACCTTTATAGGGTGCTCTGCCCAATATAAATTTTGATCACTGAACCTTGCTAGGTATCTTGGAGTTTATGGGCTAGATTTCTTTTTAAGTATCATTCCTTACAGCCAGATCACCCTGGTCCTCATTGACTGACCAACAATACACCCCAATCCAAGCCTCTCTGGTTTTTCTTTGGACCCTGATGGCTCAGAGTGAGTGTTAAATAGCAATTGCTTTTGTCTTGAGCTAGAAACCATCAGGGTTTTCCGCTAACCAAGATTATTATTGTTTTTTAAAAGCAGATAAAAGAAGTCACTTTTTTTTTGCCTTATCTCTCACCTAACCTGAATCACCGAATAGGTTTTGTTTGGGAAAGACCTTAATTTAAAAAGACCAAGGTCTTGCATTATATTCAGGGCCATCTGTTGTCACTGGACCCAGAAGGCTCCAGAGGAGAGAGTGAGTCTGGTGACTTTGCACAGCCCTTCTCACTTAAATCCAATTCACCTGCTAGTCTTGGCATCACCTCCCTTATGTCATGGTCGTCTTTGAGAATGAAGGACAAATAACAGTCTGCCTGCATTAGGTCTCTCCCCATTCCAAAACATTCCGCCACCAAAGTGTTTTTTGTAAGCTGAAGGTCTAATCATGTCATCCTGCCCTTCCTTCTACTCAGTATCGCTAGGGTCTTCCTGTTGCCTCCAGGAGCAAATACAAAATGCTCTGTTTGGCAATTTGACCTGTGATAATCTAGTTCTCTCCTCCCCTTTCAGTTTTCTTACACCTTACCCCCTAACACATATCCTTTGATTCATTTACTCTGGCCTCCTGGCTGTTCCACAGACAAGACATTTCATCTTTTGGCTCTGGGAAATTTCTCTGACTGTCGTCCATATCCGGAATTCTCTCTTTCAGCTCCCAACTACTGCCCTCCCTGACTTCCTTTATGTCCCAACTAAAATTCTACCTTCAATGGGAAATCTTCTTCTAACTCAATTATAGTGCTCTCTTTTAATTACTTATTTGTTCCTACTTTGTATCTCTTTGTTTGCATGTTGTTCCCCATAAGACTGTAAATTCTTTGAGGGCAGGGGTTACCTTCTGCCTCTTGTATCCCAACACTTATCAGTGTCTGGCACATAGTAGGCTCTTAATAAACATTCATTGAATTGAAGTTAATTAAGGTCTTATTATGTGTCAGGATCTGATGGTACAAACAGAAAATTGAGATAATCTCTGCTCTCAAGAACCTTATATTCCAATAGGGAGAATTAATTCATCTTGGAGAGTTCAGTTTCAGGGCAGATGACAAGTTTTGGTAGTACTTAGGGGAAGTAACACTGGGGAAGAGGATGAGCTTGAGGACTTGAAGGAAGATTAGAGCTGTCAGACCTGAATTGCCTTGAGAGGCAGTGAATTTCTCATTATAACTGAGTAATCTTTTGTCATGGACAATGAAACATTGTATAATCACCTGTTGGAGATGTTATAGATGGAATTTTGAAGCTTCTTCCAACTGTAATATCAGAATGTCCTAGAAATGCATCATTTTGGGGGGATATGATATACTCATGAAGTGGTTAAATAAAAAAAAAATAAGGCAGTCTATGATTAAGTGCCAAAAGCAGTAGGACAGACAGTAAACGCAGTAAAGAATTAGTGAGACGTGTGTGGGATGACAAACAGATTGGTCTGCTTGAAACAGGGACTGTCTTGTGGGAGTGAGAGTTGAGCTTGGAAAGGGAGGAGAAAGCAGCTGATCGAGTGTCTTGAATGTAAAGCCAAAGATACTGGATTTGATGTGGTGGTGGCAGTTAGCCAGGCTAGGGTGAAGAGCAAAACTAACCTAACACTGTTAGGGAAAGCTAAAATTATTACTGAATAGGAACATTCTCAGCCTCTTCCTAGGGACTCTAGTTATCTTTATGGTCCTGATATTTAATTCAGTAAATATTCCTTAAGTGCCTACTATATGTGTAAGGCACTTGCACTAGACATATGAAAATCAAATGCCTCAAAGAATTTGCATTCTCCTGGGGGAAGACAGTATGTAAACAGGTAAGCAAAACCAAGGGACTTTGGAAGGGAGATCAGTGGACTTTAAAGGAAGATTAGAGCTGTCTGGAGCTGGATTGCTTTGGGAGGCACCTGCCCCTGGACGAAAGCTAGGGGATTTAAAGAAGTCGAGGAGAGGGAAGGAAGTCCTTTGGGGTGAGAGAGGGACAGATCTTTAGAGAATCAATTGGATAGCCAAAGTAACTTTTTTTCCCTTCCACCCTCCCTTTCCACGCCCCTCCCTCATCAGTAAACAGTCACAGTGAACAGTGAATATTGTATATATACATTTGTGTTTAACATGTTTACAGAATAGTTATTTTTGGTCTGAGGAATTAGGATTAAGGGAAAAGAAAGAAAACCATGAGATAGGAAAGAAATAAATAAGAGAAATTTTAAAAAAGTGAATATAGTGTTCATTCAGATTCTGTAGGGTTTTTGGTTTTGTTTTGTTTTCTTCCTCTTCCACTGTCCATAGCTGTCTCCTAGGGTTGTTCTAGTTCTCTGAACTACTAAGAGGAGCTGCATCCATCATGATTGATCAACTCACAATGTTGTTGTGAATGTGTACAGTTGGTCTCTTGATTCTGCTCCCTTCGCTCAGCATCAGTTTGTAATTCATTCCATGCTTCTCTAGAGTCTGACAGGGTAACTACAACTCTCTAAATAAGATAATGAAGATATTTCTTGACACTTGGACTCCTGCTTTACCATTCTTCATTGTGACTCATTCCCTTCTCACTCCCATCCCACAGGGCCACACTCCTGGCCCCCTTATCTTACTATGTGAAACATACAATGTGTTTTTGTTTTTTTTTGAGGGGGAGGAGATTGAGTTGTTTTAAGGTGGAAACTTGGAGCTTTTTGTTCTATGTCTTGATTATTGGTGAGAAGTTCATAATGTCAGTGAAGAAATGACTTAATCAGAATTGGTGGTCATTTTCCAGGAGCATTTCCTAGTGAATTTGGTTAGGGTACAATGGATAATCAAGAAATACTATTTTTGGCTGAAGATAACTTGCTTAATATGTTATCTGAAAGTATGCAATTGAAAACTCAGAAGAACATTATATACCTTAACAGCACTATTGGATGGTGATCAACTATAGTGGACTTGTTCATTTCAGCATCACAGTAATCACAGACAATTCTAAAAGACTTGTGATGGAAAATACCGTCCACATTCAGAGAAGAAACTGTGGGATTCAAATGCAGACCAAAGCTTACCATCTTCAATTTTTGAAAGTTGTCTTAGGTATTATGTTTTTCTCTTTTTTCATTTTGATTTAGTTCATATTTCACAATAAAAGATTAATACGATTAATATGAATCTATGTTTAGCATGGCTATACGTGCATAGTCTATTAGATTGTTTTATGTCGGAGGAGGGGGAAGGAAGGGAGGAAGGGAGAAAAATGTAAAACTCAAAACCTTGCAAAAAAATGTTTCTTGAACATTACCATTGCATATAGTTGGAAAAATAGATGAATAAAATAATTTTTTAAAAAGTATGCAATTGAATGGGACACTCATCATGATTCACATTATCACTGAAGGTATATATTCTAGTTGATTCTATATCTTAGGACTTCTGGCTCTGGGATGTTTCTGTTCTTACATGCTTTGTTGTTTTTTCTTCTGAATCTCTAGCTCCTGGTTTCTCTTTCTCTCTTTATTGGTCTATGCTTCCATCTGACACTGGTTCTTCCTCTCCTGGGATTAGGAGGCATTTATAAGTATGCACAGGCCTCAAGAGATTTGAAACTATGCCTTCATGGAACCTTTCCACTTTCTCATCAGATCTCCTGGAATGTTAATGGCTCCTTTTCAAGGCTCAGTCCAAAGGGACAGCACCAGTATGTGAACATCAGCCATGTATTATCAGCTCATTGGTCCACATTGCTTCTAAAACTCTGAAGAATAAAGGACCAAATGGGACACAAGTGAGTTCATACCTTAGTCAAAGATTTTACATTTTGAAGTCAAAGAGGGACTTTCCTGGCTTCTAGGACATGCATTGGTATGCCTGTTGAACTCAGTGAGCCAGTCTTGGCAATAATACAGTTTACTTTCCCCCACCCTGCATCTGTCAATTGCTCCAATGATATTGGTTAATTTATATAATGATTTATAAACTCTAAAGAATTTTCCTCACAACCAGAATCAAATATAAAGCCCTTTATAACCTGTTCTCCACCCCCCCCCCCCAAACTTCTTAAACTTATCAACTCCTCTATCCTGCATCATTGGCTTCCTTGCTGACCTTCCATCTCCAGACACTAGGTATTTTTACTGGCTGTCCCCATGGCTGGAATGTTTTCTCTTCTCAGCTCTGTCTCTTGACTTCCCTGATTTCCTTGGCTTCCTTTTAAGTTCCAGATAAACTTCACATCAGGAAGCTGATCCCCCTTAAAACCTGGTGTCTTTCCTTTGTTGATTATTTCCATTTATCCTTCCCATAGTTTTTGTACATAGTTACTTTGCATACTGATTCCTCTGTTAGCCTGTGATCTACTTGAGAAAAGACTGTAATTTTTTCTATTTTTATCTTTGGAATGTAGTGCATAAAATAACTACATAATAAATGTTTTTTTCATTCATTCATCTTGGTACTTTCCCTTGATTTTCATTTGGAGGAAAACAGGTCATTCTTGGACAGTAGTGTTATTCTTCATAAAGTACAGCTGACAGCATAGGCAGATGTCCAAAAATTGACCCAAGAGAGCTTTAACTACAGGTGAGGCTGTCCAGATGGGACAATCTGGAACTCTGTCCACAGGCTACCTTCTCTAGGCTTAAAAGGCAGCACTGGTTATTTGACTTCTTTTTGTTTTGTTTTGTTTTTTTTAGATTTTTGCAAGGCAAATGGGGTTAAGTGGCTTGCCCAAGGCCACACAGCTAGGTAATTATTAGGTGTCTGAGATTGGATTTGAACCCAGGTCCTCCTGACTCCAAGGCTGGTGCTCTATCCACTATGCCATCTAGCCGCCCCAACCCATTTGACTTCTTAAGGAAGATCCAACACCTCTTTTCTCTACTGCCTGCCTAGGCTGGAAAGCTCTTCAGTGTGAATCTTCCAAGTTTCTCATGGGCTTTTCTCTCTCATTCTCCCAAACTATAAACCCACTCCGTGAAGCTGCAGGACATTCTCCCTGACCCCATCTCAGCAATGCCTTTACTTATACCAAGGTCTTGGTTTTTGTTTCTTGTTTCCCAGTTCCCCAGCAACTGACCCAGCTTGCATACTGATGAGCTGGCCTCCTTGCCTTCCTGTGACCAGATTGATTGGTTGGTTGTGAGCTCCTTCTTCTCACCTGATAAATTGCTCAACAGTCATTAACCTCTTTGTGCACTTGTCGCAGTGGTGTTTGGAGGGGAACCCCACTGAGTCTAGAGTTTTAAGACCTGAGTTCCAGTCTTATCTCATATTTATGAGCTGTCATATATCTTCTAGATTTTCTTCTCTGTTGGAGAAAGATTGCACTACTTTATAACACATTTTTCAAAAGCCCTGTGTGAACAAAGCTCTTTAAAAATGATGAGCTGTCCTTATTCCTCACGGGAAATGTATTTTAAATTTTATAAATTTAAAATGTATATTTTATATAAATTATAAATTTTAATTTAAATTTCTAGTTGATCGATCAAAGGTTCTCAGAGATTAAAATGAAAGAGCACCTTTTGTTTGTTAACCCCTTTGAAATTGTAAGTCTCTTAAAATACTGGACCTTCCACTAGGCAGTTTATTCATTTTTTTTTTTTTTTAGGTTTTTGCAAGGCAAATGGGGTTAAGTGGCTTGCCCAAGGCCACACGGCTAGGTAATTATTAAGTGTCTGAGACTGGATTTGAACCCAGGTACTCCTGACTCCAGGGCAGGTGCTTTATCCACTACGCCACCTGGCCGCCCCTACTAGGCAGTTTAAAGCTAGAATTATTAAGTATAGAACTTGATCACATGACTTCAGTATTCTTTTAAATTTATTTTATTAAAGATATTATTTGAGTTTTACAATTTTCCCCCCCAATCTTGCTTCCCTCCCCCCATCCCCCCCCATGGAAAGTACTTTGTCAGTCTTTACTTTGTTTCCATGTTGTACCTTGATTCAAATTGGGTGTGATGAGAGAGAAATCATATCCTTAAAGAAGAGAAGTCTAAGAGGTGACAAGATCAGACAATAAGATATCTAATTTTTTCTAAATTAAAGGGAATAGTCCTTGCACTTTGTTCAAACTCCACAGCTCCTTATCTGGATACAGATGGCACCCTCCTTTGCAGACAGCCCAAAATTGTTCCCGATTGTTGCACTGATGGAATGAACAAGTCCTTCAAGGTTGAACATCACTCTCTTGTTGCTGTTAGGGTGTACAGTGTTTTTCTGGTTCTGCTTATCTCACTCAGCATCAGTTCATGCAAATCCCTCCAGGTTTCCCTGAAATCCCATCCCTCCTGGTTTCTAATAGAACAATAGTGTTCCATGACATACATATACTGCAGTTTGCTAAGCCATTCCCTAATTGAAGGACATTTACTGGATTTCCAATTCTTTGCCACCACGAACAGGGCTGCTATAAATATTTTTGTACAAGTAATGTTTTTACCCTTTTTTTCTTCATCTCTTCAGGGTATAGACCCAGTAGTGGTATTGCTGGGTCAAAGGGTATGCACATTTTTTGTTGCTCTTTGGGCATAGTTCCAAATAGCTCTCCAGAAGGGTTGGATGAGTTCACAGCTCCACCAACAGTATAATAATGTCCTAGATTTCCCACAACCCTTCCAACAATGATCATTATCCTTCCTGGTCATATTGGCCAATCTGAGAGGTGTGAGGTGGTACCTCAGAGAAGCTTTAATTTGCATTTCTCTAATAATTAATGATTTAGAGCATTTTTTCATATGGCTATGGATTGCTTTGATCTCCTCATCTGTAAATTGCCTTTGCATATCCTTTGACCATTTGTCAATTGGGGAATGGCTTTTTGTTTTAAAAATATGACTCAGTTTTCTGTATATTTTAGAAATGAGTCCTTTGTCAGAATCGTTAGTTGTAAAGATTGTTTCCCAATTTACTACATTTCTTTTGATCTTGGTTACATTGGTTTTATCTGTGCAAAAGCTTTTTAACTTAATGTAATCAAAATCATCTAATTGGTTTTCGGTGATGTTCTCCAACTCTTCCCTAGTCATAAACTGCTCCCCTTTCCATAGATCTGACAGGTAGACTAGTCTTTGGTCTTCTAATTTGCTTATAGTATTGTTTTTTATGTCTATGTCCTGTAACCATTTGGATCTTATCTTGGTAAAGGGTGTGAGGTGTTGGTCTAATCTAAATTTCTTCCATACTAACTTCCAATTATCTCAGCAATTTTTATCAAAGAGGGAGTTTTTAATCCCAATGGCTGGACTCTTTGGGTTTATCGAACAGCTGGTTACTATAATCATCTCCTGCTTTTACACCGTGACTTCAGTTTTGATATAACAGCTTTCCAGATCACTGCCTTAAAAGTCTCTAATTACCTGCTATAATTTCTTATTTCTTTATTGTTTTGGAATTGAAAATTTGTTTTATAACTGTATCATGTCTCTAAAATTCTTAGGTTGAGGTTGAAAGTATATTTTAGAATAAGGCATTCCCAAAGAAGCTAGAGCAACAAAGTAAACAAAAACATTCTTGATTTTAGTTTCTGAAAATAATTTTGCCTGTTTTAAAGTAGGGAACCTAGTAATGAATTTATGACCAAGGAGCTTTAGGACTGTAAAAATCCCATTGGTGATATGAATTAAGTAAACAGTCATCTTTTTATTGTCAGATAACACTTAAACTGCTACAACTCTGTTAGAATTGCACAGGTTTAAATGAAAAGTTTTTAGTCCTATTATGCTTGTGTCATTAAATTACTTATTAAATGATTGTTTATAATGTCATGGCACAGTGAAAATAATTAGACTTCTTTTAGGAAATCACAATCATGGAATGATATACTATGATGGAGGTGGGGGGAGGAATATGATCTAGAGTCAAGAGGGTCCTTAGAAATCTTCTAGCTTAACACTTTAATTTTACAGAAGACGAAATAGTCCTAGAGAGGGGGATAATTTAACTTACACTTTATCAGAATTCATTAGTTTTTCTGATTCTTTAGTCAAGTCAGTCACTTTTTCAAAGCCACTTTTTTTCATGCCTCACCCTTCTCCATATCCTGAAGTTACTCTGCTATTCTGTACATCTAAGCAACTTTCCTTTCAATCTCCCTCTTATCTCTTCCTCTTCTACCTAAGTTTGTATTTCATGTTCCTAAATCCTACCTCAATGAACTATCATAGATAAGAATCATGGACTTTTAGCACTAGTTGGGCCTTAGATAATCAAATTCAATCTCTTCAATCAAATTGCACCCTAGAGAAGGAGGTTTTACTTGGTAATAAGTGGTTAAAGCTAGACCTGATGATCTCCTGTATTAGCCCTTCCTGCCTCTCACTGGACATTCCAGCTTATCAACATCATCCCTAAAATATGACACCTTGTGATCTCTGGAATTATAGTGGGTCATGGTGATGATAAGAGTTCCTAAATCTTTCTTAAGTCTTTTTTTTAACACCATTGAAATTATTGTATCAGTTGTTCTTTTCTAGCTTTTAAACTAGTTCCAAATGGTTTTGAGGATTATTGCTTTGTAATATAGTTTGAAATTTTGTGTTTCTAGGCACCCACCTCCCTCTTTTTTCATTCCCCACTGTGTTTCCCTTGAGATTATTGATCCTTAGTTTCTTAAGTAGATTTTATTTCAGTCCTTTGTTAGTTCAATTGGTGTGGCACTGACTAAATTAATTTAGGTATTACTGTCATTTTTATTTTATTGGTATAGAACATCATGAGGAATTACTATATTTCTGTAAAGAGTGCTTTGTAATTGTCTTAGTAAAATTACTGTATATGTTGGTAGATCAACTCCCCAATATTTTATATTTTGTAGTTATTTCGAATAGAATTTCTCTTTTTATTTTTTTCTGCTGAATTTTGTTGATAATATAGAGGAAAAACTGTTGATTTATTTGAATTTATTTTATATCAAATTTTCTTTGCTGAAGTTATTGTTTCAACTAATTTTTCAGTTGAATCTCTAGGGCTCTTTATAAAATGTACAAAAGATGATAATTTTGTTTCTTCTTTGCCTATGTGTATTTCCTAATTTCTTTTTTCTTACTGCTGTACCTAACATTTCCCAAATTGGATCAAATATTAATGGTAATAATGGACATCTTACTTTTAGCTTTAATCATATTAAACCCCCCTTTTTTTTAGCATTTCTCCCTTACATTTTATATTGATTCTAGATTTTAGCTATATGATATTTACTATGTGAAGGAATAATCAATTTATAAATATTTTTTCAGTGTTTTTAATAGAAATGGGTTGTATTTTGTCAAAAAAGTAATTTTAATTTAAATATTTTGTGTATTTGTTTTTTTCTAACTACATGTAGCAATAATTTTTACCAATCGTAGTTTTTACAAGTTTTTGAGTTTTACATTTTCTCCCTTGCTTCCTTCCCTCTCCTCTCCTTCTGACAGAAAGCAATCTGAAATAGGCTCTACATTTATAACCATGCTAAAATATAGATCCATATTGTGTGGGATAAAAATCCACTTAAAAAAATATAGAGACTCCTCTGAGCAAAAAAGAAAGTTTATTTTGGCTTTTCTTCAGAAAAGGGCACCCCCAAGGCTCACAAAGGTAGTGAAGATCAAGGAGCTGCTGCAAGGTGACAAACAAGATTATAGGACCTAGCACGATTCCCCCCTCCCTAGCCCCCTCTCTTCCAACCTGATTGGTTAAGGTTTTCAGAGCTACAATCTTTACCTGGTAACAAAGAGAAGAATAAAATGTTTTCATAGAATATTACCTCACCATCCAGATGGTGAGGATACCAGAAGAAGATTTCTAATGGCCTTTTGTTGTCTATCCAAATGAATTAATGTCTGAGTATGCAAGGTCGTCTTATAAGAAACTCTACTATCTTCTTAGTTTAGTACTTATCATTAAATAAGAGAAGGCAGTCTACTGTTCTCACAGTCTGTCATCAAAATAGGTGGCTAACTAAGAATGCAAGGTCTCTTTGGAAGTATTCTACAATTTCCCTCCCTAACTGAAGCAGGAAGGTATCTGGCTGTGAATGCAAAGTCTTTCTGGAAATAGTCCATTGTTTAACTCCCTAACAGAATTGGGAGGGTGTCTGACTGAGAGTAAAAGGCCTCTTTCCCTCTTTTTGTTTAGATTTTTTTGAAGGCAATGAGGCTAAGTGGCCCAAGGACACGCGGCTAGGTAATTATTAAGTGTCTGAGGTCAGATTTGAACCCAAGGTACTCCAGACTCCAAGGCTAGTGCTCTATCCCCTGTGCCACCTAGCCGCCCTGGAATATTAACTCTTAAGAGGGAATATTCCACTCAATATTGATCATGTTGTGAAAGAAAAATCAAATCCAAATGGAAGAAAAAAATTCAGAGAGAAAAAAATGACAATATATAAACTAACTGTTAAAAATTGAAGATAATAAACTTTGATCTTCATTTAAACTCCACAGTTCCTTCTCTGAATATGGATGGTATTTTCCAACCCAAGTCTTTTGGAATTGTCTGAAATGAACAAGTCCATCGTAGTTGATCCCCACCCAGAGTTGTTGTTAGTTTGGTTCTGTTCATTACACTCAACATCAGTTCATGCAAGTCTTGCCAGACTTTTCTGAAATCCCATTCCTCATGATTTCTTATAGAACAATAATATTTCATCACATTCATGTACCTCAATTTGTTCAACCATTCTCCAACTGATGGGAATCCCCCTCAATTTCCAGTTCTTTGCTACTATAAAAAGAATAGCTATGAACATTGTACATATAAGATTTTTACCCTTTTCCCCCTGATCTCTTCAGGATACAGACCCAGAAATGGTGTTGCTGGATCAAAGGGTATGCACAGTTTTATTGTCCTTTGGGCATAATTGCAAATTGCTCTCCAGAAAAGTTGGATCAGTTCACAGCTCTACCACCAATGCATTCGTGTTTCAGTTTTCCCATACCATCCAATATCGATCATTTCCCTTTTAAATCATATTGGCCAATCCATTTATCAATTGGGAAATGGCTTGTTTCATAAATTTGACTCAGTTCTCTTTATAGTTTAGAAATGAGTGCTTTTTTCAGAAACACTAGTTGTAAAATTGTTTCCTAACGTAACTGCATTCATTTTAATCTTGGTTGCAGTGATTTTTCTATGTGCAAAAACATTTTAATTGAATATAATCAAAATGATCTAATCTATCTTTTATAATGTTCTCTGTCTTTTCTTTGATCATAAACTGTTTCCCTTTCCATAGATCTTTGTTAAAATTCTTTGGATATCTTTTTTATAGATTCATGTGATTTTTATTATCAATACAGTCATATATATTTCCCTTCTATTTGAATCAACTCTTCATCCTTGTTATAAATACAAACTAATCAGAATATATAATCTTTTTGATAAGTTGCTGTAACTTTTTTGTGATTATTTTGTTAAATTTGTTTGGGGCATCATCTGTTTTATATCCTTAGCCATGCTGATTGTAGTTGCTATTTCCTTTTTTAAATGTTTACTTAACAGCACTTTAATTATTTTTAGTCTTGACAAGGCAGTAGTGTTAAGTGACTTGCCCAAGGTCACACAGCTAGGTAATTGTTATGTGTTTGAGATTGGATTTGAACTCAGGTCATCCTGAGTTGGTGCTCTGCCCTGTGCCCCCTAGCTGCCTCCTTAAAAAAAAAAAAAACTTTAATAATCTATCTAAAATTTTGCAGATATTTAAATCTGTATCATTGGCTTTTAGTTTGTATACTCTTTTCTTACTTTTTTGAAAGTCAGGATACCATTTACTCTTTGCTAGCCTTCCATAACTCCTGTTGTTCACATCGTTTGAGTTGTCACTGACAATGTTTTGGCAATCAAACCTACCAAGATACAAGGCTCTGTATATGAAAGATGATATGAAATTTATGAAGGACAACAAAGTTCTCTTTCCTTGTCCTGTCTTATCTTGGTTAGCAACCCTATGCATTGCATTTTCTTTTGACATTTGTAAGTGCAAAGGTCTTTTTCTATGAGAGAAAAAACTAAAGCAGCATAGAGATTGTATAACTTCTCTGTTATCAAGAATCATAGTCCCATCTTTGTTTAACAGCAGTCCTATCCTTTCTTCCTTTCTTCTTTTTTTCCAGATGTAGCTTTTTTTTTTTAGATTTTTCAAGGCAATGGGGTTAAGTGACTTGCCCAAGGCCACACAGCTAGGTAATTATTAAGTGTCTGAGTCTGGATTTGAACTCAGGTACTCCTGATTCCAAGGCCAGTGCTCTATCCACTGCACCATCTAGCTGCCCCCAGATGTAGCTTTAAAAAACTTTAAAAATTGTTTTCTTTATTTAAGGCAATGGGATTAAGTAACTTGCCCAAGGTCACACAGCTAGGTAATTGTTATGTGTCTGAGGCTGGATTTGAATTCAGGTCCTCTTGACTACAAGGCTGCGCCACCTAGCTGTCCCCTTAAAAAAACCTTTTTGCTCTTCATTTCTTTTGCCAACCTCACTATTCTTGGTTTTGCTTGGCTTAAGATTCTGATAATTTTTACAAGATCATGCAACACTCATTTTCCCCTAATTTTACCTCCCTATGCTTTCATTATCCATACATATCTTTTCCAACTCTTAAATTAATTGATGGGTATTCTGTGCATCCACACTGGTTCTCTTAGGCAAACCCTTTATTATTTTCCCCTAGAACTATTTTCCTTTGTGTCTTCAGAATTTCTTCCTTTTTTTCTTATCTTTCCACTGATTTCTCATTTAGAGAACATGGTATCCTAATTATCTTCCTTCTTAAACCTTTGAAATATCTCTTTTCCCCAGTCAGACCACATGCAGCTTTGCTGTCATCAAAAACTCTTAGAGGGAATGGTCCTTGCCTCTCAAGGTCCCTTTACCTGTTAGTAACCTATACTGATTACCTGGTTAGGTAGAATCAGATGCCATAAAGAGTTTTTCCATGTTGCTTTCTCTACATTTTGAAGGATGAAATTATTATTAAGTGATTAAACAAGTTAACTTTTATGTTCCCATATTCCATATTCCTTATTTAGTTCCCCCCCCTTCTTTTTTAGAAATTCAGGTAGTCTGTTGTATAATTTTGGCAAGATCATTTCTTTTTTAATTCATTTCCACTTAAATGCTCCCCATCATACTGCCCACTTATGCTTTTTGTGTTTGTTCACATAGATATACAATTTTTTTTTTGCAAGGCAGTGGGGTTAAATGACTTGCTCAAGGTCACATAGCTAGGGCATTATTAAGTGTCTGAGGTCAGATTTGAACTCAGGTACTCCTAACTCCAGGGCCGGCCAGTGCTCTATCCACTGTGCCACTTAACTGCTCCCATAAATATAATTTTAAAATAAACAATTCTACTCCACCTATTGTCCTTTTACCAATTCTGTTTCTTTCTAACAAATTATATCCATCTAAAGCTATATTTCAGTCATGAACTTCATCCCACAAAGCCCCAGTGAATACTTAAATTTGCCTCTATACTTTAGACCTTTAGTTTCTCATCTAAACTTTGAGCATTTGTATGTAGACATTTGAAGCCATGGGTTATGCCATGGACTCCTTTCTTAAATATTGTAATCTTATAGCTCATCTATTATATTTCCTCAGCAGTCTAGCTTGATGGACCATTTTCTCCCTGTCCCTTCATTTAAAACTTTCTAACATTTGTTTGGATTGGCAAAATACTCAGCAAGTAAGAACAATCTTACCATCTATTGTTAACCTCTTGGATGGGGATCTACCCCCTTACATTTTAAGACATAGTCCAGGGCAGCTAGGTGGTGTAGTGGTTAGAGCATCAGTCCTTGAGTCAGGAGAACTTGAGTTCAACTTTGGTGTCAGACATTTAATAAATAACCTAGCTGTGTGACCTTGGGCAAGTCACTTAACTCCATTGCCTTGCAAAAACAAAATAAAAAATTTCTAAAAAAAAAAAAGACATAGTCCAGAAATCTAAATCCCATTCTCATACATCATCTTCTTAGGTGTTCACTTCTCAAATTATTTTTTCCCTTCTGCATAATTTGCTTTCAGAGATCATAAGGGAAACATAACATGTGTTCCTTTTGTCTTTAGTTTAATTGACCAAGACTTCATAACATTTATAATTTTTTTAGGTTCCATCTGTCCTTTTTTTCCCCACACAATTCACAAAATTGTGCAGTAGTCATTGGTTTTGGTTAGTCTTGGGAGGCTTTCTATTATGTCTTGAATATTTATTCATGGAAGACAATTAAAAGCCTTCTTATTATTTTTATGAGATCAAAAATTGGCCACTTCCCCTTCTACATATTGTCTGTTCAGATACCTCTTGACATCTATCCTCTTTTAAGAAGTTTTTCTTATTTCCACTTGGTTCATGAATTTTTAAAACTTTTTTTTGTGTGTCTTATGCCCCTTTGACAATCTGGTGAAGCCAGTGGATCTCTTCTCAGAATCATGCCTTCATTCATTCATTCATTCATTCATCTATTTATTTAATTTATTTTTAAGTAAATTTGATTTTATTTTTCCAATTATTGCAAAGGTCATTTTCAGCATTCATCCATTTGCAAGTTTATGAGTTCCAAATTTTTCTACCACTCTCCCTCTCCCCTCTCCATGGCAGTGAAAAATCTGGTAAAAGTTGTACATGTATAATTGTGTTGAACATATTTCCATATTAGTCCAATTGTGAAAGAGGAATTAGAGCTAAGAAGGAAAAATCATGAGTAAGAAAGAAAAAATATAAAAGCAGTTTTTAAAAGTGAACAAGTATGCTTTGCTCTCCATTCAGACTCCACAGTTTTTTCTCTGGATGTGGATATATAACAGGTCTCTTGGCATTGTCCTTGATTGCTGAACTGCTGAGAGGAGCTTCATCTATCATAGTTTTATCATCTCATGTTAATGTGAATAATGTTCTCAGTTCTGCTCACTTTACTTGGCATCAGTTCATGTAAGTCTTTATGCTTCTCTAAAGTCTAGGCTCGCATGATTTTTAAATCGAACAATAGTCCTCTATAACAGAATCATGTTTTTAAATGCAAAAAAATAAAATATATACAATTACAAAGGATAAAATTATATTGAAATACAGCAATGGAATTGAATGCACACACACACATATATAATTTACATCTGGCATTCTCACGTTTGAAATGTTTTCTTTAAAGTATCCTTTTAATATTAATAATTTTAATATTGTTAACTTTTTTTTAAACAGATGAGGAAACAATTCCATGGTAGAATAACTTGCAGCAAACAGATTACATAACTAGTAAGCATCAGAGCCAGGATTCAGACCTAGGTCTTCTGACTTTTAAAAGTTCAGTGATCTTTCTACTAAGATCTAAAATCCACGTAATTTTAAAGTCTTTCATAATCTGGCCTCTTCCTGTCTTTTTTATCTTCTTATACCTTGCTCTCCTCCAATAAATATCTCTTCATATAGTAGCTCTTATTATCCTGCATAATTGCTTCTTCATATCAGCTTGGAGAATCACAGAATTTTGGTTGAAATAGACTTCAAAAACTCTATAGTCCTACCTGAAAAGAAATCCCCATTTTAAAATCCCTGGTGAGTGTTTAGTCATCTATCTAGTGCTTGAAGACCTACAATGAAGGGAGTCTTTGGAGGCAGGTTGTTTCACATTTGGATACCTTTAATATGCCTCTATCTAACTTACTGCCATATAAGGTTAAATAAAACAGGTCCAACACTTTTTTGACTATGACAGTCCTTCAGGAACTTGAAGACAGCAAATGTATTCCCATTGAGCATCCCAGGGCTTCCAACTGTTAAACATGTACTCAAGACCCTTCACAATCTTTGTTGCGTTCCTCTGGACACTCTGGCTTATTGTCAAACTGTGAAGACTAGACCTAGATAAACACAGGATTTCATATAAGGTCTGATCAGGGCAGAAATATAGTGGGACATCATCTTTTTTTTTTTTTCCCTAGACATGATGATTTCTAATGCAGCCCGAGATCTTGACTTAAGCCCAAAGACTTGAGCTTTTTTAAAAGACTTCACTTATCTGAGTTAATTCATTGAGTTTGTGGTCCATTAAAACTCTCAGGTCTATTTCCAACAAATGCCTAATCATGCCCTCTCAATCTTTCTCTTGGGAAAGTTGAATTTTTGAACCTGTCCATTCCTATTGAATTCTATCATATTCGGATCATCCCAGTATTCTTGAGTCTTGGTGAAGCCATGAGAACTCTTTGTGGTTGCTGCTTTCTTTTCTAGGTATTCAGAGATCCTTTTAATTCTAACATTTCTATAACAACTCTAAAATTTCAGCAAGATTCTAACACCAGGCTCATTAGGCTTATTATTTATAGACTATGTTCTTTCCCCTTTTTAAAAAATAGGTGCATTTCCTTTTTGCCAGTACTGAGCTTCCCTTTTTCATTTCCCACAGATTTTTAGAATCTCCCTGATAATTATTTGGCACTGACATCGAACATTCTTAGGAGTTCATTTGGGCCTAGTGACTTGAATTTATCAAGAACAGCTGAGTACTTTCTTACTATCCTTATTTATTTTGAATATCAACTTTGTTTTAGCTATTTTTTTGTTCTGTTCTTTCCAGTCCAATCTCTTTGGAAGAAAAGACAGAACTAACATTTTAATTGAATATTTTTAGAGTCTTTTCTCTATTAATTAGTCATTATACTATCTACCCTAAGCAGTGAGCCTGTCTTTTTTTTTTTAGATTTTTGCAAGGCAATGGGGTTAAGTGACTTGCCCAAGGCCATACAGCTAGGTAATTATTAAGTGTCTGAGGCCAGATTTGAACTCAGGTACTCCTGACTCCAGGGCCAGTGCTCTATCCACTGCGCAACCCAGCCACACCCCCTGAGCTTGTAATTTTTATCCTCTTTTTCCCAATGTAGATGAAAACAAATCCTCATATCTAACCCCAGCTTATTCTGATTTTTAAGATTTTTTACAATTCATCTTCTTTAACAAACCTTTACTTCCTCTTCTAAAAAAAAGATTAAAAAAAATCAACGTTGGTCATCCAGCTTTCTGTAGTCACATAAATCTATTCAGATATCTTCTATTATTCTACATTGAAATCATGAGCAATTTTGAAATAGTCCTAGTTAATGATGAGTCATTCGAAAAATTTCCCAACCTCCCTTTCAATTTTTTAAGACTTTGGATACATTCAAAGGGGTATGTGGAATCGAAAGGAAGATTTTGTATGTTTTGGAGGATACAGAAAACTATACTCTGCACATTTCAGTACATCCTGGCTCTGAAAAATTCAGTGTTGCATGAACTGCCTTCACATGTTTGGTTGGTTTTTACTGGAATATATTTTACTTTTAGAATCTTAGTCATGATGTCCTTGGAAGGGACTTTGGAATATCTCAGAACACAGAATGTTAAACCATAGTTCATAAAATATTAGAATTGGAGGGAACCCAAGAAATCACCTGGTTCCAGCCTCCATATTATAGACATGAGGAAATTGAGAACTAGCAAAGTGGTGACTTGTCTAAAGTAACACAATGAATCCATTTTAGAATCAGGTCTAGAAAAAAGCCTCTACCCATCATCCATTGTTGTTCTTTATCTTTCCATTTTCCCTTCCCCTGGTTATCATCCTCCTGGTCACAAGATGAAAGCAATGCAAGGAAAAGAAGATGAAACCCAACTGGTATCCTGAATTCTGTCTCATCCACAAGATCTAAATAGTGGTCAAGGCCTGACCTTTCTTTCTTTGTCACATCCCTGATGTGCCTCCTCTTCTGATAAAGCAACTGCTCTGGAACAGACTCTTATTATCTTACACTTGCGCTTTTGTAAATACCAATGAAATGAATCCAACCATATCAATCCCTTTCTAGCGACTTCCTGTTACCTTCAGGCTCAAATACAAAATCTTCTGACTTTCACAGCTTTTCATAAGCTGACCTCTTCCTACCTTTCCAGTCTTTTTATTTTTATTTTATTTTATTTTTTTAGGTTTTTGCAAGGCAAATGGGGTTAAGTGGCTTGCCCAAGGCCACACAGCTAGGTAATTATTAAGTGTCTGAGACCGGATTTGAATCCAGGTACTCCTGACTCCAGGACCGGTGCTTTATCCACTACGCCACCTAGCCACCCCCTTTCCAGTCTTCTTTCTCTCTTCTGCATACTCTGCGATCTAGTGACATTGACCTCTTGGCTGTTTTTTGAATACAGCACTCCATATCTGGACAACAAGGATTTTACTAGCTGTCCCCCATACTCATCATGTCTACCTCCTCACTTTCCTGGTTTCCTTTAAGTCTCAGATCAAGTTCACTTCTAAAAAGCCTATCCAGTCCTCTTTAATTTTGGTTCTCTCCTTTTGAGATTATTTCCAATTTAAGCTGTGCATACCTTGTTTGCATTTTTGTCTCCTCCATTAGACTATGAGCTTCTTGTGAGCATACACTGTTTTTTTTCCCATCTTTATATCTGCACAGTGTCTAGCAATAGTAGGTATTTAATAGATGGAAGCTGACCCTTTTTGAAAATTTTTTTTCTTTATGTTTTTGCTAGGCTTGCCCAAGGCCACAGCTAAGTAATTATTAAGTGTCTAAGGCCAGACTTGAACTCAGGTATTCCTGACTCCAGGGCCAGTGCTCCATCCACTGTGCCACCTAGCCACTTCTTTTGAAAATTATCCTATAGCATTAGGACCAGAAAAAAAGAGATTGAGGGTTTAAGCACAGGCAAAGAGGAAACAGTATCTTCCCTTTTTGTGAATAACACGATGGGATGGTTTACATAGAAAATCCTACAGAGTCAATGAAAAACTAACTTAAACAATCAACTTTAGCAAAGTTGTAGGCTTTGAAATAAATTCATACAAATCATTAGCATTTCTGTATATAACAAAATATCCAAGAAGAAGTAGAAAATTACATTTAATATCACTACAGAAAGCATAAAATATTTAGTAGTCTTCTTGCACCCTTCCCCCAGTTACAGATGTAAATAATTGGAATCATATTAATTGCTTATGGGTAAGTGAAATCAGGGCTGCCAGTTGATGCAGAGGATGGAGTGCCAGGAGTGGAGTCAGGAAGACTAATCTTCCTGAGTTCAAATCCAACCTCAGACACTTATTAACCATATTTGTCTCAGTTTCCTCATCTGTAAAATCAGCTGGAGAAGGAAATGGTTAAACCACCTCCAGTAGCTTTGCCAAATATGGTCATAAAGAATCAGGACTGAAATGACTGAAGAGATGATTTTATCTTAGTTAATTTACTTATTTAATACTATACCAATTAAACTTCTCAAGGATTATTATTATTATTTTTTAATTTGAAAGAGGGAATTTTTTGAGTGACAGTTTGGTTTATTTTATATTATTATTATGACTATCTTATTGTGAAAGTAAGCATAAACTCCCCTCCCCTCTAAAACAAAGAGAAACCTCAAGAACAGTGAGAGAGGGGGAAAAAAGTGTACTTCAGTCTGTGTTCAGATTCCAAAGGCTCAGTCTCTGGGATGAGTTGCCATCTTTGTCATAAGTCCACCAAAGGAGTTGCCAAAGGATTACTTTATAGAACTAGAATAAAAATAGAAAATTTCATCAGGAGGAACAAAAGATCAAGAATCTCAAGGGTATAAATGAAAAAATAGTGGAAAGGAAGGGGATCTCAAAGTACGAAATTTCACACTCTGCTACAAAGCAATAAAATAAAACAATTGGTATTGATAATGAGGTTATAAGAAGAGTAGATTAGATTAGGTACACAATATATGGAAGCAAATGAATACAAAAACCTAGTATGTGATAAACTCTCAAATCTCAATTATTGAGGCAAGAGCTCATTTTTTGACAAAAATTACTGGGAATATTGGAAAGCATCCTGACAGAAAAATAGGTATAAACCAATATCTTTGACTATACATGAGACATGCTTCAACTGGTTACTTGACATAACACTACAAATAAATTAGAGGAACAAGGAAGAAAATCCCTCTTAGATCTATGGAGAGAAGATGAGTTTATGACCAAATAAGAGACTGAGAGAATCACAGAAGGTAAAATGGATAATTTTGATTAGATAAAATTAAAAATTTTGTAAAAGAAACCATAGTAGTTAAAATTAGAATAGAGCACTGACTTTGGAGTCAGGAGAACTGGTGTTCAAATCCAGCCTCAGACTCTTGACTCATACTAGCTTTGTGACCTTGGGCAAGTCACTTAACCCTAATTTCCTCATATCCAGGGTCTCCAGTTCTGATTCATAGCTGTCCATTTGACCCAGATGATTCTGGGCGAGAAAGTGAGGGTGGTGACTTAGCATAGCATCCCTTCACTCCAATCCAATTCATGTGCTTGTCATGGCATCACCTCCCTGATGTCATGGTCTTCTTTGGAAATGAAGGACAAACACTATTATTATTATTATTATTATTATTATTATTATAAAAGAAGCAGGTAGATGGGAAAACTTTTGCTTAAAATTTCTCTGCTAAAGTCTCATTTCTAATACACATAGGGAGCTATTAAAAATTCATTATAATAAGATTAATTTCCTAAGTGATAAAATGATGAAATGTTATGAATGGGTAGTTTTCGGAGTTATCAATAGTTACATGAAAAAATGATTTAAGTCACTAGTGATTAGAGAAGTGCAAATTAAAACTCTGAGACTGCCCCCCCAATCAAGCTTGTTGATTTAAAAAAAAAAGGAAAGTAACAAATACTGGTAAAACAGGTACAAATGCACATTGGTGGAATTTTGAAGTGGATGAACCATTCTGAACAGTAAGTAATTTGAAACTATGACCCAAAAAACTATTAATCTGAATTTCCTTTGACTCAGCAGTAACATTTATGAGTCTATACCTCAAAGAGAAAAAATTAGAAAAGGACTATCTGTACAAAAATATAGTAGCTCTGTATGTGTGTGTGTGTGTGTGGGGGGGTTGCAAAGAATTGGAAATGGAGGGAGTGCCCATCAATTGGGGAATGGTTAAACAAATTATGATATATCAAATTATCATATATTTTGTTGTAATAGGTAATTACAGGAATTATCTGGCATGATTTGTATGAACTGATATCTAGTGAAATGAGCAGAACCAAGAGAGTAATTTATATAGCAGCAGCAATATTATAAAGACAAACAACTTGAAAAGACTGAGGAACTTTGATCAACCAGTCAGTCACAATCCAAATAACTCAAGTGTGAATATGCTACCCATCTCTTGATAAAGGAGAGATTGAGACATAGTTTCGGGAAATGGTTAATACACAAATTTATTTTATGTGGCTGTATTTGTAACAGTGGTTGTGTTTTTCTTGCTTTCTCAATTGGGGAGGGAGGTAATGATGAGGGAGAGACTGTGGATCTGAAAACAAAATTTAATTATTAAAATATGTTAAATATTAACTGTTATTATTATTATTTAGTATCCAAAGAACTAGAAAGCTCAACTAAAATGTTTTGTCTTTCAGAAGGATAATGTTTATAATGCTGATCTCAAGTGCACACTCTATAAAGATATTTTACTTATTGTCTTCTTTGCCAATATAATATAGCCTTTCTAGCTTATATGTTTCACTGATTATATTCCATTAAAAAATTAAATAATATAAGACAAATAAAAAAAAGTTGTTTTAGAGAATGTGGTGTTAGTAGAAAGCTCATAATTTGAATAAGGAGACCTGAATACAAACCTTGCCTGAGGTGTTTTTAGTTAAATGTCTGACTGTATATCATTCTACCTCTCTGAGCCTCAATTTTTCTCATTTGTAAAATGGACACAGTAATTTCTGAACTACCTACTATGTTGTAAAGGAAATGTTTTGTAACTTTTAAAGTACCATGGAAATGTGAATATCTTTTGCTGCTGTAAAGTATTTTATTTTAGTCTACTTTAAAAACATAGTATTCTTGTATTATATGATAAATTTTAGTTAATTCAAAAATCCTGTTAGAGTATCATTTTCCACTCTACTCTTCTTTTGAAAAATTGAATTGAATTTGATTTTTCTTTTTAGCTAACACAAATCCTTTTCCCCTTCTTCCCTCCCCACTCCCAGTGCAGGACTTTCCCTCAACCCCCAGATCCTTGTGACAAATATTCATAGTGAAGCAAAAAAGTAATCACATTGACCTGTTCAAAAGTAAATGTCCTAGTCTGCACCCTGAGTTCATCATCTTTCTGACAGGAATTTGGTAGCATGTTTCATCATCAGTTCTCTGGGACTGTGATTTGTCATTGTGTAGATAAAAAAGTTTCAAACTGATTTTTTTTTATAATTGTCATGTATAAATTGTTCTGGTTTTACTCACTTCATTCTACATCAGTTCATTCAAGTCTTCCCAGTTTTTTTCTGAAACCATCTTTCATTTTTTCTTACAGAATTGCATTCCATTCCAAGCATAAATCATAATATTTTTCAACTTTTCTCCAATTGATGGACAAACCTCTAGTTTCTATTTCTTTGCCACCATAAAAAGAGTTACTATGAATATTTTTCTATAAATGGATCCTTTTTATCTTTTTATCTTAAATAATATTGTCACCGAGACAGAGGGTAGGCACACTTTAGTATCTTTTTGGGCATAGTTCCAAATTGCGGTCCAGAAATAATTTGATCATTCGCAGCTTTCTCACCAGCCCATTAGTGGACCTGTTTTCCTGTAATTCCCTCAACTAAGTTACTGGAGAAATTTTTGTTAAATTGCAATATTATTTTCACTTTGATTTCTGTATCTTCTTGTTAATCAGTTACTCCAAGTAAAATTGGCTTGGGGGTGCCTTCCTTTGAAGCTGGTACAAGGGCTTCTTTACAATTTGGGTTAGAGTTTAAGCCTCATAAAAGAGATGTTAAACAGCTATTGAACTAACTTCAAAAGAAAGTTAAAAACAAAAGTTATTAGCCCTCTCTTTCCTGAAAGCCCATCTACTTCAGCAATACTGTTCCAATCCAGGGCCCCAAGCAAAAATGTCCAAAAGTGCCTCCTTATCCATGGTTAATTATAGAATAAACAGAAGGAACCAGCCATTAGCTGGGTAATTGTAGAGACTTTTTTTTTTTTTTTTTTTTTAGATTTTTCAAGGCAATGGGGTTAAGTGGCTTGCCCAAGGCCACACGGCTAGGTAATTATTAAGTGTTTGAGGTCGGATTTGAACCCAGGTACTCCTGACTCCAAGGCCAGCGCTCTATTCACTGCGCCACCTAGCCACCCCTTTGTAGAGACATCTTGACCCTACTTTCATCAGAACTAAAATAACTTAGAAAATAGAGTCTTTTTATTCAGTATTCAAAGTATATTCTTAAATTTCTTTTATTTATAATAAAAACCAGTAGTAATAAGAACTTTAAGGTTTGCAGAGTGCTTTACCAACATTATCTCAATCGATCTCAACAGCCTTGGGAGTTAGGCTATTATACTCACTTTTCAGATGAGGAAACTGAGGCAGATAGGGTAAATGACAAACCATAACAATGTCACATAGCTAGTATGTGAACCTGGATTTGAATTCAAGATCTTTCTGAGTCCAGGCTCAGCACTCTATCTCAGAATACCTAGATATTGTAGTACTAGTATAATAGTTCTTATTTCAAGTCTTAAAAGAATTGTATTTTCTTTTCATTAACGTAGACTTCTCATTGATACATTTATTGTATATTATCTATATTTCACTCCCTAAAAAGAACTGGGCAGATTCATGTTGGGTATAAGTAGTCTGCATACCAGGGATAACATTTGTGAGAAATAGTACATCACTTAGGATATGTATGTTTGATGGAAAATTGGAGAAAGACTGGTCATGTAGTAGAATGGGAGAAAATATCTTGAGCTGGTACTTGACTCAAGAACTAAAACTAGAAGAAGACGAACCCTGACCCTAAACTCTGAACCCTTACCCTAAACCCTAAGTTTGAGCACAGAGGGACTCTGAGATGGCTTTGGTCTGGTGAGTATCCAGAAAGACGTGGGAAAAAATGAATAGGATGTGAAGGTTTGAAAAGGCATTTTTCACTACTGATGGAAGAAGTATCTCTATCAATCAAGTATAGTTGGAAAAGGCATCTTTTCCTTCCAACTAGATGATAAGCTCTTTGAAGGCTGGATCTGTCTTTTCAGAACCTTCTGCCTGAGCCTAGTAGAATTCAGCAAGTGTTTTCAATAGAGTGAATGCTTAATAATTGTTTACCACTTTGAATTCTTGAATAATTGGATGCTGTGGTCTTTAAAAGAGGAAATCATAGTGCAGTGTTCAAAGACCTATGAGGATAAGTATGCTTAATTTGAATTTCAAGGGAAAAAGTACACTTCTTGAATTATTTTTGATTTCAACAATTTGTTCAATAACTTTTAAGGATTAGTTATGTTACAAAACACTATGTCAGGGTCTGGGGATACAGAGACAAAGGTGAAACAACTCCAGAAATCGTAGAGCTTACATTCTCCTGAGGGAGATGTGTGCAAATAAGTAAATAGTAATTTCAAACCATAGAAGATGTTGACAACTCAGAGAGAGGAATGGAGGTGAGGTCATTGGAACTTTAGCAGGATTGTGATAAAGGAGGTATTTGGGGAAAAACTGTTGGTCCTGGATAGTGTATGAGTTTAAGGGGTCCTTTTTATATGTGGTTTAATATTTATTAGTCAATTACAATTTTAAGTTATTCTCAAAATCCAGGGAGAACAGTTTCTTAATATTAACTCTCCCTCTTTCCTTGTCCTTTTGTCTTTCCAATGAGGAAATTGAGATATATGGAAAAAATAGTCTTAGTAAATTTTTTGAGAACCAGTATTTTTAAGTGCTTCGGAAAATGCTAGGCCTATTTCTCTGTCTTGAATCTTGGAAGCTGCCTTTCAATATTCAAACTGTTTAGAAGAAAAAAATAATTTTTATGGAACTGAGACTATATATATATATATATATATATATATATTTAAGGAAAGAAGAATAATATTGTAAGTAATTTTATTTAATATGGAGGATCTGAAGTCCTGCAGTGGTTTTTTTTTTTTTTTATTGTGATACAAGAATCAGTTTTGGAGGGAAAAGAGGGAAGGAATTTGATAAGGTTTTTTCTTTGACTCAGATAAATATTTGTTGTTCTAACAATCTGAAAAGAGGTTTAGAGGAATATCATGATTCTGTAGCTATTTAGATTTTATTTACATGGCTTTACAAAATGCTGCTTTCCTCACAAATTTTGTTGTTGTTGAGTTTTTCAGTCTTGTTGGAATCTTTGTGATCTCATTTGTGATCCCATTTGAGGTCTTCTTGGCAAAGGTTTGCATTTATTTCTCAGATTTACTTTACAGATTAGGAAACTGAGGCAAGCAGGGTTGGGTGACTTTTCTAGAGTCACACAGCTAATAATAGATTAGAGGGTGAATGAAAATGAGTTTTTCTGACTCAAGTCCCAGTGCTTTTATCTTTGCACCATTTTGCTTCCCTCTTCCTCATATTACCCCCATGACTTATTTAAGACTGGTCCCTGGTTTACAAAGAAGTAAAATGAGGCTCAGATTAGGGAGTCACTTGTTTAAAGTCACATAGCTATTCAATTTTGAGAATTGATTTTTGACTCTAAGGGATTCACATTCAGATCTTCCTTCCTTTATGCTTGCTTTTTGAGCCTAGGCAAGCCATCTCACTTCTTAGCCTGTTAACTGAAATGGGAAAGGGAAAGAAACTTAGTTAACAATATTCCTGTAAGATGGTAAATGCATTATAAACTCTTAAAAATATGAATTATTCATATTAGTAATGCTTATCATTATTACACTTTCCTTTAACATCCTTTCATTGAAGCTGGGAATTTAACTTGTATCTTGACTTTGAATCCTTTCCCTATAAATAAATATGCAGATCTTTCCAATATATTTACTTTCTTAAGCAAATCTATACTTGTCTCATGGAAATCTCTCTTCCCACTTTCTCTTTTCTCTCTCTCTACTATTAACTTGTCTTGCACTCTACTTCCAGTTCAGTTCAGTGTTACTTCTTCACAGTCCAGCTTTCTTAGACCTGTAACCCTTAATTGCTTTTCTTTTTATTGTGTCCTGTAGTGTTCTGGCCCCTTTGTAGACAAATTCTCTCTTGTCTTCAAATTTTTCCTTGAGCTTCTTCAGAGAGCTGATTTTTTCCACAGATGACATCCTATCCTCTGAAGAGGTTTACCACTCCCCTTCATTCAATAGTAGGGGTGAAAGACTCAGTCAGCTTAGTGTACCACAGGGTCCCTTGTAGACCTTCAAATTGTGATCATTATTATTTTTTCTCTTTTTTTTTTAACATTTTTTATTTGTAAATTTTAACATAGTCCCTAAACACCCAAAGACCCCCCCCAAATGCCCCCCCTTTTGAGGCAATAGTGGTTAAGGGACTTACCCAGGGTCATACAGTTAGGAAATATATGAGGCTAGATTTGAGTTCAGGTTCCCCTAAGAGAGTGTCTTAATTTTTTTTTTATTAATACTGTTGTTGTCCTTGTATATTTTGACAATTGTGCCAGTGGAGTCTTATGTTCTGTTTCCAGAGAGCTTTCCTCCTCTAGAAGGAAATAATTACTTTCTGGAATTCTACTCTGATGTATTCCAATAAAGCAGAAAGACAGATGTGTCCTCTCTAGTTACAGAAATACTGTCATTGGGAAACTACAATACATGTTTTAGAATAATAACTTTGTACAGTGTTAGAGTTGTAAGAATCCTATATGAACTCTACTTTTTTCAACTCCCTCATTTAACATATATGATAAAGGGGTGGGGGCATAACTTGCTAAAGTTAATGACAGACAGCATTAGAAGCCAGGACTTATGGTTTCAAAGTTTTCCATTGCCCCAAACTAACTCTATTATTTACACATTAACATTCATTTTGTTAAAAATAAGTTACAAATCAAACTGAAAAGAGTTTGTGTATTGGTTTAGTGCTCAACTATGCAGTAATTATTGGAGGACCCCCTAGTTAAGTTTGGAAAGATTCAATTGTATGTGGGGTCATTTTGTTGTTGTTCCCTCATTTCAGCCATGACAGACTCTTTGTGACCCCATTTGGAATTTTCTTGTTTAATATACTAGAGTGGTTTGCTTTTTCTTTTCCCAATTCATTTTACAGATGGAGGACCTGAGGGAGAAAAGCAGGGTTAAATTGACTTTCCCAAGGTCACACAACTACTGTGTGTCAGAGTTCATATTTGAACTCATGAACGAAGTACAGCTGCCCATGTTGTCCACTAGGGGAATAATTTTCAGCCATACCAACTCACAAAAACCATATAGTGAAAGACATATAGTCTGTGTAAGTGGAAGGCAATTTCAGTAACCCTGAAACCAGGGATCTTTGGAATATATGGGAGATTTATACTTTGCAAGGAGTAAAAAAATACTAGGGGGAAGTTTTATTCATGGAGCTTGCAAAATAAAAGGGAATGGGGACAACTATACCAGAATATCAACAGTATGGGTAACCATCTTCAGCTGGATGTGGTTGAAGGCAGCTGGTTTCCTGTGTATTCTATGCATGTATTGTTTGTTCTTTAGTACTAATTTAAACAGTCTGGATATGCAGGCATTTAGGGAGAGTGGCATTTATACTCAAATTTTGTGGGCATTCTTCCTGGCAGGGAAAATGCTGACCATTTTGTGGTTTTCATAAGATCTTAGGACTTAGAGCTGCAAAACTCTCATTTTACACATAAAGAAACAGCCCAGAGAGGGGATGATTTGGATGAGATCACAAAGGTAGTAGACTTTAAATCCAGCTCCTCTCACTTTCAATCCATTGTTTTTTTTTCAACTACAACCAGAAATTCTGTCATTAAACGACATGAAGAAAAATTTTAGTAGGGCTTCTTCTTTAAAAAAAGTTTGTTTTTACTGCTCTCTTTTGTTCTTACTATTACCTTCATTGCTGATATCTTCTCCCCACCTCCTAGAATTCCTAGTGTCTTTTAAGATTCAGTTCCAGTGCCATCTTATAGCTGGGAAGATTAGTTACTAGTTCCCTTTGTATTTATTTTTGTTACCTTTATAATAAAGAATTTTTTAAAAAAATAACAGTTTAGGAAAACTAACATATTAACCAAATTTTACATTACATACAATTTTTCATAACCAAAGACTACCACCCATGAAAAAAACAGGATTGTATTTTCTCATTTCCTCTTTGTTTCCAAACTTGCTTATGGTAGTTATAGCATTCTATTGTTGTTGTTTTTGTAATACTTTTAAGATATTTATCTCTTAATTTTACTATTTTTGTGGTGGGTAGCACCATCCTCCCAAACATCTTGGTTTTTGCCGCCTTGGAAACATCCTTGGCTGTTTCTTCTTCCTCTCTTCTAAAAATTAGGTCTTATTAACTCTACTTCCAAAATATCTTGCATCCTTTTTCTTACATAGAAATAGTTCCCCTGAACTATTTCAGGAGTTTCCTTATTGGTCTTTACTTCCAGTCTCACCCCATTTTGAACCATACTCTATCTAGCTTTTAAAATAATATTCCTAAAACACAAATATAATTATTCTCTGTTCATTTTACCTCTTACCTTTACCTTCTTACCTCTAGATAAAATCTAAACTCTTTTGTTTACCTTTTTAAAACTTTGCAATCTGGTCCCTGTCTTCTTTTTCAGGTTTATTGTACTAATTTAGTCCCTTTCACTTGCTTTAAATTTCATTCAAATGTCCTATTTCCTGTTCCCCATACACAACATTCCACCTTCATGACTTTGCATGGGCTCTTCACCATGCCTGGAATTTACTTCCTAGTTGCCTGCCATTTAGAAGCTCTTGATTCCTTCAAAGATTACCTCAAGTACCACCTTCTTCTTTTCTTTTTGGACTTTTGTAAGGCAGTGGGGTTATGTGACTTGACCAAGGTTATACAAGTTAGGAAGTATTAAGTGTTTTCAGGTTGAATTTGAACTCGGGTCCTCCTGACTTCAGTGCCAGTGCTCTATCCACTGCACCACCTAGTTGCCCCTTATGGCCACCTTCTACAAAGAGACTTTTTTCACTTGGTAATACAGTTCTCCTCCCTGATACTATTTCATATAAGCCACATATATATGTATATATAGTATTTAATTTTCTATACATGCTTTCCCCCAATAGGATGTAATCTCCTTGAGGATTGAGATTTGTTTTAGAATTGATGCCTATCACAGTGCCTGGAGCATAGTAGGCACTTGCTAAATGCTTATTGAATTGTTTTGAATGGACAGAGAATTCTTTTCTTTTAAAAAATAATTAATTTTTAATTTTTCAATCTGCAAATATTTGCCTTCTTGCCCTCTCCTTTTCTCTTTCCCTTGTCGAGAATGAAAGAACAAAATCCCTGTTATAAACATGTTTTATCATGAAAAAAAACTTTTACATTTATCGAGAGAGAGAAAAGAGAGAGAGAGAGAGAGAGAGAGTTCTTTCATTCTGAACTTGTCTTTTATTTTTCTATCAAAGGACTAGGTGATAAGTTTAATCATTAGTCTTGGTTGGTGATTAAACTTGGGGTTCCTAAATCTTTCAGTGTTGTTTGTGTCTTTCTTAATGTTGGCATTGCATGATTTGTTATAATTGTATAATTTATTCTCCTGGTTCAATTTACTTCGCTCCATATCAGTTCGTACAGATTTTTTTTTCTGAAATCATTCCTTTATCATTTCTTGCAGCATAATAATCTTCCATCATATAGTTCTCTACCATCACTATGCCATCTATGCCATCCCTCCCCCAGAATACCATTCTTTGCCACCTTAAAAAGGGTTAAAAATATTTTTTGTATCTTCTTAGAGTTTGTTTTCCTTAGGACCAATCCCTTTTCTACCCTTCCTTTAATTCCACTTTCTTTCCTCTTTCTTTGTTGAATGAAATGTATACAATATGGACTATTTTCCATGTTATTTATTGAATTTATATATCATTGTGTGTGCATATATGAATGCATGTGCAAGTTCTTGGATATCAAAAATGATTCAGTTTTACTTTGGAAAGTAACTTCTGAGTTACTAAAATCCTGAAAGCAGAATTTATGGTAAAGATGAAAATGTTGCTGAGGCAGAATTGAAATTTAAGTCATTTGCATAGCCATAGGGCAGATCCCTGCTCCACTAAGTGCTACCTTTACTTATTTTGGGGTTTAGGGAATTCCGAAATAGAAAAAAAATATTTACATAGTCAAAATAAGCTTAAAATATCTGATGGAGTCATGGCTGGGCTGTGGCACAAGCAAGCTGACAACTTCATAATATGGCAGTAACCAGAACTATCCCCTCTCCAAAACAAATGTTTGTTTAAAAATATTCTTGAACAAAATATTAGAAATTTAAATGATTAAAGCTAGAAGGAGCCGTAGAAATTATTTAGTTTATAACTTCATTTTAACAGGGGCATGCTGAGACCCCATGGGAATTGATGTATTCATAATAACTAGTTAGCTAGCTCCTGTGGGTTCAATTATCTCTAGGCAGGTGTCTCTAATCCATACAATACATCCACACATCCTAATTTCTCTTGTGAACTTTAGTTTCACATTACTAACTGCCTGTTAGATTTATTTATTTAAATGTTCCTTTTCAGTTGTAAACTGATCACATCCAAAATAGAAATTATATTTCCCCCTAAACACATGCCTTTTCCAAATTTCCTTTTTTTGGGTACCACTATCTTTGCAGTCATGCAGATTGGCCGTGTTAGAGAACTTTGACTCTTACTTCCCCCTCAGGACTATATCCAAGTTATTGTCAAGTATATTGCCAGGTTTTAGTGACCCTATCTATGTGGCATCTTTGACATCCATTTCCTTTTCCTCCTTTCACACAGCTTCTTCCTTAGTTCATACTATCATTGACCTTCCCTGGACTATTGAAATAACCTATCTGGTCCCTCTGTTTCCAAGCTTTTCCCTCCTTTCCATTTGTTCTCCACATAGCACAAAACAATTCACCTTCCTGCCTTCATTGGCTTTCTTTCTTTCTTTCTTTCTTTTTAAGGTTTTTTTTTTTTTTTTTGCAAGGCAAATGGAATTAAGTGGCTTGCCCAAGGCCACACAGCTAGGTAATTATTAAATGTCTGAGGTCGGATTTGAACTCAGGTACTCCTGACTTCAGGGCTGGTGCTCTATCCATTGTGCCACTTAGCTGCCCCTGGTGTATTTCTCTTGTAGAATGCAAGTCTCCTAAGTATAGGGGATATTTTGATTTTGCTTTGGTATCCTAAAATATAACAGGCATTAATATAAATTTATTGAATTGAAAACAAAGCAAAAATCAGCACTAATGCCCAGGTCTTTTGAATCAAAGGTATCAATATGGTAGGGAATATGGGATAGATACATCAGGATGTGGTATTAGAGGAGAACACAGGTGTCAGTTTATATGGCTCTTGGGAAATCTCCTGGGATACTCCAATGGTACTGGGGCCACAGGAACAGCTGGGTGGAATCTTAGACATGTTGCAACACCATTTCTATCAATTGTAGTGTTAGAAAGAAACCATCAGATCATCCTGGTTTGGAGTCAGTAAGTGGTGTCATTGGTAGATAGAGGGTCTGGTTGAGGATGGAGAAGCAATGCAGCAGCACAGCCCATTAGTGTTGAGGCTGGGTCTTTCTCCCCTGGTCTTTTTATTGTGGGGATTGAATAAGTTAATGGATGTCAGTGGGCATTAATTGAGCTCTGTATCTCTCCAGAGACTGATCCCCTGCATACTAGAATTGTAGGCTTAACTGACAATGAAGTTATATACAGAAGCAGTCTAGTGTTGTTTATCTGAATTCTACTGGCTGAGCTCACTCTTGGCTTCCCATCCTCAGAGGAGTGCCCAGGAGTGGGCTGCAGGAAGTAACACTAGGCCTCTGTTCTGTCCATTATATAAGACTGTTGTCTCCTGAATGAGGATGGCAGAGTGCTGAATAGAGAGGCATTAACAACATAGAACATTTCCAGGTACTCTTGATAAACGTGGAAATTGCCCAGAGATCCTTTATATCAACTTCTTGGTCCTTATTCCTTCCTTTCTTGAGTGTTTCAGTGCTGTTGACTCTGAAACTATTGAATTTGATTTTATGTATCCTTCTTCCTTTTCCACACTGGGTTTTTAATCTCAATCTCTGTTCTTTTGGACCTTAACCCCATCTATTTTCAGAAATAGACCATTTTTCTTTTAACTCTGTGGCAGCAGTTACATTTCTAGCTCTGTCTCTATTTGGCAAAAGGAAGACAAAGAAAGAAAAGATTATGTAGGAAACCATTGACTACCTGGTTAATAATTTACCTGTACAATCTTCTCATTAAGTACAGGAGCAAAAAAAATAACTAACCACACTTAAGTGGGAAAGACTGTCTTTCCCCAGGAGAAAGTAGTAGTTTAAATTGACCTTCTCTACCAATATCCTCTCTGGAGAGAAACTTCATATCATGGGAATCATAAGTAGCACAATGAACTCAAAGTTGATAATTATTTTAAGTATTAAATATTACAAGAGCTTCAGAGAAGTCCTCGTCATGGTATGGAAAGGATGAGGATTTTTGATCAACAGAGGGCAAGCTCTACTTGGAACAGCTTCACTGTCAGGTATAGGGGCACCATCTTATTACCAGTGATGGCAGCTAGAGTTTGATCCCCCCCCCAATACTCATTAAGACCAAGACTTGACAGTTTACAGAGTGTTGTCCTTGACAGATCAGGAACACAAATGGATCCTTGTTATAGAGAAGGAAATGGAGGTTCAAATGAGGGAAATGATTTGTTCAATAGCACACATCTAGTAAGTAGTGTAACTTGGAATTGATTCTTGGGCTTCTAATTTGAAGTCCAGTGTGCTTTCCATTAACTCCAATTACAGGTTGGAAGTCATTCTCCAAGCCTAAGTAACTTGGGTTCACATAGTCTTCTAGATGGCTTTCTAGATCACATTTCCCTATTCTTTAGGAATTTACCTTTTTTAGGATGATACAACATACCATAGAATAGGGCACAGATCTGAACTTTCCAGACTAGGAAGTTTAGGTAGGAGTTATGGAATAGGTATGTTAGTTGTGTGTGTGTGTGTGTGTGTGTGTGTGTGTGTGTGTGTACATACACATACATCAGGATGGAGTGGTAGAAGAAAACACAGGTGTCAACTTATGTAGCTCTTGGGAAATTCTCCTGGTATGCTCCAATGGGGTGTGTGTGTGTGTGTGTGTGTGTGTATGTATGATGAATCTAAATGCTGTACTTTGATACTTTAAAATCCATGAATTGTATGTATGCTTATATATACTTGTGTATATAGAGATCTCTGTATATGAAAGTATGTAAATGTGCATGAATCCCCATATTTCAGGTTCCTTGGAACTATTTTCATTATTATATAATATGGTTTAATAAAATATTGACTTTGTAATCAGAAGACATAGGTTTGAATGTCACTGTTTGACCTTGACTTTTGAGTCCATTTGCTTATCAGAAGTACAGGAAAAACAACATGTCTTACCCCTACAACCTTGTAGTCAGTCGAAAACAATTTTTTTTAAAAGAAAATTTTATTGACATCTTTTGTTTTTACATGACAAAAATTTGTCCTAGTATCTCTCCTTCCCCATTTTTCCTAGTGGATCTTCCCATTAACAAAGAATAGTTTGTTTTTTTTAAGGCAAAGGGGGAAAGGGGAAAAAACAAGCCAGCAACACCAGTCAATATATTGTTATTGCTGATTTTGATTAAAAATTTATGTATTATTCCCATGGACTTTACGTATTTGTAAAGAAGTAAGGTGAGGATGTCTTCTGGCTATACCACTCTTCTTTGGGGCCATGGTTTCAATGGCATTTATTTCAACTATGAAGCAGTTACTTTGTCACTGTAGTGTTAGTAATATAAAGAAAGACAAATGTTTCTGGGTATTTCTCTTCCCTAGCCATAAAATCTTTTCTGGGAACAAAAATCTGAATGAAACCTACTTCAAAATCTGTAGTTGCATTTTCGGCATTTGGCAGTCTTGAGTCTTCCCCATATTGATTAGTATATTTAATCAGAGCATAGCTGCCTCTTATGTTTGTTTTCATTTATCTTATTTGAGTCATTTGTATGTTGTTCCCTTAATTCTGTTTTCTTCACTCTGCATCAGTTCATGTGTTTTCCCCCAAGTTCCCTTAATTGAAGGAAAAGGAGATTCTCTCAATAGAGCCTAATTTATCCACAGTCAAACAAGTAGTAACTTGTAAAATAGTTTAGGTTCAAACCTAGATTCTCTGAGACCAGATTTAATTTTCTTTATTCTGTAGCTTTCAAGACCTGGGTTTGAATATTGACTTTGCTACTTTAATATGTCAGTGACTTTGGGCAAGTTCCAGCTCCACTTTAGGTACCAATTTTCTCTTTTGTAAAAGTGTGGATTTGAACTTTATGATTTTTAATTTCTGTTCCTGCTTTTATTCTACATTAACCACAGCCTTCATTGGTCATATTACTCCTACCTGTATCTAAGCAAGAAGTTCCTCTATAGCAATCCTGTCATGATGTGTTTCAACCTAGTTTTAGACAGCTCTGATTGTTAAAAGTTGATGTTAATGATGGGTGAAGATGGCTATTTTTATTAAAAAATAATTAATTGTCATCCTCATCTCCCTTCTTTCCTGGGATCTCTAGAGCTTTGATTTCTTACCATCTCCTTTTCTGGTGCCAATGTCCTCTAATTCTGGCCTCTCTTTCCAGTACCTTTTCATAAGTTGTCTTTCCCCATTAGAACATAAGCACCTTCAACAAATCAGTCAAGTATTTATTAAATGCAGTGTTCTAGGTATTAGAAAAGTAGCTAAATACAAGGTAGTTAGGGAAGGAGAACACTACTACCATTTGGGAAAAAAAGGAAAGGAATCATGAAGAATGTGATTCCTTCTCTTGTGTTTTAAAGGAAGAGAGGAACTCTGTGAGTCAGAGGTGAGGAAGCTTTATTGAAGATTGTGGGAGGGAGAGTAATACCCAATAAGTCTGGAAAGATAAATTGGAGCCAGGTTGTTGCAGTACTAAACTGAGGAATTTATTTTATTTTAAAGAAAATAGGAAGCCACTGCAATTGAGAGGAATTACATGGCTCTATCTGTGCTTTCGGGAAAATTACTTTGGCAGCAAGGATTGGACTGGAGTTGTGAGTAACAAAGTGGGGAAATGAATTAGGAGGATGTTGCAATAATCTAGGCAAGAAATAATGAGGGTTTGAAGGAAGGTAGTGGCTGTAGGAGAAGAGAGAAGGGGTGAGATGCAAAATGTTGCAAAGAAACTGCAAGATTTGGCAGTTGATTGTATTGTAGGGTGAAGAATTCAGTATGATGCCAAAGTTAGGGATGTAGAAGACTGGAAGAATAGTGGTGCCTTCAACAGAGGTAGGAATATTGGAAGAAATAATGGGCAAAAGATGATAGGTCAGTTAAAGATGTCCCTCAGACCTCCAGTTTGAAATGTTTGATTGGTTATGTAGGAGTAAAGTTCTGCAAAATTGGGGGGTTGATAATGTGATCTATAAAAAGTTTATGAGACATAGTTTCTGGATAATTAATCATTTTATTAATTATCTTAGTGAATAATACATAAAAGTATGGTCATTTGGCTGTCTCTTCCTAATCAAAGACCCTTGTGAAACTTAATTAATGCTTGTTTGCCCTTGGAAAAGTGAATGCTCTTGTTGGTGGTAATCAACTCTGATTGATTGACAAGTAATGAGAGAATGAATATTGTAATGAGAGGTGGGTTTATTCTAAGGGGGAGGGGAATGAGATTTTAGTCGCTCAGTTTTGGACAAAGAAACTTATCATCTATATTCATATCACTCCACAAAGGGTAATCTAGATAAAAGGAGGAATCCACTTCCACTCAGACCGGTCTGGCTAGAATACAGTGGGTTAGAATCTACCAATTCATCTAAACTAGAATTTCTTTACCTTTGGAACAGAGCTAAGCTTTCCCAGTTTTGCCCAAGATTTCCTATCATTATCAGTCCTGCATTTCAAAGGCTGGTTGGATAATCCACAGAGGTTAATTTCTGAATAAGGAAATAGAAAAGAGGAAAAACCTAAATTCTAATTCAGTAATTTGTTATTAATAAAAGGAAGAATCAATCATCTTTATCAATATATCCATCTAAGAATTGCTTACTTAGAGCTGGAGAGAGAGAGAGAGAGAGAGAGAGAGAGAGAGAGAGAGAGAGAGAGAGAGAGAGAGGAAGAGAAGAGAGTAGAGACAGAGAAAAACCCCAGCATAAATTTTGGAGAGCACCTGCATGTAATGGAGAATGATGTAGATGATGAACAAGTAACAGAGACTGAGAACTAAAGTAGGAGGCGAACCAAGAAAGAATATAATCAACCCCCCCCCAAAAAAAACCCCCAACAAAACTTTAGAGAGGAGATTTTCAAGAAGGGAGAGGGTGCTCAATAGTGTAAGATGCAGCAGAATGGTCAAGAAGAATTAGAACTGAGAAAAGACCATCAAATTAAGCAATTAAGAGAGATCATGAGTAACTGAGAGCAGTTTTCATTTGAGTGATAAATTTGGAAGACAGATTACAAAGGGTTGAGGAGTGATCTGAAAGAATAGGAAGTGGAGATTTCCCAGTACCTGTCTCTGTGAGAGCAGAGACTATTCGTATTTGTACTTGCAATACTTAACACCAGACCTTGTGTGTAACAAGAGCTTCATGATCTTTCTCTTATCCATCCATACATCCAACATATCACTGTGATCAGCTTTTTAACTCTAGAAGGGAAAAATTCCCATTATTAAACTTCTGCCTTTCTAGTCAGTTTTCTAGTTGGTTTATTCTAAAATACTTTTTTGATGTTGAAAATTCTACAAAATGATAATAAAAATCCAATTTTTACCTTTTATGCTATGTTAGGTTGCCTGTTAACATGTGTTTGTGATTTGCATTTTAGCTCTGGTTGTAAAATGTGGCCTTCAGATACGGTCTTTAGAGGTGGGTGGGGCTGCCTGTTCTAGGAATACTATGTTTGAATTTGATAAAGCTCATGAATTACTTAGTACTTATATTGGCTCATTCCCCTCAAACAATGGATTGTTTGAAGGTCTCACAAGTTAGTACTAAATTTGAACCAGTCACAAAATATTTATTTAGAACCTGATGAATTTAAGTAATTCTTGTGACTAAAAATTATTATGCAGTACACTATAGTATCAGATTTAGAATTGGAAGGGACCTTGAGGGCAGGAATCCATAATTTAATTCATGAGAACATTGGCAACCCATGCCAGTTACTCCCCTTTCTATGCCTCTTTACTTAAAATATTCTTTGTGAATTGTGTCAGTTTTAAAGAAAATCATTACCTGGTTACCAGCTTTTCAGTGATGGGTTTTTCCCAACTGTAACTAGGCTTTCAAAGTCCTCCATCTTGATTGAACTTGCCAAAGCCTGTGCTGCGCTGACACAGCCTTGGAGAAATATTTTCTTCTGTGGCATGATAAAATGATAATTCATGATAAGGCACTCTTAAGTCTTAAGCTCACATCCCACCGTCTGCCAGAAGCTTTTTCCAGTCCTCCTTAATCTTTATGGCTTCTCTCTAAGATTACTCCCAATTTGACCCTTACTAGCTGTGTGACCTTAACAAAGCACTTAATCCTGATTGCTTTGCATCCAGGGCCATCTTTAGTCATCTTGATTTATATCTGGCCACTGGACTCAGATGGCTCTGGAGGAGAAAGTGAGCCTGGTGACTTAGCACAGTTCCCCCTCTCTCAAATCCAGTTCATGTGCTTGTCATAACATCATCTCCCTATTGTTATGATCTTCCTTAGGGATTAAAAGACAAACATTACTCCCAGTTTATGCTGTTTTATGTTTATGTTTTGCTTGTACATAATTATTTGAATATTGTCTATCCCATTAGACTGTGAGCTCCTTGAAGGTGCAGGGACTGTCTTTGCCTTTCTTTTTTGCCCAGTGCTTAGCAGATGATAGGCAGCTAGCAAATGGCAGATATATAGTAAATGCTTTTGAAGAATATGTTGGGAGAAAGTGAGGAAAACTTCTGTTTTAGTTGGGTAGATTTCCTGTGGTGAACTTTTGGGAATACATAAGAGTCAACAATGGATGAATGGCCATGGATAACTTGTTACTTCAATTATTGGAGGTCTTGAATGGATGAGACCCATTTGGGTATTTGTAGTGTCTTGTGCTAGGTGCTGGACAGTAATATAATTGCAATCAGTCATTCATTGTCTTCAAAGTTCATTCTGCTAGGGATTTAATTTATTTAATTTATTTATTTTGAATTTTACAATTTTCCTCCTAATCTCACTCCCCCCTCCCCAGAAGGCAGTCAGTTAGTATTTACATTGTTTCCATGGTAGGCACTGATCTAAGTTGAATGTGATAATAGAGAAATCATATCCTTAAGGAAGAAAAAATAAAGTATAAAAGATAGCAAAATTGCATGATAAAATAATTTTTTTTAATTAAAGGCAATAGTCTTTCTGCTAGTGATTTTAAAAGACTGCATCATTAGCACATGTCAGACTTGCTGTATAATGCTCATGGTTGATAACATTCACATATAATTATCTTAATATTGTGGCTATCAGAAGAAGAGACATTTATTTACATTATGGTGACAGTTATTAAGGATTATGAACTCTGAATAAATGTGTGACTAAAAAAATCAAGTACCTATTAGGAGCCTACCCTGCTCTCCAATATTCTTATAGAGAAAACTCAGAAGGGTGGAGCTGCAGAGCAATTGTAATGCCCAAGGGTATGGAGAGTATAACCTGCCTACCAGGAAATGTATGCCACTAGAACAACAGCAATAATAACTGCAACAGTAATGACATAGTAATGCAATAGTAACAGCTGCAATAGTGATGCAGAATGTTTTACAACTATCTCATAATAATAACCAACATTTATACAGTGCTTATTATATGCCAAACACTGTGTTAGGCTCTTTACAAATATTGTCTCAATCTATTCTCACAACAATTTTGGGAGATAGGTGCCATTATGATTTTACAGTTAAGGAAACTGAGTCAGACAGAAGTTAAGTGATTTGTCCTGGGTTACATAAGTATCTGAATTATGATTTGAATTCAGACCTTTCTGGCTCTAGGTCTGCATCCCTAACACACCTTTGTTGGTTGTAAACTTCATTTTTTTCCTCACGGAGCTGTGGTACCAGCTGAAGGAAAGAAGTGGCTCCTACCCTGGAAGAATGGTTTTAGTTTTCCATTAAGTTTTTAGTTTCATCTTAAAATATTCATGAATTACTTTCAAAATGGAATGAGGGTTTGTACTTAGTCCCAGCTATTTAATTCATGATAAGCCAGGATGCTTGAAAGCATTTTGCATACTGTCTGATTTTGAGTTCATTAGATTAGTGTTTCCACTTAGTTCTGCATAATAAACTGGAAAGTTTCTCTGGGCAGTAGAGAAAGTATATTGCTTCATCTCTTTCAAAATAAAGCTTTTCCATCAAGCTTATTTATATTTTCTTAAAAAAATAGGAAACCTAACTAGCAAATACTTTCAGTTATTTTATGTCCAAATGTTTAGCTGTGACAAATCTAGTGGCAGTGTTTATCTAAAGTTGAGCTAATTCTCCTGGCTTCCTAGAGACTGTGCCAGTAAAACCCAAACTTTGGTAAGACTTCAAGAATGGCACAATCCCAGTAATGACTTTACCTGTTTTCTGACTTATGTTGCTTACTCTCATGTGTACATCACTTTAAATGTATAATATAATTTCTTAAAATAAATGTGTGTGCAGGAAACACAAATATTATTTTTTCCTTTAACAGATAAGGAAATGAAGGCTTAGAGAAATGATTTGTTCATAGTTGCCCAAGATAGTTAAATGCCAGAGCTAGGATTCAAACCCATGTCTTTTAACTCAAAGCCCACTATGCAGGACAGTTTTATTACACTAAGTTATCTTTAGAAGTTTAGTTTTTTTGTTGTTCAGTTGTTTCACTCGTGTCTGACTCTTCATGATCCCCATGTGGGGTTTATCCGGTAAAAATACTGGAATGATTTGCGGTTTTCCTTCTTCAGCTTATTTTACAGATGAGGAAAATGAGGCAAACAGTAGTTAAGTGACTTGCCCAGGGTCATATAGCTAGTGTCTGAGACCAGATTTGAATTCAAGATGTCTTCCTGACTCCAGACCCAGTGTTCTATGCACAAGTGGCACCACCTAGCTGCCCCTCAGAACTTCAATTACTAGGGGTTGATTTGTTTCTAGTCACAGACAAACTATAGTGTGGTCAATAAAAAGAATGTTAGATTTGGAGTCAAAGTACATATGTTAAATCCTGACTTCTGCCACTTAATTACCATATGAATTTGGGAACCCACTTCATGTTTTTGGATCTTAAATCCTCCTGTATAAACTGAAGAGGTCAGATGGGACTACCTGTGTGGAAGTCATGAAGGCAGTGGGAAACTTTGAGTACTCTGTTCTCCATTTTAATCCTACTTCCTTGAGTCTGTATCATAACTTTTTTCATTCCAGTTATAGTCCTTGCAGGTGGAGATTGTGTGATACACAAATATATAAATATTCAAAAGAACTCTGATTTTGTCAGACAAACATTAACGGGCCCCATCTTAGTAGATAAAAACTGAGGTACATAGAGATTAAGTGATTTGACCAGGTTTATATTGCTTAGTATCAGAGGCTTTGGTTGAACCCAGTGTTTACTGATTCCAAATTCATTATTATACTACCTTGCTTCATTGCCTTGCACATGCTTAATATTTTTTGAATTTGTTAAAGAAATAGTTTACTTTAGGAAAAATTTGAGTGCTGATAATTTAGTTTCCATGAACAAAATAGTAATCCAGAAAGTTATTTTGTGTGTTGTATTACAGCCAAAGTAGGTGGTTTTAACTTTGTGCTTTTTACCTTGATTCTTGATTTAAAATTTTTTCTGCCTCAGTTTTGGTCAGGTTAGGGAAACAGAAGAATGACTAAAATTTAGTTCTCAAATGTTGTGGATTCTAGTTATTTTTGCAAGGTATTTTTGAGATTTTCATTTAAATTGATTACTATAAACTGGTATTTTTAAAAATTTAGAATTAGTGGGAAGGGGGAACTTTAGACAAAAGTGGTAGAGAGAAATATTCTTTCCCATTAAATATTGTCACTTTTTTGGTAGCTAGTCCAACTGTCATTTTTGGTATTCTGATAAAGTGTAGTGTGATTGGAATATCTACAACATTATTTGCTAATTCAACAAAATTTAAAATGGAAAATTGGTATTTTACAAAAAAAACTTCTATAGATACATGTTTAATTATATGCTTTTGTGCTATTGAGATGTGCACATTGTATTCAAGAATTCAAGAATTCATATTATTTGGTGTCAGTATCTTGGGGCAGACCAAGACTATAGGAGAAGAAAAAGACTATGGCATAGACTTTTTATTTGAAGAAAGATTTTTATTTATTTTGAGTTTTGCAATTCCCCCCCCCCATTCTTGCTTCCCTCCCCCCACCCCCTACAGGAGGTTAGTGTTTACATTGTAGACCTCTTTTTTTAATAAAAAACAAAATTTTTTTTTTTTTTGGATTTTGCAAGGCAAATGGGGTTAAGTGGCTTGCCCAAGGCCACACAGCTAGGTAATTATTAAGTGTCTGAGACTGGATTTGAACCCAGGTACTCCTGACTCCAGGGCTGGTGTTTTATCCACTGTGCCACCTAGCTGCCCCCCCAAAACAATTTATTTTAAGGCAATGGGGTTAAATGATTTGCCCAAGGTCACACAGGTTATTATTAAGTGTCTGAGGACAGATTTGAACTCAGGTCCTCCTGACTCCAGGGCTACTATTCTTATCTACTGCGCCACCTAGCTGCCCTTAGATTCAGTTTTTATTTATATTTATTAATTCAGCAAGACAAAGTAGACTTGGAGTCAAGAAGATCTATGTTCAGATCCTAATTCTGATGCATGCTACCTTATGACAAAGATGACCAGTGTATTTTCTGATGATGAATTTAGGAAATGGGACTCAAAGTACATATCATAGGGTTATTTTGAGACTTACATGAGAAATTGTAAAGTGCATCACGACCCTTAAACTTATAAAAGTATCAGTTATTTAGTGCTTACTGGATACATTGTCCTCTGCTAGATTCTATGGGGAAATAAAAAGATAACATAGAACAAAAGATGTACTTAGTTGCCAATCTTTATGGCATTCATCACCTTCCACTGACAGTCTTTTTTTTTTTTTTAGTTTTTTTTTTTTTTTTGCAAGGCAGTGGGGCTAAGTGGCTTGCCCAAGGCTACACAGCTAGGTAATTATTAAGTGTCTGAGGCTGGATTTCAATTTAGGTACTCCTGACTCCAGGGCTGGTGCTCTATCCACTGTGCCACCTAGCTACCCCTCACTGACAGTCTTAATCTCAGTTCAGTCTCTCCTAAACTCTAACCCAAAATATTACATTAGCCTCCATTCTTTTCTCATTTTAGTCTATTATGGACGTAGGTGCCAAGTTGAAAGTTTCAGGACCTACTGAGCATGCTCAGTAGCTTGAATGGCCTCCATATGCCTCTAGGAGAGATACCAATTCTCTACCATTCGATTCCCTCTATAATCTAACTTTTACCTAATTTAACAGTCTCACTACTTCCCTACATTGACTTTGTTCTCTTTCACTTTGCCAGTTCTTTGTTGTAGCACAGTGATGCCCACCCTCCCCACTTCTGCTTTGTATTCTCTTTGACTTTCTTCACACATAGTTTATCTCCTACTCAGGGCCTTTCCCAGGAGTTTGTATTCCCTTCCTCATGGAATTATGTTGTATTTGCTTTTTTATGTTTATGTTTATTTTTCCCAGAAAAGGTAAACTTTTTGAAGGCAGGTGCTATTTTCTTTTGTCTTTCTATGGTGCCAAACAATGTCCTCTTCCATGTGATAGGCACTTAACAAATGTTGATTCTGATTGACTAGTGTTGAGAAACACCAGTCTTCCAAAGCCATCTAATCCAGCCCCTCGTTACATATTAAAGAGAGAAACTAATATGCTCATGGCCAATATGCACATGACCAAATAGTAGAGATGGAATTGAAGCCCAAATTCTGTGGTCTGCCTCCTCCATCCTCCATGATTGTTCTAAAAAAAATCTGCTGTTGGGTTTAAGTAGGGTAAGCATATTATCTATGAAAGCACAGATATGTTTATGGATCTTTTTGTTTATCTTTCTAGGTTTTGGCACTGATTGCATTCATCTGCATAGAAACTATCATGGAATGTGCCCCATGTGAAGGACTTTATTTCTTTGAATTTGTGAGCTGTAGTGCATTTGTAATTACTGGAGTTTTGCTGCTTATGTTCAGTCTTAATCTTCATACAAGAATACCACAGATCAACTGGAATATTACAGTAAGTATACAAGAATTATCTGCAAAAATGCCCTGTCTTTAAATAATACCTGAAAATTTCATTAGCCCTATCTTCTCTGATTTGGGGTGATTTTGAATACTTGAAATATACTTCCTATAATCCTGTTTTCAGTTGATTGATTTTTAGCTCATTAGAGACTATAGAATTTCAGAACTGGATTGAACTTTAGAGACCATCTAGTACAATCTCCTCATTTGATGCTGTGGATCAGAGAAAGAAAGTACTTGTCCAAATCACTGACATAGTCAACAGGCTCACCTACTGTTTGCTAGGTGCCATATTGAAAACTGGGGAAGCTAGAACAGGGTTTGCCTTTGTGGAACTTGTCTTCTCATGGAAGAGACAATTTATAAATAATGAGATACATGCAGGCCATGGACTAAGTGAGTTAGTCTTAGAGCCAGGACTGCAATTTGACTTGGGACTTCTCTTTTCTGATCTCAGCACTTTTTTTTTTTGCAAGGCAATGGGGTTAAGTGGCTTGCCCAAGGCCACATAGCTAGGTAATTAAGTGTCTGAGGCTGATTTTGAACTCAGGTCCTCCTGACTCCAGGGCCAGTGCTCTATCCACTGCACTACCTAGCTGTCCCTGATCTCAACATTCTTAACCCTTTCATTAGATGCTTACAGGATCAGTGGCAGGTACATACTCAAGAGAACTATTGAGAAAGATTCAGAAGAGGCTGTTAAAGTGTTGTTGTCGCTCTTGCTGAACTCATGATAGTCATCATTGCCAAACTTTTTTGAGTTTGTTTTTTGCTAAAGACCTTAGGCAGTTTGTAGCATAACCTAATGCACAAAATTTTCTTGTTGTCTCATGAAAAACAAAGGAGCACAGTCTCTTGGGAAAGCCATGCATCTAAACAAAGTTCTCATAGTTGTAAGTGCTGTGATCTCATCGGCCACATAATGACTTAGTTTCAACAACAGCACAAGAGTCCAAGGCTCTCCTTGCTTTAATCTACTGTCTTTTGGCAACCTCAAAGTATGAGAGAAGTTGGTGCCCTCTTTAGGTTATTAGCAGCAAATTAGTTTCCCAGCTTCCCTGTGGAAGCAGGATGGCATCTTACTCCCTTTTCTTTGGATGAGTGGAATTGTTAGTTTTTATCCTATTCTTACTAATGAAACCTAAAATTCCAAAGCATGCTGATGTCCCAGTGTAAACTCAGACCCTAAAATTTCCAGGAGTTTCATGTGAACCGCTTCCTAGTTTTATCTTCTCCAGCTCCAATATTATACTAATATTTTTTAAAAATTTAATTTAATTTTTTCAATTACATGCAGTGGTAGATTATAACATTCATCCATATGCATGTTTGTGAGTTCCACAAATTTTCTACCACCCTCCCTTCTCTCCCTCTTCCCTATGGTGGCAAACAATCTGGTGAAAATTGTACAATCTTGTTTTATATATTTTTCATATTAATCATGCTGTGAAAGGGGAAGTAGAGGTAAAGGGGAAAAACATGAGAATGAAAGAAAAAAACATGAAAGAAGTTTTAAAAAATGAACAGTAGTATACTTTTGCACTGCATTCAGATGTCATGTTTTTTTTCTCTGAATGTGGATGGCATTTTCCATAACAGGTCTCTCAGGATTGCCCTTGATTTCTGAACTGCTGAGAGGAGCTGCACCTATCAGTTGATCATCTCATAATGTTATCAATGCGTTCTCTTGGCTCTCCTCATTTTGCTCAGCATCAGGTCATGCAGGTCTTTCCTGACTTCTTTTTTTTGTACTTAAAAGATTTTATTTATTTTGAGTTTTACAATTTTTTCCCCTAATCTTACTTCCCTCCCCCCACCCCACACAGAAGGCATTTTGTCAGTCTTTATATTGTTTCTATGTTGTACATTGATCCAAATTGAATGTGATGAGAGAGAACTCATATCCTTAAGGAAACATAAAGTATAAGAGATAGCAAGATCAGACAATAAGATATCATTTTTTTTTCTAAATTAAAGTTAATAGTCCTTGGTCTTTGTTCAAACTCCACAGTTCTTTCTCTGGATACAGATGGTATTCTCCATTGCAGACAGCCCCAAATTGTCCCTGATTGGTGCACTGATGGAATGAGCGAGTCCTTCAAGGTTGAACATCACCCTCATGTTGCTGTTAGGGTGTACAGTGTTTTTCTGGTTCTGCTCATCACACTTAGCATCAGTTCATGCAAATCCCTCCAGGCTTCTCTGAATTCCCTGGTTTCTAATAGAACAATAGTATTTCATGATATGCCACAATTTGCTAAGCCATTCCCCAATTGAAGTACATTTACTTGATTTCCAATTCTTTGCCACCACAAACAGGGCTGCTATGAATATTTTTTACAAGTGATGTTTTTATCCTTTTTCATCATCTCTTCAGGGTATAGACCCAGTAGTGGTATTGCTGGTTAAAGGGATTTTTGTTGCCCTTTGGGCGTGGTTCCCAAGTGCTCTCCAGAAAGGTTGGATAAGTTCACAGCTCCACCAATAATGTAATAGTGTCTCACATTTCCCACAGTCCTTCCACCAATGATCATTGTCCTTTCTGGTCATATTGGCCAGTCTGAGAGGTGTGAGGTAGTACCTCAGAGAAGCTTTAATTTGTATTTCTTTAATAAGTAATGATTTAGGACATTTTTTCATATGACTACAGATTGCTTTGATCTCTTCATCTATAAATTGCCTTTGCATATCTTTTGACCATTTGTCAGTTGGGGAATGGCTTTTTTTTTTAATTTGACTCCATTCTCTGCATATTTTAGAAATGAGTCCTTTGTCAGAAACATTAGTTGTAAAGATTGTTTCCCAGTTCACTATATTTCTTTAGATCTTGGTTACAGTGATTTTGTCTGTGCAAAAGCTTTTTAATTTAATGTAATTAAAATCATCTAGTTTGCTTTTAGTGATGTTCTCCATCTCTTCTTTAGTCATAAACTGCTTCCCTTTCCATAGATCTGACAGGTAAACTAGTCCTTGATCTTCTAGTTTGCTTATAGTATTGTTTTTTTTTGTCTAAATTCTGTATCCATTGGATCTTATCTTGATATAGGGTGTGAGGTGTTGGTCTAATCTAAGTTTCTTCCATACTAACATCCAATTTTCCCAGTAGTTTTTATCAAGGAGAGAGTTTTTATCCCAATAGCTGGACTCTTTGGGTTTATCAAACAGCAGATTACTATAATTGTTTCCTGCTATTGCACCTACTCTATTCCACTGGTCCACCACTCTATTTCTTAGCCAATACCAGTTTTGATGACTGATGCTTTATAATATAATTTTAGGTCAGGTAGGGCTAAGCCACCTTCTTTTGCATTTCCAGACTTTTCTAAAGTACAACTGCTCATGATTTCTTACAGAATAGTAGTACTCCATATATCGTAACTTTTTCAGCCATTCCCCAATTGATGGATGTCATTCTTTGCCTCTACAAAATGAATAAACAGATTATTTTTAACCTTAGTGTAAGACTACATTTGTCTCTATTAAATTTAATCTCTATCCTCCATCTGTAGAGTCTATTGCCTTTAAAGAGGTGATAGGAAAAGAAGTATGGCTGAAAATTTTTTTTTTTTTTTTTTGGTTATCTTGACTTTGGTCCAACATTTAGAAGAACAAATGTGTGCCTGGTACTTTTTATTTAAGCTTTCCAATTTTGAGATACAATTTGATTCCAACTTTGTGACAGATCACAGATTATGTGCTTCAAACATTCTGAAGATTATTGTAGTCCCATGATTTCTTATAATAGGCCTTTTTCAGAAAATGTTTCTTTTTCTGTAGCTATTTTAAATCGAATATTGCTTTACAATAAAATTAATTTATTTATCATTGAATCACAAAATTACGAGCTTGACCTCACCTTACAAATCATGTAGGCAATCCCCCTTGATGTGGCACAGAAATTTGTAGGGGATCCATGGTTTTGAAGAAGGGGCCAAATTGTGGAGGTAAAATATACCATGCTGTCCTCCCCCAGGGCTTTTGATTATGGGTCAACCTTCTTCTGAAATACACAATTTAATTCAGATTGACTTTCCTCCTTAGTCTTTCAGCTATAATGAGCCTTTTAAAAATAAAGGTTTACTGTTATTTTTCCTAGTTTATATAACACCTTTGATATCTTTTAGTGACATGATCCCTGTTCAAGTCACTCGTGCCTGCAATACTCCCTAGTGTGACCTGAATCATGTTAAAATGTTATTGGGAAATATTGAACAAAATAAATAAAAAAATATACTGAAACATAGATAATATGAACCAAGTCACCATACAGTCCACAGGTATACATTTGAGTGACTCATTTTCCTTAGGTTTGACATGACCACTCTAGACAGTTCTCTAAGACATAAATTGTGGAAAAGGTTCTGGCTTTTGTATTGCTAGAAGGGATTTCCTTACTTGTGGGAATCTATGAAATGATAGGTTTTATTCTCATCTCTTGTATAATGTGCTTCCCCCCCACCTTTTTGATTCACTACTCCATGAGGTTGATTTATTCCTGTCTCCTTTCTGCTCCCTTCCCACTCTGGGAAAATTATTTAAAAAAAAAAACAGAACCACAACTCACATTTCTATAGGGCTTTATGATGTACAATGTGCTTTACTTAAAATAACCATGTGAGGAAAGTCAGCAAGGATTATTATCCCCATGTTATAAATAAGCAAACGAAAGCCTGAAGAGGTGGTTATTTTTAGGGAACAGTAGAATTAAGATTCAGACCGCCTCCCCCCCCCCAGGTCTTTTGATTCCAAGTAGAGAACTCTCTTTCACCCAGGCAGCTAGGTGACTCGGTGAGCGAGAACACTGGACTTGAAGTCAGAAAGGTGCAAGTTCAGATCCTACTTCACAAAATTGCTTATTGTATAACATGACCATATCATATTAACTCACTCTTTCTCAGTTTCCTCATCTGTAAATTGGGGATAATATTACCTACCTGAAAGGATTGTTGTGAGGATCAAATGAAATATGGACACTGCTCTACCAGCCTTTAAAGTGCTAGCTCTTATTTATTGTATGTCCTATTCTCAACTTTTCTCTTTTCCTTTGAACTGCAATCTAAGTAGCAGTGTATTTCCTTATTGGAGATTCTTAGGCCCCAACTGGAAGTCCCTTTAGCCTTCAAATCTTGCCATTTTTTTGTGCCACTAATATTGTGTACATTTGAGTATATGGATTTGTATGCCCCCTTATTTTGTATTCACATGTAGAAAAACCACAAAACCACGAGAAATGGGTCCATTACATCGATTAAAAAAACAAACCTAACAACTTAAAAGAAAAATTATATTCCATTTAAAAGTATAATATACCCTTAATAAAACTGCTTGATTTAATGATAATCAGTGTAATTTGTTTTGTGGGAGACTAGGAGAGAATGGATCTCCAGTTGGATCTTCCTCATTGCACATCAGTTTATTGTGCTGATATTTATTCCACTCATGCCTTAGCTCTCTCAAAAGACTATGTGACACCATGTCTCTGGGTTACACCTGCGATGATGAAGCTCATGAGAGATGAATTCTGGAAACTGATGACTTTAGGATGAATTTGGAGTCTGATGTCTTGACTTCAGTACTAACTGTTATTTTCGATGACTTTACTTTTGAGTCTTGGTTTCCTTATAATATGAGGACACTTGAGTATATTTTTAAGGTCTTCCCAACTATTTGTTTTTGACTTGTTAGTGTCCACCCTAAGAGAGTTCTTGGAACTAGACTGATCTCTCCAAATGTGGTCTGATCATGGAAGAGGTCAGTGGGGCCATCAACTATCCTTGTTCTCTCCTCTATCTACTCTTTAATCTCATAAGCATCCTTTTTTCTTTATTTCTTCCTCTCATTTCATTCTGAGCAAACTATTCATCACTTCCCCTGGGATACATGAGGAATCAGCAAAGGAGAATTCTGCTAGAAGACCAAGAAGAAAACTAGGTCATGGAAACCATGGAAAGAAAGTTCCAGAATCCCTGAATGAAAAAAAAAAAAAACTTTACAGGCCTTATAGTCCAACCGATACTTGAACAGGAATCCCTTCCAAAATATATCTGACAAATGTATTAGTGGAGGTTGTTTTCATGCCATTGAAATCACTCATTCTTGAATTGAGTTGTATTGCAAATATTTTTTATAGTTGGAATTGTTAAGTTATCCCATCATATGTCACTAAATCTAGTTGTTTGCCTTGGTCTGTCCTTGTACTAGTAGAAATTGTTATAGTTTCTAGAACCATTGCCAGAAAACTTCCAATAAGGACAATAGGGAGGAGTAGTCATAGAAAGTGAGGTGGGTTGATGCCCTAAGACAGACTTATACTGTTTTGAAATTTTGCCTAGAATGGGATCCTTTGTGATTCATAGAAAAGAGCAGACACTATCATGTAATTTCTTGTTATCTTTCTATCCCTCTGTCTGCTCCCCAAAGTTTAGGTTTAATGAACATTTATCAAATTTCTGCCAGGAATTGTAAAGCAAGAAGAGAGAGAAGAAAGGGAAAGCCAGGTTCCCATTTTTCTAGAGTTTGCCCCATATTTTAACTTAGAGGAATGTACCCTTCAGTTGTACTGCCTACTTATTTGCTGAACATTTCAGATTGGGTAGCAAACATATTAGTAGAGGGAGTCTCCATACCATTGAAATCACTCATTCTTGAATTGAGTTGTATTGCAAATATTTTTTATAATTGGAATTGTTAAGTTATCATATGTCACTAAATCTATGTCATTTATTGTCATCTGCCTTTGTGCTGGTAAATATTGCTATAGTAGGAAGCTCAATATTTCACCCTACATTTTTCTCTCTTAAAGCAGAGGGCGTGTGTGTGTGTGTGGGTGTGGGTATGTGTCTGTCTGTCTGTCTGAATGTATCTATATGTCTATCTGAATTTATCAGTCTGTGTGTGTGTGTGTGTGTGTGTGTGTGTGTGAGATGGCCATTGGCTAAACTAAGCAAAAATTCCTATCTAAGTAGGAAGACCTTTATGATCTCCAACTCGGTTAAGTTTTATTGAGTACCCTCAACTACATAATCTATCACAAATTATTAATAACTAAGAAATCAATTTGCTGATTCTAGGAGCAATAATACAACCAAATGGAATGAAATGAAAGGCACCAAGTACTTAGTCCATCTCTTATCTTGACCCTTTAAGAAGTATGCCCTTCCAGTAGAGTATACAAAATCTACAAAGAGCCCTTGGTTTTTTTGCCTCCAGGAGTGTGGCTTGGCAGAATCAACTTTTTTTTTAAAATTGTATGTATATATTTTTTCTAACATTCATTTTTTAAAAATTTGAGTTATGAATTTTTTCCTCTCTCACCTTTCTTTCAACCATTAAGAAGGCAAACTACATACGAAGTTAAGCAAAACATATTTCTATGGTATAGGCAGAATTAGTCTTAAGTACAGAAGATGACTTATGTTGAAGCAATGTTTGATGAATGAATACCTATGTGCCAAGGTTATTATAATGTTTAATCTTTTCCTATATCAACCTGGTTTAGTTTTATTTTTCATGTTTGAGGAAGCTTTGAGACCCAGAAAATTTATTTATGCATAGAAGGTGATGAAGGATTATGATTTTTGTCTTCTCTTCTTAGTCTTTAATTTTTCACTTTTTGGACAATTGATGATGAGCTTGTCAGGGAGGTAACTTACTGTGGTTGACTTTTGTAGTGCATTGAAGAGGATGCTTCCAATTGCAAAGACAGTCTTTTTCTAAAGAATTTCCCATGGATTCTGTTGGATAGTTCACTTTCCTTTAAATGAGTCCTCACATTTTTGACTCTTGAATATAATCAGTTTTGAGAAGGGTATAATAATTTGCTGCTGAAAAGCAATTCACTACTGTTGTCATCTTAAAACCTGGAAGTCAGAGAGGTAGTGTAGAATAAAGGAAAGGCAGTTGAATCTGGGCTTCAAAGACTTGGATTCATATCTTAGTTTTTATGTTTAATAGCTATATGACTTTGAACAAGTTAATTCACTTTTCTAGGCCTTTGTTTCTTCATTTTTGAAAATGCTGGGGAAGTCTATTTCTAAGTTCTATGACTTGTTCCTTGGTTCACCCCCTTTTTGAAGTCACATATGAAGTTCCTAAATTCATCCTTCCTTTACTTCTTTGCTGCTTCCATTCTAGTCTTGACCTTCAATAATAATACCTTATTTGGTTTGTTATAAATTTTCAACAAAAAGTTACATAGTCAATCCTGTATCCCACTGCCAGACTTAACTTGCCTCATTTTAACACTAGAAGGACCAAACTGCATCAATTGGAGCAGTGCAATTTTTTTTATCTGTAATGTAAAGAAAATTGAGATAGATGAAAATAGTTTTTCCAAAGTAAAGTTATAATGGGGGGGCATTGATTAATGTATCTGAACCATCTAATGTTAGAATGTTTTCTCCTTTCTTAAGGGATCATGTCTTGCATTTGAAACCCTTCAAGTCAACATAAAATATTTATTAACAAAGCATGTTAATTCCACTCTTTTTGGAATAGGGATTATGGGTATGGAACACTGTATATAAAACATCAGACCTTTTTAATATATTGGTTAATTTTGCTTATTTTTTTTCTGTATCATAAGATAATGACTACCTGGGAGAGAGGATACATTAGGAAATATAAATGATGTTGAAAATGTAATGAGATCTTTTAAAAATGTGCCAAGCTCTGGGGATTCACCAGTGTCTGTTGTCAAGGAACTTGCAATCCAATTGGGTGGTGGGTAATGGAAAAGGACTATGGCACTTGCATAGATCAGGGTGACATAAAAAAAAACAACATGTGTTAAGAGCAAACAGAACCAGTTATGAAACCATGAGATGTTGAAAAGTGGGGGGATGATTTTTATTTGAGGGAGAGGTAAGTTCTTCATGGAGAAAGTGGCATCTGAGTTAGGATTTGGAGGGATGGAAAAACTTCCACAAATGAAGATAAGTGAAATTCTAGTCTTTGGAGCCAATCAAGATGGAAAGGGGAATATAGAAAAATATAGAAAAAAGTGGAGGAAGAAATAAGCACAATCTGGTAGGGAGTGTGAAATAAGGTGAGAACTAGTTTCTAAAGGACCTTGAATTATAGCCCTTCAAAGGGCTATAGAGAACCACTGAAGGTTTTCCCATAATATGGCTTTATTTTGTCTTTTCAGTCTTATCTCCAAAGTCTCCCCAAATGAAACCTTTTATTCTGGTTAGGCAAGTCTCCTTAATATCTCCTGTTTATATAGTTACAAGGCATTTCCCCCAGACAGTTTTGCAAAGTAAGAAACATAAATATAGCCACCATTTTATAGATGAGGAAACCTGATTATTGAAGAAGTCTAGTGATCTATCTATGGTTTTTAGTAAGTTATTTGGTTATAATTTTTGACTTCAAAGACTTACACCTATAATGTCTTTGAATTCCAATTATAGTATCCTTTAAATATATGATGATATTGCAATTTAACAGTTTCTTAAATAGTAAATAAAACCATTAACCTATCAGTTTTTAGTAACCAATTACTATTAATTATCATTCTGTTCAGTTTGAAAATTCTTCCAATTAAATTTAGCATGGACAGTTTCACATCCCCCACCCCTTTGGCCATTTCTCAAGTCCAAGTTAAACTTTATTGACTATTCTAACCTACCTATATTGATAGTTCCTTTCACCAGACTATAATATTTAGAGTCTATACCCTGTAATTTGGCTCCTAATTATATATGGTATGGTCTTGTTAACTAAATGCTTCCTATGTGCAAGTCTTGGCTTTCCAACTAGGTTGATAACTGAGGGCAGAGAAGTTGGCTTATTTTCCTGTAGAACAGGGGTGGGCCAATTACAGCCCAGCCCAAAGGCCAAATCCAGCCTACCATCTGTTTTTGTAAAGCTGAACTTAATGATTTTTATGTTTTTAAATTCAATAAAACTTTCTTTAAAAATTTAAAAACCATCCTTAGCACACAGTGGGTACCAAAATAGGCAGCCCTGTAGGTTGCCGACCTCTGTTAAAAAACGTGTGTATTTATTTCCATGGGATTCTGTTGAACTGTTTTTACTGAGAACTTCCTTAAGAACTGTGCCTTTCCTAGGACTTAGCTTTGGTATCTGCTTGGTTTGCAGTAGGCTCCCAAGAAATGATTGCTGATTGATTTTACTTATGTAATTGTCCTTTAGTATCTTAAACATTCATGGTGGTATTGGTTCCCTTTTCTTCCTAGGGTTGGACAGCTAGGCATTCATTAAATATTGTTAATTTATTATCTTTGGTATATGAAGTACCATATTTTGTTGTGGTCTGTATTTTTGTATTGCTTTCTGCTAAGAACAGTTTTATTATTTCTCAAGTTTTCAGGTGTTATTTTTATGTAACTTATTAAGTAGTTAATGTATCAGGCACTGTGGCAGATGCTATAGATACAGGAAAAAAGTGAAAGAGGCTCCCTGCCTTCATGGGACTTATATTCTTTGGAAAGGTGAGGTAGACAGCTGCATGAACTCAGATTAGTCAATATAAGCTATGCCTAAAGTCACTGCAAGACAATTTTAGGGCAGGTTCTTAAAGTGTAAAGCGTCAGTATGAACCTTGTGTTGGGATAATCATTTGAGCTAAGCTTTGAAGGAAGATTGAGATTCTGAGAGATAGACGTGAAGACCACTTCTATAAAAGTCTTGAGGTGGGAAATGGAGCATTATGTGTAAGGAACAGTTTTCAGAAGGGTGATTGCAGTCTGGGAAGGAGAGTGATGTGCAGTAGGTCTGGGGAGGTCAGCTCAAACCAGTTTCTGAAGGGCATTGAGTAAGGAATTGACAGATTAATTCCACCCATACTGTAGGAATCCATCTGACAGTTGTGAGATGTATGGATTATAGATGGCAAAGTCTAGAGGCAGAGAGACAAATCTATAGGGATTAGGGACTGAATTAGGACTTTACTGTCTGTATGAATGGAGAAAAGGGAATATGTGTGAGAGGTTGAATTGGCAAGACCAGGACAATTGACTTCCTGACTGGGGATAGAAGTAGATTCTCTCTTGCTGTCTCCATCTCCTTTTTTTTTTTTTTTTTTTTTGGTTTTAGGTTTTTGCAAGGCAAATGGGGTTAAGTGGCTTGCCCAAGGCCACACAGCTAGGTATTTTTTTTTCTATTTTAGAAAGGTTTTATTTGAGTTTTATAAATTTTCCCCCAATCTTGCTTCCCCCCCCCCCCCCCCAGAAGGCAGTTTGCTAGTCTTTATATCACTCTCATAGTATGGATTGATCTAAGTTGAAGTGTGTTGAGAGAGAAATCATATCCTTAAGGAAGAAACATATAGTATAAGATATAGCAGAATTATATAATAAGACAACATTTTTTTAAAATTAAAGGTAATAGTTCTTGGTCTTTGTTAAAACTCCACAATTCTTTCTCAGGATACAGATGGCATTCTCCATCACAGATTCTGCCTGATTTTTGCCCAGTTGGTATGAGCAAGTCCATTAAGATTGATTATAACTTCCATGTTGCATTTAGGGTGTACTGTGTTTGTCTGGTTCTGCTAATCTTGCTCAGCATCTGTTCATGCAAATCCTTCCAGGCTTCCCTGAATTCCCATCCCTCCTAGGTCCTAATGGAACAGTAGTGTTCCATCACATACATAAACAACAGTTTGTTAAGCCATTTCCCAGTTGAGGGAATGCACATTAAATCAACTTAAGAGTTTACTTTCTACCCATCTTATTAGAAAAATTTTAGAGAAGTAAAAGTTCTATTGTTGGATGCACTGAAAGATGACAGACACACTTCTTATTTTTTAGGTTTTTGCAAGGCAAATGGGGTTAAGTGGCTTGCCCAAGGCCACACAGCTAGGTAATTATTAAGTGTCTGAGTCTGAGACCAGATTTGAACCCTGGTACTCCTGACTCCAGGGCCGGTGCTTTATCCACTTTGCCACCTAGCCACCCCGACAGACACACTTCTGCTATCAACTGCTCCAACCATTTTGAAAAGCAATTTGGAACTAGAAACCTAAAGTCATGGAATTATACATATCCTTTGACCCTGGGTATTACCACTACTAGACTATATCTCAAGGAGTTCAAAAACGGAGAGAAAGGACTTTTTTGAATTTTACAATTTTCCCCCCAATTTTACTTCCCCTCCCATGGAAAGCAATCTGCCAATCTTTACTTTGTTTCCATGTTGTACCTTGATCGAAATTGGGTGTGATGACAGAGAAATCATATCCTTAGAGAAGAGACAAGAATTCTAAGAGGTAACAAGATCAGACAATAAGATATCTGTTTTTTTTTTTCTAAATTAAAGGGAATAGTCCTTGAACTTTGTTCAAACTCCACAGCTCCTTATCTGGATACAGATGGCACTCTCCTTAGCAGACATTCCAAAATTGCTCCCGATTGTTGCACTGATGGAATGAGTGAGTCCTTCAAGGTTGATCATCACCCCCATGTTGCTGTTAGGGTATATAGTGTTTTTCTAGTTCTGCTCATTTCACTTAGCATCAGTTCATGGAAATTCCTCCAGTCTTCCCTGAATTCCCATTCCTCCTGATTTCTAATAGAACAATAGTGTTCCATGACATACAGATACCACAATTTGCTAAGGCATTCCCCAATTGAAGGGCATTTACTTGATTTCCAATTCTTTGCCACCAGAAACAGGGCTGTTATAAATATTTTTGTACAAGTAATGTTTTTAACCTTTTTTATCATCTCTTCAGGATATAGACCCAGTAGTGGTATTTCTGGTTCAAAAGGTATGCACATTTTTGTTGCCCTTTGGGCGTAGTTCCAAATAGCTCTCCAGAAGGGTTGGATGAGTTCACAGCTCCACCAACAGTGTAATAATGTCCTAGATTTCCCACAACCCTTCCAACAATGATCATTATCCTTTCTGGTCATATTGGCCAATCTGTGAGGTGTAAGGTGGTACCTCAGAGAAGCTTTAATTTGCATTTCTCTAATAATTAATGATTTAGAGCATTTTTTCATGTGGCTATGAATTGCTTTGATCTCCTCATCTGTAAATTGCCTTTGCATATTCTTTGACCATTTGTCAATTGGGGAATGGCCTTTTGTTTTAAAAATATGACTCAGTTTTCTGTATATTTTAGAAATGAGTCCTTTGTCAGAATCATTAGTTGTAAAGATTGTTTCCCAATTTACTACATTTCTTTTGATCTTGGTTACATTGGTTTTATCTGTGCAACAGCTTTTTTAATTTAATGTAATCAAAATCATCTAATTGGTTTTTGGTGATGTTCTCCAACTCTTCCTTAGTCATAAACTGCTCCCCTTTCCGTAGATCTAACAGGTAAACTAGTCTTTGATCTTCTAATTTGCTTATAGTATTGTTTTTTATGTCTGTGTCCTGTAACCATTTGGATCTTATCTTGGTAAAGGGTGTAAGGTGTTGGTCTAATCTAAGTTTCTTCCATACTAAATTCTAATTATCCCAGCAGTTTTTATCAGAGGGAGTTTTTTATCCCAATGGCTGTACTCTTTGGGTTTATTGAACAGCTGATTACTATAATCATCTCCTGCTTTTATACCTAGTGTATTCCACTGGTCCACCACTCTATTTCTTAGCCAATACCAAACAGTTTTTATGACTGATGCTTTTTAATGTAATATTAGATCAGGCAGGGCTAAGCCACCTTCTTTTGCCCTTTTTTTCATTAAGCTCCTGGAAATTCTTGACTTCTTTTCTCCATATGAATTTACTTACAATTTTTTCTAACCCATTAAAGTAAGTTTTTGGAATTTTGATTGGTAGGGCACTAAACAGATAGTTTCGTTTTGGTAGAAATGTTATTTTTATTATATTAGCTCTACCTATCCATGAGCAGTTGATATTTGCCCAGTTATTTAAATCTGATTTAATTTGTGTGAGAAGTGTTTTATGATTGTTTTCAAAAAGATTCTGAGTCTGTCTTGGCAAATAGACTCCCAAGTATTTTATATTGTCTGAGGTTACTTTGAATGGGATTTCTCTTTCTAGCTCTTCCTGCTGTATCTTGCTAGACATATATAGAAAAGTGGAGGATTTATAAGGGTTTATTTTATAACCTGCAACTTTGCTAAAATTGCTAATTGTTTCCATTAGTTTTTTGGATGATTTCTTGGGATTCTCTAGGTAGACCATCATATCATCTGCAAAGAGTGAGAGTTTTGTCTCTTCCTTCCCAATTCTAATTCCTTCAATTTCTTTTTCTTCTCTAATTGCTGACACTAACATTTCTAATACAATATTGAATAGTATTGGTGATAATGGGCACCCTTGTTTCACCCCCTGATCTTATTGGGAATGTTTCTAGCTTCTCTCCATTGAATATAATGCTTGTTGATGGTTTCAGATAGATACTGCTAATTATTTTAAGGAATAGTCCATTCATTCCTACACTCTCTAGTATTTTTAATAGGAATGGATGCTGTATTTTGTCAAAAGCTTTTTCAGCATCTATTGATATGATCATATGATTTCTGATAGATTTGTTGTTGATATAATTGAGTATACTAACAGTTTTCCTAATATTGAACCAACCCTGCATTCCTGGAATAAATCCTACTTGATCATAATGTATTATCCTGGTGATAACTTATTGTAATTGTTTTGCTAAGATTTTATTGAGATTTTTCCATCTATATTCATCAGGGAAATAGGTCTATACTTTTCTTTCTCAGTTTTAACTCTGCCTGGTTTAGGTAACAGCACCATATTGGTTTCATAGAAAGAGTTAGGCAGAGTTCTATCTTTCCCTATTTTTCCAAAGAGTTTATATAGAATTGAAACCAATTGTTCCTTAAATGATTGGTAGAATTCACTTGTGAATGAATCCATCAGGCCTGGAGATTTTTTTTAGGGAGAATGATGGCTTGGTGAATTTCTTTTTCTGAGATAGGGTTGTTTAAGTATTTAATCTCTTCTTCATTTAACCTGGGCAACTTATATTTTTGTAAATATTCATCCATTTCACTTAGATTATCAAATTTATTGGCATAGAGTTGGGCAAAATAATTTTGAATTATTACTTTAATTTCCTCCTCATTGGTGGTGAGTTCACCTTTTTCATTTATGATACTAGCAATTTGATTTTTTTATTTTTTTAATCAAATTGACTAGAAGTTTATCAATTTTATTGTTTTTTTTCATAACACCAACTTTTGGTTTTATTTATTAATTCAGTAGTTTTTTTGCTTTTAATTTTGTTAATTTCTCCTTTAATTTTTAGAATTTCTAATTTGGTATTTAATTGGGGATTTTTGATTTGTTCTTTCTCTAATTTTTTTAGTTGCATGTTTAGTTCATTGATTTCCTCTTTCTCCAATTTATTCATGTAAGCATTTAGAGCTATAATATATCCCCTGAGAGTCACTTTGAAAGAATTCCATAGGTTTTGGTATGTTGTTTCATTATTATCATTATCTAGGATAAAATGGTTAATTCTTTTATAATTTGTTTTTTGGTCCACTCATTTTTTAAAATGAGGTTATTCAGTTTCAAATTTGTTCTAGGTCTATATCTCCTTGGCCCAGTATTGCATATGACTTTTATTGCATTGTGATCTGAGACAGATGTATTCACTATTTCTGCCTTTCTGCAGTTGATCATTAGGTTTTTATGTCCTAGTACATGGTCAGTTTTTGTATAAGTTCCATGTACTTTAGAGAAAATGGTATATTCCTTTCTATCCCCGTTCAGTTTCCTCCATAAGTCTACCATATCTAATTTTTCTAACAATCTATTTACCTCCTTAACTTCTTTCTTGTTTATTTTATGATTCGATTTATCTAGATCTGAGAGCAGGAGTTTGAGTTCTCCCATTAGCAGAGTTTTGCTGTCTATTTCTTCCTGTAGTTCTTTCAGCTTCTCCTCTAAGAATTTGGGTGCTGTCCCACTGGGTGCATATATATTCAATATTGAAATGACTTTATTGTCTATGGTACCTTTTAGGAGGATAAAGTTTCCTTTATCTCTTTTAATGCTATCTGGTTTTGCTGCTGCTTTGTCTGAGATAAGGATTGCTACCCCTGCTTTTTTTACTTCAGCTGAAGCAAAATATATTTTGCTCCAACCTTTTACCTTTCTCTATATGTATCTCTCTGCTTCAAATGAGTTTCTTGTAAGCAGCATATTGTCGGATTCTGGTTTTTAATCCACTCTGCTATTTACTTATGTTTTAAGGGAGAGTTCATCCCATTCACATTTAAGATTATGATTACTAATTCTTTATTGCCCTCCATGCTATCTTCCCTTTGTTTGTATTTTTCCCCTTCCCCCCCTTTATCCATATTCCCCAGTATTTTGTTTCTGAATACCACCCCCTTCAGTGTGTTTGCCCTCCTATATCACCCCTCCCCTCTTTCCCCTTTCCCTTTTTCCCTTTTCCCTTCCTTTTGTTATTTCCCCTTTTTCCCCCACTCCCCTTTTCCCCTTTTAATACTTGAAAGGTTAGATGTTTTCTAAGTTAACTGAGTATGTGTAGGTTGACTTTAAGCCAAGTCTGATGAGAAGAAGATTCAGGTGTTTCTCCTCTGCTCCCTTCTTCCCCTCTATCACCATAGGTTTTTTGTACCATTTAATGTAATGAGATTTACCCCATTCAATCCCCATCCCTCCTCCCCTCTTTTTCCTGTCCCCCTTTTGAAGGAGGTAGTATTTTTAGATCATTCTAAGTCATAGAAAATTCTGAGTGTCTGTTCCTTCTAGTTCAGTATATTCTATCGAATAGAGTCAAAATTCCTGAGAGTTAATAGAGTCTTTCTCCCAAGTGGGGTTAAAGCCAGTTACATCCCATTAGCAGTCTCATGGATAGATCATGAATGTTCATCATTTCTGGCTAGGTATATTCTCTCTGTAGAGTTACAATTCTCAAGATTTATGAGAATCTTTTTTTCCCCATGCTGGGATATAGCCAGTTTCAACGTACTGGATAGCATTTTATTTTTCCTTTTACCACTCCCTCCGTTTTTTTAACCTTTTCATGTGTCTCTTGAGCCTCCTGTTTGATGTCCAGATTTTCTCTTTAGCTCTGGTCCTTTTCATCAGAAATTTTTGGAATTCCATTTCATTAAATGTCCATCTTTTTCCCTGGAAGAGAAGACTCAGCTTTGCAGGAAAGTAGATTCTTGACTGCGGCCCTTCCATCCCTTAATGTTGATGCAGCCAGGTCCTGTGTGATCCTTACAATGGCTCCTTGATATTTAAATTGTTTCTTTCTGGCTGTTTGCAGGATTTTCTCTTTTATTTGATAGTTCTGGAGTTTGGCCACAACATTCCTTGGTGTTTTTCATTTTAGGATCTTTTTCTGGTGGGGATGGATGTACTCTTTCAATAACTACTTTGCCCTTTGATTCCATGATATCAGGGCAGTTTTCCATCACTAGATCCTGTAATATTAAGTCCAGGCTTTTTTTCTCTTCAATGTTTTCAGAAAGTCCTATAATTTTCAGGTTGCCCCTCCTCAATCTGTTCTTGAGGTCATCAGTGGTTTTGTTGATGAGGTATTTTACATTTTCTTCTATTTTTTTCTATTTTTTGATTTTGTTTAACTGACTCTTGCTATCTCATGGAGTCATTAGTTTCTGTAGACTCCATTCTTTTTTTTGGGGGGGGGGAGTTTTCTTCATTAACCTTTTGCAACTCCTTTTCCAATTGGTCAGTTCTACTTTTGAAAGAGCTTTCCATTTGACCAATTGAGGTTTTGAGACAATTATTTTCTTTTTGCATTTGCCCAATTGAGGATCTGAGAGAATTATTCTCATTTTGTATTTGTCCAATTGATGATGTGAGAGATTTATTCTCATTTTGTAATTGCCCAATTGAGGATCTGAGAGAATTATTCTCATTTTGTATTTGTCCAATTGAGGATATGAGAGATTTATTCTCCTTTTGTATTTGTCCAATTGTACTTTCTAAGGTTTTGTTTTCTTGTTGTAAGGTATTAATTGTCTCTCCCAAATTTTTAAGCTCCTTACTTATTTCTTCAAGGAAGTCTTTCTGTGCTGAAGACCAGATTGTATTCTCCTCAGAGGTTCTAGGTCTTTCTGAGTTAGGGTCTTTTCCCTTCTGAGAATTTTTCTATGGATCCACCTTTCCGCTGACCCTTCTTCATTTTGCTAAGACCTGAGTTGGGGAGGGGCTGGTTCACAGGGGCTTGGGATTGTTAAAGGCTTTACTCCCTGAGTGCAGTTTCTCTGGCTGGCCAGTAGGAGGTGTTGTTTGCTTTCTCTGGATTGTCTGTGACCTTGATTGAGGCCTTCTCCCTTAGCTTGAAGGGAGGGGTTGGAGCTATTGAATTCTTTTGCCTTCATTCAGTGGTGGGCTTTACCCTGGCCTGAGGTCATTACTCAGCTGGGCTACTTCTGCTCACACACCTGGGCCTGAGGCAGAAGTAGTCTGCATTTGTTCCAGGAAGAGGTCTGAGCTGTAATGGAGGTGTGGACTCAGAGTTCCTCAGACCAGAGGAGCCCAGGGATGGTGTCCACAGCTCTCCTGCACCAGAACTCTGCCTCCAGCCCCGTCCGCAAGCTCCTGGGGGACAGCACCAACACCAGTGTCTCTGCTCCCTAGTTGACTCAAGCCCCTGCTGTCTAGCCCCACCGCTGATCCAGCAGGTCCGGCTCTCAGGCCCTCAGACTCCCGGCTCCAATTCAGCTGCTAATGGGGCTGAATTGGGGCTGATCCTCTCTCTGAGCCCAGACTCACCTGCCCGAATTCGGCCAATGCTGCTGCTGGAGACAAATCCTGAGGTAGATGTTCTTTCTTCTTGCTTTTCTTTCTGGGTTTTGTGGGTTGGATGTCTTTTAAGAGGTTTGTTTCATATGATAGATGGGGAAAAGATCAGGAGACTTTAGAACTGTGCCTGTCTTCTCTCTGCCATCTTGGCCGGAAGTCCCTGCTAGGTAATTATTAAGTGTCCAAGGCTGGATTTGAACTCAGGTACTCCTGACTCCAGGGCCAGTGCTTTATCCACTGGGCCACCTAGCCACCCCTCCATCTCCCTTTTTAAGAAATATTTTGAAAACATTTTTTTTCAGTATGCTAGTTTTGAAGCCTTTGACTATTCTGAAAGAGAAACCTTTAGCTATCAATTCAGAATTAATGTCCTGCACTAATTTGTTTTTTCTCTTATAAAAGGTAAAATCATTTTCTTGGAGAAAACTGGGTAAACAGTTGAAAGCAGTTGAAGATGTGCTTTATTCTCTCTTTGGATAGAATGAAGGCATTGACCTGTGACTGATCTGCTGTTTTGTTGCTTGTCCTTCCTTTCTTAAGAGGACCGTGACATCTGGAAGGTGATGTCATGATATACAAGTGAATTGGAGCTAAGTGAGGCAGGGCTGTGCAGAGTTACTAGTCTCTCTTTCTCCTCCTTAGCTACCAACCAGACCTCAACCAGATTAGGGTCATAATTTGCCTAAGAGAATGAAGAACTCATTACTTCAGTTATTAGAATCATCTATTGGGTTTAACTCTGATCATCTAGAAAAAAGCTTCATGGAAGAGCAATAAATGGCTTTAGGGATATAAATATCCAAACTGTGTTGAAAGTTTAATCATTGTTCGGTTTGAACTTTCTTGACTATGAAATGTTCTCTGGGATTCTGTAACTCCAGAGTGATTTGTCTTCTAGAGAATTCCAAAGGCATAAGAAGATTCTGCCATTTTGGACTTTTTGTCTTTCTGAGTAAAGAAGTGCTTAAGTTAGACAAACCTAAATTAATTTTTGAAAATTGTTTTTGGTAGACTTTTCCTAAAAATCAGAGAGTAGAACTTTTGCATACATTGTGAAAGAATGAAAAGTGGAGAGAGACAATTGAAGTTGGGGATTGGATGATTAGAAGCATGGTGGTCCTCTTAAAAATACAATATTTAGGAAGGGGAAGATAATGAATTCTGTTTAGACTTGTTGACTTTGAGACTCATATGAAAATGTCCAGTAGATACATGGTTTATATTTTTCAGTTCTCTTACCATGAAGGCTGAGATCCTTGTATAAATCTAAGATTCCTGGGGTTTTGTTGTATCTCCAGGTCTTAATATGCTACATTGAACATGATCACTACTTGATAATTGGGAGATGACATAGCAGAAAGTTTAGAGTTGGAGATAGATATCATGATTCAGATTCTACCTTTACTTGAGTTTTATGACCATGGGCAGTAACTTTCCCTTTGAGTTTCTTCATTTATGTAGTAGGAATCATTCCTATAATGTCTTTTTTACAGCGTTGTTATAAGGGCTAAATAAGATAATGTCTGTAAATTACTTTGAAAACCTGAAAGCAGTATAATACCATCAGCTCTTATTTCTATACATGGACAAGCAATAACTCTTTGAGACTCAGTTTTCTTATTGTGAAATGAGAATACTGCATTATGGCCCTCTTTGAGTTGTTATAGGTCAAGTACTTTAGAAATATAAGCTGTTACTATTATTATTGCCAATAATAAAAACTAATAATAATAATAATAATAATAATAATTTTGGAACTCAATAGTATCACCAGAACAAATATTAGTGTTGAAAGGTGTTGGTTTTTTTCTTTTGTTTGTTTGTTTTTTGGTCAGGAGGCATCTTGAGATCAGTGAAAGAATTATCTTGTTTTGCCAGACACAATACTATTCTTTTCTGGGGCTAGTTCTTGTCCTTCTATATTACTTGCAGGACCATATCATATGTTTGTTCTATTTTCTTTCTAATGGCCCAAAATAAGGGATCATACATCCTCCATGTCATACCCCATGTCCAACTCCTCAGTGTTTCAATCTAAGTCCTTCCTTTGTGCCTTCTGGAATTCCTGGTCCATAGGTAACAATTAGTTTTATCTTAATTCTTCCCTTTAATTCTCTTTTCATCCTTTTACTCCCATTGAGAACTGGCTCCCTTCAAGTGACAAAATCTCTCCTTCCAGAATGGCTGAATATTTCCTTGCTCTCCTTGACTTGCTGGTTGAGGTGAGGAAGATAGGATACTCTTTGCTCCCCATTTCTACTTCCAAGTTCTCCTTTTACCTCCATCATTCAGTACCCTCTCTTCCTTGGAGAGTCATGCAATTTGTATCTACCATTCAATAAAAATCATGGTAGTTGTTGTCTGCAAACCTTCAGAACACCCCCCTTCTTTTTTCAGTGAGTTCAGTATCCATCTTCCAATTTTCCTCTCCTCATCTTCTGCCCTCATTTTAGAGAATTTCAAGATATGCAATTGATTTGCCTTTAAACACCCCAATTTCCTAGTTCCTCAATTTAATCATTTCCCATATCCTACTTCACCCTGCATCAGCCTAATACAAAGATACCCTCATGTCACCAACAAACAGATCACTTCCATATTCACCTGAAACTTTTTTATCTGATTACAATCTGTTACTATCTCATCTTTTTCTCATCCTTGTAACTCCTAATTCTTTTTTTTAATCTACACTGATCTACATTACCTTGATCCCTCCATTCTTTCCTGGGTCATTATCTGTGTATTAGTTATGCTCTTTTACCATCCTCATCTTGTCTCCTAGGTGAATCTCTTGTTGTAGGTTCCTTTTTCCCAATGTGTCATTCTTTCCTCTGATGCTTTCAGTGTTCTGGTATGAACTCTTATTGCTTCATATCTGAACTACTGCAGTAGCTTGCTGGTTGGTCTTCCTGCCACAAATTTCTTTCCATTTTATTCCATCCTTTGCTCAGCTGTCACAAGAATTTTCTTACAGTACAGGACTGCCTCTGTCACACTCCATCTCCCTAACCCCACTCCAACTCAATAGACTCCTGTCACTTCCTATCACTTCCAGGGGGGCAAATACACAATCATTTGTTTGTTGTTTGAAACCTTGAATTCATTGCTTACCTCTAACTTTTCTACTCTTCTTACATTTTTACCACTTTGCTAAAACCATGAAACATTTTCCTATAGCTGCCCCCCCCCCATGCTTAAAATGCTTTCCTTCCTCATTTTTGCCTCCTGGTATCACTTCCTTCAAGATTCTACTAAATCCTACCTCCTACAGGAAACCTTTCTCAATCCAGCCTTCCCTTGACTGATTATTTCCCATTTATCCTGTTCATACCATGTTTGCATATTGTCTCTTTCACTAGATTGTGAGCAAATTGAAAGCATCTACTGGCCTTTACCTTTATTTTTTTTAAGCACTAGAAGTGCTTAGCACAATGTCTTGTACACACTTAATGTTGATGCTTGTTGATTGATTGATTTATTGATCCTGAACAATGATAATTCTTCTAAAATTGTTTTTCTTTAAAGATTTTTTTTTTATTTTTACAAGGTAATTGAGATTAAGTGACCTGCCCAAGGTCACACAGCTAGGTAATTATTAAGTGTCTGAGGCTGGATTTCAACTCAGGTTGTCTTGATTCCAGGGCCAGGACTCTATCTACTGTGCCACCTAGCTGCCCCCCTTTAAAGATATCTTTATTTAGTTTTAAATTCCAAATTCTATTCTCCTCTCTCTTCCCTGAAATGATAATCAGATATAGGTTATACATATGTAGTTATGTTTAACATTTCCATATTAGTCATTTTGTACAAGAAGACTCAACAAAATAAAAGAAACTGAAAAATAGCATGCATTAATCTGTATTCAAACAATATCAAATTATTCTCTAGAGGCAGATACTATTCTTCATCATTGGTACTTTGGGAGTGTCTTTGTTAGAAATAAATCATAAAGGAATAATAAAAGACTCCCGGGAGAATGAAGTAACTTAAAAATTTAGTACATTCCTGCAGGAAAGGTGTACACCTTCAAAGACAGACACACACAAAAATAGAAAGCAAGTCCAATTCCCTCCCTCAGGCCCTCATTGGTTTGGGATTAGGTAATTTCCAATATCCCAATCCACCTCTTATATGTTGCTTTGTATCCCTTCCCTGCCTCCCCATCCTGGTAATGCCTCCTCCACATACATCACACATTAAAATGAACTTTAAGCTCCTCCTGAGGTGGAAAAGTTAATAGGTGTAAGTTTATTAAGTATGCTCAGAATAATGAACCCAAGTAACTCCAAGTCACCCTACTTCTTCATTAGTCTTCTTGACTTAAACATCCATCAACTTGTCTACTTGGTATTATTCAATCAGAATACAGTTATATATGAAGTTTTATGGAGCTACAAAATATTTCATTTCTTTTAGTCTCAGATCATTGTATTGCTGAGAATGGTTATATATATATATATATATATTGAACAATATTGCTGTGACTGTACAATGTTCACTTCAGTATGAATTAGTACATGTAAGTCTTTTCAGGTTTTCTGAAATCATCTTGCTTGTCATTTCATATAGCACAGTAGTATTCTCTAATAACTATGTACTCCAGGTTGTTTAGCCATCCCTCAGTTGATGGATAGCCTTCCCTTTGATTTCCAATTCTTTGCCACCACAAAAAGATCTGCTATAAATATTTTTGTACAAATAGATGTTTCCCTTTTTTTTTATGAACTCTTTTCAATATGGACCTAATCATCTGGATCAAAGAGTATGCACAATGTAGTTACCCTTTGGGCATAGTTCTGAATTGTTCTCCATAATGATTGGAACTGTTCACAGTGAACACAGCAGTGAAATTCTCCCAATTTTCTTATATCCCCTCTAATATTGAACAGTTTCCTTTTTTTCTCCAGTATCAACCATTTTCCTTTTTTTGTCATAATAGTCAGTCTGATAAATGTGAGTGGTACCTCAGAGTTGTTTTAATTTTCATTCTTCTAATCAATAGTAATTTAGAGATTTTTTTCACATGACTATAGATAGTTTTGATTTCTTTCTCTGAAAACTGGCTGTTCATATCCTTTGATATTGGGGAATGACTTTTATTTTTATAAATTTAACTTAGTTCTCAATATATTTGAGAAATGAGGCTTTAATCAGAAGGACTTGAAAAAAAATTTCCTGTATTATTTTCCTCATGATTTTTGGTTGCATTGATTTTGTTTGAACAAAAAGTTTTTAATATTATTTTATCAAAATTACCTATTTTACATTTTTTTTCCATATCTTCTTTGGTCCTGAATTCTTCCCTTATCCATAAATTTGATGGTAAAACTATTCCATACTTTCTGAATATACTTAAGTGTAAATCATGTACCCTTTATGTGTAAATCATGTATCCATTTTGATCATATCAAGATATGATACCAAGGTATATGGGGTGAGATGTTGGGCTATACCTAATTTCTGCCATAGTGCTTTCCTGTTTTCCCAACAGTTTTTGTCAAGTAATGAATTTTTGTTCCAAAAACTTGAATCTTTGGGTTTATCATATACTTGGTTACTATGGTGATTTACTGTAATGTAATTCATACTTAATCTATTTCACTGATCCACCACAGTGGTTGATGGTTTTGATAATTATTTCTTCATAATAAGTTTGAGAGCTGGTATTACTAGACTGTTTTCTTTTGCATTTTTTTTATTCCTTTTACATCCTTGAACTTGTTTTCTTTCAGATGGGTTTTGTTATGATTTTTTCTAGCTCTGTAAAATAAATTTTTGATAGTTTGGTATAATATTAAATAGACTTATTTATGTTGTATTATCATTTTTATTATTTTGGCTTGGCTTACCCAAGAGCAATTAATGTTTTTTCATTGATTGGATTTCCCAATTTACCACTGACTTTATTTGTGTGAATAATGGGTTATGGTTGTCCTCATATATCTCCTGGGTTTGTCTTGGCAGGTAGATTTCCAAGCATTTAATATTAGCTACACTATTTTAAATGAAATTTCTCTTTCTATCTCTTGCTGCTGGACTTTATTGTTAATATATAGAAAGGCTGATAATTTATGTGAGTTTATTTTGTATCCTGCAACTTTTCTAAAGTTATTACTAATTTCAAATAGTTTTTTTAGTTGATTCTTTAGGATTTTCTTTCTTTCTTTTTTTTTTTTTTTAATTTATTTGGGCAAAGTGACTTGCCCAAAGACAAACAGCTAGGCAATTATTAAGTATCTAAGGCCAGATTTGAATTCAGTCTTCCTGACTTCAGGGCCAGTGCTTTATCCACTGTGCCACTTAGCTGCCCCTTTTTAGGATTTTCTAAGTATAACATATCCTCTGCAAAGCATAATGGTTTTATTTCCTCATTGTTTATTCTAATTCTTTTAATTTCTTTTTCTTCTAATTGCTACAGCTAACATTTCTAGTATAATATTAAATTATAGAGGTGCAAACAGGCATCTTTACTTCATCTCTGTATTTGGAAGACTTCTATAATGCTTATTGATAATTTTGCATAAATATTATTTATCATTTTAAGATAAGATCCATTTATTCCTATGCTTGCTAGTGTTTTTTTTTTTTTGTTTTTTAGACTTTTTGCAAGGTAAATGGGGTTAAGTGGCTTGCCCAAGGCCACATAGCTAGGTAATTATTAAGTGTCTGAGGCCAGATTTGAACTCAGGTATTCCTGACCCCAGGGCTGGTGCTCTATCCACTGCACCACCTAGCCACCCTTGCTAGTGTTTTTAATAGGAATGAGTGGTGTAGTTTGTCAAAGACTTTTTCTGCATTTATTGAGATAATCATTATTTCCGATGGTTTTGTTATTGCTACAGTCAATTAAGCTGATCACTGCTCTAATATTGAACTAGCCTGTATTCCCATTATAAATCCTACCTAGGGATGTATATGGAATCCTTGTGATTTATTGATGTAATCTTTAAACTAGTTTTGGATTTAAAATTTTGCATCAGTATTCATTAGGGAATTTTTTTTTCTGTTTTGGCTCTTATTTAGGTCTCAGTTCCATCCTTGTGCTGTAAAAGAAGTTTGGTAGGATTCCTTTGTCTATTTTTCCCAAACAGTTTGTATAGCATTGGAATTAATTGTTCTTTTACAGTTTGTTAGGATTCACTTCTGGTCCTCGGAATTTAAAAATTGTTTTTCTAAATGGTTAAAGCATTTAATTTTGAGCCTGAGACAACAGAGTTTTGGGACTTGATGCAGAACGTAAACTGTCATTCACCCCCAGAATGATCATGAGCAGAGGTTCTGAACTACTTTTTTTTTTTAACACCTTTGGCAGTCTAGTGAGGCATATGGACATTTTTTTTTAAATTCACAGATTCAGGTTAAGAATCCCTCACACAGAAGATTTCTGTCTTTTTCTTTTTCTTTTCTTTTTTTAAAAAGTTTTTTGCAAGACAGATGGGGTTAAGTGGCTTGCTCAAGGCCACACAGCTAGTTAATTATTAAGTGTGTGAGGTCAGATTGGAACTCAGGTCCTCCTGACTCCAGGGCTGGTGCTCTATCCACTGCACCACCTAGCCACCCCGATTTCTATCTTTTTCAATTGGACTCTAAACTGGATATCTTTCATGCTGATGAGAAACATCTTCAACAAGTCATCCCCATATGATGTCCCTTCTGGTATTGATGAGCCATTAGAAGAGCACAGGAATCATAAAATCATAAAAATGTGATAAAGGATTTTAAAAAGTAGATGACTGATTTGAGGCATCGCTCACACCAAAGACTCCCAGATCATCTGCATTGTTGTCATAACTAATTATCAGTATTACTGATGAATGATCATTGAATAAACAAGTGAAAGTGTTAGAGAATTGGGGAAGAACATATTAAGGGATCAGGTAATCAGAATCGATGCTTTTTAGTTTCTGTGTCTTATATTGGAAAGTGTGGGCATTGGACTGTCTATGAAGAGTTCTGTAGTTGAATCCAGGCCACAGTGATTGGGTGAAGTGTGAGAGCTTTATAATAGAACTTTTTAAAGAGCAATTGATTAGTATGCCTTCAATAGGTTAGCTTTCAATTGCTATTTTCACAAGAGAAATCACTTGAAAATTCCATTATCATTCAGTGAATTGGTAAAATGTATTTTCATTATACTGTGGTGATCTTACCCTTCACTTTACTGGCATCCTCAGCTTGTATGTTTCTTATTTCCATGCTGTTGTATGAAGTACAAAATGGGAACAGTCCAGAAAATGTAATAGTGTGGTTCTTATTTTGAATGTTTTCTGTTTAAGAGCAAAAACTTTTCAAGTAATGCCATTACTTTTCCCTCATTTAGGATTTGGTCAACACTGGACTCAGCACCTTCTTCTTCTTTATTGCCTCTATAGTACTTGCTGCTTTGAACCATAAAGCTGGAGCAGAAATTGCTGCTGTGGTAAGAGAATAATATATTTTAAACAGAATGACTCATCCTGGTTTGCATCCCCACTCCAGGGTGTTTTGTTCTAATTTTCCATTAACCTATTTTTTTTAAATGATACTATCATTTGAACTTTAGAGATCCCAGTTGTTTTTAAGGAATAGCTACTACCAACATTTAAATACATACTGTATTCAGAGTCCTGAATTTATGTTCTTAGGGGAGATAATGAAGTCTAAATATGATAATGTTGTAGTCCTCAGGAAATTTACATTCTGGTAAAGATGGAAAACTTTGCTACACAATATTTCATGAGAGATGCTGTCTTAGTACTATATGAGATCTTGTTGGGGATGTTGATTGTGCTGAGAGGCGGTAATTATGAAGGAGGTTGCTTTTGAGTTTTAAAAATGAATGAATAAGAAGTAAACAAGAATAGAGGGGGACAGTTTTAAAATAGATTTAAAATAGTGAATTAGTTTTTCCTTGACCTTTCTTGATGAGATTTGGAATCTAATAGAGAATCATGGAGAGTACAGTTTCCAAATTCAAAGCTTTGAAAGTACAAGTTTATAACTAAAAGTCAATTAACTAGAATCCTGAGCTAGATTTATTACTGCTTCTCTCCCCTGAATAAATTGTAGTTGTAAGAGTACAGATTCAATCCCCCTAACTCCAGAATTTGTGTATGTGTATAGCTAGCTATAGATAGATACTCATTGGAATGAAAGAATGCAACATATATGTTAATATGAAACATACATATTCATATATATTTCACAAGGAATGAAATATATATATGCATACACACACACACACACACACACACACACACACACACACATGAATTTGGGGGCAGCTAGGTGGCACTATGAATAGAATAGTGAGCCTGGAGTCAGGAACTCATCTTTGTGAGTTCATATCTGGGCTTAAATTATTACTAGCTGTGTGACCCCTGGGAAAGGGGACTCATTTGTCTTCAACTCTAAAATTACCTGGAGAAGGAAATGGCAAACTACTCCAATATCTTTGCCTAATGAGATTGCGAAGAGTCAGACAGGACTAAAGTCAAAAAATGTGTGTATGTGTATGTATATGTCTAAATATGTGTGCACATATACACACATATATAATGTAAATAATAAAGACATATATAAAGCATATCTCACATTTTTTCATTTCAACTACTGTTAAATAAGTGAGTTATTATGGACTTGACTCCATTTTAATGAAGCAGAAGGAGAGAAAGACTAGGATTTGATTGACAACATTAGGAAAAGGTCCAAATGTTTAACATGAATTGGTAGGAGTTGGGTACCTCTAGGGGCTTGGCTATATCTTAAGAGGATCTTTGTGTGAACTTGGTAATAAAATAGTTCATTTTGTGAAATGATTTCTTCAAAAAGTAGTGTAAGTATTGCCATCTTCTTTTACTGATGAAGACTCCGAGGGCCAGAGATGTTAATGACTTTCACAAGGTTTCATAAGTAGTGAGTAATGGAGCTGGGTCAATGACTCAAGGCTCCTGATTTAAAATCCAGAAATCTTTCCTGTCTTCTGTGTGGGATGGTTTTTGTCTATTTTCCACACATTATGAAACAGCAGAAAAACAGGAAAGGTCTAGTTTAGTAATTAAAAGCATAAAATCCAAAGATTTTTCTTTTGCATTATGGGTGTTGAGTATCTTTGTTGTGTTGTCTTTTAGGTTTTTGGCTTCTTGGCAACAGCAGTATATGCTGCAAATACCTTCTTAGCTGTGCAGAAATGGAGAATGAACATTCGCCAGCAGAGCACCAATGAATACATTCGTGCACGGACAGAATCTCGAGAAGTGGATAGCCGTCCTGAGATACAGCGTTTGGACACATGAGAAAAGGAGCATCCGAACAGGAATGGGGGATGAGAGAGAAGACATCAAACAAAGAAAACTTCTGTCTTTCTCCTTCTTTTCCTGATTCCCCCCCAAACTCCTGCCATTATTTTTCATTATTTCATCATATCAAACTTTCATACAATTTTTAATTTTATGCTTCTTAAGGAAACAGTTGGTTTTGGCAAAGAACATCCACAGCAACATCATTAAGGAACTTCACTTGATCCATCAGATGTCCTAGCTGAAAGCCCAGAGATCTCAAGGACTCTGAAGTAACCACAGTAGCTGGGTTTTTTTTTTCAACTTTTAACCTTAATTTTGTACAAGCTGCATGTGGTTTCGTTATAAACTAGAATTCAGTTAGATATCTTCATGACAAGGTCAGGAGTTTGAGGGTAGGTAAAAGAAATGTAACTCAAGTTGACATCTAATGTGATGACTTAGGAAATAAGGGGCGAATGACACCGGTTTAGATCAGGCAACAGCCTTCATGGGGTGACCAGTATGGACAGAGAACAATTGTAGTTGCTTACAACCCAGGCTAATGTTTGACTTGCCAACATAACCCCTTAGTTATTAGTTTTTGTCCTCTAATTTTGTGACCTGTGGATAACTGAGACAAATTGTGAAGCAAATTATGGAATTGAAAACTTTGGTAACATGGACAGAAAGAAGTCAGCCAGAGTCTGTCAAGTTTGGACCTTTCAGAAATAAAACACTGGTAATATGGGGATAAAGAACACCAGCAGTTAGGGCAATGGGCTCTATATTGGTAGGACTACATTTTATTTTTGGCCATAATGTAAAGTCACTCTATTGTCTCCCATAAACAGCTAATTTGAGTCTGAGTGGAGTACATAATTCCCATATTTCTACCTAACATGAATGCTGTGAAGCCGAATTTGGAGGATTTCACATGAATTCGTAATGCAGTGCCCTAGCCAAAACACATTACCACTGTGTTCCATTAACTATAGATGAGATGTGTGTGTGTATATTTCAAATAATTGTGTGAATACACACACCATATGCATATGTGTCAACCTCTACACCACGCCAGAACCAGTTCTTTGCCATTGTGTTCTGCTCATAAAGGTCTTTCAGGTCATTGTAGTATATGATGGTACTAGAACAAATTTTTACATAGGATGAAGAACATTTTCCTTTGATTACAAATATTGTGTGTGACAATTGACCAAATCTGGTTGGGGAAAAAAAAGAAACGGCTCCCATTCATCTAGAAAGGCTAGAGGTTATCCCAGTTAATTTAATATTCAGATTTAAATGGGGATTTCTCTTATATATCCTACCTATTTAACACTGCAAGGATTGATGGTTTTGCATCTCTTTGGGTCCTGCCTCTACTGATTGCAAATTCAACCCATCCTATATCTTAACCTAAGTTTTCATGAATTTCTGTGGTTGAAATAATTCATTTTCTTGTGGTCTTCCTTCTGGTAATGAGTCTTCCTCTGTCTGCTTCATTTGATTGGTTCTTAGACAGCAGATATACAGCCTGACTCTGAGCCTGCAATCAAAATCAAAAAGATTTTGATTTGCTGTAGAACCTGCCAAATTGTGCTCTGCTTGCTTAGATTTGAAGAGCTCAGTTTTGCCTCCATATCATGAAGAATTGTTAGACTAGATCATAACTCCTCAGTTCCCAAAGAACTAAGTACAATTAGCCAACCCACTAGGACTTTGTTAGTCATAATACACTCACTTTTTCATTCATCAAATATTTATTAATTTTACTGCACTGTGCTTTCTTTGCACTTGGGGACCTACAAAGACACATTCTTTGCACTAAAGGATGTTCTTCCATTGATTCAAAAGTTTCTCCAGTTTATCACAGGCCTCAGATTCTTATTTATGAAGAGAAGTTTCTATCATACATTACTGTCAGAAAGTTCTATTTAAGTTTTCTTTGTTGTTTTGATTTTGGAATTTATAGGGAGAAGTTGATGCAATTTAGTCTTTCTTCTCTTGAAGATTACCTCTAAGGAGCAGAGGTGAATTTGCTGATTGTCTTAGTTTGGATTGATTTAAATGTTTACAAATCTCTCTCTAGCTTGACATTCAGCATTTGCTGAGAAAAAGACTATTTACTGTTCGTCAGAGAATCTGAATTTTTCATTAAAGTGTAGGGTACTTGGAATTCATTTACTGAAAAATTTAATGCACAGCTTCTATTATGTCCTATGTCTCAGCAGGTGCATGAATACTTTCACACTCATGTACCTGCATGATTTAAATGCATTTCATTCATTATGTATTTTACTTAGTATGACTTCCTGGTGCGAGACTGATAAAGTTACTCATTTTGGGCATATGAAATACTAAGTCTAGTTTTCCTATTTTTAAAAGTATGTCAACATAATGTTAACTTTGAGAACCTCAGATGACATTTAACTTCAGTTGCTATGTTCCATTACTAAATAAGTAATTATTCCACATTCTGTGCTTAGGTGGCACATGCAATAGCTCCAAGTCATTGCAGCTAACCTTAGAGAGAAATGGGTCTTCTACCACACCTAAAAGAACTCTTGGTATCACCATTCCTTTGAATCCACCCAGAAAGTAATGTTTGTGTGACAGCTTCTGATTTAATTTTCTTAGCAATGACTTCAGGAAGAGTGTAACATCTGGATCTAATCTTTTAGTTTTACAGGTTGCATTCACCTTCACTGCAGACATGCATTATTAGTGACTAGACTCTCACATGCTTGCATGTTCTGATGAGTTGTTTTATTTTATTTTTAATTTTTAAAAGAACAGAATCATGCTTCTTATCCATTACTTAGTTTCAGATTCATTTAAAGGAAAGATCATTGCAGCCTGTTGCTTTTCATTAATTGTGGCTTATTTTCAAATTTCTACCAAGTATGTTCTTTAGAAAGCTATTTTTGAAATCAGATATGGAGAGAATACTAGACAGGATGATTACTAGAGTTTTCTCAAGTGATTTGAAAAAAGTTTACCATTAGGAAGAACAGAATGATTGAGCTAATGCCTGAGGAAGGAAGAGAGTTGATTATGTAGTAAAATTGCAAATAGAGTATAAGATACATAACAAATATGAGTGTAGTCCATGGAAAAATCTTGATCTTTTGATAGGTCACAGAGTTAGAAATTATTAAGTATCTAATTGCATACCAGTGACAGAATTTTTGGAAGTATTTATTTTTTTAAGATTATTTTTAAATCTTTTTTTTTGCCATGGAAAGAACTATGTAGGTTTTGTGTGTTTCCTTGTAACTGGCCAGTGAACAGAAAGAAAGTAAAACACATTTCAAATACAACGTAATATATAATCATATAATTTAAATATGGATCATATGGTCAATAAAGTAGTTCTAATCTGGGATGAAGATAACACACTAGTATCCCTTCTATTATAATTCATGTAATCAGGCAATGAAGACCATATATAAACTTAAAATTGAAAATGAATATTTTGCTGGTTAAAATATTATTTGAATAAATCTTAATTTTAATAATGATTCCTACTTAAATTTGTTATTTCCTATAAATCACAGATGGAACATATTTTTGTTTTAGATTCGAGGTGTTAAAAAGTTGAAGGAAAGTTTAAAAGGGTAATGCTTTTCTGCCTCCTGAGGTGGCAGATGTGGCATCAGAGGATAAGGATCAATTTTAATAGCTCGCAGTTTAATAACTTGTCAGCTTCTTTAGACTAAACAGCATACTGGCATTCTGAATGTGGAATTTCACATTGCTTTAGAAGTGATAAACTCTGTATTGGGCTTTAAAGAGATCAGAATGTACTTTTGTTTTCATGACAAAAAATGGAAAAGATACTTTTCTCCTTTTTTCCTCTTTCTAAATTATGCCATTCAAATTTATATAAGTTTTCCTTTTGATCTTTTCCCCTTTCAAAATTACACCATTCACACTTATATTACTTTTCCTTTTTGGTCTTTCTTTAGACTATTGCAGGATGAAAATAATGCCCCTTTTCTTTTTTGGTCTAGAGGCATCATAGTCTCACAAAAATGTTGGACCATTCCTGACTCCAAATAAAATTAGGAAAAGACAAATACTTTTGCAGGTAAAGTTATTTAAATTGGGTACAATCCGAAACAAGTTAAATGAAAATATTTAAAAAAAATACCAGGAAAGCCTCTACTTTCTGAAAGAACTGTGTTGCATACCAAGTTGTGGGACGTTGCCATCAGTATTGGTCAATGACACAACTATACCCAAAAGATCTCTTGGGAACTCTGTTCTTCGGAGAAGTGAGGAGGGAAGTGGTTCCCATTCCCAAATACCCACTCCTCTATGAATTCGTTCAGTTTAGATCTTTTTTAGCTTTGAAGAATTCTAGAAGAGACAGATCTGATGCTTGCTGATGCCTTTCCTTCCTTGGCCACTTCTGTTGTCTCTTTTCCTAGTGAAGTTTTTCCTCCTCTGAAATGATGCCTGTTTGCCTCTCTTCATAGACTGGTTAAGATGCTTTGAGTATGGCTTTGCTTGTTTTGTGGTCTTAAAGACTGGGGTTTCATGCTGTCTTTGTGTGTGATTCAGACTTAGGTTGAACCACAGATGGTCTCTGTGGAGATGAAGCATGAAGTGTTTTGTCTGCACAAATATATGAAGTCTCATTTGCAATGAATCAGCCGTAAAGGAAGGGAAACTGGTTAGATCTTTTTTTTTTTAATTTTTTTGAGCCTTGAGTAACCACTAAGTCTCGCATGACTAGAATTTCTATATTCTATGGTATGGTAAAGTCTAAAGCAGTAGTATTATTGAAGAGTCCTTAGATCTCCATTTTCTAGGAGGATACATCAAAGTTGCTCATCTCTCATCCCCAGGAGAGGCAATTTTTATTATTATCTCTATGATTTGTCATAGCAATAAAATAGAAAATATGTGTGATTTTGAATCCATTTTGATAACTTCCCACTTGGCAACTTCTTTTTGCCATTTCATTTTCTCTTTTGTCAGAAACAAAAAGAGGCCTTGAAATTAAACTGTTGAGTTGTGGCAGCTGCTGTAGCAAGATTATCTGAAAGAAAATGATGTTTAACTGACCAGCTCAGAAGGTAAAAGAGGCAGCCAGTGATAGAGGTTGATTGGTAATCAATACTCAGGAACAGACTTAAAGGAAATTCTTTCTGGACTCTTAGTAGTCCTGTTGGTGCATTTGTTCTAGATACTTTGATATCACTTGAGTTTGATACTAGAACCTGGCCGTCTTAATATTACTTTCTACTCTCTGAAAACCTCCTTCCCTTTATTAAAAACAAAAGATCCTAGGGAAAAATAGGTCTCTCCCAACTTAATATGAGTAACTCATATTTCTATACCACAAATATTTGATACAGGGTATTTAGAATCAGATGAGCCAGGTTCATGCGCTGACCTTGCTCTTTACTTCCTCCTACTTGTGGCAAATTACTTTCTTTTTGTGAACCTGAATTTTTTTCAATCTATAAAATGAGGGGGGAGGAGGATTTCTTCCAGGTCTAAGTCATTGATCTTAAGGTTTTACAAAGCACTTTCCTTAGGACGACCATTGAGGTAGGTTAGATCAGTTACTGCTTCCATTTTAATATGTTGAGGAAACTCAGATCAAGTGTTCAAGGTCACAGTGCCTGGGATGTCCTAAGTACTTAATATCAAGTTTTCTATAGACTAGATCTTAGAACTCAAGACCAGTTTTTTTCACTACTCCAACTCACTGCCTCTATTTCAAGTAATATCCTTTTGGATGGTAGCAGCCTACATAGGTCCTTTTTCGGAGAGTAGGGAGACAGGAAAAAACTGCCTCAAATCTTTACTGATAACTTTGCCTGTAGGACAGGTACCAGATAAGTTGTAACAACAGGGTCCAGTATAGATACACTCACTTAGCACTATATTGCCTGAACCAGGGATTTGCATCAAAAAAAAAAAAAACCAATCCTGATAGAATATTGCTACCAAACACTATTGTTGCATCAGGAGGCTTTTGACCAATCTGCCATTTGAAATGTTCCTATGGAATTCCTGTTTCCCCATAATATCATCCTCTTCACACAGTATATTTTCTTAGAACTGGCCAACATTAAGTGGAATAGTCCTACAGTTACTGACATAGGATAGCTATGACTAGATTGTGTCCCCACACATTTTAGAAGGGTATCATCAGGATTGACTTTCTGTGCCTTTTTGATGTTTTAAGGACACACCTAAGACTGAATTCCTCTTATCTTCTGTACTTCTCAGTAAGGTTCAAATTGTTGGAACAATGAAAACTGCCTCACTGAGAGAATGTGACCAAAGGGACTAGGATATTTTAATACATTTCTTAGAAACTGCCTTAGAAATAGTCACAGTACTTAGTTGTCCAAATGTATTGAATAATAGCATTTGCAAAAGCTTTGAGCACTGTGCTCCTATTTTAAATCTGGGAGTTTAGATGACAAATTTAATTTGCTTTAATGATTTAGCAAGATTGAATAGTAAAGGAATATACTTTATTTAATTCTTCTCATTTAGCTTTATTTTCCTTTGTTTTGGGGAGGGACTAGAGAATGTTTTCCCCTCCCTATCTCCCTACTTCTATTTGGATACAATTTCTGAACCAGTAATGACTGTCAACAATATCGTTTTAATTTATGTGAGTTTGGGTAGTGTAAGGATTTCATGATATTATTTTGATAATTGTTTATACTTTTTTGATAGGAAATATAATAATGGTCATATTATTTGCTAGCTCAATATTTCCTGTGTTGATACCATGTGTATAATGGCTATGAATTATAGCTAGAGGTCAGGGAATCTTAGAATATAGATATATCATTCTATTTTCTACATTCTGCTGAAAGAAAACAATGGATTATCAGAAATATTGAAATCCTTATTAAGAATACGTCTAAAGTTAGAGGGCCTCATTTTTAATAGCAGTTTGTGTATGTGTGTTTTGGAATTAGGGCTGGTTCCCAAAATTTCTCCTAATAACCTCACTCAAAGTATAAAAGGATAGATGAATATGAATTTGGAGGCAGGGGAAGGTAAGGAGGAGGGCATAGGATTTTCTTAATCTAGGAACAGCAAAATCTTATTAGTTTAGGCATGGGAGAAATAGGTCTTAATAACTGAAGATCCTTGTAGACAGTGAGTGACCCTTGTGTCTTCAGCAACCCTAAAGACATGGTACTCTAATTCTGTTTTTAGAAAATGGGAAGCTCAGATAAGGGGAAGAAGAGGTACTTTAATCCTAGTGTCTCTGTAAAGAACTGATTCACTATGTCTGCTTTTTTTGTGTTTCTGCCTTGATTTTGCTTCCTTTACCCTTTGCAGAAATGTCTTCCAAAAAAAATGACTTCATTCCTTTTTATAGAAGTGACAGTAGTAAACGATCAGCATTTAAAAATGTGAACTGGTCAATCCAAAGCCAGTAGTGGAGTGGTGGCCGCGCTCTTCAGGGGGAAGGGGGATGTAGCAGCCTCCTTCAATCTAGGTCCCAACCCAACCCAATTTGAATGAGGCCAGATAGAAACCCTGTGAATGCTGCTGCTCACCACTATTGTTTTGTAAGCTTCTTCTAGTTCCAAGAGATAGTTGTCTCTCTCTTGCTTCAGACTGAACCATTTTGAAATGCATTTTCAAATTCTCCCCTTTGTTGGAAACAAATTTTTTTATACATCATTGAGGGAATCAGAGCTGTCATCTAGATTTGTGTCCATTTGGGCCCATTTTTTTCCTCTGATTAAAGTGGTAGGAAGTGAAACTATTTGTATATGTTGAGGTTTATAAGGGTTCAGGAACCCATGGCAAAAATAATAATCTATTTATTACTCATTGTGTTTTGATTTGAAAATTTGATAACTGTTCTGTCTTTTCATGTTTTTTTAAACAAATATAAAATAACTACTTCACCTTTGGTGCCTTCCAAGTTGTCGGATAAGCACTTGTTAATCATGAAGATGAAAAAGATGTAAATTTATTGTCGGTAAACACTATTTTTGTAGCATGATCTTATGATCTTCTCTTTTTAATTTTGCTTTCACTGATGCCAGTTGTAATATTTAACCAATTTTCCTTTTGTGATCTAGTTAGCCGGGTTGCTTCTCCTTTTTCCCCTCCATTGGTTCAGAAGGACTGACTTTTCCCCTCTCAATTCTCTTTGCTCACTTTAAGAAAGACTGAGAGTAAGAACATTTCTGTGTAAAATGACATATTATCAATTCAATTACATTTCTTTTTTGGAACCATTTTTTGAAATCCACACATGGACTTGTCCTTCCTAATGTGTATTTATAAAAAATAAATGTTGATTTCATAATAGAAGGGAGGAAATCTAGTCAGTTGCCCATATCTGGGTCATCTTGGGGATTAAATTCTGACCCACAGAAGTCATTCTAGGGAGCATCATTGTTTGAACTAATTATTTCTCAGTCAAATCTGACCCTTTTCATGTCTACTGCTCACTTAAAATCATAGGATCATAGAATGGTAGATCTGAGAGAGAAGTATGGGGCCATCTAATCATAACTTGTTTGTTTTACAGAGGAAAGGAAACCAAATCCTAGAGGTTTATTTTATGAATAAGGTCCCTGGAGCCTGACTCATTTGTTAGTTGAGTTCCCTATTACTGTAATAGTGTCAAATGTTTTTCAATGTAGAGGATTCCTTCTTCATGAAAGAGTTGGTTTAGATGACCTTCAAGGCTTCTTCCAAAATCATGATTCCATGAAGTGACTTGCTCCAAAATCTGTATAGCAAGTTTGTACCACAGCTAGAATGAGAACCTAGCCTCTTCACCCCTAGTCCATCAAATTTTCTATTTTACCAAGCTATCTCCATCCAAAGAGAAAAGTACAGGCTACTAGCTAGAGCTTCTAACTTCTTACTGTTTGGAGTCAAACTCTTCTTTTTAGTTTGGTCTGTTTATGCCTTGGTTTTCTTTAATGCTCCTTTCAGGAGGAGATGAATTGCTGGAGAATCCTTTTTTTCTCTTCTCTGTGAAGTAAGTAAAATGTCTGCCCAAGTAAAAATCTTAGAGATGGGGCCAAGCTATTGCAAAGCAATGCTAATGATTTTTCAGAAGCATCACAAATATATTTTAAAGAAACTTTTTAAAATGTTTCTTTTCTCAAGTTTCAATTTTCTTTTTTTCCTTTTGAAGGGGAATGAGAATGGGAAGGGTCATATGTAGGGATTTCACAGTTGGTAAAATATCAAATCAAATGGGAAATTGATTATCATAGTTTTCCACAGTTACCAGATTTAAGCCAATAATATTTTTTCCCTCTAGAAGTACTATTAACTGGATCAAAATTAACCTTGATGTAGTTTGTGTTTTCTTTAAGTGATATATTTGTTTGATTCTCTCTATAAACAGTTTAAAGGTACAAGCATCCTACATTCCAAGATAATACTCATTTTATGAACCTGATTTTCTGAGTGTAACTTTTTTGTAGGTTTTATTTTTTTTGTTTTCTGATCTTAAAGATGAAGTTGAAGGATTGTAATTTCATAATGGTATTATAAAAAGTGAATTCGAATTTACTTTTGATTTTGATTGTTTTAAGTATGTGACATTCTAAAAAATGATGTTTTGCTTGTTATATATTTTTAAAAAGGGCACAATATGAAGGGTTTTTTGTGGTAATTTCTTGATTTCAAATGAAGTATTATATTCATTGAGTTTTTTTTGCTCCCCCACCCACATTTTTACTCTCTTCCTTTTGATATACTAAGATGCCGAACTTAACCAGTTTTCATCTTGTCTTGATCATTTTCATAGTGGTAAAATCTGTATTTTTGTATGTAGGGGGAGATAATTTTCTCAACACTAATCTCTGATAAATATTGTACGAACTTGTGAAGGAATTTCTTGTTGAATAAATGTATATGGCTAAACAAACGAATGCATCTTTTCCTCTCCTTTTAATCCACCCTATGTTCTTCACCTCTTTGTAAATAAGGGTGCAAGTCCATTTCCTGAAAGTGAAAGTCTGTTCTATGCTTGGAAAACTAACCTATCTAGAACACTGAAAGAGGAAGAATGGCACCATGCATACCTCCAATGGCTGCTGACTAAACTGACACTGTCCTTCAGGAAAAAAAAACAAAACAGGCAAGATGGAATTTACCTAAATGCACTTGTTTTCAAGTGGTGGTCCACATGAGCCATAAAAACCCAAACCTTTTAGTTTCTTGGGACAATGCAGTTGCTTATTTTGGAGCACTGTATTAGCAATCATAAAACAAATTTGGATTCTGCTTCTCCCTAACATGGTATAACCTTGGATAAGTCACTTCTCTCTGGTCTTCACTCTCTGGATATTGGGAGAGCTAGGTTAGATGGATCTCTTTAGTCCTAGCTCAAAGATTGTGTGATTCTGAAGATACATATTATAGATGGTAGTCCCAAGTAACCCATGTTAGTTAAGGTCTTTTAGTACACCCATGGTTCACAAATCATGAGGCTCTTCTAATAAACATATTTTTAATTCTTTTATGGAATACTATATTCAACACTGCAAGGGATATATGATGGTCATGGCTCTTGGTTTATGGTGATAGCATTGATTAATAGTGCATACACCAATAGCATATGGTAAATATGATTGCAAGTGTGGCTCAGGAATCGGAATTGTGAAGAGCCCCAGGATATGAGTCTGAGCCATTTATTGATTGGCTTGGTATCACATGGACTGATCATATGGATGATAATAGTTATTGATTTGTAAAGCTTTATAGTTAATGTCAGTAGTCAAAAGTAGTGATAACTATATTGAGTACCTCTATGAGACAGGCTAAATGCCGAGTTAAGTCTTAAGGGTTAGAGATGCAAAAAAGGGGGAAAATGGTCCTATTCTCAAAGATCTTGGAGTCTAATGGAGGAGGCAGGATGCAAAGAATTATGCATAAATAAATGCAGGATAAATTGGAGAGTCTCAGTAAGAAATCACTAAGGAGTTCTGGGAAAGGCATTTTACCCAAGATGGGACTTGAGCTGAGGCATGATGGAAATCAGGGAAGCTAGGAGGCAGAAATAAAGAGGGAGAGAGTTCTAAGCTTGGAGCACAATCATTGAAATACACAATGTCAGGAGATGAGGGTTTTGCCCAAGGAACAGTCAAGAGACCACCAATTTTCACAATGTGGAGGGGAGTAAGTTCCAAGGACACTAGAAAGGTAGGGAAGGGCCAGTTTATGACGGGCTTTGAACATCACCTGGGAGATTTTTTGGATCCTGGAAGCTTTAGGAAGCCACTAGTGTTGGGAAGTGGGAGTAGGAGGGAGAGTTGATACATTCAAATCTGTGTTTTAGACCCCTTTGACAAGAGAATGAAAGGTGTAGTGGGAAGAGTCTTGTTGCAGGAAGTTCTATAAGCCACGACTGCCATAGTCCAACCTAGGTTTTATTGGAAATTCTAACATTAAATTCCATGATTTCATAATGATGAAGCACTGGCATTGTGTGATCTACACAGGAAAGAACTTATGTTTCTTGGAACATTTCTAAGTGGGTGACATTTTATAGAGCATATTCTTTAGAAAGTATGAATTAGGGGCTTTTAATGTAACTGACTAAAATGTACTGTCTAGAAACTTAGAAAAACTGAAAAACGAATTTCTATGATTGATTGTTACTCCAGAATCCATTACCACTTTCTGGTAGGATTTGACCCTGGAGAGCAAAGGTAAATCACTTGTTGACATGCAGTATTTTAACAAGTAGAAAACTTTACAAATTGAAGGCACTTATACATTCATTTGAGTTCTGAAGTCATAGCAAATGTACTTTACTTAGGGAACTGCTTTTGTATATTGCAAAGTTTTTAGGCTTAAATTTTATATAAAATGTATTAAAAGATTATAACATCTTGTTTAAGAGAGAGAAATACATAAAATATCACAGTTTCCTAAAATGATTAAAGATTGTCCTCATCCTTGGAAAAAGTCATTGACTATGTTGTAGTTTCCACAGTACTTTGGTCTTCTATGTACCCCTCACCCCCTACCCCTGAGTGTCCCTAGCCTGCTAGTGAGCACCCATTTTGAACAAAAGGACTGGCTACCAACAACTGTCTTTATGATTTTGCTGCCAATTTTCTTTCCCCTGAGTTTGTTTTTTAACCTGTCAAATGGGGATAAAGTACACTTATACCATCTCATTCACTGGACGGTTGTGAGAAAGGCCTTAGAGCTTAAAGAAATCCAAACTGCTGGTGTATTCATTACCTTGTCTCTGAGGCCCCTTCCAACTCTGATAAATCTCTGATATTTATATCAAATTTTGATTTTTAGCAGGGTTGGAATAGTGTCCTTTTCTATTGAAGAAGGGCAGCTGATTTCCTTAGGCTACCCTCACATCTGGACTTAGATCTGTAGGTTCAGGTTCAGATGGAGTGATGAATATCCACTATTTGAAATGAAAGGGGTCAGAACTGTCTCTGTGCACCAAGAACATGGAGAAAAGAGTTGTCTCATAGTAAATTCTTAGAGCATTATTATTCAAAATGTCAAATGATTCAAGTGGATAATACCTAAAGATCTGTGTGTGTGTGCAATGCATCTGCTCTTGGAGAGAGGGAAGGAGAGAGACAGAGAGAGGGACAGGGCCAGACAGGAGAGAGACAAAGAAGGAGAGACAGAGAGAGGGTCATGGAGCAGAGGTCTATCTCAGTTTGTGGGTGCATTGTAGGTGCTTCATAATTGATTGCTATGTTAGGATGAAGAACAAACTTGTGACTTAATTTGGACAACAGCAACATAGTCTTAAGAATTACTTGGAGGCAGTGAAAATTTAATCATTTTGTCCATTGTCATTGAGTAAGTATGTCTTAAAGGCAGGAGGGCATCTAAGGCACAACAATCATCTAATTAAGAAATATGATTCCTTGTGTGATCTTGGGTAAGTCCCCTGATGAGCTTCAGTTTTCCTCTGTCTCATAAAGAGACAATAGGAGGGTAAAGATTTTTTTTTTAAGTTTTTGCAAGGCAAATGGGGTTAAGTGGCTTGCCCAAGGCCACACAGCTAGGCAATCATTAAGTGTCTGAGGCCGGATTTGAACTCAGGTACTCCTGACTCCAGGGCTGGTGCTCTATCCACTGTGCCACCTAGCCGCCCCCTAAAGATTTTTTAATATTACAAAATGGAACTCTCTTTGGCAAATACATATTAATCTTTTGTTAAGCAAGGTTACATGTGTTGCAGTGAAGGGGGTACAAAGATCCTTTTTGTCCAATAGACTTTCAATATCACATGTAATATAAAATGCTTGGTAAAAACCGAGGTAGCAAGATTTTACATAGCACTCTGGGACCTGAATGCAGGTATAGACTAAATGCCTCCATTGCATAGCATTCATTTTTGACACAAGTCTAAATGGCTCATTGGTTAGGAGAGACATTTGTGTAAAGTGAATTCTCCATTATTAAAAGTTTAAGACTCAAGATTGTGGAGTTAGCTCTGCTAAACAAAGACTGTTAAGCAAACCTGGTACTGAAGAGACACTTAGACATGGGAAAGCTGTGCAGGCTGCAGACTGCGCTAACATATTAAAATCTGTTTGGAGGATAGAATGAGCAGGAGGAAGAGGTGGGAATTGGATTGTTCTCCCCAACCACAATCCCTTGAGAAACAGTAACATAGAAGGAAGGAGAAGCAACATCCAATTTAAGAAAGAAAAGTCTCAATCCCAGCTGGCAGTGTACTTGGAGACTGAAAAATTAAAGCACCCACTGAGATTCCCATGGTAGCTTGTGCAATAGTGATGTCAAAGCTCGTTGGTTGTCAGTCAGAATCAGAATTGGAGTCTTCCTCTGAAATGGAAGGGGGAAAAACTCTTTAGAAACAGAATTGCTCTTTTGCTATTGACAGGTCAGCAGCTTTGAAGGATAATGAGGCTGAGGAGGGCTCCTCTTAGAATAACCACAACTACCTTCTGCTATCCAATCTGGTGCAAAAACTGACCATTCTTACTTAGCCTCAGATCTTTTCTAGACCTATCTATTCCTCCCCTAACAAATTCTCTGGGTTTTTTTTTTTGCCTGGGGCGGGACAGCATGATGTGATTTCAGAAAGACCTCTGAACTGGAAGTTGAAAGACATGATTTCTTTTTTTTTTTTCAAGGCAAATGGGGTTAAGTGGCTTGCCCAAGGCCACACAGCTAGTAATTATTAAGTGTCTGAGACTGGATTTGAACCCAGGTACTCCTGAATCCAGGACCAGTGCTTTATCCACTGCACCACCTAGCCACCCCCAAGACATGATTTCTAATACTAACTCTGCTGCTATTATCCTTAGTCCTAGGTGGCGTTATTAGGAAGAAGAGGTATCATTTAACAGTCAGAATTTAGACTTTACAGTTTCCAAAGTGCTTTATAAATATGATCTCATTTTCTCCCAATTCAAACCTAGGAAATTATTAATATTAATAAAATATTAATAGGTCCATCTTACAGATATGTCAAGTGACTTTCCCAGGGTCACACAGCTAGTAAGGCTAGATTTGAACTCAGATCTTCCTAACTTCAAATCCAGTGTTTTATCCACTGAATTAGGTTGCTGATGGGTAAAAGTTTCAGAGAGGAATAGTTTAGTTTGAGAGGAGAAAAAACTTCCAAATAAGAGCAATCCAAAAGTGAAATGGGCTGCTTCAGGTAGTAATGGATTCTCCCTCTGGAGATTTTCAAGTAGGGACCAGATAATAGCTTTTTAATGCTTTCCTTGGAGGACCATTTCCCACAAATATTTTAGGATTTCCAGTCAAGTATGGGTTGGACAAGATACCTTTGGAAAGTTTTCTTCCAAGTCTGAGATCCAGTGCTTTTGTGACTCATTATGACCTTAAACAAACCTTAGTTTCCTCATCTATAAAATGATGGGGTTGGAACAGAAGATTCCTAAAATCCTTTCTTCCTTTAACTTTTTATGTTCCAACTTTCTATATTTGCTTCTCTCTTCTGCCTTGACTGCTGTGTTCTCTGCTCTAACCAGTTCTAAGGTCACAATCATAGAATGTGAGCACTGGAAGGGCCTTGGAAATCATCAGGTACAACTTCCATGTTTTATAAGTGAAGAACTTAAGAGTCCTGAGAGGTTGTGACTGTCTAGGGTCACTCGGCAGGAGAATCAAACTTAACTCTTCTGTTGGAACCATGAGTCCTTCTCTTTCCACTTTACCAGATCTCCTGCTCTTTCAGCACAATTCTCTCTTCTGAAGCTGTTTCTAATATGCTCTGATTCTACAGAATATCAAAAGGCAGACCACAGAATGGGGACAAAAGGAATACTAAAAGTCAGGTAATCTGGGGGGGGGGGTCAGCTATCTCTTATTTTTAGCATGATTGCTTTAATTCTTTACCTATACCTTCTTTCTCTCTCTCTTCCCTCCCCCTCCCCTCCTCCTCCTCCTCCTCTCTCTCTCTCTCTCTCTCTCTCTCTCTCTCTCTCTCTCTCCACACACACACACAAACACACACACACACACACACACACACACACACACACACACACACACACACAAAATCTCAAAATGTTTCCCTGTAGATATCCCTATGGACTGACTTATTTCCCCTTTACCTTTCCTCCCTTGTTCCCTCTAAGGGGAAGCTGGGGAAGCACAGATTCATCTACCTCAGATGGAAGTGTGGGGTTTTAGTTAAAGACCTCACAAATATTGTTCAACAATGAATATAAGGAGAGTTTTTTAGGGTCCTGAAACGACTTACCTTCTGATTTTTCAGCTTCTGGGTCTCTGGCAGAGTTTCCTTGCTTAAGAAATTTGGACAGATCATTAAAGATGTAGTAGAAGTCCACGGCATATGCAATTGTGGCAAAGAAGCCAAAGACCTGTAGGACACAACAGCAGGGATCACAAAACCAGGTCCATGTCAGGGCCCCAGGCTCAAACATGTTTGTAAACTTGTTGGTCTGTTTAGGGCTGCCCCTGGTCAAAACCACGACTACATGTAGCAAGCTCAACTGTGACGAGGGTAAGGTGGCAACACAGGGAGGTATAGTCAATTTAGGAAGTGTCCACTGTGCCTCAAGTATTATGAGTAGAACTAGGTTTACAGAGAAAGGCCAGAAAGTCAAGGCCACTCAAGCACACGTCCTTGATCTTAAGGAGCCCTGAGTCTGATGTGGGTGACAATTTGCAAACAACTATGTCCAATTAAAATTCATACAAGATGAAGTTGAGATGGGGGATGATGGTCTTTTTGCATAGTTTACCTAGGGCTGTGTTGGTAGAGGCAATGTCTACACTAACGAAATCATGGGTCTTTGAAGTATTGACAGATTTGCCATCTAATGACTGAATTCACTGTTCAGGGAGTCAAACTGACTATAATGCCAGAAGACTAAGGAGAAAGCCTTTCCCCTCAGAATATTTTTATCCTAACTGAAGGTGAGATGTACACATCTCTAAGTCACATGTAGATTGATAGGGTAGGTTACTAGGATTTGGAATGTAAATGAGAAAACAGAGGTATCTATGCAGACTGTTAATGTAACATACTAAAATTAAGAGGGTAATTGGTCAAACAGAGGTATCTTTTTGCCCCCTTGATTGACTAGACAATTATAAAATGTTACACTTGAAAGGAATCTTAAATAATGATGATGATAAAAGCTCCTTCTTGCAAATATTTCCTTAGATCTATCCACCCTGTGAGGTATAATCTTAAATATGGTATGTCCCTATTCAATAGAGGACTCAAGGTGAGGAAGTGACTCACACTCAACTAAGTAGAGTTGAAACCCTGGTCTCCTGACTCCTAGCTTGGTGCTATGGGGGAACAGAAGTACAAGTTGCAACCTCACAGTTTCTCACCCCAAAGCCTTGACTATCAGTTACTTACTCCAGCTGCTTTGGCAGCCCCATCTGAATACTTGGAGACGGCAGTGATGGAGATGGCAAAGTAGATGATGGCAGCTGTGACACATCGAAGGAAGTCCTGGAAGAGAGCACATTGCAGAGATTTGGATGAAATAATCTGAGAAGGAGGTGGCAACTTCCTCCTCTAAATCCAGTTTCAAGAGATTGAATTCTAGATGCTGGCACTGGGTGACTTGGGAAGGCCAAGCTGGCAGCTAGTGAATAAGCAATCAGATGTGCTGGAAGATCCCTGGTGGGCTGTTGAAGTCTTTCTTGGGAAGACTTCTCCACATTTTACAGAATTAGAGATGAAAGGAACCTAAGAGAATGTTCTGTTAGCATTTCAAAAGCTCTTATGGCATAAAATATTAGTGTTTCAAGAGACCTTAAGAGATCATCCAGTCCAGCCATCTAATCTGACAAGTGAATTCACTTGTACGTCATGGCGTCACCTTCCTGATGTCATAGTCTTCTTCAAGAATGAAAAAGAACTACTCAACCATGTGAGTAGCAGGAGCTGCCCAACTGCTTGCAAATTGAGCAACACAGCCCTTCCAATAGATGTGGCTAGCTACTACCATATACCGCCTGAATCTTATCTTTTGTAGGCTGGATGTCCTCTGTTCCTTTAACAAGATATTCCTTATGTGTCATGGACTCAAGGTCTTCCACCATCCTAATAGCCTTTCTCCATACACTCTCAAGTTGATTGGAAATATAGTGCTCTGTATACCAGAACCACAGGTTATAGAAATGTGAGAAAAAGAGACAAAAAAGAAATGTGAGTTATGTTCTTGCCCAGAGGGCAGGGAAGGATCAGAAGTGAAGTTAGTCAAAATCTGAGGCTGGAGCACTCCATGGAAGAGGCCAGAGGAAATGCCCAAAAGAGGAGATAAAGGGTCTTGTTCTAACAATAGCAAGGAGCTCACTGTCATTAGATTGTAGAGTATGTGTAAGGGAGAGAGAGACTGGAAAAGTCAGAGGAACTAAGCTATGAAGAGCTTTGGATGCCAAATAGAGTGTTTCCTATGTGATGGAGCCACTGGAGTTTATTGAATAAGAGTGAAGTGACATGCTCAGACGGACAATCTCTTTGGCAGCTGAGTATAAAATAACCTGGAATGGGGTGGGGGGAACGACATAAATGAGTCTTGCTCAGAAGGCAGAATTCAATGGATGTTGGACATAGGATTGGATACATTGATAAGAAAGAGGGAGGAATCAAGGTAACATCTAGACTGGGAATCTGGGTGACCGGGAGGAGGTTGGTGCCCTCCACAGTCATTAGAAGGTTGAGAAGAGGGAAGAGGTCGGGAGGTGAGATGTTAAATTTTGGACAGGTGCTTTTAGATGTTAAGACATTCAGTTCAAGATGTCCAATGGGCAACTGGAGATTCAAGATTGCAGGTTAGGAGAGATTAAGGGCTGGCTAAATAGATCTTGGAATCATCAGTTTTAGCCCTAGTTTTCCAATAATTCCATGCCCTTGAATGAGTGAATCACTTAATTTGATTGAGCCTCAGACCACATGGACTGAGGGTCTTTATAACTAATATTCATAGGTATATGAATATTTATGTCTATATGTATGCATATATGCACACACATATGTCTCTGTCAACATATAACTCCTTAAAAATCCTAAAATTCCTTTAACTACATTTTCCCCTTAATTAGCTATAGATCAGTTTAGAACAATAGCGACACTTGGTGGTCATTAAAGGAAACATCTTGAAATTTCTTGGTTCAGCTACTTGGGAAAGATCTGCTTGATAAAAGCTCCCTTGGGGTCCCTGGACTCTGCTGTATCTTTGAATCATGTGTTCCATGTTGGATCAGTTTGATGATTGCTTTGTTCATTAATTCACTTGTAAAGCATTGAGGTAGATATACTTACATAGTGATTTACGATTATGAAGCTAGTTTGACTAGGAAGGACTTTTGCATCTTATTTGATTCAAATAATTAATTAAAATGGAAGCATAAATATGATTATAATCATTTTATTCCCTTCACAATCTGATTCCTACTTGTTTTTCTATTCTTATGACCCACTGTATTTTTACAGGGTTCCTCACACCTGACTCTCCATCTCCCACTTCCATGCCTTTGCACACGTTGTCAGTCAAACCCAGAACACATTTCCCTCTCATCTCTGCCTTTTACAAATCCCTGGTTTTTTCCAAGATTCAGATCAGGGCCATCACCTTCATGAGATCTTTCCTGCTCGCTCTAGCTTCTGGTGGAGTAACTCTGAAAAGTTTTTGACTCATGGTATAGGATTATTCTTAGGTATGAGGAATCCTCAGCACATTATGCTTGGGAGAGGTTCAGGCATGTGCATATTATTGTGAGTATTATAGTCTTCTAATTTAGAGCCTACTTTATTAAGAATCATTGTACTGCTAGCTTTGTCTTCTTTCCCCCCATAGCCTTGCATTTATATTTTAATCTACTTATAGAGGTATTTGTTGCTAGGAAATCACATACTTGTACTTTTAGCTGGAGCACTGTGAACCCTCACTGAAACCGGTGCCAAGGACTCCCCCCACCCCAAACATCCAGACGTTATCAGAAGTCCTATTTCTTATCCATCAGGCTAAAAGGTGAAATAGTTCTGGAAAAGGCAAGTGAGAAGGATGTCTTTGCCCAACATTCCCTTGTATGTGCAGGTCATATCATCATATAGACGACAACACAGTCCTCTTTGATTATGAAGGATGAACATCATCAGAGAGGTACGTGATTGTTGTCTCCCCTAGCTAGACTCCAGGTGGCAGGAATGATTTCATTTTTCTCTCTATCTTCAGCATCAAGCACAGTGCTGGATGTATAAGGCCATTAGATATGTAATCCAATGCTTTTTGATTGATTTGGTGCTTTTAAGGTTTATAAAAGGCTTCCTTTAAAATTCTGTTAAGTAATTGGTGTCAGCATTGCACTAGTGAACTCAACAGAAAAAAAGCTTTGGATAGATAAGAAATGGGCCTTGCCCTCCAGAAGCGTCCAGTCCATTAAGACTATGGAGAATGATAGTCTCATTGACCAGTCATTTCCACGTAAGGTGTTTGGACTTGACCTGTCAAACTTCCAGAAACATCTTCCTTGGGATGCTTGTGTGGATGGGCTCAGCTAGCCACTGTATCTCAGTGGGCACCCCCTCACTGCCTATCCCTATTGTGATTAAGGAGTGAATAAAAGTGAATTCTACTTTTTTCACTCTTATCAAACAGGACCCACTCCATTTGAGCAAGATCGGGCTTGTAGCCTCCTCAGGGCTGAATGGTATAGTCAATTCATCAACAAGCATTTTTTAAATGCTTATTATAGCCAGACCATATACTAAATCCTTGGAATTCAAAGAAAGGCAAAAACAGATATTGCCCTCCAGGAGTTCACATTTTAGTTTGGTTTTAGTTTAGTTCACTAAAATGTGAACTCCTGGAGGGCAATGCCTGTTTTATATACATAGGGCAGATGCAAAGTAGACTCAGATGGGAAAGCACTAATGTCTAGAAGGACCAGACAAGGCCTCCCACAAAAGGTGGGATCTGAGGCAAGTTTTGAAGGAAGCTAAGAGGTAGATATGAAGGAAAAAAGCATGATATAAGAATAATGGATTCAGAGTCAGGAGACCTGAGTTTGAATTCTAACTCTACTACTCACTAGTGTTATGGCCTGGAGAAAGTTACCTTGCCTCGCTGGGCCTCAGTTTCCTTCTCTGTAAAATGGGTTTGAACTAGACAATCTTGCACCTTCCCTTCCAGCCCTAATCTTTCGGCAGTCCAATGTTCCATAACACAAATTTACCCTGGTCTTTCCTCCCTCCCTGCCCACCCTGATTCCACAGCTTGCTTACCGAGAGAGGCCAGCATATCCCTGGGAACTTCTCATAGATCTTCATGAAGTAGCCAAAGAGGAAACAGAGGGCCAGCAGGAACATCAAGAGAGGCACAGTCAGGAAGGGTGCTGCCGTGGATGCGATGTAGCAGATAAAGATGATGAAAGAGAGCACCTGCCAGGGAGAGGAGTCTCAGCTTCCTCTAGGGATGAACCATGCCTAAGGAAAAGCTGAACTTGCTTCTCTATCCATTTATGCATCTCACACCTTTCTCTTCCTATTCCTGTCTCCTTCCCACTGCCCCTTGACTGAAGTGAGAAAGAGGAAAGCCACCACCAACATCCACCACCACTACCACCAACAAACGCCACCAGTCATAACAGTTACCTGATTCCCCATCACCTGCATCAAAAGTTCCATGCCCCCAAAGATCAATCAATCAATAAACATTTATTAAGCACCTACTATGTACCTTGTCTAAGCAATGGAGATACAAAAAAAAAAAAGAAAATCCCTGCCCTCAAGGAGCTTACAATCTAGACAGGAAAATGAAGGGATCCCTAAATGAGGTTCCTCTGAGGTTCTACTCATGCTTATCAGACTGTTTAAAGATGACCAAAAAAGGGGAAAATGACAAATATTTCAGGATCTGTAGGAAACTGAGCCCATAAATGTATTGCTGATGGAGCCATGAATAGTACCAGCTATTCTGGAGAGCAATTTTAACTACAACCAGAAAGTTCCTAAACTTTAGTACTATTACATTGACTCTATGACAATTATACTACTAGACATACCCAGAATAGATAAAAGAAAAAGGAAAAGCATCTATTGTCTATTTGTCAAGCTCTTTTTTGGTTGGCAAAGAACTGGAATTGAATGGGGTGCCCAAGAAGGAAATCATTGAACAATTATGGTCTGTGAATATACTGAATTACTGTTGTGCTCTAAGAGATGATGCCATAACATGAATTGGATTTGGGTGAGGAGAGGGATGCAAGAAATGGTTTCAGAGAAACCTGGGAAGACCTATAAGAACCAATAGTAAAGTAAGCAGAACCAGGAGAGCAATTTATATAAAACAACATTGAGAAATGATCAGTGTTGAAAGACTTAAGAACTCTGATCAACACAATGAGCAACTATGATCTCAGAGGACCAGTGATGACAAATGGTATATGACTAATAGGGGAATTTGTTTAGCTTGACTACAATTATTTGTTATGAGGAATATATGGGGGATATATGGGGGATAAGGTGGAAAAGAGAAAAACAAATGCTTGCTGATTGAAAAAATTGAATTAAAAATCAAAAACCCCACTCATTTTGATCCATTGCAAATCATTTACACCCTTTTAGCCTTTATGTCATGGGGAGGAGCTTCCCTTGGCTTTAGGAAAGTTAAGAGGTAGAGATGAGAAGGGAGACAATTCCAGGCATATGGAGGACAACCAGCAAAAATGCCAGGAGATAGAGTATCTGTTGTTCAGGGGACAGCAAGGAGGCCTGTGGGTTGTTAACTGTTCTGAAGGGGTTAGGGTTGATAAGAACAGGAAGGAGATCAGATTTTGAAGTTTTTTGAATGTCAAAATGAAGACTTTGATGTTTGATCCTGGAGGTAAAAGAGAGCCACTGGAGTTTGATGAATAGGGTAGGGAGATATCTGTAGTAGAGGAGACTTACACTATTGTAGTTATCCAGAGATGAGGTGTTGTGATCCTGCAGAACCACATAGTTTTGCAAATCTCTTTTAATATCTGGCTTTATAGAAAACTGCTAGATTCTTATTTCTGGTTCTGTTTGGTTTTGTGGTTTTGGTTGAAGTATATGAAGAAAATAGTACCTGATGTTGTTGGTTATGAGGTTAGAAAAGTGAGGACTATTGTATTTTAATAAAAAAATAGCATTGATATTCTTGTGAATATTAATAATAGGTAGCATGTGTAAAGTGCTAATGTATGTTACAATAATCTCATTTTATCTTCACAACAATCCTGGGATCTAGGGATTATTGTGGTTCTCTTCGACAGTTGAGGAAACTTGAGGCACATAGAGGTTAAGTGACTTGTCCATGATCACACATCGAATAAGTGTATCTGGAAAGGGATTGGAACTCGTTCCATTGCTTATTCACTGTGCCTCCTAGCTGCTATGTAAAGAGCTCTGACCTCTCAGATGGCTGTAAAAGTTCCAGGGATTCCACTTTGAGAACCACTGCCTTAGAACACAGAATGTAGAAACTGAAGGGTATACAAATCTGGAGGTAACATAAAAAGCCATCTCTAATCCAATCCTCTCATTTTGCAGAGAAGGAAACTGAGGCCCAACAAGAGGAAATAATTTAATCAAGACAAGTATACACTGGGAATTTTCCTTGAAGGCAAAGACCACATTTACTTTTTTTTAGCATCTCAATAACTTCCCTATATAGCAGATACAGAGGCAGTTAGGGGTGTGAGGGGATGTGGACAGCGCTCTGGCTTCAAGAGTCAGAAAACCTGAATTCTAATCCTGCCCGTGGAACTCTGGGTGGAGCACTTAAAGCTTCTCTAAGGCTCATTTTCCTCAACTAAAAAGGGGAGATGAATAATAATAACCTACCTCCCAGGGTTGTTGTGAAAATTAAACAGGATATTTTTAAAGCACTAGTAGATGCTAATTATTATTATCTAGAACTGCTTGCTGTACATGGATAAATGAACACGTGCAAAATCTATGCTTCAGATATATGTGCAAATCTTCATGTATGTCTACATGTCCATATACTTATGCACACACATATAAGTCTGTTTTTATGCACGTGACTTTCTTGGTAAATTCTTTCCTTTGAGGTCAAGCACCAGCCTTCAACTCACTTCTTTTGGTGCTTAGCAAACTCAGTGTTGAGCAGGAAAGATGTTTGTTCTTCTGTTTTCAAAGAAGACCATGACAGCAGGGAGATGATGCCATGACAAACAAGTGAATTGGATTTGTGTGAAGATGTGCTGTGATAAGTCACCAGCCTCACTTTCTCTTTTGGAACCATTTGGTCCCAAATGTGACCAGATATGAATCAGGATGACTGGAGATAGTCCTGGATGCAAGCCAGTCAGGGTTAAGTGACTTGCCCAAGGTCACACAGCTAGTTAAGTGTCTGAGGACACTCAAATTTGAACTCAGGTCCAGTGCTCTGCATTACCACTGTGCCATCTGGTTGCCCCTGAGCAGTAGCTCCCATTCTCATAAAGGCAGCTAAACACAAATTTGCACATTCCCTTTTCAGCAGAATATAACAGGTAGAGTCTTGGTCAGGAGTCAGAAATACCTCCCAGTCTCAGTTTCCCCCCTTATGTAAAATCACATTTGTACTACTTGTCTCACTGGGCAATTGGCAAGATCAGGTGAGAAAATGTAACTAGGGTGCTTTGTAAATTTTGAAAATGTAAAAATAAGGGGCATCTATGTGGCACAGTGGATAGAGCACCGATCCTGGAGTCGAGAAGACCTGAGTTCAAATCTGACCTTAATAATTACCTAACTGTGTGATCTTGGGTAAATCACAACCCCATTGCCTTGCAAAAACTAAAAATATAAAAATAAACGTGTTATAGTGCTCCTTAGTGATTTCACATCTATGATTCCTCCTCCAGCTTCCTCTGACAGAGCAGAAATTGGCCTCTGTACTTCTCTCTTCTTATCTCCAGAGAGTGAACAGTGCTGTTAAAAGACAAGAGTTGTGTGACCTTGGACAAGTTCATTTCCTTCTCTGAGCCTCAGTTTCCTTCTTGTTTGTAAAATAAGACCATCGGATTAGAGTGTCTTTAAGTGCTCCCCTCAAACTCATGCGGATCATTAGAAGTCCACAAGGGACCTGAAAGATCATCTGAGTTTTGCAGAAGAGGAAGTGAGGCCAGAGAGGGGAAGCTTTGTCTTGTCATAGTGAGAATCTAGCCCAGGGCTTTAGACTTCCAATAGTGCTTCTCTCTCTCTCTCTTTCTCTGCTCTGCAAACTTTGCCTACTACCCATGAATCATAGATTTAAGGGCACTGAATTTTTCCCTATACCCTCCTGATTCAGGGGCCACCTTTCCCCTGCCTGGACAGACAACAGCAACAACATGTCCCAGCCCAAGTCCTTCCTTAGCTGCCCATTATCTAACACCTTCCCAGAACTGTCCAACACATTTCATGAGGAAAGCACTTTGTTCATCTTCAAGTACTATGAAAATGAGTTATTTATTTTCTGTCTGTTTGAGGTGAGATTCCTGGAAGCCAGACACTGTATGTGGTGCTTCTCTCTGCTACAGACACAGAAACGTCAGACCAGAAGGAAGCCATGATACTTTCTGAAAGTTTGTCTCAAGTTGGGGAGGAAGAAGAGGGGAGCAATAACCCTACTGGTGATTCAGCCTCTGCCTGAAGCTGCTTGATAGAGCTTTCCAGAGTCTAGGGTTCGGGCAGAGTACTGCCAAGGAAAGAACACTGAATTTCAATCAATCCATGAGTCTTTATTAAACATCTACTACAGTTAGGTAGTGTGCTAAGCACAAATACAAAGTTCAGATAGTTCTTGCCTTCAAAGAGCTTATATTCTGGGGGGGGGGAGTTGAATATGGATGGCACAGTAGATAGAGCACTTGAAGTCAAGAGGACAGAAGTTCAAATCCAACTTCAGACACTCTTACTGGATGTGTGACCTTGGGCAAGTCACTTAACCCTGATTACCTCACATCCAGGATCTTCTCCAGTTGTCCTGATTCATCTAGATGGCTCTGGAGGAGAAAGTGAGGCTGGTGATTTAGCACAGCACCCCCCGCACAAATCCAATTCATGTGCTTGTCATGGCATCGCCTCCCTGATGTCGTGGTTTTCTTTGAAAATGAAGGACAGGGGCGGCTAGGTGGCACAGTGGATAAAGCACCGGCCCTGGAGTCAGGAGTACCTGGGTTCAAATCCGGTCTCAGACACTTAATAATTACCTAGCTGTGTGGCTTTGGGCAAGCCACTTAACCCCATTTGCCTTGCGAAATCCTAAAAAAACATTAAAAAATGAAGGACAAACATTAAAGTTTGTTCATAGAGAAGTAAATGCAGGAATGTTACAATATAACTCCTCAGTGATGAATTCTGGAAGCCGGAATAATGTCTTAGGGAATCAAAGAGCCACTTAGCTATTCATTGAAGATGGCCTCCTAAGAGGTGAGGAGAGAGATCATTCCAGATACCAGGGCCAGCTTGAGCAAAAGACAGGCAGGAGATCAAAGTGGGTACTGGAGACAGTAAAGAGAAGAGTGTGGCCAAGGGGAGATGGAGTGATTGAGAGAGAGTAAAGGAGTAATCTACCTGAAAAGAAAGAAAGCTGGAGCCAGACTGTGCTGGCACTGAAGTGATCAATACCAGTTTGTACATTCTCCTAAAGGCAGGGGGAAGCCAGGGAGGCTTCCTGAGCAGGAGCCACATGGTTAGACCCAGGTTTTATGTAAAGAATGGAGGGGAAACCAAATAGGAAGTCATTATTATAATCTGTTTTAGTCTCAGGACTCCTTTACACTCTTAAAATCTGAAGATTCCCTTCACCCCAAAGAGCTTGTGTTGATGTGAATTATATCAATTGATATTTACCATATTAGAAATGAAAACATCTTAGGATTATTTTGAGCGTACTTTTGACCTCACAGATCCACTCTCCCCAAAGGATCCAGATAGCACCTCACTTTGAGAATTCCTGGTCTAGACAAGAGGTGGTCTGGACTGGGGTGGTTGTATAATTGCTGCAAAAGATATTGAGGAGGGGCAGCTAGGTGGTGTTGTGGATAAAGCACCAGCCTTGGAGTCAGGAGTACCTGGGTTCAAATCCGGTCTCAGACACTTAATAATTACCTAGCTGTGTGGCCTTGGGCAAGCCACTTAACCCCATTTGCCTTGCAAAAACCTAAAAAAAAAGATATTGAGGAGGTGGGATCAGTAAGACTTGGCAGCTGATTGGGAACGGCAGGAAAAGTAAAGAATTCCATAGGTTGCGAACATAGGTAAACCAGAATGGTGGTGCACTAAACAGAAATAGGAAGATTGGGTGATGGGCTGGATTTAAGTGAAATTATAAGGAATACTGTTTTAGTTTCCATTTTCATCTGTTGTTGATGTTAATGTTTTTGTCCCTTGTTCTCAAAGAAGATCATGACATCAGACCATGGGACATACGGTTGGAGAGGGAATGAAGCTCAGGTTAGAGAAATTTAACAGGTATTTAGATTTTGAAATCATCTTGATAGAAATGATAGTTAAATCCATCACCAGTTTCTCACTGAGTAGCAAGAGGGAAGCCAGTCTGGGATGGGGAGAAGTGAGAAAGTTGAGGCACTGACTACACAGTTTTTTCTTAGAGTTTGGCTTGAAAGGAAGAGGAGATATGGGATGATATATTGAGAGAATGGTCAAGTCAAGATTTGTGAAGTATGAGAATAAACAGGTACATTTGTAGGTAACAAATAAGGAGCTAAGGGGCAAAGATTTTAAGTCAGAAGACATTTTTTAAGTCCCAGTCCTGGTATTTACTTTTTGTACAACTCTGGGCAAGATACTTCCCATGTCTGCCCTTAATTTTCTCTGAAAAATAATAGAGTTGAATTAGAGAATGTACTTTACAGCTCTAGATCCATGGTCCTTATCTGCTCTGGCTAACGGAGTTTATAGTATAATGTTATATATAATATTGTGTATTATATATAAATATTATATAGTCTGTATTACATAATGTATATGTTATATAATATGTTGTAGATAATGTATAAATATATATTATATTAATCTATATCATTGGCATAAAGCAACAGGATGTATTAACAGCATCTGAAGCCCAGGTATCACTTTGCTCTCACATCCTTCCCTTCGCAGCTGCATGGTGGAAAGAGGTGGGGTGGCAGGATGCTTTTAGATGCTTTCGCTACTACTGTGAAGCTCCAATTGACTTCTTTTGTTGTGGTTCTTTTGATTTATTTAAGTTTTTCTACTTTTTCTCTCTTCCCCTTTCTTCAAATGTTCCAAAAATACAAGTCAAAGAAAACAAATCTTTGCACCAACCATGTCCCTCTGCACTTTGTGTTCATTGCCTGCCTTTCTATCAAGGGGTGGGAAGTATATTTCATTGTGAGTTCTCTGGAATTATGACTGATTTTTGTATTTCAGAATTGTTGGTCTTTACAATAGTGTGGTTATTGTATAACTTGTTCTCCTGGTTTTGCTTACTTCATCCTGTGTTGTTTCATTCAATTTTTCCTAGGTAGCTGGGAAAGAATTCCTTCCTCAGCTCTTGGAGCACAACGGTATTCTATCACATTCATACCAGAACTCCCCAATTGATGAGCAATATACAATTCTTTGCTGATGCAAGCAGATTTTGTATTTAGCTAGCTAGCTATGAGTCTTTCCCCTCTTTCTTTGATCTCTTTGAAGTACAGAACCTGTAGAGGTATTGCTGTGTCAAAGGATGAGCACAATTTATTAACTTTATGATTGTAGTTCCCAGGTGTTTTTCTGAAAGGCTGAACTATTTCACAGGTCCATCAACAGTGAATTCCAAGCCCCTCCAGTCTTTGTCATCATATTTGATGTCAGCTCTACACATCTCCTTTCCAAGGTCCAATCCTCCCTTTCAGAAAGCAACACCTGATCTCTTATTATGGTGGCGATTCTTGGTGTCCTCTTTCCCCACACCCAGGCCAGGATAGACCGAAGGGCTCAGACATAATGGGGATACAGGAAAACGAGCACTTTTTCTTATCATCATAAGACCTAAGTTTGAATCCTGTATCCAACACATTAGACTTGTAAGTGTAGTCTGGTAGAGACTGATCCTGATCTTAGGGTCAAGAAACCTCTTATTAGCTGGGAGATTCTGAACAAGTCATTTAACTAATCCAAGCATCAATTTGCTCTTTTGCAAAAAGAAGTTACTAATACTAAGTTACTCTCTACTTCCCTCACAGAGTTGAAGTGAGAAAAAGCTTAAAGAACTAATGGTGGGGGGAAAAATGAGTTATTGAAAGAAAAGTGAATTATTCTTGTCATTGCTGCTGATGATGTCATCTCTCCCAGCATCTAACATAATATGGTTTTGAACATGTTTTAATAATTGAAGGATCCAGATTTCATCACTGAGAGGACTTCTTACTCAGTACCAATGACTAACATTTATCTAATGCAAAAACAATGCATTTCACGTATTATTACAAAATATCTATTATATGATTCTGTGGGAAGAAGAGCAGGGAAAGACCTTGAGCAGAATAATAGAATTTGGGCTCTAAGATTCCATGATCTGATATTCTAAAATTAAAATAGAATAAGTAGAATAAGAATATAGGGGACTCAGAGAAATTTGTACCAGGCAGCTAGGGTGCATGGTAGATATGGAGTCAGGAAGACCTGAATTCAAATCCTGCCTCTGACACTTACTAGTTCTGTTCTCCTGGGCAAGTCACTTAAATTCTGTTTGCCTCAATTTCCTCAGTTGTAAAATGGGGGCAATAATTGCACAACAATTCAGGGTTGGTTGTGAAAATCAAAGGAGATAAAATTTGTAAAGCATTTTTACATTTGTAAAGTATTTTACAGGTCTTGAAGTACTGAATATTTTTTTACTATTATTATTAAATAGGTCAAAAGTTGAATTTGGAGAAAAGGAATTTGACAAAAATTTGTGATAAATTGAGGGTAATTTGAAGAGCAATTTCTAGGCCCAGATAATGGTTTAGATTCTCCTTCTGGGTTATAAGAGAAGCAGGATTAAAGAGAATGAAGGAGGATATAAAAAAGAAAGTATAAAACAGATTTAATAAATGTTGACTGGAAGGGATAAGCAGAGTGACTGAATAGACTGGAGGTTAGGCAAATGAGTGAAAATAATTGGAGATGGGTGTAAGGGGAAGTAGATATTGCTGTGACTGTCAGTTGTGTTGGAGACAAGCAGAGGAATTTGAATAGGGTTGTCAGGTTCTTCAGAAATGATCATCGACTGTAAAAGTTTTCACCTGGGTTTGGGCGTTAAGTTGTAAACAAGGTTCTTTCAAGAAACAAGGCTGAAAAATCTCAACTGAAGAAGTGTCCAGGAAATTGTGCAGTGACTTCTCTGCAGGTGCTGATGTCTGCATCTTTCCCAACAACAACATTATTGTCTTCCAGCAGCCAAATAGCTATTATTTATGTTCTAAGCATTGGCTAATGTCCCTGAAAAAGAATGGGAAGGGACTCAAGGGGAATGGAGATTTCCTACAGGTAACAAGTAAAGCTTCAATGGGGGAGAGGGAGGGAAGGAGGAAGGGCCCTTTCTGGGATGATGGCGAATGGAGAAAGAGGTAAAAGGACATTTGTATAATAGCACTTAAATATGGATTTGAGGCTCTGCCTAAAGAGGAGACAATTAGCTGTTCTGAGGAGTAAGAAGCTGCACACTCTCCTAGGAATGTTTGAGGAGAATCTCAAAAACTGTTGGATAAGTGATCATCCAATTAAAAGACTAGGAAGAAAAGACTAGTAATAGTGGTGATTCTCTGCTCAGGAATACTGCTGCTCAGCCAGCAATTTGCTGCCCTAATAACAACAGACAGATCTGTTGTCTTCATAGCCAAGACACAACAGAGAACCTTCCAAGACCTAACAAACCAGATGACAACTACCTCTTTCTGATGATTCACGTGAGCACAAATGGCACTTCCAGAAGGAAAATGAAAAAGTATTACCAATGATGATTAAACCTTAAACAATACCAAAGAGGCTCAGCTTGTGTTTTCCACTGCGGGAAAAGGATGCAGGAGAGAAAATTCAGATTGGGAAAAGCACAATTGGCTAAAAAAGTGGCATCTAATCTAAATAAATTTAAAGTAATAAATATAAGGGAGGGAACAACCATTTATTAAGCCTGTTATGTGTTAGGACTGCCTATGTTTAGCCCCAAAGTCAGTTATTATAGATAACCACAAAAGAAGGAAGAAGAATAAATAGTTGAGACACTCAGAAATGCAAAAGAAACAAGAACTTAACCATGGCTAAAAGTTTAGGAAACCAGAAGTCCTAATGAGGGCAAATTTGACCTCATAGATTCCAATGAAACTTGTTGAGATGAAACTCATGACCTGTCTTTGGCTATGGAAAGACAGATGGGGATAGGGTAGGGGTTGATTGAATTGAAGCACTGAAGACTAATAACAATAGCTAAAATTTATATAATACTTTTTAAGGAATTCCAGAAATCAGAAAGGAATGATGGGAAGTATTTGGATGAAGGTCAATGGAGAATGAAACAGGAATGATTTTGTACCTGAAGAATAAAGAAGATTGCAGGGATGGGCAGAGTAATAAGATGAAGAGTTTGGAAAAGATACTCCAAGCCTCTTAAGAGTGATGAGAGACTTCAGTTATCCAGTTATCCAGACATCTGTTGAATTATTCTCTCTGTCTCTGCCTCCTTCCCTCCCTATCTCCCCCCCCCCAAAAAAACAAAGTAGCTAATTACTTTTTTTTTAGGTTTTTGCAAGGCAAACGGGGTTAAGTGGCTTGCCCAAGGCCACACAGCTAGGTAATTATTAAGTGTCTGAGACCGGATTTGAACCCAGCTACTCCTGACTCCAGGGCCAGTGCTTTATCCTAGCCACCCCAGCTAATTACTTTTTATCTTACCTCAGCGATAATTTCATCCTTTCAAAGCTAGAGGAACCAACAAGAGGAAATTAAATTTCCTCTCCAACCTCATCTCTGCCTCTTGGTTTTCTTCAACTCAAAACCCAGGACCTTCAGGAGGTCTTTCCTGTCTCCTATTCCATCTCCTTCTTCTCCTCTTCCTCTCCACCCTGCTAGTGTCTTCCTTTGAGATTACCTTCCATTTACATTGTATTTAATATGTAAGTACATGGAGTTTCCCCCATTAGAATGGGTGCTCCTGGAGGCATCATATTTTTTTAAATTTCCTTGGCATATAATAAACCCCAGTCAGTTTTTGTTGAGCGTTTAACCAACAATTCTGGATCTGATTCTCTTTAACAGAGAGGGAATACTTTGGGGGGCAAATAATGGAAACCCTGGAGGAAGCTTATCATTTCATCTTAGTTTGTGATAGAGAAGGAAAGGAAAGCTGGGCATGGCTGATATGCCCACTAGGTTTTAGCAAATTTTTTTTACAGTGAAAATAGTATGTTTTAATCTGTATTTATCGTCCATAATTCTTTCCTTGGATGAGGATGCCATTTCCCATCACAAGTCTTTCAGAATTGTCTTTGATCACTGCATTGCCGAGAAGAGCTAAGTCAGTCATAGGTGATAAATGTTGCTATTACTGTGTGCAACATTCTGGTTCTGTTTACTTCATTCAGTATCAGTTCATGAAAGTCTTTATGGGTTTTTCTGAAATCTGCCTGCTCATCATTTCTTATAAAATGATAGTATTCCATTACATTTATATACCACATATTGTTCAGCCATTCCCCAATTCATGGGCATCCCTTCAATTTCCAGTTCTTTGCCACCACAAAAAGAGATGCTATTAAGTATTTTTGTACATATGATTTTTTTTCCTTTTTTTTGTGATCTCTTTGGTATACAGACTTAGTAGTGGTATTACTGGATCAAAGAATATGCACAGTTATATAATCTTTTTGGCATAGTTCCAAATTGCTTTCCAAATTGTTCACAATTCCACCAACAATTGGCAATGGATAAAGCCCTGACAGAGTCAGGAGGATGGGAGTTTAAATCTGGTCATTTACCAGCTGTAGGACCTTGGGCAAGTCACTTAACCCTGATTGCCTCACATCCAGGGCCATTTCCAGTTGTCCCCATTCTTATCTTGCCACTGGACCAAGATAGCTCCAGAGGAGAAAGTGAGACTGTTGATTTAGCACAACACCCTTCACTCAATCCAATTCATGTGCTTGTCATGGCATTGCCTCCCTGATGTCATGGTCTTCTTCAAGAACAAAGGCCAAACAACATCTTTTCCACATCCCCTCAAATAGCTATCATATTCCTTTTCTGTCATGTTAGCCAATCTGATTGATTGGTGGCACCTCAGAGATGTTTTAATTTGCATTTCTCTAATCAAGAATAATTTGGAGCATTTTTTTGTATGACCATAGAAGGCTTTAATTTCTTCATCTGGAAACTACTTGTTCATATTCTTTGACCATTTATCAACTGGGGGATGACTTGTATTCCTATAAATTTGCCTCAACTCTCTTTATATTTTAGAAATGAAGCCTTTATCAGAAATACTGACTGTAAGAATGTTTCCCTGCTTTTTGCTTTCCTTATAATCTGGATTGCATAAGCTTAGTTTGTGCAAACCCTTTTTAATTTAATATAATCAAAATTATTCATTTTGCATTTCATAATATTCTCTTTTACTTAGTCATAAATTCTTCTCCTCTCCATAGATCTGACAGTAAACTATTTGACTTACGGTACCACCTTTATTTCTAAATCACATTCCCATTTTGACCTTATAGTGATATAAGCTGTGAGATATTGGTCTATTGACTATTTTCCAGTTTTCCTAGCAGTTTTTGTCAAATAGTGATTGCGTATTTCAGAAGCTACAATCTTGGAGTTTACCAAATAATAGATTGCAATAGTCATTTGCTACTATGTGGGGAAGAAGATTTCAAAAGTTTCAGAGGAAGGAAGGGCAGGATCTCTTGCTTTGGAGAATATCAACCCAGAAGGAATGAGAGTTGACCAAGAATGAAATTCTAAAGAAGGGAAACTTCAATGATAAAGAAAAATGAGATTTATTGGAAGAAACTGATATGAATAAACAAGGAAGTCATCAAGCAAGATACTAAGTAAAGATAATGAAAACAATACCTGGTAACAGAATGAATGTAATAGTGTGACATGATCCTGTAAAATTAGTATGAGGAATGCTAAATCTTAGAATGAACTGAGGCTGGTAAGAGAGCCTCAGTACATTGCCAAAGTCACCGATGATATCTAAATTTATTGGCCCTTTCTCAATCGTCATCCTTCTTGATTGTTCTGTAGCCTCAAGAGGACTCTGTCCATCACCCTCTCCACCTACTTCTTGGTTCCTCTTCCTCCCAACTTCTCTTTTCAGCTTCCTTATTCAAATCTGTCCTGAGCCCACTTTTCTCTCTGCCTCTGGGTAACCTCACCCGTTCTACCTCCTGGGAATGGGTTTAGTAGGATCTCTATTCATATGACTAACAGATCCATATATGCAATCCCAAGCTTTGTTCTATTTGAACTGGGGTCTTCCTGGCATCAGGTCCAGAGCTCTACCCATTATGCCACCAACCTCTTAATATGATGACAAAAAATGATATATAGTCCATGTTCAGTCAGTGGGTCAAAAAACAATTTAATGATGTGATAATACAGTACTGAGCATGGGGAATAGGAAGAAAGATAAAAAATGTAGTCCTTATCCTCCAGGAACTCACATTCTAAAGCGAAGACAACATGAAAACAATTATGTCAATGGCCTATTGGACATTTTGAATTGGATGTCCCTTAGATATCTCAAACTCAACACATTCAAAACAGACCTTATCTTTCCCCCCAAACCCATTCCTCTTCCAGATTTCAAGTCACACAGGTTATCAATCTTGGGAGTATTTTATTTATTTTAATTTAATTTTTTTTTTTAGGTTTTTGCAAGGCATTGGGGTTAAGTGGCTTGCCCAAGGCCACACAGCTAGATAATTATTAAGTGTCTGAGGCCGGATTTGAACTCAGGTACTCCTAACTCCAGGGCTGGTGCTCTATCCACTGTGCCAGCTAGCCGCCCCTTGGGGTCATTTTAAATTCCTCTCACACCCACCAATCAGTTACCTACCAAAGTTAGCTTGTCTTTCTACCGACCACATCATTTGGATATGTTCCCTTCCCCTCTAACTCACACAGACATAAACCCTAGTTTATGCCCTTATCACCTCTTACCTAGACTTTGTAATAGACTCCTATTTATTTTTTCTGAAATGAGACTCTCCCCTTGGGTTCAAATGTCAAATTAATCTCCCCAAAGTGAAGATCTAACCATGTCACCCCTTACTCAGTTAACTTCAATGACCTCAGGATCACATATAAAGTCTTCTGTTTGACATGGAAAGCACTTCACAACCTTTCTTAGGCTTTACTACACCCCACCCCCATATTCCTGACAGTGCAGTGACTCCGTCCTTCTTGCTGTCCCTCACAGAGGACACTCATCTAACTTTGTATCTTTTTGTGGACTGTTCCTCCATGTCTGAAATGTTCTCCCTCCTCATCTCTGCCTCTTGACTTTCCTGACTTACTTTAAGACAGCTCAAATCCCACCTTCTGCAGGTCTTCTGTAGGACTCTCCTCCTATTGAGAAGACATCCCATTTGCACTGGGATCTATTTTTTCTCTTTGAAATTGTTTTCATGTTGATTTCTCTTTAGAACTTGAGCTCCTTGAAGATAAGGACTTTGTTTTTTCTTTCTTCCTGTTCCCCATTCTCAGCTGTGTTATCATATCATTAAATGCTTAATAATTGCTTTTTGACTGACTGACTGAACATGGACTATTTCATCATTTGTCACCATTTTAGGAGGCAGCTGGTGGCACAATGGGTAGAACACAGGATCTGATGCCAAGAACACCCCAGTTCAAATACTTAGACACACTGGCAAGTCCCTTCACTTCTGTCTGCCTCAGTTTTCTCAATTATAAACTAGGGCAAATAACAGTATCTCCCTCTCAGGGTTGCAGTAAGGATAAAAGGAGATCATATTTATAAAAAAGAGCTTAGAACAGTGTCTGACACACAGTCGGTGCTTCTTCCCTTCCCCTTCCTCCCTTGTTATCTTCAGTATTTGTAGAATACCTGTCACATTGTATATTCAAAATGATGATTAATGCAGAGCCTAGACTTTTAGCATTTCCAGTTTGATAGGACCTATCAGAACTTGAGGACAGCTAGGTGGAACAGAGGATAGAGTGTCAGATCTGGAGACAGAAAGATCTGAGTTCAAATTTGACCTCAATATTTGCTAGCTGTGTGATCCTGGGTAAGTCACTTCACTCTGTTAGACTCAGTTTCCTCATCTGTAAAATGAACTGGAGAACCACTTCATCATATTTGCCAAGAGAACCCAAATGGGGTCACAAAGAGTCAGACATGACTAAAATAATTAAAGTACATAATTATAAGAGGATTGGAATGAATTGATGAAGACTTGAATGGCTAAGAGTAATGGGACGTGTTCTTCTCTATGATGGTATGGCCAAAGAGTGGCCTTCAGGATCCATCTGAAGTGAGAACTCACCTAGTAGTCATATAATATTTGGAAAATAGTTTAGTGGTACCAGTGCTGCCCAAGAACTGTTCTAGCAAAGTCTGAATCTGCTTTCCTCAGAAGCCAAGGTAAGGACTTGGGGGGGAAATGTTTATAATTTTATTCTTGCTATATTTTAAAAATAAAAATCTATTTCTAAAAGCTAATTGCTGTTAAATGGAGTGTCAAATTAGCATTAATAAGTTACTAGTGCTGAGAGTGTGTGTGTGTGTGTGTGTGTGTGTGTGTAATAGTGTGGAACTGCTTTGATTTTCAGTTCCATGTTGTTCATTCTTTTGTTTTCAAAGTGAATCAATAACAGCAGAGTGCCATATGAATGTTTTCATTGGTTCTTTTAAAAAATAAATTGTTTACTCTTAAACAAGAATATTTTATTAATGTATAAAAACATTATTTGTACAAAATGAGAATAAATATTAAATAAAAAAGTGGAAACAAAATTTTTTTAAAAATTTATTTAGGACAATAGGGTTATGAGTGACTTGTCCAAGGTCACACAGCTAGGCAATTATTAAGTATCTGAGGCTGGATTTAACTCACCTGACTCCAGGGCCAGTTTTCTATCCACTGTGCCACCTAGCTGCCCCATTTTCATTGGTTCTTAAGTTTTAGAGTGGAGAAGGGAATTTAAGTATCTTTAATCCTAACCCATTATTTTATTGATGAGAAAATTGGTATCCAGATTAGGGAATATGACTCACCCAAAGCAATGCAGAGAATAATAGAAATGCCATTTGAAACTAGGCCCACTTATTCCACTAAAACATGCTGTTTATACCCACATCCTCTGGGAGACTATTCCCCAGTTGGGGGGAGTGGTTTGCTATCAGATATAGTTATTGTGTTGATTTTGCCATAAAGAAGGGATCAAAAGGAGTGGTGGGGAAGATAGTGACAGTGGTTTTCAAAGCAAAATTCTCAGTACCATATTTTTTTAAAGGAGAAGAAAATGACCAATAGGAAGAAGGAAACTAAACAATGTTGGATTGTGATCTGAAGGCCAAGGAGAAGGGCAAATTGAGGAAGAGGGGATGTGGAGGGGGAAGGGCTGTGACTAAGCTCGTTCAGTAGAGGAAAGATGATGTCATTTAGCTGGAGTTGTTAGCAGCAGGCCTAAGTACTAGCTTTGTTTTGAAAGATGGATTTTTATCAACCTCACTGCTCCCTTCCCTTAACCTCCCTGGAGACAAGAGTGGGGATTCCCATCCAACCAGACTCAAGAAGAAATTGTAGATTGTATACCAATAGCTTTCTCATTTTGACTTTACAGGATGAGCTGTTGAAGGAGCTCCCATTGTTAGAATGATTTAAGGTTTATAATATTTCCTCTATTCTGGATGGTTTGGGTCCTCTGACTTAGGTCATGCAGGGTTTATTTACATTTTCCAGATGAGGAAGATGAAGCTCAGGGTGTGAAATGGCTTGCTTAAAATCACAGTCAGGACTTTCTAATTTAGATTTCTGGATCCCAAGCCCAACAATCTTGCCCTTCCACTGTGGTGAGACTACAGGCTCAGTTGAAGATAACAGTCCTATATCTGGTTCTTTAGTATGAAGCTAACCCAGAACCTCAAATGACCTTTCCTCCCTATCTCAACCAAACACCATCATTTTCCAGTAGGCCTGCCTGCAGGAGAATTGAAATATCCTCTATAGCCCAAGCCTGCCCTATGCTCTCCTCTTTTCTTGCCTTTGCTCACACTGTTCCCTATGTCTTTTCTTCTTCATATGTTCAATTATTACCAACTCAAATACTTCATACCTTTCTTCTATAACACTCACTCTTCCCTCACCTCCTATTCTCACCTAGAAAATCAAGGCTATTCACTTCTCCACATCTTATACATCTTGGCATTGTCACCCCTGCCCTCCCCACCCCAACACACTGTCTACCTCTTTACTCCAGTCTCTGATGAAGAGGAGGCCTTTTTCCTCAACAAGATAATGTATACTGGTGTATATAATCCTTATACACCTGTCAGTCTGCTGAAGCCTCTGGACCTCTTCTCAGAATGCATAAAATATATGAGATTGAAAAAGAAGACAATTATGTTAAAATGCAATAATTAAATACTAATTATTTGTAAAAACAAGTTTCCAGACCCCAGGTGAAGAACCCTTGCAATCTCTATGTATCCTTGATCCCATCCCCAACCATCTTCTCTGGCAGGTTGGCCTGCAGTCTTTGCATCTCTCTCTCTAATCTATCTCCTATTCGAAGTCCAATGATGCTTACAAATATGCCTGTCCCCCCTGTACTTAAGAAACCCCTGTTAGACCCTGATATCCCCTCAGTCTATAGTTCTACTTCCTTTCTTAACAAGATTCCTAGAAAAAGCTATCTACACTCATTGCATTTCGGTCCCTTCTTTCTCTTCAGTACCCTTTATCATCTGGCTTTAATTATTCAATTAAAACAACTTTTCAAAATCCCAATAAATTGTCTTTCGATGCCAAAACTTCTGACCCACTCATGAATGTACTTACTCCAAGCTCTGTTCTGGGCTCCTATCTCTAAACCCTTAGTTTTAGTGAGAGGTGCATCAGCAATCCTGGGTTTTATTATCATTGTTTTGCAGATGACATCCAGCCCTTAATATTCAGCCCTTGTCTCTCTCCTGAGCTCTAGTCCCATGTCTCCTAAACATTTTGAACTGGATGTCCCTTAGGCATTCAAAATCAACATGTCCAATACCGAACAAACATACACCTCTTCTGAACTTACCTAATTCTGTCAAGGGCACCACTATTCTTCTAACGATCCCTCACCTTTGATTCTTCCCTTTCCCTCACCCCATGTCTCTGATCAATGGATGACCAGGTCTTTGTGATTTTCACCTTTATGAGCTCTCTCGAGTCTATTGCCTTCTCACAACTTGCCTGGCCACCATTCTAGTTCAGGCTCTCATTACTTCTCACCTGGACTATTTAATAGCCTCCCAATTGATCTCCTTTTATCCATTTTTCTCCCTCACTTCAACCCATGTTTCATGAAACTGCCAAAATAGTATTCCTAAATTCTAACCAGATCATAAACTTCAATGGCTTCCTCTTACCTGTAGGATCAGATACAAAGTCCTCTATTAGGCATTTAAAACACTTCAAAATCTGGTTTCAACCTAACTTTCTAGGCATATTACATATTACTCTTCTCCATGAACTCTATGGTGCAGACTGGCCTTGCTACTCCTATCAATGATAATTCTTCTGTCCTGTCCCTCATGCCTGAAATTTACTCTCTTCCCATATTTCCCTCTTGGAATTTCTGGTTTCATACCAGACTCAACTGGTATACTGCCTTCCACCTCTCCTGCACCTCTTTTCCTTCCCCATCCCCTTCCCCTTTAAAGTTACTTTATATCTGGCTTTTAAAATATATATTTTGTATTTGTTTCTCGATGTGTATTTTGTTTCTTCAGAGACAAACATGGGAATAGAGATTGTTTCCTTTCTACCTTTGTATCCCTAAAGTTCTCTACTTAGCAGGTACTTAACAAATGTTAATTGAACAATAAGAAAGTCTGCCCTGAAAGCTTTCATTTTTACACTGATGGGGGGCTCTGTTTTGCATCTTTTTAAATGTACTTAGGTACGACTGTAACTACATACCTTTTAGTGACTTTCCTCCCTACTAGACTGTCTTATCTAAATTTTCCATTTCCACTAGCACCTAGCATATGTTAGATAGTTTAAAAATGTCTTTGGAGCTAAAGTCATTCTTGCTTCATATAGATTGCATTGGAGGAGAAAGAGTTTGGCTTTACTTTAGGGAAAGTTTGATCCTTGGTTCTTTTTATGAACTCTAGCCAGATGTTGAAACCCACCCCGCCCTTGTACTCCATAGTGACAGCAACTGTGGAAAGAGCTTTGGGTTTGGAGTCAAAAAACCTGAACTGTCTCCCAGCACTGCCATGATCTAGGTGGATAACCCACTCTGGTACTTCTGTTACTCTGGTTTTTTCTGTTCCTAGGATCGCTGGAGTTAGCTGGAGGCCCTTTTTATGACTTGTCTTCAGCCTTGTTCCAGCCCTTGATATGAGTTAGATTAGAACTTGGTCAGAGTATGGGTGGAAGATCTCAGCCTTAAGACTTCGGAAGATTTTAACAAATCACAGAATGCTCATGTCGGAGGGGATCTTAGAACACAGATTATTCTGAAGGTTAATGGCGATCAGAGTTAGAAGGAATCTTAGATACAAAAATGTTAGAACATAAAATGTCAAAGGTGAAAGGGGTAAAGCTTGGCTCTTTGTGAAGACTTTACCAAAAGATATGCATGAATGTTGTGTGAATGCAATGAATGAAGTGTGTTGTTGTTTCATTCATGTCTGACTCCTCATGACCCTATTTGGAGTTTTTTCCCCCAAAGGAACTGGAGTGATTTGCCATTCCTTTCTCCAGCTTATTTTACAGATGAGGAAACCAAAGCCAATGGTTCAATAACTTGCCCAGGGTCTTACAGCTAGTGAATGTCTAATGCCACATTTGAACTCAGGCCTTCCTAATTCCACACCTGGCAGTTCTACCCATTGTGCCACCTAGCTACCTTTGAAGCATGTAGGGTTTGCCATCTGTATGGACAGAAATAACATTCACACTCATGAAAACTGATCTGTATTAGATTAAGAATACAGAGCTGAGAGGCCAGGCGTCTGGACCAAGATGCCCCCCCCCGCCCCCATCTCAACTCATAGAGGACAAGACAGCCCCAGTGATAGAACGTGACCCTCTCAGAGTAGCCCAGTCAGTTAAGTGGCAGAGTGGAGACCTGAATCCAGCACCTGTGATTCTCAGCTCAAACTCTTTTCTCTGTCCCACAATTCCTCTTTCTGATGGATGCAGAATGACAGGTAATTGCCCCATAAGGGAAACACTTGCCCCAGCACTTCTGCTCTACTTCCATAGGGACTGTGGGACTTGTGTTGCCTTCCAGAGGGGGTGGGGGGAAGGGTGGCTCCAACAGGCAGAGAAGTGTAATAGCTAATGGTGACTTCACTGAACAAAAACCAGATGTCTCAAGGAGAAGAAATTTGGCTGCGGTCCCTCTTTCAAAATCCTAGGAGAGGAGGAAGGGAAGGAGGAATGTGAGCCACATTTCACCTTTATAGGACTAGGAAAAAGCTGGCTGTGGTGTTGTGTGTGTGCATGTGCGTGTGCGTGTGTGTGTGTGTGTGTGTGTGTGCATGTGTGTGTGTGTGTGTGTGTGTGTGTGTGTGTGCATGTGTGTCTGTGTGAGATGGGAGGGAAGGGCAAGCAAAAGGGAGAGTAGCAAAGGTGGAGGGTGGCAAGGGGGAAGGTAGCAAGAGGAGGGTGATAAGGAAGAAGGTTGGCAGGGGAGGTAGCAAGGGGGGGCTGGCAAGTGGGAAGAGTAGAGAGTGGCATGGGGGAGGGGGAGGAGTATTCATTTGTCACCACAGGAAATACAATGTGAAAAGGCACGGATCTAGCCATTTCCCAAGCATGAATGCACTGGATTTGTTGATGAGGTTCAGAATTGTATACTTAAGCAAAGAAGGTCCCTGTCCTTTCCTAATTATAAAAGACTTCTCAGGGTGCAGTTGGGACACCAAAGGAATGGGGCTAAGACTGAACTGCAGAAATGAAACTGCTGGATGAGCAGAACTACATGGAGATCCGGGGAGCTTCAGCAGGATAAGTCTGGCCAAAAGAAGGGTGCTCTGCCAAAGAGGTTTTCCTTTTGGAAAATTAACCATAGACTTTACAGATGAGGAAGCATCCACCGAGTGGGGGTAAAGCAGTGACTTGAACCCGTCACCTCATCCAATTCCAGTATTGCTTCTTTTGCAGGCCCCCCTTCATAGTCAGAGTTGTCCAAAAGGGGTTCATAGTTTGCCCTGGGAGGCCGTTAATGTCTTACAAGCTTTTAGGGAAAGCTTTCGAGTCCTTACTAGGGATGCTATTCATGGATTCCTGTTTAGGAAGAGGTTCAACCAAACGCCCTCAGGTCCTTGAAAGTTTTTGATGCTATGAAAACCCTAAGGGATAGCAATAGAGACTGGACTCATGATTTCACTGGAGTAAGAAACTTCTGGATGAGGAAACTCCCGCCAAACTTATTAAGTTTTAAAGAGTTGCCTAGGACCCTGAGAGATTAGATGAGAGTCACACAGGTGGTACTTGAACCCTAGCCTTCCTGGCTTTGAGGTCAGTTCTCTTATCTATTACTGCACAATAGCTCTCATGAAAGAAATAAGAATTTTCTGGAGGGATTGGGATAGATTTTTTTTGGAGGGCAGTGTCATGGTCACTAGAACTTTTTTGTTTATTTTTTGAGGCAATTGAGTCAAGTGACTTGTTCAGGGTCACATGGCTAGTAACTGTCTGAAACTGGATTTGAACTCAGGTCCCCCTGAGTCCAGGATCAGCACTCTATCCACTTTGCCACCAGAATGCCCCTGGGGTTACCTTTAAGGTTAACTAAAGAGAGGCCCTCCTAAGCACAGTGACAGACACCCCCTCCTCTGACCCCCCCCATTCTGATCCACCTTCTCTCAGGCTCCTTACCCCCCCCCCCCACAGGAAGTGGACACCAGACACATCCCTGTCTGCCTTGCCCAGGAAGACTTCAGTCTCCCCCGTCAGTCTCTCCCTAAGGCCAGGATGTGGGGGTGGGGGGGAGCTTTGGCTCTAAGCTCTGACAACACGACTGCCTTCCTCCAGGCTCTCCAAGTCTAAATTCACTAGGTGCCTTTTCCCGCTCCCCGCTTTGGGCTGCGGCTGGATGCCTATGGGCAAGGAGGTAGGCTCAGCCGTTGGTAGCCCCGGCCTGCAACTGTTCGAGACACCGAGCCCCGAGTTCGGGCTCTCTCTGGGCCACCCAGCCCTGTGCCATTTTTGAAAATATCTTCTCTCTTCTCCCTGCGATCCGCCGGCCCTGCGTTCTATGTCCCAAGGGCCCTGCCAGCTCTGCCACTCTGTGCCAGCTTCCCCAGCGCTGCTGACAGTCCCTGTCTGGGCAGTCCAACCACTTGGGCCACCTGCTCCTGCTGCGGGGGCCGGGGTGGGCATCAGCCCCCGGCTGGTCCTGGGGCAGGGCAGTGGGGATGCCCGCAGCCGGGACCCCTTTCTCCCTCACCTTGGCCCGCCCCGGCCCCCAGGCTTCGCGCCAGCCGCGACCCCGCCCCTGGCCCCCCAGGACTGGGTTCGAGTCATCCCTTCGCAGTGCTGGCCTGGGGATGGGCGGCTGACCTGGGGTGGGCGCGGCCGCTCCGGCGCCGCACCAGCCTCCGGGTGCGGGTCCCGGCCCTGGGCGGCCCCCCAGCTCCTCTCTGGGCCGAGGGGCCACGGCGCCTCCTTACTCACCGATTCTGCTAGGAGGAGCTGGCCCTTGCGGGAGCACAAGAAGTCCCGCGTGGGGAGCAGAGCTCCCAGGCTCGCTGTCTGGGGGCCGTCCGGGGCCCCCGCGGGGTCGGGGTCTGCCGGGGGCCACATGGCGGCGGCACGAGTGGGAGCCCTCTCCCTCTCGCCCCCCTTACCCTCCTTTCTTTGAGGGAAACGGAAATCATGACACTGCGGAAACGAGAGGAGGAGGAAGGGGGGGAGAGAGGGAGCAGGGAGAGATCTAAGAACTCAGCAAGGGGGCCCCGAGCTCCGCAGCCCGAGCCCCTCCTCCTCCTCCTCCTCCTCCCCCTCCTCCTCCCATCTCCGTGCTTCCGATCTTGGGCCCATTGAGTCTCCACCGGACTGCTAGCCGGAGAGACGACTCTCGTCTTCTGTCTCGGTCTGTGACTATGCTCGGCCTCGCTCTAGCTCTCCTAGTCTGTCTCGAGCTTTATCTGTCTCTCTGTCTCCATCTCAGTCTTCATCTCTGTTTCTGAGTCTGTCTCTGTGGCTCTCTGTCTCCTCTCTGTCTCTCTGTCTCCATCTCAGTCTTCATCTCTGTTTCTGAGCCTGTCTCTGTGGCTCTCTGTCTCCATCTCAGTCTTCATCTCTGTTTCTGAGCCTGTCTCTGTGGCTCTCTGTCTCCTCTCTGTCTCTCTGTCTCCATCTCAGTCTTTATCTCTGTTTCTGAGTCTTTCTCTGTGGCTCTCTGTCTCCATCTCAGTCTTTATCTCTGCTTCTGAGCCTGTCTCTGTGGCTCTCTGTCTCCTCTCTGTCTCTCAGTGTCCATCTCTCACTCTGCAGGGAACCTCTCTTCCTCTGTCCTCTCCTCTAGGGCACCCTCCCCTTTGTTGTCCACCTCCTGTACCCTGCCTCATCCCTCCCCACCAATCACCCTCCAGACTGCTGCCACATTAACTTTATGGGTAAAGCTGGTCACGTTACTCCTTCGCTCAAAAAGCCCCAGTGGCTCCTTATTACCCCCCCCCCCCCCAGGGAATTTTGAACTCTTCCTCCAGATGTTCAGGACTCTCCACACTGTTACACTATGCTACTTTTAGGGACTCATAAAGCATTGGATTTAAAGTCAACAAACATGGTTTTAAATGCCAGCTTTGCTACTTCCTACTTGTGTAGCTGGGGCAAGTCACTTCCCAGCTGGCAACCTCATTTTCCTCATCTGAAAAATATGTAAATACCCTTGTGGTCTAAATCCAACCATCCTGGGATCTTTTTTTTTTTTTTAGGTTTTTAGTTTTTGCGAGGCAATGGGGTAAAGTGGCTTGCCCAAGGCCACACAGCTAGGTAATTATTAAGTGTCTGAGGCCGGATTTGAACTCAGGGAAGACTGACTCCAGGGCTAGTGCTCTATCCACTGCACCACCTAGCCACTCCCATCCTATGATCTTATGGGTCCTTTCATTCTCCACCCTACCAAGATTCTCCCCCTTCCCTACCCTCCCCCAAAACTTCTCTGGTGTTTTCTGTCTTCATTGTCTTTGCTGATGAGCCTTCTCCACTCAGTTGCTGCTAAATGTCTACCCATCCTTTCTAGTCTGTAGTCTACTCAAGCCAATAGAGCGCCACATCCTCAGAGCTTGATCCAATCTCCAGTCAGTCAGTAATTATTTATTAATCACCCATGTGCCCGTAGCTGTTCTGGTCTCTGGGGGATACAAAGGAAGGCAAAAGACAATCCCTCCTTTCAAGGACCTCACAGTCTCATGGGGGAAGACATCATGCAAACAGCTTTGTATGAATAAGCTATAGAATTGGAGAGTCACTCCAGGGAAAATACGAAAACAGAGATCTGTAAAGGTGGCTTCTTCTGTTTGGTCTTGTCCAACTCTTCAGGTTCCCATTTGGGGTTTTCTTGGCAGAAATGCTGGAGTGGTTTGCCATTGCTTTTTCCAACTCATTTTACAAACAAGAAGAAAAAGGGTTAAGTGGTTTGCCCATGGCTGCTAAGTGTGAGGGATCAGACTTGAATGTGGGAAGATGAGTCTTCCTAACTCCAGGGCTGGCAGTCTATCCATGGTGCCATCTAGCAGCCCAAAGGCTTCTTGTAGAGAGTAGGATTTTCACTGGGACTTGAATGAAACCGGGGAAACCAGGAGGCTGAGGTGAGGTCTGATACCCCCAGGGAGCTAACACAGAGTCCTCTTTTTTTTACTTTTAATGTCTTTCACAACTGAGCCCTAACACCTATCTTCCCAGCCTTTGGTCTAGTCAAATTGACCTTCCTCACAGGTGACACCTCTCTCTGCCTCTGCACAAAGAGAGCCTCCCAGCCTTGGATGCACTTTTTAGTCACCTCTATTCTTCTAATCCCTCATTGCCTCATGCATGGCATCATGGAACTGACATTTAATACTGGTGAACTTCTCCAGGCAACCAAACACAGTCCCTTAAAGACTTGAAACCAAAGACACAGAGTATTAAGTGTTTCATTAGCCTGTGCCATCAACTTCATTGAAGCCTTTCTTGATTCCCTCCTTCCCTAAGGAACTGCTGCCCCTCAATTATCTTGCATTTGTGTATTTCCTTGCTATTGTGAAAGCATATCAAAACTCTTCTCAGTCCTTCTTTTAGAAATATTTAACAAATTAAATTTTCTCAGTGTCCTAATTCAGTCTTTGGATTCACCTGAATGAAATGAACCTTGTCAGCACTTAATCAAAAGCCAAGGAACCATATTCTAGCTTGAAATACTTTTGAAATATATTCAAAGATCTAACCAGTATCTGAAGGGAAACCAAGTCAAAATTCAGGGGGGAAACTCTAATCTCCTTGAATGGAGAATTAGAATAGTGACCAGAAAAAAGCAGAAGCTCCTTGGATTAAATCATTTGAGCATGCTACCTCCCCTGAACAGAACAAAATGGTTTTAGGAAGGTGATTGATTTTCCAGGGCACCAGAAAGGTAAATTATTCTTGCTCTATTTCATGAATCAAAGACTTTCCCCTAATTTCTGCACTTTTACTTAATCTTGATTGTGGAATTTTGTCTTTGTTTCTGAATTCTATGGATTACATGATGACCTTGTTTGAATAGGGAAGAATTCTTTAGCAGAGGAAATTTTGCCATTTTTCCCTCTGAGTAGCAAAGCTTGTAAATACATACATACATACATACAAACAAAAGATAGATATAATCACCTGTACATGCACATATATACATATATTCACACACATATATAAAATGGTTCTTGTCCTTCATTATCAAAGAAAACCAAAATGACATCCCTATGTTTGAGACAAATTACAGTGTGTTGCACTGGCTGATCAGACCAATACAAGTTGGGATTGCACTACCATAGACTGGACACAAATAGTCCATGTGAACCCCTGGATTGGGTGTCCTGTTTTCTTTGAACTGTTTCAATTCTGCCTTCCTCATAGATTGCAACATCCTCACTGAAGAGGGCACACTATACTGTGGTCCTCATTGTCAATGTGTGCCTCCTTGAAAAGGATACTGCCAAGGGAAGTGAACTTGTCCACAGTACTCAAAACTTCTCCATTTGCTGTAATTGATGGTTCCACATTTGGATGGTGTGGGGCTGGCTGATGGAGCACCTGGGTTTTCTTGGTGTTGTTAGACTAAAATTAACACAAGCAGCAGAGAACTGATCCATAATTTGTTACATCTCAGTTTTAGAGGCTGTGTTGAGGCACAACCATCTGCAAACAGAAGATCACGAACTAATACTCCCTCCACTTTGGTCTTGGCTTGTAGCCTTTTCCAGTTGAAGAATTTGCCATCAATGTGATAACTGACCCTGAGACCATGTTCATCCTCAGTGAAGGCGTTCGATGATATTGCTGCAAACATCATGCTAAAAAGTGTGGGAGCAAGGACACATCCTTGTTTCACCCCAATGGTTACTGGGAAATCTCAAGAGTACTGTCCACTATTCAGAACCTGGGAATGCATGCCATCATGGAACTGACATTTAATACTGATGAACTTCTCCAGCCAACCAAGCATAGTCCCTTAAAAACTTGAAACCAAAGACTCAGAGTATTAAATTTTTCATTAAAAATTTCTATATATATATATATATATGTATATAGATGTATAAGGTTGTGTCCTTGATATAATGTAATTTCCTTCAAGATAATCTTTTACTTATGTCTATGTATACCTCATATTTGACACATTTGTTTAGTTAATAACAAGAATCATTTCCTTTAGCTTATAGCACACCCAGGATCTTTGATTCTTCAAACAACCCTAGAAAACCAAAGGATTATCATGTCCATTTTAGAAATGAAGAGGGGTCACTTGCCCAAGTTTATAAAACTAGTAAATGGTGCAATTGGAGCCTCTTAATTATCTAATAGTCCAGTCCAATAAGCATATATCAAGCCTATGTGGCAGGCACTGCTAAGCCAAGCAGAAGTGAAAAGAAGGCAGGTTTGAGCTTAATGTATATATTTCACAACTTTCTAAAAAGAGCCATTCAAAAGTATAACATGCTACATTTGGAAGGAGTGGACTCCCATCCTTGGAGGACTTGGAATGGAGACTGGTTTCACTGATTATCAGGAAGGTTGTTGAGGAAATCCTTGATAAGGTGCAGAATGGGTCCCTTACAACATTAGGGTTCTATAATTTGGAGCACTTAGGTCTTTTGGCTATTTCATTTAATATTCTTTCCATAATGGCACAAAATTACTGAGATTTCAAATTTGGTCTTTGCCTCAAGAGACCTTAGCTTCTGGGTCCTTGACAGGGGCTATTTGAAGAAAAGGCACACTTCTGGATGGAAGGGCCATTTAATTCAAACTCTAACCCCTGAAAGACCTGAAACGGGTCAGAAGGATATCTATAAATATCCATTCAATTGAGTAAGAACCTTATAAGGTCAGATTGGGACCACAAAGGCAAAAGAAAAAGTAGCCTCTTGCTTCAAAGAATTTTTGTCCTTTTTATTACATTAATGCAGTGATTCTGAATGAGTTTGTTCTGTGAAATCCTTTCAATAAAAATGTATGGGGACCCCACAATATACTATTCACAAGGAACCTTGTCATCCTGCAAGCTCCCTTCAGCCTTGATGTTCACACTTCATCAGTACACTCTGCTCCAGGGAACCCTCTAAATGAAGGGTCAAGTGGAGAGCTCTTGCCAAAACTTCTAGTTAAGGAGGATACCCAAGTGAGCCATTTTTCATTTTCCACCTGGTTGCTCTCCTTTCTGCTTTTTCCTCTTCCTTTCTTACCCTGTATCTTTCTTTTCTCCTCTCATCCATTTTTAGTTTCTTTGCATGTGTTGTCTCTTCCATTAGATTGTAAGCTGCTTGAGGGCAGGAACTGTCTTTTTTGTATTCATACACCCAGCATATAGGGTTCATCACTATCCCTTACAGATCTATCATCTCTCAGTAATATCTGAAATTCGTTTCTTGCACCTATATCATTTGGAGGTGATATTATAGCTCTCCTTACTCTCCAATACCTGTTTTACAGTTTTCACTTCTACCCAACTCACTGATGTCCCTTTGAATGTCCTTTGTCTCCCAGGTTATCAATCTCCTAAATTACCTACAGCATCACTCTATCTCAACTACCTACTCTTAACTGTGCTACCTCCAATATTCTCCTCACTGACCATAATTTCTTTTCATCCCTTCTCCCTCTTCATTCCTCTTAGGTGCTTTCTGCTAACCACTAGACCCTCTACCCCTCCCCTCCTCCTAGTCCACAATACTTTCTCTAGTCTACTTTTCCTCCTCCAATGATTTTGACCCTAGAGTTCATCTTTGCCTCTATATTGTGTTTCACCTTTGCCTCCTTTGCTCCCTTGTGTTCCTCTATTTATACAACCTTTTCTTCCTGGGCTACAAGGTCTTGTACTACTCCTTATGCATAGGGTCATCCCTGGGACTCCTCTTCAACCTTTAGCTCTTCTCTCTAGAATTTCTCCATAACTTACCAGATCACAGCATCCTAGATAATATTATGCTCCCAACTAATTGAAGAGTGAAAGGTTCTGGATTCTGATCAAGTCATTCTGTGACTCTTTATTTGCATACCTATTTCCTGCATGGGAGAAACTGTTATGTTTTATAACTGATTCATATTTGTACACTAAGTACTTTTTATTTTCCATTCTTGCTGATAAAAACTGGATTTTGAGCCATTAATTATTTCTATAATTCTATAATTATTTACTCTCACTGTGACACTTTTCCTTGGAAGTCAAAAGCAGGGAGTGAATTGAGGGAGCTTAGTTCATCTATTGGGAAGACAGGAAACCTGCTCTACTCTAGGTAATGGTTAATAAAGTCTGAACCAGGTCAGCAAATGTAGGGCAAACCCTGATAAATTAGCTGAGAGTCAAGCACAATGGCAGGCAAAATGTAGAATGTGACACAGGCCTCAAGCACCAGCAGCCTCATCCAAGTGGATGCCTCTAATCACTGTGCCAGATTCAAATACAAAAAATCAGTACCATTTTGGTGGAAGGGAATTAGGAGGAAAATAGAATCTGAGGAATTCAGAAAAACTTTCCTGGAGTTGGTGTTTGTACTGAATTGGGAAGGAATCTGGGAATTCTTAGAAGCATATAATAGTGAATTACAGATCCAAAGGACAGTCCAGGCAAAGGCAGAGAGATGGGTGGCAGAGTATCATGTTTAGAGAATGGCGAGAAGGTCAGTTCATCTGAACACAGCATGCATGAAGGCAAAAATTTGTAATAAGAATAAATTTTTTTATGATCTAATAAATAAAATGATAGGTTGAAGCTAGGTTGTGATGAAACAAAGATGAGGAGGGAGTGTATTTCAGTTCTGGGGAGCAGGCAGTGAAAAAGTAGGGAGACGGGATATGGAATAGTTTGTCAGGGAATGACACAGGGGTTTATTTTAAATAAAGCCCAAATACTGGGCTTTATGCTAAATTCTTTGGATAGTAGGAAGCCTGTAGAACTTAATGAGTAATGGAGTATTACAATCAGGCCTATGATTTTAGAATATCACTTTAGCAGCTATGAGGCAGATGGATTGGACAGAGGAGAGACTGGAGACAGGAAGACAAATTAGGAGACCATTGCCACAGTCTAAGTGGGAAGTGATGAGGGTCTGAGCTAAAGTGTTGACATGAGTGGAGAGATGTTATGGGAGTAAAATTAATGAAATTTAGCAAATATACATTGATAAAGTTGAATGCTGAGTCAGGAGTGACTCTGAGGTTAATCTGGATGACTGGAAGGACACGGATGCCCTCACCAAAAATAGAAAAGTTTAGAAACATAGATTGGAAGGATAGATAGGATGACCACGTTGAGTTGAGATGCTCATTACTTGGAAATGGCCAATAAACAAATGGTGAATATTTAGCTTTGGGATTTGTAGACATAGAAATGGTCATTAAACTTATGCTGATTGATGAGATTAACAAGACAGAGAAGAGGATCCAAAGCAGAAACCTAGAGTATATCCAATTGGGGGAGGTTGATTCAGTAAAGAAGACTGAAATGAAATCAGGCAAGGTAGGTGGAAAACCAAGAGAGAGTACATGAAAATTCAGAGGAGAGACTTTCTAGGAAGGAAGATCAATAATATCAAATGATCCAGGTGGGCCAAGGATAGAGACCAAAAAATGAAATAATTCCAATCCTTCTAAAGCTTATATTCTTTTGGAGAGAATCATTTATAAACAGATTAATGTAAAATATATGGGAAATAAATCCAAGATACTTTTTGATATTTATGGGAAGAAAGGAGGACATCATCAACAGGGACAAATCAGTGGAGACCTTGTTTGGGTGTATAATTTAACCTGTGACTTGAAATTATGGTTTTAATAAGACAGAGATGAGGAGGGAGTGTGTTTTCTGGGAAGCAGACAGTGAAAGAGTAGAGAGATATGATATGGAATAGTTTGGCGGGGAATGACATATGGCTTACTGAACTAATGGCAGCCCAAACCATGGCATGTGCCTGGGATGAGAGTGAGAAAATGACTTGCTCACAAGAAAGGACAGAAACAAGCAGATTATCTCATTTGATCCTCATAACAACCCTCTTGTGCTATATTTAAGAAGGTAGCAATTAAATGACCTGTCCGGGGTCATATAGCTGGGAAAAGTCTGAGGCTAGATTTGAACTCAGATCTTCATGACTCCAACCCAGTGATCTATCCCCTGAACCACCTCTTTTCAAGTTACTAAGCTTAATAGCTGCCTCAATTTTTCTGTTGCAAGCATGGCACAACCTTCCTAAAATCTCATGGGTTCCCCACTAGTAACCAAAGGAGCAATAGGAAATGTCTGGAATAGAGGGCTCCTTGTGGGAAGAATTCACTTTTTCCTTTCCCTTTCCCTATGTTCAAGCACTTTTGAGGTCTGTTTGTTCATAGAGCATAGATTTGAGACAATTGAAGTCAACCATCTCATTTTGCAGATGGGAAACTAAATCTCATAAAAACCTTAGGTGATTCAAATCCGGTCTCAGACACTTAATAATTACCTAGCCATGTGGCCTTGGGCAAGCCACTTAACCCCATTGCCTTGCAAAAACTAAAAAAACAAACAAAAACAAATAAACAAAAAAACCTTAGGTGACTTGCTCCCACAGAAAATATATATAAGGCAGGATTTGACCCCAGGTCTTCCTGATTCCTCCATCTGAGGATCTGAGCCTTATAAATATGAGGAGTTGTGACCAGGGAAAGCAGTGGTGTTCTAGAGCTATTTACGAATGATTCCATATGGTGAACATTTTGAGCACTGTTCCATTTGATCTTGCTTGGTGACTAATTCAGCCTCTTCATAGATTTGTAACTGGGGAGAAGACCTTAACCTTGGATTTTTTTCTTTTTGGATGGGAAATAGGAAATGGGAGAAAGCCCCGAAACGCCTATACCCAATGGTTCTTTGGAAAAGGATGAAGAGAGATGTGTGTGTCTGGAATGCCAGATTTGGATCATGGGCCATGATAAGAGAAAACAAGAAAAAGGGAGTGGAGGGAAAACAAATTTTCTCCTCTTTGTTCCCCTGTCAACAAAACTGCTGCCAGCTTTGGGACTGGAACATCTGATTCAGGTTCTGGGTCTTTCCTTCTGTGCTGCTCTTGGTCTATGCTTGGTCTGTCAAACAGTGTCAATGACAGCTGCCTATTAAGTCATTTAGGTTTATCTCAAGGAAGATGGAGCTGAGAAAAGACACAAGAACTGGTTAAGGACCAGCGTACTTTGTGCCAGTCTGAGCCATCAGGGTCTGAACAAAGTCCTGATCTATTTCTGAAGGTTGGAACCTGAGGCTCTGGAGGAGCACTGCCCTCCCCCACTTCAATTCAATTCACTTGCAAATTGTGCATTCGCCTTCCCAAAGCTATGGTCCTCTTTGACAGCAAAGGACAGGGGTGGCTAGGTGGCGCAGTGGATAGAGCACTGGCCCTGGAGTCAGGAGTACCTGAGTTTAAATCTGGCCTCAGACACTTAATAATTACCTGTGTGACCTTGGGCAAGTCACTTAACACCATTGCCTTGTAAAAACTAAAAAAAGAAAAAAAAAGGAAAAGAACGAAGGACAACAACAATATGAGCCTGTACTAAATACTTTTGAAAGATGGTCTCATTTGATTCTCACTGCAATCCCAGGAGTAGGTGCTTTTGATTCCTTTATTTTATGGTTGAAGAAACTGAGGCAAACAGTGGTTAAATGATTTGCTTAGGGTCACATGTTGTTTGCCCTTCATTCTCAAAGACCATGATATCAGGGAGGTGATGGCATGACAAGAGAACTGGATTTGAGTGAGGGGGGCTGTGCTAAGTCACCAACCTCACTTTCTCCACCAGAGCCATCTGGGTCCAGTGACCAGATATGAATCAGGACAAGTGGAGATTGTCTTGCATTCAAGGCCATCAGAGTTAAATGATCTGCCCAAGGTCACACAGTCAATGTTAAGTGTCTGAGGTTGGATTTAAACTCAGGTCCTCTTGACTCCAGGACTCTTATTCACTTGTTAATAAGTGACTGAAACTATATACTCTATCCATTGTACCACCTAGCTGCATTTGAAAACTAAGGGTACCTTGTGGACGTCTAGAAGTTTCAATTCTAGCGTCAGCTTCCAATTTTCCACGCAGTTGTAAAGTCCAGCTCCAATGACAATCACTTACTGCAATTCTCTCCACTCCTCAAGCCCTTTCCTAATCTCCCACAGGGTGATCAGGAAATTTGAATCGCTGGGGTAGCAGAAGGCAATAGAATCAGTACTTCACAACAATAAATAAATCTCATATCCTGTACCCTCTTACAACACAGATAATATTTCAATGTGTCATTAACAGAGATGATTAAGATTTTTAAAGGTATAAACAAGAATGTCCTCACCCAGGGTTCAGTCTGGAGAAGCCTCTCTCTCAGAATCATGCTTTTAATGATTAATACTTTTTTTTTTAACAGTTGAAGAAACAGGCTGAGAGGATAAGTGGCTTGCTCAGGGTCACTCATTGTAAACTTATAAGGCAAGATTCAAAACTTAGGTGTTCTTGATTCCTATGTCCTACACACTATCCATTGTGACTTGTAGTTGCCTGTTATTATTAGAAGAAGTCTAAGGACAGAAAACATGGCAGAGAGGAAGAACTTGGGGAGATTCAAGAGATTCATGCATTTATTAGCCCATTGCTTATATCTTTCACACAGTATCTAGCATGGTGCTAATGCATATTAGTTGGAACCAGATAACTATTTGCAGAATGAGTAAATGAATGAATGAATAAAATTCAGGTAGCAGAATATCTGGGAAATGCTTCAAGTGGAGTGTCAGAATCACAATCTTAAAGTCTTTGGTTAGATTGCTGTAAGGAAGGAACTTTGTCAAACTAAATTTCTATAACAATTTTATCTTTGTTATTTCAACTTAGATCAGTTTAGTGAATGGCAATATCTTGAGAGTGAAATTTGAATTTGCTCTTGATTTTGCCTCTAAGTTTGCACTAATTAAATTCCTTTCTCTGGGTCTCAGTTTCCTTTTCTATAAAATATGTGGCATTGGACTAAATGATTTCTCATTTTTCCATGTTCTACATTAAGTAATATAACATATTATATTCTAAGAATTCTTTTTTTTTAGGTTTTTGCAAGGCAAATGGGGCTAAGTGGCTTGCCCAAGGCCACACAGCTAGGTAATTATTAAGTGTCTGAGACCAGATTTGAACCCAGGTACTCCTGACTCCAAGGCCGATGCTTTATCCACTACGCCACCTAGCCGCCCCTTAAGAATTCTTTTTTGGCTCTAACATCTATTATTTGGTCTAATTTTTTTTCATATATTTTTTCTGTCTCTAATATTCTATGTTTTACCATTCTGTGTCCTAGTATTTTATGTTCTGTGGTCTAATATCCTATGTTCTAATGTTCATGCACACTATAAGAGTATATTGGTCCACCATATTATGTTTTGCCATTCTGTGTTTTGTGTTCTGACAATTTATGTTCTAAAATCACTTCAAATTCTAACATTCTGAATTCTTTGTGTGGTCTACTATATTTCAATATTTTGCCATTCTGTGTTTCAAAATTCTTTTTGGTTCTCCCAATCTATAGTCTATGACCTAATGTTTAATGTTCTAAAGATTTTTTCAGCTCTAACGTAGTTTTAGATATTTTAATATTCCATGGACTTTAGTTCTAACATTGTTTTATGTTCTTTTTTAAATAGTATTATATTTTTTCAATACAAATAAAAATAAAGATAATTTTAAACATCCATCTTTTAAAACAACTTTGTGTTCCAGATTTTCTCCCTTCCCTTGTCACTACCCTCTTTGATAAGAGGGTAAGCAATGTGATATTTGTAATGTATATGTAATCATGTAAAACATTTTCATATAAGTCATGTTGTGAAAGAAGAAAGGTCAAAAGAAAAGAACCATGAAAAAATAAAGCAAAAAAAAGTATGCTTCAATGTGCATTCAGGTTCCATCAGATATTCCTCTGGATGTGGATAGTATTTTCCTTCATGGACCCTTTGGAATTGTCTTGTATCTCTGTATTGTCGAGAAGAGCTAGTCATTCACAGCTGATCATCCCACAAAGTTGCTGATATTATGTACAATGTTCTCTTGGTTCTGCTCACTTCAATTTGCAATAGTTAATGTTAAGTTTTTCCAGATTTTTTTCCCTGAAATCCACTCTGTTCATCATTTCTTATAGCACAACAGTCTATTACATTCATATACCACAACTTGTTCAGTCATTCTCCAATGGAGAAACATCCTCATCAATTTTGCCACCACTAAAAGAGAAGCTATATTTTTGTACGTGTAGGTTCTTTTCTTTTCTTTTTTTTTTTTTTGGTGATTTCTTTGGACTACAGACTTAGTAATGGTATTGCTGGATCAAAGGGTACGCATAATTTTATTGCCCTTTGGGCATAGTTCCAAAATGCTTTCCAGAAAGGTTGGATCAATTCACAACTCAACCAACAATGCATTAGTGGTCCAATTTTTCTACATTCATAATTTTCCTTTTCTGTCATATTAGCCAATGTGATGGGTGTAAAGTGGTACCTCAGGAGTGGTTTTAATTTACATTTTTCTAATCAATAATTATTTAGAGCATTCTTGATAGCAGCTTTGATTTCTTCATCTTAAAAGTATCCTTTGATCATTTATCAAATGGGGAATGACATATTCTTTTCTTTTTTAGTTTTATTTTTTTTTGCAAGGCAAATGGGGTTAAGTGGTCTGCCCAAGGTCACACAGCTAGGTAATTATTAAGTATCCGTGCCCAGATTTGAACTCAGGTACTCCTGACTCTAGGGCCGGTGCTCTATCCACTGCGCCACCTAGTCATCCCTGTACTTATCTTGATATATGTTGTAAATTGTGGGTCTGTGCCTAGTATCTGCCACATTGTATTCCAGTTTTCTCAGCAATTTTTGTCAAATAGTTGTCAAACATTAGGTCACTATAATTGATTACTGTGTCTTATGTACCTAATCTTTTTCACTGATCCACTATTTCTTATACAGCACTAGTTTTATGACTGCTGCTTTATTACAAGTTGAGAGATAGTTACCTTCTTTTGCATTTTTTTCATAATTCTCTTGATATTCTTGTTTTTCTTTTTTTCTTTTCAAGGAATTTTATTTTTCTAGCTCTATAAAATATTTTTTGCTATTTTTATTGATATCGCACTGAGTAGGTAAATTAATTTAGACAGAATTGTCATTTGTATTATATAGTCTTGGCCTACCCATAAGCAATTAACATTTTTCCAATTATTTAGGACTGATTTTGTATGAAAAATGTTTTGTAATTGTATTCATATAGTTTTTGGATTTGTCTTGGTAGGTAGACTCCCAAGTATTTTATATTGGAATTTCTTTATCTCTTGCTGCTGAGTTTTGTTAATATAAAGTAATGCTGATGGTTTTTGCAGTTTATTTTATATCCTATGACTTTGTTAAAGTTGTAAATTGTTTCAACTGGTTTTTAGTTGAGTCTCTAGGATTCTCTAAGTGTGCCTTCATATCATCTGCAAGTAATGTTAGTCTTTTCATTGAATATTCTAATTCTTTTGCTTTTCTTCTTGTTACAGCTAACATTTCTAGTACTATATTAATAATGGTGATATTCCTGCTCTTACTAGGAAAGCTTCTACTTTTTTTGCATTACAGGTAATGCTTGCTGTTAAGTTTTGTATTATTTTAAGGAAAATCCCACTTATTCCTACACTCTCTTGTGTTTAATAATATACTCTAGTGTATTTTGTCAAAATCATATGATTTCTGTTGCTTTTCTTATTGATGTGGTTACTTATATTGGTAATTTTCCTAATATTACAGTAGCCCTGCATTTCTGATATAAATCCCATTGGGTTTAATATATGATCCTTGTGATATATTTTCCTTGCTATTTTGTTTAACATTTTTGTATCAATATTCATTAAGGAATTTGATATATCATTTTCTTTTTTTTAGTTCTTCCTGGTTTAGGCAGCATATTTGCATCATAAAAAGAATTTGGATGGACTCCAGCAATTTTCCCAAATAGTTTATATAGTATTGAAATTTATTGTTCTTTAAATGTTTGGTAGAATTCACTTGTGAACCTATCTGGCCCTGAGGATTTTTTTTCTGAGAATAAGAACTAAGATGGGGTTGTTTAAATGTTCCCTTTCTTCTTCAATTAATTTGGGCAATTTATATATTTAAAAATATTTGTTGATTTTGATTAGATTCTCAGATTTATTGGTATGCATTTGGGCAAAATATTTCTTAATGATTGTTTTTATTTCCTCTTTATTGGTGGTGTACGATCTCTTTTCTAAGGTCCTTTCTTAGGTCTGATAATTAATTTATTAAATAATCAGGTATAAAACCTATCCTATAAGAAAGAGGTGTCAGAAGAGAATTTTATTTGGTAAAATTAAAATTGATTTCTGAGAAAAAAAAAACATTCCATGCATTTTTATTGTTTGAGAAAGCACACTGCCATTAACATGTCAAAATGGGAATTTTAGTGGGGAAAAAAAATCATCTTAGTAAAATAAAGAACAATATATGCTTGTGATTTCCACAGCATTTTAAACATGCAGTCTTCTATCTGGATGGAGAATAGATAGATTCTTTCAATTTAGTGTTCACATTCATTCTTTTAATCCGAAAACTTTGTAAAACAACATCTGCTAGGGACATGAAGGCCACAGAAAGTATGATAATCTGCAAAGAAAAATACTGCTGTTATTTTGGCACAGTGGTACAGGCACATTTCCCCTTCCATTTCTTGACATTGAGAAACATCCAAGCCTATCCCTCAAATTGATATAGCTAGCGCCTTAGTTCTTGATGTGGCTCTGTTCCTCTTCCTCACTTTCATTCTCCTAATCTCTCTCTCTCTTCTGGTATAGTGGCTAGAGTGCTGAGCTCAAATTCTGACTCCAACATTTGTTAGACTATGTGAGGAAAAAGCTTTTGACTGTTTTAAGTCTTATATAAATGTGAGTAAGGAGAAGGAAATGGCAAAGAACTCCAGTACCCCCAAAACACCTTCAAACTTTCCTGATGAAAAGACAGGAGCTGAAGAGAAAATCTGATTTTCAAATACAAGACTCAGGGAAGAATAAAAAGGTAAATAAGAAAGAAACTTAATGATGTTGTTTATATTCCTGCAGGGAAAGATGATACTGATAACTCATATGGACTTTCTCATTATTAGAACAATTAGAAGGAATATATGTTGATAGAGCACACAGGTATGAGTTGGATATAAAGGGATGAAATCTAAAAAAGTAATATATAAATATTAAAAAGTAATATATATTATCAAAAGTAATAGCAATATTACTGTGAATAACTTCTTTTTTTTTTTCCCAAGGCGATGGGGTTAAGTGGCTTGCCCAAGGCCACACAGCTAGGTAATTAATAAGTGTCTAGGCTGGATTTGAATTCAGGTACTCCTGACTCCAGGACTGGTGCTCTATCCACTGTGCCACCCAGCTGCCCCCTTACTGTGAATAACTTAGCTTTTCTCAGCAATAGTGACAACAAGACAACTTGGAAGGATAAAGATAAAAAATGCTATCCATCTCCAAAGAAAGAGATGAGGATGTTTGAATGCAGATTGAAACATACTTTTTAAAAAACTTTATTTTTCTTAAGGTCTTTTTTGGGGGTGGGTGGGATCTATTTTTTCTTTCACAACATGACTATTACGCAAATGTTTTTCATGACTAAACATTCATGGCCTCTATCAAATTACTTGTTTTCTCAATGAAGTGAGATGGAGAGGGAGGAAGTGAGAAAATTTGGAACTCAAAGTTTTAAGAATGAATGTTAAAAATTGTTTTTACATGTACCTGGGAGAAAATTAAATGCTAAATTTTATAAAATTAGAAAAAAATATAAATTAGACATGGGACAAGTATTTATTTCCTACAAAAAATGAAAGACAAAAGATAAAAAATTCCCCAACCAAACCCCAAATCAGGTCATGAAGAGTAGGACATGACTGAAACAACTGAACAACAGCAACAAATCTAAGTTATTCTGAGTGATCATCCAGCCTGTTTGAACAACAACCAATCTGAGAGTTCACCTCCACAGGAGAAAACTATTATTATTAATAAATGTAAACAGTTTCTACTACTTTTCTCCAAACAGATTTCAGCGGATCTAACTGAAAGAGTATGAGGTTTGGAGATAGAATCATTTCAAATTCTAGCTCTATTTATTAGCTATGTGACCATTAAGCTTCTCTGGGCCTCAGTTTCCTCATTTGTAAAATGAGGGAGTTAGATTAGCTAACTCTGGGGTCTTTTCTACCTTTAAGTAGTGTGATCTATGCTCTCTACCCATTCAAAACTTCTTCCTTAGTGAAAAAAAGCATAGGAGTTTAAACCAGATACAGAAAAGTTAGATGATTTGCCCATGCTAATAGAGATCTGACTCCAAACCTACTATTTTGGTTTGGGTTATTCCCTTTAACTCCTCTGTGCCTACTTGTTGCATAGCTGATTGAAATGGGGATGATCATATGTGCCCTAACCAAATTTACAGTATTATAAGGACCGGGCAGAAGAAGTAGAGGTGAAGGGCTGGGCAAACTCTAAGGGGGAACCAGAAAAATGGAGAATTAAGATGAAGCTCTTATCTGCTTGGAGGAGAAAGGTAGGTCAATAGCTGCCAGGAAGGGGTGAGGAGAGTTATAATAATAATAGGCTCCTCGGCATAGATTAGAAGCTTGAAATACACTCACTAGCTTCAGAAGGTGACCCCCATCTGAGATGTATTTCTTTACCTATCAAAGTGTATTTCTTCATTTATCAATGAAAAGAAATTTTTGTCCTTAGAATCAGGATATATGGGTTCCAAACCTCTGACATAGAACAGTTGAATCCCACTTAGATCTAAGTTGTGTGACATGAGGTAGGTCACATCACTTGTCTGAGTTTCCTCATGAGTAAAATAAGGACAATAAGGCTCTAAACTATTTGCATAAGACTCTTCATATTGATGGAAACTACTTATTTGATGCTATAATTTTCCACATCAGCCATGTCTAAAATAAAATGTGCCTTGGTGTGCACTTGGAAAACATCACCTCTCAATCAGAAGGTAGCTAGAACGTTTCATGGTGAGTTCTCTGGTCGACATAGTTGGTCACTGGGTTAATTAGAGTTTCTGGGTCCCGCAAAGTATTTGGTTTTTATGGTATTATTATTATATACATTGTTTTCCTAGGTCTCATTTCCCTCTACATTATTTTGAATAAGCCTTCCCATATTTCTCTGAAACCTTCCATTTCATAATTTCTTAAAGCCTAATTACATTCCATTACATTCATACACCATCACTTGCTTAATCATTCCCTAATTGAGGGACACCTCCCTCGGTTTTCATTTTCAATTCTTTGTCAAAACAAAGAGCTGCTATATGTATTTTTGAGTTTTTTTTAACCTAGGACTAATTCCTTCCTTTATTTTCCCTCATCTTACACTTCTTTCTCCTTTTCCCTCCTTTATCTTGTTTTCTTGTTTAGTGAAATGTATTTCTGTACTCAACTATATTCATATGTATTCTTTCTTTATTTTTTAAAATTCCATTTCATTTTATTTTCAGTTCTAGATTCTTTCCTTATCCACACCCTCTCCCACCCACTGAGATGACATGAGGAACAAAACACATTACAAATATTAAGTCATGCAAAACAAATTTCCACATTAGCTATGTTCCAAAAAAAATAAATAAAAAAAATATGCTTCAATCTGCACTCTGAGTCTATTGGTTCTCTTTCTGAGGGTCTTTTGGAATTGTAGTTGGGCATTTTGTTGACCAGAATTATGTTCCTAACACAATTGATTATTTTTTACAATACAAATTTTTCTCCTAGTACTGCTCATTTCACTTTTCCCTTGGTTCACATAAACCTTTCCAATTCTTTTCTGAAACCATCCCCTGCAGTATTTCTTACACTGAAATGGTATTCAATAACATTCATATGCTATACCTTACTTACTCATTCCCAAAATGAGGGACACTCCTTCCCTTTCCAATTTTTTGTTGCCACAAAAAGAGCTATCAGCATTTTTATACATCTTTAGATTTATTTTTGCTTTGTTTTGCTTAGAACTAATCCTTAAATTTTCTCTCCTTCTTAGGATCCCCTTATCTCTCTTCCCCTCCCTTCACTCTCATTTCCTTGTTTAGAGAAGAGTATTTCAGTACCCAACTATGTGCAAATGTCTTTTCTCCTTTGATCAATTCAGACAAGAGTGAGGTTCAAGAGCCATTTGTTCCCCCTATTCCCTTTTCCTTGCTTTTGCATCCTAACTATGTGAGATAATTTTCTCTTTCCCTTCTCTTCCCCCAGTGGTATATTCCTCTTCCCTTTCTCTTCACATTCTTTTTTTTAAAGATAATTGAAACATAACAGAATTATTTCTTGGACTACAAATTAAAGTTTGACTCTTTGACTACAAAGACATAGAGACACCTCTTTCATCTCCCTGTGTTAAAAGATTAATAATAATTGGTTGGTTGGTTCTTGTCCTTCGTTATCAAAGGAGACCAAAATGACATCATCATATTTGAGACAAATTGTAATGTGTCCTGTTGTGGCTGATCAGACCAATACAAGCTCGGAATGCTCCAACACAGTTTGGGCACAAACAATCCATGTAAACACCTAGGGTGGATACTTTAAACTTATGGATGTCATGTTTCATTTGAGCTGTTTCAATTCTGCCTTTCTCAGAGAGTGCAGCACCCTGACTGATAAGGGCATGCCATTCTGTGTGGTCCTGTGCCAGTGTCCCCCATGCTATATGATCAATTCTAAAGTTCTTTAATGAGACCTTCAGGGTGTCTCAGTATCGCTTCTTCTGCTTGCCTTGTGAGCACTTGTCCTTTGTGAGTTCTCCATAAAATAGTTTTTTTTGTCTGCCATTCTAACAATGTGTCTAGCCCATTGTAATTGTACTCTCTGTAGTCATGGAATTCTAGGCAGTTTAGCTCAAGAAAGGACTTCAGAGTCTGGTATCTTCTCCTGCCAGGTGATCTTCAGAATCTTTCTAAGACTATATAAATGGAAACAATTCAGTTTCCTGACATGGTGCTTGTAGACTGTCCAGGTTTCACAGGCATATAGCAATGAGGTCAACACAACAGCTCTGTAGACCTCCAGTTCGGTGTCAGTCTAATACCTCTTCACTCCCATACTTTCTTTCAGAACCTCCCAAATACTGAGCTAGCTCTAGCAATATGTGTCAACCTCATTGTCAATGTGTATGTTCTTGGTAAGGACACTGCCAAGGTAAGAACTTATTCACAGTACTCAAAATTTCTCCATTTGCTGTAATTGATGGTTCCACATTTGGATGGTGTGGTGCTGGCTGATGGAGTACCTAGGTTTTCTTGGTGTTGTTAGACCAAAATTAGCACAAGTAGCAGAGAATCAATCCATACTTTGTTGCATCTCAGCTTCAGAGGCTGCACTGAGAGCACAAACATCTGCAAACAGAAGATCATGCACCAACACTCCCTCTGCTTAGTCTTGGCTTGTAGCCTTTTCAAGTTAAAGAATTTGCCATCAGTGTGGTAGCTGACCTTGAGGCCATGTTCATCCTCAGTGAAGGTATTTGATAACATTGCTGAAAACATTATCTAAAAAGTACGGGAGCAAGGACACATCCTTGTTTGACTCCATTGTTGACTGAGAAATCTCGAGAGCATCGTCCACTATCTAGAATCTGGGCAAGCATGCCATCTTAAGATTGATGTGCAATACTGATGAACTTCTCTGGGCAACCAAATTTTTACAAAATTTTCCACAGACCCCCATGACTGATGGTATCAAAGGCCTTGGTCAAATCTACAAATGTTGTATACAGACCTCTGTTCTGTTCCTGGCATTTTTCCTGGAGTTGTCAGGCAACAAGTACCATATCAACTGTTCTTTGACCCTTTTTGAAGCCACATTGGCTCTCAGGGAGGTGACTATCTTCCAGTGAAGGATCATTGAGAAGGACTCTGACAAGAATCTTACCAGCAATGACTAAAAGAGAAATATCCCTATGACTGTCACAGGACAATCTATTCCCTTTGTTTTTATAGAGATGGACAATGGAAGCATCTCTGAATTCTTGGGGAATAAGCTCTTCACGCCACATACACTGGTATGTTTCAGTCATGTTTTGGATGAGAAATGGCTCACCCCCACCTTGTAGATCTCAGGTGGAACAGAATCAGCACAGGTGCTTTGCCATTTGAAAGGAGCCTAATGGCATTCAAAACCTCTTCTTCAGTCAGAACTTCAGGTAGGGACTGATTCACTTCAACTTAAGGTAAATGTCAGTGGCTTCTACATTGACTGATGATGGTCTGTTAAGAACACTATGGAAGTGTTCAGCCCATCTCTCTAGAATCATGTCTCTATAGTTAATCAATGTGGATCCATCAGCACTGAGTACTTGAGATACACTATATATCTTTGGCCCATAAATAGCCTTTAGGGCATCAAAAAAGCATTTAGGTTTGTTATTGTCGGCATAAAATTGAATTTTGTCTGTTCTTACTGAGTCAAGAGTCCTGCATGTCTCCTAGGCTTTGCTTGGGCTTTACTTTTGATGGAATTAAATGCTGCTTTCTTAGAAATGAATGGTTTACCTACTGGTAAACCCTGTATAGTTGTCATTTTTCATTTAGCAGCTTCTGTATTTCTCCATCATTTTCATCAAACCAGTCTTGGTGTTTTTGAGTGTTCTGGCCCCAATGAGCAAATGCAATACTGTACACCAGATATCTGAAAGCTGCCCAGTTCTTTTCTGCTCCACTGTTGTCAGCTGTGTGTTGGCTCAGTTTTCCCTCCAAGTTAGACTAATAAACTAAAACTCTATATAAGTGATAATTATTGTTATGGGATGTAGGGTGTGTTCAAGGAAGACTAGTACCTTGGTGTGAGGGCTGCTTTCCACCTTTAATGTCCACCTGAGCCACCTAAACTCTCACCTGTGTCTCCATGTAAGTGACCACACCTTGGTAAACCACTCTAAACCAGATTCTTCTAGTATTCATTTTGCCTTGGGGCCACTGCTTTGGTTGAATATGTGATCAGTCTAGCATTCTTCACTATACAATGCCTTTGTCACTCTCACATCCTGTCTGTCTCTTCTCCTTACAGTCACGTGAACTACTAGATGCCAATGTTTGCTATGAGGATACATCCAGGAAGTTTTATTGCTTTTAGGTAAACAGAAGATAGTGTTTGTGATAAGAAAGTCATGAGATGCCCAAGTCTTCAGTAGAAGGTGACCATTGTTGTTGCTACCAACTTCATTCCTCCTAAGGTTTCCCTGCCATGTCTGGTAGTCTGAGACTACTCTGGCATTAAAGTCACTCAGAATTATAAGCTTGTCTTCTTTTGGTACATTGAAGATAAGAGTCTCCAAGTCTTCATTAAAATTTTTTTTAACTTCATCAGTGTTAGTCAAGATGGGAACATGGGCACTGATGATGGTAGCATGATGTTTCCCTAGAAGTGGCAATCTCAATGTCATGAGCCTGTAATTCACTCCTTTTGGTAGACATTCAAGAATGTAGACTAGATTAGTTTTAATTGCAAAACCTACTCCAGCTTCATGGTATTCTCTTTCACTCTGACCACTCTAAAAAACCATGTATCCGGGGCGGCTAGGTGGTGCAGTGGATAAAGCACCGGCCCTGGAGTCAGGAGTACCTGGGTTCAAATCCGACCTCAGACACTTAATAATTACTTAGCTGTGTGGCCTTGGGCAAGCCACTTAACCCAATTTGCCTTGCAAAAATCCAAAAAAAAAAAAACCCATGTATCCAGCTCTGACATCATTAAGGTGATCTATTTGCCAGCTTTGTTTCACTTAGGGCTGCTATTTGGATACTATACCTGCTGAGTTCTCTTGCAACAAGACTGTTTGTCTTTCGAGTCTATTGGATCTTGTGTTGTCTTTGAGTGTGCACACACTCCATGCACCAATGGTGAGTGGAATCTTCTTTGAAGAAGTTTTTGTAGATTTTTTTTTTTGTCTCTTGACCACACTGTGGGATTCTCTACCTGCTTTGATAATCAGGCCAGGCTTGAGTAAGCAGACAATTTTTAGGGCACCTTTTCTATCCTCTTCTTGCATCAGGAAGTGATCAGTGCAATCCTTAAAAGGGCTGCTCAGTCATCTAGGGGGCTGCTAAATCCCACTGCTGCTTTCAGTGGAGAAATGACCCGATGGCCTGGGTCACCTGTGTGCAGGGTTATGACTACAGATCCCAATGTATCTGTACCTGCTTCTTTATCTGCCTGTGGCCACAGAACTTTGAGGAGTGGATATGAGTGATGTCTTTTGTTGCATGCATAAATTTGATTTAGGTTTGATAGAGCTGCATGAAATCAATGACCTCACTCTCTCCTCCAAAGTCACCATGATCCAGTAGAACAAGATAGAATCAAGACAAACTCTAAGCTCACCACAGCTCTTGCTTCAGTTGACTTCATGGTTGTTAGAATGAAATGTTCTCTTTTACCCATTCCACCAGTGGAAGACTTCACAAGCCCAGGGAAGACATCCCGCCCCCCACTACTCACTGATGAATTTGAGACTCCCTCAGTTACCCTCAATCTACCAGGGTGTGGCTACTATGCATGCTATGGTTTGTTGGAGCCACAGGTGAGAGTTAGGTGGCTCAGGTAGACATCAAAGGTGGAAAGCAGCCCTGAAAAGGGCTCAGCAGCCCTCACACCAAGGTACTAGTCTTCCTTGAACATACCCTACAGCCTGTAACAATAATTATCACTTAATAATATAGAGTTTTAGTTTGTTATTCTATTATAATTTTATGCTCATGTTTACCTTTTTTATATTCTTGTGACTCCTGTATTTGCCTTTCCAAATTTCCATGTACTCTGGTTTTTTCATTAGGAACATTTGCAAATCCTCTGCTTCTTTAAAGGTCTATTTTTTCTTAGGAAAACTAAAAATTATTTAGTTTTCTTATTGGTTGTAAACATAAATCCTTTGCACTCTGCTCCTTCATAGCAGTGATTGCTAAATCTTGAGGATCATGGATCCTCTCACTATTTGAATTCTCTTTTGCAGGATTCTCCCCCGCTTAATCTATTGATCTTAATTTGGGTTTTTTTTTTGAGAGGTGATTGGTAAATATTTTCTATTTCCATTCTGCCATCTGCCATTCTAAGAGATATAGGCATTTTTTTGAATTTGTGATTTCTTGGTTATAGGTTATTGGTCTAAGTTCTTTTTTTTGGTCATGACTTTCAGAAATTTAAATTAAAAAAAGGCTTAAAATAAAGCACCTGCTTATGCCAGGAATTTTGTTAAGCACTTTAGAAATATCTAATTTGAGTTTCATGGCAATTATTGGGGTAGATGTTATCATTATAAGGAAACTGAAGCAGACAGTTGCCCAGGGTCACATGGCTAATAAATGTCTGAGTTCAGATTTGAACTCAGGTCTTCCTGACTCCAGATCTAGCATCTTAGCCACTGAAAACTTAGCTACCTATTTATTATGTCTCCTTGATCTATTTTCCAGGTTAGTTGTTATGCTCTGAGATATCTAACATTTTCTTCTATCTTTTCCCTAACTTTTAACTTTGTTTTAGTATTTCTTGCCTCAGGGAGACATTACTTTTTATTATGTCCTTTCTATTTTCTAGGAGTTTGTTGCTTAGGCAACAAACCTCTTGAATCAAGCTGTTAATTTTGTTTCTAATTCTTTTTTCCATAGTTTTCATCTCTTTTTCCACCTTTTTAGAACCCTCATTTTATATTATAAAAGTATTTTAAGTTATTTTTTAAACTAAAAAATATCATTTCATCTCATCTAGGAATTCTAATTGAACTGATGCTCAAGCTGTGTTTTATTTTTCTTGTAGGTGTTTAGGAGTCATTTTCTTCTTTTGGTTTGTTGTTGCTGTTATTGAGTATCCTTCTTACCATAATAGCTTTTTATGATGGGATTATTTTTTCTTCTAGAATACTTCCTAACTTAGTTACGGTAGGGACAGTCAATGCTGGCTTACAGAGTGAATGTCTAGGTCAAGCTTGTGTTATCTAGAGTCTTGCCGTTGCTTTCTTCTGTTGAATGTTGTGTTACTCCAGGATGACCTTGAAATATTTATAAGCTTTCAGTGCTCCTGAACATTTGATTGCTGTCTTCCTGGGTTGAGCTCTGTAAAGCTCCTGTCCTGAGATTGGATTTGAGCAACATATCTGTGGGTTTGCCCTATTTGGTGTTTCAGGAGACAGCTGTTGGACTCTGCTGGATCAGAGTGACAGAAGTGCATGTTTTCTTTGGTCTGGGATTTCTGCCCTTATTATTTCCACTGCAGACTAGAGCAAGAGGCTGGAAATGAAAAGCTGCTCTACTCCTAGGGTCAGAGCTATGCAACTGCTGCTTGCTTCCAGACTTGTTTCTTGATCAGTAACACAATCTAAGGCACTAGGGAACTAAGGAGGGAGGGATCATTTCTCATCCTGAGATGCCACCCCTAGATGCAAGTCCTTGCCCCATTCTGAATTTGTGACCCAGAACTTCACAACAAATGACAGAGCTGCTCTATTCCTCTATGCTGCACAAGATCAAGTCCCTATGTGTTGCAGCAGCTGAGTCTCCTTGTGGTTCTGGTGCATAGCCTCTTTCTGTGCTTGAATAGATGCTGTTCCCAGTCTCCATGAACTTTCTATCTCCCTTTATTATTTATTTATTATTATTTTCTGTAATTTTGTTTTCTTGGATTTCCTGATCAGGGTGTGGTCTCATGCATTTTATTTATGTGTAGTAGTTGTGGGGTAAAGCTTAGATGGTATTTGTCTTCCATCTTGGCTCTACCCCATACTCAACCCTTATTATAAAGTCAGCTATATTAATAAATAAGACTTTAATCCTTATGTATGATCCTGGTGTGTTGAAAGTGTATTCTTCTTACTCTATAAAATGTTACCCTTTATAGTGTAGAATCTCAAGGGGAAACACTCTAAGCACCTCTCTTTGAAGGTCTTTGATTCTTATTTGAGAAAATGGTCCAAGGCTATACCTCCAACACTTCTAGAACATCCTAGGAATACTCAGGACCATATCAATTATCTATTTTTCTGTCTGCCTAGGTATTTTTAAATGGCTTCCTATTGTATTTTGTTTAATCCCTGAAAACTAATTGATATTTGCTTGCAATCATAACTTCATAAATAAGTCTACCTAGACCTAAATGGCCCCATAGCACTTAGGATCATAGTTAAGATCTTTATTCTCTAGGCAGTCAACCTTGTGTAAATTGGCAAACATTTTAATCCCATATTTTTATGCTAGTCAACCAATTACTGTAGTCAAAGATTCCATAGAGTAGGTCTAAAATCAGAGGTCACAGATAACAGCTTGCTCCCCATCAGTCAGGATCCTGGAACCCTTCTGAAGCAAGCAGCATCTCTAACACATTTCAGAGATGAGACTTTTCTGTACCAAAAGTGGAGCTAAGAAGTCATCTTTGGAGCTGCCATCCCACTACTCCTGTACTTTGTAGGCCCACAGCATCATTCCCATCTCTAGCTGATTTTCAATGCTATTCTTGAATTAATCTCTTTGGGACCTAGATATCATATGAATAGTCTTTTCCTCCCCCCCCCCCCACCACAGTATGGATGCTAGATACCACCTGGACACTTATTTGGAGAGGTCAATTATTGGATCTGAATTGGTCAGGAGAAATTGGTCCAATTTACTCATTTTAAAACTCAAACTCTCACAGAGAGACCTCATTTACCCTGCTGAAATGAGTGGCATTAATTTTACATCAGGCTTCCCCCTTTGAAAATAGATACTTCTACCACTGGACAGAGCACAGACATTTCCCCAAAGGATCTGAATACAGATTTAACATGTAGAAATGAAGCTTAAAAATAATTTACTTACAGATATTTGCCAGTAAAGTTTATCAGTGGTGGCTGGTACGTTGAATATAGAAAAGAAGCCTGCATAGGCAAGGTATATAAATGCAAAAAAGTCATTGAGCATGTCCTAAAAATGCAGAATAGAAAAATAGTCAACAATGAATGCTGACAGATCATCATAAAAATAATACAATTCCTTAAGATTCAGTGCAATTCAACTCAGTGTGTTAGGACCAGGCTACATAAAAGGGCTCCAAAGACAAAAATGGAAATAGTCCCTTCTCAAGGAGCTGAGCTACTGAGGAGCCCTGCTTTGGTTGGATCCAAGCCCATTGCCTCTGACCTTTTTGCTTCAGGGATTTCCATAGTTTTCTGGAGACCTTTTCTGGACCCACCTATGAATGAAGTTCCCTGCCGCTGACCAGATTACACCACTACATACTTTACCTTGAGAGACAGTCATCTGCCTTTCTCAACAGACCTCTCTTTGGGCACTTTTCCCTGAAATCATTCCTTGATAGTTTTACTCAATGGAATATATTTCTACTGCCTCAACTTTCCCAATTCCAGTAATTCTGGATACTGAGGTTCAAAGTCCATTCCTCACCCTCAATTGCCCAGTCCCTCACTCCCATCTCTTTCAATCTTACCCTTAAATGTACCACTCCAGATCTACTTACTCCTTCCTCTGAACTTATTTGAATGCCTAATCAGTAATTAAGAAACTTGATTTCATCTTAAATCTTTTTATTTTTCCCTCCTTTCATCTTTTTCATTGATACCTGACTCCCTCCAAATGATACCACATTCCTGGCTTCTCTTATGGACTAGATGCATTTTGCATTATACCCTGACCCTCTTCTCCCACAGCATTCACTGGTAGTGGTAGAGGAGTCAACACTCTTTGTCACCCATTACCTCTTCCAGACTCTCTTTCCAGTATTACAGTTAACTTCTTCTTTGAAGTTCACTCTATTAAAATTTGTCACTCAAATTTGTCACCAGATCCTGGTGGCTACTGTCTGTTGAAAAAAAAATGAGACTTTTGCGAGAATTCCATTCTCTTCACTCCCTATCTCACACAAATCAGATGTTTTTCTTTAGTTTCCTCTTTTATGCCTATCTTCCCTGAAAAGGTGGTCCTTTCCTTGCCAAGAAAGAGCCCTCTGATTGCACAAGTGATCTTTGTCCAACCTGTCTTCTCCACACTCATCTCTCTCGGCCTTTAAAAAAAGTCACCTGATACTGCTGCTTAGCTTATCTTTCTTCTCAAGTAAGATACTTTAGAAAGCTGACTACAGCTGCTTCTTTCATTTCTTCTTCTTGCATTCCAACCTCAATATCTAACTGAAACTCTCTTCAATCTCCAATGATCTCTCTTTTTTAACATTTAATTTTGTTTTTTCTCAATTACATGTAAACAAAACAATTTTACACTCATTTTTAAAAATTTTGAGTAGCAATTTCTCTCCTCTGTTATCTTCCTGGAGTAGATAGATTATACATGTGCTTTCATTTAAAACAGTTCCATATTAGCCATGTTATAAAAGAAAACATACACCAAAAAATAAAGTAAAAAAGTATGCTTTAATCTGCATTCAGATTCCATTAGTTCTTTCTCAGGAGATGGATAGAGGTTTTTCATCATAAGTTCTTTGGAATTGTCTTAGACCACGTGTTGCTGAGAATACCTAGGTCATTTCACAATAAATCATCACTGTTATAATAATATACTAATATACTATGATAATTATAATTATTATAATATAATATTGCTGTTATTGTGTATGATGTTCTTTTGATTCTGTGCATTTTACTTTATATCAATTCATCTTTCAATGAATGATCTTTTAATTGCCAAATCTAATGGTCTTTTCTAATCCTCATCTTTTTTTTTTTCTCCTTCTCTGCAGTTGTTGATACAGTCAATAATCCTGTTCTGCTGAATATTTTCCCTCTCTCTAGGTGGGTGGGGAGAGAGAGAGAGAGAGAGAGAGAGAGAGAGAGAGAGAGAGAGAGAGAGAGAGAGAGAGAGAGAGAGAGAGAGAGAGAGAGAGAGATCTGCTTTAAGATCATATAGCTGAATAAAGAATGTGAGTAGAGTGAGGAGACACTGGATGCAGCAGACTATTGCAATAATCCAGGTGTGAAATAATGAGGACTGAGGGTAGTGTCAGAAGAGAGAAAGCGGTAGAGTCACAAATGTTCCATGGCTAGAAGGGTCAATTCTTGTACTAACTTGGATGAGGGAGTCAAGGATGATACTTAGATTTTAAGCTAGGGTAACTGGGAGGATGGTGGTAGCCTCAACAGTAATAGAGAAGTTCAAGAATGGGGGAACATAAGGAGCAAAGTTAAAACCCTCCTGACTTCCGATTTGCACCAAGGCACACTGCTAGTTGGGGTGGAACTGGAACAAAAGAACAGAGGCAACAAAGGAACTGAAAGAGAACAAGTGGTCTTGGTTGAAATATGACTCTGCAGCTAACCACCAGGGTGAGCTTGGGAAAATTTCTTCACAGTGCATACTGTCGGACTTGGAATCAGGAAGAGTTGAGTTCAAATCCTCACTTGGGCACTAACTAGCCATGTGACTGGGCAAGTCACTCAATTTCTTTGTGCCTCAGTTTTTTCATCTCTAAATTGGAAATGATGCTAACACCTACCTCCTTCAGCTGTGAGAATCAAATGACATAATATTTGTAAAGTGCTTGGCAAACCTTAAGGCACCATATGAAGTCTAGATATTATCATTAGTATTATTTCCCCAATATTTAGTTTCATTCCCATCAAAGTGAGAAGGTTAGACTAGTTCCTCCCAGCTATAAGCCCATGACTTCATGATTCATCATTTCTAAGATTATGACTCTTTCCTCTGGGGTTTTCCATTTGGCATAAATCTTAAAGCATGGAATCAAAATAGTCAGTGACCCCAGGAGTAAGGAAAAGTGTATAGTGGGTGCAAATAGCTGTAGGATATGGAATTCAATTTTCCATTTTATAAATGAGAAAAGAGAGCCAAGGAGGTTTGGATACCCAAACACATACCCAACACAGAGCAGCAGAGAATCAAATTCAATCAAGGCACAGTGGAAAGAACACTGGATTTGGAGTCTGAGGATCTGGGTTTTAGTCCCATCTTGCTGTTTAACTACTTGTTTGACTTATGGCAACTCACTTATCCTAGGGAACTGGGAAAAAACTAGACTGTTTTCTCAACTCTTTAATGAGGGTGTTTGACTAGATCAGGGGTTCTTAATATGATCATAATATTTTTATTTTTTTTATTTTATGGGTTTTTTTTTTTTTTTGCAAGTCAATGGGGTTAAGTGGCTTGCCCAAGGCCACACAGCTAGATAATCAGTAAGTGTCTGAGGTCAGATTTGAACTCAGGTACTCCTGACTCCCGGGCTGGTGCTCTATCCACTGCGCCACCTAGCCACCCCATCATACTATTTTTAAATATTATTTTGAGAACTATTGTTCTATGTGCTTTATTTTAGACATTTAAAAATGCTATTCTGAGAAGGGATCCATAGACTTCCCCAGAGGGGCCCAGGACACAAAATGGTTGGGACTAAATAATTTTTTAAAGGTCCCCTAAATTCCATTAACCTCTGAATTCAATTCAGCAAGCTTTTTCTGAACATACATATCTACCATGTATGACATATATGCATATATATACATGCACACACACAAAGACCTCAATTGCTTTATAAAATTGAAATTGAATTTGAAATTCAATTGAAATTGTGAATTATGAATTATGAAACTGAAATTATGAAAATGAACACTTACAAAAACAGGCCAGAGCAACTTTGTTAAATATCTTGGTAATGCCAGAATATTCGCAAAAATGAAGAAAACATAGAGGATGGATTCTATCAGTAAGATCATTGGGATGAACACATGGGCTGTTTGGGTTCTTTTCAACAAGATAAATGACACTATCAATAATATCTGGAATACAAAATATAGAGTTTCATAGGTCATCATTTAGTTACCCATTGGCTAAGATTTTAACATTTTATCAGGTGATCTATTTACTTCAATATTCCAAGCAACTGGAATTTCATTGCTGTGGTCCCTCCATTGCTTGATACAGCCCCATCTCATCTTTTTCCATAGTTCAAAATCCAAAGTTTGGGATCCCAAGATTGCTTTCACTCCACTCCAAAGGAATCTTTGGAGGAAGCAAAATCAAGATCAAATTCAATTCAATTTAACAGCAAAAATCTATGAGGAATAAATTGCATATTATATGTATTTTAAAAATCGAGGACAAAATGAGAGAGGTTTGCTAGACACCAATGTGGGTGAAAAGAAGAGCTAAGGTTCATAATGGGCTACAACCTCAAAATGAGCCTACAGAATGATATCTGATTCAATCCAACTCAGCTAGTATGTGTGGGGTACTGTGCCTGGGGCTAAGGATACAAAGATTAAAAGAAAGTCCTTGTCTTTAAGGAGCTTACATACTCCTGGGGGATACAACATGGGTAAATGAAAGTCACTTCCAGAGAGGGTCAGGGAAAGTCTCATGAGGCCTGTAAAGTGTGGCACCTTGGTTGAGTTTTGAAAATGAGAGATTCTAAGAGATGGAGGAGAGGAAAGAATGCATTTCAGGCATCGAGGATAGCCTGGGCAAAGGTATACAGAAAGGAGATGGTCTATTAAATTCAGAGAGCAGCTAATGAATCAGAAAATAAAGCACAAGAAGGCGGAAGAGTTAAATTCAGTTTGGCAAGGTGAATGGGACCCATGTATGAAGGACTTTAAGTGATAGACTGGGGGATTTATATTTTATACTAGTGTCCCCTGGGCTTCCCAGTGCATGCTCATTTCTAACATGGACCTGCCCTTGTGGGGCCTTTTTGAACTTACCCATTTTGCCTAACACGGCGCCCACTGAGCCCCTTGCCATGTGGTGGGTAGCCACTGAAGGTTTTCCAACAGGCTAATGATATGTGTTCAGGGCTGTGCCTTCAATGGATAAAGCATCGGATCCTGGAGTCAGGAAGGATTTAAGTTCAGATCTGACCTCAGACACTGTGTAACTCTGGGCAAGTCACTTAATGCCCACTGCCTTAAAAAGAATTTCTGGAATGTCTTGTGCCAGTGTCAATGGGACAAAGTGGGTGTGTATGTGTGGTATAAGAAGTCAGGAAAAGGCGGGGCGGGGGGAGAGGAGCAGATTATGAGGGGCTTTTGCTAGCCAAACGGAAGGTTTATATTTGATCCTGGAGGGCAGAAGGGGTCACTGGTGTTTACTGAATGGGGAGGGGTGGGGGGATGACGCGGTCAGACCCTTCGGACAGCCTGAGTGGAGGACGGACTGGGGTGCGGAAGCAGGGGCAGCGGCCGCGGCGTGATGAGGCGCTGACACTGCGAGTGCCAGTGGCCGAGGTGTGTGAGGGAAGGGAGGGGGAGGCAGGCCCAAGAGGGCCAGAAGGGGCCCCTCCAAGACCCGAGAGCCCAGTGGATACTGGAGAGGGAGAGGGTGCACGAGGCGACTTGGAGGATGCGGCCCTTCCACGCCCGCAGAGCTATTTGTGGAGACACCTGCCTTGGGGAAAGCAAAGGCGATCTGGGGCGAGGATGGGGTTCAGGATGAGGGCGCCCTACGTCCTCTTAGCGCCTGGCACCAGGGGCGCCCGGGCTCCGGGCTTGGCTCTCAGCGCGGGTCACCGTGAGCAGACCAGGGAAAGGAGCCAGGTCCCTCAAGGACTGCCCCAGGGGATGGCCCGGACCCGGAGCCGGGCACCAGCCCCGCCTGCCCTCTCCGCAGCCCGGGACCCGGCGTCCCTCGGGCCACCTCAGCGGCAGGAGCCGAAGCCTGGGGCTTCCAGTCTGCTCCGAGCCGGACCCTGGAGGCTGAGGCCCCGCCCCCAGCCTAGCCACAGCCCCCCCAGACCAGAGGCCCCGCCCCCAGCCTAGCCACAGACCCTCCCAGACCAGAGGCCCTGCCCCCAGCCTAGCCACAGACCCCCCCCAGACCAGAGGCCCCGCCCCCAGCCTAGCCACAGCCCCCCCAGACCAGAGGCCCCGCCCCCACACCCCACCCCCACAGCCCACACACTCCAGGAGGAGGGGTCTCTGCACCCCCCCCGCCCCCCCCGCCCCCCCCCCCCCCCGGCCCGGCTCCCCGCCCCCACAGCCCACACACTCCAGGAGGAGGGGTCTCTGCACCCCCCCGCCCCCCGGCCCCCGCCCCCCCCCGGGCCCGGCTCCCCGCCCCCACACCCCACACACTCCAGGAGGAGGGGTCTCTGCACCCCCCCGCCCCCCGGCCCCCGCCCCCCCCGGCCCGGCTCCCCGCCCCCACACACTCCAGGAGGAGGGGTCTCTGCACCCCCCCCCCCCCCCCCCCGCCCCCCCGGGCCCGGCTCCCCGCCCCCACACACTCCAGGAGGAGGGGTCTCTGCACCCCCCCGCCCCCCGGCCCCCGCACCCCCCCCCCCCCGGCCCGGCTCCCCGCCCCCACACACTCCAGGAGGAGGGGTCTCTGCACCCCCCCGCCCCCCGGCCCCCGCCCCCCCCCGGCCCGGCTCCCCGCCCCCACACACTCCAGGAGGAGGGGTCTCTGCACCCCCCCGCCCCCCCGGGCCCGGCTCCCCGCCCCCACACACTCCAGGAGGAGGGGTCTCTGCACCCCCCCGCCCCCCCGGGCCCGGCTCCCCGCCCCCACACACTCCAGGAGGAGGGGTCTCTGCACCCCCCCGCCCCCCCCCCCCGCCCCCCCTGGCCCGGCTCCCCGCCCCCACACACTCCAGGAGGAGGGGGTCTCTGCACCCCCCGCCCCCCCGGGCCCGGCTCCCCGCCCCCCACACACTCCAGGAGGAGGGGTCTCTGCACCCCCCCCCGGCCCCCCGCCCCGCCCCCCCCCCCCCCGGCCGGCCCTCACCACTGCCACGACTTTCAGCTCCCCGCTCCAGGTGGTGACGAAGTAGGCGCGGCTGCTCCTCCCGCACTCCAGGCGGTACCTGGAGAAGCCCCCTCCTCCCGCTGCGTGCGGGGCCGAGGTCTCCATGGCGGGCGAGGGGCGAGGGCGGGCCCCGGGCCGCAGCCTTCTGTGGGGACTCGGCCCCCAACGACTGCTGCCCCCGCGCCCACCCTCTCCCTGGCCCCTGTCTCTCGGGCCGCCGCGGAGCGAGCCCCCGGGGGACCACCCACGCCCCGGGACCCCCTGCGCGCTCCCCACATGAGCCCCTCCCCCCGGAACCCGGGCGGACCCTATGGAACTAGCCCCCGCCCAGGCTCCCGCGTGCACCTCTGAGAAAGCCGCCCGCCTCGGGATCCCCCCCGCGCCTGCGTGCCCTCCACGCCCGCTCCCCACTCTCGGGATTCCTTGCGCGCCCCCACTTTTCCCACCCTCGGATCTTGCATCGGACGAGGAGGCCGTGCTTTGGTTTGAGCCACTTCTTTAGGGGAGGCAGCCTGGGGGTCCTCCCGCCCCGCAAGCCTTCCCCCACAGTTCCCACTTTCACCACATGCCACCTTGTGTCCCCTCTACCTGCAATGTGGGCCTGCCTTCCTCTCCTCGGCCTCTTAGGACCCTGAGCTGGCTCTCCAAGGCTCCCCTGCTTACAGCAGCCCTCCTCTGACCCCCAAACTCCCAATAGCCCTCCTTGGAACTGATTTTGCAGTTGGGTGACACAACAGACCTAGAGTGGGGGAAGGTCTGATTTAAAATCCAGTTCTTCTGCCCTTATTAGCTTTGTGACCCTGGACGAGTCATTAGCCTCTTGTTTGCTCATCAGTAAGATGCCTCACAGAGTCGTGAAAACCAAATGAGAAAACATTTGTAAATCACTTTAAAACTTTCAAGCACTATATACATTTTATCATTTTATCTTCTTTTCACTTAGTATCTATGGCATAGGCAGCTAGGTGAAGCAGCAACGTCGGAAGACTAAAGTTCAAATCTGGCCTCCCCCCTAAAAGAAGTAGCTATCTCATTTTTCTGTTTGCTTCTCCACCAGCTAAACCAAAGCTTGGCACCCGACAGATGCTCAGCAGTTGACTGACCTGCAAAATACGGGTGGAGGAGAATGGGACCCAAGTAGCTCCAAGCAAGCTATCAGCTTAGCAATTGCATTAAATGTGTCTCCTTCAGCTCTAAATCTTGTGGACTTCCTGTTTTGGAGCAGGTTTACACCCAAATAAAAGCAACTCTATCTGCATCTAAAACCAGATCATATGAGGAGACACAGATACAGAAACCTCTGGCATAGTCTCACCTTACCCTTCTTCCTTGGTAGCTCTGTATTACAAAATGTCCTTTCCCCTAGTTGGCTCATCTTCACTTCTTTATGAAGTGTTAGAAGAACTCCTCTGGACTGGGCCCTGGAGAGAAGTATCAGCCACCCAATAATGGCCAGCAGGGCAACAGTTACTATTTAAACCAGCCTTCAGTCCAGGTGGATTCTTCAGCCCTGTCTCTGAAGCTCCAAAAAAACCTGCTTAGTCTTTTCAGTGGGAAGTTACCTTAATCCTGATCGCTTTATTTAGAAGGAGCTAAAGCAGGAGGATGAGGAGTGTATCTTTGTTTCTCCTGGAATTCTTTTCAGTCCATTATTGGTCTCTACCTCCTTTCTCCTTTCCCCATTCCCATACATCCTCCGCTCTACAGTCTAAATGCAGTTGTTAAAAGCAGAGTCTGATCATGTGTCCCTCATCTCCACCTTCTGGCTTCTCTGGCTTCCTTCAGATGCCTGCTAAAATCCTATCCTCAGTAAAAAGCATTTCCTGATTCCCCCTTAATAAGGATGCCTCCCATTTCTCCTATGTTTTGTTCATATATATGGTAGCTTGCATGTTTCCCCCCCTCCATTATGGAACTCCTTGGGAGCAGGGACTATTTTTTTTTTGCCTCAGTAACTCCAGTGCTTAGCAAAGTGCCTGGCAGGTAGTAAAAGAAAGACCATCTTGATCTTACTGCTTGGAAGCAAGATCTTTTTTTTTTTTAATTGGTTTTTGCAAAGCAATGCAGTTAAGTGACTTGCCCAGCACACACCTAGGTAATGATTAAATGTCTGAGGTTGGATTTGAACTCAGATACTCCTGACGCCAGGGCCGGTGCTCTATCCACTGTGCCACCTAGCTGCCCCGGAAGTAAGATCTGGAGGGTATTTGAGCCTTGATAAATCATGTGTGAATGGTAGAAGCCAGAGTATCAGTGTTGTCCAACTCCATAGTTGATTTGTTATCTTGAATTAATGTAAACATCATCATCTTTGGCACTATACATTCTTTTTTTTTTTTCTGTTTCTCTATACCTTAAATAAGGGTAGGTGCAGGGATCCACTATTCAGTCCTGCGGCCAATTAACCCACTGAATCCTATAAATCTATACCTATATGCCCACACTGGCATGGCATTTATATATCCTTCTTTCTTCAGCCTCTCAGTATCCTTTCAGACTGTCTACATCTCAAAATTGGTATAATCAGAGCAGAATCTATGACACTGTATTGTTAAGAGGTCTGAACTTGGACTCAAGGGAGACTTGAATTCAAATTCTGCTTTGGATACTAAATAGCTGTGTGACTGACTATTGGAAAGTTAATTTCTTTGGTTCTGTGTAAAATGGGAAAAAATAATAGCTGAAGTCATTGCCTGATGGGATTTCTGTAAAGATTGAATAACTTTGTAAAAAGCTATGCAAAACCATATTATCCAGTCTTCTTCTTATTCATAGTGCCCTTCTGCTGTGTACTCATAAAACAATAGAATTTAAAAGAGTTCCATTGGGCTGCTAGGTGGTGTAGTGGATAAAGCACTGGCCCTGGAGTCAGGAGTACCTGGGGTCAAATCCGGTCTCAGTTACCTAGCCCTGTGGCCTTGGGCAAGCCACTTAACCCCGTTTGCCTTGCAAAAAACCTAAAAAAAAAAAAAGAGTTCCATTGAAGGTCATGTGGTACAATGGAAGTTTCCTGACTTTGGGGTGGGAGGACCTGGGTTCATACTTAGCTCTGTTAATCATTTCCTTTCAGTTTTTTCATCAATAAAATGAATAGTTTTGACCCCTTTGAAATCTCCTTCAACTCTTTATAGAAGACATTCTCAGCTACTTTTTTTAACTTGTACATCCCTCCTCATCTTGCCATTTTGCAAATGAGGAAACCTATGCCCAGAAAAGGTAAATGATTTACCCAAGGTCATACAGATAATGAAATTTGAGAGCTCTAACTTGATCCTCAGTCTTGAATGATTCCCAAAAACCAACATAATCTACCCATTACACCACAAGTACCTTAATTACCTCACTTCTTTCCACATGCAGAAAACTCTTCCCTAACCAGAATCCATTCCTTCAAAAATTAAATGGAAATCTTTCTGGAAAGAAAGAAAGAATCAAGGACAAAAGTGTTCATGTACTTTGAGAGACTGATTATTAAGTGTACTGAACCATAGTTCTGAAAACGGGTGATCTTTGGAGAGCTGTGCTGTTCACTTTGCTGGTTCTGGTTTTGTTGCTTTTGGTGCCAGTTCTGGAGGTATTGCTCTTGATGACTTTTTTGCTGCTCCTTTTGTATGCATTATTGATTTTAATGCTGCCATCCCTGGTGCCACTGGTTTTTTTTTTTTTTGCCATTGTCTTAAGTCTCAGTTTCTTTCTGCTTTTCTTTTGCTTCTATTAGCTTCTCTTTCAATGCTGCTTTCCATTTCTTAAACCACATCTTGCCTCCTTGGCAAGCCACATCAACAAAACACAGAACAGAGGCTGTAAAGCAACAAGCCTGGAAAAGGAAAAAAACAAAACAAAAAGAAGGTTCTACTGTAGCTATGTTTTTTAAAAAAAATTTATTTATAAAGTAATGAGGTCAAGAGTGACTTGCCCAAGGTCACAAGGCTAGGCAATTATTAAGTGTCTGATGGTCACATTTGAACTGAGGTCCTCCTGACTTTAGGACCAGTCCACTGTCTGCCGTGCCACCTAGCTGTCCCCTATTGTAGCTATTTCTAAGTAATCCAGTTACTTACTATTTGGGATTTTGTGGAATATCGGTGCTTGATGGAAGTTATAATTCTGAAAAGTAATGGAGGAAGGAGGGAGGATCACTGGATTTAGCATTTCATAGATTCAAAAATTTAGGAATTGGCAGAGACTTTAGAATCTTCTGTTTTTAACTATTTAATTTTTATTTATATTATTAATTTTTATTGTTAGGGTGAGAGTTGATTGAATCAATAACTTCTCCCCATCCCCACTTAAAGTAAATAGAAAGAGGTTTTATACCTATGTACATACATTGACACTTTTATCAGTTGAAAGTACCCCATTTAATTAGTCTTTTAAAGGTATTAATTAAGCCAGGTAGGAAAACAATAAATTTGAAAGGAGTAAAATGCTACAGGTCACTAGAAGAACTGAAATGATAAGTAAGAAGTATATTGGGATTGACTGACAAATGTTGGTATTCATATATGCAAACCAAAATGGAATAATGAGAATGGAATAAGAAAATGGAAATAATGAGAATGTGTGATTAAACAAAGAACACCAATAGTGCAAATGATTGTACATTTATCTAGAAACTAGTTACCAAGTAACTCCATCCCAAAAGAGTTGCAAATTGGCTTTAAAAGTGCCTAGTTTTACGGGCGGCTAGGTGGTGCAGTGGATAGAGCACCGGTCTTGGAGTCAGGAGTCCCTGAGTTCAAATCCGGCCTCAGACACTTAATAATTACCTAGCTGTGTGGCCTTGGGCAAGCCACTTAACCCCATTGCCTTGAAAATAAAACAAACTAAAAAAAAAGTGCCTACTTTGTCTTTATGGTCTTTTGGACTTTCTTATTGGTTACATAACCTGTATTTTGTTGTTGTTGTATTGCAGTCAGTTTGTATGTTTTCATTTTGCTTCTGCTTTCTTCACTCAACATTACTTCATGTTGGTCTTCTCATATTTGAGTCTCATCTTTTTTAGGTGACTTTGTGACTTTAAATCTATTATGCTGCCTTATGTATTGTGCATATGTGTGTGTTTATATACACATATATACAGAAATGTGTATATGTTGTAACAAATATGTAACTGGAAACAAGCTGGTTGTCATTGGAAATGACTCCATGATAACAGTGCGTGTTGTTTTGTTTGTATATACATAAAAAATATAATACACATATATAAATATACACATACTGCATATGCACCACCTATTATCATGGAGTCATTTCCAGTGAAAACTAGATCATTTGCATTCTTAAATGATTACAAAAAGTATTTCTAGGAATATTTTTGTAGAAGTAGTTCTGCTTTTCTAGGCAATTATTTCCTTAGGGCATTGTGTTAGTAGTGGGATTACTAGGTTAGAAGGTATATTTATTTTTGTAACTCTTGCTCTGTCATTCCACGTTGCTTTTGAAAAAGGATGATCTAATTTATATAATTAGCTGTGGTACTGTTCAGCCACAAATTCATACATGCAGAATTATGTCATATTAGGCCCATAGGAAAGTTAGAAATAGGAGTTTGAAAGACCATTTAAACTAGTTTCAACATTTTATAGATAAGAAAATTGAGACTAAAAGAAAAAGAGGTTAAATGAAATTTTCTGAAGTCATATAGCTAGCAAAAGTAGAACTGAGATTATCTTTGCAAATTTGATGGGTTATCAGATGGAGTCTCTGAATCATTTCAACTTACTCCTTTCTTATCAAAGAGTTTGAACAATTTTTCAGGGAGTAGTTGATAATATGTGCTTCTTTTAGGAACTATTTGTCCATATTCTTTGACCTATATACCTGGATGTCAGACTTTTTATCAGGAGAGTGTGATGCAATGTTTTTCATCTATTTCTTTTCCTTATTATGGGTATATTGGTTTATATTGTGCAAAAGTTTACACACAAATGTGAATATGTATGTATATGTGTATATTATATATAGAGAGAATATCATATAAAAACAAATATAAATTTGAATGCAAAAATGTCAACTTTGACTTAAGAAACAAAAGACTTGCCTGTTTTGTCTTTCATCTAACACATATAAACTTCATCTGCTGCCACAGGATGGCACTGGCATTCCTTTACTTTATAGAAGTCTGAATCATAGAAGACAAGGCACAAAAGTCCTGAGTTGGGGTGGGGGGGCACTTCCCCTGACCTAACAGAGCCCAATAGTGCCTTTACTCCCCTACCTAAAATGACATGAAACAAATATTCTCAAACGAGGGCACTTCCCTCATGGAACTATAATGAGTGGTGAGGCAGCTCTTTTAGTTCTGATTGAATCCTGCCTTCTGATTTATGACTGATTCAATTCTATAAATTCAATTCTATAAATACTTCTCCAAAATTCCATTTGAGATTTAGTTTCTAGGCCTCCATGCATACATGACTGTAAGTTTAGAAAACTAATAAACATGTCTGTTAACCTATGCAGTATATATGTTTTCTTAAGACCAAACTCTGGAGGCCAATTACATGTCAGCCAAATTCCATTTGTTTTTATTAAGGTCAAATTCTGGGAGTTAACACATCCAATACAACTCCCTTCTGCTCCAGAGAATCCCACTTCTTGATATTACCTCATTTCTGCCTCCTGACTTCCCTAGTTGGCTTCAAAATTCATCTTAAATCCCAGCTTATGTAGGAATGTAAACTTATAGTTTCACTTTATGTTCTTGCATCTCCAGCACCTACTACTGGCATACAAAAGGCAATTATTAAATACTTGTTGATTAAGGCTGTTCATGGTCTCCCTCCACAGCTAGAGCCTTCCTTCTGAGAATACCTTCTATTTATATCGTGTATGTACGTAGTTGTTTCCATCTTGTCTCTCTCATTAGACTGTTTCTTACCTTCTTTGTGTAGCATATCTATGTGTGTCCCTGTAAATTATGTGTATCAACATTGGTCTCAATGTGGCTCTCAGAGAGGCAAGAATATATTATCACTAGAGTCTTCTTCACTCATCCTTATTCAATAGAGAGATGATTTCTGCTAAGAGGGGAGCAGGAGACTAGTCCCAAGAAACTGGCTGATATGCTTTCCTTTGACTAGAATTAAATTATTAGATCTAAGCCACTCTCCTGATATATCCCTTGACTAGGGGAAGAAGGATCAAAGTAATATCCAAAAGCATGACTTCCATAAAGACCTTCAAACACACAGTCATTTATTCCATAAAATAAACCCATTTATTCAAGTTGATAGTAAACAGAAATCAGAGGAAGTGACTTGATTGTCTTTTGCATTGCTTTCTATGTCCTTTCTGGCTGTCTTTTATGATTGACTCTATGTATGGCTTATCAAGAGTGTGGTGGTCATCCATTTTGACTTGTCTTGGGAAATTTTCTATTATGTCTTGGATTCAATCCTTCCAGCTCGCAACAGGCTTCTTTTCATGTTATCCTGATGATAAATAACTGCCTTGGAACTCCTCAAAAGTCTCCAACCTCCACTATTCCTTGATTACATGATTACATTCTCTTTGGCAGCATGGACTATTTTACTTTTTTTTTTATCTAAATTCCCTATGCTTAGCACAATGTCTTTTGCATGTAATAAGTGCTTAATGATTCATTCATTCATTCATTCATTTAGTTACAACTTCCTCCTTTCTACTGATTTCATTTATAGCAAATCAAGATAGGATATGATGAGCTTCTCCAGTGGAATGTCTATTTATCTATACATGGCCATTATACAAGGTTCTCACATTTAGAGTACTAGCAGTAAATGAAGGCTTGTAGGTGGTCTAAAAATGGTAACTCTTAGCACCCCATATTCCTCGGGTTGTCATGACAGCCCATTCCTGAGTAATCTATCGAATGGCCAGTCCTCTAAAGAGGAAACTCTCCACTCTTGGTGGAGCTGGTTTTTTTGGAAAACAGACTCAGTCTGTTCCTGAGACAATATGCCTACATATGTACTTGATCCCATCCCTTTCTTTTTTTCTTTAGCAGATTGCATCCTCAATGCAATCTTTTTTTTAATCTATAATTTCTCCAAAGCTACTGATTTCTTTCCCTACTGTATTCAGAGACCTCTAAGTCCCTCTCAACCTTAAAAAAAAAAAACCTTTTTGCGTTGTCTCATCCTTCCAATGGGCCCTCATGGAAGAAGGCAGTGGGATGACAAAATGGCAAGAAGTGATATATTCACAAAACTGCTCCAGGCTCCAAAATTCCTCTCATCTAGAAAAGGCTCCAGACTGAATCCTAAAGGGGGAAATCCAGAAAAAGTCACTGTGAATCATTTGTCCTTTTCAGCATAGACATGAAAGTCTGTGGACACTGGGAACATACAAGCCCCAGCACCTAGGGATGGATGTCCACCAGGGCAAGAGGAACTACCAGGGATACTACCAAGGGGACAGGTGCAATCTTGCAGCTTTTCCCCCCCAATACCCAGTTCTGGGTCTTGGATCCCTGGCAGAGTGAAAAGGGGTAGGGAGGCCCTGGGTGAGGTATACCATGTTTAACTTCAGTTCCAAAGCCCATTGCCATGGGACTTTCCCTTCTTTGGTGGAGGTGAATGTCCTGCACCTGCATGAGAGGGCCATGCAGAGCTGGTGAGATTAGGACAGAAGCAGGTCTTTAGTTATCTTCATGCTCAAGAGTCACTTTGATTTCTTCAGATTTCTTTGGGCTCTGTAGTCACTTCAGGGCACTCCTATCTTCCAGCTTTGAGAGAGAAGATGGAAGAGATCAATCCCACTTCAGGTTACTGAAGGAAGCCATCATGAAAGGACCTGACAGTATCCAATATGTCCTACTCTCCAGCTTGTTAGACTAGGGACTGTTGGGTAATTTTACATCAGTGAGGTCTAGGACTCTCTCTTAACTGAGTTGAGGTACCTCACTCCTAATGGGAGAGCTCCTTCATTCTGTATTTTCTGGTATATATTCTCTCACATACTTTCTCTGATTTCTGTCACGATCAAATTGGATAAATGGACTTCTTTGATAATCAGTCTGTGTGTTTATTGTGGAACTGGTATTTGAGTAAAAGGGGCATAATGGAATATATAAAGATTAGGATCCTACATGCCCTCTATTAATGAAATAATATTCTTAGGTGAAATAATATTTCTTAGGTGAACATTATTTAAGGAAGTAGGTAGATATCATTCTAGCCTATTACCCCCTTCACTGGAGAGTAGAGAGGCCAAATTCTGATCCCAACTTCCTGATTCCCCTTCTGGTAGGAATTAAACTCTCTCTGTTGAAGAAGTGGTAGATGAGAAGCTAGAGATGCTTAGTCACACCAGGCTATCTGTAAGGAGAGAGCTCTTGAATCACACAAGAAAGAAAAAAGTTTCTGACAGTGTTCTGACAGTTAGCATCAAACCTAGACTATAGGAGACAGGAATCCCTGGGTCAAAGAAAAGTCTTCCATTGTGCCACTCTTAAGCAACAGAGATTTCCAACTGGTTAGGAGAGCTTGTCTACTCTTCCACAGACCCAAAGCCAAGTCATTAACAATTAAGACCAGAGGGCAGATATTGGACTTTGCCCTAGATCAGAGCACTTTGAAAAAGCTTGCAAGTACCAATCTGTCCCTGAAGTCCTGGAATAACCCAACACTCAATACCCCATGAAAGTAGCAATAATTTTTACCCAGACTTTCCCAACAGAAGTGAGGCAGAGTCTCATCTTAACCTCAGGTATGAAGTCAGGAAGTAGATTGGAAGACTAGTCAAATAAAAATAAAGAACCATAATATAATGAGCTATTATGGTGGCCGAGACACTAAAGAAACAAGCCCCAATGAAGAGAATGACTCTAAAATATCTACAGGATGACCCTCAGAGAAAAACAGATTGGAAAAGAAATGAGAGCTATGGGAGAAAGACTTGTAAAGGGATTCAACAGCTTGGCACAAAATAGTACAAAATCTTGCCTAAGCAACATACTTCCAAAATAAGATCGAATCAACCAGAAGCCAAGGACTCCCTTTGATCCAGCAATATCACTACTGGGTCTATAACCCGAAGAGATCATGAAAAAGGGTAAAAACATCACTTGTACAAAAATATTCATAGCAGCCCTGTTTGTGGTGGCAAAAAATTGGAAATCAAGTAAATGTCCTTCAATTGGGGAATGGTTTAGCTAACTGTGGTATATGTATGTCATGGAACACTACTGTTCTATTAGAAACCAGGAGGGACAGGAATTCAGGGAAGCCTGGAGGTATTTTCATGAACTGATGCTAAGTAAGATGAGCAGAACCAGAAAAACACTGTACAACCTAACAGCAGCAAGGGGGTGATGATCAACCTTGATGGACTTGCTCATTCCATCAGTGCAACAATAAGGGACAATTTTGGACTGTCTGAAACAGAGAATACCATCTGTATCCAGATAAAGAACTGTGGAGTTGGAACAAAGTTCAAGGACTATTTCCTTTAATTTAGGGGAAAAAAACCAGATTTCTTATTGTCTGATCTTGTTATCTCTTATACTTTTTGTTTCTTCCTTAAGGATATGATTTCTCTCTCATCACACTCAATTTGGATCAATGTACAACATGAAAACAAAGTAAAGACTGATAAATTGCTTTCTGTGGGGCGGTAGGGGGAGGGACGTAAGATTGGGGGAAAAATTGTAAAACTCAAAATAAATAAAATCTTTAATAAAAAAGAGAAGCCAAGGACTACACAAAGCAACAAAGAATATTAAATCAATGTCAAAAGACTGGAAATATAGAAGAAAATGGGTCATTATTGTCTGTGGCAAGATTATACATTTTTATCTCCCTAACTAAAACACTATTTCACTTATCCCGGTGGTTTTTTCCAAACTTTTGCATTCCTCTTCAAATCTTTCTCCCAATCCTCTCAACTGAGCACCTTGCCTCATATTTTACTGAAAAAAAAATGAGGCTACTGTTCCATTTTTCTTATCTAACATTATTCAGATGCCTTCTACCATTATGTCCTCCTTCATCCTTGTCTCGCATAATTAAATATACTTTCTCCTTTCCCAGGCAAACCCCTTTAGTGATCCTATTTTACCTTGCCTCCTCTAGCAGATTGCACTTCCTATCATTCCCACTCCCTCTTATCTGGGTCACAGATCCCAGATAGTCACTATCCCTGATAATTCAGATTGGAACTCAATACCACTGTCCTTTCAGTCTCTCTGGGTTGATAACTTGGCATTATCATCAGCTCCTCACTCTCCTCTATAGATATTCAACCAATTATTAAATGTTGCCACTCATGATTTCCCTTTCATCTGATCACCATCTTAAGTGCAGCCTCTCATCTCTTTTGACCAAGGTTATGATATCAACTTCTGTACTACTCTATCTCAAGTCTCTCACCATTCTAGTCCATCACACACTCTGAGGCTAAAAACAATTTTTCTGCAGGGCAGATCTGATCCTTGTTGTCTTTGTTGTACAGTCTGACTCTTTGTGGCCCCATTTGGTATTTTCTTGGCAAAGATACTGGGGGTGCTTTGCCATTTCCTTCTATAACACATTTAATAAATGAGGAACTGAGAGATGATCTATCCTGCTGATAAACTCTGTAGAGTTCTCATTTTCAGTTTAGCAGTTTCTGAATTTCCTCATCAGTTTCATCAAACCAGTCTTGACATTTGTTATTATTCTGGCCCAGATGAAAAATTGCAATGCTCTACACCAAATCTTTGAAAGTTGCCTACTCCTTTTCCTTTCCACTGTTGCCCACATGTGTTGGCTCAACTTTCCCTCCAAGTTAGTGACAAACTCTTCATGTTCAGAGAAGTTCTCTAATCTCTTGACTTTAAGTCTTTTAACTTTTGTCTTGGGGGGGGGGGGCTACTGCTTTTGTTGAATGCAAATCTTTAGTTTGAAGAGGATAAGTTGATAATTAGTCCAGCACTCTGCACCACACTTCACCTTCATCACTCTCACATTCTATCTTTTTATTCTACTTACAAAGGTATAGTTTATTAAATGCCAGTGTTTGTGAATGTGCATTCACAGGGTCTTATTGTGTTTAGATAAATGGAAGACAAGTGTTGGTGATTAGGTCATGCGATGCACAGGTCTTCAGTAGTAAATGATCATTGATGTTGCTATTTCTGACTCCATTCCTTCCAAAGACTCCCTTCTACATTTGGTAGTCCATACTTATTTTTGCATTAAAGTGACCCAGAATTATAAGCTTGTCCTCTTTCAATACACTAATAATAAGGGACTCCATGTTGTCATAAAATTTTCCTTCGACCTCATCAGGATTTATCATGGTGGGACTATATTCATCAATGATGGTGACATGGTGCTTTCCAGCATCATGTGATAATCACATTGTCATGAGTCTGTCATTCACCCCATTTAGGAGCTGTGTTGTTTTTTCTTCGTTTTTGAAGAAGACCATGACATCAGGGGAGGTGATGCCATGACAAGCCTAAGAATTGGATTTGAGTGAAGGGGTGCTGTACTAAGCCATCAGCCTTACTTTCTCCTCCAGAGCCATCTTGGTCCAGTGGCCAGATATGAATCAAGACAACTAGAGATGGCCTGGATATGAGGCAATCAGGCTTAAGTGACTTGTCCAAGGTCACACAACTAGTGAGTATCTGAGGCTGGATTCTAACTCCCATCCTTCTGATTACAGGACCAGTGCTCTATCCATGGTGCCACCTAGTTGCCCTTTAGAAGCAATATAAGCTTGTTAACTAGTTTAGTTTTGATTGCAAAACCCTTATCAGCGTCAAAGCACTTCCCCCTTCACTATAGCCACTCCTGAAAAATGTATATCCAGTTCCAACTTCATTTGCCAGCCTTGTTTCATTCAGGGCTGCTATTTGGATGCAATACTTGTTGAGATCTCTTGCATCAAGAGCTGTTTGTTATTCAGGTCTGCTGGATTTCAAATTGTCCATAAGTATGTTCACATTCCCTGTTCTGATGGTCAGTGGAATCATCTTTGCAAAGTTTTTGTACATTTTTGGGAGCCCTGATGTAGTAAACAAGCCTGGGGTGGGTGAAGCAGATAATTTTAAGGACATTATTTCTAGCCCCTTTCCTCACACCAAGAGGTGAGCAATGCAGTCCTTAAAAAAAGACTATTCAACTACTCCAGGGGCTGCCCAAATTCACTGCTGCTTCCACTGAGAAGTTGTCATAGCTTCTTGGAGCCACAGGTAATAACTGGGTGAGTCACGTGGACCCCAAAGGTGGAAAGCAACCCTGAAAAGGACTCACACCAGAGATACTAGTATTCCTTGAACAGACTCTATCCCCTATTCCCAAACCACATTATATTTAATAACTTTCACAAGTATTTGTATTACTCACCTATTTATATTTTATATGTACTTATGTCCCTATTTGAACCCAAGCTCCTTGTGAGTAGAGATTATTTCTTTCTTTGTACCTGCGCCCTCAGTTCATAGAGATTCATAAATACTTGTTACATGATTGATTGATTTACTGAAGTTTCTATCTCCATCCAATATATTTTGCAGCCTCTCAGAACTTAATTTATTTGGAAAAATTGACAGAGAATTTTGCACATGATAGAAAACTGGTTTTAACTTTCTTTTTCAAAATGATTTGAACTCTGATCTATGTTAAAAGCAAATCAAAAGACCTCTACTTACTGCTCCACTTACGATGAGTACATCTATTCCCTCTTCCCAGAGAACCAGGATCCCAATAACTATAAGGAAACCTGAAGTGAGAAGGCAGTTCACGATATCCTGTAATGTAGAGAAGACAACAGAATCTTCTAAATGATAGTCACTAATCTATTACCTGGACACTACCATCCTTCCAATCATTCAGATTCTCTAACTTGATAGATTTTCTCCCCAATCTATTTTTATTTATTTTTAACATTTTTTCCTTTTAAATTTTGAATTCTAAATTTTTCCCCTTCTTGCCCTACCCCTTCTCCCAGATAATCTTTCTTATTCCTTATTTTTGGGGAGATCATTTCAACATAATGGACTCACACCTATGTTTTCTGTCTCTATAAATTTCTACTTTTATAATGATAGTTTCACATATCATCTTCACATAGGAATCTAAGTAGTTTAACTTTCTTTTTTTCTTTTTTTTTTAGGTTTTTGCAAGGCAAATGGGGTTAAGTGGCTTGCCCAAGGCCACACAGCTAGGTAATTAAGTGTCTGAGACCAGATTTGAACCCAGGTACTCCTGACTCCAAGGCAGGTGCTTTATCTACTATGCCACCTAGCCACCCCTTAGTTTAACTTTCTTGAGACCCTTATGATTACTCTTTTCTTTTTCTTTTTAGTTTAGTTTTTTTTTGGCAAGGTAATGGGGTTAAGTGACTTGCCCAAGGTTGCACAGCTAGGTAATTATTAAATATCTGAGGCTGGATTTGAACTCAGGTGTACTGACTCCAGGGCCAGTGCTCTATTCACTGTGCCACCTAGCTGCCCGATTACTCTTTTTATGTTTATCTTGAATCTTCTGTTTGAATGTCAGATATTCTATTTGACTCTGGTCATAGTAGAAATACTTGAAAGATATATAATTAGGTATCCATTTTTCATCCTGAAGAATTACATTGTTTTCCTGGGTTGGTTATTCTTAGTTATAGTCTTAGCTCCTTTGCCTTCCAGAATATTGTATTCCAAACCTCCTTTTCAGATAACTTGGAACTCACTAAATCTTGTGTGATCCTGTGTCTCTATGATATTTGAATTGTTTCTTTCTGACTGCTTGTAAAATTTTGAACTCGGAACTCTGGAATTTGGTTATAATATTCCAAGGAGTTTTTATTTTGGGATATCGTTTAGGAGATGATCAGTGGATTCTATCAATGTTGATTTAACTCTTTGGTTTTAGAGTATTATGGCAGTTTTGCTTGATAATTTCTTGAAATATGATATCTAGGTTCTTTGTCTGATCATGACTTTTAAGATAGTACAATAATTCTTTAATTACCTCTCCTTCATTTTCTAGCTTCCACTTATTTTCTTCCATGAGATATTGTGCCTCCTTTTCCATTTGGCCAATTTTTTTAAGGTATTATTTTCTTCAGAATTTTTAAATTCCTCTTTTTCTAAACTGTTAATTCTCTTTTCATTATAGTCATGCATCATTTTCTTTTCTTGTCCCAGTTTTTAATCTATCATGCTTTGATTTTTAATTCTTCTAGGAATTCTTTTTTGGGTTTGGGTCAAATTTGCATTATTCTTTGAAACTTTGTAACTGTTTTCACATTGTTATCTTCTTCCGAGTGTCTTGGTCTTCCTTGCCACTAAGTTTTTATGGTCAAATTATCATTTACTCATTTTTATAGTCTAGTTTGTTTTAGGTTTTTGCAAGGCAAATGGGGTTAAGTGGCTTGCCCAAGGCCACACAGCTAGGTAATTACCAAGTGTCTGAGACCGGATTTGAACCCAGGTACTCCTGATTCCAGGGCCGGTGCTTTATCCACTGCACCACCTAGCCGCCCCTATAGCCTAGTTTTGATTTGAAACATTATGTTAAAGTTGGGCTTACCTTAGGGTGAGGAGACACTACCACAAGCTTCTTTTTCAAGAGCTCTCCCCTTTGCTTTGGTAAAATAACTGGGGGCCCCTGCTCCCTTGTGAATGACCACCAGTGTTCCTTTCCTCCCTTGAACTATGAAACAGAACTGCATATGGAAAAGAGACTTGTCAATAAGCACCAGCTATACCCAGTGCCATCAAAGGGTTCCCTGTGTTCTCTTTCTGACCAATTGTCTGACTTTCTTACTATTTCTGGGCTGAGAATTCTTGAAGTTGTTGTTGTATCTGTTGCTGCTACAGAGGTGGCTGCTTTTGATGCCAAAGGATGTGTTGGCTTTGGACATGTCTCCATCTTGATTCTACTCTGACTTTTTATTGGCTTTGCTGCTCCTAAATTTTATTTGAGGCATTATTTAAAAGTTGTCTAGAGGGGACTGTTAGAAAAGTTCAGTTAGGTGGCCATCCATAATCTGCCATCTTCTCTAATCAGTCACTTTTATTCTTTCCTTTCCTTTCCCAATATTCCATCAGCTTATGAGGCTTCTTAAGATGACCTTCATACCATCTTAAACATCTTTCTCTTCACTTACACAACCTACTTTCCCTAGTGTTGGGCACCTGTGTAGTATAGTGGATAGAGTTCTGGGACTAGAGTTAGGATGACCCATTTTCAAATCCTTCAGAATCAAAATTTACCTCCCCTGCTTGACTTTTAAAGTCCTTTCACTGTCTGACCTTGTCATTTTCTTCCAGTCTTCTTCTATCTTATAACCCTCTACCTACTGCATGATCAACAACACTAGTTGTCTTTCTATTCCTTGCAAGACGACCTCCCATCTCCTGACTTTCCTGACTTGGAGAGTTTTCTCTGTCTATCCCTCATGCTTGGGACACTCTCCCTCTTTGTCCTCACCTTTTCATTTCCCTGGTTTTCTGCAGGTCTCAGCTAAAATCCTACTGTCTACAGGAAGCTTTTCTTAATACCTTTTTTTTTTTTTGGCAAGGCAATGGGGTTAAGTAGCTTGCCCAAGGCCACACAGCTAGGTCAGATTTGAACTCAGGTACTCCTGACTCCAGGGCTGGTGCTTGATCCACTACGCCACCTAGCTGCCCCCTTAATACCTCTTTTAAAACATTTTAAAACATTTTAAAAAATTTATTTTATTCTCCTTACCCATTTCCCTTCCCCACATATTGAGTTAACTAAAAAGCCCCAAAATCTATTACAGGTACAGTCATGCAAAACCTCACATTATGTCCGAAAAAGAAAAAGGGAGAAAAAGAAAGAGAAGAAAATATGCTTTCAACTGCATTCTGTGTCTATTACTTCTCTATCTGGAGGTTGGATAGCATGTTTCATCATGAATCCTTTAGAGTACTTATTTTGCTGATCAGAGTTATTAGGTTTATAACTTTTATGATATTTTTGTTATTGTGTAGTTTGTTTCCTGGTTCAGCTCATTTAACTTTGCTTCAGATCATACAAGAGTCTCTAGGTTTTTTTAAAAAATAATCCCCTTCATCATTTCTCACACAATAGTCCAATAGTATTTCCTTACATTCATATACAATACTCCATTCTAATTCTCCATTTGCTAGACATCTCCTATTTCCAATTCTTTGCTGCTACATAAAAGAGTTTTTATAAATATTTTTGTACATATGGATCCTTTTCTGCTTTATCTCTTTGGGGACACAGGGATATTGCTGGATCAAAAGATGTGCACAATTTAATAGATTTTTTAGCATAGTTCCAAATTGCTTTCCAGAAAAGTTGTACTATTTCCCAGCTCTATCAATAGTACTTTAGTGTACCTGCTTTTCAGTAGTCCCTCCAGCATTTGTCATTTTCCGTTTTTGTCATTTTATTCAATTTGATGTTATCTAATTTACATTTCTCTAATTATTAGAGCATTTTGTTTTGCAAGGCAATGGGATTAGGTGGCTTGCCCAAGGCCACACAGCTAGGTAATTATTAAGTGTCTGAGGATGGAATTGAACTCAGGTACTCCTGACTCCAGGGCCAGTGCTCTATCCACTTCGCCACCCAGCCACCCCATTAGAGCATTTTTAAACAAGTATTTCTTCCTCTGAAAACTGTCTACTTATGTCCTTTTATCATTTATCATAACCATTTATCAATTGGGGAAATGGCTTTTATTCTTGTAAATTTTACTCAATTCTCAATGTATCTTAAAAATGAAATTTTTATCAGAAAAATGTACAGCAATGATTTCCTTCTCCATCTGATTTCCTTCTAATATTAGCTTCATTGATTTTGTTTGTGCAAAAGCTTTTTAATTGTTGTTTTTGTAGGACTTTTTAAATTGCATACCTAATTCATCAATCTATCCTTTCTCTCTTTTATTGATAAAAGAATTTAGAAATATAAAATTTTCCCCAAATACTACTTAGTCTATACTCCACAAATTTTGGTATATTGTTATTTTCTTTAATAAAATTATTTCTCCCAGTTATTTTTAATGTCTAATGCTTTCTCTCAAGAATCACTTTCAATTTATCCTTGTTTGTACAGGGAGTTGTTTGCATGTCATCTTCCCCATTATACAGAGGAGGTCCTCCTTTGCTTTTCATTCTATGCCCAGTGCTTAGTGCAACATCTAACACAGGAGGCACTTAACTGGAATCACACAAGATGAGAATGGTTGTATCATTTGCAATGTGTACTCCCCTTCCCCCTTGCCCCCCCCCAAGGAGGGACTACCCTCTGTCAATGAGATCATAGTTCTAACAAGGATGTAGGATAGTAACATGGATATATTTTTTTTTAGGTTTTTTTTTTTGCAAGGCAAATGGGGTTAAGTGGCTTGCCCAAGGCCACACAACTAGGTAATTATTAAATGTTTGAGACTGGATTTGAACCCAGGTACTCCTGACTCCAAGGCTGGTGCTTTATCCACTATGCCACCTAGCCACCCCAGTAACATGATATATTGAAGAATGAGTATTTCCTGCACTGATTATAGGGCCATGCTCATTGTATATGTTTACTAAATATTTATTGAATTGAATGATAAACAGGCAGAATATAATTATATTTGCACATCAGGAAGTTAAGACTTAGGGGAAACAATGTTCCTATGGTCACAGAACCAATTAAATGACTGAATTAGCATTTGAAACCAGAACTTCTAACTCTAACTCCACTACTCTTCCTCTTATAATACCTGATTTCTCCTTCTTTATGTCCTCAGTGAGTTTAGGGATGCTCATCTGAGTGAGAACTTTCCTGTATATCCTGTTATATTTTTTTCCTCTGATATATTAAATATGAGTTAGTAGCTTCCAAAGGAGATCCCCTTGGAGGTATTAACTGAGCTTTTCAGAGAAAAGTTAGAGAACAGAGAAGTTAGACAAAGTCCAAGACAGAAAAAGAAAAAGAGAGAGAGTCAGAGCTAGACAGACAAGAGTCTTAGGATCTCCTGAAAATAGGGCTCAATTAATGGTCAAAGCATCATTGAATCATAGAGTATGAATTTTAACTATAGGTAATGGACACTTACAAATGCTGGCCATAATATGCACACTAACAAGTGGTGTAGACCTAACACATATATTATAATGAATGACAAAACTATGCAGCATTCCAATAGCAGGATGGCTATGTAGGATTCCTGGGCTGGTGCCATGATAAAGCTGACAACTGCTCCCAGGTTAAGCATCTGTAAGGGAAGAGAGAGATTTCATTCAAACTTTTTGTTACCAACAATCCAAACTGACATGAAGGATTGGATCAAGACCATTTCCAAACATAGTTGGTAGCTTGGGCACCATTGTTAAGTGAATGGAATATGGGATTGTCTAAAGGACCTTGACTTGAACTTAAGGGTTGTAACTCACTGGCATAGGCCCCTCCCTTCGCCTTTCTGTGTTGTCCTCATTTGTACAATGGGAATCATAACACTTGTACTGTCTTCTTCCAAGGTTTTAATTTAATTTAAAGCCAAGTTAATCACAGTAACACCTTGCAGGAAAAATTTGAGCAAATCTCTTCCCCTCTGGGACCCTCTTTCACTGGCAAAACGAGGAGGTTGTATTACATGATAATAGTTGACCTTTAGGTTGTTCTTGAAAGTCTGAAAAGCCCTTGATCTTTATGATCTCATTGGATTTTCATGATCCCAACAGGCAGGTACTGTTTTTTTAGCCTAGATGAGGTGAAAAGTGAAGTGAATGCCCAGGATCACACAGTTTGTACATGTCTGGACTCAGACCTGTTTGGTGTTTGGTATATCTATTTGGTTCCAAAGGAGCAAAGCTCTTCCTACTATGCCATATGTTCTGAGATACTCATTAAGATTCCTTTCTGTTACAGCATTTTATAGTCAATGTTCTAAGTCCCCTTTTCTAGCTCAAAGAGTTTGTGATTACAATGGTTCTGTGATTATTGTGCATATATCATGTGTGTATGGTGACTGGAAGACAATTATTCCCTTTGAGTCTGTTCAGTGAACTCATATTCTCTTCAAAGTGGGCACATAATAAGAATTTTGAACCCTGGTAAAATTTAAAATAAACTTTTATTCTATCTTCCTTGTTTCCTCAAGAATTTCATAACAACTTATTTTCAATGGGAATGGGTTAAAGAAGGAACTATATATATATATATATATATATATATATGTGTGTGTGTGTGTATATATATACATATATCAAGAAGGGTATAAAAGTCTTTTAAATTCAGAAAAAAATAAGATGGCAAGAGGATAGGGTTGGGGTGGGGAGAGGACAAGGGAAGGACTCCTAGAGGGATGGACAGATAAAGGAAGAGGAGATCAAAGTAGTGGGTAGAGGTAGAGTAGAAGAGTGAGAAGGGATAGGGTAAATAGGGTGAGAAAGTTAGTGAGGAAAAATAAAAGAAAATATATAATAGTCAAACAGCCAGAATATGAATGGGATGAATTTATCCATAAAATGAAAATGGATAACATTAAAATTTTGAATTCAATAATATTTTACTTTCAAGAAACACAATAAAAATGAGAGATGCACACAAATATAAAATAAAGGTCAGGACAAGAATTTATTATGTTAAAAAAAGAGCAGGGGTAATAATCATGATCTCAGAAAAAGTTAAAGTTAAAATAGATTTAATCAAAAGAAAAATTGGGAAATTACATTCAATAAAATGTTAGACTGTTTAAAATAACTAGATAATATGAAATACCTGAGAGTATACCTGCCAAAACAGACACAGGAATTCTAGGAACATAAACATTAAGCCCTTTTTAATATAAATAAAATCAGAGCTAAATAGCAGAGTAATATTATTGTTCATGGCAAGGTAAAGTCAATATTATAAGAAAATGACAATTTTATCTAATTTATATATTTAATGCCCTCCCACTAAAATTATCTTACTGAGTTAGAAAAAATATTAACAAAGATCATTTGGAAAAACAAAAGATCAGGAACATCAAAACAAAGGGGAAAAGATAAAAAGGAAGGAGATTCAGTAATTTTGGGACCTTAAACTATATTTTAAGTTGAGAGCATTGTTTAAGTGTAAAATGGATAATTTGGATTATTTTAAATTAAAATTTTCTTAAACCAATATAGTCAAGAATAGAAGGAATGTAGAAAATGGGGAGAAAAACTTCATAGTTTCTCATTTGGGATATGATTGAATAGGAATGTTGCTGTGATATAGGAAATGATAAGCTGGTGGAATTGGAAAAACATGGAAAGACTTGGACCTATGAAAAAGACCATCTTCAGAGAAAGAGATGATGAATGGAAATATGCATACTACAGTCTTGTGCATATATGTGTGTTTTAGAAATATACATACATATATGCATGTGTATATATAATATATATATATATATATATATATATAGCCCTCTTCAGGATGGGGTAAGAGGAGGGAGGGGAAAAATGATATACAAAGTGAATAGTATGGGGCAGCTAGGCAGTGCAGTGGATAGAGCACCAGCCCTGGAGTCAGGAGTACCTGAGTTCAAATTTGGCCTTAGACATGTAATAATTACCTGGTCATGTGACCTTGGGCAAGCCACTTAACCCATTGACTTGCAAAAAAAAAAAAAACCCTAAAAAAAGTGCATAGCAGAGAACAAAATAAAACCTACAAGGAAACAAAGAAAAGTACAGTAACTTTGAAAAGGAAGTGTGGTACTTATTTATGTTTTCTTAAAATGGGAATTTATTGTTTTATATTCAGTCCTCTCAGTACTACTGTGTACATTGTAATGCTCTTTTCCTCTATTTTTGTTTTGTATTTAAGTGTAAAATGAATAAAGATTTAACAAAAAAAAATCACAGCATTCAATACAATTCCAAATGATAAGAAAAACTTTGAGTAACAACTATGTCCTCTCTGTCATATGTGGATATATGTATATATATGAAAAAAATCTAAAAAAGTAAATTTTAAAAATCAACTTTAAGTCTATTTAAAAATAAACGTATCATTTGATCCTGGGGATGGAGGTGAACTTGGGGTACTGAGGGCAATTCTAGAGAAATGCAAATTATCTGGTTGACAAAACTCAGAAAAAGGTCTGGTGTCAGACTGTGCAACTGTCATATTTGAGAACCAGGCAGTAAATAAATAAACATTTATTAAGCACCTACTAGATGACTCAAGGGGATAGAACATTGGACTTGGAATCAGGAAGAATCATCTTAATGAGTTCAAATCTGACTCAGGTACTTCCTAGCTGTGTGATAATAAGCAAGTCCCTTATTTCTGTTTGCCTCAGTTCATCTTTAGGTAAGATGAACTGGAGAAGGAAATGGCAAACCTCTCCAGGATCTTTGCCAAGAAAATCTAAAATGGCATTACAGAGAGTTAGACTCAAACTGAACAACAACATGAACCAGAGCTTTGGATATTAAAGAAAGACCAAAGACAGGTCCTGCTCTGATCAGCTCTGATCACCCAAGCCCAATCTCTACATTTCACAGATCTGGAAAGAGAGAGCAAAGGTGTATATAGGTAGTATATGAAAATATTCAAATTAATATTACCTCTATTTCTACTACATAAGTTTAATTGATTTAAAACTCTATTCATTTTACAATTGAGCCAGTTTTTCCTTTGAGTTAGTTTAAAGTTATGACTTAACTTGCTTATCCCCAAAAGGTATATTGTTTATCCTTGTCTGTCTTTGTACAGTTAAGGAGGGTGTTATCTTCCTAACAAACTCTTCTCAGTGTCAGGGAGTCTGCTAACAAGGTCTGCAAAAAGCTAATGGGTCCTATAAAGCAAAGGAACATTCCTTAATTGTCAGAGAGGGGTGTGTCAATATGGGTATGCTAATCCACTTTCTTTAAAATAACCAATCATGTTGTCCCTTTCCACACCATATTGTAACCAATCATATTGTCTTCCCCACCTTCCCATTCTCCCAAATGTAGGCTGGTGAACCTACATCTTTGGTCACTGGGAGATTCCACTGACCCATTTATTCATTATTACTAGTCTAATAAATTGATTGTGCTCCAATCATTGTTTCTCAGTTTATTTTAACTTTATTTTTCTCCTAATTAAATGACCAGATACTGTGCTAAGGACAGAAAGAGTCTAGACAGTTCCTACCCTCAAGGAATTTACAATCTAATGGGGGAGACAACAAATAAATATATAAGCTTTATAGAAGATAAATATGAAATAATTAGCAGAGAGAAGGCAATAGAATAAAGAGGACTTGAGAAAGGTTTAATGCAGGAAAAATAATTTTCTCTGGGACTTAAAAGAAGCTGAGAAAACAAGTAGATGAATATGAGGAGGGAAAGCAATTCAGGAATGGAAGACAGCCAGGGGAAAAAATGCTCTGAAAGTTAAATGAAGTGTCTGGTTTGAAGAACAGCAAAGGAGCCAGGGTCACTGATTTGAAAAGTATTTGGAAGGGAGTATGGAAATGGAAAGGCAGGAGAGGGGAGGATATGAAGGGTTTTAAATGCCAAACAGAAGATTTTGAATTTGATCTTGGAGGTGATAGGTAGCCCCCAGATTTTACAAAGTAGGGAAGTGACATGGTCAGATTTGTGCTTTAGGAAAATCATCTTAGTTACTGATTGGAGGATGAACTGGATTGGGGAGAGAATTGAGGCAGGCAGACCCACCAACAGTCTATGGCAATAGTCCAGGAGTGGGGTGATGAGAAACTGCCTCTGAGAGACAACAAGGCCAGAGAAGAGAAGGGGACATTCTAGAAATATATTGCAAAGCAGAAATCAGCAAACCTTAGTAAAAATTGAATATGGGAACTGAGGTTAGAGAGGGAGTGAGGGGGAGTGAGGAGTTGAGAATGATTCCTAGATTTCAAACCTGAAGGACTGGAAGAATGGTGTATTGCTATAGAGGCAATAGGCAAGGTAGGAGGAGAGAAGGGTTTAGGGGAAAAGAGATTCATTTTGACTGTGCTTTCTTTAAAATGTCTACTGGACATTCATTTCAAGATATCTCAAAATCACTTGAAGATGTGAGATTGGATGATCAAAAGAAAGATTAGGGAAGGATAGGTAGATTTAAGAATCATCAACATAGGTAAAAATGAAATCCATGAGAGATGATGAGATCACCAAGTAAGGAAAATAGAGGGACAAGATAATGAGCTTAGTTGAGATCCTGCAGAGCAATGAAACACAGATCACTATTCCTGAATTATTGAATTTAAAAGAGAATTGCTTTGATTTTGTGAGGCATCATAGGTATAGAGAGTAACTGACATGGAGTATGGTTAGAGGGCATGTTCTGGAGGATGGTCTAGCAAAAGAGACTGAGAAAGAGTAGTCTGTTATGTAGGAGAATTAGGGGACATTGGTATCCTGGGAAAAAATGTCATTTCCTTGAAGGTAAAGAAGGTTAAGAATTACCTAATTACCTAATTTTTTCATTTTTCATTTTTTAAAAATAAAGTTAAAGTAAACTGAGAAACAATGATTGGACTGATTTTTAAATCAGTCATTTTGGTTAAGCAACTGGCAAGTGACTGATCAAGAGGTCAAAATAACTTATCCAATGTGGCTTCATAAAGTCACAAAGTCAATTAAAAAATATTTCTCAGATCTTGGCCTTGGCATAGAAGGAAAGAACTGTGGATTTGAAATCATGGTACCTAAATTTCAACCTGGGAACTCTCACAATCTGTAAAATGAGGACACTAGGTTTGGCATCTTTCTTTACCTTCAGTTTTTCCTGATTTTCTGGGAGTGGATAGAGAACTATCCCTGGAGACAGGAGGACTTGAGTTCAAATCTGGTCTCAGATACTTGACACTTACTAGCTGTGTAACTTAGCATCCCCTCACTCAAATCCAATTTACATAAATCTCATGGCATCACCTCCCTGATGTCACAGTTTTCTTTGAGAATGAAGGACAAAAATCAACATCATAATCATCATCATCATCTTCTGGCTCTTCCCCTCCCACCTACAAGCATACTTCATCACAACCATTTCCTTAAGCTACTAGTTTTACATAAATGTGTATATATGTACCCATACATATGTATATTTGTGTATTTCCTTCATTGCTAAATTGTTAGAATTATCAGAATTCATATTTTGATCCCAAGCAATCTAGCTTCCAAGACTCCTATTGTATTGTACTTCTAAAGGTTGCTGCTGACCTCTTAATTGGTAAATCTGATAACTTCTCCTGGGTGTCATCCTCCTTGACTGCATTGCAACTCTCAATATTGCCGACCATCTGCTTGTTTCTCCTGGTTACTCTCTCTCTTTCATGAGTTTCTGAGTCATTGCTCTACTGTGGTTTTCTTCCTCTCTGACTCCTTAATCTTAGTTAGATCAACATTTATCTTTTATCTTTTTGGTGTTCCACAATATTTTGTTCTTGTCCCATTTTTCATCTCTTCCTATACTCCTTTTCTTGGTAGGCAACTAGAAGGTGCAGTGGTTAAGGGGGCTAGACTTGGAATTGGAAAGTCCTGAGTTCAGGTTCTGGTTCAGACACTTAATAACTCTTTGACTTTGACCAAAGCATTCCACCTCTCTAGTCAACCCAATTGTAAAATTTGAATAATAATACCAATAGCTCCTACCTCCAAGGCTTACTCAAATGTGATAACTTCTGTCCAGCACTGTGCAAACCTTAAGGGGCTACATAAATGCTAAGTTTTATTGTCTCATTTGTTCATATATTAACATGATGAAAATTATTTTCAAATATACCTCTCTAGACAGTCTCTCTCCTGAGATCCAACCCTGAACTTCCAGATGCCTGCTGAACAGTTTCCAGCTATGAGTGAGGAATGAAGGGTGTTATTGGTCTTCACAGGGTGTGGAGGGGGGCCCCTTTGAAATCCATTACAAATGGGGAATGGCCCCAACCAATCACAAAACTGGGAGAGTTCCCCTAATCCCGTTCCAAAAATGACAATCCCAAGACTAGAAGAAACTAGTCCCTAACTGGCCAAGAGTCTTTGCCCATGCTCAAGGAGATCTATCTGTTCTTGCCCTCCCACTATGAGAGAGGTGTGCCATTTTGTTAAGATATCTTAATAAAAACCATTTTAATCACTCTGGACTAAGTATTCTCAAGCTATTTATTATAACACTTAGGTTTCTCAAACTCAACATGCTCAGAACCAAATTCATCAGCCTTCCTTATGTTAGTCTTCCTACCTTCCCAAATTTCCTCTATCTGTTGATGATACTCTCAACCAAAAATCATTTTTGACTCTTTCACCCCACATATAGAGGATTGGATCTGATTTAGAGGTGATCCAGAGAGGATGTTCACATCCTTTCCTCATTGAAACAATAACTAAAACATCTAGAGATTCTCTCCAGACTCATATTCTTTCCTTCTTTCTGCTACATGGCAGCCAGTGTCCAAATTTAGTGGACTTTGAACATATAGACACAGAACTTCATGAAAAGACTTTTTTTTAGTTTTTTTTTTGCAAGGCAATGGGGTTAAGTGTCTTGCCCAAGGCCACCCAGCTAGGTAATTATTAAGTGTCTGAGGTCGGATTTGAACTCAGGTCCTGACTCCAGGACCGGTGCTCTATCCACTGCGCCACCTAGCAGCCCCCTAATGAAAAAACCTTTGAGACCAAGTACTTCGTTTTCTAGATGACCAAAATGAGACAAAGAGGACCCAGTTGGTTAATGAAGAAGGCAGGACTTGAATTCAAACTCAGGGCTCTTTCTACCACCACAAGTGGTCTTTCCTCTCTGCGAATGACTGACTGATATATTTTTCTTCCTTCATTAGAGGTAGAGAGATATAGAGGGGGGAAAAATCTTACAGAAATGCTAACTTATATTGTCTCACTTGCCCCAGAATTCAGTTAACATCTCTAAGTAGATTACTCTCAAACCTACCTTAACCTGGCTGTAATCTCTCCCCTGCGGTCAGTCCAGTCTTTGCAACTTTCTGCTGGACAGCTCCACTTAGATGTCCCCGAAGCGTCTCAAACATCGTGGCCAAACTCCCCCACTAGTTTACTAGCTATGGAGAATCAAGGCCGCCCATCTTTTCTCCGGGTCTTGATTTCCCCATTTACAAAATGAGGTCATTGGATCAGAAGATCTAGGATATCCCTTCCATCTCTTTCCAAATTGGTCAAGGACAGTCTCTTTTTCCAGGTGCTCTAGTCCCTAGGGCACCCCCCCCCCCCGTCTCTTTCCTCTCCGTCCTCCCCATCCTCAAGTCCCATGCCCATCCAGCCTGTGAACCATGACGTGGAGCGAGGCAGGGCAAGGTGGAACCTATGGACGCCTCTCAGAGGGCACTCACCAGTCTGATGACCTTCACGATGCCGGGCCCCGAAATAAGGTATCTGAACAGGCCTGCGGTCACCTTGGACTGCACTTTCTGGCGCCCCTCTGCCCGCAGTCTCATCTTGATTCCCTTGGACCATTTGGGTGGGTCCATGGTGGTGTCCATGGGAGTGGAGCGGGGCCCGGCTTGGGACCACCTCTCCGGGAGCAATAGAGAGTGAGAGGCGCTGGGTCCCCCCAGCAGCGCTCTCCCCCCGCGCCCCACTAACGGCTGTATTCTGGCACTGGCCACGTCACCCCTGCCTCGCTCTCCCCACTCGGGGCTTTCGGCTGCTTCCTCCCTCTGCCCCTAGCTCCACCCCTAGCCTTCACCCTTGGTTTCTTAGTGCCCAGGTCTGGACCCGGGATTTGATTGGCGCAATGTGTTTATAACATCACAGATGTGATTAGACCTCAAAGGCACTGAGATGTTGTGGCTAGTCCAGGATTACACAGCAATTGAGTATTACACAGAGGTAACTTGAACTCAAACCCTTTAACTACCCGCCATACTGCCTTGTCCCCTATAAAAAGGTTTTTTCCTAATGATCTCTGGATATATATTATTGTGTTACTTGAGATTGTAAAGGTCGTGAAGTCCAACCCACTGAAGTTACAGAGTAGGAAACTGAGGTTTAGTTCAAAGTCATAGCAGCGTCTAAATTGGAATTTGATTTCCTGACTCCAATGTTTAGTTCATTTTCTTTTTTTACCCAACTGATATCTTATTTTATTTTTCCAATGACATATTATGAAAGCTTTTCAACATTCATCCACATGCATATGTAGCTTTTTAAGTTAGCTAATTTTCTTTCCCCTTCCCTTCCTACCCCTCTCCCCACAGCAGGGAACAGTCTGGTGAATATTGTCCATATACATTTGTGTTTAACATGTTTAAAGAATAGTCATTTTCTGTATGAAGGATTAGAACTATAGGAAAAGAAAGAAAATCATGAGAAAGGAAAGAGAAACAAGAGAAAAAATTTTAAAAGTGAATTTAGTGCTCATTCAAATTCTGTGGGGTTTTTTGTTTTGTTTTTTTTCCCCTCTGGATGTGGATAGCACTGTCTATTCTCCTTGGGGTGTCCTAGCTCTCTGAACAGCTGAGAGGAGCTACATCCCTCAAGGTTGATCAACTCACAATATTGTTGCTAATGGGTACATTGTTCTCTTGGTTCTGCTCACCATCACTCAGCATCAGTTCCTGGAATTTGTTCCATGCTTCTTTAGAGTCTGACCATTCATGGTTTGTTATAGAACAATAGTACTCTATAACATTCATATACCATAACTTGTTCAGTCATTCCCCAATTGATGGACATCCCCTCAATTTACATTTGTTTGCCACTACAAAAAAGAGCTGCTGGAACATGTGAAACTACCATTTTTTATGATTTCTTCTGGATATAGGCCTAATATTGGTATTGCTGAGTCAAAAGGTATGATCAATTTTATTGCTCTTTGAGCAATGTTACTCTCCAGAATAGTTGGATCAGTTCACAACTCCACTAAGAATGCATTATTGTCCCGATACTCCCACAACCTCTCCAACATTGATCATTTTCCTAGTTTGTCATTTTAGTCAATCTGATAGGTATGAAGTGGAGCCTCATAGTTGTTTTAATTTTAGTCCTTCATTTTCAAAGAAGACTATGACATCAGAGAGGTGATGCCAAAAGAAGCATGTGAATTGGATTTGAGTGAGGGAGGGCTGTGCTAAGTCACCAGTTTCACTTTCACATCCAGAGTCATCTGAGTCCAGTGGCCAGATATGAATCAGGGTGACTGGAGATGACCCCAGATGCAGGGCAGAGTTAAGTGACTTGCTCAAGGTCCCACAGCTAGTAAGAGTCAAATGTTTGAGGCTGGATTCCAACTCCCATCCTCTTGACTCCAAGGCCAGTGCTCTATGCTCTGTGCCACCTCCAGATCCAGGGCTCTAACAACTACTTACCTATACTTTCCTTTCCTTTTTATCCTAACAACTGCACTTATGATTTTGTTGGTAATGGAAACTTGCACAATGAAGAAACTTTCGTTTCCAAGCCACCTCTGTAAGGCTCTCTTTTAGGCTTAAAAAGGTGCCTGAACACTTAGAGATTGTAACTTGACCAGTCACACAGCCAGTATTATATTTTACTTGATCAGTCAGCAAGCATTTATTATTAGAAAAATAACATTGGTAGATGAGTTAAGAATGGATTGGAGTAAGAAGTGGCTTGAGGTAGGGAGATTATATATTGCAGTGGTCTATACAAGAGGTGTTCAGGGTCTGAACTAGAGCCAAGGTGACATTTTAAGAAATTTGACAATGGTTTGACCATATCTGGGGAGAGGAGTCAAGAATGACATTGAAGCTGTAAAACTGTGTGATTCATGATAATAGAGAACTCTCTATAGACTTTGATATCTCGATAACTTGCTATTCCTGGATACTTTCTGGTCTCTGAGTTTTTGTGACTTGTCCCTTAATCATCATCCTATTTCTTTGCCTACTCCTTCTCAGGTCTCTTTGCTGGATTTCCATCCATGTCACTTCCACTAAATGTGGTTTTCTCTCATTTCTTCCCTGGGCTAGCTTCCCTTCCTTCCCCACTTCCCCATCCCTGAACACCATCGTTTTTGTTTTTGTTTTTAATTTTAATTTTTTGCAAGGCAAATGGGGTTAAGTGGCTTGCCCAAGGCCACACAACTAGGTAATTATTAAATGTCTGAGGTCAGATTTAAACTCAGGTACTCCTGACTCCAGGACTGGTGCTGTATCCACTGTGCCACCTAGCCACCCCAATACCATCGTTTTTACAGATGGTTCCCAGATCTATAAAACTCAATTTCTCTCCTGAGCTAGAGTTCCTTATTTTACACTTCCTATTAGACACTTCCAACTAGATGTCCTATGAACAAACTCAACACATCCAAAACTAACTCATTATCTTCCCCCTCTTAATTGTTCCTCTTTCTGGAATTCCTTATTATTGTGGAGAGTATCACCATCCTCCCAGTCACCACAACCTTGATATCCTTGACTTCTCATATTCATTCACCCCACATTCATTTAATTACCAAATCTTATTTTTTCCATTTTTAAGACATTTCTTGTATTTGTCTCATCTTAGAGATACACATAGGTGCCACTCAAGTGCAGACCTTCATCACCTCTTACCTGATTGCAATAACCTGGGTTTAAAATGGTATTTTCTTTCCCCCCGCCCCGCCAGTTACATGTCAAGACAATTTTTAGCATTCATTTTGAAAAGATTTTGAAATAGAAATTTTTCTCCCTCACTTCCTCTCTCCCCTCCCCTCTTCTGAAACTGGTAGGCAATTTTAGATAGGTTATATATGCGATATCATATGAAATATTTCCATATGTCATACATGTGAAAGCAGAAACAGATAAAAACAAAAAACAAAAAGAATAAAACAAATGACAATGATATGCTTTGATCTACATTCAGAGTTCATTGGCTCTTTATCTGGATGTGGATAATATTTTCCTTTATGAGTTCTTTGTACTTATCTTGGATCACTATGTTGTTGAAAGGAGCTGGGTTGTTCATAATTGGTCATCAGTCAATGCTGCTAATACTATCTATAATGTTTTCCTGGTTCTGCTCATTTTACTTTGTATTAGTTTGAACAAGTCTTTCTGGGTTTTTTTTTCTGAAATCTGTCTGTTCATTGTATCTTATTACATAATTGTATTTCATTATAATTATAGACCATAGCTCATTCAGCCATTCCCAAATTAATGGGTATTCCCTCAATTTCCATTGCTTTGCTACCACAAAAATGGCTCCTATAAACACTTTTGTCACATATAGGTTTTTATGATCTTTATAGAATACAGACCAAGTTGTGGTATCTGTGGATCAAACAGTATGCAGTTTGGTTGCCCTTTGGGCATAGTTCCAAATTGCTCTCCTGAATGGTTGGATTAGCTCACAACTCTACCAACAGTGTATTAGTGTCACAATTTTCATACCTTCTTCAACATTTATCATTTTCTTTTTTGGGGGGGTTCATATTATTCAATCTGATAGGTGTGAGGAAGTATCTCAGAATTTTTTAAATTTGCATTTTTTCAATCAAAAGTGATTTAGAGCACTTCTTCATATGCTGATAGATAGCTTTGATTTCCTCATTTGAAAATTACTTATTCATATCCTTTGTCCATTTATAAATTGTGAAATAGTTTATATTCTTATAAATTTACTCAGTTCTCTTTATTTGAGAAATGAGGCTTTTATTAGAGACACTTGCTATAAAGATTGTTTACCAGTGTTTTGCTTTCTAATTTTGGTTATATTGACATTGTACAAACACATTATTTTAGTATGATCAAAATTATCTTTTTTATATTTCATAATGATCCTCTATCTCATTTGATCTTGAATTCTTCCTTCTCCATAGATCTGACAGGTAGACTATTCCTTACTCTTCTTATTTGATTATGATGTCACCCTTTATGTCTAAATCATGCACCCATCTTCACCTTATCTTGGTATGCAGTGCAAGGTGTTGGTTTATATATTGCTTTACAGTTTTCCCAGCAATGTTTGTGAAATGGTAAATTTTTATCCCAAAGGTAGGGGTCTTTGAATTTATCAAAAGTAAGTTACCATGGTCATTTACTACTGTGTTTTATGTCACTAATCTATTTCACTGACCCACTCTATTTCTTAGCCAGTACCAGATAATTTTGAAGATTACCATTTTATAATGTAGTTTGGTTTTGCTGTGCCATCTTCCTTTTTATGTTTTTCATTAATTCCCTTGATATTCTTGACCATTTGTTCTTCCAGATTAATTTTATTATTTTTTAGCTCTGTTAAATATTTTTTGGTAGTTTGATTGGCATGGCACTAAGTAAATTATTTTAGGCAGAACTGTCATTTTTAGTATATTGGCTCCGCCTACCCATGAGTAATTGATATTTTTCCAATTATTTAGATCTGCCTTTATTTGTGTGAAAAGTGTTTTATAATTGTATTCATATAGTTTCTGGGTTCGTCTTGGTAGGAAGACTCCCAAATACTTTATATTGTCTACAGTTATTTAAATGGAATTTCTCTTTCTATATCTTGTTGCTGACCTTTGCTGGTCATATAAAGAAATACTGATGCTTTATAGGGCTTTGTCTCTATCCTGCAACTCTACTAAAGTTGCTAATTATTTCAAATAGTTTTTAAATTTTTTCTCCAGGGTTCTCTAAGTATGCCTTCATATCATCTGCAAAGAATCATAGCTTTGGTTTCCTTATTATCTGTTCTAATTTTCTCCATTTCTTTTTCTTCTGTCATTGCTTTAGCTAACATTTCTAGAATTGTATTGAATAATAGTGGTAATAATGGGCATCCTTGCTTCAGCCCTGATCTTATTGAGAAGGCTACTAGCTTCTCCCCATTACAGAAAATGAGGAGATAATGCTGATGGTTTTAGATAGCTATTGTTTATCATCTTAAGGAATGTTACCCTTTATTCCTATACTTCTCTATTTAAAAAAATAAGAATGGTTGTATTTTTAAAAAGGGTTTTCAATATCTATTGAGAGAATCATATAATTTCTGTTGGTTTTGTTATTGATACAATGGCCAGTTATGTTGATAGTTTTTCAAATATTGAACCAACCCTGCATTGCTGGAATAAATCTCACCTGGACATAGCCTAAAATCTTTGTGATATAGTTGTAAGTGCCTTGCTAGTATTGTCTTCAAAATTTTTACATTAATATTCATTGGAAAACTGGGCTATAATTTTCTTTCTCTGTTTTAGTTCTTCCTGGTTTACATATCAGCACCATATTTGAGTCATAAAAGGAATTTGGTAGTATTCTTCTCTCCTTTTTCTAAATACTTTATATAGTGTTGGAATTAATTATTCTTTAAATATTTGGATGAATTCTCTTGTGAACACATCTGACCCTGAACTCTTAGTTAGCTTGTTCAATTTTTTTCTAAGAAGGGATTTACATTTTTATAAATATTCATTGATTTTGCTCAGAGTATCGGATTTATTGGCATATAAGTGTATAAAATATTTTGTAATGGTTGATCTAATTTCTTCTTCATTAGTAGTGATTTCATCTTTTTTCATTCTTTGATACTTGATATTTGGTTTTCTTCTTCCTTTTTTAAAGTCAAATTATCCAATGGCTTTATCCTAATTGCCTTTTTCATGAAACCAATGCCTAGATTTATTGATTAAATTCAATAGTATTTTTTTTAACTTTTAGTCTTATTAATCTCACCTTTGATTTTTAGGATTTACAATTTAGTACTTAATTGAGGATTTTTAATTTCTTTTTTTAGGTTTTTTTTAGTTGCATACCTTTCATTGGGTTGTTCTTTTTTATTTTTGTTGAAGTAAGAGATTAGAAAAATAAAATTTCAATTAAATATTGCTTTGACTGCATCTCATAAATTTTGGCAGTCTCATTATTGTCATTCTCTTTAATGAAATTATTGATTGTTTCTATGATTTGTTCTTTGATTCTTTAGGAGTAAATTATTTGGTTTCCAACTGATTTTTAGTTTAGTTTTTTTTTTTTTTTGCAATACAAATGGGGTTAAGTGGCTTGCCCAAGGCCACACAGCTAGGTAATTATTAAGTGTCTGAGCCTGGATTTGAACCCAGGTACTCCTGACTCCAGGGCTGGTGCTTTATCCACTGCGCCACCTAGCCGCCCCTTCAACTGATTTTTAATCTATCTTCCCACTGCCATTTGTTGAGTGTAATTTTTATTATACTATGACCTGATAAGAATAAATTTACTTCTATTCACTTTTTTACATGTGTATTTGAGGTTTCTATGTCTTAATACATAGTCAGTTTTTGTGTAGGTGCCACATGCTGCTTGCCCATTCAGTTTTCTCCAAAGACCTATTCTAACTTTTCTAATATTCTACTTATCCTCTTAGTTTCTTTCTTGATTATTTTTGATTATTGTTAAATTTATCAAATTCTGAGATAGTACAGTTGACATTCCCCATTAGCATAATTTCATTTTCTATTTCTTCTTGTAACATTTAACATCTCCCTTAAGAATGTGGATTCTATGCCATTTGATGCATCTATATTTAGTATTACTATTGTTTCATTCTCTGTGGTACCTTTTAGTATAATTTTTCTCCTTATTTATTTTATTTAGGTCTATTTTTGCTTTTACTTTCTTAGAGATTTGGATTGCTATCCTCACTGATTTTTTTTACTCCTGCTGAAGCATAATTCTGCTCCAAACTTTTACCGTTATTCTGTGTTTTCTCTCTATATCAGGGGTATTTCTTGTAAATAATATATTGTAGGATTCTGTTTTTGAATCCACTCTGCTATCTGTTTCTGTTTTAAGGGTGAGTTCATCTAATTTGCATTTATAGTTATGATAACTGTGTATTTCCCCTCCATGTTATTTTTCACTTGTTTCACTTAGGAACTTTCCAACCTTCTGATGCCAGGGGCTACAGGCCCTGTTTATTTGGCTGGTTGATTGGTTCTTGTCCTTCCTTATTGAAGAAGACCAAAATGACATCACTAGTTTGAAACAAATTATAGTGTGTCCAACTGTGACTGAGCAGAACAATATGAGCTCAGAATGCTCTATCACAGGTTGGGCACAAATAGTCCATGTGAACACCTGGAGTGAGTACTCTAAATTTATGTTTGTCATGTTTACTTTGAGCTGCTTCAATCCTGCATTCCTCATAGAGTGTAGCACCTTTACGGATGAGGACATGCCATGCTGGGTGGTTCTGTGTCTGTGCCTGTGCCAATGTCTCCCATGCTCTAAAGTTTTTTAACGAGACCTTCAGGGTGTCTTGGTATTGCTTCTTCTAACCCCCTTGTGATCCCTTGCCCTATATGAGTTCTTCATAAAAGAGGTTTTTGGCAGGCATACATCTGGCATTCTAACTGTGTTCAGCCCATTGTAATTACATTCTCTATAGTAATGTTGGAATGCTAGGTAGTTTAGCTTGAGAAAGGACCATCAAAATCTTCCTAAGACAATTTAAATGGAAGCAATTCAATTTCCTAGCATGGTGCTGGTAGACTGTTCAGGATTCACAGACATATAGCAATGAGGTCAGCACAACTCTGTAGACCCTAACTTTTTTAATATTCTATTTATCTCCTTAGTTTCTTTCTTGATTACTTTTTGCTAAATATATCAAATTCTGAGAAAATACAGTTGACATTTCCCATTAGCATAATTTCATTTTCTATTTCTTCTTGTAACATTTAACATCTCCCTTAAGAATGTGGATGCTATACCATTTGATGCATCTATATTTAGTATTAATATTGTTTCATTCTCTGTGGTACCTTTTAGTAAGATGTAATTTTTTTTAGTTTAGTAGTCAGCCTAATACCTCTTCCCTCCCACACTTTCTTTTGAAATCTCCCCCATACTGAGCTAGCTCTGGCAATGTGTCAACCTCATTGTCAATGTGTACCTCCTTGGAAAGGACACAGCCAAGGTAAGTGAACATGTCCACAATACTCAAAACTTCTTCATTTGCTGTAATCAATGGTTCCACATACAGATGGTATGGTGCTGGCTGATGGAGCACCTGTGTTTTCTTGGTGTTGTTAGACAAAATTAGCACAAGCAGCAGAGAATCGACCCCTATTTTGTTGTATCTCATTTTCAGAGGCTGCATTGAGGCACAATCATCTGCAAACAGAAGATCATGCACCAACATTCCCTCTATTTTGGTCTTGGCTTGTAGCCTTGACAAGTTGAAGAATTTGCAGTCAGTGTAGTAGCTGACCTTGAGGCTGTGTTCATCCTCAGTGAAGGCTTTTGATAACATGACTGAAAACATCATGCTAAAAAGTATGGGAGCAAGGACACAACCATCGATGACTGGGAAATATTGAGACCATTGTCCACTATCCAGAACACAGGCATGCATGCCATCATGAAATTGATGTACAATACTGATGAACTCTGGACTGATGGTATCAAAGGCCTTGGTCAGATCTACAAATATTGTATACAAACCTCTGTTCTATTCCTGGTATTTTGCCTGGAGTTGTCCCAACAACTATGAATTATCCTGCTGGTAAACCCTGTGGAGTGCTTGTTTTTTATTTAGCAGCTTCTGTATTTTCATTTTCATTTTCATCAAACCAGTCTTGGTGTTTGTGAATGTTCTGGCTCAGATGAGCAAATGCAGTGCTGCTTACCAGATCTCTGAAGCTGCCTAGTCCTTTTCTGTTCCACTGTTCCCAATTGTGTGTTGGCTCCGTTTTGCCTCCAAGTTAGAAACAAAGTGTTCCTGCTCAGAGAGACACTCTATAGTCTCTTGACATTAATTCTTCTAGTATTTATTTTGCCTTGGGGCTGCAACTTTGATTGACTGAGAATATTTAGCTTAGAGAGGATGAAGCTGTGATCAGTCCAGCACTCTGCATCACACATTGCCTTTGTCACCCTCACATACTGTCTCTTCTCCTTCAGATAACATAGCCTATTAGATGCCAATGTCTGCTATGAGTGTACATCCAGGAAGTTTAATTGCATTTAGGTAAACAGAAGACAGTTTTGAGGAGAAGGTGATGAGAGGCACAAGTTTTCAATAATAGCTGACCATTGCAGTTGCTGTTTCCAATGCCAATCCTCCCAAGGATTCCCTGTCATAATTGGTAATCTGAGCCTACTCTAACATTAAAGTCAACTAGAATTATAAGCTTTTCCTCTTTCAGTACGTTGATGATGAGTCTCCAGGTCTTCATAAAATTTTTCTTTCAGTCCTTGTCATGGAGGAAGCATAGGCACTAATAATGGTGGCATGATGTTTTCCTGGAAGTAGCAATCTCATTGTCATGAGCCTGCCATTCACTTCTTTTTTTTAGGTTTTTGCAAGGCAAATGGGGTTAAGTGGCTTGCCCAAGGCCACACAGCTAGGTAATTATTAAGTGTTTGAGACCTGATTTGAACCCAGGTACTCCTGACTCCAGGGCCGGTGCATTCACTTCTTTTGGTAGGTTAGTTTTGATTGCAAAACATTAGTTTTGGTCGCCAAATTTACCCCAGCTTCACAGAGTTTCCCTTTACTACAGTCACTCCAGAAAAACATGTTTCTACCTCCAAATTCAGTAAACTTACTGAAGTTCACCTGGTGCTGCAATGATGTTGCCCTGAGGTCCACAGGAGTTCCTCTTGTCTGGTGCTGCACTGAAGAGGTGAGGTGGAGGGTGACTGGTGCTGCTGGAAGCTATGGGAGTCTGGAAGCTTACCTGGTGCTAAGCTGGACTCTAGTGCTAATGTCTGGAATGTGTTGAGACCAGTGGGGTATTTCTGTGTTTCTCCAAGGATACACTGAGGCATGTGGTGGTCTATTGACTGACGACTGCCTGTTTTGTCCAGAGTTAAACTGAAGTATATGGAGTCTGGTCCCTTGAGATTATTTGCCCAGGGCTATGATGAAGTATTTGGTTCTCAGACCTGGAGTCTTCCTGTTTCCCTGGTTATGTTGAGGTGTATAGGGGGTCCCGGCATTGGTGTTTTCCTGTCCTGGCACTGGGGTTCAGAATTTACTGCTGATTTGCTGAGGTGGGGCTTCCTGCTGATTTACTGGGCTGGTTCCTGACCTGGACTGTGCTTCCATTTTACCTGAATGCAACAGACTTTTCCTGCTGATTTTCCAAGTTTCTTGGGCTTAACAATTGTTGCATCTGTTCTTTTTTCTGGTCCTGCTATTCTAGGATTTGTTTATGGTTATGTTTGGAGGTGAATATGATGGAGTTAGGGTGACTTACTGCTATTCTGCCAACTTGCTTTACAGAAGTCTACAATAGCATCTTATTTGATCTTCTTGCCTAAAGTATCATTACACTTTAATCCATCCTCCATTCAGCTATCAAAATGATTTTCCTAAAATTATAGGTCTGCTGCTGTTGTGCAATAAACTCAATGGTTCCTTATTATTTCTAGAAAAAAATAGAAACTCCTCTGCTTGATAAGCAAAGTTCTTTCAAACCTGGTATAGTATACCCTTAGGAACTCACACACCCAATTCCTACTCACATGTTGATGTCCCCAGACAATGACTAACTAGAATTATTCAGTTTCCATGGATAACCCTGAAAATTTGAATTTCTATTATTATTGTTTATAAATCCCTACTGGTGTGCCTCCCATTAATACTCTGCCAGACTAAATTAGTTTTTAGCAAAGGTATTTACTAAGATGGTATAGCAAGATGGTGCAAAAAGATTTATCCAAAAATATGGATAAATCTGTATACAAAAGTATACAGAGTATATGTTGAAGGTATGCACAAACTCAAAATGCAAAGTTAATGAGACACATATGTAAGATAGCATATGTGGCAAAAGTTAACTTTGGGGGGGAATTGAGCAAGTTGCCCTTTCTCTTTCTCACTTTCCATATTTCACTAGGTTTAATAATAGGACAGTCCTCAGGGTTCCCATAACACTGGTTATCAAGATTTTCTCCTGAGATCCCTGAAGCATGTAGGGCAGCCAATTAGTTGCTCAGATTGATCCCTCAGTAGGACAAGCATGCTATCTAGGGAAAAAAAAGCACTCTCAGAAAAGCTCCAAAATGGCATGAAGTTCCCAAAAGGGAATTAGCACTCAGTTTATTTCTTTTTTTTCTTTCTTAAAGGTTTCTAGACCAACAGGCAGTTGTCTGAGTCTTTGTGACCCTATTTTAGCTTTTCTTGGCAAAGATATTGGAGCGTTTGTTATTTTGTTCTCCAGCTTATTTTACAGAAGAAGAAACTGAAGCCAACATGATTAAGTGACTTGCCTATGGTCATGCAGCTAATATCTGAGGCTGGATTTAAACTCAAATCTTCCTGAATTTAGACTTGGCATTCTATCCATTGTGCCATCTACAGAAAAGGGAAAAAAATGCTAAATTTTCTTAAATAGATCTGTCAAGCTAAAGTATCCAAGAATGAATCTCCCAGTTGGAATATTTCTCCAAGAGGTCTTTACAAATGCTGAAGGGCATCCAAATTAGGCTGGACAAGATCCCACTGTAAGGTTATCCCTTTAGGGTTTGCCAACTCAATTCACTGGTTAGGCTCCCCATATGGTGAATGACTACTACTACATAGAGTTAAAGGAATAGTCAATGAAGGTTTGGGTCCCTAATATTGCCTTTGATAGTGTATTTCCCACTGATAATTATTCAGAATTAACTAGCTTTTAAGCAATGTTCTTTAATAATATAATATAGCATGATGATCTAAAAAATAGTTCAAGATTATTCCCCTTACCTCCTAAAGTCAGAGATACATTCTCCCATAAATACAAACAGGATTTATGGAGAGGATGGGCATAAATTTAAAGTAAAAGGTAGTCAGGCACAATGTAGATAATAAATATGGCAAAGGGTAACTCCCAAATCCTGGTTACTGGAAGTGGTTTTTTCCCCCCAGGTAGTGACCTCATGAGGTTCTTCTTACCAATTGTTCTCTGCTGAGTGCTAAAGGTCTACATATTTGTATGGTTCATTGCCAGCACTTGTCTCTGCCATGAAAGACATATTCCCCAATGCTTCCTTTCCTTGGGTGTCTATCACTCCCATGATGGATGTGTTGTCTTTTACTGGTCCAGTGTCTCTCAAACCAGCTGAATGTGCTCCTGGTTCATTTTTTTCTGACTGCAGCCAGATTCCAGAGGACAGCTAAAGGGTGGGGAGATCCTAAAGACAACTAAGGTTCTTTAAATCACAAAACTTTGACTCGGGGTAAGAAAAGACATAAATTTTAATTCACAGATTACTGCAAAAAGTTCACAGATTAATTCACAAAGTTCTTTAGCAAAGTAAAGTGAGTTTTTAAGAAGATAGTAAGTTTAAGCAAAGAAAAATCAGCTACAAGCTGGGCTGATGAAAACATCAAAGACAATTAAGAAAGGGAAAAGGGAAAGGGAAAGGACATATCCATGAGACAGACAGCTGGGCTGCGATCACATGAATCCAGCCTGGGAAGAATCCAGCCTAGCCCATCTCCTGTACAGGGAGGAGTTAGTGTAACACAAGGAGGGGACTAAGGAGGGTCTTAATGTATGACAAAAAAGTTGTGTTTCCACATGCCTGGAGAGTTTAAAATTATCGATTAACCTTAAATTATTAAATTAAGATTAAGAATTACAGTCCCTTAGCTGAAGACATCAGCTCGACTGGAAGTTAGTCTTTGTTAACTCAAGGTAACCTTAAGGAATTTATGACATAACTAGGAGAGCCTGGTAAAATAACTTGGAGACACTAGTTTGGTTAGCTTACATAGCAGACTAATTCAAAGTCAATATAGAATTAGGGAAGGTTTAACAGTTTTAAAAGATTATTTTAATAGAGTGTCTGTTTGTTGGGTACATTCTTTGCTTATAGAGGTTTGCTGGAATAACTATATTTGCTTTTTAATTTAGAAAAAGAGGAAAGATTACAATATTTTTTCCTGCCCATAGACCACCTGCTTAATGATGACATGGTCAGAGGAATGAGGGAAAGAGATGGGGGGTGGGAGGAGGGGAGGAAAGGGAGGGAGGCAAGGGGAGACAGAGCCAGAGACAGAGATGGAGACAGAGAACTTTCTCCTTGTCACCTATGTCCCTTCTACACCCCCCCCCCCTTCAATTCTCAATCACTATTGATCAATTGCTGGAACTGAAAATCCTATGACCTGAGTTCAAATATAGCCTCAGACACTAGCTGTGTGATTCAGCAAAGGGGATTATTGTGAAGGATCAAGAGATATTTATCAAAAACACTTAGCACAGTATCTAGAATTGTTAATTATATTCTCTCCCTTCCCTTCCCCTCTTTTATTTGGGGGAGGGGGCTTTACAAGGCAATGGGGTTAAGTGACTTGCTCAAGCTCACACAGCTAGGTGGTAGGTGTCTAAGACTGGATTTGAACTCAGGTTCTTCTGACTCCTGGGTCAGTGCTCTAGACACTGTACCACCTAGCTGCCCCCTTTCCTTTCCCCTCTTTCACCACTAGCTTGATTCACCTTGATGGGACAATTCTGAACCAATTTGCTCTTTTTATATACAACCCAAAAACTGTGACTTCATTTTCTCCACCAATTACAATGCAGCTTCATCTTTTCTTTTTCATTCAATATACAAAATCTCATAAGCCTCTTAAATTTTTTAAGTTCTTGTCCATATCTAATTTACACTTTGGACTGATTGATTTAATGGAAGAGTCTGGACTTTTTAAAATTTTATTTTAATTTTCATCCATTTGTACATGCATATTTCCAAGTTACAAAATTTCCCTCCACCCTTCCTTTCCACCCTCCTCCCCTTAGTAGGAAACAGTTAGGTTATTATTTTACATACATATTTTGTAAAACTTTATTTACAAATTAGTAATTTTTGGCATGAGGAATTAGGATTAGGGGAAATAAATCCATAAGAGATAATTTTTAAAAAGTGTTCCTCAGATTTGGAAGGGTTGCTTTTTTTCCTTTGCGTTTTGTTTTGTGTTGTTTTTCTTCCTCTTGTTTGGGATAATATAGTCCATAACCAATCAAATACAGTTGTCCTAGCTTTCTGGAATGTCAAAAGAAGTTGCTTCCATCAAGGTTGTTCATCTCATAATGTTGTTGATGTGTACATTTTTCTCTTGGCTCTACTCCCTTCACTTAACATCAGATCCCGCAAGTCATTCTGTGCTTTTCTAGAGTCTGACCATTTATGGTTTCTCATAGAACAGTAACATTCCATAGTATTCATGTACCATAACTTGTTTAGCCATTCTCCAATTAATGAGTATCCCCTCAATTTTCAATTCTTTGCCAGTATAAAAAGAGCTGCTAAGAATATTTTGGAACGTTTTTTACAATTTCTTCTGGATATAGTCCTAGAATTGGAATTGCTGGGTCAAAGGGTATGAACTGTCCCATATTGCCCTCCAGAAAGGTTGGATACATTCACAGCTCCATCAGCAATGCATCAATGTCCCAATTCTCCCACACCTTCTCCAACATTGATCATCCTCCCTTTTTCTCATCTGGGCTAGTCTAACAGGTGTGAGATAATACCTCATTGTTGTTTTAATTACCATTTCTCTAATCAATAGTGTTTGGAGCATTTTTTCCATATGATTATATATAGCTTTAATGTCTTCATTTGAAAACTGTTCATATCATTTGACCATTTATCAATTGGGGAATGACTTGTGACTTTATAAATTTGATGCAATTCTCTATATATTTTAGAAATGAGACCTGTATCAGAACTCCTGATTGTGAAGATTGTTTCCCAGCTTTCTGCTTTTCTTCTATTTTTGGCAGCATTGATTTTATTAGTGCACATACATTTTAATTTAACATAGTCAAAATCATTCATTTTGCAGTTTATAATGTGCTTTAATTCTTGTTTGGTAATAAATTTATCCCTTTTCCATAGATCAGATAGCTAGAGTATTTTTTTGTCTATTAATTTATCTATGGTATCGCTCTTTATGTCTAAATCCTGTACCCATTTGACCTTATTTTGGTATAGAGTGTGAGACGTGGATCTATGCCTAGCTTTTGCCATACTATTTTCCAGTTTTCCCAACAATTTTTGTCAAATAGTGAGTTCTGATCCCAGAGGCTGATGTCTTTGGGTTTGTCAAATAGTAGATTGCTGTAATCATTTTGCATTTTCTTTTGAACCCATTCTAATCCACTGATCCATTACTCTATTTCTTAACCAATATCAGGCAGTTTTGATGACTGTTGCTTTATAGTATAGTTTTAGATCTGGTAGAGCTAAACCACCTTTCTTTACATTTTTTCATCAGTTGCTTTGCTATTTTTTCCCTTTTGCTGCTCCAGATAAATTTTGTTACTATTTTTCCTAGCTTGTAAAGTAGTTATTTGGTAGTTTGATTGGTATGGCACTGAATAAATAATTTGGGTAGAATTGTAATTTTTATTATATTGGCTTGACCTAACCATGAGCATTTGACATTTTTCCAATTATTTAGATCTGACTTTATTTGGGTGAAGAGAGCTTTATACTTGTGTTCATACATTTTCTGGGTTTATCTTGGAAGATAGATTTCCCAAGTATTTAATGTTGTCTATAGTCATTTTAAATAGAATTTCTCTATCTCTTGTTCTTGGGCTTTGTTTTTCACATATATAGAAATGCTGATGATTTATGTGGGTTTATTTTATATCCTGCTACTTTGCTGAATTTGTTAATTGTTTCAAGGAGTTTTTTAGATGGTCAATGGTCAATTTTGGTGAAGGTGCCATGTACAGCCAAGAAAAGGGTATATTCTTTTCTATTCCCATTAAGTTTTTTCCAGAGGTCTATCATATCTAAGTTTTCTAAGATTTCATTCACCTTAACTTCCTTCTTGTTTATTTTGTTGGTAGATTTATCTAGTTGTGAGAGATGAGATTGAGGTCTCCCATTATTAAAGTCTGATGTCTGTTTCTCCTTGTAATTCATTCATCTTTTCCTCTAGGAATTTGGATACTATGCCAGTAGGCACATACAAGTTTAGTAATGATATAGCTTCATTACTAATGGTGCCTTTTAAGATGTAGTGTCCTTCCTTATCCCTTTTAATGATTGATTTTTGCTTTTACTTTGTCTGAGATTAGAATCACTACCCCAGATTTTTTTACTTCTGCTGAGGCATAATATAGTTTTCTCCAACCTTTTACCTTTATCCTGTGTGTAACTCTGCTTCAAATGTGTTTCTTGTAAATAGCATATTGTAAGATTCTGGTTTTTAATCCATTCTGCTATCTGCTTCTGTTTTATGGGACAGTTCATCCCATTCACATTTACAGTTAAAATTGCTAATTCTGTATTTCCCTCCATGCTATCTTTCTCCATTTATATTTATCCTTTTTTTCTCTTATTCCTCCTTACCAAAATTTTACTACCTTTTCCCTTTGACTTATCTTTTAGAAATTTAACTTTAGAATTTCTTTTAGTTTTTTCACTTATATCTTCCCTTCCCTTTTATCAGTCCCTTCTTCCCTTATCTTTCCCATTCCCTGCCTGCCCTGCCCCCCTCTTCCCTATAGATTAAGTTAAATTTTTAAACTCAAGTGGGAATGTATCTTATTCTCTCATTGGACTAAATCCATTGAGTAGTATTTACTCAGCAGTCACATTCTCCCTTCTTTCCCAACAAAATTATATACCTTTGTACCTCTTCCCTAGGTATTCTAATATTATTAATCAGGTATCATCAATCACAGTTATTTGATTGCTTGATAAGTTCCTATTGTTATCAAGATATCATCACAAATTGTTTTCTTGAGAAGCATTGACTCAAATTGCATCCAATTATAATTATAATCATTTTTACCTTACCCCTTTTCAAGTATCTTTCAAGTATACACAATCCTCCTCACAAGCCAAAGTATCACCCAAAGCCATTCATTTCTTGAACTATTTGTGCCCCCCCCCCCCCCCCAGGCTCACCCACGGTACTTAACACCTTGTTTAGTGAACCAAAGCCTATTGTCTCTCCCCCTTTACACCCCCCCCCCCCCAAGGTACTTAATCCTTTGTTAAATGAAGCACAGGATGCTGCTGATCTAATTTACTGTAAGAATCCTAAAGGTCTCTAAGTACTGGGAGGCTCTGGAGGTCTCACCTGAGAACTTGACAAATGATTCTATGTAACAGAGACACTGTCTCAGGTCCTCCCAGTTTATGATGCTCCCATTAGACAAGGTGCTTAGCACCTTGTGATTAAAGTGAGTCAAAGTATAATGAGACACTTAAATTACACCCCTGCTTGAAGCTTTTTCTTTATCTTCTTGGGTTTTATCCTTTAGCTTCATTCTCTTCAATTATATTCTACCCAATTTTCCTTAGAGAAGTAAAGTTCTAAAGAATTTAAATTATTGTATCTTCCTTTTTAGGGACCAACATTTGTTTAAAATAATTTTGTTTTTTCAGTCCCCTTTTTCATTTACCTTTTTTTAAAATGTAACTCTTCAGTCGTGTATTTGGAGATTGAATTCTCTATTTAGTTCTGGTCTTTGTGTCAGGAAATTCTGGAAGTCCTCTATTTCTTTGAACATCCATCTTTTCCCCTGACATTGTATGCTGAATTTTTTTTTAGTTTTTTGCAAGGCAGTGGGATTAAGTGACTTGTCTAAGGTCACACAACTAGGTACTTATCATATGTCTGAGAGTGAACTCAGGTCCTCCTAACTCCAGGGTCAGTTGCTCTATGTACTGCACCATTCTGAATTTTGCAGGATAGTACATTATGGGTTGTAATCCCAGGTACTTAATTTTCTGAAATGTTATTCTAGTTCTTCCTATCCTTCAATGTTGAAGCTGATAGGTCCTTTGTTAGTCTGATTATATTCCCTTTGTATTTGAATTATTTTCTTATGGCTGCTTGCATTATTTTCTCTTTTATTTGAGGGTTCTGGAATTTGGCTATTACAACCTCTGGAGTTTTTATCCTGGAGTCTCTTTCTGGAGGAGTTCTGTGGATTCTTTCAATTGTTATATTATCTTATTCTAGTAGATTGGGGCAGTTTTCCCTTATATTTTCTTGCATGATGTTTTCCAGGTTCTTTTGTTAGTCCAGGCTTTCTAGTAGTCCAATGATTCATAGATTCTCTCTCCTGGATCTCTTTTCCATGTCACTTGTTTTCCCTAGAAGGTACTTTACATTTTTCTTCAATTTTTTCAGCCTTTTAATTTTGTTTGATGGAATCTTGTAGGCTTGTAGATTAATTAGTTTGTTTAATTCTGATTTTTAGGCTTTTATTTTCTTCAATTATCTTCTGTATTTCCCTTTCCCAGTTGGTTATTTTTACTTTTAATGGAGTTGATTTCTTTGGTCAACTTGTCACAATTTTCTGCATGACTTTCATTTTTATTTTCATTTTTCTTCTTCCTCTCTTACGTTTTTGAATTCTTTTTTAAGCTCTTTGATGAACTTTTGCATTTGAGTCCAATTTATAGACTATTTTAATACTTTCCCTGTGATTTTTTCACAGCTTTCTTCTTCAGACATGGCATTGCTGTCATCTTTATCTGTGAAGTATTTTTCTATAGTGAGCACTCTTTTAACTTTTTTGCTCATCTTTGTTGTTGTAGTTCTGCTCCAGAGATATATGGAGTACAGATCCAAGCTTTTATTTTGCTGGGGCTGGGATCTGATATCTGGTTTGTTGTTGGCCAAGGCCTTGCCTATGCAGTCCAGGCCTTGCCTTTGCAGAGGTTTGTTTCCTCCTTTATGTCCAGGTTCTGACTTAACAGAGGATTGTTCCCAACCCAGTCCTGTCTTTTACTGTGATGTTTTCAGGGTTCAGACTTTGTTTAGGGTTGGGATTCTCCCTGTTGGCTTGTTATCTAGCTGCTGGAACCTCTATTATTATTAAAATGTCAGGACCTGGACTGCACTGTGGCTAAGAGCCTCCTTCTAGCTTTCCCCATTGTCCTACTTCCAGGACTTTACTTCCCCTTTTCCCCAAAGAGACAGATCTTCACTGAAGATCCTTCATGATGTCTACAGTTGAAAACTTCTTTGCATCTTCTGTTTTTTCTTGGTGAGATCTGTAGTGTGAACGTCAGAGTAGAGGCTCTGGTAGGGAAAGACTCTGGGAGCAGGTTAGCTTTGTGCCACCATCTTCATTTTGCCTGAGAAGTGAGCCTGGAGTTTCTGTGATTATTGTTATTGGTCAGTAGAATCCATGCCTTCATTCAAGGTACAATTCAAGAGTCATCTTCAGAAAATCTTTTCTGGTCCCTTTAGCTGTGTCTTTTCCTCTGACTTAATCTTAAATCTCCTTTGTGTGTATATATATATATATGTATATATATATATATATATATATATATATATATATATATATATATATATATATATATCTTGCGTATATCTCCCTATAAACATGCAGTGTCTTACAGCAAAATGCAATCTGCCTGAAGGCAAAGATTCTTTTGTCTTTTTCTTTATATTGAAAGTATCCTCACTCCCTAGCTGACCTCTGGAATCTGGCTGCAATCAGAAATCCAAAGATTTAATAATGGGCTCTGAAAAAAAAAGTACACAGCACACTTTTAATCTGCCTTTTTAATAACTTCTCCAGCAGTTTCTTAATGCCAGACAATTAACAAAATAATGTGATCTGTGACATTGTTGATTTCTAAGGTGTCAATGCTCCCACTGCAAATTTAACAATTACTTTTTCAGAGTGGAATGAGCCAGCTTTAGCACACTTGTTTTACCCATATTCTAAGAACAGTGCCGGAGACAGAGTAAATGAACCATTCCTCTTAACTTTCTAGGATTCATTTTGTCATCTGTCTGCATCTTTTCTTTCAACTACCTGGGAGTTTGACCTGTATGGTGGCATAAACTGCCTTCTTTTTGGCCATAAAATTCCAAGTCCCCAAGTCACTTATTTTTGAACCTCTCAATTCTACCTCAATCCAATCTTTCTCAAAGGACAGAGAAAAAGGGGCTCATTCATTCAAAAAAAATTATGATTATGTGCTCAGCCCTAGATACAAAAAAAGATACAAAAAAAGGTAGAGACTGTAAGCTTATGTTACCACAGTAAGTGTGATAATGAAATTATGAACAGAAAATACTTTGCAAAATTTAAAACATTCTTTAACTATTTGCTATATATTTTGCTAAACATTTTTTTTTCTTTAGGTTTTTGCAAGGCAAATGGGGTTAAGTGGCCTGCCCAAGGCCACACAGCTAGGTAATTATTAAGTGTCTGAGACTGGATTTGAACCCAGGTACTCCTGACTCCAGGCCGGTGCTTTATCCATGGCTTTGTTGCTCATCATGTGAGCCTGAGTCTGCCTCTTCTCTTTGGAACTGTTTTCTCATGAATTATATGAAGAATTTAGATGACCAGCTTTCTTGCAGATTTGACAGTTAAGCTTTAAGGTTCCATTCAATTATAGCTTTCCATAAACTCCCTTTTAGGGGATCAAATTGTAAAGAATTGGTCATCTAGTCCAAACTACTTGAAAAAAATCTTAATCACCATTCCTCTGACAAATCTCCTTTTGAAGACTTCTAGTAAAGAATTGCCTCCTCAGGCAGCCTCAGTCTCTTGGTTTAGCTGTAGTCCTTAGGAAGCTTTTTCTTAGCTACAGATTAGGATCCTAAAATCCTAATTTGCCATTTCTTTCTAAGAGACAGAGCGAAAGTAACTATAGAAATTTTACCAATCCCCCTTTGTTTTACATGTGATGGAAAGAGGATTAGCTTCTCCCTCAATCTCCACTGTAGATATCATCACAGAAAGCAAAAATAAAATGGCAACTTTTTTTGAGGTATTGTATTAATTTCCTGGTGATCCTTTAATGAAGTGTGAACATTTCATTCCGTTCTTAGGAGGAAGAGCTAAACAAGATTGACAATCTCACACACTTACTGTCATTGAACTCCACTGGTGATGGTTGGGATGCAGTGGATGATCATGGCATCTTTGATGTCTGACCAAGCTCTAAGCTCTCCATGACATCTGTTTCAGTCACCTTCATGGCTTTTGGAACAAATTGTTTTCATCCACCCATTGTCTGTGGAGATCTTCACATGCTTGTGGTTGACACAACTCCCCGAAGGTTTTGAAACCCCTTGGTTATCCTCAACCTGGTTTTTAGCCTGTCTGCCAAAACATTTTCCTGGAGTGTGGCCACTTTACACACTACAGCTTCTTGTATAGCTAAGAGTTGAGAGCCGAGTAGAAATCAAAGGCGGATAAGTGCCCTGAAAAGGGCTCAGCAAGTCCTTCAGACAGAGATGCTAGTCCTCTTGAACACCCCAAATCACTATGTACAAATAAGCTCTAGGCTGTATAAACTGGAAATAGTCAACAGAGGGAAGATAATAAGTTTTTTTTTTTTTAGGTTTTTGCAAGGCAAACGGGGTTAAGTGGCTTGCCCAAGGCCATACAACTAGGTAATTACTAAGTGTCTGAGACCGGATTTGCACCTAGGTATTCCTGACTCCAGGGCCGGTGCTTAATCCACTACACCACCTAGTCACCCCTGGGAAGATATTAAAATTAAGACGAATCTGGAGAGACTTCCTGTAGGAAGGATTTTAGCTGGAACTTGGGAGATGAGAAAGGAGAGAATTCTAGGAAAAGGGAAGAATGCTGGGAGATGTTATTTCTAGTTTGAAAAAAAAGGAGACAGAGTATATTGGATATTCAGTTGATTCAGTCACATTTGACTCTGTGACCCCACAGATCATACTATCTATGGAGTTTTCTTGACAAATATACTGGAGTGGTTTGCCATTTCTTTCTTCAATGGATTGTTCAAGGCCAAACTGTGACTCAGGCCTAGTGCTGTAACCGAGCCATCTAGTTGCCTATGTTGGGTAGTAGTGAGAATAGAGTCTTAAGATGACTGAAAGGGCAGGAGGGGGTCAGTAGGTGAAAAGCTTTGAATGCCAGAGGATTTTTGTATTTGATCCTGGAGGTGAAATGGAATCACTGGAGTTTTTATTTCCATTCATTTTTTTTTGTAAGGCAATGGGATTAAGTGGCTTGCCCAAGGCCACACAGCTAGGTAATTATTAAGTGTTTGAGACCGGATTTGAACCCAGGTACTCCTGACTCCATGGCCAGTGCTCTGTCCACTGTGCCACCTAGCCACCCCCAGTCTATTTTCTAATATGTAAAATGAGTAATACTTGTAATTGTCTTAAAGAAAGCTTTGAAATTTGTATAGAATTAATGAATTGTACAATAGTATCTATATTGAGCTACAGATGCTTCAAAATATTACAGGTAATTCCTATTATTTGTGAAGCAATTTAGTTAAGTGACTCACCCAAGACCATATAGCTAGTAATCTGAAGTGTCTGAAGTCAAATTTGAACTCAGGTCCTTCATGACTCCAGGGCCAGTGCACTATTCCCCCCTTCCAATTTCCATTTTTTTAGGGAGTTTAAATTGTTCTATGGGACTTCAGGGGCAAACAAATATGATACTGCTCCAGATAGTCAAATTCTGTGGACAGAAATTAGTCAATTGTTTTTCACTCAGGTTATGGGTTGCCTTCTGAAAGCTTAATTCATATAATAATATGAAATCACATACAGCCACACAATCAGACAAACATACACACCCAAACCTGTAGAAGGAAGCAGGCAGAATCTGTGCATATTTTACAGACTTTAGAATACACTGTCATAAAACTACTTTATTATCAATTTGAAAACACCACACACAAATGTTTCAATATACAAAAAAGGGGCTTATCTATGAAATCTGGGATCTCTATTCTGTATAGCTTGTTTTTTTAAAAAAATAGCATATATCAGATTTAACACAGTAGCACCCCCCCATTGCCTTGCTGACCTGTCCCCTTCAGAAATGTCCTGTTTGTATGTATATTTCGTCAAACCCCTTCTCCATATCTCTCTTACCACCACTACCACCACCACTCTACTATTACCACTCCTACTACTAGGTCAAAAATATTCAAATAAAACCACACCCTGGTAGTAAAAAATGCATCTCATTCTGTTCCTGTCAGTTAAGAAGTGGTGAGCATATTTCATCCACAGTCATCTGAACTGGTGAGCCAGCACTGTATTGGTCAGAGTTCACTTTCCTTTATGATCATACAGCTGCTGCAAAGTTGTCCCCCTGGTCCAGCTCACTTCATTAAGTCTTCAGGGTTGATTTATAATTTTGTCTTTGTATCCCCATTGCTTAGCAGGATGCCTTTAAGTACTTGTACTGGAAGAAGCTGTCTGTTAGACTATCTTTTTCCTGCTTTCCAAATGATGGAACTTATCTCTGGTCTAGTTCTTCTCTTTCTCATATGATAAACTGTAAGAACTTTAGGATCTTCATTCATCAGAAATCATTCATACTAGCTACAGAAACTTCAGAGTTGACAGGAAGGGAAAAGGGGATTTTTGTTTTTCTTCACTGGTCTTAATCTCTTTTGTGGTCATTGGGGTCAGCTTCAGCTCAGTTATTTCAGGCCTGTGGAAGCAGAGGTGCTGCTGCCCTGAAATGAGCCTGCATTCTTCAACTTCATGTGATTCTGTTTTCCTCATCCCCTGTAGCCTCCAAATTTCCTCTATATCAATTCTTTACTCCTCCCTACAACTACTCTCTCAAGCCTATTCTAAGATCTTGTAAAGCATGTAAACTGAATTGCAAACTTTCAATTGTCACATCCTCTGTTACTACTATTTGCATAATTCAAAGTCTTTTGGATACACCTCTTCTGTCCTAAAAGCTTTTATCAACTTAGTGCACAACAGGAGAGCAAAGAAGCATCTGTATTATGAAACAGGATTAAGGATAGAAAAAATAGGGAGCCACCCAAGAATTTTCAAAACCCCTTTTTTATAAATATATTTTTAATGCAAGAAAACGATTTTTTCACAATAGGCAGGATTTTTGTTACAGGCATATATTTTTTCTACATAAAATAGGAGTGTTGCATTTGATAACCACCAAGGAAGGTCCCTTTCAACTCAAACAATCTATGGTTCATCATGCTGAATGAGTTGCAGAAGGTCACATTTCCTATGCCCACAGGAAGGGATGCAATTCTTAAACCTTGCCTAATTCTGGTTCTAAGCTTCAGATAACCCAATATCCTGGGTTGGAAGCATACTGGAAAGTTTAGGATTACAAAATTCTGAGCAGGCAGGGACCTTTGTGATGATCCAATCCAACCCCCTGGTATTTTATAGAGGAAAGCAGCCAACTAGCAAGACCAAGTCATTTGCCATTCTGACAGAACCCAGATCACAGAATGAAGTCCATTCTATCCTTCCACCTCTAAGGCAGAAATGCTCCTGGAATTTGTCCACTGGAAATTCTTCCTTATTTTTCCCCCTTTTCCCAATATCACACTTTATAGAGAAAACATAAAAGACTACAGAAACATATTTGAACTTCAAATAAACAAAATAACAAGTCTTCAGTTTTCCCCGTAAGTGGGTTGAGATTCATTACTATGATGAGAGGGGTGAGAGGAAGGACTGCGTCGTCTTCTGCCATGACTGTGTTTTTTCTCATAGGGACCACTTGGATTAAACAAAAGTTTTCTGTAAATGAGGGCAGCATCTGCAATGGTAAACACAACTGCCACAATTCCAAGGATCTGTTTTAAAAAAAGTTATTACTTTTAATCATTCATAGACCAGAGAATAATTTCCCATTCCCTCCTGTTATGAGCTCTACTCAGCCTGGATCTCTAGGTTGATTCCTTCACTTAGTTATAGTTTGGTAGAGATCTTAAAGAACATTTAGTCTGACCCCCTCCTTTTTTTCTTTAGTCTCATCTTTGTCACAGTCCTTCCCTTTCTCTAAAGTTTCTTCAGTAAGGAGACAAAATAACTTATTGTTAATGAAAAATATAGTCTTTTTAAAACAGTTTCCCCAGTAACTGTTAGAAAGGTTGATTATTCAGAAGAGACCTGAAAAAAAATATTCACTTGTCTTCCATCTTAGCTGTGTACTGTATAGCAGTAGAGCATTGTATAAACTCATGAGTACTTAGCATCATATTATTGTCTTTACTGTTTAATACTTTTATTTTAATAGAATCATGAAATATTAAAGCAGAAAGGAAACTTAAGAACACCCAGGACAACAGTCTCATTTGACAGATAGTGAAACTAAGGCCCATAAAAGGGAAATGATTAACCCAAATTTACATAGTACACTTGTGGAAAAACTAAAATATGAATCCACTTTCCTAACACTCAGTCTGCTCCTTCTTCCAGTATACCATTCTTTTAGTCTAATGGGTAAAAGTGAATCAGCTCAATCTAGAGAAGTTGTTTGGAAAGTGTTATTAATAATTTATACATGTTATAAAGAATTGGACTATAGATGTCACAGATTGAACTGCATTTACTTAGATAGAAATGGCATTTTTAGAGATTCCTCTTAGGGATCTGAAAAAATAACTGATATATTTTAAATATATGAATTGTCATCCATGATGCTCATGAGGAACAAACTGATGGTGACTAATGTCTTAATGAGAAACTGAAACTAAAGATACCATGTAGAGACCAAGTAAATGATAAAATCTGTAGAAGAGGGATATACTCACTACTAGACTTTGGAGAATTTAACCGAAAAAAATTATCCCTCACTCTAACCTCTGCATTCTATTCTTTCTTCTGAACACAGTGCCATTCTAATGGAGTACTTGGGTTTGCAGTAAGGACTGACATACTGGCCTGGCTCACCACACTTTGTTGAAGAGGCCATGGGAAAATTGCAGATCTTTTTGGATTAAAAAGTGCGAAAACCTTTGTTTCTTCCTTTAAAGTAGAGAAATTGGGTCTAAAGTACATTGGTAAGTGGAGAAGGGAGGTCACAGAAGACTTAAAAGTTGAAAGGGACTTAAGAGATCAGTAAAGTCCTATTCCCTTCATTTAACCAATGAGAAAACTGAGGCAGTCAGTCAGTCAAGTAACTTGTCCAGAGCCACATAGACAGTAAATGTCAGAAGCAGAATTCAAACCCAGAGACAATGACTAAACATTTATAGCAGTGGACTTGCCAGGACCATAGAAGAATTAAGGATTTTTAACCTCAGAAGAAAAGATTTATGGGAGTAAATGTAATTTAGGTGGATATCTAAGGACCACCTTCAAATGTCTGAAGGGTTGCCATGTAAAAATGGCATTAGGACTAATTAATAAAGTTAACAGGGAGGAAGAATTTTGTATTGTGAGAAGTAACATGATTCCATATTACTATGACTTTATTTCTGTACAAATCTTAGATACAGAAAATAACATTTCCAAATGAAAAGAACTATTAGATGATCCAGTTATGTATTCCTTGCAGATAAGGAATCACTACATTAATGCAAAGAAATACAAGTTTAATATACTTTCAGGATAAATGGTATTCCAATTTTAGTGTAAAATTCTACTCCAATTCTAGGGACACAAGTGATACCATTAACCATTCAAACAGACTTCTATTGACATCAATTAACTTAGGGAATGAAGTTACCAAAACCTCTACTTACCCCTCCAATAGCAACCAAGACTGTAGTTTTTGGTATCAATGCCAAAACAGACAGGATTAAAAGGAACACAATGGTCATAACTGAGTTTAAAATATCCTGAAAACATAGCATAAAGTAGTCAGATTTTTCCTGAAAACTGGATGACAAAAAATAAAACTTTAGAATCAATATAGTAAAGTCTAAGAAAGGCAGCATGACTTAATGGAAGGAGACTTGGGAATTAGGAGAACTCTTCAAACTTCATGGCTTATTATTAACTGGGCAACTATTTGCAATCACTTCTTCAAGGCTCATGTTTTCTTCATTTGTGAACTGGGTTTGACAAAATCTAAACTACTTACTTCATGAGATCATTAGGAGAGTCAGATGAGATAATGTAATATGAAGTGCTCTGCAAAACCTTAAAGCATACTGCAGTTCTATAGTGCTGTAGAAATGCCAGTAGTGACAACTGAGGTACCTTTCCCTCTGGCTCAGATTGACACCCAGTGGTCCTAGTTTTCTACCGTAGTTGAATCATTTTTACTAACCTAGAGCACAAATCATGGGTGAGATATTTTAGATATGAGAGATAGGCTCTGGGGGTGTCAATTATTAGATACCAGCAATGTTCAGTGTATGGAAGGTTCAGGGAAATTAATGAATGACATTTTGTTCTAACTCAAATAATGAGGCAGGTTGGTGAGATGCAAAAAAGCACTTAAGATTTAGTTTGGAGGATCTGCATTCAAAACTCAGTCTTGCCACTTGCCCTTTGGGATTTCCCTGAATCTTGTTTTCTTCTCATCCAAATGAAGGGGTTAGGGGCAGCTAGGTGGTGCAGTGGATAGAGCACCAGCCCTTGAGTTAGGAGTAGCAAATGAAGGGGTTGGTCTAGTTGACTTTTAATGCCAAAATTTATCAGACACTTAAGTATTTCTTCACTTAAGGGTCCTTCCAGTTTGAAATCTATAGAACTATGAATTATTCTGGTGTCATTTATTCGATGTTCAGATTATAGCAACTCAATGAAAAACAAAAAAACCCCGTCAATATTCACTTTTCCAAATGCAACAACTGGTTTGAGAGTTATGTCATTATTCCTGGTAAGGTTATCCAATGTGATATGACTCATTGATCTGACAACATCTTCAAGTATAGTAACTTCTGATTTCAGTAAATATGTTTTCAAGAAAAGGGACTTCTGTACACTTTTCCTCTTCAGCTGTACCAACAGTATCAGCTCTTCAGTGAGGGCAGTCTAAATATCAGGACCCTCTATCTCCACCACCACTATTTAATACTCTCTTCAATATGACCATAAGGCTCATTCTTTGATGCCAACGGTGTACCTGACCTTTATTAAAATATATTCATGTTTTATCTGGGAGTAGCCCCTTTGAAAGATGAGTTCAGAACATATTACTGTGGTGATACTGGCAGCTAAACAATAAACCCTTGTGGGGGTGCAGAATCAGGGGGTGAAAATGGCAATCAAAAGACAAAGGGGATACTAGGTGAGATCTGCTTAAGGATGACTAGCATTAAAATTGGCATTTGAGGGTAATGCGTAGATCAACCTGACTGATGGCGTTAATGGTCAACCTTTGGGAAAAGCTTATCCAACATATAACAAGAGTTTTTCCTGCTTCTGAGTATACAACCCCCTGCAGGGGTTATATGTTAAGTACAGTGTCATTACAGAAGAAAAATGCTTTTCAAAGAATATGGTGGATTATCCATCAGTTAGAGATTGAATGAACAAAATTATGGGATATGAATGTAACATAATTTTTTGAGACTGTAAAAAAATTGACAAAAGGGATGGAGTCAGGCTAACTTAGGAAGACATGTATGAAGTAGGTGAAACTAGAACCATTTATACAAAATTTCAACACTGTAAAGAAAAACATTAAAAGACCTGAGAAATCTGAACAATGCAATGATGAACCTAGCTATTCACTCCTATCAGAGAGCTGATAGATAGACTTGGTATGCAGAGACATTTTTTAGATTATGTCCAGTGCATGATTTGTTTTGTTTGGCTATGCTTCCATGTTTTAAGGGTTTGTTTTTTTCTTAAGGGGAAGGGAGGTTATACAAGAGAAGTGGGATACGAACAGTGGCACTAGAAAAGAAGTGTTAGAGAAGGAGGGGAAAGGAATAAGCATTTACTTAGTGCTACCTACCCACTGTGTCCCAAGCATTGTGTTAAGCACTTTCCAAATATTATCTCATTTGATTCTTCTAACAACCTTTTAAGTAATGTCATCACCCTCATTTTAAATTTGACAAAACTGAGGCAAAAAGAGATTAGGTGACCTGCCTAAATAAGGTCATATATATAGCTAGGAGTGTCTAAAACTGAATTCAAACTCAGTTTTTCTGACTCAAGACCATTTACTATTTACCTAGTTGCCTAAAGAAAGAGGGTCACTGAAACTTTAAAACATGTATAGAACAGAAGGAAACACAAACAGGAGAATTTTGAAACTAATATGTGTTGAATTTATTATATTAAGAGACTGAGGACAGATTTGAACTCAGGTCCTCCTGACTCCAGGGCTAGTGCTCTATCTATTGCACCACCTAGCTGCCTCTATTATATACGTTTTTAAAAAGCAAGCTGTATGTAACAGAGCTATGGCTTCATATACAATTCTTTTTCTATTTTTCTTTGTATATGGAATAGTCAATGTTCTCCTCTGACTAGGATGATACCAGAGATAAGCCTGACAGCCATCATATGTATACTTGGAATTATGCAGCTTTGAAGATGAATGGAATGCAACCATGAGCCACCCTGGACACTAGCAGGATAAGACCCTGAAGCTTAAAGGTTAGCCATGCTCTTGGCCAACTCTCTCAAGACTATGGAGCTCTAAGCAAACATGTAGAGAAAGTAATCCATTGGCCTGGGCTAAAAAGGTCTTTAATATTAAAGAATGGAGTTTATGCAGTAAAGACCTTATTATACAGAAAAAAAATATAAAAATGGACACTTACGAGTAAAGGCCAAAACAAACATTTCAACACTAGGTCAAGTCTTAGTATATATAACAGTACGAAAAAAACCAAAATGATGGTCTCCAAAGCTGTGATTACTATGTAGGTTTCAGGGCTTTGAGCAATAACAAATAAGATCAAGGCCGCTATAATCAATACCTGTAAGAAAAAAACAAAGTTTACTTCAATATATTTGTTTCACATTGTAAACATTTCTAACTATGATTGCTTTCTAAATACATAGGCATGAAGTGTGACTATGAAGTGTTAAGACTGATTTCTTTGCTGAGGCAAAGTCCTTCAGTATCTGTGCTCTTTTTCCTTTCTTTCCTCCCCCCTCCCCCCCAGTAAGTCCTCCCATTCCCCAACTGGTGGGATATGCTGTAGCAAAATCTAAAATCTTGCCACATATTTGAAATCTGGACAAACCTGGGGTTGAGGAAGGACTGATTTAGGCTTTTATCTGTGTACAAACCTCTCAATGTGGAAACTCGCTCTACTTAAGTATCCAAACTGCCTGGGCACAACTTGAATCCAGGTTTTCTGGGGCCATATCTCTAGTTAGTATGCCTGCAGTTATCAGTGTGATCTGAAACCCTTTCAGGAAGTCTGTGAATTAAAACTTTTTATAATACTCCTTAGATGTTATTTGTCCCTTTCATTCTGCAGGACTGTATTCATGCCTTACAAATGAAGACATCCACAGACATGTAAATGGGAATGGGGATGAGAAGGGCCATAAACATTTCTATAACATCTACTATGTGCTTGGATATGACGCTGCAAGGTAGGGCCTGTTATTGTCCCCACTTTATACTAGAGGAGTATAAGGCAAATAGAGGTGAGGGTCACACAGCAGGAAGTACTTGAAACTGGAGGTGAGCTCTCCATTGGGAGAGCACTAATGCCAACAGACAAACTTCACTTATTCAGATTTAGATATCTGTAGACATTTTCTCAGAAATGAAGGAATCTATTGCTTCAAGAAAAAAAATTGAGTATTTGTTGCCAATGATAAAATTTGAGCTTTCAAGCAAAAACTGAAGCTATGCTTGGATCCACCACCATGAGACTTGACAATTTCTTAACTAGTTAAAAAGACTTTTCTGATGATATTGGTGGTGATAGTAAAAAATGGAATTTTTGTATAGTATAATGAAATGTGTCATTACTTGGGAGAGCTGCAAAACTCAGTGAATACATTTTTTTAATGACCAAATACACGATTTACAGAATTATGCATGGACAAATAATCCATTCAAAGTGCAAGATATCAATTACTTTTTTTTTTAGGTTTTTGCAAGGCAAATGGGGTTAAGTGGCTTGCCCAAGGCCACATAGCTAGGTAATTATTAAGTGTTTGAGTCCAGATTTGAACTCAGGTACTCCTGACTCCAGGGCTGGTGCTCTATCCACTATGCCATCAAGCCCCCCGGCTGTGCCACCTAGCCGCCCCCAGGATCAATTAATTTTAATGTAGGAGTATAAAAAGTACATTGTAATAGTTTCATATTCCATTCTGCAATTAATCACTAAGAAACTAATGCTTTTCAAGTTGTGATCAACTGGTATCAAAGGAGAATATCCACAATTATCTGAAAAGACTATTAAAATAGATCTTTTCCCAACTATTTATCTATGGGAAGATGAATTTTCATCTACTTCAAACAACATATTGAAACAGATTGAATGTAGAAGCAGATTAGAGAATACAGCTATATTTTAAGACATACTAAAATGATTTGCAAAAATATAAAACTAATTCTCATATTTTTCTTTTTGAAGATTTTTATATTATATGTACATATATTATTTTTAAAAATGTCATTTGTTAACATATAATGGGTAATATTTTAAATTAACATTTACATTTTTTCAGTTTTAATTTCAAATATGGTAGTTATGTATAGACGTTACTCACAAAAGCAAAAGTTCTTTAGAGTCCTTAACAATTTAAGAAGTATAGGGGGCGGCTAGGTGTTGTAGTAGATAGAGTACTGGCCCTGGAGTCAGGAGTACCTGATTTCAAATCTGTCCTCAGACACTTAATAGTTACCTAGCCATGTGGCCTTGGGCAAGCCACTTAGCCCCATTGCCTTAACAACCCCCCAAAACCCCCTAAATTTAAAAAGTATAAAAGAGGTCCTGAGACCTGCTATACTCATAATAGTATCAGTGTTCATCAATATTTTTAGATATATCATCATTAATCAATTGGAAACTAGTATTATCTGGACTTATGTCAAGACACTCAAGTTTGAATTCAGCTTCAGTATGTAGGCCTAGTACCAGTGTTTAGACTTTATAAACTGGTTTCCTCAGCTGTAAAATAGTTTGTACTCTCTATTTCATCTACTACATCACACAGAAAGTGCTTTGTCAAGTGCTATGTTATCACAAATTATTTACTCTCCTAAAAACACATTTGTTTTTCCTATTCTTCTTTACTTCTAATATCCCTTAGAACTATTTATGTAGTAGCCAAATTCCTTTAAAAATATTCTACATTTATATCCCATAAATTAGCCACTCTAAATGCTTATAATCTGGCTCCTGGTCTCACCACTCTAGTGAATGATTAATCCAAAATCATGAATGACCTTTTAATCACCAAAGCCAATGGTTTTTTCTCAATCTTCATCCTTTCTGATCTATTAATAACTCTCTTTTCCCTGATCCTCTCTTCTACCTTTGGATACTGCTCTCTGTTCATTCTCATTCTACCTGCCTAACTACTCCTCAGTCTTTGCTGTATCCTTATCCAATTCACACCCACTAACTGTAGATGTCTGCCAGGGCTCTGTCCTGGACCCTGTTCTCTTCTCTTTCTTCACTATTTCACTTGATGATCTTAGTTCCAATGGATTCAATTATCATAATGATGATTCTGAAATTTATTTATAAAATCCTAAGCTCTCTGCTGACCTCCAGTCTCACATCTCCAACTATTGTCAATTAAACCTCTTGAACTGGATGTCACCTGTGTTCTATTCTTCCCAGCTTTTGAACTTCCTTTTTACTGTAGAGGGTAGCACCATCTTTCCAGTCTCTGAGTCTCACAACCTTGTTCCCCTTCCCCAAATCCCCATATCCAATCTGTTGTCAAGGTCTCTCCAATTCAACCTTTGCAACATTCCTTGAACATGCCCTTTTCTTCTCTGACACGGTCTCTGCTCTAGTGCATGCCCTCATTACCTCATATTTGGATCACCAGCAAAATCAGTTTTCTCAAGCCCAATCTGACCACATCTCTCCTTTACTCAATAAAATCCAGTGACACCCTGGATCAAATATCACCTCCATGGGCAGCACAGTGGATAGAGCACCAACCCTGGAGTCAGGAGTACCTGAATTCAAATCTGGCCTCAGACACTTAATAATTATCTAGTTGTGTGACCTTGGGCAAGCCACTTAACCCCATTGCCATGAAAAAAAAAAAACCTAAAAAAAATTAACAAGTAAAAATCATCTCCAGGATCAAATAAATCCCTTGGTGTTCAAAGTTCTCTAGGGTTTCCCAGGTTTTCTTCCAGACCCAGTTAAAATTCCACTTTCTATCAAAAGTCTATCCCAAACCCTTTTAATTTGTCTTTCCTTTTGTTGATCACTTATTTATCTTGTATATAAGATTGAGCATACATATAAGTTCTTGCTTTATGTAAATCCACATTCCAAAAAAACACCAATGTTAATTTTATTGAACAGTATTGTACTTTTATGAGGCCCTGAAGGCTATTTATGGGCTAAAGACCTATGGTGCATCTCCACTCAGTGCTGACAGAGACACATTAATAAAGACATAATCCCAGAGATGGGAACACTTCCATAGTGTTCTCAACAGTCTGTCATCAGTCAGTGCTGAGACTACTGACCATTTACCTCAAGTTGAAGTCAATTCTTCCCTAGCTGAAGTTCCAACTGACGAATAGGTTTTGAATGTGAAAGGCTACTTTCATGGGGAAAAGCACAAGGTGATTCTATTCCATCTAAGGTTTACAAGGTGGGTAGTCCTTTCTTCATATGAAAGTTGAAATTTTCCAGATATGGCATGAGGAGGTTAGCCCGCAGGAGTGGGGATATACCTCTATTGTACAACTTTATACAGGCAAAAGGACTAGACTATTCTGTGACAATTACAGAGGGGATTCTCTTTTAGTCATTACTGGAAAGATACGTGCCAGAGTCTTCCTTAATAGGTTCATCCTTCTTCTGAAACATGGCTATCTGAAAGCCAATGTGGCTTCAGGAAGAGTTAAGGAACAGTTGCTATGATGTTTACTGCCCCACAACTCCAAGAGAAATGCCAGGAGCATTGCATCAAATTGTGTCAAAATTTGGTTGCCTGGAGAAATTCATTAGGATTGTACATCAGTTTCATGACAGTGTGTATGCCTGGGGTCTGGATAGTGACTCTCATGAGAGAACTTTTGGTCAGCAATAGAGCAAAACAAGGCTGTGTGCACCCTCATTCCTGCGCTTTCTTTTTAGCATGATACTTTGTAGCCATGTTGACATACACCTTAAATGAAGACAAATAAGGCATCAAGGTCTGCTACTGCATTGATGGTAAATTCATCAACTTGAAGTTACAAGTCAAGACCGAAGTAGAGGGAGTGTTGGGCATGATTTTCTGTTTGCAGATGATTGCACTTATTGCAGTCTCTAAATCTGAGATACAACAAAGTATGGATCAATTTTCTGCTGCTTGTGCTAATTTTGTTCTAACAATTAACATCAAGAAAACACACATGCTCCATCAGCCAGCGCCATACCCTTCATATGTGGAACCAAAGGTTACAGAAAATGAGAAGTTTAGAACTTCGTTAAGTTCACTTCCCTTGGCAGTGTACTTTCCAGGGAGGTACACATTGACAATGAGGTTGACATACACATTGTCAGAGCTAGCTCAGTATTTGGGAAGCTCTGAAAGAAGGTGTGGGAGAGAAGAGATTAGACCAACTACCAACTGAAGGTCTAGAGAGGTTTTGTGCTGACCTCATTGCTGAATGCCTGTGAAACTTGAACAGGCTACCAGCATCATGCCAGAAAACTGAATTATTTCCATTTAAATGCTCTTAAGAAGATTCTGAAGATCACCTGGCAGAACATACTAGACACTGAGGTCTTTTCTTCAGCTAAACTGACAAGTATCCAAACTTTGCTTCAGAGTACAGCTCTGATGGATTAGCCTTGTTCAAATACCAAATTGTATTTAGTAAAAAAAATTATTTTATGGAGAATTCACATAAGGCAAAGCACTCAGAGGGGACAAAAAATGTGATACAAGGTCACTCAAAATCTCTTAAGAATTTTGGAACTGATTATATAACATGGGAGACCCTGGCACAGGACCACTCAGCATGGTGTACCCTCACATCAGGGAGGCTGCTGAACTATATAGGAAAAGAAGAACTAAAGTAGTTCAAAGGAAATGTGAGATATGCAGGTTTTGAGAACCATCCCAAAGATCACCTAGACTATCTGCCCAAACTGTGGTGAGCATTCTGAGCTAGTCATCTGATCAACCACACTACAACATGGAAGTTAACATAGTGATGTCATTTTGGTCTTTGATAAAGGACAACATTCAGTCAAGACTACTGTATTCTCACCTCTCCCTCAGTTTAGCACTCTGTGCCTCCTGCCCCTCCCCCCAAATAATAAACTAAAAAACTCTTGCAAGTGAAAGCAGAATAGAAGTTCCTAGAGGCTGGTACTACCACCAAACTAGGTTTGGTTTGAGACCTCTGGTACTGAGACTGTTGCCCCACTCCACCCAGAAAGATGCTTGCCTCATTCATCACCTGCCCATGTGTCCTTGAGTCCCCATGTATTCTCATCCTCTCAGTTTTGGCTGTGACTTGGCTGGCTCTAGTCTTTGTATGCTTCTCTATCCCTGGCCCCCACATATCCCTGAAATACATCTCAATTCCATCCCTTTACAAGTGACCCTCTTTTTACAGCCCTTCCTTCCCCACATACATAGGGCAAATTTAAAAACACAAAAATCAATTTAATGAGATGACTGCAGTTGATTGCATGACATCTGCTCCATTAGAATGAGCTTCTTGAGAGCAGCTAAAACTGCCTTTTTCATAACCCCAGTGTTTATTATTGTCTGACACAAAGTAGGCAATAAATGCTTACTGCTTCTTCCTTGAGGAAGCCCTCTACCTAGTCAATGTAACTTTGATACCATTCCTTCTTGTTCTCTCCAGCCTACAGTTCATACTAATCACCTTTGCTCTAACCTGCAATCTCTCCTCATCTCCTGGTTCCTTTTACACTGCCTAAAAGTACTTCTGTGTCTCCCTTATTCTAAAAACCCCATCAATAGATCATACCATTTTGGTGACTGTCTCTCCTCTGCTAACCTCTGAAAAAGCAGGTTAACACTTAGTATACCCACTTCCTCTCCTCTCATGTTTTTAAGCCCTATGCAACCTGGCTTCTGACCTCATCTCTCCAAACTGATTTATCAATGTTTAAGTGAAGAAAGAAAAGGATCAGAATTTTATGTTATTGTTTACTTTCTCCCTCCTGAGTTTCTTGATTGAACAGATCAAAAGGGACTTGCCCCCTATTGTTCTCTGTAACTTGCTCTTTGACTCCTGTTACTTGATTTATGACTTGCCTCCCCTACCCCAATGGACTAAACTTATGTTTCTCACCTGTTCTTTCTTCTAGCAACCTTAGGTCCCCAAAAGCTGCTGCTGTCTCTTCCTCCAATATGCCCCTCATTCCCCCCTTCTTTCTATACCTCTTTAGTTGATGTATAGCTGATGCAATGACATCATCTTTGAGCAAAATGGGGGGAAATGTTGAAGTGTTTCAAATGTTGATAAGTTTTTATCAACTACATTCCTGGTAAAAAAGTCCGATTTCTTTAGACAGTATTCAGCCTTCACCTTACTACAGCCACCTTTTGCCAATAGGTAAGAAGTCAGTGATTTATGACTCCCCCCATGTTAATTACATGGATTTACTCAGGAAGACAATGATTAGGGATTCTGGAAGACTTGTCCTGCCCTTATGATGCTTAAAGTTCAAGAATAAATAACAATCAGAGAATACTGTAATAAGGATGATAGGTTTTAAGGAGCAATTGGATGGATACCTTAAGTTTGTGCAACCTTCATTGTCAGGTCACCAAGGAGATCACTGATTTCCCTTGTCCTTTATTTTTGGATAAATATGCTTGTCTCTCTCAACTCTGGATGATCATCTTGGACAGATGGTCTCCACCCACAGGTTTACCAGGAAATCCTAGATAATAAAACTTCTTATCTAATTTCTATTTTCTGTGATTTTATTTTAACCTTATATTTTAAGATTTTAGAGTTCACATCAGTTATATCAAAGTTTCCAGATGCCTTTTCTCAATCATCATGTGATACTGCTATATCATCTTAAGACTCCTGGATATGCTTTGCTTTCAGGATTTCTGTGATTGCTTATTCTTATTCTTTGGATGATTCCTTGGTCTTTTCCACTGGATCTTCAGCCATGTCATGACTTTGTCCTGGGCCCTCTTCTTTTTTCTTTCTCTATCATTTCATTTGGTGATTTAATCAGCTGTTTCAATATCCTCCATACACGAACCAAAGTGATATCCTAAAGCACAGGTCTTTCAGATTATACCTACCTTTCCCCCACTTAAAAACCTCCAGTGATTTCCAATTACCCCTAGGATCAAACACAAACTCCTCTGCTTCATTTCCAAATCTTGCCACAAGCAGACACCTTTCTTTTGCATGCTCTTCCACTCAAATGTGCAGTCATCCTTGTAGCTCCTCGAAGGACTTCTATCTTTTGCACTGGCTTTTCTCCATGCCTGGAATGCTCTTGCTCTCCATTCTTAAAATCCTTGTCTTCCTTCAAAACTCACCTTAAGTGCCTTCTCTAAGAGGTTTTTCCTATTTCCCCAGACCTAATGCCCTCCCCTCTAAAGTTACTTTTCAGTTATTCTGTAACTGGGATAAGAAATGGACCTGTAATTTCACTGCTAAACTTCTGGATAAAGAAACATCTTCTAGGGTACTGAAAAACTATGATTTGCCCTGGTTAATACCATAAGAAACAGGATTTGAACTCAGATATTTCTGGCTTCTAGATTCTTCATCTTGGCTGTTTTCTCTATATACTTGTGGTTTCCCTCATTGGAATATAAATTCTTTGTGGGCAGTACTGTTTTCGTTTTTCTCAATAGCACTTGGTATTAAGTAGATTATAGGGATGTTAACTAGTTGCATCACTGCCAAGTCTCGAAGAGGGTCTTGTTGTATAGCTCTATGAAACTATGAACTTGAATTCCAAAACATTTACATTTCTTTACCTGTTCAACCAGTGATACTTGCTGGGCCTTCAAGGACATCTTTTTTTCCATGACTTTTGGGGGGCAGCTAGGTGGCAATGTGAATAAAGTTCTGACCTTGGAGTTAGTAGGACAGGAATTTGAATTGAGTCTCAAACACTTGACACTGTGTGACCTCAGGCAAGTCACTTAACCCCATTGTCTCACATCCAAGGTCATCTCCAGTTGTCCTGTTTCCTATCTGGTCACTGGACCCAGATGGCTCTGGAGGAGGAAGTGAGGCTGGTGCTTCAGCACAGCCCCCCTCACTCAAATCCAATTCATGTGCTTGTCATATCATAGCGTCACCTCCCTGCGGTGATTTCTTTGAGAATGGAGGACAGACATCATCACTACCATAACTCCTTTGGTTTTTCAGTGGCACAGGTGAGACAAAACAAATGCTGCCTCTCTTTCACCCATTCTCTAGGGTTCAGATGGATGAATCCTTCCTCAAGCCTCATCCCCTCAAGGATTCTCTGAGGTTTACTAGAATCCAGGTTCTTAATAGAAAAACCAGTTATCATACAGTAAACAACAACAATGATCAGGCCCTATATCCTCAAATTCAACATCAGCAAAGACTACTCATTATTTTTAGTTTCTTCCTTTCTCTTACTCCAACTACATTCTTTTGATTTCTCCATCCCATCAATGGTCCCATCATTCTTCTCACTCTGATGTGAGGCTTTGGAATAGTCTTTCACTCCTCTTTTTATCAGATCTATTTATTCCTAATTCCTTTCCCTTTTCTGTGTCTAGTTCCCTTATCACCCCTCATCAGAATTCTTAAGCCAATCATCCCAAAGGGTCTGAATGCTGCTCTGCAACCATGAGCAAGTAACTTCAACTCTGAGCCTTGGCTTTCTCATCTGCAAAATGGAGATACTTGCTGAATCTACCTTACAGAGCTGTGAGAAAAATGTTTTATAAATCTTAGAAGTATTTTATAGGGGTGGCTAGGTGGCACAGTGGATAGAACACCAGCCCTGAAGTCAGGAGCACTTGAGTTCAAATCCAACCTCAGAAACACTTAATAATCACCTAGCTGTGTGACCTTGAGCTAAGTGCCTTGCCAAAAAAAAAGACTTTATAAATATGAGTTTATATTATTATTATTTCAAAGTTCAGTACATATGTTCCCCTCCTCCATGAAGCCTTTCCTAATTCTCCTTTCCTTCCTTGAAACTCCCACAGCACTTTTACTTTTCCAATAGTACTTATATTTTATCTTATATTTATGTTATCTGCATAGATGCCTCTTCTCCCCACTGGATTGCAAATTTCTAGAAGTCAGGGGCTTTGTATTATCTTTTTAGTACCCACAGTATTCAATAATGTCTATTGAGTGAACAAATGCAAGACTTCTATTACTTCAGTCACACCTGACAATACCTGCAGTTTCTATTATTAAGTCTTAGCTCCGTTAACGATTATTATTTACGTATGCATAAATATAATAAACATAAGATTACAAATTAGTCTTAAATGGCATATTATTGTAATGTACTCTAACCGCCCCCACCCTCATGCTCCAATTTTCAAATACCCTTGGACATATCCATGTATAAAGGTTGAGGCTACTAGGGAGCTAATGAGTCTCTACCTTGGCAGCTGGCCCCCGCCCTACTTTCCCCATGGGGGTGGCTGCCCTCCCCCCATCATCAGTTCCACCCTCAGACTGAAGGAGCAGCTGCTGGTGCGGCCTTCTGCCTGCGCCCCTGGAAGATGGGGGTGGTGGGGTGTGAGAGCCGATGGCCTCGGGGCCCTGCCCTGCCCCCACCCGGCCTGTGCGCCCCGGAGCCCCCTGGGCCCAGCTCCGCCCTCACCAGCCGGACCAGCTTCACTATGCCCTTGAGGGAGGTCATGTAAATCCTCAGGGTCCTGTGCACCGTCTGGGAGCTAGACTGGGTCTCCATGCGCTTCCCCGCGGCTCCGACCCCGCTGGGCCCGGGCTGACGCGGCTCGGCTCCCGCGCACCGCACCCACCGGCCCGCGGCTCCAGTCAACGGCAGCACGCGTGCCACCTTCCTGGTCTCGCGAGGCCCCCACAAGCTCAGTGCGCAGGCGCGCCCACCTCGTGCCACGCCGCGGAGCCGCAGCGCCCCGCCCTCTCTCACTGCGCATGCTCGCAGGCCTGTGCCGGGGCCTTCCGCTTCAAGTACCCCAAGAGGCCTAGGGCAGCCGCCTCGTGCTTCCCGACGCCCCCGAGCCTCACTTTGTGACTTCCGGCTTCCGGGGCCTCTCGAAGCCCACATGTGACTCCCACCAGCTGGGTCTCGTGACTCAGGCCCCTGAATGCATGTTTATTAGGCAATAGCTTATGCGCAGATATCAGTTATTTATCTATTTCGGACTCTTTTTCCGGGGGCTTACCTTTTATCCCGGGTGCATTGTTTTTGTCTTCTAAAGATTTTCAGATCGCTATAATCCAAGCCACGTGCTCCGTCTTCTGTACTTGCTCCCGCCCCACCGCCCTCCCTCCCTGCTGCCAGGAAGGTGCTGGACCCAGTTACGTGTGGGCAGCTTGTGGCTCTGGACCCAGTTACGTGTGGGCAGCTTGTGGCTCTGGACCCAGTTACGTGTGGGCAGCTTCTCGTGGCGCTGGACCCAGTTACGTGTGGGCAGCTTCTCGTGGCGCTGGACCCAGTTACGTGTGGGCAGCTTCTCGTGGCGCTGGACCCAGTTACGTGTGGGCAGCTTCTCGTGGCGCTGGACCCAGTTACGTGCGGGCAGGTTCTCGTGGAGCTGGACCCAGTTACGTGTGGGCAGCTTCTCGTGGTGCTGGACCGAGTTACGTGTGGGCAGCTTGTGGCTCTGGACCCAGTTACGTGTGGGCATCTTCTTGTGGCGCTGGACCCAGTTAAGTGTGGGCAGCTTCTCGTGGCGCCGGACCCAGTTACGTGCGGGCAGGTTCTCGTGGTGCTGGACCGAGTTAAGTGTGGGCAGCTTGTGGCGCTGGACCCAGTTACGTGCGGGCAGGTTTTCGTGGTGCTGGACCGAGTTAAGTGTGGGCAGCTTGTGGCGCTGGACCCAGTTACGTGTGGGCAGGTTCTTGTGGCCCTGGACCCAGTTAAGTGTGGGCAGGTTCTTTTGACGCTGGACCCAGTTAAGTGTGGGCAGCTTCTTGTGGCCCTGGACCCAGTTAAGTGTGGGCAGGTTCTTGTGGCGCTGGACCCAGTTAAGTGTGGGCACGTTCTTGTGGCAAGGGCTTAGAGAAACCCCACCTTTCCGGCAGTAGGGGCTCCACCCCCAAAGGCCTTGGGGGAATCAGTATGCCATAATCCCTTCAATCTCTCCCTCCCAAGAGTGAGACTGGTCCAACTCTCCTCAGGGTTACAGTCTCCCTGCTACACCTTTCCCTAACAGATGCCTTCCTCCGGGCGGGTAGGTGGCACCATGGATGCAGTGCTGGCCCAGGAGTCAGGGGGACATGAGTTCAAATTCAGCTTAGGTGTGTGACCTTGGGCAAGTCACTGAACCTCACTGCCTTAAATAAAAAAAAATAGATTCCTTTCTCCTCTTCCTGCATCCCATATTATATAAATGAAGCTTAGTTTTATGAAGGGCGTGCAAAGGAATATGTATAAATCTTATTGAGCAGGAGCAGTTCTTAGGTCATTGCTAAGTTGGGACCAGCTCCCCCTTATCCTCCTTCCCTTCCCTCCCTTTTTTGTTCATTCTTTTTTTTTTTAAGTTTTTGCAAGGCAATGGGGTTCAGTGGCTTGCCCAAGACCACACAGCTAGGTCATTATTCAGTGTCTGAGACCCGATTTGAACCCAGGTACTCTATCCACGGTGTCACCTAGCCGCCCCTGTTCATTCTTTTCTAACCACAAACTTGACCTCTTTATTTGACCTTGTCTGGTCCTGGTTATGTTTCTCCAAGCAGTTATGAAAAGTTAACTCTTACATGACCCTGATCTTTTCCATCTCATGATTAGATGTTCAGGTATGAAAACTTAACTTTTTATTGCTTACACTTAACATAACTGTGAAAAGTATATGATATGCTTCTTTAAAAAAAATTTTTTTTGAATATGCTCCTTAAGTAAGGCCAGGTATCCATTTAATATTGTGCTCCCTAAGGTCAGGTTTTTGTTCAAGCTTATTTTCTGTTTTTCAGTTCTCCTAGAATTTTTTTTAATCAAATAGGAACATTTTTCTTAAGGAATTTATGATCAAACACTGAGTTCCATTGATTCTGTTTCCTACTTTGTCTAGTGTGTCCTATTGATCTGTTTTTTAAAAACAAGTATCAGAAGGGGCGGCTAGGTGGCGCAGTGGATAGAGCACTGGCCCCGGAGTCAGGAGTACCTGAGTTCAAACCTGGCCTCAGACACTTAATAATGACCTAGCTGTGTGGCCTTGGGCAAGTCACTTAACCCCACTGCCTTACAAAAACTAAACAAACAAAAAAAACCCCAAGTATCAGATGGTCTGTCGGTGAAGAAACATTTATTAAGCAATTACAATGTGGAAGTCCTCTGCTAAGAGCTGGGGGATACAAAGAAAGGGAAAAATCCTTGTTCATAAAAAGCTTGTGGTAGAATGGGGCAGTTATCATGCAAAAACTAGGTTCATACAAGTTTCATGCAGGGTAAATTGAAAATAACCAACAGTGGGAAGGCATTAGTATTAAAAGGGATTGGGAAAGGCTCCCCAAGGGGGACTTGAAAGAAGTCAGGGAAATTGGAGGTAGTGATGAGGAAGGAGGGCATTCCGAGCTTAAGGTTCAGCCAGTGATGATGCCAAGAGCCAGGAAATTGAGGATTGAAGAATAAAAAGGATTTATTTTCATTAGATGAAAGAATACTTGAGTTGGAGTGGATTTGGGGTTAGGATGGGGAGACAGGACATGTAGGAGGGGGTTGTAAAATATAGAAAGATTAGGAATTTAGGAGAGGAGCCTGTTACAAAGAGCTTTAAACCCCGAGCAGAGGATTTCATATTTGAAAGGGAACCAGTGGACTTGATTGAAGGGGGTGTGGCAACATGGTCAGACCTATACTTTAGGAAGATCACTTGAATAGCTGAGAGAAGGATGGACTGGAGTGGGGAGAAATTAGTGGCAAGAAGACCAATTAGAAAGCTATTATAATAGTTCAGGTGTGAAGTGTTGGAGGGCTTGAACCAGAGTGGTAGCAATATTGGAGAGAAGTTGTATAGGAGAGATGTTAGAAAGGTAAAATTGGCAGACTTTGGAAGGAAAGAAACAAGCTTTTATTAAATGATTATTATATGACACTCAACAATACAAATGTTATTCCATCCTTACAACAACCCTGGAAAGTTGGTGCTATTATCACAGCTGAGGAAACTGAAACAGATTTGCCCCAATATTGTCACACAACTAGTAGGTGGATTTGAATTCAGGTCTTCCTGACTCCAGGTCTAGTACCCCATTCATTGTACCACCTAGATGCATCTAGCCACAATCTTTTGCTGCTTTGGCAACAGATAGGGTATGGGGGGGTAGGGCAGTGTGGATGAGAAAAAGTGAAGATTCAAGGATGGTATGTATGTTGAAGTTTAAGATAGGAAGAGGGTGCTGGCATTTTCCAGAGGAAAGGGAACTTAGGAAGAGAGGGAGATTTGGGAAGAAAGATAATGAATTCAGAGTTGGATATATTGAATTTAAGATGTCTGCAGGATATCCAGCACAAGATGTCTAATAGGCATCTAATAAGCATGAGACAAGGTTGTTAAGAGTGCTAGGACTAGATTTGAGAATGATTAGTATAGAGATGATAATTAAATCCATGTAAGCTGATGAGACACAAAGTGAAGAGGGAGAAGAAAAAGGGCCCAGGAGAGAACCCCATAATGTGACCTGCATCAGGATATAACAAAGGAGACTAAGGAGTGGTAAGAGGAGAACCAGAAGAGAGTAATATCATGAAAACTTAGAAAGAAGAGGGTATAAAGGTAAAGATGATCAAAGGCTTCAATGGAATGATGAGGTTGGAAACCAGATGGCAGAGTAAAGAAAGAATGAAAGGAAAGGAAGTGGTAAAGATGATTTGTAATGATTATAAATGACTTTGTCAAGGAGTTTATCCACAAAATGGAGGAGAGATATAAGATGGCAATGTCAACAGAATTTTACCTGACCTATCTTTAGTCTGGGAATGACTGGAAGAGAAAGAACAGGTCAGAGACAGGAGTGCCAGCAATCAAGTGTTGAATTAATTTAATTAATTTCAGGGTGAAGAATGTAGTTCTCCTGAGAAGGAGAATTGGTCCTGCTACAATAAAGGCAGAGGTTTTATGCATAAATTACAAGTGGAAAAGGAGGGGAAAAGTGGATGTAAGTCAAATCATGCCAACTGGAATTAAATGTAAGTCAGATATAATCCTGTCAAGACTTCTACTACAATTATGTTGGGCCAATCCTATTTGTGACTTCAAATGTAAGTCCTTATCTAATCAAGGGGAGCAGGATGTTTCAAACATCCTCCTTATTTTACAAGTTCTTTATTCAGAGAGATCAAAGGAATGCTGAGGAGACTTGGAGAAATTTATACCTTTTTATTGTATGACCTTGTGGCAGGAGGCTACAGGGTCAAGTTAACACCATATTCTATCTGCGCAGACCAAGTTTACTTTTCAATTCCCCAAGTTCTTAATCTGCTTCTCCCCTTTATCTGGTCTACTCCATGTCTGCCTTTCCCCACATGGTCTGCTGTCCACTCTGCCTGCTCCACAGTATCCTGTCTGCCTGGTCTGCACCATAATCTGGACATTTATAGAGGTCTAGAAGACCCAAATCTGAGATTATATAAATATCAAATATAACCAACTTATATAACAGTAGCTACTTCCAGATTCCATATAAGGATTGTATATCCAGCCTGATTATGTATCCATCACTAAATGAACATGCAAATATGGGCCTTACATCTGATCATTAAAGGAAATTCATATTTAAATCTAGGCCAAATGATTTACCTTAAAGTGGATTACAACACACAATCATTTCTAGGACTTGAGCCCATGGAGTGCAGGAGTGTATAGGTATTCTTTTTTTGAGTCGTGTGGGAACAGTTAAGTTGATTGTTTCAAGTCTTGGGGGGTTGTTACGTTGCAGAGTTCAGAACAAGTTCTGTAATGGTAACAGGTTCTGCAGTCTTTGATTCACTTCACTTACTGTATACAGGCACAACAGAAGCACAGGAACATGGGTATTGTTAGAGTGATTGATAAGTCTAAGCTGCATCGTGAGTCACAATTATTAATATATATTTGTTGCACATGCCATATTGATTAATATGAAAATCATAAATCCCTTTTCATTAGCTAATGAGAATAGGTGGATCAAGGGAAGGTTTTTTTGAGTCTAGAGAAGACATGAGCATGTTTTTAGGCAGTAGGGAAGCATTGAGTTCTCCTGTTCACCAGGGGATTCATTCAGCTCAGGAGAGAAAAGAAACATGCATACATTCGGGTGGGGATGTTAGAAGAACGACTAGTAGAGCCATTTATTGGTAGTATCAAACAGTTCTTTATAGCAGAAAATCACAAAATTAGCATACAGGATAAAAACAATGATGCAACTCTAATTTGGGCAGGATGTAACCTGGCAGGCTGTAACTCAGGTCAAGAAGTTCAGGAACAGGGCTATCACAAGTGAGGCCACAAATGACACAGTTGTATTATCAAATTAGAGTTCCATGGAAAGCCTTCTGCTTGAGGGTCACCAGAGTTTAGGTTTTTTAGTCATAACTGACCTTCTAACCCAAGCCAACTTGAACTGCCATCAACAGGGAAGTAGGCAATGGATAAGAAGAAATTAGAAATAAGTGAGAGGGTAGGAATAGTAGAGGGGGCAATTTGCTGGATAAGATGGAAGACAATGGGATCATTTGTGCATTTTTAGAAACCTGGTTTACCCTAGAAAACACTGTGTCCATGATTATAATCTCTAGACTTTTATCTATATTCTCTAAAGCTTCTTCTTTTTTTCACAATCAGTATTTTATTTTATTTTTCCAATTATATGTTATGAAAGTTTGTCAACATTTATCCACATGCATATTTATAAGTTATATAATTTCCTTCCACCCTCACTACCCACTGTCCTCCCCTCAGTAGCAAATAGTCTGGTGAACATTGTACATATACATTTGTGTTTAACTTGTTTACAGATTAGTCATTTTCTGTATGAGGAATTAAGACTAAGAGAAAAGAAAGAAAACCATGAGATAGGAAAGAAAAACATAAGAGAAATTTTTTAAAAGTGAATGTAGTGTTCATTTAGATTCTGTAGGTTTTTCTTTGTTTTGTTTGGTTTTTCTTCCTCTGAATGTGGATAGCATTGTCCATAATAGATCTTCCAGGGTCATCCTAGGTCTCTGAACTACTGAAAGGAGCTGCATCCATCAAGGTTGATCACCTGACAATGTTGTAAATATGTACAATGTTCTCTTGGTTCTGTTCACTTCGCTCTGAATCACTTCCTGTAATTCATTCCATGCTTCTCTAGGTCTGACCATTCATGGTATCTTATAGAACAATAGTACTTCATAACATCCATATACCATAACTTGTTCAGTCATTCCTCAATTGATGGGCATCTCCTCAATTTCTAATTGTTTGCCACCACAAAAAGAGCTGCTATGAATATTTTGTAACATATGGGACTTTTCCTATTTTTTATGATTTCTTCTGGATATAGGCCTAAAACTGTTAGTGCTGGGTCAAAGGGTATATTTGATCAGTTTTATTGCTCTTTGGGCATAATTCTATATTGCTCTCCAGAATGGTTAGTTCAATTTACAGCAATGCACAGTAGTACATTAATGTCCCAATACTCTCACAACTTCTCCAACATTGATTGTGTTTTCCCTTTTTGCCATCTTAACCAATCAGATAGGTGTGATGTGGTACTTCATAATTATTTTAATTTTCATTTCTCTAAACATTAATGATTTAGAGCATTTTTTCATATAATTATATAAAACTTTAATTTCTTTGTTTGAAAACTGCCTGTTCATATCCTCTGATCATTTATCAGTTGGAGATATAGCTTCTTTATGTTCACTGAGTAAGGAGGAAGAGTAAGCATACTCCTTAGTCATTTCCAGACTCTCCTATTTTCATCATCACCCAGCAACATCTCTTCCTTAATAATTCTGTCAACCATTTATATCAACCTATCCAGATGCATGAATGAAAAGCACTTACTATTTTTCAAGCATTGTAACTAAGAACACACATTCAAAACCATACAGTTCCTGTTTTGAAGGAGATTTTATTCCAAAAGGGAGAATATAACTAAAGAAGGTAATTAGAGCAATAGAGTTTTCTATTAGCCATTGCAGTTCTTTGTTTGATTATGATTCCAGAACTGGAAAGCTCTGAAGGGTTTAGTGACTGCGTATATGCAAGAAGATGAACAAGGAATAAAATGAAGCATAGCAGGGGCCAACTAGACATGATGCAGATATGTGCTGCAATTATTTATTGGCCCTCAGCTCATTCTCCCTTATTTCTTAAATAGTTCAATATGCACTTGGCACAATCTCCCTACTTTTATTCTTGGAGTCTTCAAGTATATCCATTGACCTTATTTCAAACAACCTAACTTTCTAGTTCATCAACCTTCTAAACTCAAATGACATACATAGTACTTTCCATTCCATCGCTATCACCACTTTATCCTTGATCTCTTAGGTATTCTTCATGAGCCAGAGCTATGGAATTCCTTTCTCAGATAACAATCTTCTACCTTTCTGGCTCTTCTGCTTTATTCTTCTTTGGTTATTGTTTCTGTTTACTTTCTTAATTGTACTTTATTGTGACAAGGGAAGTCAATTGTGTGACCGTGGGTTTTTTTTTTGGGGAGGGGGATTAGGAAGTGAAATAACCTATGAAAATTAAGCAACAAAAAGCAGTTACATAAAGAAAAACATTATGATAATTCATATTACTTAAATTAATTTTCACACATAGTGCTATACCAATCAAATTACCAAAAGAATTACTTTATAGAAATAAAAAAATAATTCACCTGGAGGAACAAAAGGCCTAGATTCTTTTATTTAAAAATTTTTTTTTTGGTTTTTGCAAGGCAATGGGGTTGAGTGACTTGCCCAAGGTCACGAAGTTAGGTAATTAGTAAGTGTTTGAGGTTGGATTTGAACTCAGGTTCTCCTGACTCCAGGGCTGGTGCTCTAACTACTGTGCCACCTAGCTGTCCCAAAGAAATATATTTTTTAAAAATATTAATTCAAGTAGGCTTATTATGACCAGATTCCAAACAATATTGCAAATCAGTAATCATTTTAATCATTTGCAATTGTTTTAAAAAGAGAATTACATCATTAGCAACAGGAACAGCACTTATATCATCAAAATAAGCTAGATGAGCAAGATCCAAAAGAAACTGAACAAAATAACCCCAGTGTTCATTAAACCCAGGAACATAACCTAACATAAGAGGGACTTTCTGTTCAATAGAGGTGCTGGGAAAATGGGAAAATAGTTTAATAGGGATTAAATTTAGCCTACTATCATACCAAATTAACACTTGATGTTCCAAATGTATATTTAACTTAAATATAAGATGTCATATCATTTATGTTTTACAAAACTATGAAAACAATTCTTAAATAAACCAGACATTAGAAGTCATGAAATGGCTATATATAAAATTCAATTTTTTTTACACAAACAAAAGTAATTTGGTTAGTATTAAAAAAAGGTATCAAATGAGGGAAAAAAAATCTTTACATCCAAAATCCCAAAGAAAGATCTAATAATCAAGATAGGTAGGGAATTTATCCAAGAATTCTCCCAAGAGTAGTTAAAGAACATGAATAATTTTCAAAGAAGAAAGACAAATAATCAATAACCTTTAAAAAAATTTATATAAAGCAATGAGGTTAAGTGACTTGCTCAAAATCACACAGCTAGGTGATTATTAAGTATTTGAGGCTGGATTTGAACTCAGGTCCTCCTGACTCCAGGGCTGGTGCTCTATCCACTGGACCACCTAGCTGCTCCTGTTCAACAGTCTTTTAAATATGTCAAATCACTAATTTGGAAAAAAGAATGAAAGAAATAGCCAGTGTTAACACTCTGAGAATATAGGCACACTAATCCAGTGTGATTGAAACTGAATTAGTGTAATCATTATAGAAAACAATTTTGAACTGCTTTAAAATTACTAAATTTTTTAATAACCTTTCATTTTCCACTACAAGTCACATACCACAAGAAAGTCAAATTAGTGAAAGGTCATATATATATATGTATATATACACACACACACACACACACACACACACACACACACACACACACACATATATATTTCTAGAAAATAACTGAAAACAAATCAAGTACCAATGATTGAGGAATGTCTAAACAAACTGAGGAATGAATGTGACTATAATGGAATATTATGAAATGATGACAAAAAGAATTCAGAGAAACTTGAGAAGATTTTTATGAACTGATGTGGAATAAAATAAGTGGAATCAAGAGAAGATGCCCAAGGAAGATGATAATGTAAAGTAAAATAACTTTAAAAATAAAAGAACTTGGATTAGTGTAAAGGAGGCAGTACCTCAATAAGCTTCTGATTTCTGTGTTATTCTTTAGATAATAGAGAAGGAATTTTCCCTTGGTTGACACTGGGGACACACACTCTCTCTGTGGACATAACACAAAACCTGCATGGAAAACACACATGCCTTTATATATAGTATAACTTACATATAGTATAACTGGTAGTGGCAGTCCACCTCTTTTCCTATTTCTTTCCCCCATTATTCTACTTGATAGTACAAACCTTTTTGTATAGTCTGAAAGAATATGCATTGTCTTCTTCTCTAGTGAAGATTCTTTAGACCCAAGGAAAAGAAGCCTAGAAATTGTTGGGATAATTTTTGATTATCTTAGTCCAGGAGGGGTATTGCCTGTCACACCCAATTACCCCTAAGATCTTTCCTTAAAAAAAAAACAAACCAAACAACCCAACAAACAATAATAGCAACCCCCCCCAAAAAAAAAACAAGAGCAGAAGTCAGAACAATAGGATAAAAGGGGTGATGACTTTTCTTTGAGTTCATGCTTTTCCTTTTTTTTTTTTTTTAAAAACTCTTCCTCTGAGAAAGCAGCAAAGGAGGACACAATTGCCCTGAGATTTTTGTGGTTTGACCAGGTAGGATGCTAGAGCATTCAGCCTGATACAGGCTGGGAGCATTGGAACCACATCATTACTAGTACTAACTGAAGTCTGGCAACTTGTAAGGCAAGGAGGGGATGCATCTTCCTTACTTTGACTTTAATTTTTGAAACTAAGATGAGGAAAGTGAATTTCTGTCTCCCCATTCCCTTTATTTATGAGCTTAGGTATATGCATGGGGAAAAATTACCCACCGAATAACCTGGAAGAAAATAGATACAACTGATAGGGCTTTACGTATTTATTTTGAATTTTATTCCATGTTATTAAAAACTATATGATCATGACTTGCTAAGTGAGTTTATATGAAGTAGACAACATTGTAAGTAATTGTATGTTTTGTAATATAATTTGTACCTTTTTCCATGTGTACATGTTGTTTCTTCTCTCAAAATATATCTGAAAGCAAGTGTGGTTACATTTTTGTGTTTGTAGTCTCAGGATTTAGAGAATTGTGCAAGGATCAGCGCATGCATAGCTAGATAGCCCAATGGATAGTTTGAATTGGAAAAAAAAAAAGACGTTCATGAATTGGGTAATTTCAAATTGTGGCATGATGTAGATCAGGAGCTCCTCTCCTGACTGTGGGTTCCACAAATTAGTCAGGTCAAAGAAAAGTAGAAAAGTTGAAAGGGAAAAAAGTCATAAATTGATTGTTCAGCAGTTGGTAACAGGGCAGCTAAGAAGTACAGGCTTGTTTCTCCCTCTCTCCACTTGCTGTCTACTATTGCCCATTCCACTCTGCAAGGTCTGCTTGCTATCCACTTGGCCCACAAACTCCTATCTGCATGGTGTTCCCCTTAGCCTGAACTGTAACAGTTGGTATCAGGCCAAATCTGAGACTTACATAAGCATCAAAAACTTATTTAAAATAGTTATCTCCAGGCTTAAAGAATGTACATCTGAATGAAGTAAATATCCAAATATGGGCCTCATCTGATCAAGCTGGACCACTGTGATTAAGTAGAATTCATATTTCAATCCCGGCCAAATGACTTACCCTATACACGTATATAATAGAATATTTCTATGTTATAAAAAATGCTGAACATTATAATGCAGAGAATTTCTGATGTGTAAAGTAAGCATAATCTAAAAAGACAGTATACACAATGACTACAACAATGTAAATAGAAACATCAAGCACACATAGCGGAGGGAGGGGAAGTAAATCTTATGAAATTATCAAGAACAAGCATGACTTGAAAGAAGAGGTAAGAAAGGATACTCCTATCTAATCCCTTCAAGGACAGGGGAGGTCTACTGATGCTGTTATTGCACATACTTTTCCAACTTTTTTAATGTGTTGATTAGTTATCCTAGTTTTTCCTTTTTTTTTGTTTTAAAAATACTATCTGTCAAATGGGATGTCTCTCTGAGAAGAGCACGGGAAGGATATAAAGGAAAACCATGAGGATCTAAAAAAACAAAAGTATTTTAAGTACATAAATTTATCTAATTTCAAATTTATTCTTATTGTCATTGTTTTCTTTTGAACATTCTTCTGCATATTTTAAATGGTTCAATGATGTCCTTCCTTTCCCTTTTTTTGTCAACATACTGGGACATAACTAATGTACCCCTTGTTTTTTTGTTTGCTTGTTTTGACTAGCTCCCTATTACCCGTCCCTTTTTCTCTGAAAATGGGGAAAAAAAGAACAATAACCCATAATCCTTGTAACAAATAGTAATAATCAAGAAAAAGAGATGTACGTATTTGCCAGGTCCAAAAATGTATGTTTCATTTTGCACTTTGGTCTGTCACCCATCTGTCAAGAGGTAACATTTCATCATCAGATCTCTGAATGTTGGGATCCATGTATACACATATTTGTAGGACTAATATTGATTGTAAAACTTACTCATCCTAATAGTGAAATGACTATAAAGGAAGGATTCCAGAGAAATTCCTTGAATAAAACAGATTATGAACTCTGTCCAAATTTAACAGGATTGCCTCTCCCTGAGGCATACAAAAGGCTTCAACATTATGAAATCTTTGGAAAATACAGCACTAGGAGTTCCAGGGGAGACGTCAGAATACATACAGGGACAACAGATACAAGATGGGCTAGGTAGAATTCCTGAGAAATCAACAGTTTTGCCCCCTTTTCCATACACAGGAATATATATGATAAAGATGGTGAAAGAATAGTTAGTATAGGTGACTGATATGTGAACTCTAACAGCCTTAGTTTATTGTGATAGAATAAAAAGTCATAGAAAGCATGGCGTCTACCAACAAGGGCTGAAAGGAAAATTGGTTATTGAAGGACTCAACAGATGGGTGGACAAACAGAACTGCCCTTACTATAGTCTGTCAAAGGAGCATATTGAAAATCATTACATACACAGCACAAAAAACATAAAAGCATTCCATTAAATGAATTATATCAAAGATTATTATCAGGAAAGTTCTGCTTAATAACTTTACATGCAGCAACAAACTAGGCAACAGACAGGTTGAGGTCATCATGGTCTGAGCAGTGACAAGAAAATTACATGATTGATAATCAAACTTGTAACCATATGAACTATATGATTGATAATGAAAATTGTAAACTTTTGTAACCAAGGAAATAATTTTGACTTGCTTGCTTGATGCATACATGACTCTGAGACTATAAAAATAAATCCAAGCAGCAGTCAGTCAACCTGCTCCTGCCTTTAACCCCTGTGTTAACTCAACTCATTTCACCGACTCTATCCCTCCTGTCAGGTTCCAAGGACCCACGGAGGCTGGACCCCCACATCTGCAGTCTTAGTTGTTGATTGCATTGATCAGAGTTCTTAGTATCTCATAGTTTCTTTTCTTTTTTAAAATTTATTTTCATTCTGAATTTAATCAACACCAAATAAGATGAACAAACACCAAAGAAAAATAAAGTGAGAATTTCCACAAAGAACAGAACAGGATTGGGGATGTCAGAGTCAAGGTGGTAGAGAGAAACATTAGAGTCTACCTTACCTATTGCACCTTCTCAACAAAGCTCTAGAAAACTCACCATATGTAATTCTGCCCAGAAAAGTCAAGAACATTGTAAATGTGTGATGGGAATCTTTCATTTTTAAATTTTTTGTATTAATTTTTATTATTTCAGGGCTACTCCTCTTGCAACTTTTGGTTTAACTGGAAGCCTCATCTAAACAAAAACTGATTCATGGAATAATAGTGCTAAGGAAAAGCCTAGATAGAAACTAAAGGGAAATTTGATCTTCCCAAAATGATACTCTATCTGAAGAATCTCAACTGCCCCCAATTTCTTGATCATCTTTTTGACTTGAAAATCCCTTCCCTCTTAATCAGCTCATTGTGTTTTCTCTAAAATTAATCTCTAACCTTAGTTTACCTATAGAATCTATTCGACTACATTTCTTTAGGGATGTATGAGATCATGACTGCTTAACGGTTTGTTCAACTTTTATTTTAAAGGAAGTATGGCATTATGAATTAATTTTTTTTAGGTTTTTTTCCAAGGCAATGAGGTTAAGTGGCTTGCCCCAGGCCACACAGCTAGGTATTAAGTGTCTGAGGTCAGATTTGAACTCTGGTACTTCTGACTCCAGGGCTGGTGGTCTATCCACTTAGCCACCTAACCACCACGAATTAATCTTTTAAAACTTTTATGGTGTAAGAAAATGCATGAGACTACAATATGTAAAGAATATTTTCTCTGTCACTCTCATGAAATTTTATCTAAATAGACTTTTTAGAATTGTAATCTTTGTTCAGTTTTTCTCCTGAAGTTTGAACCTATGCTTAAGCATAGTAAAATCTAGATTGTAACCTCTACAATTTCAGCACTGCTTCAGATTTACTTCACCAGCAGTAACCTACCATATGAACTTTCAAAAATATGACATCTCTACTATAAATAGATCTCTATTATAAATAACTTGCTTTTCTTCTTAAGTTCAAAGATTGTATATATGTATGTGTGTGAGATGTTCATGTGCATTATGTGTAATTATAATTGCATAAGTTTGTTTAGATGTAGCTTGAAGGCATGAATAAGTCTATTTCTAGCGTTTCTTCTGCCCATTTCTGCATGGGCGATGGAATGGGACCTGGGTAGCATGGTGTATAGAGCACCAGTCCTAGAATTAGGTAGACCTGGGCTCAAATCAAACCTCAGACACTTGACTCTTCCTAGCTGTGTAACCCTGGACAAATCACTTAAATTGTACTTCCACCCTCCTCCCCCAAACAAACAATCAAAACCCCCTCCCCTCCAACAACCTAGAATCTTGAAGGAAAAAAAAAGGCAAAGCTTCCAAGATATCACTTGAAATGGACTTCACTCAGATATCATCCCTGGAAGGAAATTGCTTGGATAGTTCCAAGCCCTTTTTAATTCCCTTGTGTAATTAAACAAGCATCCCAAGTTTGAGAGTCCTCTTGTGGTAGAAAGGGAAAGCAGCTGTGCTGAACCTGAAGAAACAACACCTGACACCATTTTGGATGTTGTTCCTTCCCTCCAATTTAAGGATTATCCATGCCACTTATTGGTTACAAAATTGATTCAAAAATAAATTCCATGTCACCTTTAGTTATCTGCACTATTTTTACTGTAGTAGGAAGAAGTCTCATTTCTTGTATAATAACATCTCGTGATCTGGTCCAAGGGCATTAACACCAAAATGGAACATTAAGTGTAACAGCTAAGAGTGCTATATATCCAAGACATCACATTCACATTCTTTAGACTGATATCCTATAAGGCTGAAAGACAGAATAGTTTATTGAATTTAATTTAGCTTTCAGAGTATAGATGGGAAGAGAAAACCAATGGATAGCTTTGATCTATGCCTATTCCAACTATTGACACATCTAGATTATAGAGACTGCCCAGTGAAGAACTACCAGTTTCATTATCTCCTATTCAAACAAATAACATCCATCTGTGTCATTAAAAATTCCATCCCATTGATCTTTGACCTAATCGTTGAATCTAGTGAGATAATCTGGGGATAGGGAAATGAGAAACTTGTCTAAACTTCTACATGTTATCTTCTTCCAAAGACTTTCTCTCCCTCCAAATACCTCCTTGAAGAGAATCTGCAATTGGGTATCTAGAAGCCAGAAGTCAGAATTAAAAGGACTCTTTTCATCTTAGTTTTAGACAACTTTGCTCTTCAAATAGGGACTGAACAATCAGTCCACTGATGAGGAGAATCTTATGATTTTTTTTTTTTACTTTCACTAAGAACCTTGTGTTTTTATTGCTAGGATTTGGGATATTTGAGAGGGATGAAATGAGAGGAGTGGATAGCTTCAGTACCCAGTCGGCAGTATTTCACCGGCTTGTAGGTAATAGAAAATTCATCCAGGTAGTGTCCAATCATCTTGGGCTTGATTTCTACCTGAATGAAGGTCTTGCAGTTTTAGACGCTCACCATACTTCCCACCATCTCTGGCTGGATGATCATGTCTCAAAGCTGGGTCTTTACCACCTCTGGCTTCTCCATGGGGGGGGGGGGTGTTTCCTTCTTGGCTTTCCTCAGGGGCTTGAGGAGGGAGTGCTGTTTGGGCCTCAGCCCCAGGTTGAGTTGCTGTCACTGTCCAGCACTGTACAGTTGCATGAGCTGCTCATAAGACATGTCCAGCAGCTGATCTAGGTCCAAGCTGGGGTAAGTGAACTTCTGGAAGGTTCGCTTCCTCTGCTCCACTTCTGCCATCTTGTCTGCTGTCAGGAAAAGCAATACAATTCTTTAAAAAGAATATTCAGTGACTAATTTTTTTCTTTTCCCTCCCCTCAAGGAAAACAAAGCCTTTGTTTTAGACAAGTTTACTTCTTATACAGGCACTGAGCAATCAGTATACCAAAGAGGAGAATCTTATGCAATTCTTTAAAAATGTGTGGGATAAAAATCCATTTAAAAATATAGAGACTTCTCTGAGCAAAGAAAAAAAGTTTATTTTGGCTTTTCTCCAGAAAGGAACATAATCTAAGTCTCACAAAGGTAGTGAAGATCAAGGAGCTGCCCCAATTGACAGTCAGGCAAGATTATATAGACTAAGGCAATCATCTCCTCCTTCCTATCTTCTCTGTCGATTTATTGGTTAGTCTTCAGAGTTACATTCTACTTGTGAAAATCTACACCAGCAACAAAGAAAAGAATGAAGGGCTTTCATAAAATATTACCTCACCGTCCAGATGGTGAGAATAACCTTCAGGATTATAACTATTTTATTGAAGTTATATAACTTGTCTTGGAATGCAAGGTCTAGGAACAGTTTATCATCAAACAAGAGGAGTCTTATGAGCTTCTTTAGAATGAAAGGTTTTTCTCATGGGAAAAAGTCTACTATCCTTCAAAAGTTAGGAGAGTGAGCCACCTGTTTGGAATACAAGGGGCTTTCTTCTAGAAGTAGTTTAAGCATAATAGTTTGTTCTTTTTAAAATATTTCTTAACTCTGATTGGATTTCACTAGAAATATTAACCCTGAAATGGTTTATTGGGAATATTGCACTCAAAAAGAATATCCAGTGATTGTTTTTTCCTTTCCTTTCCCCCCAAGGAAAACAAAGCCTTTGTAACATAGAAGCATCATAAAGCAAACGAACCAGGAATTGCCCTGCACAAAAATATGTCTCAATTAGCTACTTGAGTCCATCACCTCCCATACACTTTATCATCCAAATGGTATTATTGTATTGATGAGAGTTTCAAGACTTTCAAAGTTGTTTTATTTTTTTGATAATATTATTGAGTAATTTGTTCCCCTGGTTCTGTTCATTTTACTCTATATCACTTCCTATTTTCTGGGTTCTCTGAAACTATTTCCTCATTTCTTGAACCTGCCACTTTCTCATTTCTTGTGGCACTGTATTTCACTACATTCAAATCTCACAAGTTGTTCAGCTAACACTCAATCAATGTGTGGGCCCTTTGTTCCCAGTTCTTGGTTACAAAAAGATCTGCTATAAAGTTGGGACCATGTTTTATCTAAACTTTTGGATTCCTAGTACCTAGCTCAGAAATTTGCATACTACAGGTGCATGTTTCTTGATTGACCGGGTAAACCTGTGGAAGGCTCTTTTGCTGAAAGGTTTTGGGGGTGACTAGTTTTACTAACATCAAATTGATTTAATGAGTAGATGCAACTGGAAATGTACTTTATACAAAGTAACAGCAATATTTTGCAGGATGATCAGCTGTTCTTCATGACCTACCTTTTCCTCAGCAATGCTACATCCCAAGAGAACTCTGAAGGACTTATGATAAAGAAAACTATTTTTCCCAAAGACAGAATTTATGGTGTCTGAATACAAAATGAAGCATGCTTTTTTCTCTTTTACTTTATTTTTCTTGAGATTTCTCTTTTTTGGGGGGGTTATGTTTACTTTTACAATGTGACTATGGTAGCAGTATTTTTCATGACTACACATTTTTAACATTTACCAATAACTCGCTTTCTCAAAGAAGGGAGGAAGAGGGGAGAATTTGGAACTCAAGGTTTTGGAAGTGAAGGTTGAAACTTGTTTTTGCATGTAACCCGTTGAAAAAAATAAAATGAAATAAATAATCAGATTAGTTTCATCTGAAGCAGAAGAACTGCATTTCAGTCCTAGTTCTTTTACAGGAAAGAACGCTTGGATCTGGTCACTTCAAAGAACTAAGAGGTCATCTATCTATTCCCTGAACTGGGGTTTTTGTTTTTGTTTTTGTGGGGCATGAGGTCCAGTGAGTTGCCCAAGGTCACACAGCTACGAGGTGTCAATGTGTGAGGCTGGATTTACATTCTATTCACTGTGCCTCCTTAGCTGCCCCAAATTGGGAGTTTTTAAAAAACAATGTCCATAACCGTATTTTATTCCAGTTCTCCCCTTCCGCCCCCCATCAGAATGCCAGGGAGGGCCTTTGTGCCCCCCAAGCCCCCAACACACGCTGGGCTTGGTTGTCCAGGGTGTTGCACTATGTGTCCAAGGCGTTGTTCTTCGTGGTCAACGGGCGCGTCTTAATCGCCCAAGAAGCGGTCAACCATCGGCACCGGCTGGCGCAGGGGTGCGGGCAGCCGGGCATCGCCCCGAGGCCCCCCGCCCCAGGCCGGGGCTCCGAGGGGGGCCGGGCCCGGCGCCCTTCAATTCCCCGCCTTCTGCCTTTCCTCCCGGCGCGGCCCGGGCTCAGGGGGAAGAAGCCCGGGATGCCTGGGCCGCGGGCAAGCCTGGGCACGTTGCTCCAGTCCGGGGGAGCGGCCGGGGCGGCCTGGAGAGCCCAGCCCTGGGCAGGGCTGCTGAGGGGGGCGGGGCACTGAGTGGGGCGGGGTACTGAGGGGGCGGGGTACTGAGGAGCGCCAACCACTGAGGGGGGCGGGACACGGAGGGGGGCGGGACACTGAGGGGGGCGGGGCACTGAGGGGGCGGGGGTACTGAGGGGGGCGGGACACTGAGGGGGGCGGGGCACTGAGGGGGCGGGGTACTGAGGGGGGCGGGGCACGGAGGGGGGCGGGGCACTGAGGAGCGCCGGCCACTGAGGAGGGCGGGACACTGAGGGGGGCGGGACACTGAGGAGCGCCGGCCACTGAGGGGGGCGGGACACTGAGGGGGGCGGGACACTGAGGGGGCGGGACACTGAGCGGGGCGGGACACTGAGGAGCACCGACCACTGAGGGGGGCGGGACACTAAGTGGGGCGGGGCACTGGGGGAGCGGGGCACTGAGGAGCGCCGGCCACTGAGGAGGGCGGGACGCTGAGGGGGCGGGACGCTGAGCGGGGCGGGGCACTGAGGAGCGCCGGCCACTGAGGGCGGTGGGACACTGAGGGGGCGGGACACTGAGCGGGGCGGGGCACTGAGGAGGGCGGGACACTGAGGGGGCGGGACGCTGAGCGGGGCAGGGCACTGAGGAGGGCGGGACACTGAGGAGGGCGGGACACTGAGGGGGCGGGACACTGAGGGGGCGGGACACTGAGCGGGGCGGGACACTGAGGAGGGCGGGACACTGAGGGGGCGGGACACTGAGCGGGGCGGGGCACTGAGGGGGCGGGACACTGAGGGGGCGGGACACTGAGCGGGGCGGGCCAGGCCCTTTGCAGCTTCCGCCGCCGGCGGCGTGGCGCAGGAAGCCGAGCCAGCGTCCGGAAGCTGGTGCGAGAGGCCCGAAGACCGGCGGCCCCCGCGGACGGGCTGGCGCGCGCGGCCGGGGCTCCATGGTGCCGGTGCGCGCGTGGGCGCGGCTGCTGCTGAGGCCCCCCGGCCCCGGGGCGGGGCCGCATCCCCGCGGGCGCGGCCCGGCCCCCGCGCCCAGCCTCGCCGGGCTCCGCCCCTCGGCCGCGCCGCTCCGGCGGCAGCACCTCCGCCCGCCGCGGCCCGCCCCGCCCCCCCGGGGGTGGCCCATGGGTAAAAGCCCCCTCTGCGTCTGTGTCCGCCCTTCCCGGCGGCTCGGGGGGAGCCCGCGGGGCTGGGACCGGAATGGGAGCCCGGGGGCGGCTTGGCGGGCATGAGGTGCCAGGTCTAGGGCGTGCGCTAGAGCAGGGCGCCCCGGGCAGGTGAGGCGGGCACGGGCGTGAGGGGCTAGAACGTGGGCGCCGCCAGGAGCCCGGGCACGGCGGTGGTTAGCGCTGCAGGCCCCGGAGCAGGTGAGGCGGGCCCAGACAGGAGCTGTTGGAGCCGAGAACCCCAAGCCCGAAGACCCCGAGAACCGGCGTTGTGAAACCTGAAGGGCCCTTAGACTGGACAAGGGGCTAAGAGTTGGGAGGACCCGCGAAGTGGGGATTGGTGGCTCCAGTGAGAGTGGCACAGACCGTCAGAATGCTGAATGCCAGCACTGATGATGAGAAGCCGCAGGACAGGCAGACTTTGAGCTCTTCTAGATTGGAAGATGAGAGTTCATTCCGATCTCTTATAGTTCTGAGCTGTTCTGTAAACCGGCCTCAGTGTATATATGTATGTATATGTATATGTATGTATATATATATATATATATATGTATATATATATGTATGTATATATAGTTTTTAAGGGTTTTTTTTTGCAAGGCAATGGGGTTAAGTGGCTTGCCCAAGGCCACACAGCTAGGTAATTAAGTGTCTGAGGCCGGATTTGAACTCAGGTCCTCCTGGCTCCAGGGCCGGTGCTCTAGCCCCAGCACCCCTCAGTTTTCATATTTGTAAAACTTATTTTAAAGTGTTTTTGTTAGGATCAAAAGAGGTAATGTAGAAAGTGCTTAGGAAATCATAAAGCATTACGAAAGCGTTAGACATTATTATTAGTGTAGGATGCTCCGGTAGGAAGAAGCCTTAGGGACTGTGCAGCTCGGTTCATTTTTTATTGTTGTTGAAACTGAGACTTGGGAGAGGTTTTATGATTTGTCCATAGTGATGATGTTTGTCCTTTCTTCTCAAACATGGAGGTGATGCAATGACACGCACTGAAATTGGATTTGAGAGAGGGAGTGCTGTGTTAAGGCAGTATTAAGTAGGCATCAATATAGGAGACCAGATTTGAGCTCAGGTCCTTCCGACTCCAGTGTTGGTGCTTTACCCACTGCACCCCCTAGCTGTCCATAGTAAGTAAGAGGAGGAAACTATACATTTTTTTATTTTTAAATTTTTTTTGGTTTGCTTTTGCAAGGCAATGGGGTTAAGTGACTTGCCCTAGGTCACAAAGCTAGGTATTTATTAAATGTCTGAGGTCACATTTGAACTCGGGCCCTCCTGATTCCAGGGTGGTGCTCTATCCACTGTGCCACTTAGCTGTCCCTCAATTTATTTTTTAATTTAAATTTGATTTTATTTTTCCAATTACATGCTATGGTAGTTTTTCCAACATTCATCCATTTGCAAATTTATGAGCTACCTATTTTTCTACCACCTTCATTTCCCTCCCCCGTTCCTATGCCTGAACTGTCTGGTAAAAGTTGTACATTTACGTTTTGGGGTTTAACATATTTACATATTGGCCATTTTCTGTAAGAGGAATTAGGACAAAGGGGAAAGAAAGAAAACTGAGGAAGGAAAGAACAAGTTTTAAAAAAGTGATCATACTATACATTTCAATTTTGTGTTTTTTTTTTTCTCCTGGATATGGATACCATTGTCTCTCAAAGGTTATCCTTGATCCCTGAATCACTGAGGGGAGAAGAAATATGCATTTACATAGTGTCTGATGTACCAGATACACAGCAGAGCTATTATCTCTTTTGATCTTATAACAATCCTGGGATACTGTTATAATCTCCACTTGATAGTTGTGTAAACTGAGACAACCATAGGTTAAGCTATTTTCCCAGAGTCACACAGCTTAGTAATGTGTGAGGCCGGATTTAAATATCTTAGAATCCATTTCCTGCCGAATCTAGGCCAAATTACACTGTGGTTGATGCATTGGTGTAGGTGTACCTTTTGAGTACATATGGCAGTCCCTCTGTGCCTTCTCATTCTTTCAATTTTAATCCATACACTTCCCTAAATACTAAAGGAATAATTTATTGAACATGTCAGATACCTCCTTCTGTTTTTTTTTCCCCTTCTAAATAAACCCATTTTACATGACAAAAGGTGACTGAGTTTTGCCTGAAGTTTCATAGTGGCATAGATGGGAGTAAACCAAGTACCTGGTTTTTGTTTAGTGCCCTTTTGGATATACCTCTGTTGCTTGCTCCTGTGATACTAGTTTGGAGATGACCTTCCTACCCTCAACAGATTTCACCTTATTTTAAAACAAATATTGCATTTATAAAGAAAGCTATATTATATTTCAAGTGTGAATCCTGGGCTTGAGTTGCAGCTACTTTGGATTTAATGTTTTTCCTTCATTCCTGAAGAAGACCCCATCAGGATGATGATCCCTAACTTGATTGGATTTGAGTGAGGAGGGGCTTAAATCATAGCCTCACTTTTTCCTCCAGAGCTAACTGGATCCAGTAGTCAGATATGAATCAGGATGACTGGAGATAGCCCTGGATGACAGGCAAGCAGGGTTAAGTGACTTGCCCAAGGTCATACAGCAAGTAAATGTCTGAGACTGGAGTCGAACTCCTATCCTCCAAGGCCAGTGCTCTATCCACAGAGGCACCTAGCTGCCTTTGGATTACTTTTGGCTAAGTTTTCTCCCCTCACTTTTCCCAACTGCAAAATGAGGATAATAATTTTTTATCTACTTAGAGCTGTTGGGTTTTTTTTTGATGATCAAATTATATGGAGTATGTAGAGCTGTGTAAAATAAATTAAAACCACCATGTAAAAATAAGCTATGATTGCCTTCTCCTCTCCATTCAACAATTTATAATTGAATTGAAGCAGGTGAAGGTAGGAAAGAAAGTAAGTCTTAAGTACTTTCCATGTGCTAGGAACTGTGTTAAGCACTTTGCAGGTATTATCTAATTTGGAGGGAAGACTAGTATAACCTGAATACATAGGTCCTGGAATAGGCCCTTGCCCACAGTAAGCATTTAATGAGTTTATTGAATGGCAAAACTTTCTCCTTGGTTTATTTATATATTTTTAAGGTTCTTTTGATGGATTAACATTTTATCAACCTCATTGTTTCCCAATATTCAGCCTTCATTAAATCCTCCCTTATTTTTTTTTGAATTATAAAAATTTTATTTTGAGTTTTACAATTTTTCCCCTGATCTTCCCTCCCCCCACCCCCCACAGAAGGCAATTTGCCAGTCTTTACATTGTTTCCATGGTATACATTGATCCAAATTGAATGTGATGATAGAGCAATCATATCCTTAAGGAAGAAACATAAAGTATAAGAGATAGCAAGATCAGACAATAAGATATCCGCTTTTTTTTTTTTTCTAAATTAAAGGTAATAATCCTTGGTCTTTGCTCAAACTCCACAATTCTTTCTCTGGATACAGATGGTATTCTCCATTGCAGAGAGCCCCAAATTGTCCCTGATTGTTGCACTGATGGAATGATCGAGTCCATCAACGTTGATCATCATCCCCAGGTTGCTGTTAGAAACCCTCCCTTATTCTTAAGAAAAACAGTTGAGCAAAATTAACCAGCAGAAGAACTTTGATAGTGATATTTCACATTTATGATCCTCAGCCACTGAGTGGGGAGAAAGGAAGGGACTCGTCTCATGTAGTCCAAAAACCTTGATTTTACAGATGAGTAAACAGAGGCAAACAAGATGAAATGACATGTCCAAAGTCAGCTAGTAAGTAGTAGAACGAAGATTTGAGTTCAGCTTCTGGTACTCTGAAGTCCAATGTTATTTTCATGAAACCATTATGTGTTTCATGATCTGGTGTTTCTGGTGCAAGATTGAACACACCATGTCATCGTTATTTGGCAGTCTTTTAGGGTTATTTTCATGCGCCTCTTCCTCTTGAAGCATCTTTTGCTTTAGTCATTAAGTTTAAGTTTTGACTTCAAAAGTAAAATGCTGCCAAGTCATACCTTTCCTGGACTAGAGAGTTTACAGAAATAATCCCTGCTCGGGTATTCTTCTTCTGAGCTACTAAGCCGTCCTTGTGGTATTAATGATACTATTTCAACAATGGTCACTTCTATTCTTTTTTAGATAAACATGAGAAAAATGAAAGGAACGAAAAGTTAGTGGTAAGTATATGCACATTGTAGGGTATATGTTTATACTTTGTCTTGAGATTTTTATGAATGTAATTCAGTGTAACATGCATTTATTAATCACCCATTATTTGGAGGAGTTACAGAGATAAAAACAAGAAAGTCTTTGCCATCCAGGACCTTATAATTGTACTGAAGTAAATACCACATAAACACTGATAAGAACATTCTAGAAAATTTGAGGAGGGGGGAGTTGGGTCAAGTTTCCTTTAGGAAACTTGGGGATTCCTGAAAGTGGAGGTGACTAGAGAGCACATTCCAAGCTGAAGACTATGCTAGAAGGGGGGGACCGACAAAGTGCCAATTGGTCTGGATTGCAATAATATAAAATGAACTTAGAAATGTGAGTTGGAGCCAGATTGTTCAAGTTGAAGTGCCAGGCAGATGAAAAGGATTATAAAATAATTGATGAAGCAAGAAATTTACTTTTTAAGGATTTGTAGAATTGACATTTTATGTTAAGAGTTCAAAACTTCTCTATGAAGCTTATTAGTGAGACAACGAGGTGGTGCTGTGTGCACTGACCCTGAAGTCAGGAGAACATGAGTTCAAATTTGACCTCAGACACTTATTAGCCACATAACCCTTGAAAAGTCACTTAACCCTAATTGCCTCAAAAAAAAAAAAAAGAAATGAGAATGAAGTTTACTAGCTATGTGTCTCTGGGTCAAGGCTATTTGATCTTAGGCTTTGTTTCCCTGTTTGCCAAATGAGAATAATAATAATAACCTTTATCTTATAGAGTTGTGAGAATTACAAGGTATTTTTAGTGCTACATAAATCCCAGCTATCATAATTATTACTACTACTAATACCCGCATATTTTCCTTTTATATCAGAGCTACTTTAACATTTATTTTCACTTTTATCTTTCTCAGAAGGCAGAAAGAAACAAAGATTGGGGAGTAGTAGACAGGGAGCAATATAGGGAGTATTAACCCTGGCCTTACTGCTTATAAACTGTGACTTAGACAAGTCACTTTCCTTATCTGGAAGAAAGAGGGCTTTGGATCAGGTCTCTTTTAGCTTTAAATCTATGATCCTATTAGACACTCCCTTCAGCCTCAGTTTCCTCATTTACAGAACAGAGGTCATCTTACTTTCACACTGACTACCTGTCAGGATTGTTATAAAGAAAATGTCTTGTACCTTAAGTCTTGTGAGTCAAGTCAACAAGAATTTATTAAGCTCCTACTGTGTGCTAGACCCTTCCCTGAGCATGGGGAATACAAAGCAAGGCAAAAATAGTTACAAACCTCTAAAAGTCCATAATCTAATAGAGGAGACAGCATACAAATAACTAGGTACAAACAAGAGAAATATGGGATAAATTGGGGATAATCACAGAGGATAAGGAACTTCCCCTTTCCCCTTTTTAAATTTGGAGACAATTTAAGTAATTTAACTAGGGTTTAAATCAGAATAAGTTCTATGACAATCTGAGACTGGATTTGAACTTGAATTATCCTGACTTTGGGACTATCTACTTTGGTACTCTATCTACTGTGCCACCTAGCTACTTTTAAAAAATTATTATTAAAAATTTTAAAGTAACGGGGCTTAAAGGAACTATCATTAAGGGGACTAGGAAAGGTTTCTTATAAAAGGTGAGATTTTAGCTGGGACTTGAAAGAAGCCAGGAGGCAGACAGGTGAGGAAGGAAAGCATTCCAGGTCTGGGGACAGTCAGTGAAAATAAAGAGGAAATGAGTGTCTTGTGTGAGAAACAAGGAGGCCAATGTTCCTCTCATTTGGCTATATGGGGGAGAGTAAAGTGTAAGAAGAAGGGAAGCCATGGGAGTTATTAACAATGTCCTCCCCCCCATCATTCTCCCCCATCCTACCCATCACTCTTGCTCATCCTCCCTCATCATAATCCATCCTGTGTCTCTCTAGAACTTTTACAGGGGCATTCTGAGAAATTAGACCCATGAATAAATAAATGTAATTACAATTTGCTTATTTTTATCCATGAAAACAAATGTATTGTTTGCTTATTCATCATCCCAGTGATTGTATATTCATTACATGGTAGATATTATTACTCCACCAAAGCCCTTTTCTTTTTTTTTCCCTCAATAAGGCATTATAGGTTGCTTTATTCAACAAAGCATTTATTTTTTCCAATTACCTGCAAAGATCGTGGTTTTTTTTTTTTCTTTTTTTTTTTTTTTTTGCAAGGCAGTGGGGTTAAGTGGCTTGCCCAAGGGCCACATAGCTAGGTAATTATTAAGCATCTGAGGCTGGATTTGAACTCAGGTACTTCTGACTCCAGGGCCAGTGCTCTATCCACTGCCATATAGCAGCCCCTCAACATTCATTCTTTTACAAGCTTTTGAGTTTTACATTTTTTCTACCACCTCTTTCCCTCCCCCTTCCCCATGGCTAAAACCTTCTTATCTCACCTTCCATTCTGACCCTGGGTTCAAGAAGGCCATGCCAGCATAGCACTAGCTCCAGTCATTCCCACCAGATAAGAAAGGTTAATGGATAGACTATATCTTTCATCTGAGGATCAGCCTGGCCAAGTATATGAAGACTTTTCACTAAAGGGCTGGTCGTGAGTGGATTGTTTTTAACATCTGCTCATGGGCATATACTATAGTAAGAAAGCATTTCTATTTGCTTTCATAGAAGAAATAATAACACTGAGGAAATCAGGGGTCCTTGCAGTATTGGAAGTCCTGGTTGTTATTTATAGAGTTGACTCTGGTTCTCCATTTCCCACCCATCCTCATGATGGTAATATGATCCTGTATTTCTGACTTTGTCTAATACCCATTTATCTTTCATCAGATCTGTATTGAAGGTAATATCGCCAGTGGGAAAACGACATGCCTGGAGTACTTTTCTAAAACAACTGACATTGAGGTACTGATTCAGAAGTATTGTGTAAAACTGTATAAGAGGTATTGGGTAAATCTGAGAAAATCTAACAGGAGGAGGCAGTTGTGAAAGCAGCATAGTCTTCCAGGGTCTAGTTAGACTCTAAGTATGTTCATTCCTATGGGACATTCAAGGTCTTTCATAGACCTTCTCCAAATCACTCCTTCAAGTCCCATAAATGTGAACTGTTGTTGGTAATGTTGTTGTTAGTGATGATTGTCCTTCATCCTCAAAAAAGACCATGATATCAGGAAGGTCATACCCTGACATGCAGGTGAATTGGATTTAAATGCATGGGGGCTGTGCTAAGTCACCAGCCTCACTTTCTTCTCTGGAACCCGCTGGGCTAGATATGAATCTTGACAAGTGAAGATGGCTTTGGATGTGAAGTAACGAGAGTTAAATGACTTTTCCAGAATTATGCAGCTGGTAAGAATCAAGTCTTTGAGGTTAGATTTGAACTCAGGTCTGCAGTTGGTAAGCATTTATTAAGTACCTATAGCCTGACAGGCACTTTGCCAAGTCATGGTATATAAAAAAGATGCAAAAGACAGTCCCTACTTTCAAGAAGCTTATAATCTAATGGAGGAGACAACAGGAAAACAAATATATAAAAACTATACAGGATTAATATGAAGTAATTAACAAACAGAAAGTACTAAAATCAAAAGGTCTTGGGAAAGACATCCGTTAGAAGATAGTATTTTAATTCACACTGAATCATCTCCTTTTATCATTGTTATTTTCTTATTCCTATCATGTTCAAAGGTTCAGGTAGTTATTATCCTGCTATTTTAAAAATACTTAATGTTTTATATATTATTTCATGGATAAATAAAATAATTGCTTTTTGTCATTGACTACAAGCATTAAAATGAGTTCATACTCTTGTAGGCTCAAATAATTATCAGTCCAATGACAGCCAAGGCAACAAGGATGAAAGATGGTTCTGTCTGTTTTTACATCTTTTCTGCTAGGTCCCTTTGTTTTGAATGTTTTATTATTCTTATATAATCATCATCTCATAGGAATCTTCCAACATTCTGTTTTCTAGTCAAACTGCTCTGCTCCCTCTTCCATTCTTCTCTTACGTTCTCCTAACTAAGATTTATGTAGTGTCTTAAGGTTTGCAAAGTGATTTATAAATATTAATCTCTCCAGATCTCACAACAACCCTGGGAAGTAGATACTATTATTTTAATAGTCATAATAATATTGATAATGATAATGATGATGATAATAATTATAATAGATAATGTTTATATAGTGTTTACTCTATAAACTATGCTAAATGTTTTATGATCATTATCTCATTTGATCCTCACAACATCCCTGGAAGACAGGTACTATCATCTCTCCCATTTTTCAGTTGAGGAAATTGAGGTTAAGTGACTTCTACTCATTGAAGACTTCAGTGGATCTATGATCTCTCCACTGTGAATGCTTTTTTCCCCTAGCACAGATTACAGTCCCTCCACACGCTTTCATCCAGTGGGATTCTTGTTATTTTTGTCTATGGAATTATAGAACATTTGAGATGGAAGGATCATAGATAACAATTCACTAGCAAAGAGGGAAACTGAGACCTAGAGAAAGTGATTACTCAAAGTTATACCAGTGGTTATCAGAAGAGCCAAGAGATCAGGCTCCAGATCCTGAGATCTACCTATTCCACCCCACCCCCAAACTGGATAATTCTTCACCCATATTAGCTGACCTGAGGTTCAAAGAAGAGAATTCTTTGACTTTACTTTGTGAATGTAAACTGTAAATGTATATTCTCCTTGGTGCAGTGGGCTGAGAAGCAAGGGTAAGTGGGCACTAGAGGACTAGCCTCCAGGCAATAGAGGGCTTGCCTCTAAGTAAAGACAATTGCGCTCAAACCTGGGGAGATCTCTCAGGTCCACAAGGTCATAGTACTCCATACATAAACTATGTTACTGCCTAGACCATTAGTCTTCTAAGGCCCCAAGTTATAGATAAATATCTTCTTCATATCTGAGGATGGAGGTTCTACCTGGGAATATTCCCCCTGGATGAAATATCAGGTCTAGAACTGCACTCCCTCCTAACCCCCCCCCCCCCAAACAATCAGAAAACAAGAATTTTTAACCTCTGTTCCAATTTACTTTTTTTTTTTTGCTGGGAAGAGTTCCTGGGATCACAGATCACCTGAAAGGAACCTGAAAAATCAACCAGTTCAAACCACTCATTTTACAGATGATAGCTAACATCTCTAGTGCTGTATGATTTTTTTCAGAGTCCTTTATATATCTTTTCTTTTTTGTTTTATAATGTCAACAACCTGGAGAGGTAGGTGCCAACACAGTTATCCCTTGAACATCTCAACTTTACCCTTGATTTTTCTATATTGCAAGTTGATACAAGAAATTTAATGGGAATTTGGCGGCGGGGGCGGAGTTTTGCAGAAGCTGCAGATGACATGCAAAGACCAGCAGATGAAACAAAAAAAGGTTAGAAACTCAAAAATGCATAAAATATGTATAACATTAACATATTTTATCTTTTCTATAATTAGACACAATTTCTTTTTTTTTTTGGCAAGGCAAATGGGGTTAAGTGGCTTGCCCAAGGCCACACAGCTAGGTAATTAGGTGTCTGAGACCAGATTTGAACCCAGGTACTCCTGACTCCAAGGCCAGTGCTTTATCCACTACGCCACCTAGCTGCCCCCACAATTTTTTTATTTTTATTTTTTTTTTTTGCAAGGCAATGGGGTTAAGTGGCTTGCCCAAGGCCACACAGCTAGGTAATTATTAAGTGTCTGAGGCCGGATTTGAACTCAGGTACTCCTGACTCCAAGGCCAGTGGTCTATCCACTGCGCCACCTAGCTGCCCCACAATTTCTTTTTAAAAGTTAAAATATGACCAAATATGCTACCCAAATTTATTTTATAAGATGGTATTGTAAACCTAAAAGAAAAAGAAAAAAATTCAAACTTCTCTAATATGAAGGGAAGGCCAAGAAATTTGATGTTGAGGTGCCTTGCCCTTAGTCCCTGAAATTTGGAAGGGATAATTGTATCATTCTCATTTTCCAGAAGGGGAAATTGAGGCACATAGGATTAAATGACTTGCCTAGAATCACAAAGCTAATAAGTGTTTGAGGGCATATTTTAACTTGAACTTAACTGCTTCCAAGTTCAGCCCTCTTTCCATTTAACCTGAATGGTATTCCCTGAAAGGTCAATAATATGACCCTCATGGACGGTATTTAAACTGGCATTTCAGAATTCATTATTGTCTTTCTACTTCCCCCAATTCTTCCTTATTTTCAGGAACTCCACCAATTTTCCTAATTATCTAGGTAAATTCAAATTCTCTGGGACATTGTCTAGTTCTTACTCACCCCCATATCCAAAGTCTTCTGCCTTGTTTTTGCTTCTTTACCTTGCAATCATCCCTGGTCTGTCTTCTTGCCTCCTCATGTAAATGCCATCAGGATTCAGGTTCTCATCATCTCTGACATGGACTATTTTCTTCATGTCTCTCCCATCCTTCCACTCCAGATATTTTGGTTGTCCCCCATGACTGCACTGATACCTCTCTGACTTCCTCGAAATCCCCTGCTAAAATCCCATCTTCTACCGGAGACCTTGTTCTATAGGAACCTTTTTGATTCTAGTATTTTCCTTCTGTTAAGTTCTTTCTATTTCTCTTGCATGTTTGTCTCCCATGTTAGATTACAAGTTCCTTGAGGGCAGGAGCTTTTGTCTGGCACATATTAAGCTTTGATTAATAAATGCCTGTTGACTGCTCTTTCCATGGGACTGCCAGGACTTTTTGCTCTATTTCAGCCATAGTTGATAGGCACTAGAAGAATAAAGTTGCTTTCTTATTCATTACTCCCCAGAGAAAAGGAACTAGAAACCTCTTACTAAAGATTGCTGCCAGCTATGATTCAGCTAGTCAACTCTCCACATCCCAGTGTGCCTGCGCTGAGGCCAGAGCACAGTTAGAGGTACAGTTCTCTTCGGAGATGTATTAATGGCAAAGCCTGAGGCCATTCCCAGAAACATTCCTGATGTGACTAGAAGACCTTGTACTTGAAAAGGAACTGTGCCCTAATGGGATAAATAGTCACTGGCTCACAGTTTTTCTGCTTTCATTAGATGTGTGTGTCATGTTCAGTAAAATACTCAAGGAGAAAAGGAAAGAAAGCTTGAAGATGAATTCCATCCCTTTAGGGGAGTCATAACAGCAGCCTAATCATAGCTATCTATTTTTTTTTTTTTTTTTGCTAGGCAATGGGTTTAAGTGGTTTGCCCAAGGCTACACAGCTAGGTAATTATTAAGTGTTTGAGCCCAGATTTGCATAGCTATCTATTGTGCTCTAAAGAGCAGCAAATGAATTTATAGCAGGAGGACTTTGAATTATGACTTTGTAACTTATTTTATGATCTTGGACAAGTTAATATTTTTTGTTTTTTTTTCAAGGCAATGGGGTTAAGTGACTTGTCCAGGGTCACACAGCTAGGTAATTATTAAATGTCTGGGACTGAATTTGGCTGGTGCTCTATCCACTGCACCACCTAGCTGCCCCACAAGTTATTATATTTGCACTTTAGTTTTCTAATTTATAAAATTCATTATTGTATCTATTTTCCACTTATGGGTCAGGTACTATATTTATTGGAATGCAAGAACAAAGGCACAATTGTCCCAACTCAAGGACCTTATTGGAGGGGTGTGGGAAGAGGGACATATATACAAATAAGTCAATGTAAGACATACAAAGTAAATGTAAGGTGATTTTTTTTTTTTAGGGGGGAAGGATACTAGCATATGGGGAAGTCTTGAGCAGACAATCTAAGGAAGTTTGGGATTCTGTTAGAGAGAGGTGAGAAAGGTCAGGCCTAATTCTCATAGAATTATGACAAGAAAGAAGAGATGTCATTTATGCAGCTCAACATAGTGACCATTTTAGTTGGGCCATAGGCTATATGAAGGATAGTAATGTAAAAAACAGGTGTCAGACAACACTCCTAAGAGGGACTGAACCAGATTAAAATATAATTGGGAAATATTAAACAAAACAAATAAAAATACAGTTAAGTGTGGACAGCATTCTATTTTAAAACCAAAGGGGTAGCTAGGTGGTGTAGTGGATAGAGCACCGACCCTGGAGTCAGGAGTACCTGAGTTCAAATCTGGCCTGAGACGCTTAATAATAACCTAGCTGTGTGGCCTTGGGCAAACCACTCAACCCCATTGCCTTGTTTAAAAAAAAAGCCTAAAAGAACCCCAAGTTAGTACGCAGCCAACAGAGATCCTTATATCCAGTGTAATGACTTCCTATTCTCCTTGAGTTTGACACCATTGATGCACAGTATATTTGGAAAGGTAAGCCAGAGGCAGATTGGGAAGGTCTCAAAATGCCAGTTTAATCTACTACTCCTCAACAAATCTAAATTCCCTTCCTTTACTTCCCTTCTCTCAATTCTTGACTCTTAGAAATTTGGCATCTGAGTGTAATAGAAATAGGAAGAAGAGGGTGGATAACTAGTATACAGAATCAATTTAAAGAGAATAGGTACAAAAGAGTTATTAAATACAAGTTAGATTGGGAGGGTGGGCACTAGCAGTTGTGGGGAGTAGGAGGAGGAAGATGCTTTCATGCAGAAGGAAGAGAGATATTCTGTGAAGCAGAGGTAAAGATGGAATGCATCTCAGACTTGTGGGATAAGCAATACAAAACCATGGAGAAGTGTGGGTAAGGAACACAAAGAAGACGTGTGCAGGAGAAGTGAATCATGTCCGTCCACCTAGGCTGCAAGGATAAATTTGGGTCAGTTATTTAAAAGAAATTAATATTATATTCTATTGTAGTATATAAGTATAATGATGAATGAAACAATTCTGTAGTCAAAGGAGGTAACATTCTAATGGGGGAAATATTTATGCATTCATCATTATACCTGTGCCCCTAGCATCTGGTACATATAAGTGCTTGTGAATTTTTTCCTCCTTGGGTAGGAGAATTATGTCTTCAGACTTGTGTTATGGAAATAATATCAATTTGTGCATTGTCCCCTTAATGAATCCCTACAGATTGAAGAATGCAGGGATTGGAGGAAGGGAAGGGAGATTGATTAGGGGGATGTGACAGGAGACCAGTCAAGAAGTGATAAGGGTCACATCAGTGGAAAGAAGACCAATGACAGAAATATGGAGGCAAAATCTACAGTAGTAGTGTTAAGCTTGCGACTAGTTGGGCTAAACAACCCACAAACTAGCAGGCCTAAACCAGATTAAGATGTCATTGAGAAACTTTTAACAAAAATAGTAAAAATACACTATAAAATAGATAGTTAATTTGTCGTTTTCTAAGCCAATATGCTAGGTTATGAATTATGGTGCCTTTGAGATATCAAGGAGAAGAAATTCATTCAGTCTTTATCCTGAAGAGATGAAGAAAAAGGGTAAAAACATTACTTGTACAAAAATATTTATAGCAGCCCTGTTTGTGGTGGCAAAGAATTGGAAATCAAGTAAATGTCCTTCAATTGGGGAATGGCTTAGCAAACTGTGGTATGTACGTATGTCATGGAATACTATTGTTCTATTAGAAATCAGGAGGGACGGGATTTCAGGGAAGCCTGGAGGGATTTGTATGAACTGATGCTGAGTGAGATGAGCAGAACCAGAAAACACTGTATACCCTAACAGCAACGTGGGAGTGATGATAAACCTTAAAGGACTCCCTCATTCCATCAGTGCAACAATCGGGAGCAATTTTGGGCTGTCCACAAAGGAGAGTGCCATCTGTATCCAGTTAAGGAGCTGTGGAGTTTGAACAAAGTTCAAGGACTATTCCCTTTAATTTAGGAAAAAAACATATCTTATAGTCTGATCTTGTTACCTCTTAGAATTCTTGTCTCTTCTCTGAGGATATGATTTCTCTCTCATCACACCCAGTTTGGATCAAGGTACAACATGGAAACAAAGTAAAGACTAACATTGCTTTCCATGGGGGGTGGGGGGAGGGGGTGGGGGGAGGGAAGTCAGATTGGGGGGAAAATTGTAAAACTCAAATAATATCTTTAATAAAAATTAATTAAAAATTCAGATGATTTACTGGGAGGTCAACTACTGAAGCTGAAGAGTCAATTATGTGGTTACATAATGAAAAGATGAAACTTTTCTGGAAAGTGTCTGTTGGGAAAAATTAAAGGTAAAAGGAGAAGGAGATGGTAGAGGATAATATGATGGATACATAGGGTCATGGAAGACCCAAAAATGAGCTTAGGGGAGATAGTGGAGGCCAGAAGAGCCTATGGTCCTTGGGATCATGGAGAGTTGAACATGATAGAATAATAACCAAAAAGCCAGTATGCTACCACAGGTATCCATTTTCATTTGAGTCTGTCATAATTGATCCACAGGTTGGGCAGCTGATTAAATATAGGGAGTGAAGGGAGTATGAAGGATAAAAGATTACACCTAAGTGTATAACCTGATACAGAAAAAGTTAATTTAGAGGGAGAAGCTTCTTGGGGAGTTGATAGAGTTCCTCTTTGTAAATGTTTATAGGGAGGCTAGTGGGCAGTTGATATTCATCCTTTGTTTTTGAGGAGGACCAATGAAGTATGAGCTGTTTTGCTTGGCAGTAAATTCAAGAGAGAGAGAGTTAGGCTTGAAATCATGTTCTTTGTTTCCTCTCAGATGCAAATATGTGTGAATCTCAGTGATATAAGAAATCCAAATTGGATTTCCTAGGCAGTTGGTGTGATATAGGATTGAAGGAGATAGTAGCAGGATATACAGGGTTTCACAAAAATCATGATGCAGGTTTTTTAAGCAAAGAAACCTATTTCTTCAAATCATTAACAAAATCATTATGAGATTAATATTTACATAGGAGAACATATCAGACAGTACATTGTGAAGGAGCTTTCCCATAGGGAGTGAGGCAACTTCACTAGAATGAGACAGAATCCCAGCTTTCCTCTTGGGGAAATTACCTGAAGTCTCCAATGTTATCAGCTGGAGAAAGGGATATAATGGAGACTGCCAGCTCTTATGGCAGTTACTTACCAGAGTCTTTTTGTTTCAGTAATCTTAAGTGGAATAGGCAACTGTCCTTCGACTTGGAGGGTTTCCTGGGATGACCCTTACCCAGGATTACTTACTCAGTTTTCTTGACTCAAAATGCCAGCTTTCTAACCCCTAGCCAAAGTGTCTCCTGATAACTATATCATGAGTTTTGACTCTATTAAAGAATTAAACTCCATGTATTTGTCCCCAGAGTTTGCCTTAAAGAAAGCACAAACAGAAATTAGGTTAACATACTTATTTAATGATTCTTCTAAGTTCTTTGGCCAGGAAATGCATTATGCACAGGGGCAGTCTGGCTTGCAGTAGGTACAGTAGGTAGCGCCCGCCCCCCCAACAAGATCTTAGGACACATATTTATAGGAAGTAGACAAAGGACCATAGGATGATTAGCAGCAGCCAATAAAGTCACAGCATATGTTCCCTTCCCTGATTTTCAGGGTGTCGGCCTTATTTCACATAGTCACCCAATGGGGGGCAAGAATGCTTCTATCTTAACTTGAGATGTCTGGGCCTTAGATGCCACAGATTTCCAATAACCATGAAATTCTCCTCCCCAGGATATCTATGCCATCATGTCACAATATGGAATTTACGGTTGCTATTGGAAAGATAATTTAGGCAATTCTCTTGTTTTTTTTCAAGAAGAAAGCTGACATCTTTATGCTCAGATTTTAGAGAGAAAAAAGCAGGACCTTGACAAGAAATATATTTAAAACTTATTCATTTTTGACATCCCCTTTATAAACTTGGTGTTTTAGAAGGCTTATTGAATCTTCATAGAAGACCCTCCTTTGAAGTGCCTTTGAAGGAGTGTTTCAAAGCTGCACCTCATTAAATTTAAGACAACATGGGATAAGTTTAAATGTTGAGGTGGTTGGAAGCCAGCTAAAAATGATGGAAGTGAGTTCTGAGTTTACTGTTAAAGCAGGTGAATGATTTAGGTTAATAGAGAAAAGGAGAGTATCCATGGTTCTGGGAGCCTCTAGAACCCTCCCTCCTTTGGCCAGAGGGAGGAATTAAGACTTCAGTATAATAAAAGATTCTAGAGAGCAGGCACTATTTTATTTTGTATCCCTAGGAATTAACATAGTCCCTTGTGTATCCGATCTTTTGACCAACTGCTTGGTGAATGGAATTGGAGGTAGCTGGAGGTCTTCTTATTTGGAACCCATTTGTGTGTGAGAGAGAGTATTCCTGCTAAAGTTGGAAATGAGAAGGTCACTTCTCATTTTTCTTAACTAAGGCCTAGGAAAGACAGGATACTCAAGAGATCCTTCCTATGTGGATCTCTGATCCTGTGTGGTTGAGTGGTACAAAACTGGAAGATATGGAAACCCAGATAAATTTAAAGGAAAAACTCAGAAGTTTTTGAGTTTTTTGCAATGTGAGACTGTTCTTAAGAGGAAGAGTCTGGATTTAAGTATTCACTATCTCCTGTTCTCTTGGTCTGTTTTCTTCTACTGCTAAAATAAGGCACTGGCTCCAGTATTCTTTGTTCTGAGTTTGAAATTTCATGTACTAAGGATCATCAACCTTAATCAATCAACAATCAGTAATTGCATGCTCTGTGCCAGTTTTTTTTTTTTCAGTTGTATAATATGTTTATTTTGGCTTCTGTTTTCCATTTTTTCCAGGTTTTAACAGAACCTGTATCTAAATGGAGAAATGTCCGTGGCCAAAACCCTCTGGTAAGTGAGCTGTGTGTGTTTGTGTGTGTGCACATGCGCATGCCTGATAGCCTAGGGATGCTGTAGCATCTCAGTCATAATCATTGTTTAGGTGCCTTGGGACACTATGAAGATGTTTGAATGAAAATAAGTGAAGTACAGACCCAGGCTGCTGGGCAAAATTCTACCCAGGATTAATTTGGGAATATTGGGGCTGATGGGAGGGGCAAGAAATGAAATAAGCTGCAGACAGTGTTCTTGAATGGATGCTTTGGAAAATCAGTTTTCTGTTGCAATTAGGTGGCAAAGCAGATTGAACACTGTATCTGGAGTCAGGAAAGCCTGAGTTCACTTAAGACACATAACTAGTTGTGTGATTCTGGGCAGGTCATTTAACCTTTCTCCACCTCAGTTATCTTATCTGTAAAATGGCAATAATAATGGCCAACCTCCTCTGGGGTTGTGAGGATAAAGCAAAATAATATTTGTAAAATAAAAGGGGAAAAAACCGAATTCTATAAAACTTTTGCAGTTATTATTAGTTGTTTGTTTAGGGATGAGGTGAATTAAAAATCTAAAATTGTAATAGAGAATCATGGATTTTGTAAGGGATTAACTGGCCTGGAAAAAGTGAAGTTCAAGACTCTGAGGCTTAGATTTTTTTTTCCATAAAGAATTTTAACATTTTCTGTATGACTTTGAGTAAACCCTGTCATCTCTTTGGACCCAAGATTCCTTATCAGTACAGTAAGATGGAAAAAAATTGGTCTTTAGACCTAAATTTACTTATCTGTGCCATAAGATGAGAAGACTGGACTAGATAATCACTCAGGTCTGGACTATCACTCAGCTTTGACAGTTTTTCTTTTTTGAAAGTAAATTTTTTTCAATGAACAAAAATCTTTTTCTTTTCTCTTCTCCCATCACCCAAGGAAGACAAAAGAAATTCCTGTTATAACACTGGTCATGATATTTTATTTTCTATAAGACTCTGAAGTCTCTTATGGCGCTAACTTTCTGGGTTTCAGTGTATTTTGGCACTCTTAAGATCCTTCTAGTTCCAGTACTTTGTTTAAAAAGTGTCCTTTCGCTCTGACCTTTTATATAAGGTCCCATATAATGCTAGCACTTTTAGATCTTGTTTAGCTTTGAAATTCTCTGATTCTGTAGTTGTTGAAGCCAGAACCAATCTTGCCTGTTTGCCTTGGTGACAGGGAGCAGAAGAATTGGGGAACAGAATGAAATCAGCAGACTCCCTCCCCTTAGGCTTACTGCCAGTCATTGGATGGGTATGCATATTAGCTTGCCTGGCAATTACTAAGGAAAGATTATCTACCTAATTGAATTCAGCAAATCTTCCTTTGCCCTCTCTATTCCTTTCCCAGATAGGTATTTGCTTGACATTGAATAGAAACAAGACTTCTTGGGAAAGGATAAATTTTCTTTTAAGTTCCTTCACCTTTTTAAAATATATATATATAAGAATCATCATAGGATATCATATATGATTATTGTTGACTGTACAGTTAGAATTGTAAAATTGGAGAGGTTCTCAGGAATTGTCTAGTCTGACTCTCGACCCATTTCAAAAATGCATTGCTGCTTACTAGCTGAGTGTTCCTGGGTTAGTCACTTAATTTGAGTTTTCTAACCTGAAAATAGGAGTAATATTCATAACCATTAACTCTTTGAGTTATCTTGAAAAAAATGTATTATAAACTATGGTAGAATTGTGGACTGTCGTTATTATTAGCTTGCTCTCAAACAGTATAGAGACTTAGAGTTGGATGGGACCTGAGAGATCGTCTTGACTGGGATGTTCTTAATCTTGTCTTGGGTCCTTGACCCCTTTGGCAATAGCTAGTGAAGCCTATTGGCTCCTTCTTTGTTTTTCAATGTATGCAACAAAATACAAAGTTTACAAGGGAAATTGAATTGAAATAGTTATCAGAAAAAAACCAGTTCATGGCTACCAGATGAAGAACCCACAATCTCTTCCCACCTTCTCCTTGATCAGGAAAGTCCTGAAAAAAATCCATTGAACCCCTGCTTAATGCCCTTCAGTGATGGGAGAGTCACTGCTTTTTGAGGAACTACAATCTGCTTTGGACAGCTGCTGCTATTGTTTTCCTTTGTATGGAGCTGAAACCTGCTTCCTCTTAACCTTGTCCCACTGGTCTCAGTTTTAATAGGTAATTTGCTAGCTTCATTCTACCCTTTGGGGCCAAGTGGAAAAGATCCAATCTCACTTCTATATAGTAACCCTTTAAATATTTGAAGATAATGAATGATAAGGAGTCATCTACATGACCTATTAACTAAGGCCTCTTTATCTAAAGCTTATATGTCAGGGTTTAGCAAATTTTAAATTGGGCAGCTAGGTTGATAAGTAGACCTGGGTGGTTCTGGGCCTAGAATCAGGTAGACTCATCTTCCTAAGTTCATTTCTAGCCTCATGTACTGTGTGACCCTGGGCAAGTCACTCCACCCTGTTTGCCTTAGTTTTCTCTTCTGTAAAATGAGCTGGAGAAGGAAATGTCAAATCACTGCAGTATTGTTGCCAAGGAAACCTCAAATTGGTTCACAAAGAGTCAGTCATAATTGAAATGATTGAACATCAATTTAAAAGAAGTATATATAATATAATACATATTATGTAATAAAAGAAATATGTGTAACTTATAATAATAAATAGAAAATAGAAAATATAATTAACTTTATTATTAATATAATACTTCATAATTATTGCCCTAATCTAGCATTTGAATAACACTTAAAAAAGAAATCCTATCCAAACTATAAATTGTTAACCATCCCCAACTTGTTATAATCAATAAATAAAATAATAAATACATGGTATCTATTGATGTTAACCAAATATTGTCATTTTTATATCATAGTTTGGAGTCACTTCTTTGTCTTTTATGCTATTCTTTTGGATTTTCTAAAAGTAGCCAGTGACCCCCTTAAAACATAGCCCTCTAAACTAAGTAATCTAAAGTCATGAGACCTTAGAGCTGAATGAGACTTCAGAGATCATCTAGTCCAAATCTCTCATTTTATAGATGAGGCAAACTATGCTGAAAGGGAGAAAATGATTTATCCAAAGTCATTTATTCAGTAAGTGGCAAAGCTACACCTTTGATTCCAAATCTGATAGTCTTCTCTATTCTTCTAAGGATTGTACAGCAGGGAATTCATGTCTGTTCTCATTTTAGATACTGTATTTCAATTAAGAAAGCCTTGAATTAACTTAAAAAAATTAATTCAAGAAACATTTATTTAGTGCCTAGTGTATGCAGAATGCTGTGGTAAGTATTTATATATAAAATTGAAGAAGCGTGGTCCTTTCCTCCTCATTGAGCCTAAAGTTTGATAAAGGGAATAATTTGTGTATACAAATACACTTGCTAGAAAATACAAAGGAGATGTCCAGATAACTTCTCCAGAAAAATTTTAGGAAAGATCCCTTTTTAGCTGGAGGGAATGGGGGGAAAGCCTAATGGAAGAGGTGGGGGTGTGTGTGGGAGTGGGCATTTGTAAACATCTGGTCTAGTGAACCTGGAGTTAGGAAGACTCATCTTTCTGAATTCATCTCACCTCAGATCCTTTTTAGCTGTGTGACCCTGAGCAAGGCACTTCACCTTGTTTGCCTCAATTTCCTTATCTGTTGGAGGGGGAAATGGTCAATTAACTCCAGTATCTTTGCCAAGAAAATCCAATAATGGTGCCATAAAGAGTCCAATAGAACTGGACAACAACAATTACAAAAACTAGATTCAAATCTATTTCCATTTTCAGGTCAGTGTATTATAGATCTCTAAAGACACAAATGATCTTGCGCAAGTATACGTATCAACAGGTTAAGGGTTATCTTTCCTTTCACATGCAACAATGTATCTTGTATTTGCCTCTGTCTTCTGCTGCAAAATCATTGAACCCAGCTCCTCTGCTCTCTCTCTGCCAAATAGTGATCACCTATTGCTTATTCTATAGTGGTTTTCAAGACATGGTCAGTGTGGATGTCCTTGAGACCCTTTTTGGGGGCTCCTAGTTCAAAATATATTATCATAAGAATACTAAGACATTATTTCCTATTAAAATATTCATTTTTATGATTGCTTGTTAGTGTGAGGCTAGATTTTATTTGCATATCACAACAGATAGAAAGCAGAAGCAGTTTGAGAATACAGTTGTCTTTCCATTAAAATAGGTTGCAAATAGATTTCCAAATATATATAAAACAGTTTCTGTCAGGGGTAGCTAGGTGGCACAGTAGATGGAGTACCTGGCTTGGAATCAGGAGGATCTGAGTTCAAATCCAGCCTCAGACACTTAATAATTACCTAACTGTGTGACCTTGGGCAAGTCACTTAACCCCATTGCCTGCAAAATTAAAAAAAAACCCAGTACTAGTCTTCTCACTAAATGTTTTATTTTGTTTTAAAAAATATACTTGTTTTTCATTAAAAAGTTGCATTCATATTTAATGGGTTTATTATAATTTTGGGTGAATCAATATATATATTAAAATTTTATATCAGTTTCAATTTTTATATAATAAATATCAATAGTTTGTGTTCAATTGGACCTACTTGGAGTTTTCTTGGCAAAGATACTGGAGTGGTTTAACATTTCCTTTTCTAGTTTATTTTACAGATGAGGAAATTGAGGCAAACAAGATTAAATGACTTATCCAGGGTCACATAATTAATAAGTATCTGAGGCTGGATTTGAACTTCTGAACAAGAGTCTTCCTGATTCCAAGCCTGCTACTCTATCCACTGTATTACCTAACTGTTCAAATATCAGCAGACATAACTCACATAAGCAGCAGCTGTTTAGATGGTTAAGAGAATAAGGTTAAGAGTATATAAGGGTCCTGAAACCAAGAAGTAGGAGAACAACTACTGGAAGACCATTTTTTCAGCCCCTAGAAGAGGACAGACTCATTTAAAGCCTTGGAATGAGCTCTGAATTTGGAATCAGGAAGTGGGTTTGTTTCCCAGCTCTCTTCCTTGTTGGCTGTGTGACTTCAGTAGAGGCATTCCGCCATTTTAATTTCCTTCTTTATAAAATTTCAGAGGAGTGTGTCTCCTTCCTGTCTTAAATTCTATAGACTTGTCATTCGTTTATTGCTATTCATTTTTTATTGTTATTCATTTATTTATTTATACTTGCAGTATAATTGAAATGTTTTTCTCCTTTTCCCCCTTCTAGGGCTTGATGTATCAGGATGCTTCAAGATGGGGAATTACTTTTCAGACTTATGTGCAGCTTACCATGCTGGACCAGCATACCAGGCCTCAGGTAGGTTTCACATGCTTGACCTCTGCCTCTTCTCTCTCTCCCTCTCTCCATCCCTCTTCTCCCTCTCTCTCTCCCCTTCTCTATCACCTTTGTCTCCTCTCTCCCTTTCCTAGAAAAAGCTTTTAGGGAATTCTTTTTTTCTTAATATCTCTCTCTCTCTCTCTCTCTCTCTCTCTCCAAGTAGGGAGAAATTCTTACCTCTATTTAGGTGATGTAAATCATGGTTTAGTGAAAAGTCCATTAGACTGGAAGGAAGATTTTAGTTCTAGTACTGCCTTTATTCAATGTATTAAGCCAATTACTTAGGCTTTAGTTTCTTCATCTGAAAAATGAAAGAGTGGAAGAATTGACTTCTTTTTACCTCTAGCTTTCTCTGTTATTTTAGAATCCATTCCATCTTTGTATTCTAAGCTCTGGTCAACTCAAGCATTTTCTGTTCTAAGGACCTTCCCAGCTCTGGTAATCTAATCTGTGTTCTAAGGTCCCTTTCAACTCTGACTTTATCTAACCTTTGAGTCCTTCCAGGAATACTGTATATGTTAAATAATGAATGAATAATTCTTTCAATACTTGGGTTACTATACCTCTACAATAATGAGTATTTAGATTGAGGTACAGGCTCAGGTATATGACTTTGAAAAACAAATACTTGAATTTTTTTTTTTTGGCAAATATGAATTTCACTTTTCCCAAGTTACATTTCTTAAGGTTAACAGATCAGGGAAGAGTAACCAGAGAACTGGCTTCAGAATTTGGAAGACATGGGATCATTTGCCTCTCACTGGGCAAATTAATTGACCTCTTAATCTCCAAGCAACACTCAGATGTGGAGTTCCCTTTCTGGGGGTTCCCATCATAAAATCCCAGGACCAATGGAAAAAAAATTGGTTGAGAACCAAAGTCAAGTCTCTTAATCCTGTTTGCCTCAGTTTCTCATCTGTAAAATGAATTGGAGAAGGAAAAGACAAGCCATTCCAGTATCTTTACCTAACTGATAATATTTTGTCACATTTATTTCTGTTCCTGGTGGTTTCCACTGAAGTCAATTCCTTCAACGTTGCATGAAAATCCTTGGGAAACCTACTCTCTCATTGACCACCGTCCTAGGGAAGGAGAAGCCACCATTCAGAACTAACAGGATGAAGATAATGAGGGTCTTCCTCAGAGTGATAAAAAGATTAAAATTAATATTACCTTGAATTTCTACCATATTGATTTCTATGGTATTGATTGTATAATATAACTGGTTTTATGATATATTAATTTTATAATTGAATCTGCATCTGCCTAAAGCTAACTTTTTATTCCTTGAGCTGAGTTAGGAATTTAACTTTCTGAGTTAGTTTGAAGTTACACACTAACTTGGTAACATTCCCCAAAGATATATTGTCTGTCCTTGTTTGTCCTTGTTCAATTAGGGAAATTTTTAATCTCTTTCAATGAGACAGCAAGTCTGATAGTTACGGCTTCCTAGTACAGATTACAAGAGGCAGATTAGTCCCATTAAACAATGAACATTTTTTAATTGTTGCCCCATGTGGGGTTGCCAGACAGCTTTCCTTGTTGTAAACAGTCACGTTGTTGTCACCCCTGCAATAGATACTGTCTACTTTGTAACCAATCACATTTTCTTTGCCACCAACGCATCTTTATACTCCTCAAAATTATAGGAAACCTTGTATGCCCTACCTTGAAATGTTTTGTTATTTAGAGAGGATAGACCCAAATTACTGGTTACTTCTAGCCTAACTAATAAACTGATCATGCATAGACCATTTTCTCTCAGTTAACCTTAACTTTCAAATTTAACAGTGTGGTTTGTAGACTATAGAATGAAGAGAAGTGGTTTCTGTGCATTTCATAGTATTTGTCCACATTAAGTACAAGACTAATGAACTACCTTTTCTTTTTCCTCTAGATTTTACCAGTGCGGATGATGGAAAGGTCAATTCACAGTGCAAAAAATATTTTTGTAGAAAACTTGCATAAAAGGTGAAGTTCTTAGTTTTAAAAAATAACCACTGAGTAGTTTTTGTTAAACTGTTTTGTCATGCTGACTATGATTTTCATGTCTTAGATATAGTTTTATTATCACAGGAACACTGTATATGTTAAATAATGAATGAATAATTCTTTCAATAGTTGGGTTACTATACCTCTACAATAATTAGTATTTAGAATGAGGTACAGGCTCAGGTATTGAAATGTCAGTTATTATTTGTTATCATTAGACACAAACTTCATTTGATTCGTAGTCAAATACTCACTTATCTGGGAGAACTTGGTCAAGCCAAGCACTGTATTTAAAGTCAGAAATGCTATGTTCCAACTCCTCTTTGGCTGCGAATTCACTCTGCCATCTTAGGAAGCATACCTCTCTGATCTTCAGTTTCCTTATATATAGAACGAAGAGTGATCTCAACATGACTTCCAAGTCAGTTAATTTGGTTTAGAAAGTCTGGTGAAACCCCTTTACATCTGGTATATATCTCAAAACTGGGGTAAGAGATCATTTAACATTACTAACCTTGTGTTCTACCTCCAGTTACAACATGGCTAAGAAATCATAAGATCTATATTTAAATCCTAGATTTTAATGTGTATGAGACCTGAGTGATCTTTCCTCAGTCATCATCTAATCTCTGGACCTCTTCTCTCCTATAAAATGAAGGATTTAGTTGGATTTGGGGTTTTTTACCTTTTTTTGTGAAAAAGAGCAAAATTAGCAGTCTGACAAAGCCTGTGGATTCATGTTTTTAAATAATTGAAAGATTTGGTTTTTGAAGGATTTTTGTAGGAGATGAGTGAAAATAAATATTTTTTAAAATCATAATTTCATGGACTCCCTGAAATCTATCCACAGATGCCTAGAAAGTCAGTACATGGTTCCCAGGTTAGGGACCCTTAGACTGGATAACCTATAAGGACCCTTCCAATTCTGAAATACTAGGATCCTGTGACCCATGAAAACACTTCCCTTACCTGAACCTCTTTTGTAAGACAAGAGATTGAAAGAGATAGCTTTAAAGGCCCTCTTTAATCCTGAAGGCCTGGAATGCTCTCCCTCTTCATCTCTACCCTCTTGTTTTTTTGAATTCTTTATCAAAATCCCACATTCTAAAAGAAGCCTTTCCCAGTACCTCTAAATGCTATTCTGTCCCTCTGAGATTACCCTTCATCTTCCCTACCTATATCTATGTGTATATGTTATCACCCATTTGAATGGGAGCTCCTTGAAGACAAGTATCTTGTTTTTGCCTTTTTTTGTATATCCCTAGGATTTAGTGTATTGTCTGCCATATAGTAAGTGATTAATAAATGCTTGTTGCCAGATTGACTATGACTCAATAACCTATTGTTTTGGTTCATGTGATCCTTTCAAATTGCTGATCATTTCTTATTAAGAAAAAAGAGCCATACTGACAGACGACAGTTGGTAGATACTTCGATTTGTAAAATCCCTCAGGAATCACTAAGACCAACTTCTGGCCTTCTGTGCTATATCTGATGAACAGCCTCCACCTTTCTACCTGAAGTTTTTCCCGAGGGCTGGGATCTCATTCTTCAAGCATTTCATTCTGTTGTTGACCAGCTCCAATGGCTAGGAACTTCTTCCTCAGATCAGATCTCTTGACACAGAGAGAGCAGAAGGGCTAGCTTGAAGGACTTTGAAAACAGTCACAAAGAGGAGGGATTAGTTGGTCTGTTTTGACCTCAGAGATCAGAACTAGGAGGAATTAGTGGATGTTACAGTTCAGAATTGACTTGAAGTCATGAAAAACTTCCTAACAGAGAATTGTCCCAAAACAAGAGCTTCCTGAAGAGGTGGTGACGTCTACCTTTCTTTAGGCAAAGTCATGTATGTTCTGGAGGATTGGGAAGGGTATGGTAGTCTTTTCCAGGAGCAGGTTGGACCTGATGGTTTCCACACTTCCTTTCAACTCAAAATTTTTGATTCTCTGAACCACAGTCTATTACTTTGTCACTTAGGACTACTCTTTGTAGCCAAGAAGAACCAGTCTTATCCCTCTTCTTCCTCAAAAGCCCTTCAGACTTTTGAAGTCTTTCATCATTATCTTTATTAAGTTATGTCATGTTAGATTCATTTCATTGACCCAAACCTATCCTGTCATCTAGCACATCATGAAAGTATTCAAATGCCCTAATGGATAGAGATTTGGACTTGTAGTCAAGAGAACTGGATTCTTTAGATGGTTTTATTAAGCATCTCTGTGAATATAGGCAAATCTTTTAATGTCTCAGTGGCTTAGTTCCTTTCCTCATAAAATAAGAATAATACAGTGTGTACAAACTACTCATGAGTTTTCATGAGAAACATGCTATATGAATATTAAAAGTGGTGTTGAAATGTCAGTTATTATTTGTTATCATTAGACACAAACTTCATTTGATTCCATCTTGTTCACTTTGGGAGTCCAGTTGTAGATTTTGTAAGACTTTACATTTAGAATCACAGAATCCTAGTTTATTGGGTTTAGAGGAGACCCTTGATACATGGACTGTTGGAGTTGGAGGAGACCCTGTAAATCATCTAACTATCTTATTTCATATAGGAAGAAACAGAACCAAAGTAAAGAGTTGTTTTACCCAAGTTCACCAACTTATAAGTCAGAATAAGAACCCATGCCTCTTAACTCTCAGACTGCTTTTCTTTGGAGAAACGTACTGGCTTTTCATTGATTTGTTTTCCTTTCCCTTCTTTTGATTACCTCATTCTTTTTTAGGACTTGGGAAAGAGAAGAGATAAAATGTCGATTAATGTACTTTGCTGTTCACTCATAGCTCTGGTTTGAATTTTGCTAGACTGGGAAGCTGAACTACTGGCTGCTGTAACATTTTTGGATTATTGATTGCTTCCTTTGATTTAGGCTCTCCTTGTCTGCCATTTACAGAGTACTAAAAATAATCTTGTAACCCAAGGTGTAAATCATCATTTTCTTGAAACTTTCATGTTTTTGAGTGGCAGACAGGGGCATGACACTTTATTATACGTAAATTTTCGGATTGTATACTAATGTTGGGCAATTACATGGTGGTAATAGACCTGGAATCAGGAAGATTCATATTCTTGAATCCAAATCTGACTTCAGATACTTACTGGCTGTGGGAGCCAGGGCAAGCCACTTAAACTTTGCCTTAATCTCTTCATCTGTAAAATGAGTTGGGGAAAGAAATGACAAACCAGTATCTTTGCCAAGAAAATCTAAAAAAGAGTTATTAAGATTTGGACACAATTGAAAACGGCTAAACACAACAAAAATACAAAGGTTACTTTTTTCCTTCTGATTTTGGATACCTTTTATTTACTCCTCTGAGATCATATCCTGGAATTTGATAGTGGTTAGGATTTCTAGTCTAAGACAATGTGGACAATAATTCACACATTATTTATTGTAATTTTCTTTTTGTTTTTGATGAACTTGATTATTAAATGAAAGCACAGTCTGGAAGATGGAATTAAATTTATTGAAGGCATTTGGTACTCTCCCCAAACTAGTTATGGATGTCCCTCAATGAAAAGGGAATTGGATTTGGAGATTCTGAGGACCTGAGATTTAAATCTCAGTTCTAAAATTTATAAGTCAAATGACCATGGGCAGGTCATTTCCTCTTCTCTGGACCTCAGTTTTTTAATTTTCAAAGTGGCGGAATTGGATTAGATGATCTCTAGAGTTCTTTGCTATTTTATTGTCTGTGTGACCTTGGGCAAGTAATTTAATCTACATAGGTTTCAGTTTCCTCATCTGTAAAATGAAGGGGGGCATAGATTACATTTAGATCTAAATCTACAATCCTAAATCTTTGTTCCTATGACTAGGTCATCTGTAAGACCCTCTTTATATCATAGGTTACTAAGGCCCAACTCAGGTGTAACCTCCTCTATGAAAACTTCTTGGATTCCTCTCTGCTCAGATCTCTTTGTCTGGATTTCTCCTTTGACCCTTTAATATTCAACCTTGTATTTTGTTGTGTATGTTACAAATCTTCCATCATAGATGTAAACTCCTTGAGGGAAGGGATGGTATTGTCCATCATTTTTGTATTTCTGTGATCTGCACAGAATAGATGCTTAATGAATTCATATTGTTGAATGATAGAAGCTGATGACTAATCAGTATTTTATAGACTGGAAACTTATAGGCAAATGAAGACTCTTGAGTCAGTTGAAACTTAATATCATCATAATAAAGTTGAAAATGTTGACTCAGATGGTCAGTTCTCTTGATAAACATATATATATATATATATATATATATATATATATAATTTTTTAGGGTTTTTTTTTTTTGCAAGGCAAATGGGGTTAAGTGGCTTGCCCAAGGCCACACAGCTAGGTAATTATTAAGTGTCTGAGACCAGATTTGAACCCAGTTACTCCTGACTCCAAGGCCGGTGCTTTATGCACTATGCCACCTAGCCGCCCCATATATATATATATATATATATATATATATATATATATATATATATATATATATATATATATATATGTCATTTTTAATGCAATTTTGGATGCAGAAGAAAAAGAGCTTAATAATTTACTTTAGTTCAAAGGGGGTTAATAACACCTCAGAATTTTTTTCTTGGGGGGAGAGTGAAGTCTTAAGGGCAAACTAATGTGACATAAATTTAGTTCGACTTAAAACTCTTTCTGGGTCACTGGATTCTTTTTTGGTCAACATCTATTAAGGAAAACAGTAACTTGTTGGTAACCACAAGATGGCATGCGTGATACATCAGTGAATTTTGTGTTTTCTCCATTTCTGTCCTTGCTTTGGGGAAAAGCATTCTGAGATAAAAATGATTAGGAAAACTCTTTTAAGATGCCAAGTGCTGACTTGCTGCTAATCACCATAGGGTTGACCTTTGATTTTAGGAACCAGGAGATCTGAATGCACCATTTCAAAGCATTGCAACCACAGGGAAGCCACTCCCCTCCTGGGCCTCATTTTCTTTTCTGTAAAACAAAGGAGGGGGGGAATAGGTTACATAACCTCCAAGTTCTCTCTAACTCCAACATTCAGTGTTTCAATTTTTGTTGTAAAGGCTTGTCTAGCTCTGTCATGCTGTGTTTTTACTGTATGTCCTAACATTCTGTCTTCTACAATGTCTTTCTGTTCCCACATTTGTTTTCTAAGGTCTCTTTCAGTTTTGACGTTTAGTGATTTTTATGTTCTAAGGCCCTTTTCTAATTCTTGATATTCTATGTTCAAAGGTCCCTTTTAGTTTTGACATCTTGTGGTTCTGTTTTCTAATATTCTTTCAGTCAACAAGAAGTAATTTAGCATTGATTTTGTACAGGTGCTGTGCTAAGCACAGGGATACAAAAAAAAAAAAGGCAAAAATTGTCCCCATACTTAGGGAGCTCACCATCTAAATGGGAAGATAACATATAAATACCTGGATATATCCAAGAAATGTACAGAGTAAATGGGGGGGGGCTAATCTCAGAGGGAATGGCACTAGCAGCTACGGGGCTGGGATGGAGGTGAGGAGGCAGTGGGGTCCAGTCAGTACAAAGACGTATAGAAGGGAGATGGAGTGTTGTATATAAGGAATAGGAATTAAACCAGTGGCACTGGATGTAGAGTCCCTGGAGGGGGGAAAAATAAAAGACTAGAAAGGGGCCAGCATGGAAAGACCCTGTAAAAGGTCTGTAAAGAGTTCCAATGAGGGACTTTATTTATTGATTCCTTTATTGATTATTGATTTATTATTATGAGCCACCAAAGTTGTTTGAACAGGGGAATGACTATGGTTAGATCAAAGCTTTAGGAAGAATCACTTTGCCAACTGTGTGGAGAATGGAGTTGATTAGGGACAGACTTGAGGGTCTGGAAAAAAAAGATATATAAGTTCTGCTTTGGTCATGCTGAGTTTATGATGTTTAAAAGACATCTATTTTGAGATATCTGAAAGGTAGGTAGTTGATGGTACAAGTCTATAGTTCAGGAAAAAGATCAGGTCTCAATATATAGATCTAGGAATCATCAGAATCAGAGATGATCACTGAACTTGTGAAAACTGATGAAATTACTAAAGTGAGATAGTATAAAAAAAGGCCCAGAAAAGAACCTGGGGTCATTCACTGATAGTGGATGGAGATGCTTATGGAGATACTTCAAAAGCAGTGATCAACAGTGTCAAAGGCTACAGAGAAGATAAAAGGATGAGAATTGATCAAAGACCATTAGATCTGGCAGTTAAGAGATTGTCTGGTCATTTTGGAGAGGACATTTTTAATTGAAAGATGAGAAGAGTTGGGGAGTGAGAAGAGAAGAAGACAGGGAGGGGAGTATAGGCATTTTTTGGGGAAGAGTTTGAGAAAGGGAGGGGAGATTTAGAGCCATAGCCTTACAGCAACCCTCAGAGCTTGGTACTAGAAGAAGTATCTTCATTTTACTGAGGAGGAATTGAGAAAAAGTACCTTTCTCAAGGTTACACATCAGGAGTAAACCAAAGAACTTTGACTTAAAAAATGCCATGCTGTCTTCTCTAGTAGCTTTCTGCCAATATATTTCTCTGACCCTTGTTTACATGAATGTTCCTTCAGAAGGTCCCATGGTGATGGAATGGACTATCCTATAGGCCTCATTTCTCTGAGTCAACTTTTGATTCTCTGTCCCAATGTACTCCTTGTTCCTTTACATGTCTTCATGCATTTCCTTCTTTCCTTGTGTACTTCCCACTGAAGAGCCAGTGTATCTTGTTTTCCTCAGTATAACTTCATATTAGTTTGTTTTTTTAAAAAGATTTTATTTATTTTGAGTTTTACAATTTTTCCCCAATCTTACTTCCCTTCTCCCCCACCCCCACAGAAGGCAATCTGTCAGTCTTTACATTGTTTCCATGGTATACAATGATTTAAATTGAATGTGATGAGAGAGAAATCATATCCTTAAGGAAGAAACAAACTATAAGAGATTTCAAGATCAGACAATAAGATACATTTTTTTTTTCTAAATTAAAGGTAATAGTCCTTAGTCTTTGTTCAAACTCCACGGTTCTTTCTCTGGATACAGATGGTATTCTCCATTATAGACAGCCCCAAATCGTCCCTGATTGTTGCACTGATGGAATGAGCAAGTCCATCAAGGTTGATCATCACCTTCCTGTTGCTGTTAGGGTGTACAGTGTTTTTCTGGTTGCTCATCTCACTCAGCATCTGTGCATACAAATCCCTCCAACTTCCCTGAATTCCCATCTCTCCTGGTTTCTAATAGAACAGTAGTGTTCCATGACATACATATACCACAGTTTGCTAAGCCATTTCCCAATTGAAAGACATTTACTTGATTTCCAATTCTTTGCTACCACAAACAAGGCTGCTATGAATATTTTTGTACAAGTGATGTTTTTATCCTTTTTCATCATCTCAGGTTATAGACCCAGTAGTGGTATTCTAGATCAAAGGGTATGCACATTCTTATTGTCCTTTGGATGTTAGATGAATTAACAGCTTGGAGCTTAAATTCTAAGAGGGAAATCATATACATGTTCTGTAGCATGCGTAAGATACACATAGAATAAATGCAATCAATCAAGAAACATTTATTAAGCACCTACCATATGTCAAGCAACATATAAGTTTCTGGTAATACAAGAAAAGCAAATTAAACAGTCCTGCCTTCCAGGAGCTTTCATTCCAACTAGAGAGGCAAAATGTTCATAGATAAGTATATATGGAACATATGCAAATTAAATACAAGATAATTCTGAGCTGGGAGGGATATTTGGGGAAGTCCTTAGGTAGGCAGTGATATTTGAGTTGAGTTTTGGAGACAATGGTTTACTAGAGGAAGAGATGGTGAGAGCATGAGGTCAACCGATGCAAAGGCAAAGAGCTAGGCAATGGACTGGTATATCATGATTATTCTTGATATTTGGGGTGTTGTGGGTTGGAGGAAGAAGCGAGTAGTGATGGTTGCTTCTCTCGTTTCAGTGGCAAAATGCCTGAAGTGGATTATGTTGTCTTATCTGAATGGTTCGACTGGATTGTGAAGAATGTCGACGTTTCAGTTGACTTGATAGGTGAGACCTGTGTCCATCTGACCTGCCTAAGTTAGATCTTTAATACTTTGAAGTGCCTTTTATTACCCTATAACCCTTGACTGGAAGTCAGCCAGATATATTTATGAATTGCCTCCTGAGTGTACTAAGAATGGCAAAAGACATTGTCTGTCCTCAAGGAGCTCACAATCTAATGCAAGAGCTTAATTAGTAGAGTAGAAAGAACACTGAATTTGGAGTCAGATAGTCCTGTATTTGCTACTTTTTCCCCTGTTTTTTGCAGGGACCAGTCACATGCCCTCTTTGGGCCTCAGTTTCCAACACTGTAAAGGTGAGGGAATTGGAATAGGTATTTGCATTCAGGCTGTAGAACCATTGGCCTTATTGTGAAAAGGATTTGAGAAAAGTCATATTGGATAGCCTCTGTTTTTCCAGGTGAAAGGAAGGAATTTGAAAGTAGAATTGAGAGCTTGAGGAGAATGGAAAGGTGTTCTAAAACTTGGGGAATATGATAGAAAGTTAATAGGAGAAGGATAAAAGAATAGTTATGGAGACATGAGGGTCCTACCTAGAGTAGGAGAGAGTTTCTCCAGCAACATATCATCTCAGGAGTTGATGTGGTAAAGAAGCCCTGGGGATGGGGCAGGTGGTTAATAGGTTGGGAGCAGTGAAACATTAAGGAAGGGAGGAAGGTCAAGGATCAATTGGGCAAGTGAACTATTGATATGATGGAACATTAGGTCAAGGAGTGTGGTGTAGGGTGGGCAGGCTTTTGGATTAGGAATTGAGGGAATAGGGTTTTAGTCTCAATCCTTTCACTTAATAGCTGTTTTATCCTGGGCAAGTCACTTCATCTGTGAAGGCCTCAGGTTCCTTTTTTCCTAACATTTGTAACATTAGGGAATTTACTTAACACTTAACACTTTCCCATTAGGCATTTTCTAAATCTAACGTTCTCTAGTTATCAAACAGGGGTAAGAGGTAAGAGAAACCAAAAAGTGGAAACTTGACCACTAAAGGGAGAGGGGGGAGGTTTAGGTGATTTGGGACATCAAGAGAACAAAGAGTGGAGTCAGTGTGAGTGTATATACATATACATACATATACATACATATACACATTTGGAAGGGCTACCCTCAAAGACTAATTAGCAGAATCACAGAGCTGCTACCCATGTTTCTACATGTTTCCTCATTGGGAGTATTCTGTGTCAGTGAAATCATGCATTCTCTGTTGATGCAGTTTCCTTGTTCAAGTCCACATTGTTTAGTTCCATTGGTTTTGAATTGTATATAATTTATAACTTAATTTAGAGTACATTTGAATGCATAAAACCACTTCAGAGGAGTCATTTTTCATACTGATTAGGACCTAACTGTATAAGAATATATTTACATCTATCTATACTTAATTAGCCGTGGGTCCCTGGGCAAGTAATTTAAAACTCTGCCTCAGTTTTCTCATCTGTAAAATGAGGTTAATAACATGTCTCTCCCCAAGAATTGTTGAGAGAATCAAAAGAGATCATATTTACAAAGCAGTTTGCAAACCTTAAGGTATTCTAAAAATACTGCTTCTTATTAGCCTATGGAAGAAGCCAACCCCCATCATATGATAACTTATAGGACCGATTATGCCAGCTTCCATTTCTTTAGCCCTTTATCATTCACTAATCAGTTTTTATATAAAGAAGTTAAAGACAGTTTTCAGTAGCTGTAGCTGTAAACTCTAACCAGTGATTGTGCCTTCAAATATTGTTTCCTACTGACAGTTTATCTCCGGACCTCTCCTGAGACTTGTTACGAAAGATTGAAGATGAGATGCAGAGAGGAAGAAAAAATCATTCCATTGGTAAGGAAACTCTTTCTGTTTTTAAAATCAAGCCCCCAAATCTTATGGCTTTGCCTTCTTTCCTCCAGCTTTATTATTTCTGCCTTTGCTGCTCCTCCTTCCTCTCCCACCCTTTTCTAACAATTCATGGATATGAGAGTACAGGTTACTCTGTCCTATGATGGAGATTATCACTCCTGCTTGTCTTCATTGTTGGTCTTCAGCAGTTGCTATGGCTTTGAAAAAAATTAATCACTGAGTGGTTAGTCTTCTGTTAATGGCCTTCTGCAGACTTACCCAGACTGGTCCTCTTACTATAGATGATCAGTCTGTTAGTGAACCTGCAAAAGCCATTATTCTTCCTGGCATTCCAGGCTTTCCACAATCTGGTGCACCACCTTGACTTTCTAGTCTTATCTCTTATGGCTTTTGTTTTTGTTCTAAACTTTCTATCATTATGTCTCTCTCCCCCTCAATGCCCCACCCCTACTACATTTAGTAGGTACTGGAGAGAAATGTTTCCTGTTGGTTATTCCAGAACTTTGTCTCTCCTCATGTACCCTTTGAGAACCCCCCACCATGATGAGGCATTGGAAGAAGGCTCTATATTCTTATCCTCTTCTATATTCTTATTTCCTTCTTATAGGCTGTTTTGCTCTATAATGATCACAAAGTTAGTATATTACTATAGATTTTTGCAATTCCTTCTTCTTCCAAGCCTTTCCCTATTTCCCAAGCCCCCTGAGGGCAGGGTTATATCTGACTAGCACCATTTCTTCCCCAGTGCAGAGCATGATGCTCTGCACACAGAGGTGCCTAATAACTATCAAATTAATTTGTTTTCTTTCTGCTACTCTTATAAATTATGAAGTGGGAACTTTATATACATATACATATATATATATATACATACATATATATATATACATACATATATATACATATACATATATATACATATATATATATATATATATATATATATATATATATATATATATAAACATTGTTTTTCAATCAGTGTCACTGCTTCCAGTCAACCTTGAACTTCTTTTCTCTGGGCCTGTAGGAACTTCTCAGTGGGGAGCAATCAGTATTTGAAAGGGAAGCTATTGCTGCTGGAGCTCACCACAGCAGCAGATGTTTATTAGACTTCTGCTGTATGCAGAGATCCATGAGCTGTGCCAGGGGAGTTTAGAGTGCTACTTAGATGAAGTCTCTGACTTCATGGAATTCGTGGTGTACAAGGAAAAGAAGATACCAACACAGATATACTCTACAGGAAGACAATAAGTATAATTCCCATGAATTATCATCACAGTAATCATATTATAAATTAGAGGTGCATCAGCACAGACCAAGTCTCTTGAAGGTTTGTAGCATGCACCTTTTTGTCAATCACATTTCTGAAAACCCAGAATCTATTAGCTCCCCCTGGAAGAACAATCAACATTATTGAAATTTAGCTTGTGGCAGAAAACAGTTGTTCTTGAATGAATAAACAGGTGGCTGTGTAGATAGACCACTGGATTTGGTGTCTGGAAAATCTGAGTTCGAAACTTGCCTCAGTGTGACCTTGGCCAAGTTACTTCACCTCTTCCTGCCTGGGGATAATAATAGCTCCTTCATACCAGGGTTGTGAGGATCAAATGAGATGGCATTTAAAGCTCTTTAAAACTGAAAAAAAGTACCTCTGCCTATTATGAATGTGTGAAAAGGCATGTGTTATTATGGGATCGAGTGATTAAAATCGGGGCTTTATGGTTCACAAAGCACTTTCCTCACTAGAACAATAAGGGTGCAGAGTAGTGTTATCTCTGTTTTCTGGATGAGCAACCAGATGTTCCAAAAAGAAAGGGGTTGCTAAGGAGGAGATTCATGCACGAGGCAGAAAATTATAGACAAGATTCCAGGTTCTACCCCTCCCTGAGACATGATGATTCTCATATCTTTAATGCTGATGTAAAATTTTAAACTAATATCCTAGTAAAGAGACTTCCAGCAATATGGCCCCCAAATTATTTGCTGTGACCCAGTTGGATTCGTTCCAAGTATAAAAAGTATGGTTCAACATTAGGGAGATAATTAGTTGTATAAACAGCAGAAACAATGATTGTTAAGTCCCTTCTAGTGGTAGCATTCCAAGATCCTTGTTATAAAATTGCTGCTACTGCCAAGTAGACAGACCTAATGGGATTTAAGAGGGCCTCCTCCCCTCCCTCTCTTGAGAGTCACTGTGAAGGTGACTGTTTTGTTGGCAGGGAGGGCTGAAGGGCTGGGGTGAACTGGCCACAGAGAGGCAGTGGTCCCTTGGGAGAGGGGAGAGCCCAGGCTGGAGACAGATGCTGCTAGAGAGGTAAGAGTCAAAGCAGCAAGACAGATGGGAGTCTCATGTCATTTTGGCTGGAAATTGAATTGCAACAGCTAGGGAAGCAGAAGTTTGCACTAATGAGATGAGAGCAGGATGTTTGGTGGAAAAATAGCTAACTTGATGTATCAGATGGTTGTAATATAATGCAATACATAATAAATGTAGCTTACATTTATATAGTACTTTATGTTTGCAGAGAAATTTGTGCATGTGATTCCATCTGATCTCTTGATGCATTCTGGTTTCAGCCAGACTTCATCTCTTACCTCCATGTATTTTGCACAGGCTGACTCCAAGCATAAAAATGTTTTCCTTCTTGCTTTTACAACTTTTAGAATCTTTAACACCTTCCAGCCTTGGCTCATGTAGCAGTTTCTTTGGGAAGTCTTTTCTGATCCACTGAGTTGCCAGTGGTCCTTCAGTCTCCTCAAATGATCATTTGCATCCTTCTCTGTCTCTGTTGTATCCTTCCAAAAATATGAAATTCTTTGGAAATCTTCTAGAATCTGTTTCCCTTCTTGTCTTTGTATCCCATGCACCAAGTTTAATCCCATAAAAATAAGCATGCACTTATTAATAAATGCTTATTGAATTAGATTGGATCGATCTTTCAAAAGCTAGCTGGTGAAGGAGGTAGCACCTTCAAGAAGCAGTATCACACATCTCCTGTGGAGAGAGAGCATTGGGTTTGAGTTAGAAAACCAGGATTCCCTGTGACTTTTTTTTTTATGCACTGAACCTCAGTCTTCACATCTGTCAAATGAGGGCATTGGATTAGAGATCCTATTCAGTTCAAAAATTTCTTATCCTAAGGGTCATCAGAGGAATAACCCGAGACACACAGATAAGAAGTCCATGATTGCAGGGAAGTGAAATCTGAGGTCACACATCTGCTCAGTAAAAACCGGGGCTGTTACTCACATGCCAACTTTCTGACTTCTATCATGTATTCAACTTTTTAAGACATCTCCTGTTTTTAGAGAGCTATTTTTAGGTCCTGGGGAGAGATGCAAAATGGATCTCTGACATAGGCCCTTTCTTCTTCATATTATATAGATTTAGAGACTGAAGGGATCCTGGGAGTTATCTAATCTAATCTCTCACATTTTACAGATGATGAAACTGAGATCTAATGGATTTTCAAAGGTCACTCAGATACTGAGCAGCAGATCTGAGATTCTAACAACTCCAAATCCAGCTGCTTTTCCTGTTCTACCAAGTCCTGCTATGTGGAGATGCAATGCATATAAATAGTAACTAATATATAGTAATATAGATGCCAGGTACAACAGAGAGGTGGATAGCAGAGTTCTAGGTGAAACCTGAGGGAAAGGGTGTTACTGATGGGGTTGAGGATCAGGAAAAACTTTCAGATGCCCATGATATAGCAACCTCCGAATATTGTTCGGCTGGCCAAACCTTGTCTCCATTGAGTCTGTTTTCAGAGGTTGGATGGCATCTGCCATTTTTCCATTGCATGGTTCGTCCAAGTCCCAAGACCTGGTAGCTATATTTGGGCATTACCTTTGATGGCCAAAGTTGGATTGCTGAAGGAGATTTTGCTCTTGTTGAGACTCACCATAACTTTGTGTGTCTGAATGACTTCACAGGAATATTTGGAAGCCATCCACCATCTGTATGAGGAGTGGCTCATTAAGCAAACCCTCTTCACAGTGCCCTCTCCTGTTCTCGTAAGTATGTTTACCCCAGCTCATATAAGAACAGAAGGCTGTCATGGGACTTTCCAGAAGGGCATTCACCATGCTGGGAGTTGGAATGGGACACTATCCATATGTCAGGGGATAGGAAATTGCAGTATCTCGAGAGTTAATTTTCAAAGGGGACTTGCATCATTTAGTTCTAAACAGGATTTCTTCTCACTTTCTATCCAGGGGAATATGGTTAGATTTTTTTTCTGGGAGGGTCTTAGTAGCGATAACTCACATTTCTCTTGTGTTTGAAGTTCCTTATCAGGTGCTTGCTTCCCAAGGTAGGTGTGATTGTCCTGCAGGTATGATTGTCCTGATTTTACAGAGGAAGAGAAAGAGATGATGAAATGAGGAGCAGCTGGTATTTCTATAGTGCTTTTTGAAGTACAAAACACTTGAGAGTCCTGGACTTGGAAGAGGAGGACTTATGTTTAAATCTCAGCACTATTGCTGTCTGTGGGCAAATTATTTAATGCCTCTGGGATTCAATTTCCTTCTCTGTAAAAATCAGAATATTGCATTTCATGACTTTTAAGGTCCCTTCTAGTATTACATATATGATATTAAATATTTCTGATTCTCACAGAAATCCTGTTAGGATGGTAGGACAAATATTATATCTATTTGATGCCATAAGAAATGGAAGCACAGAGAGAAATGGTGTGGGGTATGTGTATATGTACATGTATATAGACATGTGTGTGTATGTGACACACACACACACACACAGAGCAGCTAGATGGTGCAGTGGATAGAGCACTGGCCTCGGAGGCAGGAGGACCTGAGTTCAAATCTAGGCTTAGACACTTGATACTCATTAGCTGTTGACCTTGGGCAAGTAACTTAACTTTTATTGCCTCATATCCAAGGCTATCTCTAGTTGTTCTGATTCATATCTGGCTGCTGGATCCAGATGGCTCTGGAGGAGAAAGTGAGACTGGTGACTTAGCACAGCTCCCCTCTTTCTCAGATTCAGTTTATGTGCCTGTCATGGCATCACCTTCCTGATATCATTTAAGAATGAAGGACAAAACATTACAGGGAGAGACAGAAGGGAAGGGGGAGAGAGGGTGGGGAGGAAAGAGTGGGGAAGAGGAGAAAGTCTTAGACCCAGATTGAAGCAGAGACACAGCCATCTGAACTGGGTAGTTGTGTGGATGTAGCACCAAACTTGGAGTCAGGAAGATCAGAGTTCAAATCCTGCCTCAGACTCTTACTATGTGTGTGACTCTGGGCAACTCTCTTAACTTGTGTCTGCCTTTTCCCTCCCAGGGTTGTTATGAGAATGAACTAAGTTAAAGTTTGTAGAGTGCTTTGCGAACTCTAAGGTTCTTTATAAGTGCTTAGTACTACTGTCACTACTACTATGACTGCTATTACAACCATTATTATTACTAACTGGTACTACAACAACTATAATAACTTAGTAGTAATACTGCTACCTAGCACTGCTACTACCTCACACAAGCCAGTCTTGATTAACACTGCCCTAGTATCTGTGACTATTATGTTGATGACTTAGTATAAGCCCTGCCACCTAATACAATAAGTACAAGCCATTTCTTCTACCACCTCTACTAACTAGTACTACTCCTGCTCTGATGATGACAGTACTACTACCACTACTACTACTACTACTACTACTACTACTACTACTACTACTACTAGTACTGTTTTTTGCGTGTCGGCAGGAGAGAGCCAAAACGATCATTTTCAATTCATGAAAGAAAACTAATGGTGATATGCTTATCCAGTATTTTTGGGAAATGATATGCTCATAGAATCATGATTTAGATCTGTAAAGGACCCATAAATTAAATTTCAGAGTTGGGATTTGACCCCAGGCTCTCTAACTGCAAATTGATCACATTTGCTATTGCAGCCCTCACACTCCCTTTTCCCCACCATGTCAAAGTGAATTGTCTAGATAACAAAAACACTTTTAATTTTAACTTCTTTGAATGGCAGACTTTCTGGAATCCTTAGAGGTTGCAGAACAGAATTCTGTGAAGATTCACATCATGAGCATTAGTTGCTGTTTTGTGCTAGGTTGAGTTATGGAACTGTCAAGATATGTGTCTCAACATATATGGACGTATGTGTATACTATGTATGCATACATTTGCGTATATTTCCCTTTACTGAATGGACCCACACATCTTCAGTTGAGAAGAATATTAAGGAAACTATCCTTTGTCTTTTTGACCTCCATCTATGTGTTTCTCTCTGTTGTCATCCTTATAAATATGTGTCAGCTATCCCCTGTGAGTAGAGAAGCTTAGTTTTATCCTAACTTCTTAGAGTCCTGTCTAAAACAAGCCAGCAGACTGAATAATGGCTTAAGTTTCTCTTCTATGAGCTTAGTGCATGCATTTAATTTTCATTCTTGGAGATATCTGATTAAGCTTCTCAGGAGATCCTTTTGTGCTACTAACTATATATGGTCTAAAGGTTGGTACAGTGGCTAAAGTGCAGGACCTGAAGTCAGAAAGCTTCATCTTTATGAGTTCAAATCTAGCCTTAGACATTAATAGGCTGTGTGGCCCTGGGCAAGTAAATTTACCTCATTTCCTCTCCATCAAATGACCTAGAGAAGGAAATGCAAACCATTCCATTATCTCTCTGCTATGAAACCCCCAAATGGCATCATGGACTCTCCTCATAGAGAGTCGAATTCAACTGAAATAACAGAACAACAGTATATCCTATATAAATGAGGTTGTTAAATGATTTCCAAATCAGCGAAGTGTTAAAATATTTTACTATAGAGCAGGGATTCTTAACCTGGGGTTCATGAGCTTGTTTTTAAGAAAAACATTTTGCTAACTATATTTCATTATAATCGATTTCCTTTGTAATTCTATGTATTTTATTTTATTCATTTAAAAACATGATTCTGAAATAGGTCCATGGGTTTCACTGGAGTGTTACAGGGAACGACATCATGTTTGTGACACAGAGAAAACTAAGGACTGTTGAAATTAGTGAACTTGGCCCAAGAGAGGGTAGAGAATTGACCCAAGGTTGAGAAATATTCTGTAATTCAGTCAGTAAACATTTATTAAGGTCCTTTATGTCTCAGACATTGTACTGAGTGCTAGGAATACAAATAAAGCTCCTGTCCTTATGGAACTCACAATCTAATGGTATAACATAAGGATTAGACAAAATGGTCCTTCCAGCAATCTGTCCTTCTTTGATCCATAAAACTTATTCCAGGGGCACCTGGGTGGCACAGTGGATAGAGCAGTGGCCCTGGAGTAAGGAGGACCTGAGTTCAGATTTGGCCTCAGATACAATACTTATTTAGCTGTATGATCTTGGTCAAGTCACCCAACCCCATTGCCTTGGAAAAACAAAAAAAAAAACCCAAACAAACCCCAAACCCCCAAAACTTATTCCAGTGTGCTAGGATGACTGTGACTACTTCCTTTCTTTGACTCTCATAGAGTGATCCTCCTGGCTTATTATAGAAATGAATTTCATCAACTAATTTCTTTTTTGCTTCTTTTCTAGGTGATTGAAGCAGACCAGGACACACAGACAATGCTGAAGCTCTATGAGAATAACCGGGACCAAATATTAGCTGCAGGGGATATGAAGCATCACTTATAGGCCCAGAAAAATCTATATGATCATAGTTGGAGCCTGTCAGGATCTGTCAATTTAGTGATGAAGAATTGCTTTTTAAAAGTTCACTCAAGTAAATTTTCTATCATATCTGATTAAAAACAGTTTGTATACATACACAAACAACACATTATAACATACATGATACATTAAGGGTATACTCATGTGCACACACATATATTTCAGTATACTAAGTATTGAAGTATATATATTATATATATATAAATTTGTTTATACATACATAATATTGGTAAATTGTCACAATATTCATTTTTTGCCTCACTGTCTTTCATGAATCATGATGTTGATGTGACTGATCTTGGGATTTGACCTGCCTGAGATTTTTAGCCAAAAAAAAAAAAATCACCCAGCATCTAACAATCAGGCTATTTAATTGATTGCTGACAGGTGCTGTGCTAGCAAATTTGGACCAATTAATCTTAATTGAAGTTGAATATCATTCTTCATGTGACCCCCCACAAGCATATATGGTAACTACTATTATTGAAGAACTGGAATGGTCCCCCCCCCCCACTGTGTAGCTTAGTTGTAGGAGGTATAATAGTTGACTTTCAACTTTTGCTGCTTTTACTATCCTAAATCCCAGAGAATCTCTCATTTTGCTTTTTGATGATCTAGGAATAGCTGCATTGGAAGAGTTAGATCCTCCTGACAACTCAATGGTCCAGTCTTTTGTTGTGAGCATGAGAATGGGAGCCTGTATTTATTGAGAGAAAGCCAGGAAGTGAATGGAGCCAAGTGTCATTATTGTCTGGTAATTTATTTGCCATGTTTTGAGGGAAATAAACAATGCAAGCCAATGTTGTGTTTGGTCTCATTAAATACTAATGCTGTGACTTTGTAGTTTTAACTTTGTCTTGATTTTGGGTCTGAGATGAAACTTTCTTGTATTGGTATGAAATCATGTGACTTTTATGAGAGTGAAGGCTCTGTTTTCTAAGTGATGGCCTTTCTTATTGATGGTTTAGAGGAGAGAAGAGATGATGATGGGGATACCCTGAAGCAGGGATCTCAAATGCACAGGCCAGCCTATTGGACTGCTTCTTCCCCACCATGCTTGGAAGTATGCCCTGAAGCCCTTTGGCCCCTGCCCTCTGACAAACATAGAATTGGCTTAAATATCCTCAGAGCAGAGAGAAAGATTTACTTGGCATGATGGCCAGTAGAAGTGGGTACATACTTCAAATGAACATACTGTTTAAATCTAAAGTTACTGTCTTCACCTGGCAGTCAGGAGATTGCCCTAGCTCAAAGATTTATGATGGCATTGATTTCTATGGTATTTAAATATATTCTTTTCATTTTGAGGGAAATTATTCTTAGCATTTGGATAGTTTACTAAATGTGGGGGAAAAAGCAGGCTAGATGGGAGCTTATTCCATTCTCATTACCTACTTTGCCCTTTGAGGTCTCACTAGCAACCTGATCTTGAGGACAATACCATGAGATCCCCTGTCCTCTAAGGAACCCCTGCTTCATTTCTTATATATTTTTTAAAATAATTTTTTATTAATGTGTTTCTTTTTTACATCACTGTAATTCCAGGAACCCTCCCCAGTACCTCCCACCCCAGAGTCCTCCCATATGGTAGTATTTTTCAAAGTAAAAAAAGCAGGAAAATTTCAGCATAACTGGTCAGTATAATGGGAAAAAATCCAAAAATATGTCCAATGTACAATAGTGGTAGATTTCCCACCTTTGCAAATAGGTGAGTTGAAGGTGTCTTCTCTCTCTTTGAAGAATGTGTAACATTCACTTTTGGAGTGGTTCTTTCTATTTATATTGCTGTAACCATTTTTGTATATTTTTTTCTTGGCTCTGCTTATTTCATCCTGCCTCCAGTTTGTTTAAGTCTTTTTATGCTTCTCTGTATTCATCATATCAATCATTTCTCATAGAACAGTCATATCCTCTGTATTAATCACATCCATCATTTCTCACAGAATAGTCATATTCATTTGCTACAATTTCTTCAGTTATTCCCCAGTCAGTAAATATCTACTTTGTTTCTAGTACTTAGAAAAAGTGCTATGGTAAACATTTTGGTGTATGTGGAGACCTTCTAGGTCAAAGGATATGGGCAGTGAGCATAGTTCCAAATTCTTTTCTTTCTTTCTTTCTTTTTTTTTTTTTTGCAAGGCAAATGGGGTTAAGTGGCTTGCCCAAGGCCACACAGCTAGGTAATTATTAAGTGTCTGAGACCAGATTTGAACCCAGGTACTCAGGAATCCAGGGCCGGTGCTTTATCCACTGCGCCACCTAGTGCCCCTCCAAATTCTTTTCTAAGTGATTATACTGATTTACAGCTCCACCAACAATAAATTAGTGTGCCTATCTTCCCACCTTTTGTCATCTTTGCTAATTTGCAAGGTGTGAAGTGAAACCTTGGACTTGTTTCAATTTGCATTCCTCCAATGCTTTTAAATGGTTTTAATCGTTTGAATGTTTTCTTTTTTTTTTCTTCAGGTTAAGGGGATGGCTTTGGATAGAGGATTGGGATAGGAATCAGGAGCTTTGAACTCCCTCTAATTTTACTTTCTGACTTTAGGAAAGTTATTTCCCTCTTCAGGCCTCAGTTTCTTATCTGTAAAAATGAAGGATTTGGGCTACGAATTGAAAAATCATAGAATTTCAGAGTTGGAAGAAGTTGGAGGCCATTTTAGTCTAGGCCTAAAAAAATAAATTCCCTCTAACACACTCAACAAGTCATTGTCAGTCTGAAGCACAACCCACTTCCAATCAGCTCACTCCACTTTTAGACAGCTCTCCTCCTTAGGAACTTTTTCCTGACTTCAAGTTTAAATTTGCTTCTCTGAAATGTCTTGCTCCTGATTCTGTCTCTGGGGCCAAACAGAGTAAGTTTAATCCCTCTTCCCCAAGACAAGATCTCAGAATTTTTGAAGACAATTCACTTGCTCCTTCAGTTTTCTCTAGGCTGTCTTGTATTACACTAATGACATCACAGGAAACAAATCTTCATAAAGTACTTCAGACTTTATCTCCACAGGAGAGGTAGCAGAGTCACAGGGAAAAGAGCATTGGATCTGACACAATCATCTGGTTTTGCCATATCCTGGTGGTGTTGTGAGACCTTGGGCAAGTCACTTTTTATATCAGGTTCTCAATTTCCTCTGCATCTTTTAAAGTGGTCTTTGAGTTGTCCTCTATGTGCCTGATGAGAGATGAGAGATAATAGAGCTATGCAAATACAAGCTATTATGATGGCCTTTCCCTCGCCATGTAATAGGAAGGTAAGAAGCTATTTTGGAAAAGGTAATTGGAAAAGGTAATCTGGCCCTAAGTTAAAAACCTGTTGGATAGTAGAACACGTTTTCTTTTCTAACATAGCATGTAATAACCTTCTCCTAAGGTCCCCTATGGTTATGAACTTAAAAGTCACAGAGTCTAACTGCCAATGTCACCTACAGACCTTAACCTCTAGAGCCTTGATTTTCTTGTCAGAAAAATGAAGAAGTTGAATTACTTTCCAATCTATCGACCTCTGATGTTAGAAGCTGACATTTACAGGAGGATATTGACACCCTTTACATTGACTCTCATTTGACCTCGATATGTTATAGCAACTTTTAAAGAAGGTATTATAGCTATTGGCTCCATTTTAGAAATGAAGGCAGAATGCTGAGAGGAACTGTGACATTCCCAAGATCACATGACTAGTGAGCATTCTAAGATGGAGCACTCTTAGCATCTTAAGAAATCTGGGATTTTTTTTTAACATCTTCCCTAACTCCAGGTCTTTTCCCATCTAATGGAGCTGTGACATTCTGTGATTCTTAATTTACCCTGTGGAATTTAAAACTCAGTTAGTTCATGTAATAGTTTATCTTTACCAAACTTGTAATGTTTTGGGGACATTTTAAAAAACTTGCTTAAAAAAAGGGAGGAAAAAAGAAAATCTTTGTTGGAAAGAAAAGATAAGCAAGTAGAGGTTTACATACAATTATAGCATTTATGATTCTTTTCATCAGATTACAGTATCCTCTCAAGGATTCAGTGAGATGATAAAGCAGAGGCAGCATGCAGAAAGAGTTGGCCTCTAGTAATACTGACTGAGACCCAGACACAAACTCTGTAAGCTGAGATGTTAAAGAGCAGTTGTTGGTCTGTATTATAAGGAAGAGATTCCTCATCAGGACTTCCCTAAAACAGTGAAGTCACAGGTCTGAAGATTCCACCCCTCCCCCTGCAAAAAGGTTATTGGAAAACTTTCCTAGACTGTATTAAATAAGGGCCCTTCTCATTGGCCAAAGTGCTAGACCTGGAGTCTGTTAGACCAGAGAACCAGAGTCAGAGAAATCCTAGTTAGATTCCTATCCCAGATACTAGCTATGTGACTGGGCAAGTCATTTGACCTCTTTGCCTTGGTTTCCCCAACTGTGAAATGATAATAGCATTTGCTTCCTAGGGTGGTTGTGAGGATCAATGAAATAATAATTGTGAAGTGGAAGACATATTGTAATCACTATCTAAATATTAACTTATTATAAAGGGGGTGAGGAGAGAAACCCTTTGCTGTTTGAAATCCTAGAAGCTCTTTCCTTAAAACAGGGGCAAGGGAAATCATTTGTTCTGACACTATAAATCTAGGAATTTTTTATAAGTGAATTAAATGTTTGACCAAATTGGGGGGAGGGGGAAATGATGCTATAAATATCCAAATGGCCCTTGATAGAAAAAGGTTCTCCACCCTTGTCTTAAAAGATCTGTAGAAATATTTTGACTTAATTTGATGGGGCCTATCTATCAACTGGTTTTTTGTTTATTTTTTTTAAGAAAATTTCTGTCTGAGTTGAGAGCCCCTTAGAATCAAAGCAACAGAATTGGATTCTGATTTAACCCCCTCATTTTGGAAAAGAAGAAATTTAGGCCTAGGAGGGGGGAAGATGGAACTTCTCTAAAGTCACAGAATGAGTTTGTAAGTGAATGGATGAAAAAGCATTTGGGGTGCCAACTATGTGCAAAGCACTGGGATAAATGCTGGGAAAGCAAATAAAAAGCAAGCAAACCAGTCCATTGCAACTTCCATTGTAAAGGAGAGACAACTCCTGTGGGGATTTCAGCTGCAAGTTAGATGGAAAGACCTCATGGGTACAGCAGTAAAGAAACTAAGATTACAACTATGGCATCATTTCCACTGATAAAACCATTTCCGCTTTTGATGTTGAATCATTTGATAATGCTAAGGATTTTGCTGGCATGAATTTTATTATTCATTATTATTCAGTAGTTTTGACTGGTGAGAAAAGTAGGGAGTAGCTAGGTCATTTCTCCATAAGGGTAAATTCCCTGCCTAGTGGATTCAGGTATTGAACTGAAATTGGGGTTGGTGATTTTGGAGGAGAAGGGAACATGTTGCTGGACAGACTACACGGGGACCTGAAAGGACATGGAGGTGGTCATGTTGGTTTGGTTTGTCTGACACTAGCCACCTTTTCTCCCTTTAGTGGTCCCTTGCTGCATCAACTTCAGTGTCGAAACAAGAACATAATTCTTTAAACTCCCCCTCCACTGTTCACTTCATGCCCCATTGCTCCTGCTCTTTTATTTGTTAAAAAGATAGTTTTTCAACCTAGTCCTCAGGGATGGGTTGAGCTGGACTGGAAGGATTGATGTGTGTAGGGTTGGAGAACTGTAGATTTCATGAAGCAGTTGCTATTAATCTAGGGATGACCACATAACAAAGTGAACTTAGAAAGTAGATTCTAGACCAAGAAGGCAGAATTCATAAGGTTTTAAACTGGAAGGAAGCTTAGGAAACTAATTCAACCTGCTTGAATCAATTACAAGCAGAAGAATGGAACTCTAGCCCTGAATCTTGAAGTTGGAGTACAGTCTAGGATCTGGGATGTTTATATGGGCAATGGCGGGGGATGAATTGAGGCAATGGACATAGTGTTGGGATAGTCAGATATCATGGCCATTACACAGATGTCAAGGTTTCTACACCTGCAGCATGAAGGTTTAGGCCTTAGGAGATAAGGACTTGAAGAAAAAATATTCTAGTCACAAAGAAACTGGGTCCTAGGGGTCTAGCCTTAAAAGTGATAATGTTGAGCCTAAACTCCACTAATCCTGAGACTCCAATGAAGACCAAAATTGGTCTCAGACTATGCCACAGAATTCATAGAATCAAAGAATATTAGAACTAAAAGGAACCATATTCACTGTTCCAACTCTCTCATTTTAAATTTTAGGAAATTGGGTAGGTAAAGTGATAATAGCTGTCTAAGAAGAGACTCCAAATTTAATTGCTTGACTCCAAAGTTAGGGTTTCTTGGGGTCTATAGGTTGCAGAGATTGGGAGGGGCAGAAAGTAAACAAGAGTCAGATGGCAATAGAAGGATCCACAATATGGCAACTCCCCAGTGTTTAGTCCAATTTATATATATTACTTCAATCCTATCCAGGTAGGAGGAGGGGCAGGGATTACCATCCACCTTTAGCAGATGAGGAAACTAAGGCTCAGGGTCTTCTCATGGTCACAAGGCTAGTTCATAACAGTCAAATTTTTCATGGTAATACATTCCTAAATCTTTCTAAGTAACCCACCATCTTTGTACTTGGAGTAGTCTGGATTATTTTTGAAAAAATCTCTAATTTTATGTGAATTCTGTAACTCTCCTTCCTACCCAAATTAGAAAAGACTTTAGAATCCAGAATGTCACAATTCGAAAGGATCTTAGGACATAGAATGATAGAACTTAGAAAGTCAGAGCTAGAAAAGATCTTAGAACATAGAATGTTAAAACATTAAAGTGTTGGAGTTGGGATGTACCTTAGTCTGACATACTTGTTTTGCATAGCTGAGGAAACTGAAGTCCAGAGGATTGTGAGTTGCCTCAGGTGATTACTTGGACTGGTAACTAGCTTTTTGACTCCAGGTTCCACAATCTTTGCACTCTTTCAGACTGCTGCTTTCCTGTCTTCTTCCTCAATAACGGATTCCTCCATGCCCTTGCATGAATAAGATTGGATGACTTTATGGCAGAACCTGAATGGACAATGGGAAGGATGTGTTGTTTCTATGTTCCTTACTCAACCTAGAGTCTTTGACACTGCCACTCTTCAGACAGTTAAACAGGGATTTTAAATATCTTTCCTAACCCATGTTTCTGGGATTCTTGGTTCCCTGTCCTAACAGTCACAAAGCTTTGTGGGTTTAAGTGGGTTTAAGCCAATTATCGAAAGTCATCCTTATGGTGTGTGTTGATGGTGGTATCTGGAGGAGGCACTTCTAGACTTCTGGGAGGAATGTAAGTAATGTTTGGAGGCTCCTGGACATGTCTGAAGGATGGTGTAACTCTCTGAAACTGCTGCCTCCTGCTCTCAGAATAGCCAATTTCCCAGGGTCTACACACTAATTCTGAGGTTGGCTGGGTGGTGGAATGTATTTTACTAGTTACATCAAGACAGTTGTGCCTTCCCTCAGAATGGGTGGGGTTTCCAGTAGCCCTACTGTTATTGACCTTTGAGGTCTCTTCGGCAGGATATTCAAGGTTTTCAGTACTATGAGCTTTAATTTGGAGCCTGCTAAAAGAGGAGGAGAGGTCATCGAGATCATCCTCACTGGACCAGTCATCTTCCCAGGGAACGTTGCCACAGAGGGCTAAGGTTATGTTGGCAGATTTGGACTCTGGAGCTGTGTCAAGGCCTCCCACCTCTGCTGACCTAGGTTTTACCTGTGGGCCAGGGACCTTATTATTGTCAGATGTTGGATCTGTAAAAACAGTTAGGGCCTGGGGACCACTGGATTCCAGAGGGAGTAGAATGGAGGCAACTCTGGACACAGCAGCCTTGCTGGAGACCAAGATACCTTGGTCAGCACAGCCACTTTGAGCCTGGGGCTTCCTCTGGCTGCTTGGAGGGAGGTCTTTAGGGAAAATGGGCATCTGACCAATGAAGATGTCCCTGTAGCAGTTGAGGAACTCATCACTGTCTGAACACTTGCTAACGTCTTGGACCACTTCTTGGTCATGGGTGAGGACATCTGTAGGAGAAGTCTTCCTGGCTAGACTTAGATCTGATTTCAAATGACAACCATCCTCTGTTCTTCCACTCCATGGGTTTTCAAATTTGCCCTTGTCTGCTGGGTCCTGTGCAACCTTCAGGCTGGAAAGCAAATTGTCCTTCTTCTTACCTGGGAGCTTGGACACCTGGTTGGAATGACTTGTCCAGCATTCTGGAAGCCTGGATGGCTGGGCATTTTGTAGAAGGGTGCCCACCTTCTCCCTGTTACCTGACTCAGGAGACATTTCAAGGATAGTTTCACATTCAATTCTAGTAAGGAATATTTCAAATGCTGTCTGCATTGCTTCCTCCTCGTTTATTTTTCTGACAAGTGAAAATTCCGTGGCTGTTAAGGCAACATAACCTATTTTCTTCAGGATCATTTCCACAATGTTTTCTGGAAGCACAGACCGAACTGAGTAGACAAAATTACCTGTAAATGTCTGAAACAAAACAAAGCATTAGGAGTGAGGCAAACCTTTTAAGGAAAATCAAACAAAAAAGGGAAAAGGATTCTGCTTACTGTCGGAGAACTAGAGGTCCCCAGGGTTTGATGGATAGGTATAGAGTTATGGGATGGGGGACATCAAAATCAAAGAAACCTAATGGAGTTTGAAGGGACATTCTAACAAAAGTTAGAGTGAAATGGGATCTAAGAATATAGAATATTAGATTATAGAACATAACAATGTGAGAATAAAGATCACAAAGTGTTCAAACCAAAAGAACATGACAAGAGAAGGGATTTGTTAGAACACAGAAGAGAATGTCATAGCTGAGAAGTACCTCAAAATCTAGAACATGGATGTCCAACCTTTTAGCTCTTTTGTGCCACTTCACCCAACAGAAAGCTTATCAATGAATTTAGCATTTATTTATGATCACAGTGTAACCCATACTACCAATGCCTATAATATTAAAGTGTGATAATGCCTCATGAATGGGCTTTAAGGGTCATATACATTCTGTGGGCTCCCCACAACTGTTCTAGAATGTTAGAACCAAAATGGACCTTTAAACATAGAATATTAGATTATAGAATGGAAGACTAGGCAGAGAATGGAAAGATCGTCTAGTCAAACTTCTCAGGGAAACTGAGGTCTATCCCACCTTGGTACAGAGAGTTAATCTCAGAGCAAAGCAATTGAGTCTTCACTTTCAGTCCAAGGCTCTTAAAGAAACTAAAAAAACTCTAATTGGTTTTTAATTTTTGTATCACTTTCATTTCCAAATGCATTCCCCTCCCCTTCTGGGCCCTTTGCAGAAAGCTATTCTTTGTAGCAAAGAGTAAAACAAGGGTGGGGGAGCAGGGAGGAGGGGAAACATATTAATAAAACTAACCACCCCATTCACCAAATCTGACATGGATATAGTTTTTCATGTTGTTAGTCTTCCACCTCTGCAAACTGGAGGTGGAGGTCCATTTTCTCACTTCTTCCCTGGGGCCAGTCATAGTTATTATAATTTCACAGACATCCCACAACTGATGCATACTGAGAAACTGAGATGGCTGCGTGGGCCAGGACAGGTGCCAGGCAAAATAGCCCAGGGACTTTTTGTTATGGTTGAATGCAGTTGTGGTGATAGAGGAAGGCAAGAGAGTAGCATGGTATCAGTGATGAGACTATGGAGGTGGTGTTGATAAATGAGTAGTGGAATAGGAAGCCATCCTGGGTTGTCTTGAAATATCCCATCAGCCCTATGCCAAATAGCATGTGAAAGAAAGATGCAAGTATCTCCCCCTTCCCCCCCCCCCCAATCACATTCAACATTCTGGAGAGGAGGGGGTCAGAAGTGTGATGCAACATGTCTGAAATCATTGGAAGATGTCTGGTGATCTTATCCTGCTTTGAAAGTCAGCTAGATGGCATGGGTGGATAGAGGGCTAGACTTGGAGTCCAGAAGATCTGAATTCAGATCCTGATTCTCAGGCTCTCATCAGCTGTTTCATGTCAGGTAAGTCACTTAACTTTCCTCAGCCTCAGTTTCCTCATTTGTAAAATGATGGTGGGGAGGGACGGGACTTGAAGATCACTTTCAGCTCTAAAACTATAATTCTCCCTGAGAAACTTTGATTCTTGTACTCTTCATCAGTGGTAACAAAATCAAATAGAAATGGAGGTCACCAAGGATATAATGTTATCTTTGTTTTATTGAACTTTTATTTATTTTGTTGACTATTCTCCAATTACATTTTAATCTGATTGTAGGCTTTACTGTAGAGTATTATAAACCACAGGACTCCATATTTGATACCTCTGCTTTATAATTCTGAGAATAGGGCCTTGAAAATATTAGATACTTGATATATATTTGCTGTCACTATTAGTTGAAAGACGTTCCATCATACAACTACTGGAATAATAATAATACTTTACATAGTACTTTGTATATTTATATATTCCCCCTTAAAGGAGGAAGTCACTGGCAGGGGTTCCCAGTGTTCTGTATTCACATGGTACTTTATAAACAATCACATTGCATACTCATGTCACTCCTGTGAGGCAGGCTGGACAAGTTTTATTAGCCCCATTTTACAGGAAAAGGAAACTGAGCCACAGAACCAAGAAATGACCTTGTTTAATCCACAGGTGGTGGAACCAAGGATTTGGTCCCAGATTTCCTGATTCTCTTCTGCTACATATCTAGAGTCTTCCTAAAAGTAATTTCCCTATTAAAGTCAGAAATGTGGGCTGGACTTTCAGCTTTATGGTACTGTGATTACAATTCCTAAGGAGCTGAAGGATCGCCCTTTATTTTCCTAATCCCTCCCCTCTTATCCCTTCTTCTTCTTCTCTCTGCAGACCTCCCCCCCCCCCCCGGGCTGGCAAATAAGCCCCCCAACTCTACTGGAATCAGTACCTACCTTTAGTGACTTTATTTCTCTCCTCCAAGGGAGGAGAAAGAGGTTGACACATATGAGCTCCAGGAACTCCAGCGCTGGCACCAATCTTGGACACACATCCTCTCCCTGCCCCAGAAGCCCCTGGGAGGAGCCCCCAGTGACTGGCTCTTCATACAAACAAAGTCCTCGGGGTTGCGTGGCCCCTGAGGCCAGGAGCTGTTTGGCTTTCTGGGTGACAGCTGGCTGTCTGCAGGCCCACAGCCGACCATCCCGGCCTCCTGCCCGATAGTAAGTGATGTAGTCTTGGAAGAGCTCCAGCGTCTCCTGCCCAGGGGCTCCTGGGTCTGCCTCCTTCATGGCTTTGGGAGTCAGAGGCCAGGCATTGGCGGGGAGAGGGAGAGAGAGCTCCCCTCCTGTCTGGGCCACCCTGGGGCCTGAAGGAGGAAGTCATTGGCAAGGGTTCCCCTGGCCCTGGGATTGGCCAAGCTGGGGTTCCCCTACCGGGAGACCCAGGTGGTTGGCTGTCAGAGAGGGCTCAGATTGGGAGGAGTCTGTCAAAGGAGGAAGTCTAGAAAGACAACAGGAAACAAAAGAGAAATGAGTTTGAAAATCTGGCTCACTCACACTGTTGTCTCTGGGAGAGCAGAGAGGCTGGGGGGGAGAATTGTCTGTGAGACTCAGACCGTGGCAAGGGATCAGCCTGGCCTCTCTCTGCTCTGGCCTCAAGCCAGGCAGCTGCTGGAATCTAACCCTTAAATAAAAGTTGTCTGAGGAAACTCAGGATGTTCAGTCTGGGGAAGAGATGTCAGTCAGTCAGTCAGTCGGTCAACAAACTACAGCCAGGCAAAAACTGAGCCCGCATTCAAGGAACTCAGGCAAATGTGAAGAACTGTGTGGAAACGAGGTACTGTTGTTAGTCAGTTGGGTCTGATGCTTCATGATCCCACCTGGGGTTTCCTTGGCAAAGATATTGAACTCCAACTCATTTTTACAGATGAGGAAGCTGAGGCAAATTAGATTAAATAGCTTGCCCAAGGTAACACAGCTAGGATGAGTCTGAGATTGACTTTGAATTCATGTCTCTTGGACTCCAGGATCAGCTCTCTAGCCACTGATTTTATAAGCTTGGGCCAATAAATGAACTTTTGGTGCCCTAGGGCAACTCTTTAAGAATTTAAGTTGCCAAAAATGTCACTGGTCTGTATTGGTGGAGGGAATTTTTTCCCTGGGAACTCCCTAAATCAACAAATTACAGGTCCTGACACTCCCCTTCTCCCATTAGAAACTTAACATTAAAGATCAATACAAATAATGATGCTCCCTTAATTCTCTCCCCCCCCCTCAGCAATGGGATTAAGTGACTTGTCCAAGGTCATGCAACTAGGTAATTGTCAATTGTTTGAGGTCAAATTTGAACTCAGGTCCTCCTGACTACAGGACTGGTGCTTTATCCACTGCACCACCTAGCTGCCCCGCTTAATTCTCTTTCTATGGAAAATAATTGCTTTAAATGAACCAAATATTATGATGCTTTTAGGGTCTCTGTATCTCCATTAGGATCCTCTCTATCCAAAGTTGTTTGTATTACACTATTGCTGTCTCACTCCTGAGTGGGAGTAGCCCCCATAACTTAATATTTAACTAGCAAAAATGTAGACTATAATAATAAAAACAACGCAAGCTATGTGTCAGGCACTGTGTGTGAAGTACTTTACAGATATTATCTCGTTTGAGCTTACAACAACCTTGGAAGGTCAATAGTATTACTATCCCTATTTTACAGTTGAGAAAACTGAGGCAGATTTTACTATCCACATTTTACAACTGGGAAATTTGAGGCAGAACAATTTTATTATCCGCATTTTATAGTTAAGGAAACTGGGGTAGATGGTTTTATTATCTATATTTTGCAGTTGAGGAAACTGAGGCAGGCAGAAGTTAAGTGACTTACCAAAGGTCACATAACTAGTAAGCATCTGAGACCAAATTTGAACCCAAGTCTTCTAACTTCAGGTCTTTCTACTTGCCTTACAGAAGGACCAGACTACTTCTGTTTAAACTGTAGAGGATAGAACTAGAAGTGATGGAGAGAGGCATATTTTAGGATCTAGATCAGATATGAAGCATTGCCCTTTGTACATGCAGCTTCTTCCCTATTGTTTTTCTTTACCTTTGTGCACCTTGCATTCCAACAGTAGACTGTCTAGGGATAGCTCAGTTTTGTCTTTGTTTTTTAACTACTCAACTCAGTGACCTCACAAATTGCTAAAAGGCAAATATTGGAATAAAAATGAAAATGCATGATAAACTACCTAGGAGATGGTGTTACCTGCAAACCAAGTGGACAGCCTAGGGACATTATGAGTTCCCTTTCACAGACTGTCTTCTAGTAAAGCCTGTATCATCTCTTGTCAGGGAGATAGGACTCCTGTTCAGCATAATTGGAATAGAAGGTTTTTAACCTTCTTGGACATTGTATGATTTTATCGTTAAACTGTGTGTCTGAACTCCTCTCTAATAATCTCCATAATTGGTGCCTCCACTCAAGGACAGCAGAATCTGGTTCATGTCCCAGTGAAAGCCCTTAGCTCTTAGCAACTGTGCTAAATACTGGCTTAACACATAGTAGGTGCCAAATCAATGTTTATTAACTGACTGCAAGCATTGGGCTAACAAGTACAAAACTGTAAAGTGGATTTTTTTTTAAAATTAAGGAACACAAGAAAGCTTTGAATCTGAACCTTTAGCAAAACTAAGATCAGAAAGAACCCGCCCCCCCCCCCCCATGAGTTCCATTTCCCAATTCATAAGGCTTTGCAAACTCAGGACCAGATGGTGAAATCTCTATCTCACAGGGTTCCATTTTAGAAATCTCTATCTCACAGGGTTCCATTTTAGATTTAGTGGAGGACCAGAATCCCTCATGCAGATCAAGGTTCTCAGTGCCAACATCTGCCCGTCCAAGTAGGAATCTTCTGCCATTGCTCCAGAGAGGCACTGGTTGGTCATTTCTTTTAGTATGTCTTGAATACTGCTATGCATTTTTCTGACTTGGCTCTTGGTTCTCAGTGTTAACGATGGCATTATAGGGTGGAATTGATGCCAAGTCTGGCTCACTCTCCATGAGGTTTTCCAAACTAGAAACCTACAACGTTGTTTCCTGCACAGGTGCCATCAGACACTTAAGAGTCATGTGACTGGGCACAAATCTCTTTACTTGTAGGAAGCTCAGTTACCTTCTCTCTAAAATGGGAATAATAATTCTAGTGCTATTTTCTGAACTCTAGTCTCACGTCACCCCCTACATTTTGGATGTCTCAAACTGGATGCCTTATAGTTACATCTAAAATAGAACTTGGTATTTTTTCCCCTTAAATCCTTTCCACTTAACAACTTTCCTATTACTGTCCAGTGAATAGTAAGTAAACCTCATGCTAATGGTCTGGGTCCTCACTGCTAGTGATAAGAAGGCCTGGTGGGAACACTAACATCATCTGAAAAATACACTGACAGGATCTCTGGGGTTGCCCTCTCCTAATAGTCCCCTATGAAAAAAATGCCAGGACCTCACAGCACAGGGATGCCCTTTACCTGGAGATAGTCCAACACTGCTTGGGAATAAGGCTCCTTGTGATGAGTTGGGGGTGGTGGTGTAGTGAGCATTTCCCTCTTTCCCCCATATGGATCAGCTCTTCATCCTCCTTTCATAATCACTGCCATAAATGTGCATATCCCACTGCATTGCTGAATCGGACTGCCCAGTCATGCCTTATAACTCACCTTGCAAGGCTAATAAATCATTGGCGTAGTCAGCACTTCCAGATAGTTCTTCTAATTTGGTCAACTCAAGTACTAGCCTTTCAACTAGACTTCTTTCCTTGGTGTGTTGTCCTGGGCTTCTTGCTTACATGCACTCAAACAAATCTGTTCAATAGCAATTATACTTTCCTTTCCACTCTTAGGTCACCAATCAAATATAACAATACAAAACAGGTCCAAGGGAGGAACCAAAATGGCAGAGTAGAGGCAGCAACCCAGTTGAACCCAGATTGTTCTCATTCACTCATTGCACCAGGGAAAGTCTTCACATGCTTGAAGTAGACACCCCCTAACTCACAAAAGGGTTTGAGATCTATCAGTTACCCTCAATCTGGTTTAGCCTGTTTGCTGAGATGTTTTTACCAAGACGTAGCTTCCGTGCATATTGCAGGTTCTTGGAGCTATATGTGGAAGTTAAGTGCTAGATAGACTTGTTCAAGTAGTATTAACACCTCTGGTATGGGGGCTTGCTGAGCCATTTAAAATCCCCCCAATTGCACATTAAAACAATTTTTAATATATTTTTTTAAAGTTTTGAGTTCTAAATTCTATCCTTCCTTTCGTCCCTTCCCTCTCCCCTCCCTAAGTTGGTAAACAATCAGATATAGCTTATACATGTTCAATCATGTAGATAATTTCCATATTAGTCATTTGTACAATAAGGAAAAAAATGAAAGGAAGAAAGTGACAAATATTACACTTCAGTCAGTATTCAAATAATATTAGTTTCTTTCTCTGGAGGTGAATAGTATGCTTAATCATTAGTCCTTTGGAATTTTCTTAAATCATTGTATTGTTGAGAAAAGTTGTCATTCATAATAATAATGCTTGTCCTTCATTTTCGAAGAAGACCATGACATCAGGGAATTGATGCTATGACAAACTTGTGAATTGGATTTGAGTGAGGGGGATGCTGTGCTAAGTCACCAGCCTCACTTATTCCTCCGGAACCATCTGGATCCAGTGACCAGATATGAATCAGGATGACTGGAGATAGCCCTGGATATGAGGCAGTCAGGGTTAAGTGACTTGCCCAAGGTCCCGTAGCTAGTAAGTGTCAAGTGTCTGTGGCTAGAATTAATCTCTTATCCTCCTGAATCCAAGATGCTCTATCCATTCTGTCATCTAGCAGTCCCTAAGTCATTCATAGTTCCTCATTGAACAATATTGCTTTTACTGTTTATAAAGTTCTCCTGGTTCTGTTCATTTTGCATCAGTTCATGTAAATCTTTTCAGGTTTTTCTGAGATCATTTTTCTTGTCATTTCTTATAGCACAATAATATTCAATTATATTCATATACCATAGCTTTTTTAGCCTTTCCCCAATTGATGGGTATCCCTTTGATTTCCAAATCTTAGCACAATAAAAGCTGCATTTTTGTATTTTGTATATACAAAATATTTTTGTATAAATAGGTCCTCTCCACCCCTTGGATGTTTTGGGGATTTGGACATAGAAGCCATAATTGTGCATACCCTTGGCAAAGGGTATGCACAGTTTTATAGCTCTTTGAGCATAGTTCTAATTGTTCTCCAGAATGGTTGGGTCAGTTTACAACTCTACCAACAGTGCATTAGTGTCCCAATTTTCCCATTCCTCTACAAAATTGATCATTTTCCTTTTTTTTTGTCATATTAGTCAATCTAATTTAGTTAATATATTAGTTAATCTAATTTAATTTCTTGCTGAGTCCTTTTCATGTCTGCTCATCAATCTTTCATAGAGTCACAAAATGTCTAAGGAAGGAAAGCAAATCCCCTGCATTCTTTTTTCCTTTCTACCTCTTTTATCTGGACTGGGCTGAAGCAGTTGATGATTTTTGTCCTTCATTCTCAAAGAAAACCATCACATCAGAGAGTTGATGCCATGACAAGGACATGAATTGAATTTGAGTGAGTGGGGTTGTGCTAAGTTCCCCGCCTTACTTTCTCCACCAGAGCCATCTGGGTCCAGTGGCCAGATATAAATCAGGATGACTGGAGATGGTCCTGGATGTAAGGCAGTCAGGGTTGATACTTGCCCACAGCTAGTAAATGTCAACTGTCTGAGGCTGGATTCAAACTCCCATCCTCCTGACTTGAAGGCCAGTGCTTTATCCACTATACCACCCGGGTGACTCAGTGATTAGAGTACTGGGCCTGGGGCCAGGAAGACCAGCTTTCAAATTCAGCCGCAGACTGTGTGACTGAATAAATCACTACAATTTTATCTACCTTAGTTTTGGCTTGAGAATCAAATGAAATAATATTTGCTCAGTGCTTAGTATAGTGTCTGCTGCCTAGAAGGTGAAATATAAGTGCTAGCAATTATTATTATTTTAATAATAATGGTAATATTAGTAATGTTTTACCCCCATCCTACTTCCAGTTGTTTTTCTGAAATCAGGTTAGCAACCCTTTCCTGCCCTCTTTTCCCCTTTTCCCACCGGAATCACTCTCTCAGCTTGATTGTTGATCAGTAGGAGGTGGGGTTTGCAAAGAGTCTTTTCTTAGCATCTTGTCTTCCAGAAATAGGTTGGACAGGTTCATCTGATACCCAGGACGTCCCTGGAAGCTACTGAAGCTTCTAGCAGCCTCCATCTGGGTTTCTTATTAGATTCCGATAGTTCTGGGCAATGGGTTCAAATCAAACAGTTGCATCTGTCCCTTTTTCCCCATTCAGCAATCTTTACTCAAGTTCAGGCCTTCATCACCTATCTTCTCAACTATTGGAATAACTCTCAAATTTGACTCCCTGCTTCCTATCTGCCTCTTCTCTAACCCATTCTCCAAACTGATCCAACCAGCAAACTGATATTTTGAAATGCAAGTCTGACCATTCATCCCTTCAAAAAATAAACACAACAAAACCTTCAATGACTTCCTTGGGAAGCCCAAGGTAAAATGCAAACTCCTCAGCCAAGTCATTATTGGCACCTATTCTCTTTGAAATTTTTTTTAATTACAATACAACACAACATTCTTCTCTGGATTATTGCAACAGCCTTCCATTTGATCTCCTTACCTCCAGTCTTTCCCACTTTAATTCACCTTCCAAGCAGTTGCTAAAGTGATTTTTCCTAAAGCCTAGATTTGACTATATCTCTTCCTTACAATAAACATTTATTAAACACCTATTAGATATTTGGCACTGTGCTGAGTTCTAGGGTTACAAATGTTAAAAAAAAGGTAGTCCCTGCCTTCAAGGGACTTAAAATTTAAAGGGGATGAGATAATCCAAAGAAGGAAGTTGGAAAGGAGAGGGGGTGCCACCTGTGAATCCCTGGAAGAGAGGCTCATGTTCCTTGGAGCTCAAATCAAGGTAAGTTGTGGATAGAAAATGCAGAATTAATTTGAGTTCTGATTCAGTCCTCTATAGGGGCTCTAGGTGATTCCATAGTGAATAGAACACTGGATCTGAAGTCATGAAGATTCATCTTCCTGGGTTCAAATGTGGCCTCAGACACTTGCTAGCTGTGTGACATCCCAAATGAGGTTATGAAGAGTTGAAAATGACTGAACAGCATATAGATATGTATAATGTGTTAATTATATGTAATATCATCATATTATTACACAAGCACAATTATTGTATAGGAATATCACTGTCTCATTAATTATATAACAAATATTACTATACATTAATATATTGCATGTCAATATAAACACTGATATATAATAATTATATAATGCAATGATATTTAATAATTACATACTACATTTATTATATGGTGCAGTGGATAGAGCACTGACTTTGGAGTCAGGAGGATGGTCCAATCCAACCTCAGACACTTGCTCCTTTAATTGTGTGACCTTGGGCAAGTCACTTAACCCTAATTGCCTTGCATCCAGGGTCATCTCTAGTCATCCTGATACATATCTGCCACTGGACCCAGTTTGCTTTGGAGGAGAAAGTGAGGCTGGTGACTTAGCACAGCATCGTCCTCATTCAAATTCAAATCATGTGCTTGCCATGACATCACTTCCCTGATGTCCTGGTTTTTGAAAATGCAAGACAAACATTATTATTTTAAATATATATTATATGTAGCATAATATATATTTATGTGTATAATTATAAATACATCTAGGTGGTGTAGTGCTGAGCTTGGAATCAGGAAGACTAATTTTCATGAGTTCAAATCTCTTCTTAAACACTTATTGGCTGTGTGATTTTGAGTGTCACTTAACTCTGTTTGTCTAAGTTTCTTCATCTGTAAAATGAGCTGGAGAGGGAAATGACAAACCATTCTACTATCTTCGCCCAGAAAATCCCAAAATGGACACAACTGAAAGGATTGAATAGCAAGAACAGCAGCAAAATGATCACAATATATTAACTATTAGTTATAGAATAATATATTTCATTTTGTAACTTTTTTTGTTCTTGCAAGGCAATGGGGTTAAATGATTTGCCCAAGGTCACCCAGCTAGGTAATTATTAAGTGTCTGAGACTGGATTTGAACTCAGGTCCTCCTGACTCCAGGGCCAGTGCTCTATTTACTGTATTGCCTAGCTGCACCCTCATTTTGTAACTCTTGAAATGCTATGTAAAAGTGAGCTATTCTTCTTATTGATTCTTCCACTTTGTATACTTGTGACCTGTGAGAAGTGACCTCACTGTTCCTAAGCCTCAGTTTCTTCATTTATAAACTGAGGCAATAATGTATCCTACTTAATCTAGCAGGAGTTATGAAAAAGTACTTTATGAATTTTGAAGTTCTCTGAAGATGATAACCATATCTTTATTAGGCAGCTTCTAAGGTTTTCTCTACTACTTCATGAAGTGGAGGTAGCACTAGAGGCTTGAAGGCCCTGCCAGCAGACTGCAAACTTTGGCAGGTTCTAGAAACTGAGAAAGGCTTTGAGTACAGGACTGGGGTTCAAATGTCTCTCTACAGTCTTCACCTGGGTTTGAGTCTTACCTTTGCTATTTACTAGCTGTGTGATTTTAGGCAAGTCATTTAAACTTTTGAGCCTCAGTTTCCCCATCTGTAAAACAGGGAGTTGAACTTGATGGCCTTGAAGGTCTCTTTCAGCTCTAAATCTGTTATTCTATGACCAACCTGGCCAGAGTCAGAGAGTTTGACTGAATTCAGGGTGATAAAAACTTTGACCATAGCAAATCTCAAATACAAATTAGTAACCGAGAAGGTTGTTATTCATTGGTAGGAAGAGGACCCTCATTTCCAGAATCACTGATCTTTGACACTGAGAAAGTATTATTATTAATTATAACAGATGAGACAAGCTGATAAACAGACCCAGGGATGGCATCTCTTTGTGCTGGGTGCCTGTTCACCTTGGAATCCCCTGCCAGCTGCTAGACCCCAGAGTCTGCGCTAACATGGATTCAGGTTAAGTTACTCCATGAGAGAGACCAGGCAGCCCCACTCAACCAGCCCTTTTGAGTTGGTTCATTTCTACCCATCTTTGTCCCCCAACACACACACCATACAAGGCCTGGGTGCCTCCTGTTATAAGAAAGGACTTCTCAGGAAGTGGGGTCTGAGCTCCAGAGCCCAATGAGGTGTTAATTACGTTATTCACACTTTTTTTCAGGCTTCAGAATGATTCACTTCAGTGTGAAAATATTTTAGCTGGCTGCTCATGTGACAGCTGGCTTCCTTCACTGGTGGAGAGGGGGTGAGAGGAGAAGAATGGGAAGAAGGGGAGAAATGGGGGCTGCCTGGGAAGGTTGGTGCTTAGGAATCTCTGTGTACATGGGTGACTGAGAAATTGTCTGGGGTTGCAACTGAGAGGAAGTGGTGAGATGTATTGTCTGACCATTGACTGAGGATTGAGAACAGGAAGGAATCCGGAAACTTGTACCTTCTCGTTTTTGCAGATGAGGCCCCAAGATAGAGGGTCAGCTCAGTGTACAGCTTCTCCATGAAGTCTCTACTTAATCCTCACAATTGTTAGTTAGGAAGGTACTTGTTGAAGGCTATACAAGTGGAATAACTGCAATTTGAATTCAGATTCTTTCCTTTCAAATCTAGAGTTCTTCTCCAAGAATTATTATGAAGAAAGCTATTTGTACCTTAAAATTCAGTAGAATGTGACCTGTTATTATCATTAGAGTATAGTTCTATTCAAGGATGAGAGTTAAATGTTATCCATCAGCCTTCACTAATCACTTCCTAATTTGGAGTCAGTCCACTGGATTCCAGCTCAGTCTTAAGTTACTTCCCCTATTATCCCAACCCCAGGTAACTGACAGCTTTGTCTAAAAGACAAAGTATGGACTTTCCCATTTTCACCTTTCTTTCCTTCCTCCCCCATTTTAGTTTTTTGGGAGTGATGACATAGAAAGAAACATTGCTTTGTACCAAGGCCTTGATTCTATACTTGCCCTGTTACTTACTAGGAGGTGGACCTGTGGCAGTTAATTTTATCCACCCCTCTATAGCTCAGTTTCCTTATCTATAAAATGGGCATAATCAGACTTTTAGTATTGTCTGTTGACTATCATTTATAAAGCAAGGGCAGTTAGATAGTGCAGTGGGTAGAACACTGACCTTGAAGTCTAGAGGACCTCAGACACTTACTCACTGTGTGACCTTAATTTAAATAAGTTGCTTAACCCTGATTGCCTTGCATCCAGGGCTATTTCCAGTCATCCTGATTCATATCTGGCTACTGGACCCAGATGGCTCCTAAGCAGAAAGTGAGACTGGTGACTTAGACACAGCCCCCCCCCCCCCACTCAAATCTAATGCTTGTCTTGGCATCACCTTCCTGATATCATGATCTTCTTTGAGAATGAAGAACAAACATCATTTATTAAGTATGTACTATGTGTTGGGCAAAGGTAAGGACCTATATTTATATAGTATTTTCAGGTTTCCTTAGGGTCACATGGCTGATAAGCATCAGAACTGAGATTCAAATCTAGATCTCCTAATCCCATGAATTGCTGAGGCCAAAGTCATATTCCCTGGTTTCAGTTTTTGAACAGTTTCATACTTTGAATGGTCCCTGGACAATATATAGAAGTTTATGGAAAGCCTGGGGTCAAAGGTTTTCCTGTGTTGGTAGTGTTGGTGCTTCCCTGGCCCAGGCTCTGGGATATCCAAGGTCTTTTCCATGATATGATAGAGGGGTGTGTGTGTGGGGGGGCAATAGCATTTCTTAAGCACTAAGCTCTTTACAATTATTATCTTATTTGATCTTTCCAAGAAAGACATTCATTTTATAGTTTAAGAAACTGAGACAGACAGAGATTAAATGAACTTCCAGGGTCACACAATTAGTAGATGTTTGAAGCTAGATTTAAGTCTTCCTGACTTCAGGAACTATCCAGGAACTATTCAGTGAACTATCCATTGTGCCACCTAGCTGTCCAATGTATTTCACAAAACACTTCCAGAGTAAGGTCTCTGTGTGTGTGTGTGTGTGTGTGTGTGTGTGTGTGTGTGTGTGTGTGTGAAAGCAATCAGGTTAAGTAATTTGACCAGGGTCATACAGCTAATAAGTTTCAGAAGTGGGATTTGAATTCAATTCCTCCTGACTCCTGGATTGGTGCTATATCTATAGTGCTATTTAGCAGTATTTTTATAAAACACTTCTAGAATAAGCAAGCTTTTGGTCATCATTATTACTACAGAGTTTCCTGTAAATGGATAATTCCTTGACTTGGTTTTTCTAGAAATTCATGTTTTTCATTTTAAATCCCCCAATGATGGACTCAAGAAAGAGAAACTTCTATAGACTACTTTCAGTCATGTCAGAATCTTCGTGACCCCATTTGGAGTTTTCTTGGAAAATATACTGTAATTGTTTGCCATTTCCTTATCAGTTAATTTTACAGATGAGGAAATTGAGGCAAAGTTAAGTGATTTGCTCAGGGTCACCCAGGTAGTAAGTATCTGAGGCTAGATTTGAGTTCATAAGGACAAATCTTTTTGATTTGACTTGGCTCTCTGCTCACTCCGCCACCTAGTGGCCATAGAGAGAGGTACATGATACTGAATGAGGGAGAAGAGAATTGGAGTGCCTTTTGCTTTGCTCATTTTGTTGTATTGTGGTCAGTATTTTATGACGGATAATTACAAAATAGAGAGAAAATCATCAAAGACATTTTGGGTTGAATGAGAAAAGAATTGAGGGATCGAGTCATGATCATTGCCTGTAAGTGTCTGAAGGGCTGTCACATGGAAAAGGAATTTGCTTTCTCTTACTTAGTCACAAGCAAATTTAGTTTCTATGTCATAAAAACTTCTCCAAATTCTGGATTACCCAAAAAAGAGAATGAGCAGCCTTGGAAGGTATCAAATTTTCCCTCATTTAAACAAAGCCTGGATGGATACTTGGTAGCATGACAGTTGAGATTTCTACTGCAGTATGGGATGGAATAAAAGGTTTTGTGGTACCCTTCAACTCTGAAATTCTATAGCTCTACGAAAACGAGGATCCAGCATGAAAATTACCAGTCTACTTTGAGATTGGACAAAAGGAGTAAAGTTTCCTTCATTGACAGAAGCTGAATCTTAGAAAGGAGAAAGATAATGACAATGTGTTTCTGAAACATTTACTGAGGGATTCCCAACAACTCCCTGAAAACTGTGGCAGAGCAGGCAGATGCCCAACTCAGGGACTGGCATGGCATCTAGAGATAGGCTTAAGGGCATCTAGGGTCTGGGGTCATTACAGCCCCTTGGCCCTTCTAGCCTTTCATCAGGAAGTTGGGTCATGGCAAGATTGACATTTTTCTCATTGCCACAGTATCGACAGATATGGGCAATGATGAATTGCACTGGCATTTCCACCATGATTTTAGGAGTATCAGGAAGTAGAAATATATCTGGCATGGAAAAGATTTGGTGGAGGAAGAGATTGGCTATTATTTGGAAAGGATAGCTAGTGTGTGATGGAGTCTTATTTGGGCTGCAGAGAGCATTTGATAAAGATTGGAAGAATGAATGTGTGGCATTAACAATTAATTTTTGAACTAATAGAATTTGCAAGGCACAAGAAGCTATAGTCAATAAGTAAATAGTAATTTGTTAAGTTCTTACTATATGACAGGTACCACTGCTAGGTGGTGAAATGTGTATCATGACGATCTGACTTAAAATTTCGTCTCAGATTCTTGTTAGCTATGGGACCCTGGGATCCTATTTGCCTCAGTTTCCACGTTTGAAAAATGAAGAAGGAAATAGTAAACCACTTCAGTATCTTACCAGATGAGGTCACAGGGATTTGGACACAACTGAAATGACATAGCAGCGATAAATGCTAGTGATGATCAGATGGAGAAGACAGGAAGTGATAGGATCAAGATTGAATCTAGGTGAACTGATGTTGAGTGAAGTGAGCAGAACAAGGAGAACATTGTACACAGTAACAACAACATTGTGCAATGATCAACAAAGATGGATTTAGCAATACAATAATCAAAGACAATTCCAAAAGACTCATGATGAAAAGTGTCATCCGTATTCAGAGAAAGAACTATGAAGTCTGAATGCAGATAACGCAAACTATTTAAACTTCTTTTTGTTTTATTGCGTTTTTTCCTTTTTTCCTTTTGTTCTTTCCCAACATGACTAGTGTGGAAATATTTGAGTAATTGCATATCAATAACCTATATCAGATTGCTCGCCATCCTGGGGAAAGGGGATAGGAGGGCAGGAGGAAAAATTTGGAACTCAAAATTTTATTAAAAATGAACATTGAATACTTTCTTTACATGTAATTGGAAAAAACCCACTATTAAAAAGATAGCATGTAGGATTGCATGTATTGGCAAAGAGAAGGTCCCCCTCTTCTATTTAATGAGTGACATTCAAAAGATAACTAGGGAAGAGTGATGTGAAATGAGGAGAAGGTGAGAAGAGGGAATAGTTTAGAGTGTTATATCCTCAAGGTGTTGATTGAAATAATAATTATATTCACATTTATATAATATTTTAAGGTTTGCAAAATACCTTACACATGCTTTCATTTGGTGTTCAAATACTTTTATGAAGTAGATGCAATTCTTCTTTTATGGATAAGGAAACTGAGCCTGATGTTAAGCAACTTGACCAGGTAAAGTTCTCCAAACAACTGGTTCAGTGTCTAGGTCATGAAATTCAGGTCTTCTGGATTTCCAGCCCAATGCCATGGAATTTGAGGGCTTACATGGATGGAACCTTAGAGCATAAAATGTTTACTGGGAGCAAGCTTCAACATAAAATATTGGTGTTCTTCGGGACTTGAGAGAGGATTTAGTAGAGTCTTTTCATTTTACAGATGAAGAAACTGAGACCCAGAGAGATTAAATCACCTGTTTGAACTGTTAGCTTCACTTCTGGTAGCCCTCAAGTATATCACTGCATTGCAACATGGTACAATAGCCATTGTGTGTCATAACCTTGAGTTTTCCAAAAAGAGATAAATTATATGCACCATACATGGATGGACTAAAGTTCATCTATTGTGCTTCTTTGTGACATGAAGACAGTCTTGGACTCTTAAAGGTCTCTTGCATTGTGCTTTGTGGCCATGTTCATGGTTTTTGATATGTCACATGTACATGTCACATCATGTTCTATATATTGGTCATTCACATCAAGTATCAGTTTGAAAAAGAGAGGATGATGAAATGTGATCCTAGAGTTTGCCTCTCTGATGTGTTCATCTCATTCTCATTTTTCTTCAGTCATTTCAAATTCTTTGTGATCCTATTTGGGGTTTCTTGACAAAGATACTGGAGTAATTTGCCATTTCCTTCTCCAGCTCATTTGACAGATGAGAAAATTGAGGCAAACAAGATTGAGGGTCTAAATTGGATTTGAACTCAGATCCTCTTGACTCCAGGCCCAACACTATTCATTGATGGATACAGGATCACAGATTAAGATCTCAAGGGAACCTAAGAGGCCATCTAGTTTAACTCCTTCATTTCCCACTTGAGGAAATTGAGGGCCAGGGAAGCTAAGTGACTTGCAAAAAGTAGTATGGCTCAAGAGGCAGAATTAGAAACCAGGTCTTCTGCTTCTTAGAACCTCATCCCATAGTAACTGCAGCTATTGACTTGACATCTTTTCCATCATCAAGGTCTTTTTCAATAAGTCCCATTTGCTTGTTAAATGGCCAAAGTATTAACTCTAGCTTTAGGATTTGACCTTCCAATGAATAGCCTGAATTTCTTTAAGTGTTGACTTATTTGATCTCCTTTGCTAAGAGACTCTTTAAAGTCTTTTCCAACACAACAATTGAAAGCATGAATTCTACGGTGCTTAGCTTTCTTTATAGTCCAACTCTTATTCTTGAAAGGTAGGCTCCCACTGTTGGGCAAGCCACTTGACTCCATTGTTGCCCATTTTCTCTCACTCCTTGGGAAGGGCAGAGCCCTGGCACTAAAATTCAGATCAGTTTGATGTTAGTTGGATGGAGGTGTGGGGGTTTGGCAAGTACACTGTCATAAAGAACTTGGGAGATGGGCAGCCTTAGGGAACAAGGTGTGGGTGATGGGGACTAGGGAAGATGCCACAGAGATCCAACCAGGTTGGAGATTCCTTTCTGATGACTGGTTCCTTCTAGAGTACAGTATGACATTGGTCTGGACGAAGTGCGAAACAGTTCTTTATTATGTAATTAAAAACAGCTCTACAGTCAATTCTTGATACACATCTTTCTGGTGGGAAAAACCAGAATGACCTGAAAGTTGTGTAAGGACTACCCTTTTAAAAAATGTGTGGTGCCCTGAAGTCCCTGGACCAGTATTGCTGGAATAGGGTTAATGATCCTAACCTGCATCAGGGACCCACACATTTGCCAAAGTCTCAAAAAAAAAAAAAAGAATCGGGTTTCAGTTGAGATTTAAAAAAAAGTCATTCCAGCAAGTCATTTACAGCATATAACCAGCTGCAAAATCATCTTGAATGAACAATAAAACACTTTGTACCGTTTTCCACTTCTAATTTTAAGAAACATTCAGGTGACAGCTTGCTGGGTTAAAATGTGACTTGTTAATCGAGGGCATTCCAATCACTTGCTGTTTTTGTGTTTCCTTCCTTACAAATTTCAATAAGGCAAGAAAAGTCCAGTTGTGACCTCGATTACTAAGTTATATCTACAAGTGCTACATTGTTATTTATTTAGAACAAAGAAAGAATACATTGTTGCTCAGTCAGAGCCCAGCCCCAGAAAGAAAAAATGTCCTGCTCCATCGTCTCTGTAGCCAGCTGAAAAAATTGATGTGTCCTGAAAGTTTTTTGGTTGCTTCCCCATGCTTGCTACAGTGTGGACGGAAGACAGGTTTCTTAGGAGACTCGAGGCCCTGAAGTGCATGTAAAAATCTATACAGTACGACAGAGAGAGAAGATATATATATTTCCCCCCTGGAAAACAGTAATACCACCAAGGTGAACAGATAGCTGTTTGTAAACAATCCCTAGCATCCACAGAATGAGTTAGAACATCAAGGCGGAAACAGAGCTAAAGAGAGCCATTGAAAAGCAGTGAATAACACTGGGAGAAATGCTAATTTTACATAGAGTAAAATATAAAATCTTCATTTTTTTCTCCCCCCTCCTGGCCCCCCAGCTCCTTAAAAAGTGAATGAAGAAAAGTCATAGCCCTTCACTGGAGTTGGAAAATTTAATGGGTTGGGGGGGGGGGAGTAGATGGGAGGAGGTGGGGGGGGGGGAGAAAACAGGATGAAAATCCTGGTATTTAAAAAATGGGCCCATAGGAACCTAGGATTAGGGGATTGAGAGTTGGCAGGGATCATCAAGATCATCTAGCCCAACCCCCTCATTGTACAGATGAGGAAACTGAAAGTTTCCAGAAAGGTTGTGACTTGCCCAAGGTCACACAGGTAGTAGAGAGAAGAATAGATTCAGATTCAGGTCTTCTGACTCCAGCTCCCATGCTCTTTGGAAAATGCCATTCTACCTAAAAGAGTAAAAGCCCTGGCTTTGGGGAGAAACAGGAGGGTTAGGACATGGGGGTTGATGTTTAGGAGAGTAAAATGGAACTTCTAGGCTATTTCATGTTGCCTTTTTTCCAAACCAACTCTGGAAAAAATGGCTCCTGACAGCAATGGCAGCCAATGTGGGTAGTTGTCCAAAACCTAAAGTTTCCCCAAATGTGGGAAGTTGCCAACACAATTCTATTTTGACCCCACATCCATGTTCAGAAGTCTGTGACTCTGACAGAACTTGATCCCTGCTTCCTTCCCCTCTGGAGGTAGATCCCCTTCTTTAGCTCGTGTCTGTCCTCTGGTCTGGCTAGTTGGTTCCCAGTCTGAACGTTCTCATGCTGATCAGAGGGAAGGTTTCTCCTCTGACGGGACCCCAAAGGGTGATGATGGCTGAAGAATTCGGGGACTGAGTTTCCATCTCTCTCTTTTCTGGATTGTGTCTTTCTTCCCTCTTTTCTAGGAGATTTAAAGCCAGAGTTGTCTGACCCATCATCCATACATTAAATTAAAAGTGCTTGGGTTGGGTATGAAGGGGGAGATTTAAACACACATCAGTTTCTCTGGGAAAGTTTCCAGCCATAGACCCATTGAAGTTAGGCTTGTGTATTTTAGCCCAATTCATCTCCTAGATAAGAGACCATTGTCTCCCTGGTTGAAGTATTAGTTGGTTAAGTTTCTCTAAGCTCCTCTATAAGGACATGGACCAGATCTTATCTAAACTTTATTATGTCCCCTGATTCCCAGCATAGGGATCTACATACAATAAGTACCTGATAGATGTTTGCTTAATTGAACAATAGGGAAGCCACTCATCAAATACTGAGAAGTGATTTGAGCCCAGGTTACACCACCAGGCCAAGGCAACTCATTCTTTTGTCAGGGTATTGTCCAATAGTCCTGCTAAGTTTAAGACTATGTAGAGATTGTATGACAGACATGAGATGTCTGTAATGCCAGAAAATGAGGGTTGTGAAGTTTCGCTCTGTGAGGGGTTTCCTTTAAATAAGTTCAGACCCTGCCAACATTGGAACTCCATATGCTCTTGGCTGCCTTTTTTTCTCCACAGGCATGCTCACAAGATAGGCTTTCTGGAAATGACTTGACAGCATGGCTTATTTAAGTTCTTCTAGTCCCGGCCAGTCAACTTTAGGGCTGTCAGAGATCTGAAGACAATATGTTCCAATTTATGTTTTAGGCATTGGTTTAGAGCAGGGAAAGGGAATCTCTGACCCACAGACCATATTGGTCAGGTGTTGCCAAGGCAACTGCAGGATGGACTCGAAATTCAATAAATCTAGTAGTTTTTAGGGATGAATTAAAAAAAGTTTGATCAAATATAACCTGCAAATGATGTTATAAATATTCAAATGACCTTGACAAAAAAAGTTTCCTCATCCCTGGTTTAGAGGGATTAAGGGTGCCTGCTATTAGGTTCCTGCCCCAGTGGAGTCATGTAGGTGGTGATCCCACTCTGTTGCCTCTTCAAACTCATTTGAAAAGCTCATTTGGAGGGGAGAATTCTTTTTCCATTGAGAGCAAGAACCACTGTTGACAACATCTATTTCCTCTGACCTCTGACCCACGCTAGCACTCTCAGACTGACCAGCTTGTGTCTTTCTGGGGAGAGGACAGGGATGGGGGCAAAGAATGAAGAGGACATGAAGTAATGCAGAGATGGTCTGGGGGTTGCCTGGGCTGAGGCTGTTGCAGTTTAGGGAAGAATTCCCAGTGCTGAAATCGACTCTGACCACCTGGGTTACAACAACTTTGAGAACTTACTGGGAAAGTGTGGGGAGCAAAAGGGGCTGGAAGGAAAGAAAGCTAATGCCCCTGCATGCCCCAGGTCCTGAAAGGGACAGCAAACAGAAGGGGGTTTTTGTAGGTTGGGCTGGTAGTGAAAGGCTCATTCTATTATCGAATGACACCTGCCCCTAACCTCCTGGGTTTTGTATTGTTTTGTTTCTTTCTCTGCATGTGTATACGTGTGTTTGGAGTTAGGTCCCTTGTGGAGTGAGGCTAGCGAAGACCTCCCCTGGTTACACAGTTCTATCGAGAAGGGTCTGGTACTCAGCTGGGGAGTTTTTCAGACTCTGAAGGGGAAGTAGCACATTAGGGTCATGCACTACAGTTTCATAGGGTGGCACAGTTTCTAGGGCGATAGTGGAGATGGCCACCTGTCCTTGGGGGGATCTGATGGAACAGCCAGGATCCCCTTCAGCCACAGGCAAAGAAGCCTCATAGTCATCCTCATCCCTCTCCTCTGATGCACTGATCTGGATGGAGACATCTCTGTCCTGGCAAGGGTCATTCAGTGAATATGGTGGAGGGTCTTCGGTGGGGATGTAGATTTGAGTTGACCCTGGTCCCACACACTCCTCGTAGCTGAAAGAGAGAGAGAGAGAGAGAGAGAGAGAGAGACTGAGACTTTTGAGGTCTAATTCTTGGATAAGGGTCCTTTCAACTCCTAAAATATTGTTTTCTCTATTTTTTTCACATTTAAAGTATAAGGTACTTCCCAGTTCTGACAACATATCTATATCTATATCTATCTATCTATCTATCTACACATCCATATATGTATATATATGTATATATACTGACATTCTATGTCTTTAAGTCTCTTCCAGTCAACATTCTAGGTTATAACAAATTAATAATACCTAATATTTATATAATACTTAATGTGCCAGAAACCTTTACAAATATTATTTCATTGCTGCTAACAAATAACCTTGGAGGGTAGATGTTATTATTACTCTTATTTTACATAGGAGGAAGGAAGTAGTTAAGTGGACAGAGTCAGGAGGACCTAAGTTCAAATACAGCCTCAGATACTTAGTAGCTATGTGACCCTGGACTAGTCATTTCACCCATTTCTCATTTGTAAAATGAGTTGTAGAAGGAAATGACAAATTATTCCAGTATCTCAGTCAAGAAAACTCCAAATGGGGTCATGAAGAGTCAGAACTGAATTGATTAACCAACAGATGAAGAAACTGGGACAGAGATCAGGTGATTTGGCCAGGGTCACACAACCAGTAAGTATCTGAGGCTAGATTTAAACTTAGGTCTTCCTGACTTCAGGTCAAGTGCCCTATCCACTGTGTTGTATTCTATCATTAATATTTTGTGTTCTAAGATTTCTTCCAGGTCTGATGTTCAAGCATTCTTTGGAGCCATTCTTTTTTTTTTTTTGGTAAGGCAAGGGAGTTAAGTAACTTGTCCAAGGTCACAAAGCTAGGTAATTATTGCGTCTGAGGTTGAATTTGAACACAGGTCCTCCTGACTCCAGGGTTGGTGCTTTATCCATTGTGCCACCTAGTTGCCTCTTGGAACCATTCTAAAGTACCTTTCAATGATGTTGCTATTTGCCCGATTTATGAGCATTTTCCTGTCCTTGACCAATCTGAGATATCAGAAGGGATGCAATTGTCCCTGCAATGAAAAACTTACAGTCTAGATGAGGGAAGCAAGACACACATACACACACACATATTAAATAATGAGAATAACCTGCATAGTGAATGTATAACAATGGAGAGTACACATTTGGAGCCAAAAAGGGAGGGAGAAAAATGGCTTCGAAGGAATCAGGGAAGACAGAGGAGGATAAGGAGGAAGATAAAGAGGAGGAAGATGACGACGATGACAATGACAACAATAATGATGATGAAATTGGCCTTGAAAGATAGCAAAAGGAAGGCCAAGGGAACTTCAGATTAAAGTGGTCAAACACAAAGTTGCAATAAATAAGGCACAAGAAAATAGATTCAGACTATTAGAAATAGAAGGGGCCTTCGAACAGTCACAGAACGTTAGCGGTGAAAAGGACCTTTGGTAATAGAATGCCAGAATTGGATAAATTCTTAAAATAGAATGTTTGATCTGGGTAGAACCTTAGAACATACAATGATAATGACATTACAGTCTATCTGAGTTCAAGGAGAAATTAGAATATGGGATCTTAGTGTTGATTTTGGAGAGTGATTTTGAGAACTAGAATAGAGACTCTCCTCTCAGTTTACCTTTTTAGTAGATAGAGCACTAGCTGTGGAATCTGGAAGACCTGAGTTCAAATTTGATCTCATGGATATTTACTAGCTGTATGACCTTTGGGTAAACCAGGATTGATTCACATTCAAAGTCATCTCCAATTGTTCTGATCCATATCTGACCACTGGACTCAGGTGGCTTTGGAGAAGAAAGTGAGACTGGTGACGTAGCCCAGCCCCCCTCACTCAAATTCAGTTCATGGGCTTGTCATGGTATCACCTCCCCTGATGTCATGGTCTTCTTCAAGAATGAAGAACAAACAAAAAACAACACCTTACTCCCCTTCACAAATGCTATGGTTTTGACACACTGGTTTTCTTTCTGCTCCTCATAGACCATGCTCCATTTTCCGACTCTGGATTTCTGGATTGGTTTGTTCTCCATGGCTGAAATGCACCCAACTCAACTCCAACCTCATAGAAGACCTGGTCTTCTTGAAGGCATAATTCAAGTCGGACCCTAGTGCAAACATCTACTAGTTATGTGATCCTGGCACATTGCTTTGCCACTATCTGCCTCAATTTCCTCATTTGGAAAATGAAGGTAATAATACAGCTACCTTCTAGAGCTGTTTGGATCAAATGGGAAAATATTTATAAGGCACTTTGAAAACTTTAAAGTGCTATATAAATGCTATTATTATTATTATTATTTCTATTATGTATATTGATCTCTCCAACTACAAATGCCTTCCCTATAAAAATGCCTTGTATTTATTTTATATGCAAATATAGTACGTGTAAATATAATCTATGCTTACATCTCTATATGCAAATATTCTAACTTGTTAGACTATAAACTCCCTGAGTACAGGGACTATTTCATTTTTGCTTTTGTATCCCTGGTATCTAACAGATGCATAGCATATGGTAAGGACTTACTAAATGCTTGTTAGTTGACTGATTGATTGAAGTCATTTGTTCAGGGTCTCAAAGCTCAGTTGTGGCATAAATGGGACCAGAACCATGTACTTTTGAAAAATTGGTGTAAAACACCTCCTGGTTGGGCTTGGGGATAGTTCTTAAATCGTTTTTTGTCTGCTGCTTTCTTCTCTAGGATGATCAGCATTCCTCTTTCTGTATTTGTTCATTATTTTTTTTTGGAGGCAGTATGGGTTAAAAGTAACACCGGGTTAAGGACCATATTTAAACTCAGCTTCTCCTTACTGCAGAACCTTTTATTCTTTTCTGATACTTCCCCAAAGCTCCCATCACCCTTTACTGCCTGTTCTACCCCTGCATCTGTCAGACTGCTTTGTCCTGTTCACTTGAATCCCAGCCATGATTCCCCTTCACTAGCAGATATTCATTGATTAAGGGTGGGGGGAAAGGATTGCTTCTTTGCTTTCCTTCCAAAAAGACTCCTGGCCAGGATTACAGCCATTGAATATTAATAATTTGCTAAAATCTTAACCATGTCTCCCTGTTATCTACCCTTCTTTCCCCTAGCATTGGGGGTTTTCTAGTCAGTTGCTACTTTCTTTGTAGTCATTATTTTATAGTTGTTCAGTTGTGTTTGCCTCTTTGTGTCCCCATTTGAGATTTTCTTGGCAGAGATATTGGAGTGGCTTGCCATTTCCCTCTCCATCTCATTTTATAGTTGAGGAAATTGAGGCAAATAGGGCCAAATGATTTGTCCAGGGTCACACAGAAGATATTTATTAGGCACCTATTAGATGCTGACACTCTGTTAGGTGTGTGGGATACAAAGTATAGTTATTCTCTATCTTGCATTAATAAGGTGCTTTGTGATTGTGAAGCATATTCACATGCATTGGAGATTCACAAAAACTCCACAAAGGGCAGAATGATCATTTTATATTGAGGAAGCTGAGCGTTCAGTGAAGTCATATTCTTTGATAAGCCAGTGAGATAAGGGGTCAGTTCAAATGACTTTTAATGGTCCCTTTCAAGTCCATCAATGTGCCAGTAGGCTAGGACTCAGGTTCATTCCTTGACATCATATCAAATTTTCTAGATTTGCAATTGGGGGGACCTGGGTTCTAATATCCAGTTTGTCACCTTGGGAAAATCATTTTCCTTTCCTCAAGTCTTAGTTTTCTCATCTTTTAATAAAAGGGATTGGACTACAGGTTTAAAGTCTCTTCTACTCTAGAATCGAGGATATAGGGATCATTTAATCCCTCTTTTTGTTCTTTATGAGAAGTTTGCCCAGAATCACACAGCTAGTAAGTGTCTGAGGCCAAATTTAAACTTGGAGTCCTTCTCACTCCAAGACCAGTGAGTGCTCTGTTCACTACACCACCTAGCTGAATCCCTCTTATTCACATTTAAGTAGGCCTCTTTTGGAACTAAGTGTTTTGGAAGTAGTGGTAAGGACAGGGTTAATACCTACATCTGAGGTGGTTACCCTTCTACCATTGTGGGGATAGTAAATGGGGGTACCAGGGAAAATAAATCCAGATCTAGCTTTATCCTTTTCAGTGGGATTGAATAGAAGTAGGGTTTGTTGCCTGGGAAACCTAAGGGAGTTTAACTAAATAGCTATCATTCATGAAGAATGACCTTGGGTACAGGGGAGGCTCTTGGGAGGGGGCGCTGAAAGTTGGGAGAACTTCTGACCTTCAGGATAAAGGTATAAAGCTCAAAAACCAAAATGTATCTTTGATGAAAATCTTATTTTTGGCTTCATAAATCATTCAAGAGCTGGATTATCAGAGAGGTTAAGAAAAAAGGACAGGAATCAGAAGACATGGGTTTGGGTCCTGGATCTAACACTGTTACTAGCTGCTTAGTAAATCCCCCAGCTTCTCTGGACCTTGATTTCCTTCTCAGTACATGGGGGGGGGGGGCTCGAAAAGATGGCCTCTTATGGTCCCTTTAGGAAATGACATTGTCTGTATTGGATACTTCTCTCTGTACATGTTATTTTTCCCCAGTAGAATATAAACACAGTGACTATATTCCCGTTTCATCTCTGTATCCCCAGTGCCTAACACAATTCCTTACTTACATAAAGCAGGCATTTTATAGTTGGCATTTATGAAGCACTTTAAAATTTGTAAAGTGCTCTCATTTGAACAGCCCTGGAAGGTAGTGGAGTGATGGCTGTGCAATTATTATTCCCATTTCACAGATGAAGCAACTGAGTCAGATAGAGATGATGTGACTTGCTTAGTCAGTAAGAGTCTGAGGTGAAGTGAAACGGACTCTAAGTCTTCTTCCTGACTCTAAGGCCAGGACTCTAAATACCGTACCACCTGGCTGTCTAATACATGCTTGTTGAATTGAATTGAAGTCTAGGTTCCATATATACCATCTGCATCTATCACATTTGTGCTCCAGAGGAGCCTGGGGAGCAAACAGTGCTTCAAAGATTCTGCCAATTAAACCCAAGGAGAATTTGGCATCCTCAACAAGAGCGAGGTTCAGAGGCTTGTGTAACATGATGGCTCAGTTAGGACCATCTGTTCAAAGTGTGAGACCTGTAAACCTTACCAGTTTTCACTGTACCTCTCATCCACTAGTGTTGGTACCATACTCATAAATTATCACTATCATTCATTCAAAAGCCATTTAAGTGCTCACTATGTACAATGGATGCAGTAACTAGAGCACTGGGTCTGGAGTTGGGAAGACTTGTGTTCAGATTCAGCCTCAGACACTTAATAGCTGTGTGACCCTGGATAAGTCACTTAATTTTTCATCTGTAAAATGTCACCTGTGAAATGAGAAAGAAATTGCAAACCACTTCAATATATTTGCCAAAAATCCTTTACATGAGGCCACAAAGAGTTAAAAATGACTGACTTATAGTTTCTTGAGGACATTTTGAGGAGACAAATGGGACTCCACTTACATCCTCATGGAATTCACAATAGAATTAATAACCTCCACTTCTGTAATACTTAAAAGATTATAAAGTATTTTCTTTACATCACACCTCTAAAGTCAGTAGGGCTTCAAAAATTACTTCTCCATTTTGCTGGTGGAAAAAACCTGCAACCTTTTCAAAGAGAGGAAATAACAGTTTTTCTAGGCCTCAGTGTAACTATCTGTAAAATAAGGGAATTGGCCTAGATGGTTTCTTTAAGGTCCCTTGACTTCTACAGAAGTTGGTAAGTAGCCAAGACCTGACTACCCAATCCTGTGCTCTTATTGCTTCATCTCAGCTCACATCCACATTCATACATTATCACATGAGAGGATATTTGTAAATTGCTTAGCATGTATATAGTAGGCACTTATTCAATGCTTCTTCCCTTCTCTCCTTATAACTCTATTTTCACTGTTTTAATTTAACTCTTTGTTGACTATTATGCAAAGAGCTATGGGGAGGCCAAAGGGAGAGGACATTTCCAAGGTGGGGATCAGGAAAGCTTCCTTGGAATTGGGTCTGGAAGGGATATTGGGAAGGGCCCTGGAAGGACAAGGAGCAGGGTTGGGAAATGAGGAAGGTAATGTTCCTTCTTTGACCAAGGTTACAGGATGTTTTCGATCCAAAGAGCATTGAGTATCAAGCTCCTGCTCTAGTTCAGGCTCCCAGGGAGCTCAGCATTGTCTAATGGTGGAGATAACATGCAGACAACTCTGAACAGACAAGATAGAAACAGGACTAATTAGGGATATTCCTTTTTCTTAATTTTTGCAAGACAAGGGGATTAAGTGACTTGCGTCACACAGCTAAGTCAATTTTAAGTGTCTGAGGCTGGATTTGAACTCAGTCCTCATGACTCCAGGGCCAGTGCTCTAGCCACTGCATCACCTCAGTGTCCCAAATTAGGAATATTCTCATAAGAAGTTACCACATAAGCTTAAAAAGGATTTTTGAAAGTCTTCCTGTAGAAGGGGGAATATTAATTAAGGTTTTAATAAGTCAGGGAAGACAGGAGCAGTGGGGAGAGCATTCCAGGCAAAGTGGTCAGTCAATAAAAATGCCTGAAGTCAGGAGATGGAGTATTTTGTGGGAGGTACAGTAAGCAGACTGGTGTCCCTGGATTAAGGTCATCATCATGAGAAACTGTATGAGGTTGTAGAAAGCTCATCAAATTTATCCTCAAAGATATGGGTTTGAGTCAGGCATAGCCATTTATTGGCCATGTGAATAAGTCATTCCCCTTCTCATAGGGTCTATTTGCTCATTTGTAAAATGGGGATAAATCTATAAAGTGGGCAGCAAGGTGGTTAGGTGGAATATTCATTTCTAAAACTAGGGTCCCACTAGTGTTTCCCATTAATAGTCATCCAGTAGATGAAATGAGCAATTAGTAAAGGCATTTATAGCTATTTAAAACTCTATAAAATTTTGTTTAGGGTAATTAAGTGGCACAGTGGATAGAGTGTAGGCCTTCAGTTAGGAAGACACATTTTCCCAAGTTTAGATCCAGTCTCAGACACTATCCTGGGTGAGTCACTTAAACTTCTTTGCTTCAGTTTCCTCGTTGCAAGGAAACCCCCAAATGGAGTCACAAAGAGTTGGGCACGAATGAAAACCAACCAAACAATAACAAAATGGGGAGTTGTTAGGAAGCTAGAATTAGATAATACATGTGATAGTATTGGCATCATTATGGATATTCAGCATATATCTAGCATCCTACGGTAGATGGCACAGAATTTGGTAATCTAGGAAGTTCATTCCAATATTAATCATAACAAAAATCTCATTAATATTGGCAGACAACTTGTTTTTGTTTTTTAGAAACACTTTTAGCTCTGATGATGAACTAATTTATCTTCTTTCCTTTAGTAAGGACCTTCTATATATAAGAATGGTTCAGTCTCTGGGAACACGGAGTTAAAACATTGGTAGCCCTTGACCTCAAGAGGTGACATTCTACTGAAGTGGGCAACATTTGGAACCTGGGTTTGGAGTTAGGAAGACCTGGGTTTGAATCCCATTTTAGACTTGCTATGTGATCTTGGGCAAGTCACTTAACCTGTTAGCCTCAGTTTCTTCATCTATAAAATGGGAATAACAATAGCAACTACTTGCCAGGTTGTTGTGAGCATCAAATGAGATAATATATGGAAATTACTCTGTGACATTCCCAGTGACTGGAGTCTCTTTCCTGAAATTTCTTTTTATTTATTGGTACGTGTTTCTCTTCTGGTAGAATCTGTAAGTTCCCTTAGAATAGAAACTGAATGTGTGAGTTCATTGGTTCTAGGGTAGGAGGTTTTAAAAATGAGGTCTGGAGGTCTGGAAACCAATGGGAGTCTCCAAAACCTTTCAGGGGGTCTCAAGACCAAAACTATTTTTGTAATAACACTAAAACATTTTAATTTCTAATATGATCAATGTCCATTCATATAACCCATATAATAAGAACACTAGGATTCCTAATTTATAAGAACATAAAGGGATCCTGAGACCAAAAAGTTTGAGATCTTCTGGTTTAGGGAACTAATAAGGTAGCTCTGTGGTTAAGGATTAGACTGGAACTCAGAAAGACCTAAAATCTGTCTCAGGTATTGAAATAGCTGAGTGTATGACCTTGAGCAAGTCACTTAACCATAGTCAGTCTCAATTTCCTCATACATAACATGAAGGAGTTGGATTTGATGGCCTCTCTAAGGCCCCTTCCAGCTCCAAAGCTATGTTTTAGATTTAAATTAGGTTGTGGGCAGCTAGGTAGCTGGGATAGAGGATAGATAGCTGGGATAGAGAGCTGGGTCTGGAGTCAGTAAGATCCGAGTTCAAATCTAGCTGCCAGTGCCAGTGGCTAGAGAACCTTGAATACTACAAACTGTGCAACCCTGGGTAAGTCATTTCACCCTGTTTACCTTAGAGTCCTCCTCAGGAGAAGGAAATGGCAAACTCCATAGTGAAGAGTGGACACAACTGGACAACAAGGATGAACTCATAGATGACTTTCTTTTTCAGTATCTTCTCTACAACTTATATAGTCTCTCTATATTCTAGTTACCTAGAAGTGTAATGTCAAACTCCAACAGAAAGGGATTCCTGAAGGGTACAGATTGCCTTAGAAAACCACAAATTCCAATCATCTTTGTTGCACTGTATGCTTATTTCTTTTGTTCAATATTTCCCAATTACATTCTAATACAGTTTGGTTCAACCTGCTGGATCTCTGAGCTGTTGCCTCTGGCTTTGCTCATTAAGAGGTGAAATGACTTACCCAGGCTCACTCAGGTGTCATTTGAACTCAGGTTTTTCCAGGCTCTCGAGCTACCATACCATGATCCCCATTTCAATTTTGCCTTTGTATACCCTTGGCCAGCACAGTACCTGATGTGTATTAGGCACTTAATAAATGCGTGTCAGTTGACAGACTGGGCACAGACATAGACAGAAGTTATTCAAGGTCTAGAAAGGGAGAACTTTATGTTTTAAGAGATTAATTAACCTCCCAAATGAAGGCCAAATAAAAAAAAAACAGTTCCATGTGAGCAGGTTGATGAAAATAAGAGAGGTTTGTAGGAGAGGCAGCTCCAGGGAGGGGAGGTAGGGAATATAAAAGGATGGCTCCCAGCTGCTCCTGGTGAATGAAAAATAACCTTGCCCCCTCCCCCCATCCAAACTTAAGGTGAAATGAAACCTATTTCCTAAGAGATTGAGTTGGAGAGAAGTTATTGGAACACTTAGCATCTCTGTGGCCCTTGGTAAGGCTTTTCCCAGAAGTATGGTGGTGATTAATCAGTGAAGCCAGCCTGTGACCTCCGGAGATGGCCAACATTATCACTGCTATTTTCCCAGGGAGGGAAGGAAACCACAGAGGTTAAGTGGTTGGCCCCACAGCAATGGTGCTCCAGTTCCAGAGCCATGAGCTGCATTTGAAAAGGGCTATAGTCTTTTTCTTTTAAGTGTCTTTCATGTAGTAGGTACTTAATAAATTCTGGTTTTCTTACTGCCTTTCCTCTTTCTTTTCTCCTTTCTTTCCCTTCTTCCCTCTTTTCCTTCCTTCCTTTCTTCCATCCTTCCTTCCTTCCTTCCTTCCTTCCTTCCTTCCTTCCTTCCTTCCTCCCTCCCTCCCTTCCTTTTGTCTCCCCTCTCTTTTGTTAATTAATATTGTTGATTTAATGAAGGATCACTATCCTCTGTGCTTTTCCAGTAGCATGTCATGCTGAATAAGCAACACGGAGTGGGAAAATTTCCAGAAGGGAGTCGGGCAATTTGGGTTCTCGTGTGACTTTGTAACTCAATAGTGGTATGAACTAGCTATGAAGCCTCTTCTCTTCTTCCTAAAGTTCTTCTGGTGTGACATTTGATTAGACTGTTTCCCTAAAGCCCCTTCTGAGGTGACTATGTGGTGCAAGGGATAGAGTACTGAGTCTGGAGTCAGGGAGATTCATCCTACCTGAGTTCAAATCCAGTCTCAGACACTTAGTGACTGTGTGACCCTGGGCAAGTCATTTAACCCTGTTTACCTCATTTTCCTCATTTATAAAATGAGCTGGAGAAAAAATGGCAAACCACTCTAGTATCTGTGCTAAGAAAACCTGAAATAGGATCAAGATGAGCTGGAGATGCCTGAACAACAACAGCAAAGTTCCTTCCAACTCTAAGAGTCTATGTTCCAAGATTCTTTCCTGATTTAACATTCTAAGTCTTATGTGATAGGACATGTCTACAATCCCTAATACTGGGAAGACCGAGGCTAATGGATTGCTTGAGCATAGGAGTTCTAAGTAATTGTAGGTTAATGGGTATGATTGCAGTGCTCAATTGCAATGCTACTACTGCATCCATGGCCATCCCCAGTTGTTCTGTCCATATCTGGCCACTGAACCCAGATGACTCCAGAGGAGAAAGTGAGACTTGTGTCTCTTTGCACAAGCCTCTCTCACTTAAATCCAATTCACTGGCTTGCCATGGTATCATCTCCTTGGCGTGTTGGTCCTCTTCAAGCACAAAGGACAGGGGCGGCTAGGTGGCGCAGTGGATAAAACACTGGCCCTGGAGTCAGGAGTACTTGAGTTCAAATCTAGCCTCAGACACTTAATAATGACCTAGCTGTGTGGCTTTGGGCAAGTCACTTAACCCCACTTGCCTTGCAAAAACCAAAAAAAAAAAAAAAAAAGAGAAAAAAGTTAATCATGCTATTAACATTATTCTAATATTCCTTGTTCTCAGGTTCCCTCCAACTTTAACTTTTTATGGTCATAAGAAAGGAGAGGAAGGTGATCCATTACCATAGGTCATTGTTGTTGCTGTTGTTGAATGAGAGGAGAAGGGAAAGATATGAATTGTGGGAAAAGTAGAGAGAGAGAGAGAGAGAGAGACAACATTTTACCAATGTTCAAAGGGGTGCTTGTGGACTGTCTTTGCAGGCCCATCATTTCCCCCCTTGCCTGGGGTTTACAAGTGTCTTAGAGCAGAGGAAACTCTCTAAAGGAATGGGAACGAGAGCATGTCTAGTCTGAGAAAGCCCACTGGAGGCTGTGAAGGGCAGAGTTACATCAGCTTGTCTCCTTTCCCTTCAGGCCTGTCATCTTGCAGAATACTTCACATGAAATCAATGTGACAGGCAGGGCAGAGACTCATGGATTCATGAGGGAATCAGTAGCCCTTGGGGTAGGGTGCTGGTGACCTCTTCAGGGTTGTCATGATGGATTGAGTAAATAGCTATTTGGGGTGGGACAATCCTGAATCCCTTCAGGACCCTGACCAACCAAGGGGTTCTGTCACCCAATTCTTCCTAACCGGCTGTGGAAAACCATTTCAAAGAGAATTCAAATTCCTTCATGCAAGCAGCTGTTTTTAAGAAAATGGACATGAAAGGAATCTGGTCCAATGGCTTGGCCCTGTATGATCTCAAACAAGTGACCTCTTGTCTCCAGGTCTCAGCATCTGCTCCTCACTCAAATGAGAGGGTTTGACTAGATACTGTGTAAGGTCCTTTCCAGCTCTGTGTCTACTTTCAAACTTTCTGCTATTGAGCTTGTAGGACATTGAGGTGGGGCCAAAGATAGGAAAGAGGAATAATAAGTAAAGAGAATCTTAGTTATTTGACTCTCTCCAGTTATATAGTGGATTTAAGCCTCTAGTTCCATCACTTTAGAATTCAAATGTAATAGTTCATTCAGCCCCACACTTTCATTTCCCATATAAGAACACTGGAGCCCAGATAAGGAAAGCAACATTTTTTAGATCGATTTAAGTTAATAAATGATAGAGGATAGAATCTGAACCCAGGTCTCTTAGCTTCTTTCTTCCCACAGTACCATACTGACTTTTTGTTGTTGTTTTTTTTGGCAAGGTGATGGGGTTAAGTGGCTTGCCCAAGGTCACACAGCTAAGTAACTATTAAGTTTCTGAAGCTGGATTTGAACTCAGGTCTTCCTGACTCCAGAGTTGGTGTTCTATCTACTGTGCTCCCTAAACTGCCCCTCCTACCATACTGACTTCTAATCAGAGCTTAGTTTGGGATGGTATATATCGTATATATGGTTCTCTAATGAAAAATCAGACCCTGAATCTTAGCCCTTGTTCATCTGATTTGGGCTCCTAGGGTTCCATTTCTTCCATTTGGAGCTGTCCAAATGTTAAGAACAATCCCTGAGACCAGAGAACCTGAGTTCCAACCTTGTCTCCATTCCTTATATCAGAGTTTTCTCATTTGTGTAGCTTTGGGGAAGGTGTTTAATCTGCCTGGGCCTCACTTGCTTCATCTATCAAATGGGACTAGTAATAACACCTACCTTATGGGATTGTTGGAAGGACTGAACAAAGCCCTTAGTAATCCTCAGGGGAGGTATATAGCTAGGAACTAGCTAATGATAGGATCATGGGGTCATATATTTAAAACTGGAAGGGATCTTGGAGGTTATTATGTCTTACCACCTCATTTTACACATAAAGTTACTGAGGCACAGAGACTTTAAAGTAAAAAGCATTTATTAAATAGTTACTTTGTCCTGGGGCTTAGTGCTATTGGTGCAAAGAAAGGCCCAGAAATGGCAGCATGCAAACAACTACATACAGACTAGAGATAACCTGGAAGGGTTTCTTGCAGAAAGTGGAATTTTGAGTGAGACTTGAAGGAAGCTAAGGAGGCCAGGGGTCAGAGGTGAGGAGGGAAAAAATTCCAGGCATAGGAGACAGCCAGGGAAAATGCCTACATTTGGGAGATGGTGGGGGGGATTTGCATGTGGAATGGCATGGAGGACAGTATCACGGAGAATGTCGAGAGGAATATAATGTAAGAAGACTGGAAAGGAAGGGGAGGGACAGTTTAGGAAGAACTTTAAAAGTCAAACATAAGATTTTCTGTTGCATTGTTGGGGTATTAGAGAGCTAAAGAGTTTACTGAAAAGAGGGAAGGGGTCTGCACTAATATGTTCAGACCCCAAAAGAACTAGAACCTCCAAATTCAGGGCTCTTTCTAGTACAGGGTGCTTTTTCTACTAATGCTAACATTCTGTTCTGAGGCAGCCTGTCTCCTTGACTGTAGAAATCTATCACGTTCAGTTCCTAATTCCCACTCCTATATATTCCCCCCATGGCCACAATTCAGCTTTAGGTCATTGGAGTGTGTTTTCTAGGGTTCATTCACAAAGGAAATAGAACATACAAAATGAGAAATGATATACCACAGGAAGGTCATTAGACATGCAGATAAAAGCAGTCTCCTTAGTTCCAGACTGAGTGGCACCTAAGCTTTCTAATCTAATCCTTAAATTAAATTCCCTGGGTTTAGCATGGTCAGAAACCCCAAACCAGGGCACCCAAGGCTCCCTCTTGGCTCCAGATGAGGAGGGCATCTATCTCTCTCGGCCCTCCCCTCCAATTCTTCAGTACTGATTTGAGCATTCACCCATCTGTGCTCAATGGACCGAGCTTATTGGCTTCTCTTGCCAATCAGACAGTTAGGAAGCCACCAGATGGCATGAGGGACTGTGGGTATTTACATTTCATGTTTCCATAGCATCACGTTTCTGACTGATTCTTCCCTCAATCAAGAGGGATGAAAATGACATGGAACCGATATGGACTGAAGTCCCATTGTCTCAGGAAAAACAGAATCATTCAACACAACATTTGCCTCAACCCTGGAGTTGAAAAAATACAACTCTATTCCTTGAAGCCTGTGGTGGAAGGGAAAGAGGAATATGGAGTTCCAAGGCCTGGGTTTGAATCCTGACCTTATCACTAACTGGGTAAGAAAGGGGAAACCACCAGTCTGGTCTGAGTTGCAGTGTCCTTCTCTATAAACCTACTGTGGTGAAGAAAGTCCGTTGTGAATATTAAAGAATTTTAGAAATATGGACTGGATTAATGTTACTACACAGCCCCATGGCCAAACTGCCTTCAAAACTAACGAAAGTCTTGTCAAGAAGAGCCACATTAATGTCCTCAATGAATGAGGCACAATAATATTCCTAAAGACAAACTTCCCTCTCCCTAGGCATAGGGAATGGTCTGGGGTTCAGATAAGTAGAGCTTCTGGTAATATTCTCCATTAACTATTAGGGGCTGCATTGACTTATGGAATAATAATATTAATAATAATTGTAGCTAGGATTTAAGACTGGCAAAGCTCTTTACATGTTATCTCATTTGATTCTTGTGATAACCCTGCAAGGAAGGTGCTCTAAATATCCCTATTTTATAGCTGAGGAAAATGAAGCTGGGGGAGATTAAGTGACTTGCCCAGAGTCACATAGCCAGTAGGTGATGCAGGATTTGAATTCAAGTCTTCCTGAATCCACAAATATTGTCTCTTCCACCAGATATGAAGGACCTTTTTTTTTTTGAGTCTTTCTTTGTATAACCAGACCTGTATAAACATGCCAGATTACCTAACATGGAAGCACTCTGCATTCCCTATTGTGTGTATATATGTGTGTATTTATATGTGTGTGCGTAATTCATATTTAAAACTGGTGAGGAGACTTCACATTTTCTGCCTCGCATTCTTTTCTTTTTTTCTTTCTCTAAAAAAATTATTTATTTAAAGCAATGGGGTTAAGTGACTTGCTCAAGGTCACACACTAGGCAATTATTAAGTGTCTGAGGTCACATTTGAACTCAGGACCTTCTGACTCCAGGGCTAGTGCTCTATCCACTACTTTGTCTACCTGCCCCTTCTCACATTTTTTTCTAAACACCCCATCTTGCTGCCTCCAAAGGGTGAACATCACAATTCATCCATGATGGGAGCATCATGAATAAAGTGATGAGAAAGATTTTCCTTTCCTTGCCCTCTTCTTAATTTCTTGGACTCTAAGAAATGGGTCTAGTGTTCTAAGTTTCATTTCTGTTTTGCTTGGCCTCAGTTTTAGGTCCTGGTGGTGAATCTCATATAACTCAAGTCATGGAAATCTTGTGCTGGGACTCCAGGTGGGTTGGTGTAAGTAGTCACCTCAGCTTGGAAACCCAGAGGAGCCAGGGTGCCTGGGACTTGAGCCTTGAGGGAGTTTTGTTCTATAAGAATTGATCTAAATCTTGTACCTTCTTCCTCTCTCCAGACTGAGGTGATACAAGGGTAGGGATGGAGAGAGAAGACTATATCCCCAAGTACTGGAGGAATGTTTGTTGAAATCCTACCTGCGGAATAAATATTCCTTTGTAAAAGCTAATCTGATTCTTAGTGGTTAAATGGAACTGGGGTTCAACATATCACCCTCTACAATAAACAAGAATATTATTGGTAGGGTCTGGAGCTGTTTAATAGGGAGCCTAATCCTTCCCTCCCATCAAGTCCTTTAATAGTATCTTAGAACTCTGGGGGAGGAATGAAAATAGGAGATACAGGCCTTCATAGTACGTATCACAAAGCTACACAATAAGAACTTAATAAATATTGACTGATTAAAAGATAACAAAAGATATATAGACAATATTTTTAAGGTTTGAAAAGCATTTTATCGTTTTTTTCTTGTTTTAGTTTCATAACAACCATGAGGTAAGTTCCTCAGATGCTATTCTGCCCATTTTTTCAGACTGGATAAATGGGGTCTTGAAAAAATAAGTGACTTGCCCATGGTCCCACAGTGTCACAGGTGAAATTCCAATCTAGTCTTGCATGATTCCAAATTTGGAACTTTTGCCAGAATAGAGAAACAATATGAAAGTATGTTGAACTTGGAGTCACTGGGGCTGAGTTCAAAATCTGACTCTGCCATTAATTATGTATTTATAACCTTAGGCAAGTTGTTCAACTTCTCTATGGCCTCAATTTCTTCAGCTGTAAAATAGGACAATTGGGTTGGATGAACCCCAAATACTCTTCCAGATCTAAATGTTTGGTTTAAGAATGCCTTTGGCTGTTGGAAGGAGAACAATTCTAGAGAATAGGAAACTGGTCCAGGCATTGGACACCAGGGACCTAGTCCTCACCGTGCCTCTAAATGCATTCACTGTGTGACTTTATGTGACTTGGTTTTCTCACCTGTAAAAGGGGCTAATTCATATTTGTACTACTTATGTTTTACAGGCTTGTTGTGAGGAACAATGAGATAATGGACATGGAAGTATCTGATAAATTAATAAGGACTTTAATGGAAAAACCATTAGCTCTTAAGTCAGAGGACCTGGATTGGAATCCTACCTACCATTGCCACTACTTCCAGTGTGACTTTGAGCAAGTCAGGTCACCTCTCTAAGCCTTACTTTCTTCAACTGTAAAATAAGGGCATTTGGCTAGCTTAATATCCTCTGATAAAATTATCTCTAAATTATCTCCTATGATTCTTTGTTCCTAAGATCTCTGAGAATTCCTTACCCTGGTGGTGAGTCTGGGTACAGCACGTTGACTTGGGACAAGGTCTCCATGTAGGCACCAAAGTCGAAGGCTGGTGGAAATTCCTCGATGCAGGTGGATCTCAGCTCTCCAACAGAGCCACCATAGGAGAAGCCATCTGGAGCTAGAAAAGAAGGGTTAAGCTTTCAGTCCCTGGATCCAGGAAAGGGGAATGGCAGCCAGTGTGAGAGAGTGGTAGCAGCAGACGTTTGGTTGGATCTGTCTGGAGAGCGCTGTGGTGGAAAGAACACAAGTCTTGGTGTTTGGAGGGGTAGGTTCAGCTCATATACTTATTGCTTTGTGACCTCAAGCAAGTTGCTTCACTCCTCTAAATGTCTTCCTTCAACTATCAAAATGGAAACAGTGCTAGGTGTACTATCCAACTCACAGGACTGTGATGAAAGCCTTTTATAAGCTTTAAAACCCTACAGAAATGTGAATGATTATGATGATTATTAATTATTAAACAAAAATCTACCCAGAACAGGGTTAAAGTAGCCACACTGTTGGGGAAGAAATCACAAAATCAACTCAGTTTTCTTCCTTTAGATTATTTGGTGTGAGCATTATCACTGTACCATGTGGAGAGATATTTATTTTTCCCCTTCATGTGGTTTTTGGTTGCGTCTCTCAAAGGCTATAATGGAAACTTATTTGAATATCTACCAAGGGAGAACGAATTGGTGTTGCTTACTTTCATCCTGGTACTGAATTGCATTGCTTCTTTGGATCAGATCCTGTATTATCTAACCCATTCTAGTATTGTATAGCTTCTCGATGAATACGGAGAATAGAGAATTTGACTGTCTTTTTAACTTTGTTACTTCCCTATCCTCCTTTGGTCTCTTCCTCCTCCACAGTCTAGCAACATCCAGGAAGGTACACACATAGGAATCTCAAGGTTTTATTGAGATCTTGAAGCATCATAACTTAAGAGATATTACAGTACCGTAGGTGATACTTTGGCTTCCATTTGGTGCAGTGGATAGAGAATTGATCTTGGAGTCATGAGGATGGGAGTTCAAATTTGGCTCCTTAACTCTTACTGTGTGACCTTGGGCAAGTCACTTAACCCTGATTGCCTTGCATCCAGGGCCATCTCCAGTCATCCTGATTCCTATCTGGCCACTGGACTTAGATGGCTCTGGAGGAGAAAATGAGGCTGGTGACTTAGCCCAGCATCCCCTCACTCAGATTCAGTTCACTTTCTTATTATGGCATCCCCTCCTTAATGTTGCAGTCTTCTTTGAAAATGAAGGACAAACATTATTTCTTTTTTGGTAAAATAATGGGGGGGGGGAGGAAAAGTAAGGGTTGTTAGGTTAGATGAACTCTAAGGTATTTTCTAGCTTCTATCAATCTTGCTTTCATCTCTGATATTAAACTAATCCTAAGGTTCTATCTCTATCATTTGATTAAAATTTTTTATTTACTTAGGTCTCTTCTTCCATTGATATTGTATCTCATGTCTGTTTTGGCTTTAACATTCTGGGCTCTATGGTTCCCAAAATCTCTGTTCTGGGTTATTTCAGCTCTAACAGTCTATATTCTAATATCTCTCAGCTTTAAAATTCCATGAAATCTCTATGATTGTGCAGTATATAAGTTGATTTCTGTTCAGTGACACCTGAATGGTGGTTCCTGAATCAGCACTCCATGATTCTCTAAACCTGTAGCTTCTGGATGCTATTATATATTTTTATCTCAGCTTATTACACTTGAATCAATCAGGTTAATCTCTTCATGCTTCTCTGGTAGAAGACCATGACAAATATCATGTTGGTTGTTTCTTTAGCATAAGTAATAGACCGTTATATTCAAGTACCATAATTTGGATAATCATTCCTCAGCTGATGGGTATTTTGTCTTTAGTTTTTTACCACCTTAAAAGTTTCCCTATAAAATATGTTGATGCACATAGATTCTTTCCTTTTGTCAATGACCTTCTTGGTGTATTTTCCTAGAGGGGCAAAGGGCATGGGCAATTTAGCTGCATTATTTATATAATTTAAAACTGCTTTGTTGAATGGTTGAAATAAATTATATTTTTACTAACACAGCAATAGTATGGCTCAATGTTTTTGATCCAATGTTTTGATCCTGACATTGTCTCCATCTGTAGAAAGGTTGATCTGACACACAATAGGGGAAGTGGCTGCAGTTGATTAAGGGAGTCCTTCCTGTCTTGAAATAAAATTTAAAATGAAATACCCAGTTTTAGCCTGATGAAACAGAAAATACAGAGCCAGGGCCAGTGGGATCTAGAATTACAGAATTTCAAGGATGGAAGGGACCTTTAAGATGATCTAGTTCAACTTCTTCATTGCATCAATAAGAAATCTGAGGAGGCTCAGTGAATAGACAGTACTGTGTCAGGAGTTAGGAAGACATGAGTTGAAATTTAACCTCAGACACTCAAATATGTGATGCTGGGTAAGTCACTTTGTTTGCCTCAGTTTCCTCCTCTGTAAAATAGGAATAATAAGAGCACCTACTTCCCAGGGTTGTTGTGATGCTACAATGAGAAAAACTGAACACAGTAACTGATACTATCATAGTGACTACTATCTAAGAGTTAGCTTGCAGTAGTAGTGTAGGTGTTGTTGGTAGTAGTAATAGTAGTAGTAGTAGTGGTGGTGGTGGTGGTGGTGGTGGTAGTTAGTAGTAGTAATATATAGTAAGGTAGAGATTTGAATCCTGACTTCTAGTCCAGGGTTCTTTCTGCCTCTAAGACATAGCCACACATTAGGTCTGCGTGTATGCGTGTGTGTGTGTGTGTGTGTGTGTGTGTGTGTATGTGTGTGTGTGCTTGAGTATTTCCCTTGCTATAGATTTACAATGTCTGTTGCCCTGGGTAGGGAGAGGAAGATACTGGAGTTGATCCCTGAGGATTGGCAAAGGCTCTTGGGCTCCACTCAGTTTCTAAGATAACCTAAAATCCTATCCTGCTTATCCCCTGTCAGATCCCAGGGCTTTTGTTTTAGGGATGGGCAAGCCAAATGGATCAAAGTATGATTTATTAATGTGCTGAATCTGCTGTACAAAGGTCTGGGCCTTCAAAGATGAGACAGAGAATTAAGAATGTGCATGAAATCTATCTCCCTGCACTGCTGACTTGCCTAGGACCAGCCCACAATGCCAAGAGAAGAGCCTCCTTCCTCTACTTTCCTGGAAGGAAGAGCCTTCTTTGTATCTTGAGGCATCGCAAAGAGTGACTCATATTAATAATGGTAAAAATAAGTCCCAATTACATAGCACTTCAAAGCAATTTGGACATATCATCTCAAATTAACTGTATAACCATGGCTAAGTCACTTAGAGTCAGGTGATACAGAGTAAAGGCACCAAAAATACAGAATACTGGACCTAGAGACAGGAAGAGTTGAATTCAAATCCTACTCCAGACATTGACTAGTTGTGTGATCTTGGGCATGTCATCCTCTTGCACCTTCAGTTTCTTTATAAAATGGGGGAAAGACTCATACCTATTTCACAGGGTTATTGTAAGGATCAAATGAGATAAAAATATAAAGTTTTTAAAATTACAATATAAACATTAACAGTAATTATTAAAAACTTTCTGAGTCTCAGTTTTCTCACATGTAAAATTATTATATTACTTGTCCTACCTAATAAAATATAAGAAAATCCCTTGGTAAACCTAATGCTCCTATAGACATATAGACATAGTAATTTTGTTATTATTAATCCTCACAGACTTACTATGAGGTAGGTAGTATAGATATTAATTCTACTTTACATGTAAAGAAACTGAGGCTCAGAAAGATTAATAGAATCACAGAACCATAAATTTAGAGCTGGAAGGGAACTTAGAGGCCATTGAGTCTAATTCCTTCATTTTAGTGATGAGGTAACTCATCAATAAAGGCTGAGAAAGATTAAATGATTTTCCAAGGAAACTGAACTAGAAAGTCTGAGGCAGTATCAGGTCTTCCTGACTCCCTTGATCCACCTAGCTGAGTTAAGTGGCTTGCCCACATGAACATATTACTAATAAATGTCACAAAGTAGGTCTTTCTTACTCTTGTATTTATGCCCTCCCTTTCTCCTTCCTTCATCAAAGAATTATAAATCCTGCCATAGCCATCATAACATTGTTGGGCTGCTCGGTTCCCTGTTATCTGTAGGAACATTTCCCAATCTGTCTCTTTTCCTGTTCCCTCAAGCCTTGGGGTAAGCTTTTTTTTTAACAATATTTTTTATCTTGTACATGTCCTGATTTTTCCACTCAATCCAAATTGTCTCTTCCAGGGCAGGCAATCTGATATGGTACATGCCAACTTATCTCCCTGACACCATAAAGTCCTGCCTCTTTTCTGAATGTCTAAACCCTTGTACTCACACAGCTTAGTGAATGTGAATGATTACAGATCAGAGCATGTTTTAAAGCTGAGTGAGACCTTAAGACCATTGAATCCAACCTTTCTATTTGACAGATGATGAAATTGAGGCTTAGCGATGGGGTCATTGTCATAGTCAATCCATGACTTGTGGCAGAGCTGGGACTCAAGCTCAGGTGTTCTGCCAGTATTCCAAAATGAAGTGAATTGAATATACTTAACTAAACATCCATAAAATGCCTTTCTATTCTCGAGGGAACTGGGGTTGGTCTTGGGGATGCTAAGATGAAAAGCAGCAGCCCTTTCCCTCAAAGAGCTTTTAATTTATCAAGAGGGGCTAGAGGTCGTGTATATATATATGATAGCATTTGATAGAGATAAAGTAGTGATTCAATCAAAGTGAGCTGGGAAAAATCTCAGGAGGGAGAGTACTTCCATTTGAAGGAACAACAAAAAAAGGCTTCATTGAAGACGTGACCGCTGAACTTTGAAGGAAGAAACAGATTCAGAGAGGCAAGTTGAGTGGAGGACATTCTAGGCATGAGGGATGGCTTTTATGAATGCACAGAGGTGGGTGGTAGAATGTTGAATTGCAAGAACAGTCAGACCAATGATCAAGTGGTCCACTTAAGCAGGAATGTATGAAGGGGAATAATCTGAATAAGGCTGGAAAAGCAGTTTGGAGCCAGATTGTGGAAGGGCTTCAATTTCAGGATAAGGAACACTATTTGCACACCAAATATGTTCTATTGGTTATACAATTGCCTTCCTAATGTACCACTATGTTTATGTCATTTTTCTGTCTCAAACTTAGGATGACTCTCCATTGCTGTTTGTTCATTTTCTTTCTTGAAGGGAATGAAATCAGGAGGGTGATGTCTTTGCAAGTGAATTATATTTCAGTGAGGCAAGATTATTTAAAGTCACTGCCTCACTTTCTCCTTCAGATTCATCTGAATTCAGTGGCAAAACACAGGTCAGAATGACTGGATGCAGCAGGAGATCTTGGCTTTTTTAAGCTAAGGTCTTTCCCAGATCTCAATTTGTCCGAGGCAAAACCCAAACAGTGATTTAAGGCTCATTAAGAAATGAGGCAAAAGATGACCTAGTTTACCTTCTCAAAAGAAAAAAAAAATCAACCTCAACAGGGAAGACCTTAGGGTTTCTGACCAGGTCAGAAACATTTCCTATTTACATTCACTCTATGAGCCATCATAACCCAAACAAAGACCAAATAAGGTTTGGACTGGGACCTATTATTGGCCAATCAGTGAAAGCCAGAGTGATTGTATTTAAGGTGTATTCAGAGAGTCCATTTGAATTCTAATTGCCTTTTATCAAAGCTGGGTTTTCCAGAGCTCTATTTCAAGAAATAATAAATCAAGCTACATGGGGCAAAAGAGTTAATTGTTCCAGTCTTAAAAAGAATAATAGAATACATAGTTAGGGAAGAGAAAAAAAATTTTAAAAATTTAGCTTCCAAACCCCAAGAAATCTTGTGAGGTTTAGATGATATGAGCAGAGCACTCACATGGAAAGGTATGTGGATAGAGGAAGAGAAGGAAGGAAGGAAGGAAGGAAGGAAGGAAGGAAGGAAGGAAGGAAGGAAGGAAGGAAGGAAGGAAAGAAGGATCCTTTCCACTGTGGAGTAAAGAAGAAACTCACAATTCTGTCATTCTGAAGTCTCTCTAATTGTGTTGTAAACTACTAGTCCAATCATCTCAAGTATTCTCCATATAACCTATATTCCTGCTCAACCTTCCATTTCTGGTTTTCCTCTTGCCTGACCCCATCTCTGTGCTTTTACTCAGGTCATTCCTCATGTCTAAAATGTTTTACTTCTTCCAGGAAACCTTGGAAGCCTCCACAAACCCCTTCAGCCCATCTCTACTGTGTGGAGTGGAGATGAGTTCTCTCAAATGACTCATAGCACTTATCAGGAAACTCAACTTTGCTTGTATCTCACTCTTTTTTGTACCATAGATAATTGTACATTTATTCCATTGGATTGTAAACATCTTGAGGGCAGGCCTGTACTACATGAACCACTGTTTTCCTAAGCTTGGGTACAGGCCTTTAGACATGGTAGATACTTAAAAAATATGAGTTGTATGTCTGAAAGACTCTTTTCATAGATTTGTGTTACATAAAGACTAGGACCTCCAGGGTGACTACAGCAATGAAACATAGTTCACAACAGAGCAACAATTCCAGTTTTCTTTAAAGGTCACAGGACATAGGTTTAGAACCAATGATAGGAAACCATTTAATCCAACACCCTCACTGTACATATAAAGGGGAAGGGAATAAACATTTACATTACTCTTACTGTGTTTCATAACTGGCCCAAGCATACTTTTTTTTTTTTTTAACAAATATGAACTCATTTGATTCTCAGGAATAAATCAGGAGACAGAAGTCCAGAAAAGTTCAGGTTTTCAAAGTGACAAAGTTAGTGACAGGTAGGATTGGAAGCCAGGTCCTCTGACTCCAAACCTCAATTTCTCATGTACGCTGATGCCTTCTTTCTGCAGATACATCTAATTCATATCCTTATAGTTACAGAAGTAAGTCATTATGCTTTCATCAGGGCAGGTGAGTGCACAGATATGTTTGACTAGCCCAGCTTCCTGGTACTAGAGGAGAAATTTCTGAAGCTAATATTCAACGTATGTTACAAAGAGCTTTAATTTCTAAAGGGACAGATTCTTACTGAAATAATTGACTTTATTCAAAGAACCATAAATGGAAATACAAAGAGTAAACATGCAATTTATTCTTCCCCATTTTACAGTTGAGGAAACTGAGGGAGAAAGAGATTAAATGGCTTGCCCAGGGTCACACAGCTAGTAAGGTCAGATTTGAACTCAGGTCTTCTTGATTCCCAACCTCAGTGTTCTATTTCCTGAGTTACCAAGAGGTTGGTAAAGTACTATATGGCCATTCAGAGAGGGAGTGTAGGAGTTTGGACAAGTCACATTACCTCTCTTTGCCTCAGGACATTACTCTAGAGGTGTCATGGTGGCTAGCAACACTCCCAAGAGTGGACATTACTAGATCCCTTCCAGTGCTAACATTCTTTTTTTTTTTTTTTTAGGTTTTTGCAAGGCAATGGGGTTAAGTGGCTTGCCCAAGGCCACACGGCTAGGTAATTATTAAGTGTCTGAGGTCGGATTTGAACCCAGGTACTCCTGACTTCAGGGCCGGTGCTCTATCCACTGTTCCACCTAGCCGCACCTAGTGCTAACATTCTAAATTCTTTCCATGTTCTAACTTTTATGTTTCAAAGTCCCTTTTAGCTCTAATTCTTAGATTGCATTTATTGGTCACTGGAATAATTGACTTCAACCTGTGACTACTCTACCATTGAGGCCAAGTGAGGGCTTGTGAGCCAGTGGGCATTCAGGGACCCAGATTGGGCTAGAGGGGAGGGGCCACTTCTCTCTCACCATAGGTGGGGTCTCTCCTCAGGTGTGGGTGGTTCCGGAGTCTCCCATCCTTCCGAAGGCTGCCCACAATGATGGTCACACAGGACAGAAATAGCACCAGGCCGATGACCACCCCAGCCACCAGCAGAGGGGACACCAGCAGGCTGGGGTCACCGGTGCTCTCCGTGAAGACTGGGTACTTGTTGATGGGGCCGCTCTGATTGGAGTGAATTTCTGTTGGGAGGGGTGTTGAGGGGGGGAAAAAAGATATATGAGTACAGCCAGTAGATAAAGGAGTCACTTCTGCCTTAATAATGAATGCCTCATGACACCTTTATTTCTTTATTCTCAGAGCCACAACCTGTTCTAGCACTCATCATCACCTGAACCATAAGAAGAGCTCACATTTCCTTAGCATTTTAAAGTTTTCAAAGTGGCCTTTCTATAACAACCATGAAATATAGCACAACTGTTTTTATATCTATTTCAAAGCAGAGAAAACTGAGAACAAGAAATCAAATGACTTGCCTATATTTACATAACTAGTGCTGAAAGAATATGGTAAGAAATAACACAGTGGATGGTACACTGGCTCTGAAGACAGGAAGACCTGAGATCAAATTTAGCCTGTATGACCCTAGGTAAGTCACTTAACCTCATTTGCCTCAAAAAAAGATAAGAAGATAAGAAAAAAATTAGAGATTCACAATAGAGGTAACAGTTGACCCAAAGTCACACAGAGAGTAAGCAGCAGAATTAGTAGTAGACTCTGACTCTGACTCTAAAGATATGTCTACTATGACTACCATCTTTAGGGCCAGTTATGTGGTACAGTATGTTTGGAGTCAGGAAGACTCATCTTCATGAATTTAAATTGGTTCTCAGGCACTTATTAACTGTGTGACCCTGGGCAAGTCTCTTAACTTTATTTACCTCTGTTCCTCATCTGTAAAATGGTCTGAAAAAGGAAATGTCCAACTACTCTAGCATCTGTGCCAAGACAATCCAAATGAAGTCACAGAGTAGAATTATGACTGAAAAAACAACCAACTTGTAAAGTTGATTGAGTAAATCCATCAAGTAAGCCCAACCCACTTAAAATGATAAGATATTTATGGTCATATAACTTGATGTCATGAGGCAGTTAGGTGGCACAGTGGATAGAGCACTGGCCCTGAATTCAGGAGGATGGGTGTTTGAATCCAGTCTCAGACACTCACTAACTTTGTGACCTTGGGCAAGTCACTTAACCTTGACTGCCTCACATCCAGGGTCATCTCCAGTCATCCTGATTCATATCTGGCCATTGGACCCAGATGGCTCTGGAGGAGAAAGTGAAGCTGGTGACTCAGCATAGCCCCCCTCATTCAAATCCAATTCACATGTTTGTCATGCTATCACCTCCCTAACATCATTATCTTCTTTGAAAATGAAAGACAAACATTTTATTTGACCAATCACTCAAAGACTTTAGATTAAATGTGAAATTCCTTGGATGGACTAGAGTGGTATTACTAAGAACATTCTGATTGTCTTAGGAAACTTAGTCATGCTCTGTGGGTCATCTCTAAAGCTGAAGACTAGTTGAGAATCCAAGTGAATGGCAAGCAAGAAGAGACCATTTCAGGTAATCTCCCTGAGAAGTTGCTTAGGGTGGGGAAGAAAGGACTTTGGTCTGGCCTTGATTTGACTCTGGAGGAGGACCTTTTAAGTTTCAAAGGGTCAGAGGTTCTTGAACTTCCCTCATTCCCTTTAGTATCATATCATAGTCCATGAGATAGCAAGTAATGAAAGCAACATCTTCATTGAGAGCCAAGGACAGATTGATTGATCCTGATTGACTATTTGAAAATCATGGCAGGAAATATACCAGTGCATGCTGGTGAACTCAACAGCACTGCAAAGATGACCTCCAATCCCTAGAGCCCTGAGGGGACATTATAGCCGTGCTCAGGGGACCTGACCAGTCAATAGTTCCAGAGCACAAGCTTCATGATTAATATTGTACCCGTTATAACCTTCCTTTTATCTCTGTAAGCTCTGTGAGAAGTGTGTCTTACTCTTTTCTGTATTTCCTCCTGTGGCTATCTAGCCGACATTCTGGTGTACAAGAGACACTTAGCAAAAAAGATTTGTTGAATGTGGGGCCTCAGTTCCCAGAGGATTTCCAAGACTGCCTCTGCTTTCTGACTCATATTCCAGCTTGCCTTCCGGAGTTATTTGATTCTGTCCTATGAGGGCCTCTTTGGCTCTGGCCCTGTCAATCTTTTATGGCTTATCAGGTGACATGTTGGGGCAAAAGGTAGCCATCGGGCTCTGGGACCTTTGGCATCTGCTGACATTCTGGACCCATTTCTCCTTCCCATTTGCTATGGGAGCTATGAAGCAGGTAAAAAAGAAAGTAAGCAAAGCGCCAGACATTTATCAGGCATTATTAAGTAAGTACCTATAGACACTCACCACAGTGGGAAGAGATATAAAGATAAAGAAGGACTAATGTAAGTCACAGAGTGTTAGAAGTGGAACTGGTAGTCGTAGAAGTGGTGTCAGAACAGAAAACGTTTGAACCCAGAATATAGAACAGCTGGATGTGTTACCCACCATGATCCCCTTTCTAGATCGTATCTTCCCCGTTAGAAGGTAACAGCAGAGATTGTCTTCTTTGTCTATATTTGTCCCCATCACTTAGCCTGATAACTGATATTTAATAAAGCTTTATCTCTCCATTTCCCCTTACTCTCCCTTTCCCTCTCCTCTTTCCCCCTTCTCCCCTCTCTTATCTGTGGAACAAAAAATGGTAGAGCTGAAAGGGTCTTCACTGAGACCAAGCTCTTCATCTATACAGTCATTGACCTCAAAAGGGTGCCCTGCCATCAGGGAGGTGATACCCTCATATGTTTGTGAATTGTATTTGAGTGAAGGAGTGTTGTGCTAAGTCACCAGCTTTGCTTTATCCTCCAGAACCATCCTATCTGGGTCCTGTGGCCAGATATGAGGTAGGTACTGTAATTTGTTCCTATTTTAAAGTTGAGAAAACTGAGGAAGCATCTGAATCTGGATTTGAACTCATATCTCCCTGAATCCAACTTTGGTCTCTATCCACTGGTTACCTAGTTCATTGCATTTCCCTCAAAAGATCTCTGTGAAATAGTTAGTACAAATATCACTATTCCCATTTTATAGGGGGGGAACACTGAGAGAAGGAAAATTACTTTCTCAGGATCACAAAAACATAGGTCAGAGCTAGGACAGACATGAGGGAGAATGATGGGTTAGGAGACCATTAAACATTTCAGGTAACAGGTTCTTCCCCCCACCTCTCTCTCTCTCTCTCTCTCTCTCTCTCTCTCTCTCTCTCTCTCCCTGCCCCAGCCTCCCTGTGTCCCCCATTTTCTCCATTTCTTCTACTCTCTCCTCTTCCCCTCCCTCTGTTTCTCTCCCTTTCTTTGTGCTTCCTCCCTTTCCCTCTCTTCTCTTCCTCCTCTCTTTGTCTTTCTCTGTCCCTGTGTTCGACTCTCAGAGTAGAGATGAAGGACGCTCACAGTGCTTTTTCCTTTTGAGGGAGAGAAGCTTTGTTGATGCAAATAGGATGAAGGTCCTGAGACTTCCTTTAGCCTAAGTGGACACGTGGGAGAGAATTTTTTAGGCTTTCTGAGACATTCTGTATTCTTCCATATTTGCTAACAAGGGCCGCCAGATTGGAAAGTAGCCCTAAGTTCCTCTGATAGGCCAGAAAGAAGAGTAATTACTGAAGCCCGCCTGGTAACCTGGCTGTGATTGGGGATCAGGGAGGGAGGAGATCATCCATCCAAGGACAAAATCTTCCTTGTGCTCACTTTGGCTCAGCCAGCCGGACCAATCTGCCCAGGCACTTCCACCCATTCTCCTGGGCCCACTGGGGAGCCAGGGCAGGCAAAGGTGACCTCATTACTGGGACCACTTAGCATCTGAAACTCATCCAAGATCCTGCCCTTGCTCCTTTTGCTTAAATCCTGAATCCCAGTAGGCCACGTATTTCTCACTTTCTGAATGAATAACAGAATTAGCTGTTAGAGATGAAACGAATTGGGGGTTGAGTATTTAAACTTAAAGGAATCTTAGAATATGTAATGTCAGATCACAGAATATCAAAGCTAGAAAGGACCTTAGGACATTGAAAGTTAGAGTTCTTGGGATTTGGGAAAAGGATTAGAATTAGTTATGGTTCTTAGAGAGCATCTAATGCAATCTCCTCATTCTATACATGAGGAAACTCTGGCCAGTTCTATTTCTCCTTACTACACTGGGAAATGAAGATTTAAAAAGGGCAGTATCGGTTGGGTCTGTCCAATCTACTTGAAAGAAGAAATCTGCTTTGTTTCCTATAGGCAATATTGTTTGTATGCATCGAGTGCTCCCAAAGCATTGACTTCTTTTGGGTAGGTTAAAAATGGCCCTTGTAAAATCTTGCCTTTGCTATTTCTTTGATTAGCATCTCTTTCTATATAGTGAGCACAAAGGCAGACACTAGGTCGAAAACATTTGAAGACTTCTGAATCTCACCAGGCTGAGGATAATTGAATAAAGTACATGCCCAGGGGCCCTGCTCTTCCTAGATCCGGCTTGGCATCTTGTCAGAACTCCATGGAGAAGGCTGCTAAATTGAATTTGTACACTGTCATCTTGTGTATCTGTATTCAAATGCCTAATAAAATGATCTTTTAAAAATGATTATTATCCAGGCATTACTCTCAGTCAATTTTCTTAGATTATTATCTTGTAGATTAGTGATTAATACTGCTCTCTGATCACATGATATTCCCACTGAAAAATCTTCAATGGCTCCCCATGGCCTATTGAATAAAGGATTGATTCCTTTTGTCATTCAGTGCCCTTAACAATCTGACTTCTATTTATATATTGAAGTGGGTACCATGCTAGTTCAAATCTAGCCTCAGGAATTTATTTGCTAGCTGTGTGAAACTGGTCAATAAGCCCAACTTTTCTGAGTCTCCATTACCTCATCCATAAAAACGAGGGAGTTGGATTTAATGACCTCTAAGATCCTAGCACTGAATCTATGATCTTATGATTTTATACTAGCTGCTTTTTTCATATACTCTTTGTTTCAGACAAACTGGACTCCTCTTCATCCCCTGATCCCACTTCACCTTTTTCCTTTTCCTAGTCTTTTCTTATGAATCTCTGTTTATTGAAGTCTCTTCCTTTACTCAAGGCCCAGCATAGAGGTCATTTCCTACATAAACCTTCCTTGATAATAATCTCTTCTCTTTCTCCTCCCCAATTGCTTTCTCTTCATCAAAATTCTACAGCAATTTCCTGGAGCGCTCCTTTGCTCACTCCCCTTAATTCTCTGTATAAATAAGCTCCTTGATGGTTGTTTTTGGTGTATCTGACTCTTTGTGACTCCATTTTGGTATTTACATGGCAAAGGTACTAGAATGGGCTGCGTTTCTTTTTCTAGTTCATTTTACAGATGAGAAAACTGAAGCAAATAGGGTTAAATGACTTGCTCTTGATTACACAGCTAATAAATGTCTGAGGTCAGATTTGAACTCAGGAAGATGAGTCTTCCTAATTCTAAGCCCAGTGCTTTATTCACCGCACCAGTGAGGATGGTTTTATTTTTGTATTTCTAGTGCCTGGCTTGTTGTAGGTTTTTAATATATGTTTATTGATAGACTGGTCAATCTGTGTCTTTGTTTGGACAGCAGGATGCTTGAGAGCAATGTCTTTGTTTTTGTCTATTTTTCAGTCTCTGGCACTAAGAGTATGCATTTGAATAAAGTAAATACTTAAGAAAATATACTCAGAATTGAATTGCATTAATGTCTGTTATAGTTCAGCAAGCAACAGAGAAACATTTGGAAGTATTTTCTATCAAAACAATAACAGGAATCTGGTCCACTTGGCGCTTGGAGGAGAGAGCTGTGTGTTGCCTTCACTACCATTCCCCTCACTACCCTTCCCTCTAACCCACACAGAGTGGGTCAGAATGCCTTAGGCAGCCTGGAGGTTTGCTCACATTTATCTAAGTGACAAGGTCCATGAATCCTTTCAAGCCCTGCAGCTGCCTGAGAATGGGCTTTTCTCTGAAAAATCAATACCCTCTATAGATTTTTTTCTATCTTCCCTTAGTTTCTCCCCATGCACACTGTCTCTCCTCTTTTGGTCCCTGGTTATGAAGCAATAACCCTGTGAATCTTGCAACTCAATGACCTATATTATATTAACAGCAGCCAAGTACAAAATTCTAGCTTTATCCTGAGAGGACTCTCTAGCATCCTCTTTCTTTGCAGTTGATTTTGGTCAACTGAAACAAACAATTGATGTGTATGAGTCTAATATTGTATGAGTCTCAAGGGTGTAAGTTTAATTTTCATCCCCAGTTCCTTAGATAAAACATGATTGTTGTATTGACTGGACTTCTGTTGGTGCTAGAATGTACTGGAGAACAAAGAATGGTAGAAGGTAGAAAGTCAGAACTAGAAGGGACCATAGAGCTGAGAGTGTCAGAAAGAGTGTCATGAAAGAAGGAAGTGGCAAGGGAGAAAGAACAAGGGGGTCATTCTAGTTATGTGAATGTGGGCAAGCTGCTCTGAACCTCAGATCTCATCTGTAAGGTCTTTAAGGTCCTCTCAAGCTTGAAATCCTGTGGTCTTATATTATATGGACTATCCTCCATATCTGAAATAGTCTCTTCCTTATTTGGAGTAGCTTAGTACTTCAGTCTGATTAGAATCATGAAGAAATTAGTCTGGTATTGAAAACTGGCTGGGTGGTACAGGCCTGAAGTCAGGAGCATCTGAGTTCAAATCCAGCTTCAGACACTTACTAACTGTGTGAACCTGGGAAAGTCACAACCCCATTTGCCTCAGTGTCCTTATCTGTCAAATGAGTTGGGAAGGAAATGGCAAACCATTCCTCTATCTCTACCAGGAAAACCCCAAATGGGGTCACAGAAAGTCAGACATGACTGAAACAATGCAACACCAAGAGAATGGAGACTGGAGTCAGACTGTTGACACTTAAGGACCAAGTTGAGTTTGTTTTTAATTCTGGGGGCAAGAGGGCCAATTAAGGATTTTTGAACTAGAGAATGACATGGTGCTTTAGGAAGAGTATTTGTGCTACTATGTGGAGGCTGGATTGGAGAATGACTAGAAGTAAGAACAATTGGGAGGTTATTATCACTCTCTAGGTGAGGAAAGGATGCATGAGGAAAGGATGAATGGGTTTTATGAAGAAGAGAAAAAGGATTGATGAAAGGGATTTTTTTTCATTTTAGATGTTTTATTGAAACTCTTATTAATTTCTTTGATTTTTTGTTTTTGATTTTTGCAAAGCAATGGGGTTAAGTGACTTGCCTAAGGTCTCACAGCAAGGTAATTATTAAGTATCTGGGGCTAGATTTGAACTCCAGCCTCCTGACTCCAGGGCTGGTTCTCTATCCATTTTGCCACCTAGCTGCCCGATACTCTTATTGATCCTACCTACCTTGCCTTGTTCCCCCTGCCAACGCCACACCACCTCTCTGACTCCTCTTTCCATAGAAGACTTGCTTGTAATAATTAAGTAAAATTCTGGCAAAGCAATCAATACATTAGCTATATCTGAAACATGCTTTATTCTTCACTTATGGTTTATTACATCTATGTCTTAAGATGACAGGGAGAAATGAAAAGACATCATTGACAAGATGTGGCAACTGCTTGGATATGGGAGGTTATGGAGAGGGAGGGGAGAGATTAGGGATGATTCCAAGGCTATGAATTTAGAACCATCTTTGACAGACACAGAAAAGTGTGGGAGAGGGGTTAATTTATGGGGAAGGATAAAGATGCATCAGGTAGTAGACAGAACATTGGGCATGGAGTCAGGAAAACCTTGGTCCATATCCTGTCTTAGAACTGGCTATGTGACCTTGGCCAAGTCGTTTGAGCTTTCTGTAAAATGAGGGGCAGGATTGATGACATCTGAGGTACTCTTCCAACTCATCTATAGGATCCAAGAACAAGTTACGTTTTGGTGTTGAGTTTAAGGTATCACTAGGAAACTTTATTAGTAGATGGGCATCAGAACTGGGCCCCATGTCTAAGGTATCCAACCTTGATTGTGACCTTGAGGAAGTGAAACAAAGCAGAAAGGGTGGTCTGTCCTCCTGAGATCTCTAACTCTGCTTCTCCTTTATCGTGTCTGCCAGCTAGCAGATAATGACTTTTCTCTTCTTGCACTGACATCCTTATTATAAAGGCAGGATGGATCAGATTGGCTCACCGACTGCCTGCAAATTGAGAATGTCAGAGGCTTGCATGAGGGCCGAGAGAATAAATCTTTCCAGCTGCTGTGGCTTGAGGGCATTATACTGACGCCACACCAGGCCTGGCAGGGGCTGTTTCAAATTAAGAGGAAAAATCTTCCAATTTTCCAACCCGAGGCCCATTTTATCAACAAGATAAATATGACTGCAGTAAAACAATATAGTGAGAAATCTCTCCCGCTCTTGCAACCCCATGCCTTCTACCCATACAAGCAGAGTTCAAATGGACCTTATATACAGAACTCTGGTGGTGGCCTTGTACCTAAGGGAGAGTTGCCCCAGGTTTCCACTGGTTAAAAAAATTAAGGGTCTTAATATGAAGTTAAGGATAGATCACTGAAATACCTAAATTCACTAGAGCCCATTGGAAATTCTAATTTAGGTTTAACAACAGCAACTTTTTCTGCAGCTAGAAAAAGATTGCTTTCTTCCCTTGGGTTAATTCATCTTAAAATGAGAAATCAAAAAGAATTGGTAGAAAGAATCAAAAAGCTATGTCTGTCATTGCATTTATAAACCAGAAGGTGAAGACTATCTTACTTGCATAAGGTGTTATTTGTTACTTTCTTTATACTACTATTCAGAGGTGGGGGGCAATGGGAAGAACACAAGATTTGGTGACCAGAAGACCTGAATTTCAATCTTGGTTAAGTGGTGCAATGGATAGAGTGCCTGGACTGGAACCAGAAAGTAGTTGTTATTTTCAGTGTCTGACTCTTCATGACCCCAAGAAAAACCATAGAATTTTCTTGGTAAAGCTACTGGAGTGATTTGCCATTTCATTTTCTAGCTCATTTTACAGATGAGGAAACTGAGGCAAACAAAGGTTAAAGTGACTTGCCCAGAGTCACACAGTTAGTAAATGTCTGAGGCCAGATCTAGCTGTGTGACCCTGGGCAAGAAACTTTAACCTCTGTTTGCCTCAGTTTCCTCATCTGTAGAATAAGGAGAAAAATAGCAGTTTTTTTCCCAGGGTTGTTATGAGGATCAAATGAGCTAATAATTTGTAAAGTATTTAGCAAAGCGACTGATGTACAGCCAGCCCTATATAAATGGTTAGATTTTATTATTATTGTTAACTGATACCCATGAGATCTTGGGCAGATGATTTCCCCTCTCTGAACCTCAGTTTCATCATCTGTCTGATGAAGGAATTGAGCAAGTGATCTCTAAGTTCCCTTCCATCTCTAACATCTATTTTATGCTCTAACATTCTACATTCTGAGGTCCCTCCTAGCTCTGATGCTCTCCCTTTTTAGCTCTATAATCCCACGACCCATTGGTTAGCCATAAACATACATTTGGGGAACCCAGGCTAACTCCCCATATGGTCAGTCCCTTCTCTCCCCTGCTCTGTTAATGCATGCACAATCAGGTCCTATTGCTTCTCTTCTAGGATTTGGCAATAATCACTTATAATTGGTCTCCTTGTTTCTGGTCTTTCTCCTCAAAAGTGTAACTTGCACACAGTCTGACCTATGTCACTGCTGTGCTCCACTGTATTTAACGGCTGCTGTTTTCTTCTAGGATAGTACCTCGGCCTGGGATTTTGGCAGATTTGATTCTCTAATCTGCTTCTTATCTGCCCTTGTAGACTTGGTTCATATTATTTCCCTCGACATAGTCTCATCCAAGCTGGCCTAATTATGCTTTTACTACAACATTACATTTCCCAACTCTGTACTTTTTTTACAGACAGTTCTATGGGACTGGAATGCCTTCCCTCTTTACCCTCCCTCTTGGCATCCCTAGCTTCTTCTAAGACTCAGTCCAACTGTCACTTCCTACAGAAGTTTATCTTGATTCCCCACTGATAATAGCTTTTATCTTTCTCAAATTAGATTCTATCTGTATCTATCATTTATCTCTTTCTCTCCAACCCTTTAATGGTATCTATCATCTCTTCATTCCTCTTCTCTTTTCCATTCTCCTCTCTTTCTCCATCCTTCCTCTTTCTCTTTTCCTCTCTCTCTCCCTCTCTCCCCCTTTTTCCTTTCTCTCCATTCCTTCTCTTTCTCTTTCCCTCTCTCCTCTCTCCCCCCACCCTCCTCTCTCTTCCTCCTCTTTCTCTTTCCCTTTCTCTCCTTCCTACCTCTCCCCTCTTTCCCTATTTCTTCCACTATCTCTCCTCCTCCCTCTCCTCCTCCCTCTTCTCTCTACCCCATCCTTCTCCTCTTCTTTCCATCCCTCCTATTTTTCTTTCTCTCTCTCCCTCCCTCCCTCCCTCCCTCCTCTCTTCCCCTCCTCTTCTCTCCCTCCCTCTCTCTCCCCCATTCTCCTCTTTATCCCTCCTCTTTTTCTTCCCCTTTCCTCTATTCTCTCTCCATCCCTCTTTTTTCTTTCCTTCTCTCCCTCTTTTCTCTCTCTCTCTTCCCCCTCTTTGTCCTCCCATTCTCCATTAATTGGTATCTATCTTTTATCTGTCTATTCTTCTATTCATCTATCATCTAGCTATCTAATATCTATTGATCCATCTGTGTATATGTTGTATTCCCCCTGTAGAATGTCAGTCATTTGATATGTATTTATCAAGCATCTACTATATACCAGCTCTGGTTTAAGGACTAAGTGCTCAGAGAAAGGCAGAAACTTAGTCCCAGTTTTCAAGGAGCTCATACTGATGATGACAGTGGCATGAATACATCTATGGACCAAGGACTAAATACTGGGCAAACTGAAAAGAGTGAATAGAATAAGCCTGGGGAAGGCCTCTTGTGGAAGGAGGGACAGTGGTTGAGACTTGAAGGAAGCTAGGGAACCAGGAGGTGGAGATGAGAAGGGAAAGAGTCCCAGGCCTGGGAGATGGCCAATGAAAACTCTCAGACTTGAGCAACCGCATATCTTTTGTGAGAGCAGCCAGGAGGCTGATATCTCCTAATTGCAGAGTATGTATAGGGAGAAACGTATGAGAAGACTGGACAGGTAGGAGGAGGCCTGGCAGGGGCCTAAAAGACAAGCAGGAGGTAGTATATTTGATCCTGGAGGTGATAGGGAGCCAAGGGAAGTAAATGAATGAGGTCAGAGTTGGGGGGGGATTGGTCAGATTTGGGTTTTAGGAAGATCCTTGATAGCTGAGAAGAGGTTGGAGAATGCAAAGACACATAGGTATATATATGCATGTGTATATATTTATATATATATATGTATATATATAAATAATTCACATACATACATACATATCTGATTGGCTTTTTCCTTGGTACATGGACCTTATATAAGCAGACACTATCTCTATGGATGCAGACCAACTTCTATTCTGAACCTTAGCATCTTGAAGAATCACCTGGGGCACTATGTTAAGAGGTTTGCTCAGGGTCGCATGGACAGTGAATATTAAGCATTAGATCCAGCCCCAGATGAACCTGTCTCTAAGGGTCGCTTTCCTTCCTCTACACATTACGTATTTAATCTTCATTATAAGAAAAAAGAAACAAAGATATATTAAATGCCTCCTATTTGTCAGCTTCTCTGCTCTACAAATCCTATATCATGTGACCTCCACCACTTTTGGAAGAAGGTTCTATGACCATCCCCACTTTAAATATGGGAAAGCTGAAGCTGGCCAAGGTGAAGTGACTTGTCTAGGATGAGTAATAGTGATTGGTCCTTAATGACTATTTGTTGACTTGAATCACAGATGCCAAAGGTTCATCAAGACCCCAGGGACTATATAGTTCAACTCTTCCACTGGGGGATAAAGGGAAGTGACTGACTCAAGGTTACAAAGTTAATTAATAGCAGAAGTAGGAATAGGAGAAAGGTCTCCTCATTCTTCATTTGGGACTCTATCTCCCATATCATTCATCATTCACACACCCCACACTAGAAACAAGTATCATAATAACAGTAATATGTCCCCCCAATAATTGGTAGTTGTAAAAGCCCTTAGAAGTTTACAAAGTGAATTCTTCAGTACAACCCTGTTAAGAGAGATGTACATATATTCATCTACCCATTTTACAGATGAGGAAACCAAGTCCCAAAGAAAGAAAATGACTTACCCATGGTGATACAACTGGTCAGTGACTGAACCAGGCCTGGAATGAAGGTCTCCAGACTCTTTTACCAGAGTCCTTTCCATTACATGGTGTAGCTTTTCTTAACCTTTACTCAGTCCATCTTTCCATCAATAGTCAGTCCATTAATAACCACTACTGTGTGCCTGTTATATGTATAGCACAGTGTCAAATGACAGACACTATCTCCTCTCCAGGGAGAAAAAAGGGCTTGATGTCAGAGCTGAGCTGCATAGCAATGATCTAGGAAATACTGAGTTTCAGGAAGATCTGGAGTATGGGGCCACTGGACCTGGGGGCAAGGGCGGGCAATAGGGGTTCAGAGGCACCTGGGTTTGAATCCTAGCTCTGAAACCAACTGGGTGACCCTGGGCATTCCACTTAGTCTCTCTGACTGACTTGGTTTTCAGCTTTTGCAAAGTGGAGAAACTACAGAGATCTTTCCAACAATATTAGCAATGGAGTGATGTGTGTGTGTGTGTGTGTGTGAGAGAGAGAGAGAGAGACACAGACAGAGACAGAGACAGAAACAGAGAGACACAGAGAGACACAGAGAGAGAGACAGAGAGTGAGGGAGATAGAGATAGAGATAGAAATAGAATGGGACAATGTCAAAGAGAGATACAGACACATAAGAAAAAGACAAACATATACAGACACCGAGACACACACATGCCACATAAACACATACATACACATACACATAGCAAGAGAGACAAAGACAGAGATGGAATAGACAGACACAGAGAGACATAAAAAGAGGTAAGAGACAGAGACAGACAGACAGACACATATACATAGACAGACACAGAGACAGAGACAGAGAGTATCTGGTACAACCCCTTCACTTAACAGATCAGGACTTTGAGGTCCCTGGGAGAAAAATGATAGGAAGGTACTTTTTCAACATTAAACTACTATATAAACCTGTTATTGTTATACTTTCTAATCTGTATCATATTTATCATCATCACTCTTCCCTTCTTTGGGTTTGGTTGGTAGGCAATAGCATGCATATTTATCCAGGGACATAGATATGGAGGATAAAACTGGAAATCCATAGAGCCCTTTCTCATACCCTCTTCTCTCCCTATAGAAGGTCCTGACTCTGAAATAATGGAACCAAAGCCCAAGGTAATGGAATGTATGAATTGATGCTACTTATCCCAAGGATTGTCAAGCACATTAGTTCCAGCCTCCTTTTCCCTGGAGAATTCAGCACCAGCTACCCTTCTATAACTCTCCTGTACCCAAGATGAATGTAACTGGAGGAGGGCAGGGAGTGTCCTGCCTTTGCTCTCCCACCACCACATCCGCCTACAGTTCTGAGAAAGCCGCCATTACTCACCAGAGACCCAACTTTGGTGTACAGAACAGGTTTTGGAGAATAGGGGCTGAGAGGCGTGCATCACCCCCTGGGGCTGAGCCAATCTGGGAGGGACAAAGCTTGGGTTATTAGTGGTCACAGAAGGGAGCAGCCATCCAGACCTGCAGGGGTGATAAAGTGATTTGGAGTTTGTTCTTTTCCTGTTTTTTTCCATTTCTCTTTCACTGTCGAGCTGCATGGGGTGGGGGCATAAGGGGGGAATCTGGATGACCTTGAACAAGTCCAGACTGTTTCCTCACCTGCAAAATGACCAAGATAAGTGGGGATTTCTTCCAGGAATCAGCTGACCTAGATGATCCCTTTGTGACTCAAAAATTCTGTAATTCTTTCAAGTTGAATTAAATGACCTCTAAGATTCAGGTTTATTTTGTAAAATTTGTCCCCAAAATTTAATGCCATTTTAAGCTATGAAAGAGAAATAAATATTTATTTGGTTCCATCCTTTCAAGTTTAAGACTGCACTACGGTTTTTGGAACACTCTATATTCTAATGTCCCTTTGTGCTTTAACATTCTATATTCTAGGAACTCATTTGAGTTGCAATATCCTGTTCAGCTTTAAAATGCTGTGTTCTGGGTTCCTTTGAGTTCCAAGTTCCTTCAGGTATTGACTCTATAATCATTGTTTCTGAGATTCGGGATTCATTATGTGGAGTATCAGAGAAGTCAAAGACATTTGTAGTATTTCTTGGGAGGTAAAGTGGTATTTGATCTCCTTATAGGACCAGGGCCAGGGGGCAGATTGAGGAGAGCAGGGCAAGTTCCTTTAAGAAATTCCAACCCTTTTCTTTTAATGACAACAACAATAGCTATGACTTTATATAGTGCTTTCTCATTTAATCCACATAACAACTTTGTGAAGTTATTTTTCCAATTTAGAGAAAAGGAAACTGAGGTCTAGGGAGGTGAAGGGCCATGTTAGATATTTAATGTCTGAGGTAGGATTTGAACCCAGGTCTTCTTGACCCCAAGTTCAATATTTTATCTACTACACCTTGCTGTCTCCCATTTATGCTTACATTGGAAGTATTTTTGAAATGAGATCCTCTTCTTCTGGGAAGCAAGTTCTGCCCTCTGTTAATTGCTTTTAGTGACAGTATGGTCCACTTGAAAAATCTCATTGTCTTCAATGATTAAGGATGACAAAAGTGGATTGTCCATGCTTAGCTTAGAAGAAACTGCGGGGAATCAGTGTTCTGTGAGGTCAGACATTATCTAGCATCAACAAAAGAGAGCTATAGAAGAGACTGAATCCCCAAACTTTGAGTACTTCTTAATAAAGGCTATTATTTCATGTATGTTAATAAAGGCTATTATTTCATGTATACTCTCAGCTTCTTGGGGACCAGGAATTCATCTCATCCATCTTTGTGTCTATCTACAATGTCTGCCAGAGGGGAAGGTACATATTAGACATTCAAAAAAGATTGTTTGTGAGGAAGATTTGGGTCAGATGGGTTGGATCACATTGTCCTCCTTCCTTCAGGAAGCTTCTTAAATGACTTTTCCTAATTCTGATTGGATCTCATTGTACGTAAGCTGGGAGGTAGCACTGTTTAGTCAGTCAAGAAACATTTATTAAGTGTTGACTGTTTGCTAAGTATTGTACTAAATATCTGGGATACGAAGAAAAGCAAAAGACAACCCCTGATCTAAGGAGCTCACGAAGTAGGGAAAGGATTTGGATTTAAAAGACAGAAAAACGGGATTTGAGTTCCAACTTTGAAAATGTGTGATTTTAGAATAGTCAGTTCTTCAAACTTTTACTTCATCTGTAAAATGTTAACAATATGTTTCCTGCCTCTCAAAATTATTGCAATGAGGTATTTTGAAATGAGATCCTCTCATTCTGAGGAGTAAATTCTGTTCTCTGCTAATTCCATTTAGTAAAGTCCACTTGAAAAACGTCATTGTCTTCAATGATTAATGATGACAAAAGCTGGCTGTCCAAGCTTAGTTCAGGAGAAACTGGGGCAATCAGTGTTTCTTGCAGTTAGGCATTATCTAGCAATAACATGAGAGAGCTACAGAAGAGACTGAATTCCAAAACTTGGAGTACTTGTTAGTAAATCTCACTTTGTAAATCAAAGGACCATATAATTTTATGAATTGTTATTTTTATTATAAAGTTTTTTCCCTTTCAATTTTTGATAATTAAATCACACATAACCAATGTTTAGGAATCACAATGACCTCTGTTTCATTTGCCCCATATGTGTTGGTCTTGACTCCTTAACTAGACTATCAGCTCATTGAGGGCAGGAGTTTTATCTCAACCATATTTATACAATCTATGATGTCTACTAGAGGGGTAGGTGCATAGTAGACATAAAAAAAGATTTGATTGATTCAATTCAATTTTTTATGTGCTGGGTTGTGTACCAAATAGTAGGGAATTTGAAGAAAAAATTAAAGTCTCTACCCTTAAGGAGTTCACATTCTACTAAAGGCTGGGAACATGTACACAGATAAGTAAATCTAAAGTAGGGGAAGGAAACAAGAATTTATGATGCCCCTACTATTTGCCAGACTGTTCAAAGTGCTTTACAAATATTATCTCATTTGATCTGCACAACAAACCTGTGAAGTAGATGGAAATTTTACAGTAGAAGAAAATGAAGTAGAGATCAAAAGACTCTGGTCCAACACTCTATCCAAAGCACAATTTAGTTGCCTCTAGAGAAAATGAAAAGGAACTACAAAATGATGGTATAAGAGGAAGATTGATAAGAACTAGGAAGAATAGGAAAGATCTCTTGAAGGAGGCGACAGCTGAGCTGAGCTGACCTGGAAGGGAGCTTGCGGTTCCAAGAGACAGAGGCAAAGAGGGAGTACATTCTAAACTTGGTGGGAGGACAACTTTCACAAAGTCACAGAGGCAGGACATGAAATATCTCTGTGCATATATGTATTTATCTATATCTATATCTATATCTATATCTATAGCTATATCTATATCTATATCTATGTCTATGTCTATATCTATATCTATATCTAATCTGGGTAAACAGCAAAAAGACCTGTTGGGCTGGTGCATAAACTGTATGATTAGGAATCATGTGAAGTAAGCCTGGGAAGAGGTTTGGGATTAGATTGCCAAGCCCTTGACAATGCCCCACAAAGTGCAATTTCTATTAGAGAGGAATTATCACTTGGTCAGTTGTATTGAGAATGGATTAATGTCTTAGAAAAAATGTTGGAGAAAGCCAGACCAATTAGTTGGTTATTGTCTTGGTCTACACAAGAAGTGATGAGGACTGGAAACAGGCTAGTGGCTAGGTGATAGAGGGAAAGGGATAGATGGGAGAGATGTTTTGGAGGTAGAGTTGGCAAAGCTTGGCAACAGAATGGATATGAAGTTCAAGGAGGTAGAAAGAGGAAAGAATGTAAAACATAGTTATTAGAAGGATAATAACACACTAGGCAGAAATAGGGATGTTGGAAGAAGGGTAGGTATAATTTTTCTTGTAAAAGCTTGGGTTAAACTAAACATTTTATTATGTGTAATGTTGTAAGAAAGATACAGTTGGGTCTGTCAATCTGTCATTGACAGATTTGTCATCTATTCTTTCCCCAATTTTCTCCTCCCTCACTTTAGTTCATGGCATCATTTCCCTCCCAGTCACCCAAGCTGAAAATCTGTCTCCTTTGATTTCTTTGTCTCTCTTGCCCCTAAATTCAAGCTACTACTGATTTCAGTTCTTTACCTGCCTATTTCAAACTTAGCTTTTTCTATTATCCCTTTTACCTCAAATTTTCTTTTGCCTGGACTTCCGAAATAGCCTCCTCCCTGATCTCTTTGCCTTTAATAATTTCCTTTTTAATCAACCTGACCTTGTTGCTAGATCATCTTCCTTATGCATAGTTTTGATCATTTCAACTTGGATCAAAACTCTTCAATAGAGTCCCATGCTTTATTAAATAAGGTTCAAACTCAGCCTGACATTCAAGGCTATCCAGTCAGACACCAACCCATCTTTTTAGTCTTTGTTTAGTCTTCTCCACTTCATACCAAATTGGACTACTCAATAGTCCTTATCTTATCCTGCTTTTTTTTGTGTGTGCCCAGACCAAACTGTCCCTTTCCCTTACCTAGAATGGAATCCTTTTAGAGAAACATAAATGATGGCAAAGAGAAGCCTGAAATCTCAGTTTCTTTAGAAGCAATATTAAATCAAGCCTCTAAAAATGGCATCCTCTCTGTATCTGAGGAAATTTCCTTCCCTCAGGCCTACCTTCTCCTCCATGCAACCTCCACGCAACTTCTTCTTTCTCATATACCCGCAAGATCTGTAGGAGATGTAAGTGGTGTAGTAGATAGAGCACTGGTCTTGGAGTCAGGACGATAGGAGTTTGAATCCCATCTCGGACACTTGTCACTTACTAGCTGTGCAAGAAGGTGACCTTGTTTCATTATCAAAATTCAAGAAAGGAAGCAAAAGGGAAAGTCCATGGCCACAAATGTCTTGACACAAATATTCAAATATCAGGGAACAGGTAACATTAATAATAATAAAATTGATGATGTTGATAATTATAACTAGCATTTTCATCATGCTTTTAGGTTTGTAAAGCTCTTTACAAATGTGATCTCATTTGATCTTTTTTTTAGGTTGTTTTTTTTTTTACAAGGCAAATGGGGTTAAGTGGCTTGCTGAAGGCCACACAGCTAGGTCATTATTAAGTGTCTGAGACCAGATTTGAACCCAGGTACTCCTGACCCCAAGGCTGGTGCTTTATCTACTATGCCACCTAGCCACCCTCATTTGATCTTAAGAACAACTTAGGGAGGTAGAGGCTATCATTATCCCCACTTTACAGATGAGGAAACAGGGGCAGAAAGAGGTTGGATGATTTGCCCAGGGTCATTCACCTAGCAAATGTCTGAAGTTGCACTTTAAGTCAAATTTTCCTGCCTCTGGGATCAGCTCTTCATCCACTTTGCCACCTAGCTGAAATGATAAACTAGAGGTGCTAATTCCAGGAGGCAAATTTGATCTCTTAGGAATCTTTAAGATTAGGTGTAGGTGAGATTAGGAATATGGGAATATCTGAAAAGGTATAGCTTATTAAAAAGAAATGGGGTGAAAGGGGTAGTGGTAGGGTAGAAAGGTATAATTATTCTAAGAAATGTCTCTGCTTCATTTGACACTGTTGCTTATTCTCTTTTCCTGAATACTCTTTCCTCCTTTAGTTTTTGTGATATTTCTGTAATACCAGATTCTATAGCCTTGGTCACAGAGTAAATAGTATAGGCAGTGTCTTTGACATTTCATTAAATAATCAATACTTAATAATTAACTAGAGTGGGGGCTCAGGACTAATTATTTATTGAGAAATATTGGGATTTTAGTGATTAATAAGAAAATCTCCAAAAATGAGTATGAAAGAGGAAAATGAATTAGCATCAGGTAAAGAGATGACTACCTCTTTTAGGCTATATGGTTTATACATAAATCCTATTTATACAACTCTTTCCTGGTTTTCCTCTAACCTTTCTAACCATTCCTTCTCAGTCTCCTTTACTGTCTCATCATCCAATGTTACACTTCCTAACTGTGGGTGTACCCCAAGGCTCTGTCCTGGGTCCTGTTTTTTCTCTCTCCCAATGACCTCATCAGTTCCCATGGGTTCAATTATCATCTCTATGCAGATGACTCACAGCTACATTTCTCCAGCCTTGAAGCCTTGATCTTTCTCCTTAGCTCCAGTCCTGTATCTCCAGTTGCCTATGGGATATTTCAAAGGAGATGTCCTGGAGGTATCTTAAACTCTACTTCCAAAACATTTTCCCCAAACCCACTCCCTTTTTGGAACTTTCTTATTTCTGCTAAAAGCATAGGAATCCTTGCAAGTCTCCCATGTTAGTAATGTTGATTTTATTTTTGAATCCTCATTTCCCTTTATCTCACATAACCAATCAGTTGCCAAATCTTGCTAATGCCATCTCTACAACATTTTTTGCATTTGACCTCTTTTCTCTACTCATATAGCTACCATCTTAATCCAGACCCTCATTGCTTCTTGTTTGGAATATTGTAATGGCCTTTTAATTGATTGCCTGTTTCATCTATCCCCATTTCAATCCATTTTCTACCCATTCAATCCATTTTCCAGCCTCTAAAGGGATTCTGCCCACGTTGATCTGCCCCTTTTTAATAATTCAATTCTATTGCCTCCATGATAAAATGCAAATTCCTCTGTTTTACTTTTAAATCCTTCACAACCTGCCCTCAGTCTACCCTTTCAGACTCATTATATATTACTCCTGTTTTTCATTCTGTGGTCCAGTTAAATAATCAACCTTTCTCTTTTTATTTCACACGATACTCCATTTCCTATTTTTATGCTTTTGGATTGGCTATCTCTGGAGGCAGTTGGTACTGGGATAAAATGCTAGATTTAGAGTCAGGAAGACAAGTTCAAATCCATCCTAAGACATTAGCCATGTGATCCTAGGTAAATCATTTGACTTCTATTTTAATTTCTTCATCTGTAAAATGGGCACAACAATACCTTCCAGAGTTGATGTTCAAGATCAAAAGAGATTAGCTCCCAGGGTTGATGTTCAAGATCAAATGAGATTATATTTTAAAGGTGCTTTATAGACCTTAAAATGCTATATAAATGCTATATTTTATTTTTAATTTTAAACTTTTTCAGTGACATGCAAATATGGTTTTCAGCATTCATCCTTTGCAAGTTTTTGAGTTTTACACTTTTCTGACACCCTCTCTTCCCTCCCCTCTCCTCATGGCAGTGAACAATCTGATATAGGTTGCATAAGTACAATTGAAACACCACCTCTGCCCCTTCCAATAGTTACTAACTCTCTTTCCCTGTTTAGTAGTTTATTTTGTAGTTATTCTATATAACACAACACCTCACTTTCCCCTCCAGAGCCATCTGGGTTCAGTGGCCAGTTATGTAATCAGGACAACTGGAGATGACCCTGGATATATCTGGAGGTGATTTAGTACAGCACCCCTCACTCAAATCCAATTCATGGTACTTGTCATGGCATCACCTCCCTAATGTCATAGTCTTCTTTGATAATGAAGGACAAACAATATCATTATGTAAGATTTTTGGATACACTATACCTTTATGCATTTATATGTAGTCTCCCCTGTTAGACTGTGAACTTCGCAAGAGTAGGCGGCTTTGTTTTTGTCTTTTGTTTTGTGACTTTTATATCCCTAGCACCTGGTACAATGATTGACACAGAGAAGGAACCTTAATAAATGCTTGTTGGTTGCCTAATTGATTGATTTAGGAAAAGATCAACATAGGGAGAAAGAGCCAAAGTATTTTGTAAACTACTCAAAAGGAAGAAATGAGTAGGAGGAATCTAGGAAACAGTTTGCAAGTCTGGAGTATAGATGGTATACTTCAATTATTTAGACATTTTCTCTCTCTCTCTCTCACACACACACACACACACACACACACACACACACACACACACACTCCTTCTTTACCGACCATAAAGACTTATTCCTCAAACCAAAGTGAAGAAATGCAATCTTGGATTTGATTTTCACTAACAAGGAAGAACAGGTTTGTTAAAATAGAAATAACAGGAAATAACAGGAATTGTAGAGTTTATAATAGAGGCAAGAAAAGACAGATAGTCTGACATGTATACTAGATTTTGAAAGAGTAGATTTCAAAGAATTCAGAGGACAGAGAAATTTTGAAGTCCAGGGTCTAAAATTCTAGTCCAGGAAAGATGGGAAACTCCCAAGAATGAAATTCTGAAGACACAAAGGGAAAACAGAAATAAGGAAGACAAATGAAAACTGAAGAGAGACCAAGGTGGAATGCAGAGGGAAATCACCAGTCAATCCAGATTTTAAAACTATACATACACTAAATAGAAGTGAGGGCCTTTAAGAAAATTGTCAGGAGAATTAAAGCCCAGAATGAGCTAGCCTGTTGAGCAAACAGTAAGATAGTGTTTTGAGGTAGGTTTATATATGTAAGGCAAGAGAAACAAAAAGGAGACAGGACTGTTGTTTTAGGTGCATAAGTAGATGATAATTGACAACAGAGAGAAGGTAGTGATGTACTTGTGATTCCTCTTTTGCCAAAGAGAATGGTCTCACAAATAGGACAGAAATGGTGACCAGAGAGGGGGTATTCATTAGATATGTGTAGCTAGTAAAAGACCATTTCAATGAATGAATTGAAGTCACCTTGAGCAGAGGAGCTACATTCTTTGCTATTGAAAGAAATGATAGAAGTAACACCTTCATGATATCTGAATGATGGTGGATAATGGGAGAGGTATCACAGAGTTAGAGAAAAGGAAACGTCCCAGTTTTCAGAAAAAGGGAAGACATTTCTAAAAATGACTTGCACAATATAATCTGTTGAGTATTATTTCCCTTCCCATAAATATTATTAAAAGGATTATTAAAGATATAAAAAGGGTTTCATCAAGAATAGCTTATACCAATCTAACTTTATCACTATTTAATGAAAGGGTCAAGAAATTGGTAGATCAGGAGAATATTACAGATTTGGCTTACTTAAATTTTTTTTAACAATGTGATGTTCCCCCCAGGTCTTTTCTTCTTCAGGCTAATCATTCCCAGTTCCTGCAATGAATATTCCCAGAGCATGGTTTCCATCCCCCTTCTGCTGTGACTCAGAGACCACAGACTTTGCTTTTGGATTCCCAGACTCGCCCATAAAATCAGTGAGTTTAGAACTGGTAGGGTCCTTAGAGGTTGTTTAATCCAACAAATGATGAAATGGAAGTCCAGAAAAGAAAAAAAAGGAAATCATCCAACACAGTGAATAAATAGCAGTATCAGTAATGAACTCAGGGCTTTTGCCTCCCAGTGAATAATATTTGCACTATGACACAAGGTTAGTTAGCATACAATTGGTGTCAATTAAGAGATTCTTTCATTTTCTATCTGATCATTAGCTACACTATTTTTTTTTTTTTTGGTGTGGGGAGAGGAAGTTTATTAATGCATTTTGCTATTTAAATCATAGTACCGTTCTGATGTAACCTATTTCTCTACAATGGTGCAATAGATAAGAGTTCTGGACCTGGCTTCAAAGATCTGAGTTAAACATGGCATCAGATACTTACTAGCTGTATCATTCTGGGCAGTAATTCAACCTCTGTCTTCCTTGGTTTCCTTAACTGTAGAACAGAGGTCATAATAGCATCTATATTGCAGGGTTTTCATGAGGAGCAAATGAAACAATAATTGATTTAGTTTTTCCTTTCCTCTTCCCTCTCTTCCTTTCCTTTCACTTTCCTTCCTTCTTACCTTCCTCTCTCCCTCCTATCTTATCTTGTTTCCTTCCTCCCTCTTCTCTCCCTCCCTTCCTCCTTTCCTTATCTTTTCTTTCTTGCCTCTTTTTTCTCCCTCACTTCTCCCTCCCTATCTACTCCCCTCCTTCCTCCCTCCTTTTCTCCTGTCCTTCCTCTCTGCCTCTTTTCTCCCTATCTCCCATCCTTTCCTCCCTTTCTTCCTTCTTTTCCTTCCCTCTTTCCTTATTTTCATTAAAATAGGGCACTGAAATAAAAATGAGCAACAAAGAGACCTTGTCTAATAGTACATGTATTTCCACTCCTATAATCCTGTCTCTTTACTGAGAAGTCAGAGGATTTATTTTCACTGATTAAAAATAAAATTAATCCACAAATTTAAAATGAATTATAAGAGAAATAAGTAAAAAATCACAATGAATAAAACTTTCCAATTTGGGGTCCCAGTTTTGAAGGTTAGGTGGGTTATAAGCATATAAACTCTTCTTTTCCTCTCAACAATGGGGCCTGAAGCAGAATCACCTGAAATTCTGTACAAAGCAGTCGAAATGCAATTTTCTTTCACTTATGAAAAAACTCTTAAATAGAACAGGTCCTGACTGTGTCTGCCTCTGAAATTGTTTTAGCCTCAAAGAGACCAGAGCACCAGTGAAAATCTAATAAGGAGACCAAGCTACTTTATTTAATACTTCTGGGATTAAGAAAACCTGTTCAACATTGGCTCCAAATGTTAGCTTTGGAGAAGACTACTTCAGTTAGAGAATTTCTCACTCAGAGTGCACTCTCAGATAGAAACCTACTCTAAATCGTACATTCATTTAATGAACATTTATTAAGTACTTTCTATATTCAAAATATTGTGTTGGATGTAAGGGAGAATGAGATTAAAAACAACCTTCCAGGGTTGTTGTGAACTCAAATAAGATTGAGATTAAAAAACCAACATTTATTACATATCTCCTGTATGCAAACACTTGTTTCATTTCACTTGATTTTGATCCTCACAAGGAAGTAGATGCTAGTATAATTCCCATTTTATAGTTGAGAAAACTAAAGCAGACAGAGATGAAATGACTTACTCAGGGTCATAAGGTGTGACCATATCTGAGGCCAAATTTGAACTCAGATCTTCCTCACTTAAGATCCAAGACTCTATCCATACTGGTACTAAGTTATTTCTAGATAAAAATGCAAGACAGTCCCTGTCCTGAAAAAGATTATATTCTAATCAGGAGATATGTGTGGCAATGCTGAAGGTGAAGGGATGAAAGAAGAGACCATGTTGCCTAGAAAAGTTTGAGGAGGGAGAAAACCCTTTCGGTTACAGCACAGGTTTGGAATCTTTTTGGTGCCAATAGTCTGGGGTAGCCTATGGATCCCTTTTCAAAGCCATATTTTAAATGCATAAAATAAAATATATAGGATTACATGAGAAACCAATTATATTGAAATGCAAATATCAAAATATTTTTATAAAGCACAAAAACAAAAATGAAGTTCATGTACATCAGGTTAAAAATCTGTGTACTGGAGGAATCAGAAAAGATTCTCATGGAAGGTTGGTCACCTTATTAGCTTGGACCAGCCCTACAACACACTCTTGCTTCCAATGGACCAGCAGGGTCCCTTTTAGAGATCCTACATCTTCTGGAGATACAAAAGGCATCTTCCTTGACCCAATGACTGAAAAGTTGATCTTCTGAGAAATTCATTGCCCCCTACAAGGATAGGTGGAGATCTTTAGGAGGCCTGAGCTTATGAAGAATTCTGCCTGAGGGTTATGTTTCCTTGTTCACTTCTGTTGATTGATTGATTGATTGATTAATTTGCCCAAGGCCACATAAGATTGGTAATTATTAAGTGTCTAATGTCATATTTGAACTCAGATCATCCTGACTCCAGGGATGGTGCTCTATCCACTGTGTCACCTAGCTGCCCTGTCCCTTTCTATTTAAGTCATAAACTCGTCCTTTTTTCCTTTTCACATGCATCATCTCATTTAATCCTCAAAACAACCCTGAAAAGCAGATATTTTAGATATTATCACCTCTATTTTATAGATGTAAAAATTACTTCAGAGAGATCAAGTAAATGTTAACTACCACTCAAATGTTAAGAATCAAAGACAGGATTAGAACTCATATCTTTCCTGACTCTAAACCCAATATTCTTTTCACTATACCCTGCTAACTTGCACAGTAATAATTGATACAATGGCTCACCTTTCTGTATCACTTGAGAGTTTTCAGAATATGGTTCTTATAAAAAAACTCTGTGAATTGGATAAATGTATAAAGTGTTGCCCCTTTTACATATGAACAGTTTGGTAAAAGAGGAAGCGAAAATCAATTTTATATAAGGAAAACTGACCAGAAATATAGTCTCTAAGATAAAATATTGTGAAGACAGACTATCTGGAGGAAAACTGCTCTTCAGATGAATGTACTGTCGTACATGTACAAAATGTAATGAAGACAGAACAATGAGTTTAAAAATGACCTTTGAGCATTGTGGTCCATGAGCTTATGACTTATTACTGACAAAATTATAAATTAAGAAAAACTATGATTGGAAGATTTTTAAAAAGACTGTTTGTTTCATACCTGACAGAAATACAGGTTTCTTGAGTTTTATCTCATAGGGTAGAAGATGAGTCACTGACCACAAAGAAACTCTGATTGGAAACAATGGAAGATGAGAGAAGCCAGAGAAGAAACTTTGAGAGGGAAACTATAGGGAAGAGAAAGAAGCTAAATGCAGGAGGTGTCAGAAGAAATTGGAGACAAAAGAAACAGAAAACTTCCAGCTAAGATAGCTAACTCTTCAGTTGCTTTGATGGGAGCTTTCTGATTGGAAGAGAGGTACTACTTTGTAGACAGGTGCTAGAAACTTCATTGGATGAATTTAATCTTACTGTTGTGGAAAGACCTATTGGAGTTGGCTTTCTTGTACCACCTACAGCCTAGTAGAAGGAAAACCTTTTGGGGTACCAGAGAGGTCTACTCTCTCATAAATAGCTGTTTTTTTGCTTGGGACTTCCTTATCATGAGAAGACCCAGGAATGGGACTTTCATACTCCACTTCTGAATCTCTCTCCAGTATGCTTCACGTCTACATCAGATGCTTGTTATGAATACTTCTCTTCTCCTCTTCCCAGTTCAGTTTTTCAACTTCTTTGTTTTTGTCTTCCCTGAATAGAATGGAAACTTCTTGAGAATAGGTACTATCTTGTTTTCATGTCTTCAACACTTAATGTGATGTCTGATGCATAGTAACTACCTAATAAAAGTTCCATCTATCCATCCATCCATCCATCCATCCATCCATCCATCCATCCATCCATCCATCTATTTATCTTTTACCATATATCTATTATCTATCTTCCTCCCTGTCACTGTCTCTGTCTTTTTTCTATATTGCTTCACTGGTTCAAGAATAAAACCTCAAGGATTTTGGTCATCTGAAGAATGGCAGGGAGGGCAGACCAAAAAGCAATGTGTTCTAATGGATAAAGCACTGAATTTGGAGTCAGCTAGATGGTATAATGGATAGATTTACTAGACCTGAGTTTAAGTCTGGTTTCAGAAATCTAATAGCTGTGTGACTCTTGACAAGCCATTTAACTTCTGTTTGCTTTAGTTTCTTTTACTGTAAGATGGGGACAATAATATCATCTTCTCAAGATTGTTGTGAGGATTCAGTATTTGTAAGAGAATATTTGTAAATCACTTAGCACAGTGCATGGACTTAGCAGGCACTTAGGAAATGCTTCCCCATCTCCCCCCACTCAACTGAAAGACTCATTTCAGAAAATGTATGAATCCAGACAAATCTCTTTGTGCTTCATATTTTCTTGATGGAAAAAATGGAAGAATAGGACTTGATGGTATTAGGTGATTTCTAGTTTTAATTATTATCCTATAGGAGAAGCTAGCAGAAAAGCAGCTTTGTATGACACAATTGATTCCGAAAGGACCAAGGATATCAAAGTTTTCAGTCAAGAGTTGAGTAACCCACAAATGATTTTGGGACAAAGGAAAATACATACATATACACATACATACATAATATATATGTATATATATATATATATATATTCTAAAATACTTATAGAAGCTCTCTTTGTGGTGGCAAAATAACTGGAAATTAAAGGGACGTCCATCAGTTGGGGAATGCTGAATAAATTGTGGTATATGATTGTGATGGAATATTACTATACTAGAAGAAATAATTGAGGTGGTTAATATTTAGAAAAACACAGATAGACTTCCATGAAATAATGAAGAGTGAAACAAACAGAACCAAGAAGACATTACAGACAATAACAGCAATATATTCCTAAGAACAACTCTGAACAACTAAGTCATTTTGGATATTACATATCCTCAATTCAACTACAAAGAACCCACATGCAGAAGAAGAATTGGTAAATAGAGTCTTTTTACTTAAACATATATAGTAGTGTCTAATAGTAGCCCTGTCTAGGGAAGGGTAGGGAAGGAGGAAGGAAAAAATAAAACATGCATAGCAGAGAATAAAGGAAAACTTTAGAAGGAAGCATAGAAAAGCAGTTTAGTTTTGAAAATGATGTTTAGGAGGTAGAGTCAAAATGGTTGAGAAACAGCAGGAAGTTACCTGACTTCTTTTCCAGTTTCCAGAAATAACCTTGAAACAAGGCTCAAAATGAATTCTGGAAGGAAACAACCCACAAAAGAATGGGGAGGAACAACTGTCCAACCCAAGATAATTTGGGATTGCAGAAAATGTCTATCTCACTTGGAGAAAAGGGAAGCACTGTCCATCACAGGTTGTATCTGGGCAAGTCAGCAGGAGACTCCTAGCCCCAGTACAGATCAGTAGTTGAGTTCCTGTGGTCCTGGCTCAGCAAGACAGCAACACAATGACCAGCTCTCATTCAGCAGGCAAACTGTCAGCCCTGGAAGCCCTGATACAGAAAGTCAGAGACCAGACCCTTGTCCCTTGGTTCAGTAAGCTTAGGACAATGCCCCCTGTGTCCTAGGAGCAGAACTCATCTTTAAAAGTCACTTACTAGGCTGGAAATGAGCAAATTCTCCCCAAAGCCCTTACTATAGAAAGTTAATAGTGACAGGGAAGATCAAAACAGAAACTCAGTACATAGTAGAGAACAAAGAAAAACTTAGATGGAAACACAGAAAAGCAGTTTTGCTTTGAAAATGATGTCTAGGAGGTAAGAGTCAAGAAAATGCTTGCATGTGAAGCCTCAAAGAGAAATAAAAATTGGCCCACTGCCCAAAAAATACTTCTGGAAGAGCTCAAATAAATTTTCTTTAAAAATCAAATAAGAGATAGAATAAAAATTGAGAAAAGAGATGAGGGTATAAAAAGAATCAACAGATAAGAAAAAGAAAATTCCTGAAAAAGGAGAATTGAACAAATGGAAAAGAAGGAAACAAATGCTATCTGAAGAAAATAATTACTTACAAAATAGAAGTGGACAAGTGGAAGCTAATGACTCTATGATACATAAACAATCTATCAAATAAGATCAAAAGAATGAAGAAATACAAGAAACTTAAATACCTACCTGGAAAATAACTGACCTGGAAAGTAGATCCAGGAGAGATAATCTAAGAATTATTGTACTACCTGAAAGTCATGATAAAAAAAGAAACTGATCAGCATCTTTTAATAAATTATCAATAAAAACTTCCCTGATACCCTAGAACCAAAGGGTGAAAGAGTAATTGAAAGCATGCACTAATTACCTCAGGAAAGAGATCCCAAAATAAAAATTCCCATATTATTGCCAAATCCCAGAACTCTCAGGTCAAGGAAAAAATACTGCAAATAACCAGAAACAATTTAAATATCAAGGAATCACATTCAGGATTACACAGGATTTAGAAACTTCTACATTAAAGGATAGGAGGGCTTGGAATATGCTATTGCAGAAGGCAAAGGAGCTTGAATTACAGTGAAAAATCAACTACTCCACAAAATTGAGCATAAACTTTATGCTCCATCCAATAAAACAAGGGACTTTCAGACTTTCCTGATAAAAAAGACCAGAGTTGAAAAGAAACTCAATTTTCAAATACAAAGACTTAAGAGAATCATTATAAAGAAGCTCTGCAATCACAAAATGTCAACCAGAAAAAGAAGCATCTAGAAGACCTCACCATCCACAGTGAATGATTCTTTGACCTGGAGTTTGTGCTATATTTCCATCACAGTGTTATGTTTCTTTGGTGAACATATACCTTCCTGTTTTATGATCTCCCCAAGTTTACTTGACCTAAGAGGTCAATTAACAGTTACTCTCGCTTCTTCTTCCAAGGAACCTTGAATAATTATGATACATGGAAGAGGAGACAATTTATAAAAGAAACAGTAACATGATACTTTGTTCTGTCATATCAAATGCTTTATATAATCAGCAAATATATACTATTCAATCTTCTTTCAGTTAATTGTAAAATAGTAGATATAGGGTTCACTGTTGACTGATCAATTCTGAATGACAACTATTATAAGCAGTACAATGATTTAAGACAATTGCAAAAGATTTATGATGAAAAATATTATTCATCTCAAGAGGAAGAATTGATAGAATTTGAATATAGATTGAAACATACTTTTTTAAAGATTTTTTTTGTATATATTTTCCTTCACAACATGACTAATGGGAAAATGTTTTGCATGACTGCACATGTATAAACTCTATCAAATTGCTTTCCTTCTCAATGTAAATGTAAGGGAGGTTAGGAAGAAAATTTGTGTCTCAAAATTGTAAAAAGTGAATGTTAAAAATTGTTTTTACATATAACTGGAAATAAAAATAAAATATTTAAACCTTAAAGTGCTATAAAAAAGAAGGAAAATGATGTCTAGTATTTGTTAGGTTTTTCTTTAAAAGCATAATTAGTGTGATGTAGAATTTCATAGTTTTATGGTGAACCCTCTTTTCATTGTGCTGTGTACATGGAAATGTTTTGGTTTTTGTCTTTTTGTTTTTAAGTTTGAAAGGAATAAATATAAAAAATTTTTAAAAAGAATTAAACCTGTCTATATGGGTTTTCCTAATTCATGTGTAAGCTTTCTCCTAAGTTTCTATAAGTAGGTACCTACCCTCCCATAAACATTGCAGGTTACCTTGGAGATTAGCTAGGTTTATAGTAGTTTATGATTTTTGCTTTCTACTTAGTAACTAAGGTTTTATTATCCTTGCTTTTGTTTTCTATTAAGAGCAATGATTAACCCTGCTTTTTCCTTATTCTTTAATAAAAGTTTTATATTTGAGTGCCTAATAACAGTGACGACTTTTGTATAATTGGGAAGCAATTATACCTCAAAACCTTGATGGTATTAGCATATTGTTCCCCAGGATTGCCCCCAAGGACCCTAAGAGAGTTTTGAGTTGTAGTCAAATGGTATATTTACCACTTTCTGAGCACAATAGACCTGCCAGAGTGCATTTATATTGGAGTAAGACAGTCAATAAAACAAGAGGGAAGGTTCATATCATATCCAGGATTCATAAATTTAAATTTTATTTTTTGTTATTATATCACTGTAAATTCCAAATATCTTTGCCCCTCCATCTAGTGAATCATTTCTTTCTTTTTTTAAGTTTTTGCAAGGCAAATGGGGTTAAGTGGATTGCCCAAGGCCACATAGCTAGGTAATTATTAAGTGTCTGAAGCCAGATTTGAACTCAGGGACTCCTGACTCCAGGGCCAGTGCTCTATCCACTGAGCCACCTAGCCACCCCGCCACACCGAGTGATTCATTTCTTAAAACAAAGAATAAAAAAAGAGGAGAAAAAACAATACAACCAAAGTAATCAACTGAATTTGACAGTACATACAATATTCACAACCATAATCCACCATGTCTGCAAAGGGAGGAAGGTTCATTTTCTCAACTCTCCTCCACAGTCAAGCTTCTTGCTCATTATAATTATCCTGAATTGTTTTGGCTTTTTGTTCTTTCCAATGGAAGTGCTGCAGTCATTGTGTAGATTGTTTTCCTGATCTTACTTACTTTACTCTGTACCAGATCCTGATTTTGCAGATATTTTTACAAATGTCAGGGGATTACATGATGCATACATAAGCACTGCTGGGAAAAGGTGCTAGACATTAAATGTCTTTGCCTCTCAAGGATTCCAGCATCAGACCCTTGGGAACCATTCCAGTTGTGCTGGCATTGGTCACAGAGATTTGGTGATAAAGCCAGTAAGTAAAAGAAGAGTCCCAATTATGTTCTGCTTCTGGAATTTGTGAGAAGAGGTAGTCAATGTAACAAGAAAGAAATCTTTCCAAAGGTCAACACAGCTTTAGCTTGTAGAATTTTTGAAAAAGGAATGTTTGTATGTAACCCTTGAGCACACATGTTCTACAATCCATGTTATTTATGTTGTTTTGTTCACACAACTCAACATCTCCCCCACTTCATGATTTTCCATAGAATGTCCTCTCTCATTCCTGGACCACTGCCTCCTCATCTCTAACTCTTGGCTTTTCTGGCTTCCTTCAAGATTCAACTCAAATCCCACTTTTGCAAGATGCCTTTCTTTGTTATACCTCTCCTACTGCTAGTATCTTTCCTATGAAATCATCCCCAATTTATCCTGTATAATATATCTTTTTTGGACATGATGCTTGCACATTGTCTACCCCATTAGTCTTCTTGAGGATATAAATGGGTTTTGATCTGGATTGGTTGCAAGAGCTCCTACACTAAGAATTTACTCCATTGTCAAAATAGCAAGCCCTCTAAATATCCTGTGCTTTCTGCACTCTGGCACCACAAGAGGCTATTGTGAGGAAAGGGCTTTTGTAAAAGGGAAAATATTACAGAAAGGAGAGCCCTTCTGTATTATCCAAAGGGCTTCTCCAAAGAAATTATCTACCCCTTCTTTCTGAAGAGTAAGGAAGAGAGGTTTAATGATGGCTTTGATTTAGACAGGGAAGACAAGATAATAATCTAAATGACAATCAATAAAGGAACACAAATCAAGACTCTTATCATCGGTCTCCAAGGGCATAGAGGATTGCCATTCTCCATGCCCAGAATATATATTCCCTTCTTCATTTCTGTCCCAGGAATTTCTTCATTTTCCTCAATCTACAACTTTTTACCTCTTCCATGAAGCCTTCCCTGAGCCCCCAGTTAAAAAAGAGATAGGAAGAGAAAAAGAATAAGTATTTTTGAAGTACATACCATGTACCAGACATTGTGCTAAGAGCTTTACAAATATTATCTCATTTGACCCTCATAACAATTCTGGGAGATAAAAACTGTTATGATCCCTATTTTTCAATTGAGGAAACTGAGGAACAAAGAAGTTAAGTGACTTTCTGAGTCATACATAAGTGTCTGAGACTGGATTTGAACTCAGGTCTTTTTGACTCTAAACCCTAAACTTTATCCACTGCCTTTTTTCCTTTTCTTTCTTCTCTAATTTTCCTGATGCAATTACTTCAGATCTACCTTTTCTTCCTATTACTCCACAACTTACTTTGGGTTTATTTGTGTATATATCAAATCCTTATTCTTCCTTTCTCCTGGTGGGAATGTGGCTCCTTTAGTATGGAAGTTATATTATTTAAATTCTTTGCATCAACATCTCCTAGTCCAGATCCTCCTACATAGGTTGTTTTTGTTTGTCCTTTGTTTTTGAAGAGGACCAATGACATCATGGGGTGCTATTTTGACTCATGTGAATTGGACTGGTGAGGCAGATTTGTACAGTCATCAATTTCATTCTCTTCCGGAGTTACCATAGACCAGTGATAAAACGAAAATCAAAATGACCAGAGATAGCCTGGGATACAGTGAATCACCCTGGTGTGTCTGACTAAACCCTAAGTACTCCACAGTCATTGGCACAAATTGTTTTCATCCACCTATCCTGCTAGGAGAAGCATGTGTTTGGGGTAGATATCCCCCTAACTCATTGATAGTATTAAGGTCTATTGGTTACCCTCAACTTGGTTTAGCCCCATCTAATGGAGATGGTTTTACTGGAATGTGACTGCTTTCCTGCTCCAACTTCTTGGAGCCATAGGTGAGAGTTGGGTGGACACCAAAGGCAGATGAACAACCCTGAAAAAGACCTGGCAAGCCTTCACACTAGAGAAGCCAGTCCTCCTTAACGTGCCATCTCCCCTTATTTACTGAATTGACTTGTGAATAGGATGGGGAAACAAAGACAAATAAACCTGTATAGTGGCAATGTGGCCTAAATTTGTTCTGTTCAGCCCTTGTCGGAAGAACCAGGACTAAAAGGTGGAAAGTACAGGAGTGAGCTCCCTTTGTATCACAGTATCTGACTAGAGATCTGTGGCTACCCCATATTCCTGAAATGCTCGCTCTCCTCACTTCTGTCTCCAAGCTTTCTTTGAGACTAAGTTCCTCTGCAAAAACATCTTTTCCATTCCCCTCCCTCATTCTCCACCCTCCACTGCTCATGGTTTCCCTCTGAGATTATCGTCCATTTACACTACCTCTATGAATGTACGTAGCTATTTGCAAGTTGTCTCTCCTGTTAAAAATGTTAGCGCCTGGAGAGCAAGGACTGTTGTTGCTTATTTTTTGCATCACTAGCCCTTAGCAACATGGCAAGGGGCCTGTCACATGGCAAGCACTTTACAAAAGCCTCTTGACTGACTGATTGACTAACTGATGGCCCTGTTAGGATGCTAAAGAAGATTCCCTTTCACTGAGGGCTTGAACTAGATGACCTGGGAAATCCCTCCAGGATCTAAGAATCTGTGTTTCAAGGTCATATTTTACTTAAATAATCATCACTCACATTTATATAGGCTGCAAATATTTCTCTCACATGAGCTAAGAAGGGCAGATGATATTATTATTAATTATTATTTTGAGTCATGACAGAAAGAGAATTTTGAAGGTTCATCATCAGGTGATTTAAAATTTTTTAAATACAGTAAAGGCATGATAACAATGCAGGGTATATTTATACTCATGAACTCCTAGCTTTTTGTAGCGAATAATTCTCTCCATTTTACAGATGAGAAAATGAAGTCTTGCATAACAACAATAGCTAGCAAGTGCGAGAAATGGGATTTGAATCCAAATCACCTGCTTCTAAGCCTAGGGGTCTGAGGACCTGAGTTCAAATCTGACCTCATACACTTAATAATTACCTAGGTGTGTGAACTTGGGCATGCCACTTAACTTCATTGCCTTGCAAAATAAAAACAAAAAAAGGCAATGAATAAACCTAATAGCCAAGCACCTCCCACAAAGGTAAGTTCTTACTGATGGTCTAACTGGTGGTCATCTGCAAAATCCAAATTCATCTCACTCTAGGCAGGCTCTCAAACTCAAAAAAAGGTATATATGTAAATCCACTGTCAGTTTATTTTGCATAATGAAATGGAAAGAAGTTGGAATGTTTGAAACTCAGAGAATATCAGACAGTTGAAATCACTGCCTTTCCATCTGATCTACCTTTAAGTGGATCAGATGCTCCTACCTTCACTATTTTTAGGATCCGTCTGAGGTTGGTGAGCTCAGTTGGTAACAGTTAATGAGGCCAAGGTCATTGGTGTGGTCCCTCAGCTTCATTCCACTCTCAGAAAATAGGCCCAAACCCAGGTCACAGACTGACCTCTAACCCTTGCCACAGATTAAAGCTTTACCTTAGTGACAGACTAAGCCTGATGATGACACAGGGGAATCTTCATTTGGGGGGTTGTAAACTAAAAAAAATACAGAGATTCTGAAAACTATATTTCAATGTAATTGGTTTCCTTTGTAATCTCATGTATTTTATTTTATGCATTTAAAGACAAAATTCTGAAAGGGGTCCATAAGTTTCTCTAGGCTACCAAGTTTAAACCTTAGGTCTACTTCTGTCACTAATTTAGCTCTAATCCTGTTGACAAGGCTAAACCCTACCAGTGATGATAGCTTAAGTTCCAGCCATAGTGATAGACTGAGTCTGAATCTAAACTAATAGTCATATAAATAGAGACTGACAGTGATTAAAGGACAAGAACAGAAATTAAGAAATGAATGAATGCCTCCCAAACGTATCAACGGGAAAACTCTTCTGGCACCATGCCCCACAAACGTTGTCTCATTGGCTGTGACACAACAGATGGGTCTGTAACACTTTACACTTCTAAGGTGCCTCACATAAAAGAACCTCATTGGGCCCTCTTTCCATTTCTGTGAGGCAAGTGGCACAAGGAGCATTATCCCAGTCACACAGCATCTAAGTATCAAGAAGCAGGTATCCCATCTTTCAGTTCAGCCCAGTACTCTTTGATTTTGGGAGTGGAAACACCCAATGAATGAAACGAGATCTATAGTGCAGCTTTGTCAGCAACATTCTATCTGATTAATCAAGCAGACAAAGGAATTTTTATGGAGGGACAATCAAGCATATGATAGCAAGTTCCCACATCTAGATTGCAAATGGTTTTATTATTCTATGGTTTACAACTGAAATTCTGGGAGAAAAAAGTCACTCAATAAATAACCAATCACAGTTTGTGAAAACTAAGCAGATTGGTGAGTTTGAAATTCAGAACACCTGAGTGATTTGAATATTGATTAGTTCTGTGCCTTTGGACCAGACCCTTAATTTCTGTCTTCTCAGTTTCCTTATCTGTATAATGGTAGTAGTAGTAATAATAGCATTTACCTCCCAGAGTAGCTAGATGGAGCTTTGTTAGGTGATGCAGTGGATAGAGCACTGGTCTTGGAGTCAGGAGGTTGGGAGTTTGAATTTAGCCCCAGACATTTGACTTACTATCTGTGTGACCTTGGACAAGTCACTTAATATTGACTGTCTTGCATCCAGGGCCATATCCAGTCATACTGATCCATATCTGGATATAATACTCAGATGGCTCTGAAGGAGAAAGTGAGACTGGTGTCTTACCCTGAACAAGAAGGAATGGCGAGACAATCCCATTCCAATGAAAGGGTGTCAGTACTTGTGTAGAACTCTGGAACATCCATGAATGCACGCATTTTACTCTCTCTTTGCTTTATCAACAGCTGCTTGAGAATAATATTAATTGATTCCATTATAAAAGTGTCCTGCTAATTACAGGAGAAAATAGTTTTCCTTGCAAGTAGTGCTCCAAGGATTGGGCTGACATCTGGCAAATCCTCTCAGCCATGCACCAGTATCTTTCAGTCCTCCTTGGTATCTATTATAAATGGTGCAGGATCTCTCCTAAGGAAAGCTCCAATCTTATTGAGGAGATTAAAGCATGGTAAATGCATCTACATCTAGCCCCCATCTGCCTGTGAATCTAGGGCCCCTTCCTAACCAGAAAGGGAAGATCCTGGAGTCAAATAAACTATAGCTAAGGTATTGGGGGGTACAGAGGATAGAATGCTGGTCTTTGAAATCAGTTGAAATTCTACCTTAGACTCTGTTTAACTCTGGTTAAGTCACTTAACTTTGGTCAGCCTCAGTTTCCTGAACTTAAAACAGAGATTCTATAATAGCTCCTATTTTACAAGATTATTGTGAGGATCAAATGAGATAAGATATGTAAAAACTTTGTAAAATGTAAAATTACCTTTAATAGTCATTACAGTATAATGGAGAACGTAGAAAAAAGGAGTCAAGAAAGTGCTAGCTTTGCCAAATACTAGCTGGGACTTTTGGGAAAATTATTCCTCTTCTCTGGTCCTTGTCTCTACAATGAAGAGCGTGTTCTAACCTTCAGTGTTCAGGTTCTGATTTTCTGTGCTTTGCATTCCAATGTTTGAAGGCACCTATGGTTCTAACAACAATATGCTATGTTCTGAGGTCCTTTCCAGTCCTAACTTTACATGATAAATGTAACATCATAGTAAGTATGACAACCCAAGAGCAACAATTCCCAGGTCCCATTTTGCTTTAGCTAATGTATGTGTCTCCTGTTACCTCTAAAGGTATCACAAAAATCTAAAACCAATTAATGTTAAGATGCTTTAATTTACAACCTAACTTTAGCCATTCTGCCCATATTTGCTATTGGTTAAAAGAGAACCATTAAGAAATCATGAAAAGTCCATGACCTGGTAATTACCTGTTTGGAGGAACAAGTCTTAATTTTCTTTTTTTTCTTTCTTTTCTTACCTTTTCCTTTCTTTTCTTTTCTCTTCTTTTTTCTTTTCTTTCTCCTTTCCTTTCCTTCCTCCCTCCTTCCTCCCTCCCTCCTTCCTTCCTCCCTCCCTTCCTTCCCTCCCTCCCTCTTTCCTCCCTCCCTCCCTCCCTCCCTCCTTCCTTCCTTCCACCCTTCCTTCCTTCCTTCCTTCCTTCCTTCCTTCCTTCCTTCCTTCCTTCCTTCCTTCCTCCTTCATTTCACCTTTGGCTTTATTTGCATTATTTTTTGCATTAAATGATTAAAAACTTCTTTTTGAACATGTTAAAAACTAATTTCATTTAGGAATTTGTTAAATGACTCCTTTGTACTAAGCATTGTGATAAAAGCTTGCGATACAAACAAGGCGAAAACTGTCCCTGCCATCAAGGAGCAGACAACATGTTAAACAAACAAGACAGGTATATTATATATTGGGAATGGTTTCAGAAGGAAGGCACTAAAATGGTATGGGATCTTATGTTGGAAAAAATACATGTTTTCTGCAAGGTTTATTTGTTATTTAGTTGTTTTGGGTTCATTTATAGGTTAGAACTGCAACCATAATAGTTCCTTTATGAAATTCTTCATTGGGTCCAAGTTTAGCACAAAATATTTAGCACTGGGATGAAAAGAAAACATCTTTTCATCACAGAGTTAAAGAGGACTAGAATTAAGTAGGGATAGGGATTGAATCTATTTTTTTATTATTAGGGAACTCCTATTACCAAAAGCAGCAAGGTAGTTCAGTGGAGAGAGTGCTGGTCCTGGAGTCAGGAAGACCTGAGTTCAAAACTGATCTCATACATTTGGTTGGTTGTTGCCCACTGTTCTCAGAGAGTACCAAAATACATAACTATGCTGAGATCAAATGTGTTGACAATGGCTGATCAGACCATTATGAGTGTGGAAGGCTCTATCACAGATCTGGCACAAATAGTCCTCAGACATTCGCAGTGTGACCATGGGCAAGTCACTTCATTCTGTTTGCCTGCTTCAGTTTCCTCATCGTAAAATGATCTGGAGAAGGAAACGGCAAACCACTTCAGTATCTTTGCCATGAAAACCCCAAAAGTGGTCAGAAAGATTGGGACACAACTTAAAAAACAACTAAGGAACAATCTTTTATCAGTACAGATCAATAGCTTCACATCAACTTGAGTCTCAAAAAGTTGCCTAGCCCTCTGAGAACTGAATGGATCTGCTTCAGATCAATTTATCTTCCTCTCCACCATGTTATACTGCCTTATTAATTTAATTATTATGATTGCATAAAATAAAACTTTTAAATTCTTCTCTTTGAACTTCCATTAGAATTCTTGATTCACTCATTCTCTGTTACTTTTCCTCTTGCATTGTGACATTGGTTCTACTTTTCTTCTTTGCATCATTTCATAAATCTATTTCCAGTGTTTAAGATTTTTCATTGTCAGTGTTAATTCTATTATGTTAATATATCATAATATATTTAAGCATTCCCCTATTGTTGTCCTTCTAGGTTATTTTCAGGTTTTATTTAATTTCCAAATAATTTTGGAGAAGATGGTGGTTGGGAGTTGGTATCCAGACTTGTGATTTCATTAGCATATGGGACTTCTAGAATGAAAATTCTCTCTAAGCATCTGTTATCTAGGTTCCATCTCTGTGCTGGTCAATAGGAATATAAAGAAATAATACTTGTTCTCAAAGAGCTCATTTTATATTGTGAAAGATGGCATGCACGTTTATAAGGATATACAATGTGCATACAGTGTTTACATTTAGAACTATATCCAAAAACTTTTTGAGGAAGGATACTAACAAGAAGGCCAGGAAATCAGGGGCAAAGCCTTTTGTGGAAACTCTGGGGCTAAGATTTGAAGAATTTAAAAGATGTTCTTAGAGTAATGGTAAGGAGGGAAGTGCACTCTAGTCAGGACAGGTTGGACAAAGACATAGAGCTTAGAGATGGAGTATGGTGTATGAAGAGAAGGAATAGAGAGAGCTTGGCTGAGTCACAAAGAATGAGGACGGTAAATTCTAATAACACAGGGAAGTTAGGTTGGATTCAGGTGTGAATGAATTCGAATGGCAGACAAATGAATCTATATTTGAATCAGAGGTAATAGGGAGCTACTTAAGTTTTATGCATAAGTGACAGTATGTTGGGCTTTGGGAAAATCTCACTGGAAGTTGTATGGAGGATAATTTGGAGAAGGGGAGAGATTTAAGAAAGAAAAACCCACGAGGAGGCTACTTGAATAAGCCAGGTGAGGAAAGATAAGGAATTGAACTAGAATGGTGGCTATGTGAACTGAGAGAACGGAATAAAGATGATATACTAGAAAAGAAGAAATAAGAAGAGAAGAGAATGACAACTGATTAGCCATGGAGAGTGAAGCAGAATGAGTATGAATGACTGGCAGGATGACAGTTCCTGCCTACTTCAATAAAACCCTGTTTGCCATTGAAAGGCCTTCACAATTTGATCCTAATCTACCTTTCCAGTCTTATTTCATTTGACTTTCCTTTATGCTTCTCCCTGTGGTTGAACCAAAGTGGCTGTCTACTGCCTCTCAGAGACATCATGATCTCCTACCTCCATACACAGGCTGGCCTCCATGGCTGAAATGCATTTTCTCTCCTCACTTTCATGCCACAGAATCCAATGTTTCCTTCAATTTACAGGCCATTTCTATATTAAGATTTTCTTGATCCTCCCAGCTCCTGTGGTCTTCCAGCCTCACCATCTTTATTTTGTGTATATGCATGTGTTATGTATATCTACATAAATGTATTCAACCATTTTTTCAATCATGCCTGATTCTTCATGACTCTATTTTAGGGCTTTCTTGACAAAAAATACTGGAGTGGCTTGCCATTTCCTTTTACAACTCATTTTACAGATGAGGAAACCAAGGCAAAGGGTAAAGTGACTTGCTCAGGGTCACACAGCTATTAAATGTATGAGACTAAATTTGAATTCAAGAAAATAAGTCTTCCTGATTCCAGGTTCAGCACTCTATCCACTGTGCCACCTAACTATATAGATGCACACACACACACACACACACACACACACACACACACACATTTATGTATACTCACAATGTATCCACATACATATACACTTGCATAACATTTATGTAGCTATGAATATATTATACACAAAATTTATATATGCATGCATATGCACATTTATATATACTTATATGTAATATTTGTATTCCAATAAAATAAAATATAAGTTCCTGGAGGGAAGGACTGTTATAACATTACTACTTGGTGCTTTATAAATGTTTACTGATTGATTTAAATAAAGAAGTTTGAAGGAGGGGAAAGATGATTAAATCTATGTAGATCATGTTGGTTTTAAGATTCCTTAAAATGAGATTACTGAATTTGCTTGCCTAAATTGGATATCCAGTTCAAAATGTTTAATAGAAAATTGGTGAGGGGGGTTTGGAGTTAATTGGTAAGAATGGATATAAAGATTTGGGAGTCACTTGCATAGAGATAGTATTGGTATTGATGATGTCACTAGAAATAAGAGAGAAGAAAGGGAATAGAAAAGAACCCATTCCAGAACCTCATGTTCTACCCACAATTATGCTTTTGATGATCATATGACCCATCAGAGGAGACCGAGAAGGAACAGTGAAACAGAGAGAAGCAGATCCAAGGGAGATCAATGTCATGAAAACCCTCAGAGGGATATAGGACAGAAACAGAGTGACAAATGATGCAGATATCCAGAAGGAAGGAAAGTGAGAAAAGACCATCACATCTGGCAATTAAAAGATCGGTGGTAACTTTAGAGACAGCAATTTTAGTTGAGTGATGAGGTCAGAACCCAGGCTGCAAAAGGGTTGAGGAGTGAATGAGAGGAGACAGAGTCAAGACAGCTTTTTCTAGGACTTTGACTTTGAAAGAGAAGAGAGATAAGAGGCTGATATAGTAGGGTTGTTTGTTGGGTGGCAAGGAAGGAATGAGTATAATAATAATAATAATAATAATAATAATAATAATAATAATAATCTGCATTTATATATAAATGCACTTTGAATTTTTTGCAAAATGTTTTATGAACGCAATCTTATTTGAGTTCACAACAACCCTGGGAGGTTGTTGCTTTTGCTATCTTCATTTTCAGATGAGGAAACTGAGGCTGATAGAGGTTAAATGATTTTCCCTGCATCATACAACTAGTAAATTTCAAATTCTGATCTTAGTGATGCCAAACTCAGAGCATTCTCAACGGATAGTATATAGAGAAAGACTTAAGGTCCCCGAGGGCAATCTGCTGGAGGAGACGAGATCAAGGGCACACACAGCAGTGGAGAGAAGGGTCATCTCTTCATTAGATATTGGAGAAAAGTAGAAGATTCGTTTTTAAGGTAGCGGAGTTCAGGGTGGATTGTCTCTCTTTTTCAGTTAAGTATGAAACAAAATCCTTAGCTGTTGGGGGTGGGGTGGGAAATGGGGCAATCTACTGGAGGACAAAGAGACTTGGGGCAGGGAGGTTGATCAGTGGGGGGAAAAACCTCACAAAATGGGGGATGGCCACTGGACACCAGTAGGGTAGAGAATTTGGTGAATGGCATTCCCCCAAACTCACCCACATTCTCTCTCTCTCTCTCTCTCTCACTGACACAGCTCTGTAGATCATTGACCAGCAAAACTTGGAGGTGGATGAGTACATAAAATGACAGCAAGATAATTTTGTGGTCACCATGGAAAAGTTCATGGGGGCGAAGGGCCCTGAAAGCAGAGAAGCTCTCTGTTCTAGCAGAACAGGCTTGCAACTTGGTTTAAGGAGGATGATTAAAAACCTGCACCTCCAGAAGAAATATTTTTCAAGCCATCTGTTAGTGTCCACTGGGTGTTTTCCACTACTGAATGTCATATTGAATTGCAAGGACAAGGACGGCAATCTGTCTTTGTATGGAAAGCAGAAAAACACACAAACAGCTGTTCTTGTTGCTCTTTGCTTCTCTCGGTTCAATGTACCAGAACTGGGGAAGAGGGTCAGAGGACCCAGACTTCTTCCTTGGGTATCTTCCCTTAATAGTAGAGATGGGGATATCTTTAGTCAGACTCTCCAAGTCAAGCTAGTCAAGCTAGAGTCCAGTGGGAATCATCTTTTACCAAAATGACTTGTTCAATTCAATTTCCATTTTTTCTTGATACCCATAGACACATAGTGGGGAACCCTACCTACAACTTATGTTCTTCTGAAGAAATGTGAAGATAGTACTTTGTCTTCCTCAAGTATTTCCTGACTGTCAGAGGAGCTCATGCAAAGGTCATGTGTGTGCTATAGATGGGAGAAAAGTGAAATGTTATAGAAAGGGTGCCAGTTTTCAGCTGTTAGAGCTGAAACCAGGCATTGAGCCTGGTTCTGACATTACTAGAAGCATGTTTGTGGATAAGTCCCTTAGCCACTCTGACCCTTTGTTCCCTCTTCATTTTACAGAGGAGTTCATGATTGAACTGGATGATCTTTAAGGTCTTACATTCTGTGGAACTAGAAAATACTGAAGCCCAGATGAGGGAAGGATTCCAGATGTTACTAGGGAACAATTTTCAGGGTACACAGGCCCATATGAGTGATCTGACTGAAGAATTGCAAAGGATTTCTGACCTGAAGACAGAAAGGCTGAGAAAATTGATTTGTCAGATAACCAGCATCAGGAGTTCTTAACTCAGGTAGATGCAGTCTCATTTTAATGACTTCCAATTAGTAGAGGAGATGCTCTGTCTCTGCTACATGCCTTTGAGCTCTGCTGGCTATCATCGGATTGTGAGGGTGGTTTTCACCAAGTGTGTGACCACACTGTTCAATTGCCAATTTTATGACTATTTTAATGGAGAACTCACAGGGGGCAAGTGTTCACATGGAGACCAGAAGAAGCAATACAAGGACACTCTCAAGGTCTTTCTGAAGAACTCTGTAGTTGATTATGAGACATGGGAGACACTGGCACAGGACTACCCAGCATGGTATGCCTCCATCAAAGAAGGCATTTGCTCTATAAGCAAAGAGTTATGGTAGCGCGAAAGAAATGAGACGCACTCATTTTGAGATAATAATAATAATAATAATAATAATAATAATAATAATAATAATAATTTTTGTCCTTCATTTTCTTTTTTTTAAAATTTTTTTTTGCAAGGCAATGGAGTTAAATGACTTCCCCAAGGTCACACAACTAAGCAAGTATTAAGTGTCTGAGATCAGATTTAAGCTCAGGTTCTCCTGTCTCCAGGGTCAATGCTCTATCCTCTGTCCTTCATTTTTGAAGAAGATCATGACATCAGGGAGGTGATGCTATGACAAACATGTGAACTGAATTTGAATGAGGGGATACTATGCTAAGTCACCAACCTCACTTTCTCCTCCAGAACCATCTGAGTCCAGTGGCTAGATATGAATCAGGAACGACTGGAGATGACCCTGGATGTGAGGCAGTCAGGGTTAAATAACTTGCCCAAGGTTACACAGCTAGTTAGTGGCAAGTATCTAAGGCTGGATTCGAACTCCCTCCTGACTTCAATGCTAGCGCTCTATCCACTGTGTCCCCTAGCAGCCTATATCTTCTCTCCAAATGTTCTTGTGGACTATTTGTAAGCCTTTCAAGCTTATATTGATCTGATCAGCCATAGTCCTGTACCTTGACTTTGACATCATGATGACATTTTGGTCCTCTTCAGATATGAAGGACAACATGTCTTATGTGGGGTGTATGAATGTGTGTGTGTGTGTGTGTGTGTGTGTGTGTGTGTTTGTTATTTTTCTCAGGTACAGTACTTTCGGAGCCTCAAGGCTGCTTTCTCAGTGACAGCTGTACAGTAAAAGTTATGGTTTCAAGGAGACAAGGTGATTTGGTTCAAGGAAACAAAGCTATGCCAGGGATTGTTGACTTGGGTGTCCTGACAACCCATGCTGGAGGTCTGGATAAGAAGGAAGGTTCTTTGTAGACCTGAGAATGGGAATGCAGATCTCTTCCAAGGAATGACTAAGGGCTCCAGGTGTTCACAGTTACATCTGATACATTTAGACAGAGGTGGGATAAGTTGTTCAAGGGCTGTCAGCATGGTGGGCCCAAGTTAACTGCTAGAGGGGATCAGCAGATCCCACAAAGAGGCCTGGCCACAGTTGGCAAACAGATTTTGCCTTGAAATGGAATAGAAGACTCCTTTTTTTGGTAATAATTGTAGATAACAAAGGTATACATCTCCTGGTGAGGACTCTGACCTTTGGGTTCTTCTCTGGGAAACAGAACATGTGTCTGTCTAGTGGGAATGGTTTCTGTGTATGATAGAATACAGAAGTGGTGTGGTATCCACCAGAAAGCAAACTGAATGCAGAGTCAGAGAATATAAATTTGAATCACATCTTTACTACCTGGGCACAATTTATTAATCTGCACTCTTTCTGACTTCTCCCCTACCCCATCCCTGTGCCCACCTTTATCATTGTCATTATCAATTTATCATAATCTTATCCCAAACCTTATTTTGAGGAAAGACCCAGACCAGCTCTATTTCATTCTTTGGGCTCTGTCACCATGCCCCTGCTCAGGTACCCCCTCCTCACTTTTCTACTCTCCTCCTTAGTATGTTGTTGCCACTTATTGCCTCAATCTCCAAATTTGTAAATGGAATGGGATGGACTAAAGTCCCTTCTATTCCAAATTTGGGGAAAGTTGGGAGAATGACTTTATTGTTGACTCCCAGTATTCAAAGGGCTGCTAAGTGAATGAGAGAAAATGCTTGTTCTTTGTGGTGACGAAAGCAGGAAAATGACAGAAGCATATTTTGGTTCAATTATTCAACTCAATAAAAATTAATTAATTGCCTACAATGTTCAAAGCCCTATGTTGAGCCCTGGATACAGTAAGATTGAAAATGATTTAGCCTTTGATCTGAAAGTATTTATATTCTATTAGGAGAATTAAAACACATAGAAAGATAAGTATGATATATAGTAGAATGAGATGTGACAAAGGGAGGAGTCATGAGAAATGCTCTAGAAAAGAGTAGAGAATCTTTCCTCTTAGACAGAGGGCCAAACAAGGTTTTGTGGAATAACCCTGAGTTGGAACTTGAAAGAGAAAGCTTTCAATAGGCAGAAATAACAATTGAATATATTTTGGTATGGGAGATGATTAGCATAATGGCACTCAAGTCAGTAAACATTTATTAAGTGCTTACTTATCATTACTTATTGTGTATTACTGAATAGTACTGAATCCTATAATGGGGAATACAAATCCCCCCCACCCTCCCAAAGGACAATCCCTCCCCTCAGGGAGTTTACATTCTAAGGAGGAAGGGAGTAGAAAAGTGAAGAGAGGGTACCAGAGCAGAGGCATGGTGACAGAGTCCAAAGAATGAAATAGAGCTGGTCTGGGTCTTTCCTCAAAATAGGATATGGGATATGATTATGATAAATTGATAATGACAATGATAAAGGGGTGGGGCACAAGGGTGGGGGTGGGAGAGAAGGCAGCTGAAGAGCAGAAAGAGTGAAGATTGACAAGCCAAGAGAGAAACAGCTAATAATCTGATCTGGCTGGCACAGAATATCAAAAATAAATCTAGAAGGGTGGGCGAGACTCAGGTTGTGGAGGCAGGGCTTCAAATGTCAAAGAAATTTGAAATTTATCTCAAAATCAATGGTGAACCAAAGAAGAGTCCTGATCAGGGAGTGTTATGGAGAGAGGAGGGAGACTGGAGGTTGGAAGGTTTAATTTAGGTTCTGTTACACTGTTCCAGAGAACCTTGGTTGATGGCTAAGTGAGAGGAAAAGGTGGGGGTAGGATTAAATAGGGCTTAGTGGATGGAGGGGGAGAAGGGAGAAGTAAAGATAGCTTATAGGTTTGGGTTCTATGGGTATACATCAGTACCCTAAAGGAAATTTGGAGGCAGGGCAAGTTTTCAGAGGAAGATGAGTCAGTCCCATTTTAAATACTTGAATCTGAGGTACTGACAGAAACTACACTCCCTCAGAAGGACTGCTGCCCTTTGGTTTTTGTATCCCCATCATATCCCCAGTGATAGTAGGCACTGATATATGCTTGCTGATAACAATTGAACTGGAGGTATATCTTGACAGAATTGTATAATGGCAGTCACTTGGAGATGTGGGGGTGGAGTTCAGGAGAGGAATTGATTAGCTCTGGATGTATAGATTGGGAAATCATGAGCTCAGAGGTGATTGATGAACCCATGGGAGTAGAGGAAACCACCAGAAGAAGAGAAATTGGCCAAAGATAGTAACTGGGAGGAACTCAGATGGAAGATGAGATTTCAGAATCTTTGGAAAATGGAACCATTTACCTCAAGGGTGGAGAGTTCCCTGCCACTGGAAGTATTCTGGCAGAAATGGAACATGACTGCTGGTGTTGCTATTGAACAGTTGTTTGAACTTAATGGGAGATTCCCAGGTCTGAAAGTCTACAATTCTATTCCTACTTGGGAGCAGTAGGATTAATTTGGATTAATATTCATTTCCTTTTTATGCTCCTCTATCCTGGGCTTGCTTCAGATCCTTCCCTCCCCTAAGGGTTCCCTGTGGAGCTGAAGGGGCAGAGATAAAGAGTAATTAAATGGAAAGTCCCAGCTTCTCTGCTACTCCTCCCTTTCCTATTCAGCTCTAATTCTTATACATATTAAATAGAGAAGGCCCTCTTCTCTTTTTCCCCTGAATAAAAAAAAAACTTGAAGAATTCATGGCTAAGATTTAATAATCAGGGAGAAAGATAAAGGCACTGGTATGCATGTGGGGAGGGTAATTAAACAGGATGGCACTTTGTTGCTGTTTAGTCATGTCTGACTCTGATCTCTTTTTGGGCTTTTCTTCTCATAGATACTGAAATAGTTTGACATTTCCTTCTTTGGCTCATTTTACAGATGAGGAAACTGAGGTAAACAGGGTGAAGTGACTTGCCCAGAGACATACAGCTTGGAAGTTTCTGAGGCTGGATTTGAACTCAAGAAGAGGCATTTTCTTGACTTTAGGCCCAGCACTCTATCCACTACTCCAGCTATCAGCCCCCATCTGTAAAAGGAGGAATTTGGACAAAATAACCTTTAAGGGTCCCTTCCCACTCTAAATCCATGATCTGATGATCTAAATCACACAGACTGGATGCAATCTTCATTGGTAGAAGGAATTCTCATGCTAGAAGTCTTCATACTATAGAAATCACAACTCTTTTATTTATATGTTTTCAGTTGTTCAATACTTTTGAAGCACTATCCTAGGATAAGAGAATGTTAAAGCTGAAAAGGGCCTTAATGCTTAGAATGGTAGACAGAAGCATTGGAAGGGACCTCAGAACATAGTGTGAGAGTTGAAAATGACCAGACATATAATAGGTCATTAATAAAAATTTATTGCTTGATTGAATATCATGTTACCTTATAGGGGACTTTAAAACAAAGAATGTCAGAGTTTAGGGACTAAACCTCTTCTTTTTTCAGTTAAGGAAATTGAGGTTCAAAGGGTTAAATGAGGCTGGACATGAATCCGATTTCCTCATTCTGAGTCTAGTATATATAAATGCCTGCTTATTAATTCATTCTGTCATTAATAGATATGTCTGAGATCTGGCATTTCCTTTTTACTCTTTGCTAAGGGTTACAATTTCTTTCTAGGGCCAAATCAACTTTTCTTTTTTTCCTCCTTGGTTTATGCTACTGTCATAGTATCTCCCCCTGTCTCACACCCAACATTCTTCATTGTGTGTGCTGGGCCAAAATAATCTTATTTTTAAAGATGACCCTGGAAAAGGAGATTTGACTGTGTGTGCTATGAAAAACTGGTTGGAGGCTCCTTCTGGGGAATGACTGGCCATAATCAATGGCGCCAGAGCCAGTCAGGCCTATTTTGATGGAATGGATGCTGACAACCTTGTCCTTTTGGCCAGGACAGGCCTGGAAAAACCTTAATGCTAATTTCAAGGTGGCGACAGATTGGCCAGTTCTCTTCCTCCTTCCCTCAGTTCTCCTTCTCCAAGCAGTTCAGCTGTTTGTCATGGTGGGGACAAAAGTTAAGGCAGGTCTGCAGAGCTGTGAAAATATACTGCCAATCTCATAATAGCTTGTCCAAGAGACTGTTGGCAGTTCTGGTCATCCACTCCCAGCCTTTGGTTGGCTTCTAAAAAAGGGCAGAATTTCTGGAAGATTTCCTCCTTTCTTTCATCTGTCTGTCAAGAGGTGAGAACAATAACCTTTCCTAGGAAACTCAAGATAGAACAAAGACCAAGGAGAACAAAATAAGGTTTGTTATTAAGAGAAGTTTGCCTTCCTCCCATGTCTAAACTATATTGGGAGACAAAAAAAAAGAAAAAAATTTCTTAGGCCTTGAAAGGGACCTCCCAACTAGAAATAGGAGGATGGTATAGTGGATGGAGGACTGACTTGGAGTCAGGGGGACCTGGTTTCCACTTAACTGTGTGACCCACTAGAGCCCATTTAACCATTTTGAGTCTCAGTTTTTTCTTCCATAGGTGGGGCCAATAATAGCATTTCAGAGGGATGTTGTAAAAGTTACTAAACACATGTGTCCAGGTACATGCATGTGTCTTACCATGCAGCATATTATCTAACTGCAGTTTACTTAAGTTTATTCATACATGCAAACACACATACACACAACATACAGCTATACAACACTCATTGTTGTTATTTCCATTCTTTGTTCTTAAAGTGGACCAATGACAGTAGTATCTTGACTTGTGAGTGAATTGGATTTAAGTGAGGTAGAGTTGCAAAAAGTCTTTCGTAGTCATTGAAGTCCAGGGGTGGGAAGAAAGTCAAGATGACCTGAGATGGCCCAGGATGCAGGGAATCTTCAAAGTCTGACCAAGCCCTAAGTGCTCTACATGGTCCTTGGTACACATTGTCTTCATCCACCCTTTCTGCCAAGGGAAGTCTTCATGTGCTTGGGGTAGCCATCCTCCTCATTCACTGACAAGTCCATTGGTCACCCTCAACCTAGCTTATCACATTTGCTAAGACAGGTGGTGATGCTGGTCATGCTTTGCTTCTTGGAGTCTCAAGGAAGAGTTGGGTGAAGGTAGACATCAAAAATGGAGAGCAACCTTGAAGAGAGTTTGGCAGCCATCACACCAGAAGTACACCCTTACACTGTATTTTAAGAGGCTATCACTTAACAAATCAGTCAGCAATGTTTGTTAGCCACCTAGTTTTTGTCAGTTCGTTTTCAACTCGAACGCTATGTTTCAAAACCCTTTCCAACTCTTAAATGTCTATTTACCATTCTAAGTGTTAAGGCCCTATCCATCATTCTCTGATTCTATGAGAGTGCTTTAAAATTTGTTGTTGTTATTGTTGAGTTGTTTCAGTCATGTCTCACTCTTCATGATGCCATTTGGAATTTTCTTGGCAAACAGACTGGAGGGGTTTGTCATTTCCTTATCGATTTTATAGATAAAGAACTGAGGCAAACAGGATGAAGTGACGTGTCCCGGGTCATACAGCTAGTAAGTATCTGAGGCCAGATTTAAATTCAGGAAGATGAGTCTTTCTGTCTCCAAGCCTCCTTCTCTCTCTTTCCACTTTGCTAACTGCCCATTTCAGAATATTAAACACTATATATCCATGTACACCCATGAACATATGAGCACACAAACAACACACATACATATACAACAAATGTGTATGCAGATATTTACACAATACATTTATACATATACAATACTCAGTGTATTTATACATACATACATGTGTATATACATATATTCATATATAAATACACACACACACATATGAAAACCCTGTGATTTCTACAGCATGGGCACCTAGCCTCCTACTATAGGAAATTGTTCCACCAATGAAGAGGGTATATCTTCTCTTATCTTCTCTTGTATCCCCTCTGTGTGACTTGGTAGATCATCAGATCATAGATTCAGAGTGGGAAGGACACATCTTGCTCAAATCCCTCCTTTCACAGATGAGAAAATTGAGGCCCAGTGAGGATTGTGAGGTTATTGTTCAGGGTTATATAGATAATAAGTTATAGGGTTAGGAAGTGAATCCAAAACTCCTCACTCCAAGTCCGATACTTTTCCCACATAACACCTCCTTAAATCTTAGGGAAGTATTTGAGCACAGAGATCAAAGGACTTAGCCAGACTCAATCTAATAATAATGTCTGAGGCAGGATTTGCAACCAGGTCTTTCTGACTTCACTCTGCCCACTATACAACACTGCCTTTATATGAATGCAAGTTGTTGGTTTTAATTATTATTTAAAAGGGCCTATGAGTTCATTTCCCAAATAATGTAAACAGTTCCTGGTGTTTCCTGGGATATTGGGAAGATAAAGGACAGCCGGTGCTATGGTGGAAAAAGTTCTGGGCTTGGAATCAGTAAGACCTGAATTTCAATCCTGCCTCATAGACTTATTTTTTTTTTTAGATTTTTGCAAATAGGGTTAAATGTCTTGCCCAAGGCCACACAGCTAGGTAATTACTAAGTGTCTGAGGCCAGATTTGAACCCAGGTACTCCTAACTCTGGTACGCCACCTAGCAGCCCCCTCATATACTTATTAATTGATTGATCCTGGGCAAGCAGTGTAACTTCTCTCAGCCTCAGTTTCTTCATCTGTAAAACAGGAATGATATATGCATATATGTGTGTGTGTGTGTATGTGTACATGCACATACACACACACACATATATATAACTTTGCAAACCTTCTATAAAAGTTGTCATTAGGGCTTGATTCATTATTTTGTTGTTTAGATTTTAAAAAGTGATAAAGAAAATGTAAAAAATGCAGATAAAATTTGAAATTAAGGATGCCTCTATTATTCATCTATCTCTATAAAGGAAAAGGAAATAGATTGTTCTGTTACAATCACATTCTCTCTCTCTTATTCATTGGTTGCAAAGTTCCTGCCAAAGTCTTCCTCAACAGGCTGACCCTTCACCTGGAAGATTATCATCTGTCTGAGAGCCAGCAGGGCTTCAGAAAGGGCTTTGGAAAAGTCCACATGGTGTTTGCTGTCTGACACCCAGGATAAATTCCCATGCCTTTAGTTGAAGGAGAAGGGAGAAGGCTGATGCCCTGCTAGACCTTCTCTGGATCTCCAACCCTTCTCTACCCATGACTACTCATAATGGGGTAGGAAGTCAAAGCCTCAATAGGGATTATTATTATTTTTTCAGGTTTTTGCATTTTGGCAATGGGGTTAAGTGGCTTGCCCAAGGCCACACAGCTAGGTCATTATTAAATGTCTGAGGCCACATTTGAACTCAGCTCCTCCTGACTCCAGGGCTGGTGCTTTATCCACTGGGCCACCCAGCTGCCCTGACTGTGCCACCTAGCCGCCCCAATATGGATTATTTTTTGATCCACACAGAACTCAGTGAGGTAGGTAGTACAGGTATTATTGTTTCCAGTTTATAGAATAGCCAGTTACCCAGTTGGTTAACAAACTTATGTACAAAGCAGAGAAAGGTAAAAATATGATCTCTGCCCTCAAAAAGTAGACATAGGCAGCATATAAATATGTGAGATATGTATGTGTATTTACACATGCATGTATGATATGTATAGATATTCACACATATATGTAGAGAGAAAAGAGAAAGAAGGGAAAGGGAAAGGAAGGAGAGAGACAGACAGAGAGAAAGAGAGAGGGGAAGGAGAAAGAAAGAAAGTGGGGAGAAAGACAGAGAGAGGGAGGAAGGAGGGAGAGGAAGGGGAGAATGATTTAGAGAGAACAGAGGGAGGAAGAGAGACGGAGAGAGGTGAAAGTAATTTTAGAAAAGCATCATAATTATAACTAGCATTTATACAATGTTTAATAGTTTACAAATATCTTGTTTTCTCCTCACAATAACTCAGAAAGGAAGGTGCTATGATTATTTCTATTTTACAGATGAAGAAACCAAGTCAGACAGTGGTTAAATGATTTGCCCAGGGTCACAGAGTTAGGAAGCATTTGGGGCCAAATTTGAACTTAGTATCTCCTAACTCTGGAACCAGAACTCTATCTACTGTGTCACTAAGTTGTCTCTACTGGAAGGGGGGGCACCAAAAAAACCCCCCTATAGAAGTAAGATTTGAACTGAATTGTTTTTTTTTTTTAGGTTTTTTTCAAGGCAAAAAGGCCACACAGCTAGGTAATTATTAATTGTTTGAGACCAGATTTGAACCCAGGTACTCCTGACTCCAGGGCCGGTGCTTTATGCACTGCACCACCTAGCCGCCCCGGAACTGAATCTTAAAAGATATTGTGAAAATGAAAAGACTGAGGTGTGGGAAGCAGAGTATTCTAGGTATGGGAAGGACTTTGCAAGTATGAAGGCAACAAGAATGGAGATGGCAATAATAATAATAATGATAATGATAATAATAACAGTACTATTAGTAGTAATTGTAGCAAAAATGATAATTGCTATCACTTATAAACCACCAATAATTACATACTGAGCCCTTTGCTAATGCTTTACAAATATTATCTCATTTGCTGTGTTCATTGGAATGTAAGTAAGCCATCAGAGACAGATTCTAGACCACGCTAAGGGTAATAAAGTATAAATAAGGTAGAAAGGGGACAGGGGATGAAGACTAAATAGAAGCCAAATAGAAGACTATATTTTAACACAGAGGTAATAGGGAGCTATTGAAGCTCACTGAGTTGGGGGAGGCAGGGAGCTGACATGGTCAGACAAGTGCTTTAGATATCTCACTCTGGTAGATGGTCTATAGCTTGAGTGGGGAGAGACTTGACATAGGGAGACCAGTTAATAGGTTATTATCATACTCCAGGTGGCCCAGGATGAAGGCCTGAACTAAGAAAGGGAAATATGAGTTATTTTACTGTGAAGATACAAATGAGGAGACTTGGGAACAGACTGGATACGAGACTGACTGTGAGGGAGGAGGTGAGAATGAACAGTGAGGTCCAGAGCCTGATGTCCTTAATAATAATAGGGAAGTTTGGAAGGGTGGAAGATTTGGGAAGAAGGACAATGAATCCTATTTTGGACATGTTGAATGTGAGATGACTATGGGACAAAAAGTCCAAAGGGGCATTAAAAGATGATCAAGATTCAGAAGTTAAAATGACTTGTCCAAAATCCCACCCTTTAGTAAGTAGCAGAGCTGAGGGTCTTTTGGTTCCATGTCGAGTGTTCTTTTCACTATACCACAAAATTTTTCCTTTCCCTCCCCTCCCTGCCCTACCTGGGCACCCCCTATTGAATTAATTTATTTGGCAAAACCTATGATGTGTTTAATAAAAACACAACTCTCTTCCCAAAGCATCAAACTCAGAGTTTGACTGGAAAGTGATGAACCCACACCAGATGGCCTAGAGTTCAGGAGATGGTCCCTTCAGGGTGTGGGGTGAGGAAGAGGACTTACTGGAGCAGGTGATTTTGATGGACATGTAGTCTCGACTACAGTCCTTCTTGTAGTGACAGCGTAGCCAGTTCAGCAGGCACAGCCCGTTGTCACACTGCAGCTCCTCCTTCTTACACGGAAGGATGCTCTGCTCATCTGAAGGACAGAGAGATAAAAACAATGACTTTAATCCCTATGCTTAGCTGTAAGAAACCTCAAAGACACAGAATAGCAGGAAGATGGTCACTGAATGTCAGCCTGGCTGACTAGTATAGTGCCAAATCCTGATTTTACAGATGAGGAAACTAAGACTCAGAGTGATTAAATCACTCAACCAAGGGGATACAGCTATTTAATCATGTTCCAGCTCCCAATCTGGCTCACTGCTTAGCATAAAACCGGCTCCTTCTGAACTCTGTATCCCTCATCTAACATAACCCAAGGCCATGACTCTCCCTGATATATTTCTCTTTTTTTCTTTTAGGTTTTTGCAAGGCAATGGGGTTAAGTGGCTTGCCCAAGGCCACACAGCTAGGTAATTATTAAGTGTCTGAGACCGGATTTGAACCCAGGTACTCCTGACTCCAGGGCTGGTGCTTTATCCACTATGCCACCTAGCCACCCCTCCCTGATATATTTCTAAAAGATTTGTGACTAGAACACAATATTCCATCTCTGCTCTTCTTGTCTTTGCATTAACTACCCTTCCATTCCTAGAATACTCTGTTCCCTTACCTCACCTTCCTTTAAGACTCAATTCAAATCCCACCTCAACAGGAGATCCTTCCTGGTCCTCCCCAAGCTGGTAATGTCTTCCTCTTTACCTTGGAAAAGTGACTTTGGTCTGGACATAGGAATAATTCATCTCTGAATTTTTGCTGAGCAAGGACAGAAGTCCAACAACATATAGCCAGGGGTCAAATTTATCTGGGTATCCAAAAGAATATGACCTGGTTACTACAAAAAAGTCAATTCTAATCATTATTGGTCCCATGACAATAAGCACCCCTTGCCCCCATTCTCACATACATACTCCTATATACATCTACAAGAGCTCTTTAAGCCATAACTAACTCATTTGGACAACTAACATGAAATTTATTTAAGATTTTTTTTTTGGACAGGATCTATGGTTCATTAATATAAGGAACTCCTCATCCACATCTATCAATGAAAACTGACATGGGCTCTGAAATTGTGGTCTTAGAGAGTTGTCTAAGCACTAGAAAAAGGTCAAGTGACTTGTCCAGGATCACATGACTGGCATATGTGCCAATCTTGAGGCTAGAGTGGTCTGGTTCAGTGACTAATTCTCCATCTACTCTGCCATGCTGTCTCTCATATATCATAGATCTTAGGAAAATAAATATTTGTTGGGCATTTCCCATGTGCTGGGTTCCACATGAAGACATATGAACTAATCACTTGGTTTGAGAAATTTACAGTATAAAAAGCAAGACATATACAATTAGGATATAAATTACAGGATGATGAGTACATAAGAGAGGTAACAACAGTGTCAAGATGTCCACAGGGATCAATCACCAAGTGGATCTTTAGAAAAAGCCTTCAGACCCAAAGATTTTGAATCAAATGAGGATTAATTAACTTGAAAAGCCTATAAACCAAGATGAAAGTTGGTTCATGAATTTTTATTCTCAGAAGCACTCTCAAGGTCTCTCTGAAGAACTTTGGATTTGACTGTGTGACATGGGAGGCAAAAGACTATCTAGCATGGTGTGCCAGTCAAAGAAGGTGCTATGCTCCACGAGTAAAGCAGAATTTCAGTAGCTCAAAAGAAATGTGAGATGTACAAATTTTGAGACAACTTCATTCCAAGTGAGTTTGTGGCCAATTTGTGGTAAAAACCTTCTGAATTTGTATTGGTTTGATCAGTCACAGTGGACAACCATGACTCCAACATAGTGATATTGTTTTGGTCCTCTGACAATCATCTAAAAGAACTTGGGGAATTTTAGTGTAGAGAAGAAAAGGAATATGATCCTTGTTTTTGAATATCTGGGAAGTAGGGAGCTGAGATTATATACTTTTTTCTGACTCCCAAAGAAGGAACTAGGTCAGTGAACACTGATTGTTCATAAGCATTTATTAAGTGTCTACTATGTGTCAGATGATAGAGGTATAAATTATTAAAGGGGCTAGCTGGCTCAATTTAAGGTAGAATTGTTTAATAAACAACAGAAAGGGCTGCTTGGTAGTGAGTGCCCATCAGGCAAGGTGTCCAAACAAAGGTCGAATCAGCTCTTGTAGGAGCTATTGTGAATGGCATTCTTTATTTGGGTAGAATTAGGACTAGATGATCTTTGAGTTTCTTTTTAGCATTGAGATTTTACGATTCTATGATTTCCTAGAGAATTAGAAAAAAACCCATCACAAATCTTCTCTCTTTCCAGTATGAAAAGGTAAGAGTGACTCATTTATGAAATCAGAGGTTAGAATTTCAAAACATTTTAGCAATCTACTCACGGTTCCATAATCCTACCTTCCTAGAGCAGTGTGGAAATGTGTAAAATAGAATGCAATTTGGGGATTATTTATTTGGGAGGGTGGTCATTTGTACAACACCCCCAAGTGAACTGCAGCTGATGAAAATGTTGATTTAATCCATGCACCAAAGACTTAATTAACAATCAGTCATGCTCACTGGAGGTAAAAACTATCTTGCCAAGAGAAAACAGACCTCCCTGCTTAAGGGCACACAGACCTCATGTAACTGCTAGGGGTAGTGAGTCAAAAGAGCAAACAATGCCAGCCTCTAGAATCGACCTAGTTCCTTCCCTCCTTCCCTCTTTCCCTCCTTCCCTCCTTCCTTCCTTCCTTCCTTCCTTCCTTCCTTCCTTCCTTCCTTCCTTCCTTCCTTCCTTCCTTCCTTCCTTCCTATAGTAGGGATTAGGAAAAAAATAGATTCTTGAGTCTTTGAAATATCTCAGTTGCCCTTGAGTTGTCACCTGTTATAATAATGGTACTCTTAATGAGGATCCTGAGTCCTGAAGATAAGATTAAATCACATTCACAATATCTTTTGTTCACAAAGTTGTAAGATGACAGAGCTCATAGGGACCTTTAGACTTAGAAGATTATCCAGGATGTTTGGAAGGATACTGGGAGGACCATTGGACTGTATCGAATAATCAGGGTTTCCTCACAGTCTGGTGTACCTTTCACTAGGCCAGAAACCTGCTGGGGGAAAATAGCAGCTCAGAGTTGCTCAAGTCCCATGTATCTGTCACTGACTCCACTTACTGAGCCGTGAGTGAATGAGCCCATAGTCTCTGAGCTTAGCTTTCTTCATTTTGCCATTGAAGTACAGAGGAGAGTACTTCCATCTCTCTCTCTGACTCATCTCTAATTGGATTTCCTAACAAGGGGAATTCAGTGTGCAGTACTTTGAGCTATTAAGTGGTTCTGTTATATACACGAAAAGTCTGCTTCATTTCCTTCTCATTTCCTTGTTCATCAGCCTTCCACTCAAGGGGACTCTTAGAAATGCAGACCTAAAAAGGTACCATCCTAATTAAACCATCAACGGACCCCCCCCCCCCTTCTTAACTGAAGTGATTTGGAGGGGAGGAAAAGGGAAAAAGTGACTCAGGAATTTCATGGCTGAGCAGGGCCCAGTTTTCTCACACTTGTACATGGAAGATGATCCATAATGAATGTTCTATCTATGATCATCCTAGAAGAGAATGATTTATCCTCATCAGGACACAGACTTGGTATTTCCACCACAGTAAGAGAAAAATATTGTTGTTGTTGAGTTGAGTCCAATTCTCTGTACCCTAGAGACTTTTTTTGTCCATAGGGTTTTCTTGGCAAAGATACTGGAGTGATTTGCCATTTCCTTCTCCAGATTGTCTCCATGTTAAAGATGAGGAATTGAGTCCAGGGTCTCAGAGCTAGTCAGTGTCTGAGGCCGGATTTGAATTTAGATTTTGATTCTAGACCCAATAGTTGGCCATTTATTCAGTAGAATTTTAAATGAACTTACTAGATCCCTTCCCTGCAAATATCTGTTCCACCTAGGCATCAATGTGTCTGCCTCACTTAAATCCATGTGACAGTCATGTCAGGACAACATCCTCATGATGTCTCTGGTCCTTTCTGAAAAATGAAGATGAACAACAACAGTCACCATGTCTAAAATTCCATCATCATCAGGAATGGATATGAAGGAACAGAAGTCAGAATGGGTACAAGTTAAAGAGAGGAAGATTTCCTCAAAATTAGAGGGAGCTAGCAATAAATGATCTGCCTTAGAGTTCTGTTACTGAAAATTTGAAAGGAGATGTGGAGGACTCATTAGGAGGTACTGCAGAGAGAATAAATGCTTCAGTAAGATAACAGGTTAAATGCCTTTCCGCATCTCTTTTGACCCTGGGATTCTGAGATTACTTGAGTTCCTCTTTAAAAACACACATACTTCTGAGAGGGTCAACAAATTAAGTTATTAGAACCTTGGAGTTTTTTTTTGAAATATATGAGATTACCTGTGTGAAATGCTTGGTAGACCTCGTTCAATTATTGCCGACTTTTTATGACCCTATGGGCTATACTGTCCATATGGTTTTGTTGGCAAAATCACTGGAGTGATTTGCCTTTTTATTCTCTAATGGGGATAAACAGAGGTTAAGTGACTTGCCTAGGGTCACACATCTAGAAGTATCTGAGTTTGGATTGGAACTCAAATCTTCTTGATTCCGGGTCCAGTGCTCTATCCACTGCACCACCAAGTCGCCTGCTAGACGAAAAGTTGTCTTCTAGGGATTACATTCCACCTCCGCATTCTCTAACAGAACTCATTTAAATTTGAGAATATATTGAGATCATTTTGGGCTCTAAGACCTTTAGTCATTTGTATGACCCAATAAAACCATATGGTGGTAGGTTCTTGGGGGAGGTGGTATATAAATACTAGCTATCATCATTATTATTTTAATTATTTTGAGAACTAGAAAAACCTTCTGACCTAAAGAAATCTCCGTCCAACGGGAGTTCCTGCTTATCTTGGTCCCTTGAATCTTGGTAAAGACATCCTGATATGACCTGGCCTGCACTTTTGGGTTATACTTTGCTCTTTGTGATTCAGATTCTACACCATCCTTTCCTGATAGACTTGTCCTTCCTGAATTTGGGGTAAATGTTATGCCCCCCTCCCTGAACCCCCTCCCCCACCTTCATTAGTTGTCTTTGCCCTGAGTGAGATAGCCCATCTTTGTTTCTGAAGAAATCCAATGGCTTCTTATTGTAAGAAATTGATTCCTATCACCTGCATAGGTGCTTACCAAACCTGGTCCAGGGTGCCAGTCCTCCACAGGTTTTCACATCACCCATGACAGAACAACTAGAAGGTACAGTAGAGAGAACACTCAACCTGGAGTCAAGAAGAACTGAGTCCAAATTCAGTCTTAGACACTTCCTAGCTGTGACCCTGGACAAGTCACTTAACCCTGTCTGCCTCTGTTTCCTCACATGTAACTACCTCCCAAGGTCATTGTAGGATCAGATGAGATATACCATGTAAAGTATATCTTCGCATACCTTAAATCATGATTTACTTGCTAGCTAGTATCATTCTCTCCCTTGAACTTGGAGCATCTCTAGCTACTTCACAACTCCTAAGAAATCCAAGTGTAGTATTCCCTTGGGAAAATACAGTTTCTTGGCAAGAAGAGAATTTTTAATAGTGGAACATGTGGCTACATTAAACAAATGGTGTTCAGTGAGGGTAAATGGATTACCATCCCAGAGGCCCCAGAGAAGGTCTTATAATTCGATCTCACTTCATATGTGGACGATAAACTTTTCTTTATCATCTCAAAGGGAGGATGAAGACTCATTAGATTTAAGGGAAAAAAAGAAAGGAAAAAAGTCTGTAAAATGCAACTGGGCCCTTTGAGAAAAGGACTGTTACCTCAGGTACCACCTCCTCCATGAAATGTTCCTTTCTACTTACAAGCTGCTTATTGAAGACTGTGGAAATTTCTAAGACTCACACACTACCCAAAGGACCTTATAATAATAGGTAGAGTGGTATGGGGGGCAAGAATGATGAAATTAGAGTTCATTTCTTGGTCCTGCCACTCATTACCTGCATGATCAATTCCCCCAGTTTTCACATCCATATTGTAAGGAGCTGGACCAGATGCCTTTTCATCTCTAGGTCCTGTGACTGAGAACAGGATGTAGCCCTAAAAACCTGTAGATGAAAACTGGCAAAGTGAGAGATAGAACCTGCCCCAGGCCAGAACAAAAATAATTATAGCTTAGTGTCCTACACTTCTGAAGCACAGTATATACATTGTCTCATTTGATATTCACAGTAACAATAGCATTTACAGAGGACTTTATTCTTACAACAGCCCTGAGAGGTAGGTGCTGCTATTATCTTCATTTTACAGATGAGAACATTGAGACAGATTAAAGTTAAATGATTTTTTCCCAGAGTTGGGAAATTAAAGGCAACCTTTAATTTTTGGTTTTCCTGACTTCCGTCCCAGGGCTCTCTATCCATTCTTCCATCTGGCTGCTTAGAAGTCTGGAAAATAATTCTGACAGCTAGTATCATTCTCACTTTACAGATGAGGAAACTGAGATCCAAAGGGAGAATGTGACTTGCCTAAGATGACATAGAGTAAGTAGTAGAGATATATTAGAATCCAGGTCATCTGATTCAGTCTTGTGAATGATGATACTCTACACAAAGCAATAAATAATGTTTTTAAAAATTCCTTTCTGAGTCAAAAGCCAGTGAATAAAAAAACTGAGTAAATAAAAGTCTCATTTTTTTAACTTAATGAAAGATTTCTTGAATTAATGTCATTGTTTTCTCCCTCACCATCTGTTGTCTCAATAAAGTTGTTTTTAAAATTAGCTTAATTGTCTATGAAGTGACTGTGTTTGCACTCAATACAAAACTTTTAGAAAATGATCTTAGTTGTTTTAAAAATCTTGACTTCCTATACTTGTATAAAGGCTACTCAAAGTTTGCCATTCCTTGGTGCCTTTCATATGTTCTAGGTATGATGCGAAGATGTATATTACACAGTTTCTGATAAACTGGAATCTTTGGTGTGAAGGACAATGGGGAGTCAAAAGTACAATATTCATACTGACAGAAAAGATAATGTTCAATGGCAAAGCAACTTGGGTCAAATATAGTGGACTATGTTGGTAGAAGGTTGTTTGAGCTAAGTCTTCTTTTAACAAAGGGCCATTTATAAAAATTGCAATTACATGTTGTGGCAGTCACAATCAATTGTGAATTTGGATGACTCTCATAATGACTGCAAAACTCTTTGTATTTACTCATCTGTGTATGGCCCATTAATAGAATATAAACTTGTGGAGGGTAAGGACAGCTTTGGATTTCTCTTTGCATTCTCAGTACTTTGTCCCTTATTCTATCTCTTTACTAGAGACAAGGTAGAATGAATCATTGCTGAATAAATTGGAATGGTATAGTGGAAAGAACACTGGCCTAAAGATCTGGGATGGGACCTAGGGTGGGGGGGAGAGTCTAGTTCAAGTCTTAGCTATAGTATGGATTAGTGGTGTGACCTTGGGCAAGTCACTTTCCTATCATGAAGCTTAATAAAATGCAATATGAGGAGACTGGATTAGATGCTCTTTGATATCTCTGAGTTCTCAGAACCTCTGATTGCAATTCTTTTGCATCAGTTTGTAGATGAGCTGGTTTTGTCATGTGATAATAAAAAGAAGAATAACATAATGCATAGGTCCAAGACAAATCAATGCAACAGACTAGGAAACATATGACTAGATTTCTTTTCCTTTTTAGTGATTGGTATGTTGGCTATAGACAAAGTTGTTATTCAGTCATTATTCATCTGTGTTTGACTCTTTGTGACCCCTTTTGGGGATTTCTTGGCAAAGATCCTGGAGTGATTTGCCATTTCCTTCTCCAACTTATTTTACAGATGAGAAAATTGAGGCAAATGAAGTTAAGCAACTTGCACAGTATTACACAGCTAGTGAGTGTCTAAGGACAGATGTGAACTCAGGAAAATGAGTATTCCTGATTCTAGGTCTGTCACTCCCTCCACTGTACCACCTAGCTTCCCCTAGGCAGAGGCAGGATTCAAAACCAGGCCCTCTGACTCATATGCAATGCTCTTCCCACTGTACTATGGTGCCTCCCAGAAGAGGGATGGAAAAGAATAAGGAGTCTAGTCTGTTTGGAACATAGAATGTACAAAGGGGGATGATTTGAAATAAGGCTAGAAAGGTAGGTTGGAACAAGATTGGCAACCTGTATCATTGAGTTTCATGCTCATGGTGTGAGCCCTAGAAATTTCCATAGGTTTCATTGCCACATCACTAGTGCTGGGTAAGTGGAAAAGAATGCTTCATGGAGGAGGTGGTACCTGAGTCACTTGAGCCACTCCTAAAGTAAGGGAAGCATCCTGAAAGGCAGAGAGGAGAGCCCATCATGCATAGACAGCCTATACCAGTGGTTCTTGAAATGAGGTTTACAGATTTCTGGGAGTCCCTGAGGCCCTTTCAGTGAAGGGAGTCCATGAAATCAAAATTATTTTTATAATAATACTAGGATAATTTCATCTCTAAAATGTTCATATTCATAGCTAGAACCCATATCAACAAAAGCTCTTTGGGTGGTCCTCAATAATTTTTAAGAGTGTAAAGGAGAGCTGAGACCAGAAAGTCTGAGGACAGTTGAACTATGCAAATCCTTATGAAGTAAAGCATAAACCTGGTCCAGGAAGAGATCATAAAAGTCATCTAATCTAACTCTTCTCATTTTGAAAGATGAGGAAATGGAAGCCACAGAAAGAAATTAGGTGAATTACTTAAGATCACAGAGGAGGTGGCAGAGCCAAGGTTCAAAATGAGACCTTCTGACTCACATTCAATGCTCTTCCCATTGGACTGTGATGCCTCCCAGAACAGGGATAGAAAAGAATGAGGAGTCTAGTTTGCTTGGAACAGAGAATGTAGGAAGGAGAATGATCTGAAATAAGCCTGGAAAGGTAGCTTGAAACAAGACTGGCAAGGTTCTTCAATGCCATGAAAAGAATGCTAGCTCCTTTCTACTTCATCAAGGGCACTGAACATCAGCGAGGGAAGTGCCCTTAGGTGACTATGACTCTGGGGGCATCAGATTAAATATTTTCATGTGGCAGATGACAATTCAAGTTTCCCCCATTATCCCTAATGACTTTGTTTTCAAACACTGTGTCAAACAGTAGACATAAACCCTTAATTAGTTCTCAATTAATTAACTCCTTTGAGAAAAAGCAGAATGAGAAATGAAGATTATATAAGATAGAGTGCTATGCCATACTCTGCAGGAATGGGGAGGGAAAGACATAGTGTATACACTTGGCTGACTGCACCCCCCCAAAAAACAGGGTTAGAAAGGTCCTTTCTGGGCTTCTAGTCTAACCTGTTCTTGGGTAGGAATCCTCTTTACAATATCCCTTAAAAGCCTACACTTGGAGAGCACCATTATTGATAGGTCAATAAACATTCATTAAGCACCTGTTGTATGCAAGGGCTGAACTGAAGATAAAAAGTAAGACAAAAGATAGGCCTTGCTCTCCCTTGAGACTCACTGTCTAATGGGTAGAACATGGGAACAACTAAGTACAAGCAAGTTCTATTTGCAATAAATTGGAAATGATCAACAGAATGAAGACACTGGTTTCAAGGGATTTGGGAGAATCTTCCTGTAGATGGTGGGATTTTAGATAAGCCAGGAAAAGAAAATCAGGAATGAGAGGAAGACCATTCTAAGCATGAAGAATAGTTAACAAAAAATGATCAGAGACAGGAAATAGAATATGAGGAACAGCCGGAGGTCAGGGTCACTGGATCAAAGAATAAGTGGAGGTAAGTAAGGTCTCAGAAAGGTAGCTAGCTATGTGATAGAGTGGAGAGAATGCTATACTTGGAGTCAGGAGGATGTGAGTTCAAATTTGGCATTAGAAACTTGCTAGCAAGTCACTTAATCCCTCAGTTTCTTCATCTGTAAAATAAGCTGGAAGAAGAAAAAAGCAAACTACTTCTCTGCAAAGAAAACCAAAATGGGGTCATGAAGAGTTAGATACATTTGAAAAACAGAGGAACGACAAAGAGCCAGTCCTGTATAGCTCAATAGCTCAGTTGTGTGTGTGTGTGTGTGTGTGTGTGTGTGTGTGTGTGTGTGTGTGTGTGTATTGGGAAGTTTTTCTATATATCAAATTTAAATCTGCTTTTTTACAGCTTTCATCCTTTGTTCCTAGTTCTTCCCACTAGGACCAGCAAGTGAGGCTAATATTTTTTCCATATGACTGACCTTTGAATATGGGTGAATTAGATAGCATGTGTCCACTAACTCCAGGTTTAGCTCTTCCTAATCTCTTCTAAATCTCCATATAGCCCAGTTTCTAGTCCTCTCCCCGTTCTGGTTACCTCACCCTCTTCAGGACTCTCTCTTGTTCATCAATATCCTTCCTAAAAAGTGTACTTAGAGTGGAACACAAGGCTACAAATATGCTCGGCTCGGGTGGGGGGAGGGGGCAGGGTGAGATAGGACTGACATCTCTCTCTGTCTCTGGAAACTTGGCCTCTCTTAATGTAGCCCTGAATATGTGACAGAAACCTGGAGTTAGCCTTCTGGCATTTCCTGATTGAATTTAACAGCAGTTATCAAGATTATTTAACATTAGAATTATTATTCGCTTAATCAAATCTAATAATAATTGGCATTAATAAGGTGAAGTTTAAATCCAGACTCAGATATTTACTAGTTGGGTGACTCTGAGCAAGTCACTTAAACTCCCTGCCTCAATTTCCTTATTTGTAAAATAGGTTTAATAATAACATCTACCCTATAGGGTTGTTGTGAGGATAAACTTATATCATTTTTATAAAATATTTCATAAACCTTAATGTGATATATAAATGCAATGCCCCTTTACTACTTCTACTAACAGTTCCTCTTCAAGAATGGACAACCAACAATACTACTACCACTACCGCCACCACTTATTACTGACTACTACTACTACTACTACTACTACTACTACTACTACTACTACTACTACTACTACTATTACTACTACTACAACTGCTGCTGCAGCTGCTACTGTTACTTCTGGATTTTCAAAATGCTTAGTTCCTTTGTCTTAATTTATTTTTTCCCCCAATAACCTAGTGAGGTAGGAATAATCATTTGCATTTTATGGACGAAGAAACTAAAGCAGAGAGAAATTAAATGATCTTTAACCGAAGTCACAGAGCTAATAAGTGAAATACAGAATTTGACTCCAGGTCTTAGAATTCCAAATAACAATGGTTTTTCTATCCCACCTCAGTGCCTAAAATGATGGAATCACTTGTGAATGGTTAGCCTTGAACAGAGAAGTTTTGGTGGTGGTGGTGAGGTCCATTTAAAAAAAAATTGAATGTTGGAAAGACTACTATACAGAAGAGGAATTTGATTTGTTTTCTTTCCAGTAGAATACAGGCTCCTTGAGGGAAGGCACCAATTTCATTTTTGTCTTTGTATTTCCAGGGTTGACCCCTAAGCCTGACACATATTAAACATTTAATATTAGTTGATTTAAATTGTTTGGCTCCAGGAGGTAGAGCTTGGAGTTTTGGGTGGAAGTGACCCAGAAGCAGATTTGTCTTGATTTAAGCACAGGGGCCAATGACAACTCAGTCCATAGAATATGCTTGGATTTGCCTTTCCTCATCAGTAGGCATTTGTGCCTGCTTCCATTCTTACATATGGAACTTAGGGTAGTCAGTTCCTGGCCATGAGTAATTGAAGGGTTGGCAGAATATGATGACAAAAAGTCTTCTAATTAGCAGGAGCTGAAAGAAATAATGACTCAGGAGGGCTGAACTGGGATTGAGTTCAAATAGAAAAAGGGCTACTGATCTTTTGATTTCTTTTTCTTTCTTGGTAAAGTAGTGACGTAGGACTGCTGCTAGGTGTCAGGTGAGGGGAAGGGTGGCTGCTCTATCTTCCACTTGGCTTCTACATGTCTGAGGACATTGTTTCTTTCCTGTTTGTTTTCCCTTTAATCTTAGATAATTGAAATATCCTGAAATGGAATAGTCCTGGCATGAACCAGGTGAATTTCGGACATCCTGAGGCTCCATCAGTCATCAGAAGCCTGGTTCATAAAAACAATGGTCATCAGGATAGAGAATCCCCAGAAGATTGTGGTGGCCTGTATTATCATGATCTTTAGTGGCAGAGAGAAGCATTGACTAGAGATTCTAGAAAACTTCTGATCCTCAGAGCCCTGTGGTAAGCTCTACCTAAGGAAAACTAATTAAAGGCTATATGAATGGAAAAGGGACTTTTGGGGTCAAGAGGTTACCCTTTTGCCAGATGAATTCTCTCTATGTGTGCCCCATGACCACTGTACTTCATTGAGAGGCCACTCTCAATGGGGTAATATTTGTAAAACATTTTAGTATATAGTAGGTATTTAACAAAAACTTGTTCCCTTCTCATCCTCCCTGTCTCCTCAAGAACTCTGTAAGAACAAGAATTGAATATAGCCCTGTTTGGGAAGATTGTTTTGTTACAACTGTTTCCTTCTCTGTAAACCCTTTTATAAAGTCTAATAGAGGTCAACTGGCTGATTGATAATGGGAAACATAACTGGTGAGGGCTCAGGAACTATAGTACTAGAAATAGTAATCCCTCAGAGTTAACCCTAAAATCCTTCATGAAGTAGTAGCCAGCATCCTCTGAGGCCCCTGCCTGAAAATGTGCTTGCCAATTAGGGAAGTGTCCCGGAGGGAAATTTGCAATTGGGACTATCTAAAAATGGAAGGAGCTACCTTGGGAGGTACTGAGTTCCTCATCACTGAAGGTTTCCAAGTAGAGGATGGTTAATCTGTTGTAGAGGTGATTTCTTTAGGTACTTATGGATTGAATTTCTCTGGCATCTTTTTCAACTCTGAGATTGCATGAATGCTTAGCACAATCCTTGTATGAAAAAAGGTTAAACTAGTTTCGTCTTGCTGCAAAAACACACACCTTATTTTTAAACCAGTACATAAAAAATTAACATTGCCAGTATACACATAGATTTTTAAAAAAAATGTTAAAATTTATTTAAGGCAATGGGGTTAAGTGACTTGCCCAAGGTCACACAGCTAGGCAGTTATTAAGTGTCTAAGCTTAGATTTGAACTCAAGTCCTCCTGATTCCAGGGCCTGTGCTCTATCCACTGTGCCACTTAGCTGCCCCTCCATCTGGATTTTTTTAAACCATACAGGCTACTATTGTAAAAGTTAGATGCTCCCAGGAATGTACCAGTAAAATTTTAATGAGGCTATCTCTGGGGAAAAAAAAGAAAGTGTCTACTCAAACTTTTTAAGTTTAATCTGCATTCATATTTTCTCCATCACTTTCTTAAGTCTAGATAATTGACAAGACAAATCAAGCCCAGATTGTTTCTGTTTGCTGATTTTGAGACTTTTATCATTTTCCTAGGTATAAATACTTACACTGAAAATTTAACAATTGACTTTTCCTGCAGCACAAGCCGTCTCTAGTATACCCCTGGATGTTCTTAAAGTACATGATCCTCAAGGTCCCTTCAGCTCTAATATTCTCCCTCTTCCCCACACATCTAATCTTCCATAATTATATATGAAATCTTATTTAATTCATCTTGCTAAAGGAAATCATGGTCATTACAGTCTCTCAGAACAATGTGGCATGGAAAGAATATTAGTAAATCAATCAACCTGGGTTCTGTTGCAATTTGGATATTAGCTTACAGCTTGCAAATCACAAGTCACTGCCTCTTTCTAGACTGTAGCTCCCCTCACCCCCACCTTTTTTTTCAAATTGATGGGTTTAAATTGGATGCCCTTAAAGAAGTCTCTCTTGTTAACAATCTCTGATTTCCATAGATGTCCACCATTTCATTTAGTTTCCCATGCTCATCACTTTTTTTGCTGCAAGGATCAGAGGCAAATTCCAAGGGAGTGAACGGAATTTGGCTCTCTCCAATTTTCTAGCTTGCCCTCCCTGCAGCCAGTTCACTCCTAAGGCTTTCCTGCTGATTGCCAGAACCACTGGAATTTCCCAACAGCCTTCAACAGCCTTCCCTGGGCTCTAGCTAAGCAAAAGCTTCCAGCTAAGTGCTGAGAGGCGATCACTGCCCAAGATGGAAATGTAGCATGGTTCAGTGGAAAGAACTCTAGAGTTAGAGCCAGAAGTTCTTGGTTCAAATCCCTTGTTATTTATTTACTCCAAGGAGTCACTTTTTCCCTCTGGGTCTCAGTTTCCTCAGTTGGTCAAGATGATCCTCAAAGTCCTTTCCAGACCAAGATCCTATCCTGAACATGGTCCAAAACATATTTGAAATGGAAAACTGATCCCAAAAGAACCATGAGGGATAAGTGGAAAGGGAACCCTTCTAGCACATAGTTTTTTCCATTTTCCTTTCAGCAGAAATTAGTTTGCTTCTGCTTGCAATGGCTCCCTGGCTCACTAGAGCACTCCCAGATGAATTTTCACATTCATACAGTTGTATGTATTTTACTGTAAGGCAAGATTTTATAGTAGGGGGAAAAGATTACTTATAGACACCAGAATAATTACTTTTTCCAATATAAATGGAGATTTCAGAGGCTTATGAAAGTATGAAGAAAAAAATCTAAGGATGTATGTGGGGTAAGGATTTATAGTTCTTAGGATTTTGTCTTAGGAGTTTTAGGAATCATCTCAGCCAACTACTTTGTTATATGGTTAAAGATAAAGAGGTATACAGTTTGTCACAGACTTGTCCAAGGAAACACAAGTAGTAAGAAGTAGAACCTAGCCTAATAGTCAAAGGATATAAGCAAACAGTTATCAAAAGAATTGCCAATAATTAATGATATGAAAGACTATTTCTCCTTACTAATAATAAGAGCAATACTAATGAAACAATGCATAGATTTCACCTCACCCTCAATAAATTGACAAAGCTGAGAAAAGATGAGACTTGTTCATGTAGGAAGGCTTGTGGAAAGCTAGGCATTTTAGTTCATAGCCAGTGAAACCGTGACTTTGTCCATTACTTCTGGAAAGCATTCTGGAGCTATACTAAGAAAGGGACTAAAATGTCCACACAATATGACCCAAAGATCCCATCATTAGGTTTATATCCTAAGGAAATCAATGATAGAAAGTTACAATATATTTATAGTGGCACTTTCTGCTGTAGTAAAGAATTGTAAACAAAGTAGATGTCCATTATTTGGGGGAAGAACTCAACAAATTGTGGTATATGAATATAACAGAATATTACTTCACCAATAAAATGATGAATAAAAGTAATACATGGGCACATAGGAAAAACTTAGATGAACCAATGAAAAGTGAAGAAAGCAAAATCAGGAAAACATGACCATATCAATGTAACTTGGAAGAACAGTAACAATTAATATCAAATCTGTACACTTTGTAATTATCATGACCAAGCTTGATCTCTAAGAGATATGAGAATGCATCTTCTTCTGTCTTTGTAAAGATGGGGAATTATGGAGGTAGAGCACAGTATACATATGATGTTGGATTTAATTCAGTCTTGCTGAACTGCATTTTATCTCTCTTAAAAATTCTTTATTACAAAGAATGGTCAGGGAGATAGGGATATATTTGGAAATAAAGGTGATGCAAAAAGAGAAGATATAATTTTTTTAAAAATAGAAATTCAAGATCTAAACCTTTTTAATTTTTCTAACTCCAAATTCAATGTCCTTTCTAGTACACTGTACCCATTCTTATGCATCAAGGAAGGGAAGAGACAAAGAGGGTTGGGAAGGATAGGACTCCAGACAAGGTCCTTAATAACAACTGATTTTTGTTTGCTTGCCAGATGTTAATAAATGACACATGTTATTTCTAAAATCTTCCCCTCCCCTTTTTGCCTCTACAATTAGTCCCTTCCTTTCCCATTATTTCCTGTTACAGTCCAAAGTCCTGTTATTTATACATCAATACAAATTGCTTTTGATCCACAAATTTCTTTGGGGAAGGAGGTGGAGGGAAGACTAGAATCAAAGGCTTACCTTGAAGATACTGGGGTTCTCTGACCTTCTAAGAGCTGAGCAACGAAACTCTGACTACCTGTTCTCACAAGCTACTGCCCTCTCTTTATCTCTCACCTCCACCTTCCCTTCCCTCTTCTTCATTGATTCTGAAATCTCGCTCAGGGGGAGTTAAGGACAAGGACAGAACACTAATCTTGGAGTCAAGAAGACGTGAATTCAAATCCTGAGTAAGTGACTAATTTGCTCTATGCCTTAGTTTTCTCATCTGTAAAAAGGAAGGTTTTGTTTTCTTTAGTTTTCAAAATCTATGATCCATTAATTTTCCAAATACCAACTTGAATGACTGTTACTATGATCTGCTCTTGGAAAAAAGGGACAAATGAGTCAGAGCTAAAGCCTAAATGAAATGCCTGGAGACCACCAAGTTAAATGCCCAGGAACCACTGACTAATCACCAGCTAAATGTTTCTTAAAAGAGATTAGGAAAAAGCTGCCTAATTAGATAAAGAAAAGAGTTTTTCTGGCCCCTGGGAGTTTGCCACCCACTAACCTACACCAGGAGCAATCCCTGTTCTTGCACATGAAAGTCATCTGGAGAAAATTCAGCCTATGCTAAGACTTCTTTTTTCCACAATGCTCTTTTTAAACACAAAAGAAGGACTTATCTATGGGGGGGGGGGGTAAAACAATGCAGAGAAAGTGTTTATTTCAAAACAACAGTCTGAAGGTAAGACAAGCATCATTTTTACATTTTACAAATGAAGAAACTGAGCCTTAAGAGTAAGTTCTCCCCATGCTGGAGGCAAGTGAATGACTAGGTGGAATAATGAGGGTGATAAAATTGGAAGTTCCCTTTAGTTACCACCTAGTCTAAAACCTTGATTTTTCAGATGAGAATGGAAACCTTGAGTCTTTCTTCAGGTGACTCAGGGGCCATATGGGGGCAGAGATTGGAGCTCTTCCCAGGTCCTTGGATTTCAAGTCCAATGCTCAGCCTATCACTTGGATTCTATACACTTTACAACAGAATGGGGGGGGGGGGGTGACAGCTACTAATGCTTCCATAAACTTTTTTCTAAATATATTCCTAGTTAAACCCTTCTTCACCACTTGTGTGCTTGCATTTGCTCAGTAATAGAAGGTTAATAAGCTCATGGGCCCGAATATGATGGGGCTTGGGAAATCAAGCCCTGGCCTCCTCTTGAGGTCTGCTTCAGTTAACTAAGCTCCCCTAAATAAGTTGCCTCTTGCTCTGACACAGATTTCTGATCCATCCCCTCCCTTTAAACAACTCTAACAACTCTCTCTGACCTGAATTATCTTGCCCTCTTTGTGATTCTGAGGGGGTGATTTGAGGGTGGGCCCACGGTGGAGAAAGGTTCCCAAAGTTCTCTCCCTATGTCCTGCTATTTGTCGACTTCTTAGAATCTTTCCAAGTGGGACCCCGGACTCCACTGGAGAACCGGATGAGAAGATTAGGGAAGGGAGACCAGGAGGGGGGAAGAAGTGGAAGGCCAAGTTTCCCAACAGAAACTTTCACCCGACCAGAGACTGAGGGGGAGGGTGCGAGGGGGAAGCGACCCCCTCCCCCAACAGTGTCAGTGGTTTGGATGAAAGAGATCTTTAAAATCCCTTCCATTCCTACAGTCTCTCATCCTAAGATTCACTCTCGCCCCCTCATTTCACACAGGAGGAAACTGAGTCGGGAAGGGATGATTTGCCCAAGGTCTTCCTCCCTCCTCTGTCCTTTGGCAGGGGCCACAACTCCCAGCCCAAATGGGGAGGGTGTCAATGTGTCCATCTGCCTGTCCTTTCGGCAGCTGTGACCCCGAACTCGGTGAGTGGAGGCCGATGGGCTGAAGGGGGTGGGGGAGGGTGAGGAAGGGTGGGGGGGGGGGGGTGTTGCGGAGACCAGGAAAAAGACTGCGGGGAAGAGAGCTGGAGCGTTTTCCCTTCCCCCACCCTCCATCCCTCATCCTCGTCCGCTTCTCCCTCCAAGCCCCAACCCCCCGACCCCCGGCCCCAGCATCCCGCAGTCCACCTGGAGCTGCGCCCCCTTACCCGGGCACACGCAGCCGGCCGCGGTCCTCTCCATGCGCCCTGAGCTCCCGGGCGCCACCGCGGGGGGCGGAGAGGGGGCCAGGCGTCTCTCCTCCTCGGCCTCTTCGGTTGGTCTGGGCGGGGCGCAATGGGGCTGGGCGGGGCAGGGTCCGGCCCCCACGGGCTCGGGCCGGGGAGAGAGAGAGAGAGAGAGGAGAGAGAGAGAGAGGAGAGAGAGAGGCGGGGAAGGGCGGCTGACAGTCAGAGGCGAGCCCGGGGCGAGCTGGGCTGGGGGCTGCGCCCGGGGTGCATCTTGGCCAGGCGGGATGCTCGGTCCCCTGGGGCCGGGCCGGGGGTGGACCTGAGCGCTCTCCTGGCCCCGACGGTCCAGCCCACCCCCCGGGGGGCGTCCTGAGCCGCCTCTCTCAGGGCCAGCTCCGAGCTGGGCCGCCGGCCGTGGCGAGCACCGGCCGCAGGGCTCGCCGGCCGCCGCCCATGGCCCCTTCCTTCTCTGGCCAGCTGCCTGGAGAGGCGCAGGGGTGCGCGGTGCCCCCGCGCGGGCTCGGGCTCCCCGGGCTCCCCGGGCTTCCCGGGCTCCGGCTCTCTCTCCGGCTCGGCCCCGGCTCCGGGACGCTCCGCTGCTCCGCCCTGGCGGCGCCTACTCAGGGGCCCACAGCTTCACCCCGCGGGATGTGTCACATTTGAAAGAGTTCAGGGGAGAAGGGAGAAGGGAGAGGGAGGGACCGCAGGCGCGCGCGCGCACATGCACACACACACACACACACACACACACACACACACACACACACACACACACACACACACACTGGACACACACACACACACACACACACACACTGGACACACACACACACACACACACACACACACACTGGACACACACACACACACACACACACACACACACGGATCAGGGAAGACAAGCAGATACGCGCCGAGACAGGGAGACAAGGGGAGACAGGCACACGCATGAAAGGAGAGAGAGCAGAGCCAGGGGCAGACCCAGAGAAGGGGAGAAAGGAACCAAACCTCCCGGGCGGCGGGGGAGGGCAGGCAGGTGGAGAAGAGGGGGGGCGGGGAGAGGACAGAAAGACCGCGGGGGCTGGGGGGTGGGGGAGAGACGGGGAGGTGCCGCAGGATCTGCAGTCTCTGAGCCCAGGGAGGAGGGAAGGGCAGCTGCCTTCTGAAAACAAACTCAATTGCTCCGCAAAGAAGGGTAGGGAGGGGGAGGAGCAAGCAAATGGGCCGCGCGTGTGTGTGTTTGTGTTTTTGTGTGTGTGTGTGTGTGTGTGTGTGTGTGTGTGTGTGTGTGTGTGTGTGTGTGTGATGACTCCGGAGAAAGCGACCCGAATGCTCAGATTTCTTAATTAGTTGCTTGGGCTCTGGTGCCAGGGGGTTGAGATAGACCTTGGAAGAATCACAGACTCTCAGAGATGAAAGGGATCCTGGAAGCTGCAATGTGAAAGCCCAAAGGAATCTTCAGCCCGGAATGTTAGACTGTGATTGGAAGGAACCTTTGACAGCATCGATCTTTTTGTGTCATGGACCCTCTTGGCCCTCTGGTGAAGCCTATGAACCTCTTCTCTGAAGAACTGTCATCAATCTATAAATAAAACATATCAGATTGCAAAGGAAATCTTTATGTTGGAATATATAAAATATAAATATATAAAGTTTGATGTAATTTCCTTATTTTACAGGAGAGAAAACACACTTTGAAAAGTTAAGTGACTTGGTTAAGATCACACATAGCCTATTCCTATATAAAATCTTAGAAGAAATAGAACATTCCTTTAAAATCCATCATTCCCACCCCCCCCCCCCCTTTTAGCCACCCCTGAGTTTGTCAAATTACAGAAGAAATGGTGGAGGCAGTGTTAAGATTTGGCCTAAGGTCTAGGAAATGCATTTTCTGATCTGAATTGCTGCCTTAGACCTGAGCAAGTAACTTTGGTGGGGGAATGGGGAGGAGGGTGAGGGGGAAGGTTAATTATGTGGTGGAGTATAGAGTGGGCAACTAAATGGCAGAGTGGAGTCAGGAAGACTTGAGTTCAAATCCATCTTCAGACACTCACTAGCTGTAGCCCGGGGGCAAATTACTTCTCCTTGTTTCCCTCAGTTTCTTCATCTGTAAAATGAGCTGGAGAAGGACATGGCAAGTCAGTCCAACATCTTTGCCAAGAAAGGGCCAAGAAGACTTAGACATGACTGAAGAGCAACATAAGATAGAGCACACTGCATTGTGGGTCAACAGACTCCAGTGGGGTTTGAATTCCAACTTAGCTCTGTGATCTTGGGCAAATAATTTCTCTTTTGGCAGATAGTGTGTCTCACTTGTAAAAGGATATAATTTTTCCTTTAACGAGGCCCCTCCAAGATGTAAATCTCAAGAAGTATGATCAGATTTTCTGATCTGTCCCAATGACCTGATTAGGTAATTTTGTGGCTGAGATGAAGGCATGTGTTCCACAAATGGAGGGGTGAACGAAAGGGATGAGAGGGCCCTCTCTTCATTCTTACCTTTGTACCCAGCTACCCATCTACATAAGATCCTTGATCCTCAGAGGAGTTTGGGAGGTGGAATTGACTGAATTAGATATGATTACTCCAAGTCAAAGTGGAGTGCCTTATTGAGGAAGGGGAATTTTTGAGTCACAAAAAATTATTGAACAAGAGCCATTGTTTAACATCTTCCCCATACCTGGAGATGGAAGCTTCCTCTCCTACTTCTTGCCTGTAAGTTTGGAGGATAATAATGATATAAATACTAATAATAGCTATCACTTATATAGCAGGTGAAAGGCTTGTTCATATTAATAATAAAACTTAATATTTATATAGTACTGTGCCTTTACAAACTTTACAAATATAATCTAATTAGATCCTCCCATCAATCCTGAGAGATGTCATTATTATCCATATTTTACAGATGAAGAAACTGAAGCAAACTGGTTAATTGATTTACTCAAGATCACAGTTGGTAGTTGAAGCAGAATTTGAATTCAATTTTCTCCAACTTGGAGTTCAGCCCTTCCATCCATTGTATCAGCTAATATGACACTCCACTGAAGGGAATGACGTGCCATCCAGTCAAGCCAGTGACTGAAGGTAGAAAAAAGCCTTCTGTTGACTACAGAAGATTGAACCCAGGGAGTCCAGTGGATTGATTCATCCAGCAGAGATGTCTGATGCTGGGAACAGCTAGTGGTCAAGCAATATCACTGTCTTGGCTCAGATGAGTTTGGCAGCAGTGGTAGAATGTTTGTCCTTATCCAGTAGTCTCTGCTCAGTAATAATCTTCATCATCACTTTTAGCACTTCACATCCATCACTGCAATTTGGTACTCTTGTTATGAGCTCATCGTGGTGGGTTGGTATATCAACCCCAATTTTGCAAGTTTCCCTCTTATGAGCCTTGGACAATTGATTTATTTGATAGGGGCTCTGGGAAGATAGTTTTTCAGCTTTATGACCCAGACTCCTCTGGCATCATCTCACTAACTAGATGTCAGAGTGGTCTATAGAACCCATATAGAGCACCTTAGCTGCTTTAAAGCAGCATCACTCTTAGCTATCTTCTTGACCCCCTAAACAAAATGGCCTTTGCAACTGAGACACATTACCTTGTGCGAAACAAGCCCAGCTTAGCAACCCATCTAATGAAGAAAATAGAAGTTACGCCAGCTGAGAATCAGAAGCAACTTGTCTTTCACAGACAAGGTTGTGTTGACCCAAAGGAAAAAGAAAAGACAGCAAGATCCAGTAATTCAAAAAGTCTTAGTTGCTTTGGTTATGTGGCTCACTACTTATGTGCCTTACTTTATATTTCAACTCTTTCCCCTGTGGAATGTGGAATTTAAGATTGAAATAGCATCCTTGCTATTTCCAAATAGGAAATTTGGACAAATTCCTTTATTTTTTTGGACATCACTTTCCTTATTTCTAAGGTATATTTTGTGTGTGTGTGTGTGTGTGTGTGTGTGTGTGTGTGTGTGTGTGTGTGTAAGACAGATAGAGACAGAGATAGAGAGAGGGAGAGAGAAAGAGGAAGAGAGAGACAGAGAGAAAGAGGGAGAGAGACAGGGACAAAGAGACAGAGACTGAAAAAGAGAGATAGAGACAGAGATAGATCCAGAGACAATATACTCTGGTATTGGGGAAAATGCTTGTAACTACTATTGCTATGACATTTGAGTAATTACCTTTGTTAATAAAGTATTTAATGACTTTGTTAAGGAGGAATTGTTAATAGAGGAAATCATACTAGTAGGGGCTCATAAATTAGTGAGTGTTAAGGGGGTTATCTCTAGTGCCCTGAAAGTCATTGCAGATATCCTTCTGGGAATGCAAATATCAATGCCAGTGAAAGCTGGGTAAAAGAAGCTAGAGAGTAATTAGAGTTATATACACTGAATCTTCCCTCTCATAACAAAGAAGCATATTTAAGCAAAACCAGCATAAAGAAAATGAATCTGATGATATAGACAATGTTTTACATACCTCTAGGTCTCTAACTTCTTTATTTAGGAGAGGAAAATTCTTCAGGACCAAGATTTATTGCACTTAATCTGAGAGCAAATGATTTTTAGTATTTTTTTTAAAAAATTGATATTGCTGTTGTTATTGTAGATCTTGTGCTCCTGGTTTCTGTCTTTTAGAACTCTACATTAGTTCATGTAAGGAGAGTCATGTTTCTCCTAATTTGTTGTATTTATTCTTTTCTATGGCATGATTGTATCTTCTCACATTCACATACCATAGTTTGCTTAGTTATTCCCAATTGATGAGTAACTACTTTGTTTCCAGTTTTGGTTTTGCTTTGTTTTTAATCATTGCAATCTAGATGAAATGATCGAAGTGGGAGAGACCTGGAGGAACATTTGAGAAATATAATCTTGCTGGCAGGAAGTGCAAAATCATTCTAAAAAATAATAAAATCTAGTTTCCTGTAAAGGCTTAGGTTTTTATATTGGCTTTGCTAGTTTCAAATAGGAAATTTGGACAAATTCCTTTATTTTTTTGGACTTTACTTTCCTTACTTGTAAAAGGAGAAGGTTGGACTAGACGCTCTCTAGAGTTTCTTTCAGTTCTAGATTCAAGCCAACATTTTTGTCTTTGTCTTTCACCTGACAAATAGTAGGTGCAAAGGTTTGTTGATGGCAAGTATTTATTTGTGGTTCAGTATGCTTCAGGAATTGTTAGACATGGGATAAAATAGTCCATCATTAAAGAACTTTCATTCTATTAGGAAAGGCTACATGTTATGTATATCTGTATATACAATATGCATATATAATATCTGTATATAATATGCATATATATACTATGTGTATTAATGTATTTTTCTTCTATCTTTCTATTTTTTACATTACCCTAGAAAATTTTCTCAAACCTATTTTCACACTCAAAGTCTTTGTTGCCAAAGGATGTTGGGTATCTTGGTTTTTAAGGGTGACTTGAGTCTGTATTCCTAATGTTATATTGCTTATGAGCCCCCATAGCATGCATCTCATTAACAGTAAGGTAGTAAACACTTAGCTCAAAGAAAAGGCATTTATTAAGGGAGAAGAATAACAACAAAATATTTCTACCTTAAGCCTGTGGAATGTTTCCCCATAAATAAAATTAGCTTTCAAATGAAAAATGGACATAAATTTTGAGTACAACGGTAACGTTGCATACATATAGAGAATATATGACCAAGGCAATTCATGACTCCAGAACTCCAGATTTTGATGTTTCCTTTTTTAGGTATTTCTCATGAACTTCCTCTTTGAGTATAGCATTTTGGTTAGACAACTTATTCAACTCAGCTTCCACACCTCAACATTTGAGGTGAATTCTTTGCTAACTCTCTTCAATGATGTCAGAGCTCACATTTTTCAAAGTGGTTTCTGACCTTAAATGACTCTCTTTCACTTGACAAATAGTAGGCACTGAATAAATGTTTGTTGATTGCAAGTATTTATTGATGGTTTAGTCTGCTTTAGCAACTGTTAGGCACTTTGGATAAAATAGTATCATTAAAGAGCTTACATTATATTAGGAAAGGCTACATGATACGTGTATGGGCAGTAACTTACCCCTGATTGCCTGGGATCCAGAGCTATTTCCAGTCGTCCTGATTCATGTCTGGCCACTGGACTCGGATGACTCCAGAGGAGAAGGTGAGGTTGGTGACTTGGCATTCAAAGCCAGTTCATATACATGTCATGGATATATAGTCTTTTTTGAGAATGAAGGACAAATAACTCATTGTCTCTTTGGTGAATGTGTGACCTGCCTGCATGCATCTTAACTGTGTTTACAACTTGAACTGAGACACTCTCCAACTGCTGAACGGGGTTTATCAAACTGGGTGAATAGCACCACTGCTGAGTGGTTGATTGGATGGGAAGAAGAAAAACTCTCCTCCCCTTGCTGCTCTCTGGTATAGGCACAGGTGTCATATTCCACAACTTCTGCACATTTGCTCCAATAGGATGTTTTTCTACTGGGGAATTGGGATACAATTGATTACCTTCAAACTTGTGACTGACTCCAGAATGTAAATTCTTTTGGGCAGGTTGACAATTTTTTTTTCATCTAACAGAGTCCCTTTAATTTCTTCACATAAAAGATGCTTACAATTTGTAAAAGGAAACACCAAGTGATAACACCTTGTAAAAGAAAATGCCAAGTGATAGTTTTCATCTATAATTACATAAATTGTATAATTCTAATTGACTGCATCAATTATATTTAGATAAGGGGTAGTAAAAGACCAGCTCCCCTCTCTGTTATTCATAATACATTCAGGTATGCTTCAGAGATATTGTGGACTCAATTCCAGACCATCACAATAAAGTAAATATTGCAATAAAGTGAACCATGAGATTTTTTGATTTCCCAGTTCATATAAAAGTTATGTTTTTATTATACTATAGTCTATTGAGAGCATGTATTGTGAATAAAAAATGTACATACCTTAATTAAAAATACTTTATTCCAAAAGAAAATATGCTAACCATTATCTGAGCTTTCAGTGAGTTGTAATCTTTTTGCTGGTAGAAGGATTTGCCTCATTTTGATGGCTGCTTTCTGATAAGGACAATAGTTGCTGAAGGTTTAATTAGTTATGGCAATTTTTTAAAATAAGACCACAATGAAAGCTTACCTCATCTATTGACTCTTCCATTCACCTGAATATTAGAGACTATATTATAGGGTTATTAATTAGACTAATTTAAATATTGGGAATAGGGAAGCCTGAGAAGAGGAAGACAGGGACAGTCGGTTGATGGATCAACTAAGTTTATCTTGTATATGGGCATAGTTCCTAGTTACCCAAAATAATTACAATTGTAGCATCAAAGATCACAGATCACCTTAAAAGATATATTAATAATGGAAAAGTTTGGAATATTCCAAGCACGGCCAAAATGTGGCATAGAGGCACAATCTGAGCACCTGTTGTTGGGAAAATGGTGCCCCACAGACTTTCTTGAAGCAGGGATGACAAACTTCCAATTTGTAAAAATGTAACATCCTCGAATCACAATAGAGTAAGATGAAATAAATTGATATATGTCTGTACAATATAAAAACAGGATAAATTTAAGGTAAGAAAGCTACTACCATCAAGAGGGATCATGAAGGGCTACATGTAGGAAGTGGCATCAGAGTTGATCTTTGAAGGAAATTATGCAAAAGCATAGTAATGGAGGATGGAATTTTGTATTTGAAGAATATTAAGGAAGCAAGTTTGACTGAACTAGAATGGAAATGAAAGGAAGTAATGTTCAATTAGAAAGGCAGGCTGAAGTCAGAGCTTTGAATGCCTAATGGAGAAGTTTGAATCTGATCCTAGAGGTCATAGGGAGTCACTGGAATTTATTGAGTAGAGTTCCATAGTCAGACCTTTGTTTTAGTAGTATCACTTTGGGTAGCTATGTCAAAGATAAATAGAAGAAGGGCGTGGGGATATATAAAGCAATTAGGAGACCATGCCAATAGTTCAGGTGAAAGAGGATGAGAACTAAAACTTTGACTTTCTAGGGAAGATGAAAGAAAGTTAGAGGTTGACTATACAATTGATATAAACTATTTGAAATCTGTTGGCTCAAATGTAATTCAGAAACAGTGAACAAAAGGGCTCTTTCTTTCCCTTGGGGTGTATCCCTACTGGGGATTCTTATTCAGAAAGGTATGCAACCAAATGACCTCTGTGGTCTTTTTCAACTCTGAGACTCCAGGATTCTATAGTTATTTGGAAGAAAGACTTGCTCAATGTCAAAGGAATAAGTTTTCTTTTTACCCTTCAATTTATTTCTTTGCACTTTTTACACTATTGGAGAGTTAACTCTGTTATCATTGTTCAGTGATATCTCTTGGGAGCTACTGAGAGTCAGTCCTATGTCATCCTAGAAAATAAAGTATGCTGGGAGATTATATAAAACCAACCCTTTTGTTGAATAGCATTTATTCTGAATTGCTTCTCTAAGTCTGGAGATAGGCTTCCTGGGCCACTGTTACTAACTGCCAACAACATAGAACCCATGTGCAAGATAGTTGGTTGCCATTAAAGTTCAGTCTGGGGACAAGCTTAACCTTGCTCTCTACAAACCCTAACTTGAAGACTAGAATAAAAAAAAGTCCTTACTAAATTTTATTGGGCTAATGGGAATAAAGATTGAGTGGCTAGAATGGAGCCAGATTATGGATACCTTGAATGATAGTCTAAAATAGAAGGAAGTCAAATGTTCTTGAGTAAAAAAGGGACAAGATTGAGCTTAACTTCCCCATGAATTTTTATGATCATAAACCAACACTTTGGTCAGGTTTCCAACAGTTTCAGAGACCTGGGAAAGTACTTTGGTGAGGAGAACACCTTTCTTTGTCAACTGTTTAGAAGAGAATAGCAGAACTTGAAACTGTCTCAGGATGTATATTGTTAGAACATTGAATATAGAATGTATTAGCTGAAATGTTTTAGAGCAGAGATGTCAAACAAGCAGCCTGCTGGTCCATTAGGGTCACTCACTTGCCCCATTCATAACACTCCTAAGGGGAAGGGAAACCAGACTAAAATTAAATTGAAAAATATCTGACAAAATAAAAATACAATAGAACATAGAAAATGTTAATATAAGATTTTCTATGTTAATTTGCAGCCTGCAGGGATTGTTTTGGATGGGGTAGTGATACTGTTTCTTTTTGAGTTTGATGCTGCTGCCTTGGCACAGAATGTTAGAAATATATATATATATATATATATATATATATATATATATAATCATATTAATATATAAATATATATATGAGATAAAGAACATATAATAAGAGATAGTATCTAAGAATAAGTAATATTAAAAAAATAAGGGCAACTAGCACCAACCCTGGAGTCAGGAGGAACTGAGTTCAAATGTGAGCTCAGACATTTGCCAGCTGTGTGACCCTGGGAAAGTCACCCCATTGCCTTATAAAAAGAAGAATTATATAATATTGCAACCAGAGGAGTGCTAAGTAGTGAAAAAAAGTATTACTTTGGAGTCAGAGAGCTTGACTCCATTCTCTCCTTGCTCTCTACTGTAACCTTGGGCAAGTCATTTAATTTCCCCGAGTCTTAATTTCACCATCTGTAAAATCAGGGTCTTGGACTTAGTTATGATTCAATTTGTTCAGTTCTGTTTGATTTCATAACCCCATATGGAGCTTTCTTGGCAGAGATACAAGAGTGGTTTAACATTTTACAGATGAGGAAAGTGAGGCAAACAGGATGAAGTAATTTGATTCAGATCACGTAGCTAATAAGTGTCTGAGGCTGGATTTGAACTCAGGAAAATGAGTCTTCTTGACACCAGATCTGACTGGCACTCTATGTCCTCTAACCACTATGGTAATATTTAATTCTTCATGTTGGACTAGATGGCCTCTATTATCCCAGGGACAAGCTAGTAAATGTTTAATAGTCATCTCTCTGGGGAAAAAAAAGCATTTGATAAATTTTTAGGTTTAATCTGTCTCATTGACATTTTCTTTATCATTTTCTTAAGTCTCTAAGATCAACAAAATGATAATTGAGAACATGATTTACAACATTTACTAATTTCTGAAGAATAGATGTTTACACTGGAAATTTAACAACAAGGTCTTATAAACAGATTTGCATTGATTAAACAACCCAGTTGAGGTTGTTTCTGTGATAGAACATAGATAGTTGCAACCAGAAAGATTCTTAGAATATATGAAGTAATAGAGGAGATGCTAGAGTTTCTTTTGTGTTATTGTCAAATATTTCACAGAAGGAACACTGGATCTGGTGTTTGAAAATGTGAGTCTGAATCCTGTCTTCACCACTTGCTACCTGAGAGAACTGAGACAAGTCATGTAGGTTTTATCAGCCTTATTCTCACCTGTAAAATGATAGAGATGATCATTTAAGATACCATCTATCTCTTAAGTCCTGTGATTTTATTTAAGCCCTTTAAGTGGAGGATAGCACACTTAGTTATTGATAGAGATGAGACTAGAACTCTTATCTCCTAATTCTTAGTGCAGAGTTCTTTCCACTGCCTCTGATTATTATGAATGGAAAAGACTGGTGTTATTTTTGTATGGGTGAAGAACTGGAGCACATAGAACATTCCACCACACTGTGAACTTTATGACATGATGGGAATATTTCCCTATGAGAAGTGTTGCAGTTGGGAACAAGATCTGGAGAAGCATGCCATATGAGTTAGCTACAGTAAAAGCCAGCCCTCAGCAAAGCACCTGAAGCCAGGACTTGGTTCAGAGAGGACTTTCTGGCCAGACAACACTAATCATTTGATGCTGTGAAAAGGGCCATTGATTTGCAGTTAGATGATTTGCAAACATCATTGAATCTCTGGGTCTCTCTTTTCTCATCTGTAAAATGGAATAGAATGGGATTTAACTCTAAGATTCTCTTTAGTTCAACTCCTGTGACTAGGAGGGAGAGAATAACTCAGGAACCATAAATTTCTCAGATCCTGTCATATAGGAATTCTCTCCTCTCCTCTTCCTCCTAAATTTTCTAGATGTTTGTTGAAATAATTTGATTAACTGGAGAGAGAGAAGTGGGAGGAATCATGATCTATGTGGGCAATGAGATGATTTTGGAATCAGAGGACCTGAGTTATAATAATTGCGATAAAACTAACTAGTATATAATATTCATTCAAGATTGCAAAGCATTTTACAATTATTATTTTCTTTAATCCTCACAACAACTAGGAGGTAGGTACTGTTATTATCTCTAATTACAAAAAAGCATAGAGCAGTTCAGTGACTTGCCTAGGGTCACACAGCTAATAAGTATCTGAGGTCTGATTTGAACTCAGGAAGATGCATCTTCCTGACTTCAGGTCCAGTACTGTGGCACTATCTTGCACCTGGGATTGGGTTAGGTGGCCTCTATTATTCCTTTCAGTCAGGAATGTTCTAGTAAATGTTTAATAATTAGCTCTCTGAAAAAAAAAATGTGTGACACATTTTTAAGTTTAATCTCCATTATTATTAACATTTTCTCTAGACAATCAAAATATTGGCTGAAGTCCTGATTTGTAATATTTGACAATTCTGAAGACAGGTGCTTACACTTAAAAATACTTAACAATTAATTCTAGCAAGGAGGTTGGAGTTGGCTTTAAGCTAGCGCAGCCCCTGTCTCCAGTTCTGGAGCTTTGGTTCTGGGATAATCTGAGACTGGATTTGAAATTCAGCTCTTCCAGACTCGTTTCAAGTACTCAACTCATTGAGCTATCTAACTTGCCTAAATCTCAGAGCTGTCTCTTACTACTCATGTGATCTTGGGTGACTCACTACATGTCTTTAGGCTTGTTTTCTCATCTGAAAATGGATTATTTGGACTAAATGATCTCTAAGTTCATTTCCAGCTCTGAATCCATGTTTGTTATCATTCTTGGCTTCAACAGGAAGTGTTAATGCAAGCAGGCGTTACATTGTTCAGGTGTTTGGGAGAAAGAAGAGGTAAAAAATTATGAGTCTGCCATTGACTGTCATGAATTTACATTGAGTTAGAGATGAGCTTAGGAAGTACAAGGAAGGAGAGTCCCTTCTAGGAACTATACTCATGTGTATGCTATATGGGAGCTATAGGGACTAAAGGAAGGGAAGGTTGCTAATTTGGGAGTATTGTTACTATTTTATAGATTCAGATGTGAATTTAACTAACTTGTAAATATTTTGTGCCTTGTGAACCAGTGCACTGATAAGATCTAGTGCCTAATTTATATATTATAAAAAGGTCAGATCATCTGGAGAGAGACAAATGAGAATTTTCTAGTTTCTTGGTGTAGGATGAGAACCTAATAATGTGAGGATTTGCATCAAAGTTTATAAATACTTTCCTACCCCAACTATGTAGCACACATAGATGAGGAAGTTAGTTCCAAGAGGTGACTTGTCTATGCACTGGCCAAGGTGCTGATCTTGTAATCAAGGAACCTGAATTCAAATCCTCATGTTACAGCTTATTTCCTGTGTTGCTTTGGACAAGATGTTTCATCTCTTTGAACCTATGTGTCTTTATCTGTAATATAAGACATTGGACTAGATTACATGAGCTCTAAGAACTTTTCTAACTCAAAGTCCTCTAGCCTATGTTTTAATACATATAGTGTTTTCAGAAGAAACTGTCTGGGCAGAACAATTTAGGGATTCGATGGTTGTTCTTGACTTCTGAAGGGTTTTCCCCCGAGACCATAATAGTCTTCAAGCATTAAGGCTCTTTACTCTTTTCCTTTGATGCTCTGGCCTGTCTGTCCATATCATCAAAGTTGAGAGACTGTTTCAAGCCTCTGCTCTCCTCCCCTTGCAATTTGCATTCTAAAATCCCATTTAATTTCCCACTAGTCACGTCTTGATGTTTCTCCTATCCTCTTGAAGTATCAAACTTGACTGCCAGTTCGCAGTTAAATATGCTTGCATGACACATCAGGATAATGACCTGATGTCGGTAGGAAGTCATGCAGTTAGTGCTTTGAAAAGTATCAAATGCTGCACAAATATTGAGGCGAAAGATCTTCCCAGTGGCCTGGTAAGGGAAATGATATTTTTATTTTGAAACCGAGGAAACTGAGCTCGATTTGTGGAAGGTTGCATTAGAGCTCAAGGGTTCTTTCAAACTCTTAAACATGAGACCTCCCCCCATCCAAAAAAATGATAAAAGTAAAAAGAAGCTTGGGGTGGGGGAACAAAATCATAGAATGATAGATCTGGGTGGGGCCTTAGAACATACAATGGTAAAGCTGGAAAAATATTAAATTTAGAATATTTTAACTCTGATAGGGACCTTGGAACCTATAAAATATGAGACCCAGAAGGAACTTTAGATAGGCATGGACAAACTATGTCCCAAAGCCATTTGCATTTTAATATATACTTTTGTAAGGACTCTGGGTCATAGTTTACTAATTTCAACTCTAGAACATGACTTCTGATCTGGAAGAGATTTTAGAATATAGAATTTTAGAATTGAAAAGGACAGCATATTCCATCTAGTTAAACCTTCTTGTTTTACAGATGAGGAAACCGAGAACTAAGGGAGTTAAGTGACATGTCTAAGATAGGACAGGTAGCAAAGATCATAGGATGGATTTCAATTTAGGATATTGGACTCCTGTTTTGGCTTTGCTGTTTTTTTTTTTTTTTTGACTTTTCTTTGTGACTTAGCATAAAAGTGGGCACTTAATGAATGAGAGTTGAGTGACTGATTGAATGAGTCCTCCCTCTTTTCAAATGAATTTTTTCCAGGGACTGAAATTCTCTTTCTGGAAGGGATCTTAAAACACAGAATATTGTGGATTGTGGTTGGTATGATGTTTCTTTCCTTTTTTTACATTTAATTTTTAATTTTCTTTTTCTCAATTACATGCAATTAAAAACATTCATTTTTATTAATATTTTGTTTTCCAATTATATATACAATAGGAGTTTTTTTAGGACTTTTTGTAAGGTTTTGAATTTTACAATTTTTCCCCCATTCTCCCTTCCATCCCCCATCCCCCCACAGGAGGCAGTCTGATAATCTTAACATTGTTTCCATGCTATACATTGATTGAAATTGAATTTGTTGAGAAAGAAATCATATCCTTGAGGAGAAAATAAAATATTAGAGATAGCAAAATTATGAAGTATTTAAGACACTTAAAAAATTGAAGGTAATAGACTTTGGTCTTGTTTAAATGCCTCAATTCTTTCTCTGGATAGATGATGTTCTATGTTGCAGGTACTCTAAAATTGTCCCTGATTATTGCATTGATGGAATGAGCAAGTCCATTAAGGTTGATCATCACCCCTATGTTGCTGTTAAGATTTACAATGCTCTTCTGGTTCTGCTCATGTCAACAACAGTTCATGCAAGTCTTTCCAGGCTTCTCTTAAATCCTATCCCTCCTGGTTTCTAATAGAACAATAGTGTTTTATAACATACATATAACACAATTTGTTCAGCCATTCCCCAATTGATGAACATTCACTCAATTTACAATTCTTTGCTAACACAAACAGGGCTGCTATGAATATTTCAGTACAAGTGATGTTTTTACCCTTTTTCATGATCTCTTCAGGGTATAGACCCAGTAGTGATATTGCTGGATTAAAGGGTATGCACATTTTTATTGCCCTTTGGGCAAAATTACAGATTGCTCTCCAGAAATTTTGGATAAGTTTACAATTCCACCAACAATGTGTGTCCTAGATTTCCCACATCCCTTCCAACATTGAACATTCTGCTTTCTGGTCATATTGGCCAATCAGATAGTGAGATGGTCCTTCAGAGCTGCTTTAATTTGCTTTTCTCTAATCAGTAATGATTTAGAGCAATTTTTCATGTGACTATGGATAGCTTTGATTTCCTCATCTGTAAATTGCCTTTGCACGTACTTTGGCCATTTCTCAATTGGAGAATGGCTTTTTAAAAAAATAATAAACTTGACTCAGTTCTCTATTTATTTTAGAAATGAGTCCTTTGTCTGAAATAGTAGTTGTAAAATTTTTTCCTGGATTTACTACATTTCTTTTGATCTTGGTTATAGTGGTTTTATTTGCTCAAAAGCTTTTTAATTTAATGTAATCAAAATTATCTAATTTGTTTTAAATGATGTTCTCCATATCTTCCTTGGTCATAAACTACTTCCTTTTCTATAGATCCAATAGGTAAACTATTCCTTGATCTCCTAGTTTGCTTATAATATTGTCTTTTATGTCTCAATCCTGTGACCATTTTGATCTTGTCTTGCTATAGGGTGTGAGATGTTGGTCTAATTCAGGTTTCTGCTATACTAACTTCCAATTTTCCCCATAGTTTTTTTTTTTTTATCAAAGAGAGAGCTCTTATCCCAGAAGCTGGACTCTTTGGGTTTATCACCAGATTACTATAAATGAAAAACATTCATTTTAAAAGAATATTAAGTCCCATATCATCTCCCTTTCTCATTCTCTCTTTGAGAAGGCAAGCAAATCTGATATAGATTATATATATGCAGTCATGCAAAACATTTTGTATTAGAAATGTTGCAAAAGAAAACACAGATTAAGAAAATAAGAATAATAAAGTAAAAGAACGAACTTTAATCTGCATTCAGACTCCATCAGTTTTTTTCTCTGCAGGTAGATAACATTTTCTATCATGAGTCATTTGGGATTGTCTTGGATCCTTGTATTACTGAGAATAGATGTCATTCGGAGTTGATTATCATATTACATTGCTGCTAATGTTTGCAGTGTTCTCTTGATTCTGCTTATTTCTCTTTGCATTAGTTCATGTAAGATGTCCCAGGTTTTTTCTGAAAGCACCCTGCTCATCATTTCTTTTAACATAATAGTATTTCACCACAATCATATACCATAATTTGTTTGGTCATTCTCTAAATGGTGGGATTTCCCTTAATTTCCAAGTTTTTGCCATACCAAAATAAAGCAACGAATAAATAAAACCATCAACAAGCATTATCTGCAATGGGAATAAGCTAGAAACCTTTCCAACAAAATCAGAGGTGAAGCAAGGATGCCCATCACACCACTATTATTCAATATTGTACTAATAACAATATCTGTCAGAAGAAGGCCATGACATCAGGGAAGTGATGCCCTGACAAGCACATGAATTGCATTTGAATGAGGGGGTGCTGTGCTAAGTCATCAGCTTCACTTTCTCCTCAGGATGACTGGAGATGGCCCTGGATGAGAGGTAATCAGGGTTAAATGATTTGCCCAAGGTTACACAGCTAGTGAGTGGCAAGTGCCTGAGGCTGAATGTGAACTCCTGTCCTCCTGACTCAGAGGTCAGTCAGTTCTCTATCCACTGTGCCACCTAGCTGCTTCAATATTGTACTAGAAATGATAGCTAAAGCAATAAGAGAAGAAAAAGAAATGAAAGATTTAATTAGTCCAGGGGACGAAGGCCTGAATCATAGTTTCTTGGTAGCCTAAGGACAGAAATCCATTGCTCCAATATTTAGGGATAATCCATAAATTTTCTGATCAGTGGACCAGCATGGCCACCACAGAGCTAGATAGGGAAATTTTACCAAGTGAAGCAAGGATGAATTCTTGAATTTTTTCCTCTGGTATAGCTAAGAAAAGCTCCTTTTGTCAATTGTTAGGTAGGCTACAAGTCCTCCATTTTATTTGTATCTGAAGCACAAGATAAACTTGAATTGGGCCCAGCTTACAACAGAGTCAGAAGAGACTTTAGATTATAGATTCTTATAACATAGAATGGTAGCTCTGGATAAGATCTGTAGTACATAGAATGCCAGAGTTGGAAGGAGCCCTAGAACAAAATATATGGGAATTAGAAGGGACCCTAGACATGGACTATTTAAACTGGAAGGGAGCCTGCATCAGAGAATATTAGAGATATCTCTTAAGACCCTTCATTTTGGAGATGAGGAAAATGAAGAGGGCTTCATTAAAAAAAATAAAATAATGTATGAAATGATTTTTCTCAGAGTCACAAAATTAGAGAAGGCTTGAACTACAGCACAGTTTTCTTTTTTTTTTTTCTTTTTGCAAGGCAAATGGTATTAAGTGACTTGCCCAAGGCCACATAGCTAGGTAATTATTAAGTGTCTGAGGTGGATTTGAACTCAGGTACTCCTGACTCCAGGGCCTATGCTCTATCCACTGTGCCACCTAGCCACCTCATACAGCAGTTTTGAGTTCCACATTTTTTTCTCCCTCCCTGGCCTACCTCTTCCCCTTGACAGCTAGTAATCTGATATAAATTATATATGTATAACTATGTTAAACATATTTCTATATTACTCTCTCTCTCTCTCTCTCTCTCTCTTTGGTTTTTGCAAGACAAAGGGTTAAGTGACTTGCCCACGGTCACACAGCTAGGTAATTATTAAGAGTATGAGACTGGATTTAAACTCAGGTCCTCTTGACTGTAGGGCTAATGCGCTATCCACTGCACTACCTAGCTGACCCCATATTAACTCTCTACTGTTAGTAATTGGACTAGGTTCAATATTAGAGAACTCTAATAATATCCTTGTCTTACATATTTAACCCTCGCCAGTAGTCTCCCCCTGCCCCGCCCCGAACCTCTGAATCTGGCTCATTTCTAATTTTCTCCTAAATAATATATTCAGTTCACTTGCAAGAAATTAATAATAAGTAATTGAACATACAGCATACTTATTGCAGAGTATGTGTACGAGTTTCTCCTTATCAAACCCTTTTCATATGGAACAGGAAAAAAAAAAGTACTTTTGTTTGGCTTGGGCAAATGGCCACTGAGTCCATTCATTATTAGCAAGCATAGAGAGAAGCTGATCCAGTTTCCCATATGGGAGAGGCTGGGGGAGCCAGCTTCTGGTAAAGTGATGACTTGTAACAGGAGTGCCTTGGAGAGACTTTGGAGCATCCCTAGATTGTCTTTGCCTGGTTCTGGTCTGTTAACCGCAGGGCAAGAAGGAATCTTTTTGATTTGACTGGGAAAGGCTTCAAAAGGCACTATAGTCTGATTATGAACCTCATCAGTCAACTGAAACTGCTCTCTCCAAAGTTACCACTGACAGATCTAACGGCCTTTTCTCAATCCTCATTCTATTTGACCTCATTGTAGCCTTTGACACAGTCAAATCACCCTCTTCTCATTGATACCCTCTTCCCTCTTCTTGAGAGACAGTTAAATATTATAGTTAGATGGAGCTTTGGACCTGCAATCAGTCAGATCAGACTTTACTAGTAAGTAATTTAACTTCTATCTGACTCAGGCAACTGTAAATTGGGGATAATAATAGCACCAGCCTCACAAAGTTGCTATGAGAATCAGATGAGATAACATTGGTAAAGGACTAAGTATGCTTCCTGACAAGCAGTAGGCATTTAATAAATACTCCCGCCTCCCGTCTCTTCTCTATGTGTCTTTAACAATACTTTATCTTGGATCTCCTCCACTTGTTTGAAGAAAACAAGGATCTTTATGCAGGCTCCCTTCCAGTTTAAATAGTCCATGTCTAGGATAAAACATTGGATCTTTATCCAGTCACTTGCTTAAGGTAAGTATTCCCCAGAGCTCCATCCTGGGTCCTCCTCTCTTTTCTATTTCACTTGCTGATCTCATCAGTTCTCATGGACTAAATGACTGTCTCTGTGTTGAAAATTCCCAGGTGTCCTTATCTAATCCTAACCTCTCTGCTGACTTCTAGTCTTGCATTTCCAACTACCTATTGGACAACTTGAATGGGATGTCTCATAGATATAGCTTTAACTCAACAGATTTAAAATGGAACTCATTATCTCCTCACTAATTCTCTTCTCTTATTCCTAACTTCATTATTATTGTTGAGGATATCACCATCCTTGTAGTCACTCAGGCTTATGACTTAAGTGTCATCTTTAGCTCCTCACTTCCATATATAATCTGTTGCCAGTTTCTGTTGATTTTATCTTTCTATCATTTCTTGAACAATTCATCTTTTCTCCTTTGACCCTGCCATTATTCTAGTGCAGGCCTTATATGTATCATGCCTGGACTCTTGGAGTAATTTTTTTGGTGATTTTTCTTGCTTTAAGTCTATCCTTGATCTATCTATACTTCATTCATTTGTCAAATTAATCTTCCTAATGCATGGATCTGATCATGTCATTCCATTATTCAATAAACTCAGTGATTCCCTAATACTTCTAATATCAAATATCATATACTTAAGATCCTTGATAATCTGGCCTCTTCTTACCTTTCCAGCCTTCTTCCTTCCTCCCTTCCACAAACTCTGTGAATGAGTGACATTGTCATTTTTGGTATTCCTTGCACAATACACTTCATTTGCTTTCTCCAGAAATTTTCACTTACATCTCCATTGCTGAAACATTCTCCTTCCTCATCTCTGCTTAGTGATTCCTTTCAAGTCTCAACTAAAATCCCACCTTCTTTGAGAAGCTTTCCCAATCTCTCTCCCCTCATAATACCTAAACCTTCCTTCTCTTGTTTCTCTCTCTCATCTATCTATCTACCTTCCCATCTATCTGTGGAAATCTCTCTTTGTCTTCATCTCTCTCCTTCTCTGTCTCTCTCTTTTGTTTGTAGATATTTGTTTACATGTTCTCTTGTAGATTGTGAGCTCCTTAAGATAGGACCTGCCTTTCATTTTTCTTTGAATCCCCAATCCTTACCACCAGAGCCTTGCCAACAATAAGAATTTAATAAATGTTTATTGACTGAATCCTCATTCAGCTACCACTGAGCCTGGGTCCCCAGGGTCATTCTTTTATTGCTTTGATGCTAGACTGGTTGGTCACAACACCTGACATGGATTTCACTCCTGGACCTCTTGGTGCTTTGCTCTCCTTTCAAAGCTCTTAAGGTCATTGTCATGCCCAACCTCCTTCACCTAAAATAGGAAAGAAGAAATGCATTGGCAAGGAATGGAGGCTCATATACAGAGGCTACTAATGGATCTTTGGAGGGAAGTAGAGAAAACCTGAGGTCTCTCCCCTTCTATCATAGCTACTCACAAAAATAAGTTAGGTTGGCAAGCTTTTACCAAGGCCAGATCCTAGCTCATTAGTGCCTTTTTTGACTGCATCCCAATCCTGGTGAGTTGCCAATTTATAGTTCACTTCTCCATTACATGATTAGGAATTAATTATATAATACCTTCTCATACTCCAACTGGAGGAACAAGGTGCTTTTATCATTTATGATCATGTTTTTCTGGAAGCAGATTTCCTGTATAAACCCAGTATGTTAATACCTGCTCACCAACTATGTTATACTATGATAACCTATTTTTTTTCATAATTGACAGAGGAATCACTGTATCTGGATGATAACCCCTCAGTTATTTGGAAAAAATCATAAACAATATTGGCAAAATAGTTACTCAAGAGAACAATAGTTATTGCTTACCGATAGGTCAATTTTCTCATATTTATAACATCTTTATGAGAGTAACATATAATTTATATCAAAGGGAAACTTTATGAAAAACATAAGAAGATTTTTATAAATGAATCCCTTTGACAAAAGGATTATTTACATATTTATTGTCATATAATTGAAAGATACTGAGAATAAATGACTATTATGTTTATTGTGTATTATTATTATTATTTCATTTATTAAGTATTATTATTGCATATTGTATATTGTTATTACAACTCTATGACTGTGGACCTTGTCTTCCTTAGCTTTCTTAAATCTAAAATGGAGATCATAAAAATATCCATCTCACAGGGTTGTTGTGAAGATCAAATGAAGCATTTGTTTTAAAAAAAAAAGGGCTTAGCAAAGTATCTGGTTCATAGTAGGGGCTATAAAAATATATATTCTCACCCTTTTCTCTTCATGACTGTTTTTTTTATTTGACTTGATAGAGCAAAATATTCCCCTAAAATTTTTCTCCGACCTAGAGCCCTTTGTGTAGAGTAGGCTAAGAAAATTCTGAGATAAATTATCCCACAGGGATAATTCCACTGGATGATTCTCTGATTACTAAAGGCAATTAAGGTATAATATTGGGAGATATATATTTGATAGCATTTGCCACTGATATGGAAATTTTCTTTTACAAGATCCAAATGGAAGAATGAATCATTCCCCAAAGATAGTGAAATTCTTCAGAATTTCCTCTATATGTAGGTTTCATTGTGTCGGCCAACTATATTAAATTCTTAGAATCTTAAAGATATTCTCATGTATGATTATGAAAAGAAACTATCCCAACACTCTATACATGAGAAATTAAATTGATGAAAATGGACTATTATCCTGTCTACAATATGCAGCTGAATGGCTAATCCATTGAGTTAGTATATTATTCCATAGATATGAGGCACATTGCAGATGGATAGTGAATTGGGCCCAGAACTGAATAGGAGGGAGAAAGTAGGTTGGAATATCTTTGGGAAATCACAAATTTTATTTTTAAATAATTCCAACATTTTTAATCTTTTCAACACAAACTTTTTCTTAACAGTCTTCTTGACAATGTATTATGAATTTTGAGAAGCCTGTCTTTGAGGAATCAAAATTCTGGTTGACTCAAAGTTCACATAGCATGCTAGTCACCTACTGTGGTAGCAAACACTTTGCTGATAAATAGTGGCAAAGAAAGGCAAAATCCCCCTCACCTCTGGTCTTGAGGAGTTCATAGTATAATGGAGACAGCATAAAAACAATTAGATACAAACAATACATACTGGATGAATTAGAAATAATTAGCAAAGGCAAGGCAACTAGAATTAAGGGGGATCAGGAAAAACTTCAGTAATTCCAGAATCTTTTTTATAGTTTAGACAGAAGTCTACCAACCAGTAAAGTAGGAGTACAAGAACTTTATTCTTTTTTTTGGCAAGGCAGCGGGGTTAAGTGACTTGCCCAAGGCCACACAGCTAGGTCATTATCAAGTATCTGAGGCAGATTTGAACTCAGGTCCTCCTGACTCCAGGGCCAGTGTTCTATCCACTGCACCACCTAGTTGCCCCTAGAACATTATTCTTTAAAATAGATTTTATTAATGTATTTTTTATATTATCATAATTTCTGGGTGTATTTCCTCTACAGTACTTCACATCCATTATAGAACTAAGTTAAAAATGACCACAGTATGACTACCATGACTGACCATGTCTGTAGCATTCAATTCTCTTAGCCACTTGTCTCTTTGCTAATGGGAAGTATGTTTTATAGCAGCTACTCTCTAGTACCACTGATGATTTTCCAATTAATCAGAGTTTGACTTGCTTTTATATAGTAGTCATTATATATTTTGTGCTTATGATGATGTTTATTTACTTCTTATCATTTCATGCAAATTTTCTCATGTTTCTCTAAACTTTTCAGATTCGATTTCTAGTCAAACCAGTTTGCTTAGCCATTCTCATTCCCATCTCTCAAGGTTATTATGAGGGAAAAATTATATATATATATATGTGTGTGTATAAAATACACTTAAAAACATGCACTTAAAATATTAAGAAAATATTAAGGTTCACAACAATATTCTTACAACAATAATATTACCTATGACAATAATATTATTTCCTTTCATTTTCTTCTGTTGTCCCCCTTGACCTACTCAAAGAGGATGGCTGGAGAAATACGGCATCATGGACAAATAGCTGACTGCTTGACCTGATGTCTTCACTTTATATCCTACTTAGTTTCTCTAATTAAATTTATGACTAATTATGCAATGTACTGTGCACATTGACTTCTGAATGACTTGTCTGTGAAGGCAGGGTCCTTATTTTCCTCCTTTTTGGAAAATTTTCATCCCTCTCTCCATTTCATAATCTCACACGATCAAGTGTCTTCAGTGAGTATTCTCTGCTGAAGCTTGAGTAAACTTCTGGAGCTTAGTTGGATCAGGCACAGTCATTAACAGGGTTCTATTTCAGGGATATGGTGAGGGTTTGAGGAAGATTTACAGGCTTGAGCAAAGTCTGGGAAAGGACTGCAATCTGAACTTGAGAAAATGGCCAAGGTTTGATTATTCTAATCACAGCTATTCAGAGAGAAGATTTTTTTTTTTGGCAAGGCAGTGGGGTTAAATGACTTGTCCAAGGTAACACAAGCTAGGTAATTATTAAGTGTCTGAGGCAGGATTTGAACTCAGGTTCTCCTGACTCCAGGACTGGTGCTCTATCCACTGCACCACCTAGATGCTCCCAGAGACAAGATTCTTAAAGTAAGGTTTAAATGAAGAGAATAGTCCCTGGGGAAAAAGAATAAGCAGAATGGAAGTACCTACCATTGCTAGAGAGGCCAACTGAGTCAGTCTTCTGGCTCTAAAGTTCCAGTGACTCTTCCTCCTTCTAGGATGAATTACAAACTTCTCTTTCTTTCTTTCTTTTTTAATCATTCAAAACCCTTCACAGTCTGGTTACAGTCTATCTTTCTAAACTTTTTGAATTTTGATTTCTTTTATGGCCTCTAAATTTCAGCCAGACTGGCTTCTTGTCTTTTCTAGTACCTGTCATTCTAGGCTGTGTCCCTTGCCTAGAATAGTCTCACTTCTCTTTTTTACCTCCTGGACCCCATAACTTCCTTCAAAGTTCAGTTCAAACATCACCTCTTTCTTAAGGCCTTTACTGATTCCCTCAGTAACTATTGCCCTCTAAAATACTTTATATTTACATTTTATATACATATTGCAAATTATTGAATATTTATGCATTTTGAAGATGTTTGCATCTCAGAGATCTGCAGCAGTGGGGAAGAGGAGAATAAGGAGCAAAGAGCTTAGAATCTCACTGCCACCCAGTCAGAGAGCTGGAATTGACCATTGTTGTCATTTCAGTCATGTCTGACTCTTTATGACCCCATTTGGGGTTTTCTTAGGAGAGATACTAGAGTGGCTTTTCATTTCTTTCTCCAGCCCATTTAAATAGAGGAGGAAACTGGGGCAAATGGTAAAATGACTTGCTCAGGGTCACACAGCTAGTGTCTGAAGTCAAATTTGATCTCATGAAAATGAACATTCTGATTCTTAGCCCAGTACTCTCTCCAAAGTGCTGCCTAGCTGACCTAGGAACCATAGAGACAATTTAATTCGATTTCATACCTGATCATAAATCCCATCTACCACATTCCTTCCCAAGAAATGCTCATCCAGACTTTACTTGTAGATCTCTAACTAGGAGGAAATTCCTTCTTCTCAAAGCAACACATTCCCTCATTGGTAGTCCTAATTCTTTTTTTTTTATTTAGGCATTCAATTCCATTCAATTTTTTATTATATAAATATTTTATTTCACTTCCAATTATATTCAATAGTAGTTTCTACCAATCATTTTTATAAGGTTTTGAATTTTACAATTTTCTTCCCTTCCTCCCTCCTCTTCCCCCTCCCCCTACCAGAGGCAATCTGATAATCTTTACATTGTTTCCATGATATAAATTGATCAAAATTGAATGTGTTGTGAGAAAAAAAAAACATATCCTTGGGGAAGAAATAAAATATTAGAGACAGAAAATTATCAAGTACATAAGACAATTTAAAAAAATTGAAGATAATAATAATCTTTGGTCTTTGTTTAAACACCACAGTTTTTGTCTCTGGTTACAGATGGTATTCTCCATCACAGATGCTCTAAAATTGTCCTTGATTATTGCACTGATGGTGTGAGCATGTCCATTAAGGTTGATCATCACTCCACGTTGCTGTTAGGTGTACAATATTCTTCTGGCTCTGCTCATCTCACTTAGCATCAATTCATGCAAGTTTTTCCAAGCTTCTCTGAAATCCCAACCCTCTTGATTTCTAAGGTAGCTCTAATTCTTAGAATGAGCAGTTGGGTGGCTCAGTGGATAGAGTGCTGGGTTTGGAAGGCAAGAGAACTCATCTTTTTGAGTTCAAATCTGGTCTTGGACACTTAGTAGCTATGTGACCTGAGCAAATCATTCAAACCTGTTTGCTTCAGTTTCCTCATCTGTCAAATGAAAAGGAAATGGCAAATCACACTAGCATCTTAGCTAAGAAAACTCCAAATGGGATCATGGAGAGTTAGACTGGGCTGAAACAACTAAACAACAACGAGTCTTAGAATGTTTCTTTTCAATAAAGCTTAAATATTCCTCCGTGCAACTTCTGCTTATTGCTTCTTGTTTTGCCCTCTAGATCCAAATAGAACAAGTCCAATCTCTTTCCCACATGATAGTCTTTCAATACTATTAAATCTATATTCCTACCTACCCCTCGTCCTTTCTAAACATTCTTTTCCAAGCTAAATAACTCAATTCCTTCAACTGAGCATAGTATGATGCAGGTGTATTCCTGTAACAATACTGGCCACCTTCCTCTGTACATTTTTGATGTTCAGAACCGAACACATTTCTCCACGTATGCTATGTCTTCAAATTTCATCTTATTAGAAATAGCTTAATCATTTACTAAGCATTTCATTGAACTTTTTGATCCTGACTCTTGTTATTCAATATCTTAGTCATCCCTTCCATCTTTATGCTAACTAGGTATTTAATGAGCATGTCATTTGTGCCAAGGTTCTGTCAAAGAATATAGAGGCAAGCATAGATCCTTAGTGTGCTTCCCTAGAGAGAGTTTACGTCAACTTATCAAGTACTGTTTTTCAGGGTAACTATACCATCCTACCATGTCTATATCATGCTATCTCCATTTATCTTCACATTAGACAATTGAACTCTGATCCCGGAATCACACAGGGTCTTAATAGGCAACTCTTGACCGTTTCTTGCTAGAATCTATGGCGCATAAGGGAGCACCCCCTCACTTCACAATTCTAGGTCCACTTTATAGATTATCTTTCTCCCTTACAATGTAAGCTTCTTGAAGGCAAGGACTGTCTTATCTCTTTTATTTGTATCCTCACTAATAAGAAGACTTCCAGGAACTTAGAATGCATCCAATAAATGCTTTCTGTATCTAATCATTAAAACAGTTCTTAATCCAACTAATTTTACTATTGTGTACATCACACCTCTCCATCTTGTTCACAAGAAGAAACTGAGAGACTTTCTCAACTGTTTTGCTAAAAACCTGTCTTAAGGAACACAGGGACAGCTAGGTGGGGCAGTGGATAGTCAGGAAAACCCAATTTCAAATTTGGCTTCAGACTCTATTCACTGCTCTAGTAGACAAATCATTTAACCTGTTTGCCTCAGTGTCCTTCTTTGTATGATGAACTGGAGAAGGAAATGGCAATCCATTCCAGCTTTGCCAAGAAAACCACAAATAGGGTCGGTCACAGAGTCAAACACGACTTAAAAACAACTGAACAACAGCAAAATGTTAAGGAAATCACCCAATAACAGAGAACCCTCTTTTGGAATAGTCCACTTTATTTTCTGAATTTTCTGGAAAGAGAACCTAGGAGACTGAAATGTAGAATTCTGCCCCACCCCTTGAGTAAGTTTTACACTGAGGTTTTTAATACACCCATAGAGATCTAAAAGTCGTCATTAAATACAATTTACACTTTGTAGAGGAGCCAAGCACTAGAGTAGGAAATCTTCAAAGGAAAGGAACATGAAAGAAGGTATAGCCACCATTTCTTCCTGGAACTATTTTACATGTTTCTTATCAGTGAGTTCTTGCATATCTAGGAGAAAAAGGCTTTTATGCTTAAAAGAACATTTTTGAGGTACTGAGACTATCTGCTGCCTCCTCGAGGTAGAGCTTACTGCTCAGTTAAGAATCAGTCCATTTTAGTAACTTCTAGAGAATCTAAGTTTGAGTTTTGGATTTGAGACTTAATATCCCCAGGATGTGGGTAGTTCTTCCCTTCTTTGGAGCTCTTTTTAGTCCTACAAAAATGTGAATTGCTATTATTAGCATTGGAGAAGCAAGTTAAAATGATTATTGGAGAGAACTTGCAGAAGGACAATGACTTAAAACAGGAAGGGACTTTAGAAGTCATTTATTCTGATTCCCTCCTTTTCCAGAAGAAGAAACTGAGACCAAGAGAGGGGAAGTAACTTAAGATCAAATGTAAGAATATTTATAAAGCTCTTAGAACAGTGCCAGGGTCATAGTAGGCATTTAAATGCTTGTCCCTCTTCCTTATTTCCCCCAAATTCACATTGGAGTTCGAGAGTTAGGATTCAACTACAGGTCCCTTTCATCTCACCCTGAACAAAACTGCAGGGATAGAGATGGAGGAATTAGATGTTTCAGTGACAGGGAATCATCATCATGTTCAAAATCACTGTATTATAGATTCAGAGCTAGATTACAGAGATCATCTGATCCAATCCCTCTCATTTTACTGATGAGAAAACTGATAGTCAGCAAGCACATGGGTTCCAATCTTGGTTCATTTATTAGGTGTATGATTCTGGCCAAATTCTCAGGGCCTTAATTTCATCTTCTATAAAATGAGAGGACTGGATGAGATCAGAGGTATCTGATTCAGGTCCCAGGTTGCAAAACTCACGAGTGTGGTCTGAACCAGATAAAAACACAGATGTTAATCCCAGCATGTTGTAGGAGCTTTTAGAGTCGGGAGAACTGAGATCAAATCCCATTTGTAACATTCACTGTAAGTCTAAACTTGTAAGCCTTTACTCTTCCAAGCCCTAGTCTCTATTAAACAGCAATATTTATACTATTCACTTCACTGAATAATTGGGAAAAATCTTGTTTGTCAATCTTGAAGGATTGTGGAAATGGAATGATAAATAACAAGTATTATTATTATTATTATCATTAATAACAATGATAATGATGCTATTTTAGAATATACTACTATAAGAGAATTCAGCTATTTCACATGATTGTTTATAGAAATGCAATAGGATTCTCGAAATGGTAGCAAGTCTTCTGGGAGTCTGGGTGGGTCTTCATCCTTGTTTTGAGAGCACATTTCCTTAATACAAGGGACTTCTGGGGAAACATGATTAAAAAAACTGGGAGTCAGGGAATCTGAGGTCCAGATGCAGCTCTGATATTAACTGAATTTTTGATTTGGTTCAAATCACTTCAACCATTTGATCATTGGCTTACTTTTGTGTAAAATAAGAGGCTTCTCTGCTTGATTGTAAGGGACATTATGGCTCCAATACCATATCATCTCTGAGACAATAGCCCATTCTCTAGAATTTTCCAATCCCCACCATCAAGACTTAACATTCGAAGTTGAAACAATCAATGAAACTAATAAATGAATGAATAAATAATGGTTGGTAATGGGTTAATGGGTTAAAGTCCTTATACTGTAGGAAGTTAGAATACTTACAACTGGGTCTCATATGACTTTAGAACCCTTGGCTGCTACTGAGGCATTGTGGATACTCATAGAAATAAACTATGACTCAAGCCCCCATCTAGTCCATTTTTAAATGAACAAACCAGGAACTGTTATTTGAATAGCAAAGGTTTTTTTTTAAATTAGAATAGAATGGTTAATTGAATAACCTGGGAAAGTAATTCTCCACATTGTTTTCCTTGTCCTCCTCTACGCTCCTCCCCACCCCACCATGTCTACACACACAAAAGATCATAATTTTACAGCAGAATTATCAAATATTTGGCCTTCTAAGTACTGTCAAATTAGATTAAAATGTAATTGGGAAATATTTAGCAAAATAAATAGATAATATTATATTTTATAACTTAGTCTATATGTAGATCATAGGGATCCTTAAATTGAGATTAGCAGACTCTGCTTCTATTTGAATTTGATATCACTTTCACTATGTTTCTTACTCTGGTCAACTTATGCTTACATTTTTTTATGGTTTTGTATCCTAGAAATGGTTTATCATTGTACTTTCTTCTAAAGGTGCCAATTACACTCCTCTGCTGAGTTAATGCTGTCGTAAGTTAGACCTGTCATCTGCTACTGGGGGGGAGGGCTCTCAGTAAATATTACTTTTTTGTGTTGCTGACTGTTGATGTACCTGGTACTGATCAGTTCTTTTGCTAGGCCTGTTGCATTATGCCTAGCTACATATAAAATGATTTTAAAGTAATTGTTAAAACCTTTTTTTTCTCTTCACCTCAATTCCCTTCTCTTGTCTCCTCCCTTTGAGAAAATTCTTTAATCTCTCCCCCTGTCTCCCCCACCATGGTTTAGAGCAAGTGATTTTTTTCTTTCTTTATATAGTATTTTATTTTTCCAATTACATATAAAGATAGTTTTCAACATTTATTTTATAAGATTTTGAGTTCCAAAATTTTATTCCTCCTTCCCTTTCCTCCCCCTTTCCCAAGATAGCAAGCAATCTGATATGGGTCATATATACATATATATGCATATATATGTATTTATATATATTTCTACATTAATTATTTATCATGTTAAACATATTTCAGAATTAGTCATGCTGTGAAAGAAGAATCAGAACAAAAGGGAAAAATCATAAGAAAAAAAAATAAAAAAATGAAACTAATTTGCTTCAATCTGCATTCAGACTTCATAGTTCTTTCTCTAGATGTGGATGGCATTTTTCCATCATAAGTTTTTTGGAATTGTCTTAGATCACTGTATTGCTGAAAAGAACTAAGATGATGATCCCATAATTGATCTTCACACAATGTTGCTGCTACTGTATACAAAGCTGTCCTGATTTTGCTCACTTTACTCAACATCAGTTCACGTAAGTCCAGGTTTTGCTGGCATCTGCTTGCTCATCATTTCTTATAGCACAATAATATTCCATTACATTCAAAATACCATAACTTGCCCAATCATTGCTCAGATGATGAGCATCTCATCAATTTCCAATTCTTTGCCAGCACAAAACGAGCTGCTATAGATATTTTTGTATATGTGAATCTTCTTCCCTTTTTATGATCTCACAGACCCAATAGTGTGGCTGGATCAATCAGTTCATACCTTTATCAACAATGCATTGGTATTCCAGTTGGATTTCTTTATAAAATGAGTTTTAGGTAATAATTTCTGTTTTTTACAATATCTAAGTCTCCCATGTCTCTCCTCTTTTCCCTTCCTGAAAACCATCTCATATTGCAGATAGATATTTTTAGAGAGGGAAAAAAAGGTAGCAAAAATAATTGACACATTGAAAACGTCTGAAAACCTATGCAATGTGGAACACTTGTGGAGTTAGAAGTATCTTTTATTTCATTATTCAAGTCCCACTTGAGTTTATAATGGCATTACACTGATTTTTTTGCGTGTGTGTTGTAATTCTTTGCATTGTATATATTATTTTCTTGACTCTGCTTCCATCACTACACCAGTTCCCATAAATTTTTCCATACTTTTCTACATCATTTCTTTTTTTCTTTTTTGCAAGGCAATGGGGTTAAGTGGCTTGCCCAAGGCCACACATCTAGGTCATTATTAAGTGTCTGAGGCCGGATTTGAACTCAGGTACTCCTGACTCCAAGGCCAGCGCTCTATCCACTGTGCCACCTAGCCGCCCCTACATCATTTCTTATAGCTGATACATACATATGTAGCCATTCCTTATTTGATGGGCATCTACTTTGCTTCTAATTCTTAGTTATCAAAAAAAGTGCTGCTATAAATATTTTAGAGTATATATGAATGTTTTTCCTTATTGATGTTTCCTTGGTATATAAGTCTAAAATGAGTCTCTGATATAGATATGGATATTTAAGAATTTTTATTTGCATAATTCCATATTGATTTACAAAATGATTGTATCATTTTACAGCTCTTCCAACAATGTATTAGTATGCCTGTCTTTTTATACCCCCATCCATCATTGACTGATGACATTTTTTGATAATTATTCTCAATATGCAGGGAGTGAGTTAAAGCTCCAGGGCTGTTTGGATATGTGTTTTTCTTATTATTAGTTATTTGGGACATTTTTTTCCCCATTTGTTTGTGAATACTTTGCTATTATTTTTTAGAACTGTTTATGTCCTTTGACCATTTACCTATTGGAGAATGGTTATGTCTATATATATATATATGTATATATATATACAAATATAAATTATTTATTTGCTTTTGACACCAAACCTATATCAGAGAAATTTTAACAAAATTTTTTTCCCAATTAAACAACTTCCCTTCTTGCTCAAGATACATTAATCTTGTCTGTATAGAAGCTTTTCAGTTTAATGTAATCAAAGTTAACTACTTTTACTGTTTGTAATTGTTTCTAACTCTGATTAAGAATGCAGCTTTTATTTCTGAGAAAAAAAGAACTCTTCCTGCTATATGAAGAACTAACTGGGCTTATTAGCTTATAGCCTGTGGTAGAAGAGCATGACTTGGTAACCCTCTTCTACTCTTTCTGGTTTGAAAGATATTTCTCAGACCCCAGAAATCAAGTGGAAGTAGTTTTGCAATTTTCCCACTGAGTGGTGCAGCTGGTTAATGAAATAATTTAACACCACTTTAGTGCCCATCCAAAGGAACTGAACTAGAAATAGATAGAACCCAAACTTCAGAGAATGGCTTTATGAAAAGAGCTTAAGACTGCTTTAGGAACCTGAGAAAAGCTAGTAGAAGAGTAGACTCAGAGGAAAATAGGTGATAGGAAGTCAAAGCATCGATATTTGGGTCAGAAGTCCAGAACTGAGTTACAGTGGGCACATGGATTTCCCTATGGAAATTATAGATAGGTTTCTGTAAACATGTAACTTTTCTGTTCCATAGAGTGTACCTTGGTAGAATAATGTGATTCAGGTTTATGGGTGGACTATTTTTTTTTTTTTTGCTTTTGCCTTCTATTAAATAAATGTTATATTATGGTGAATAAAAAGTATATAGCTCTTATCCATAGCTACAAGAGGTATTTGGTCTGTTTCTCTTCAAGTTTTTTTAAATAGTATGATTACTATTAGGGTCACATGTCATCTATTAATTAATTAGGTTTTTGCAAGGCAAATGGGGTTAAGTGGCTTGTCCAAGGCCACACAGCTAGGTAATTATTAAGTGTCGGAGACCTGATTTGAACCCAGGTACTCCTGACTCCAGGGCTGGTGCTTTATCCACTGCACCACTTAGCTGCCCCCACATATCATTTAGAATGTGGTGTGGGGTATAAGGTATTTGTGTAAGCCTAATTTCTACCAGACTGCTTTACAGTTTTTCCAGCAATTTTTTTTTTATCAAGGAGAAAGTTTTCTCCAAAGTAACATTTTTTTTTATCAAATAATGGGTAATTTATTTCTATTATTTCTGAATCTTCCTTACCTAACCTGTTACAATGATCTATTTTTAAACCAATACCAGATGGTTTGGTGATTGTTGCTTTATAAAATAGATTGAGATCTGTAAGTACTATACACTCTTCATCCTTACTTCTTTTCATCATTTCCATTGATATTCAAGATCTTTTGCTTTTCCAAATTAATTTTATTGTTTTAATAAACTCTGTAAAAGATCTCCATTTTAATTTGATTACTATAGCATTAAAGCATAAATTAATTTTGATGGTATTGTCATTTTTATTATATTGGCATGAATTATATACCAATGAACACTGAATATATTTCTCCAGATATTTGGATTATTCTTTATTTCTTTGAGGAACACTTTGTAATTCTTTCTTTTTCTTTCTGTGTGTGTGTGTGTGTGTGTGATAAATGGGGTTAAGTGATTTGCCTAGGGTCACATAGCTAGTAAATGTCACGTATCTGAGGCTGTATTTGAACACAGGTTTTCCTGAATCCAAGGACAGTGTTCTATCCCCTGTACCACCTAGCTGCTCCAGCATTTTGTAATTGAATCTAAGAGTTTTTTCTCTGCTTCTGGTGGTTGATTCCTGGATATTTTATACATTTTGCAGAAATTAGGAAATTAGGAATGGAATTTCCATTTTATTATTACTTCTTATGTTTTGTTATTATATATAGAAATGATATCAATTCTGAGTATTTATTTTGTCATCTGAAACTTTGCTATAACTTATCTTTATTTGCCTTTCATTTTCAAAGAGGATCATTGACATCATGGGGCATGAATTGGATGTATTTGAGGCAGAATTACACAAAATTGACAGTGTCACCTTCTCTTCCTGAGTTATCAAAGTCCGGTGGCAGGACAAAAGTCAAGATGATTGGCAATGGTAGATGACCTTGGCACCTTTGATGTTTGACCAAATGTTTTATTTAGCCACTTGAAAGTGGTCATTGGAGCAAATTGTTTTCATCTGCCCATTCTGCCAGAGGAAGTCTTTTTTTTTAGGTTCATAGATTTTGAGTAGACATTCCCCTAACTCACTGATAGGTTTGAGACCTGTCATCTTTCCTCAACTTGGTTTGGTCCAATTGCTGAGATGATTTACTGGGATGTGGCAACTGAGCATTCATCAGCTTCTTGGAACCACAGTAGTGTGTTGGGTGATAAGTGAACAAAGGTGGATGAGCAACTCTAAAAAGGACTTGACAAGCCCTCACACAAGACATGTTGGTCCTTCTTGAATGTCTATACACTGAAGCTATGGATTGTCTCTGTATATTTACTTATTCCATGGGGCTTTCCAAGTGAACCATCATTTAACAACAAACAATGATAGTTTTATCTTCTCATTACCTCTCATTCAATTAATTCCTTTCTATTGTCTAATTAAGTGGGGACAGTAGGCATCCTCACTAGACTCCCATATTTATTGTAAAAGAGTTTCACACATCTCCATTGCATATAATGCTTACTTTTGATTTTGCTATGTCTATACTTCGTGCAATCTTTTACAAAATGAGAATTGTACTTTTCTACATCTTTTGAGATGATTGTGTGGTTTGGGATATATTGATTTTTAATATGATTCATTATGTTGATTGTGTTCCTAATGTTGGCCTGTCCTTACATCTCTGGTATAAAAATTGCTGCAATCTATCTGTTTGATTTTCTTTAAAAATTTTGAATCAATGTTCATAAATTTTATTGACCTATATTTACCCCCCCCAATCCATTTTATCTTACCTTCCTTTGAGTATTAAGAAATTTGTCTCACAAAAGGATTCTGGTAGGGTGCTTTCTTTCTCAAATTTTGAGAATAATTTATGAAATATAGGTTCTAACTGTTCTTTAGAAGTCTGATAGAAGTCTGTGACTATATCAGGTTCAGGCTGCCCCCCACCTCCACCCCGTGTTTCTTTATAGATAGATTCATTTCCTTTTTGGAGATCAAGTTATTTCATATCTGCATCTAGTCTTCTGATAATTTAAATATTTTTTTATTTTTGATGGTTTTCCTCTAATTTCTTTTGTCTTCTCAGTTTTATTAGCACATATCTATACATAATGTTTTGACTATGCCTTTATTTTTCTGATTTTGTTGTTATTTCACTTTACCTATTTGCAGTTGTATTGATTTGAATCCTTTTAATCAAATTACTCAAGAGTTTATCAATTTTTTAGTTTTTCAAAAAGCAAGCTTTTGGTTTTATTTATTACCTCTATCATTGTCTTTATTTCTAAATTGTCTATTTCCCCTCTGATGCTAATATATCTTCTTTTGTGCTTAATAATTGATTTTTTATTTTTTCCATTGTGTATTCAGTTTATTAATCTCTTATTTTGTTAATGAACAATTATAACAATTTGATTTGCTCTTTGAGGATTGCTTTAGATGTGTCTCAGAAACTATATGTTGTCTCATCATTATCATTTTTAAATATATTATTCATTTTTCTTGATTTGTTATTTGATTTACTAATCATTAAGATTAGTTTAAGTTAAGGGGTGTTTAGGTGATGCAGTGGGACAGAGCACCGGCCCTGGAGTCAGGAGTACCCGCGTTCAAATCCGGCCTCAGACACTTAATAATTACCTAGCTGTGTGGTCTTGGGCAAGCCACTTAACCCTGTTTGCCTTGCAAAAACCTAAAAAAAAAGATTCAGTTTCCATTTGATATTTATTATTCTGTTTGTGTGTCCCTGAACCAGTTTCTATTCTTGTTGCATTTAAATCTGTAAAGGATGTAGAGGTGATTTCTGCCTTTTTACACTTGTTTTTAATATCTTTGTGCTCTAATACAGTATTAGGTTTAAAAGTTCCATGTAGTTCAAGGAAGGATGTATTTTTTTTTTTTTTGCTGTCTCATTTAGAAGATATCACAAATCTTTTAAATCTAGTTTCTCCAGAAATTTGTTTAGTTTCATTATTTCTTTTTAACTTTCTGTTAGACTTATCTAAAACTGATAGAAGGATATTAAAGTCTTATCTTTTGTCTTCTTGAAGTTTAGATATTGTTCCTTTTATGAATTTGAATGCCAATGCATTTGGGACACATAAATTTATTATTGATTTGGTGCTTATTGTTGTTTGTTGTCCTTTGTTCCTTTCAGCATAATAAAGTTTTCTTGCCCCCTTTTTATTTTTTGAATGTTTGGTTTTTCTTTGATAGTTTAATGATAACTCCTGATTTTTGGATTCATTTGATAAATAGTAAATTTTCTCCCTAGTCTTTTAGTTTTATTATGTGTATGTCTTTGTTTTTTTTAAATGTGTTTCTTATAAAGAAGAGTTTGTAGGGTTTTGTTTTCTTATTTTATATATTATTCTTTTCTACTTTTTGGATTGTTTAATCCATCTTTATATACATCATACACACATTATATATGTATATATAGATAAATATATAAATATATGTTTGCTATGTTCTTTATATAATCAAAGCTACAAAAGTATTCATTATAGGATCTGCCCTTTAAGGTGCTTTCTACTACTAACATATAGACATTAACTCCATGAATTCTCATTTTCTGTCGTGTCTCACTCTTAGAGCAATACTAATTACTTCTGTACCAGAAGATACTATCCCTTTGAGGCCTCCTCACTAATCTATATCTTTTTTTGTTAACATTTTTCCTACATTTGCTTAGAAATCTCTCTTGTGAATGTTCTTCCACTTTTCCAGGTACTAGTTGTTCCTAGAGATTTCACTTCCTCTTCTCCCAGGGCAAGTAAACTTTTCATTCACCAAATCACCCTGGTTTCAATCAGTTTAAGGTCCTTAATCTCTTTTTGCCCATAGAAACATTCATTAGTGGAACATCCAACTACCTCCAACTCCTCTTTCCTCCCCTTTTGAATCTTTACCCCACCTTTCTCACCAATTTTTATCTTTCTAAGACCAAAGAAGTCACTTTACTTTCCCAGCACATCAATTAGTCCTCATACCCTGAACACCCAATCTCCTTTCATGTACCCTGTCATGTGGTAATGTAGATTCACAAAAGAGGCATCAGTTCTAAGTATTTTCATTTTTGAAAATAAATTAAGAAATAGACTTTTGTGAAGGGAAGGAGGTCAATCAGGAACTTGTCAATGTTCCAATTTGAAATTACTTCTTTTTTTTTTCCTTTTTACTTCTTGAGGGAAAAAAGTTTTAAAAAATTACATCCATATTTCATTAATTTAAGCAGAAATCTTATTTTACATTGTTCCAGGATCATTTTAACGGAGATCTCTGGTTACTAGTCCAATATATCAGTATAATAAGCTAAATATATCAGGATAATAAGAATGATAAACATCAGCAAAAGGATACCAGCAACCAGAGCCATGAATGCTTTCATTTTGCATTCATAGGACCACATTTATCTTTGATCCTGTTTAGATCTGCTGCTAAAAACTGTTGCATTATCTGATGAGCTTTCTAATTTGTCTTGAAGCTCATCTAGTCTCTCTCCTCTTTCAATCTCTTTTGTAATATTCTCTTGCATGACATCAATTATTTCATCCACTTGATTCTGTACATGCCTATTTTTGTCATTCTGAGTTCTAAATTTTGGTCCAGATGAGCCCCTTAGAAAAAAAACAACTTCTCTTCCTCATCTGAATCTTCTTCCAAGATTTTTTCTTTTGTTTTTTTTTTTCCATGGAATCAGTGACATCATCATCATTATTTAGGTAGTGCTTGAATTTAAGAGGTGTTTTTTTTCTCAAAAAGTTGTTTTTTTTTTCTTTTAGATTTATTTTTTTATTCTCATTTTGTATAAATGTTTTTTTACATTAATAAAATATTTTTGTTTACAAGTAAACAAAATACCCCTCCCCCATGAATATAGATAGACTTGTTTGGGAGAAAAAAGTAAAGGGGAGAGAAAAAAATTAAAAAAATAATAATAATAGTAATAATTGTAGGTATGGCCAGGTGGCGCAATGGACGAAGCACCAGCCCTGGAGCCACGAGCACCCGAGTCCACATCCAGCCTCGTAAACCCAACAATCACCCAGCTGCGTGACATGCAAGCCACCCGATCCCCACTGCTCTGCAAAAACCAAAAAAAAAAAAAGAAAGGAAAAAAAGACCCAAAATAAAATAAAATAGTAATAATAGTAGGGGTGGCTGGGTGGCAGACAGAGCATTGGCCCTTGAGCTAGGAGCACCTGGGTCCAAATTCGGCCCCAGACACCCAAAGATCACCACGCTATGTGGCCCCAGGCAGGCCATCCAGCCCTACTTGCCCTGCACCCTCCCCCAAATAATCATAACAAAAAATGTGCTTGAGTCTTTGTTCCAACACCAACAACTCTGTCATGGGTGGATCTCATTCTTTATGATAAGTCCATCACAAAAGTTATTTCCATATTTTTCCACCTTTGCCATTGCTGATCGCAACTCCCTCCTTTCTTATTTCTCCACTACCATGTACTCTATTTTCTCTCTCCTTTCACTCTGACTCTGCTGTAGGGTAGCTGAGTGGCACAGCAGACAGATCCCTGGTCCTGGGGCCAAGAAGCCCTGAGCCCCCATACCACCCCTTAGGCCCAGAATCCACCTGGACCTGTGGTTCTGGGCAGGCCTTCCATTCCCAGCCCCTTGCAAGAAGTAAGAAAGAAAATGTGTTATATCTGGCCACTCCCCCCCCATGGTCCATCCTCTCCTCCTTTATTCACATCCCCACTCCTTCCCCCTGCTCCCCTCTCCTTCTTACTCCAGATGTCTATACCCCATTGAGTATATTTGCTGTTTCCTCTCCTAGCCATCTCTGATGAGAGCAAAGTTTCCCTCATTCCCCCTTGCCTCCCCCCTTCCATATCATTGCAATAGCTCATTGTAATAAAAAAATCTTATGTGAAATATCTTGGACTATTCCCCCTCTCCTTTTTCTTTCTCACATTCCATTTCCATTTTTTTCTATTGACTCCATTTTTATACCATATTTTATCTTCGAAATCAGCTTTCTCCTGTGCTTCAACTATAAAAGCTCTCTCTACCTGCTCTATTAACTGAGAGGGTTCATATGAGTATTATCTGTGTCATTTTTCTATGCAGGAATACATGCAGTTCATCCTCATTAAGTCCCTCATATTCCCCCCCACTCCTCCAATCTCCGTGCTTCACCTGAGTCCTGTATCTGAAGATCAAACCTTCTGTTCAGTTCTGGCCATTCCAAAAGGAACCTTTGAAATTCCCCTGGTTCATTGAAAATCCATCTTTTTCCCTGGAAGAGGACATTCAGCCTTTCTGGGTAGTTCATTCTTGGCTGCATTCTAAGCTCTCTTGCCTTCTGGTATATTGTATTCCAAGCCCTACGAGCTTCCAATGTAGCTGCTGCTAAGTCCTGTGTGATCCTGACTGCAGCTCCACGATATTTGAACTGTGTCCTTCTGGCTGCTTGTAATATTTTCTCTTTGACTTGGGAGTTCTGGAACTTGGCTATAATATTCCTAGGAGTTGTTTTTTTGGTATCTCTTTCTTTGGGGGATCAGTGGATTCTCTCCATTTCTATTTTGCCCTCTGCTTCTAGAATATCAGGGCAATTTTCCTGTAGTAATTCTTTGAAAATGATGTCAAGGCTCTTTTCCTGATCATGACTTTCAGGTATTCCAATAATTTTTAAATTATCTTTCCTAAGTCTGTTTTCCATATCAGTTGTTTTTTCAATGAGATATTTCACATTTTCTTCTAATTTTTCATTTTTTTGGTTTAGAAGTATTGATTCCTGATTTCTGTTAAATTCATCAATCTCCCTGAATTCTATTCTTTGTCTGAAGGATTTGTTCTCCTCAGAGAGTTTTCTTATCTCTTTTTCCATCTGGCAATGTTGCTTTTTAAAGCATTCTTCTCCTCAATAACTTTTTGAACTGTTCTATCCATTTGACCTAAGCTGGTTTTTAGCATGCTATTTTCTTCAGCATTTTTTTGGATTTCCTTGACTAAGCTGCTGACTTCATTTTCATGTTTTTCCTGCATCTCTCTCCTTTCTTTTCCCAGTTTTTCTTCCAACTCCCTCATTTGATTTTCAAAGTCTTTTTTGAGCTCTATCATAGCCTGAGCCCAATTTCTGTTTTTCTTGGAGTCTTTAGATGTAGGAGCTTGTGCTTCCTCATCTTCAGACTGAGTATTTTGATCCTTCTTGGGCTCATTTGCAAAATATTTCTCAATAGTCTTCTTTTTCTTTCTCTGCTTGCTCATTTTCCCAGCCTGGGCCTGGTTTGGGGTGTTTCTTGAGCTTTTGGGACACTCCCACAAGGGTCTCAGTGTGTGCGGCTCTGTCCTCCCTCCTGGTCTGTGAATGACCATAAGTGCCCCCTCTGCCAAGGGGCTGATGTGGGGGGCAGGGGGCTGCTGTTCTCTGGGGGGGGCCTAGACTGTGGTCAGAATCTGAATGTGGTCAGAGCCCCAGAGTCCTGTTTCAGGGGCAGAGGACAGAGCTCTGCCTGTTTTCTTTTTCTTAATGTTAACAGGCAGATATATATCATCTAGGCCTCAGTCAGCAAGCTACTGGCTGCCCATCAGAATGAGGTCTAGGTGGATTAGACCAGACTGATTTAGAAGAGGGGAGTAACTGGGAGTAGGGATGAAGGAGGAAGAAAGGGGAGGACAGAAAGGGGGAATATCTGTGAACATAGACCATGTCACTTGTTTTGCTTCTATCCTGCCTGCCAGAGAATCCTTGGTTTTCTTTCTAAAAATGATTCAAACTCTTCTTTTTTTGGTTAGTGATTCAATCTTTGTTCTGAATGATTAAGCTCAGATTTGCAGGTCATCTTGGAATGCATCCAGAGGTCCAACTTGATTCACTAATCACCAAAAGTTTTAATGGTCTCCTTTTTTTTTCTGATGTATAATTATTCTTTCTCTCCCTCTCTCTGTCTGTCTCTGTCTGTCTGTCTGTCTCTCTCTCTGTTTATCATGGTCAGGTTTCTTGGTAAAAGAGAATTAACTTCATGTCTAACTTATTTATCTTTTATTTTCATTTTAACCCTAAAATTTTAAGTTTACATCTTCTAAAAACTTTAAAATAATGCTTCAAATTGAATTCCAGAGTGGCAGAACCAACGTCAGAGAGAGACATTCTTTCTCTCTGGTCAGAAAGGAGGTCAGAAAGAGAGGTCAGAAAGAGAGATCTGTGACATAGTGGAAGAGGCTGGCCTGGAGCCTATATGAATGAAGCACCATTGATGGGACTGGATGGTGGTGACAGAAGCAACAGTAGTTTCAGGAACTCTCAAGCCAAAGATGTTAACAGAACCTGGTAACTGGTCACATAGAGATTACACAGTATCCCTAGACCAGCACTGGATGCCAAATAGTATTTGGCAACTCCATCATCTATATATACTTCTGGGTCATAGTTCAAGAGTAAAAAGGAGGACTTTCAGTCAGAGGGGAGAGGAAGCCCTAAGCAGAAGTATCACATAAAGCCTCAAGGATCAGGGAACCTAAGGAATAGTACCATTTCTGCTCCCAAGGGAGGAGATACCCTGAGGAGCAGTATTGATTGCAATTCCAAGGCATCAAGCTCCAGATAGAAGTGTGCATACCTTGTCCCCAGATCATTCCACCTCAGAGACACTCAAAATGATACCAGCAAACCCCCTGACCTAGGTCTGAAAACAGTAGTGTAAAAAAGACTGAAGTTCAGATGAAGTTTCTGCCAACCCCTTCCCCACATTTGTCATGAAACTCTCTAGTCCTCATATTCAAACATTCCTGTCAAGCAGTTAACTAACCTCTTCATCAAGACCTCCAGGGAGAAAGTATCCACCACCTATCCAGGTAGCTCTTCAAATATTGAAAAATGGCATCATATCCCCTCTCTCCCTTCTCCCTCCTCTTTTCCGCAGGACTTTCAACCTAATCAATTGGATTAAAAAAGCAAATGACTTTCTGGAAATCTGTTCGAATTCAAAGTTTGTCCAGTTGATCCCCATTGCTTAAAGATGAAGTGAACTGGATAGGAATATCTTTCTGGAGTCCATGGGGAAAATATCTGGGCCTTCACATCTCAAAACTTTTTATTATCATTTATCTAACTACTCTAAGGCTTAGGGACAGCTTGTGCATTATTGCTATGGAGTGAAGGTATAGATTATGGGAGTTAATCAGGTTGATGACTTTGGGAATTGGTATGCTCATGAAACTACGAACATAATAGATATGATATATTCAAATATATTGTAATATTCTAATGACCATAGTTCATGACGAAATATTAATATATATGCTGAAGTCCCTAGTCGCCCACAACTTTCAATTGTTCATCACACATCACAGACGTGAGGATTTTAATTATTCTACTTAATCTCTCTTGGACACTTTCGAGTTTATTAATGTTTTTCTTCTTATACCATGGTACCCATGGCTTAACACAGTTCTTAAGATGAGACCTGACAAAAGCAGAATGTAGTAGAATTGTTACTTTTCAATTCCTGGAATTTAATACATAAATGACATTAACTGTTTTGTGTACCTCAAAACCCTACTGACATATTTCATTAAGCACATTTCATTAAAACACCAGATCCTTTCCAAAACACTGCCTCCCCCATCTTATATTTGTGGAGTTGATCTTTTTAGTAGCCAAGTATAATATATTTATACCTATTGAAAGACATCTTACTAGATTCAGTTTAATGCACTAGCTTGTCAAAATTCTTTTGGATCATGATTCTATCAACTGGCATGTTTATTCTTCTCAGTTGTCAGTTTATCCTTCTCAGTTATCATTTGCAATTTTGATGGGTATGTCTTCAATCCTTTATACAAGACAGTGAAAAGATTTTTAGAAAGATCCCTGGGGTATCCCACTAGAGACCTTCCACTCTGACTTTGAGCCAGGAACACAACTATGATTTGAGTTTAGCCATCCAGCTTCTAAATCCATGTCATTGTATTAGGATGAGTTAAAGATTAAGTTGGCACAGCTGCAAAACTTGAGTTCAGATTTTGACAGACTCATACTAACAGTAGGACCTTGGGCAAATTATTTGACCTCAGTTTTCTCATAAGTAAAATGGAGATGATAATAGCAAAATACCTTGCGAGCTTGTTATGAGGATCAAATGAGATATTATTTTTAAATCTTTTTGGATATGTTGTTCTTCAGTTGCTTTTCAGTTGTGTCCAACTCTTCGTGACCTGATTTGGGGTTTTCTTGGCAAAGATACTGGAGTGGTTTGTCATTTCCTTCTCCAGTTCATTTGACAGATGAGGAAACTGAGGCAAGCATCAAATGACTTATTCAGGATCACACAGATAGTGTCTGAGAAAAGATTTGAATTCAACTCAGAAAGATTTCTCTAGGTTTGGCATAATATCTACTGTACCACCTAGCTGCCCCTAAATCTTAGACTATTTAGATAAAAATAATGAAAAAGTTTTGAGATATGTAGGACAGATATTTTCTCTAAGGACTCTGGACAGACATCCCTTTGCAATCCACATTGAGGATCAATTGGACAGACTTTGAATTCAAACACATTTTCAGAAAGGCATTTGCTTCATTACCCAAGTGACTGAGAGATGTAGAGATATGCAACCCTTTTTGAATTCTCTAGAAAACAAGGTCTTTTTGTAGTCCATAAAGAAATGTGCTTATTGCTTGCTGACTATAAAAAGCGTCCGGTTTGGTGGATCAGAATATCGCCATAGAGGTGCTACTCCAATAAAGCACCTCCCATACTTAGGTCAAAATCATGGGATTCTATGAAAGATGTAACAAGAGAGATAACCTTGTCCAGGATCATTTTGAGTATGAATAATATGAAGTGAAGCATAGAAAGCATTGTTTTATTGGTTTTTATTTTTGTCTTTATCTTTGATATCCCTAGTGCCTAACACAGTGTCTGGCTTAAAGTAAGCACTTAATAAATGTTTTTTGATGGATTGACTGCCCAGCCTTGTGTGTTGATGCAGTGGAATGAAGCTGTGGATTATGGGAGTTAATCAGGTTTATGACCTTGGGAATTAATATGCTTTTAAATCTATGAAATAATAGATATGATATATTCTCTAATAACCTTAGTTCATGAAGAAATATTAATAGGTATTCTGATGTCCTCAGATATAAGAACATCCCAATTTTGAAGGAGAGAAAGACTGGGAACTAGGTCCTAAACTCCCATGTCTCTCCCCTGCATATAGAAATTTTCAAAGACTCATTACTTTGGGGATAAAATACAAACTCCTCAGCATGGCTTTTGATGTCCCTCATCATATGGTTCTAGTTCAAATTCCAGATTTCTTTCCCATGACTCCCTTTTAGATGTTATGGGTGTCAATCAAATTGGCCTCTTGCTCTTTTATCTCCCCATTCCAACTTCTGGGCTTCCATCTCCTCCAGTCTCCTTCTACCTCTTAGAATATTTAGTTTCATTCAAGGTAAAATTCACCTGTCGTCTCCTAAGAGGAACCATCCTCTTGGTTGCTATTCTCTGTCTTTGTACATACTCATCTGTTGACATGTTTATCTCTCCTATGAGAAGGCAGCATGTGCAGTGGAGTAAGAATGTTAATCTTGGAGTCAGGAAGACATGGGATGATGTCTTGTCTTTGATGACTTCTCTAATCTCAGAATGGGATCCAATCTATTTTGAGAAAGAGAATGTCCTCATGGAGAGTTTCCTGGACTAATCATCTTACTGAAACTGACCTTTTTTCTCTCCCTTCTATAAAAAGGAAACAAAACCAACCTCTTGTAGAATTTAAGATCCTTGAGGGAAGGGAAAGTTTTGGGGTTGCATTTGTTTTCCCAGCACCTTTTCTGGTGCATTAAATATACAGTATTAGGCATTTAACAAATTCTTCTTGGATAGGATTGCATGATAACTGACAGGTAATTTCTCCTCTCTCAGTCTTATCTCAAAGTGGGGATAATCATAATTTTCCTACTTATCTCACAGGCATCTTATATATAAATAATATGCTTTGTAGACTTTAGAGGCCTATGGAACCATGAGCTCTTTTTTGTTAGGACTACATCCATGGAATAGGCTGAATCTTTTTCATATAATGATTAATAAAGTCTTTGAGACCTGAAGACTGAGAGGTTTTCTCCATATACCTCTTCAGAAAAAAATATTCCTTCCCTGCCTCTTTTCAGAAACACCACAGCTAAGTTTTCTTTGGCATTGGGATCAAATGAACAGACCTCAAATACCGGTGCATTCCCAGAGAGCTGCCTGTTTCTCATCTCTGTGAGGCCTTTTATCTTTGGTGGGTCTTGTGTGCTGTAGTGGTAATATCTCTGGTCTTTAAGAGTTGTGCACAATTATAAGTACCTAGGCTGGTTTCTTTGGAACTTTTAGACTTTATATGGGTTGTATCTAAAGCAGGGTTGCAGTTCAGTGTAGAAAGGGCACGGGGAGGGAGGGAGGGAGAGAGAGAGAAAGAGAGAGAGAGAGAGAGAGAGAGAGAGAGAGAGAGAGAGAGAGAGAGAGAGAGACAGAGAGACAGAGAGACAGAGACAGAGAGACAGAGACATAGAGAGAGACAGACAGTGAGAGAGACAGAGACAGAGAGACACACACAGAGACAGACACAGAGAGTCAGAGACTGAGAGCCAGAGAAAGACAGAACAGATAGACAGTCAGACAGACAGAGAAAGGAGAGAGAGAGAGACAAGAAAGAAGACAGAGATATAGAAAAATAGAAGAGACAGAGACAGAGAAAGGAGAGATAGCCAGAGAGAGACAGAAATGGAGAGAAAGAAATAGACACACAGAAAGAAAGAGAATCAGAATGTTGGATCTAGAAAGGATCTTAGAATAATAATTATTAGAGGTATAAGGGTCCTTAAATGAATGAATATTATAAGAACTTACTATGAGCAAAAGGACTGGGAATATAAATAGAAGAGATTGTCTCTGATCTCAAGGATCTCATATTCTAAAGGAGGAAGAGTATACCTTTCCAAATGGAAAGGGCCCATGATTCTTAGGCTACAGCCACAGATGCTACTTTCATTGACAAAATCATATCAGTTTCTGATGTCAGCTAGGCAATTGGATAGCAAAATGGATAGGGAACCATCTTGGGAAAATCACTTAACTCTGTCTGCCTCAGTTTTCTCATCTGTAAAATGGGAATAATAATAATAATCTACTTCCCAGGATTGTTATGAGGATAAAATGAGAACATTTTATTATTTATTTTTATTTTGTTATTATGCTAAACCATTTAATAGTGCTAAGGCTTTAATAACTTTCTTATTTGGACTTTCAATGATATGGCTATAGTACCTACAGGAATAGTTGCCTGATCACATCTCCAAAGGGGTGCTTCCAAGGATGTTGGCTATGGATCCCCCCAAATAAACCTTAAAAGAAGCAAAGGATTCTAAGAGAAGTGGGGAGGAGCACTGCATTCTCCCTCTATTTTGTGAAGGCACTGTGGTAGGAAGTTGGGATAGAAGGGAGATGGAATATCAGTTTAGGGAAAGCAGCAAGTCATCCACTTTGGTTGATCAAGACATTCCTGAAGGGGAAAGAATAATTAGTTTTTCTCTTTCTAAGGAGACAGGTGTAGGGGGAAAAAAACACCTGGACTAGGTGTCTTGACTCTGCCATCATCTTGCTACATGACACTGAGTAATAAATCTCTTCCCTCACATAGAGCCCTGGGAAGTAGGCAGTGAAGGATTATTCTCATTTCACAAATGAGTAAACTGAGGCTCAGTTAAGTAAAATGATTTGCCCAAAGTCACATGGCTAGTGAGTACTGGAGCTCGCTTATGAGCACAGGTTTCCTGTCAGCAGGTTTAATTGTTCTTTCCACTATACTGTCAGCTCTCAGTGAGTTTCTTCTTTTTGTGAAGTTGGAATAATTCAATAATTATAATATAACATATACAATATATAGTATATGTAATACAAAATATAATGAATAATATATTATTCAATAAATAGTGAGGCCAAGTGGTGGTATGGAAAAAATACAGGACTTCTCAGAAAAAGTTCAAATCTGAGTTCAAATCTGCTACTTATTACCTGTGAGACTTTGGACAAATCTCTGGGTCTCTGTTCCCCTTTTGTAAGATAAAGAGTGTTGGACTAATTTCTGAGGTTTCTTATGGTGCTGAATTGGATCATCCTCAGTATATGATATGAGGATCAAATGGCTGGAAAGTGCTTCTAACTGGGTAAATTCCTATAGAAATGTGAGGAAGGATTAGATTACTTTGCTAAAGCATTTCTAAAAATCTGCCTCTCTGTAACATGAACTTCAAATATTATTAATAAATGAAGTTTAACCTCTGGAGAACAACCCAGATAATAAAAAGGGGACCCCCAGCCTTTCTGTTGCTAAGTCCTTTCAGGAATAAAGGGCACTGTGGTATGCATTGTTACAATTTAAAAAGCTATCTTTGAGCATAAGGAGGACAAGAGCTTCAGCCCTAACTCTTCCACGATCATTGTGTCACCTTTGGAAAGTGACATACATCTCTTCTCTGGACCTCAGTTTCCCCATCAAAAAATAATAATTATTTCAACCATACTCATCTCACAGGGAGGCTGTGAGGATGGAATAGGAGACACTCACATGAATGTGGTTTGAAAACTAAGAGGTTTCTCAAAGATCCATTAATATTTTGACTCCACTGTAGAGTGTGAGCCTTCATTAGCCTTCTGAGAAAGCATGACAATGGAAAGAAGAGTTTTGAACCTAGAGCTAAGAGAATCTAGGTAGGGTTTCCATATTGCTACTAGTGCTTAGTAGCTGTGTAACCACAGGCAAATCTCTTAACCTCTCTGATTCTCAGTTTTCTTATCTACAATGCAGAATTATAATGCATTGGCAGGCAGGCAGATAAAGAGTTCAAATCTGATGTCAGTTATTTATTTGCTTTGTGACCATGGACAAGTCACTCTTTGTCTCAGTTAATTCATCTGTAAAATGAACTGGAAAAGAAAATGGCAGACCTCTCCAGTATCTTTGTCAAGGAAAACCCCCAACAGGGTCCTGAAGAATGAGGAAATGCCTGAAAAATGACTAAACAATACCTTTAGCAGTATTTCTCTGCTCCACAAATCCGTATTATGGGACTAGAAAAATAGCAATTATTGTTATTCATATTATTATTAGCTTTTTCTTTTCATTTTTTTTTTTTTACCAAAAGGGGGTTAGATAGAAAGAGTCAGGGAGCAGGTAGTTATATTGCTATGGTTCTTTTATATACGGAAGACCCAGAAAATAAAATACTCAACACTAATGTCATGGTATTGCCAATCAGAAACAGTTATGATTTGATTGTATATGAATAACCTCTATCTAGTTGCTTACTGTCTCAGGGAGAGTGAAGGGAAGGGATTGGAGTTTCAAAATCAAAACTTTATAAAAAACTGTTAAAATTGTTTTAACAAGTAATTGAAGGAGAAAAAATTTTTAAAAAGGGAAAAAGAAAGCTATGATAATCATTAGGATGACATTAATGAAGAGGCATTATCATTTGCTTTATGGCTATGACTTAGGGACCATGGAACCTTTCCATCTGACTCCTAGCTGAAAACTCCTTTAACTTATTGCCTTCTTGATCAGAATGCAGAACAGATTTTATTTTTGATTTTTGCCTTTCTGTTTGCTTTCTATCTTTAGCACTCAGCATAATATTTACATTTAGTAAACACCTTTTAATTAATTAATTAAGCGATCATTCTTTGAGTGCTCTTTAGACTAATCACAAAAATGTTGATAAAATGAAGCCTTTTTTGGAAATTAAAAAAATAATTAATTAAAATTTATCTTCCAGGGAAAAGCATCAAGCATGTATAGAACAATTTGAAAAGCAGATGGGATGATAGGGAGGACATGTACTTTGTTTCCATAAGATTTCAATTAACTTCCATTAGGTCTCTATATTTTGAAAGCTTTTCATTCCTTGTCTTTTTGGAGACTTATGAATATTCTTTATGTTGACATCTATTAAAAAGGTTGTTCTGAAACATTAGTGGATTAATGTTATGGCCAGGAGATAGTGGGTAAATGCTTGATTTGGGATAATACTCTGGTTTTTTTTGTTGCCTTCTCAAGAATATTTTGGGATTTTTATTTGTAGCATGAGGCTTGTCATCTGCTAGTTATTCTAGCCACCTGGTTTTGTCTTTTTAATTATTCAGTAGATGCTAAATTTTTGCATCATTCAGTGATGTTGCAATTTATACCTTTTCATTGCATAATATGTATTGTTCAACATGTCCAATCTCCTTAAGAGCAAGCTTTCTGTAATTTCTTGTGGTAATGACCTGATCCTGAATTGCTACCATAATCCCATCCCCATGACCCATTCCTAGAAACAAATCTGCACAACTCAGGCATTTGCCTGTCACTTTTCTGTCGATATACCATTTATTGCGTTTATGTGGATGCAGTCATGAAGAACCTTTTGTTTTTGCTCATAGATCCTATTACCTATTTCAATAATCTTTTCCCAGAGATAAATATTTTTGATTATATTTGTAAATATATTTGACAAATCCAATGTTACATCTGTTGTCAGCTTTTGCTATTGTTTTGTCTATTTTAGAAGTATTTCTATAAAAATTTGACCTTTTTATCACATGCTTACTCAGTACAAATGACATTTTGTTTTCACTGGAGAATTTCCATGAACTGGAGTGGCAGTGTAATTCTATTTGCAATGCATCCATAAAACTTGATGTCATCTGTTAAAGTATGTATATATGTATATGGTATATGGTAGGAGCTAAATAAATGTTTATTGATTGATCTGTGTACACTGTGATTATTACAAAGATTCCCTTTTTGTGTTGAAAGTCAGACAGTTCTATTCTGTAATTTGAACTAGGTTCAAACTGTCATACAGTAATGCTATAGCAATTGGTCTTGTTATTGTGTTGGTCTTGTGTCTTAAATTGAATAGTTTTTTATGTAAGCATGAAATACCTCAGCATTGTCATTGTTGTTGGGCTATCTTTCCCAGGATCATTTCAGAAGATTGGAATGAATTGGAATGAATTTAAGAAATCATTTGATGTAACTCATTTTTTTTTAGGTTTTTGCAAGGCAAATGGGGTTAAGTGGCTTGCCCAAGGCCACACAGCTAGGTAATTATTAAGTGTCTGAGACCGAATTTGAACCCAGGTACTCCTGACTCCAGGGCCGGTGCTTTATCCATTACGCCACCTAGCCGCCGTAACTCATTTTTAGGTGAGAAAACAGATCAAATGTTTTGTCCATGGTCACAAAAGGAGTAAATTGTCAGAGTGGGGATTTCAACTTCAAATCATTAGCTTTTTTAGGTGCAGTTCATGAAGATTAGTGGTGTTGACACTTCAGATATATTTCTCCAGGGACATATCTTCATTTGCATTCTGGTGGTTGATTTAAGTGAATGTGTCTTCATTAGTATTTTGGGGGGATAGTGCCTTGCTCAGAGTAGAAACTTAAAAATGTGTGATGAATGGAAAGTGTGCTGAATTTTAGGGAGATGTGTCTATGTTAGCATTTCCGAATTTGCTTAGTGACATCTTTAGAAGGCAAAAAATTACTTTTTCTTCTTAAGAAATTAAAGTACTTTAGTGGGGGGGGGAAAGCATTTTCATGGCAGTTTTACCAAGACCTCATGTTTTCAGCAGAGAAGGAAATGATTTGATCCTGACAAGGGCAACTGATCCTTTTTGTCACAAACTTGGTTGGAGGGCATATATAGATATAAAAGTAAATCTGTAGATAAATAGATATAGGTTTATATCTATATATTTATACATATATACATACACAGAGATATAGAAATATGTATGTGTATACATGTACATCATTTAAACATAATACATACATATAAATTTACATAAACATATGCTTACACACATTTATAAATATAGACATACAATATACATATATCTATTTATCTCTATTTACCTATATATATAAGTATCTGTGCATGTATGCATGAATGTATATATCTTTGTATGTATGTATTTATTTATCTATCATGTATCTATCTACCTGCTTATCTATCTATCTATCATCTATCTATCTATCTATCCATCTATCCCTCCCTGAAGGTTCTCAGAGACTTTGTGTGGCCAGTGGAATTTGGCTAAGAAGCCAAATGCTCTGGGTCTGGGGGAGAAGATTGCTCTGACCTCTGCCTGCTTCAGGTCAGTTTAGTCTTGACCCTTTCCATTCTTCCTAAGCGGCTGCTTTGCCCAGAATGAGCAAACACTGCCATCTCTTGACCATTCTAGGACATGTCTTATCGTGATTGATTCTTAGAACTGAAGGGGACTTGGGAGGTCATCAAAGCTAACTCTTCCTGTAATGATCCAAGTTGGAGGCCTCTCTGAAGGTCTCCAATGAATGGAAATAGGGAGCTAGGGAAGCAACCTGGGTGAGAAGTTTTTCCTTACATCTGGTCACAATCTCTTTCTCTATATTCACTCTGGGCCTAGTTGTGCCCTTTGTAGTCAAGTAGCAAAAGCAAAATTCCTTTTCTTCAGGATAGTTCTTCAAATCTTTGATGCCAGCTAGCATGCACCCCTAAACCAGACTCCTTTTCATTCTTTTGGGTGAAAGTTTCCAGCTCTTCTAAAACAGTTGGAGAGGATTTCCCATTGGAAAATTCCAGGGAGAGTATCACAAGGTCATCATCAGCAGTCAGTAAACAGACATTTATTAAACACCTACTGTGGATTAGGTGCTAGACTGAGATATGAAGAAAGACAAAAAAAACTAGTCCCTGTTTTTAAGGAACTCAAAATCTAATGGGAAAGATAAAAATGTAAACAACTCTCTCTCATTGGTATGTAGTCAGGATAATTTGGAGATAATTTTGGAGTAAAGGTACATAGAAAGAATGGGGAAGGAAAGCTCAGGACATATCCTCAGAAAGTCATAGGTTTTAGAACTGTAAGGGAGCATAAAAATCATTTTGTATAATAATCATACTAGCTAGCATTTCTTTAGTGCTTGAAGTTTTGCAAAGCACTTTACAAATATTATCTCATTTGATCCTCACAATAATCTCGGAGGTGGGTACTATTATTATCCTGAATTAAAATTGAGAAACTGAGGTAGAGAGCTAATAATGATAGCTGGCATTTCTATAATGCTTCAGATCTGCCCAGTACTTTATAAATATTGTCTCATTTGATCTTTATAATAATTTCAGTGGTAGGTACAATGATTGTTCCCATGTTTACAAATAAAGAAGCAGAGATAGAGTTTCAGTGAGTTGTCCACACTGATACAGCTAATAAGTGTCTGAAGCTCCATTTGAGCTCAGGATTTTCTGATTCTAGATCAAGTGCTCTCTCCCCTTAGTCACCTACCTACCTAATGCTATCCCATTATTTTATTTTATTTATTTATTTTATGTTTTTGCAAGGCAATGGGGTTAAGTGGCTTGCCCAAGGCCACACAGCTAGGTAATTATTAAGTGTCTGAGATCGGATTTGAACCCAGGTACTCCTGACTCCAGGGCCGGTGCTTTATCCACTACTCCAACTAGCCACCCTATCCCATTATTTTAGAGATGAGTATACTGAGGTCTAAGGAATAGAAGTTTGGGTGGAGTCCCACAGAAAGCTAGGGGCAGAATCATGATTTGAATCTAAGTCTCTTGACTTCAAGCACAAGGTTTTAAAATGTGTTTTTGTTTCTTGATGGGAAAAGCAATATGTAAGAATGCTGAGTACTCATGATATATTCTTTTTTATTAAAGATATTATTTGAGTTTTACAATTTCCCCCCAATCTTACTTCCCTCCCCCCCACAGAAAGCAATCATTATATATTCTTATCCCTCTGTTAGTTACTTGTGGTTTTTTTTTTTTTTTTTTTTTTTTTTTTAGGTTTTTGCAAGGCAGATGGGGTTAAGTGGCTTGCCCAAGGCCACACAGCTAGGTAATTAAGTGTCGGAGGTCAGATTTGAACTCGGGTACTCCTGACTCCAGGGCCGGTGCTCTATCCACTGCACCACTTAGCCGCCCCTAGTTACTTGTTATTAAGGGATCTATTCTCCAGAAAAGAAATAGATGAGATAATTAACCTGAATACCCTAAAATAATAAAATTCATTCAGAGAACCCATCAGGGAAAGATAATGAATTTAATTTGGGTTGGGTTAGATCTAACATCCAAATGGAAACATTTTGCAGGAAGCTGCAAATGTGGGTGGAACTGGAGTTTAGGAGATACACAGAGGTTGGATAGGAGTCTTTTGGATAGAAGTCATCATTGAAGCCAAAGGCATGGATACAGGTAGGATTTCATTTGGTTGAACTATGTGGTCACTAGTAGGTCTGAGATTCTGTTATTCTGTGAAATTCCCAGCAAGCAGGAAAAACTACCTTTATTCAAGATCTAATTAGTAATCCTTGGATCACTTTCTCCCACTGCCCAACTTCACCACAGACAGCTCTCTGCTGCCCCTTACTGGATAAGGTCATTGTCAAGGGCTGGAAAATTTCTGAATTTTAATAGACAAAAACAAAACCCAAATAGACTAAATAGAATTATTTCCCTCTTTGTTCTCCTTTCTTATTAATAACCCTTAACATTCACCATAGAGGATGACATCCATGAATGCCGCATTCATTAGAGACTCTTGGAATGGTGATATTTAATTCCATTAGGAATCTGGGACCATCTAGTTTGAAAGCTAAAGATTTGTAAAGGGATGTTCCGGAGAAAAACTATTTCTTTCTCTGACAACATGGACTTCCAATGCTACATTTTCTGAATTGTATGATCTCCTTGTGTGTTAATCAGTGATGAATGTGTTAATAAGTGAATATTTTCTATTTTAGCTGCTTTATTATTTGAGTGGCTTAATTAGACAAGTTTTAAAATTTGTGCTCTTTTTCTCCTCCATTTCATTCATTCAATAAGCATTTCCTGGGTGTTTCTTAATGTAAAAGAGATACAAAAATAACTCTCTAGTACTTTCAGATTTTCAAAGTCTTTTTTTCATTTAACAACTGATAAGTTGTGCAAAGATAAGAACCTTCATATTACAGATGAGGAAACTGAGGTTGAGTGAGGAAATATTACTTGTCCAGGAATATAGGAATATGTCCATTTTTCTCAAAGTGGTGGTGGTGGGGTAGATCTGTCTCTCTTATGAGAGGATGAGGTGGTATGGGTTCTTTTAGGCTTCTGGAATTTTGAGTTTAAATTCAGCTCTCTGGTCAAGAAAATACAAGGAAATATAAGCAACGGGATAGGCCATGACAATAGAAATAAAAAGAAATGAAAGGAAGAAAGAGAACTGGAGAAAGCGTCCTGTTGTGTATGCTCTGGCCTTTTGCAAAAGGAGAAAATAACATCCTTTGCAGGAAAGGAAAGTTCTACTTAATTTGCACTAAACAAAGGGGTTGAGGGCCCCTTCAGACTCATTGGTTCCACACCATTTGAGTTACTGGTATTGACAACTATGCTCCTTTCCAGGACAGGTTAGAGATTCTTAGAGCCTAGAGTCAAATAAAATGATTCTTTTAAACTACCTTCTTTACGGGGACTCAATCATAGGCTGTAAATGCTCTGTCTGAGGGCATTGGAGTAAGTAAGGGAATGCTAGGAACGATGGCAGAACTTTTCATTTCACCGCTCTGTACAATAGGAAGGATCCCATTTTCCCTTTTCTGCCTCTCCATGCAATTCAAGTTGACCTACACTTATGAAGGTCCCCCTATGTGCAATGTTTTAGGCTAGTTGTTTGGAGTATAGAGACAGAAAACAAAACTGTCTCTGTTCCCTCTAAAAGGGCTTATTGGGGAAATACAACATGTACCCAGAGAAGTAACTGGGAGATGATCTGAGGAGGAGAAGCATTAAAAACTGCAGGAGTCAAGGAGGATTTCATAGAAGAGATGAACTATGAAGGAATAAAAACATGCTTGAGAGGTAGAGGTGAGGAAGGACTGTTTTCCAAACATCTTAAACTCAATAAATCCAAAACAGAATTCATTATCTTTCCCCTTAAATCCCCCCACCCTGCTACCTCCCCTAGTACTGTGGAGGACACTGCCATTATTCTACAGTCTCACTCTGTCCCACTCTGATACACCCAACCTGATGTTAAGATCAGTCCATTTCACCTCTACCCTCTGTGCATCCTTCTCTCCTCTGTCACTGCTACCACCCTGGTGCAGATTTTTTGTCACTCCACACTTATTGTAATAGCTGCTAGTGGGTCTGCCTCGCTCAAGAGGTCTCTCCCTATTCCAACTTGTCCTCTATATAATCACTAAAGTGATTTTTCTGTAATGCAGTTTAGATCATGTCATCCCAGCCTGTGGCCCCCTATTGCCTCCAGGAACAAATAAAAATGCTGTTTGACATTCAAAGCCCTTCATAACCTGACCCTCTCTTACCTCTTCAGTCTTCTTACATCTTACTATGCAATGACCATGGCCTCTTGGCTGTTCTAGGAACAAGACACTCCATCTCTCAACTCCAGATATTTTCTCTGGTCTGGAATACTCTCTCTTCTCTCTTCTGACTGAATTCCTTTAAATCCCAGTTAAAAATCCCATCTTCTACAGGAGGCTTTCTCCAAGCCATCTTAATCTCAGTGTTTTCCCTTCTTTTAATTTTTGTTATTGAGTTGTTTCAGTTATGTCAGATTCTAAATGGCAAAGATATTGAAATGGTTAGTCATTTCCTTTTCCAGCTCAATTTATAGATGAGAAAACAGAGGCAAACAGAATTAAGTGATTTGTCCAGGGTCACACAGCTACTAAGAGTCAACAGCCAGATTTGACTTCAGGTATTTGAGTGTTCCTGATTCCAAGCTCAATACTCTATCCATCTAATCCTTTTAATTATTTCCTGTTTATCCTGCACATAACTTGTTTCCCATCTATTTGTATGGTGTCTCCCTCCTTAGATTATAAATTCCTTGAGGACTGGGGTTATCTTTTGCTTCTATTTGTATCCTTATGTGGTACATAGCAGGTGCTTAATATATATTTATTGATTGATTGAAATGTGCAGAGGCAGGACATGGAATATTGCATTTCAGGAACAAAGCTGCCTAGTTTGACAAGAATTCAGATGGCATGAAGGGGAGTCAAGTGAAATAATGGTGAAAAGACAGGCTAAAGCTAGACACTGGAGGACGTTAAATGACAGGTTGAGAAATGTATATTTTATACTAGAGGCCACAAAAGAATTTCAAGGAAGGACAGATGTGTCTGGTCAATTCAGAAAATTATTTTGCAGCTGTGCAGAGGATGGGTTGAAGAGAAAATATACTGGGAAAAGAGATTCCAATTAGGAGATTCTCCCAGTAGCCTCAGTGGGGAAAGCCTAGACTATGCTTTTGTCCATGGAAGTGGAAAGAAGGGGTCAGTTCCTTTACTGGACCTGCATGAGCAGAATGGCCCAAGGGAGCTGTCATGAGCCTAATCAGAAGAGAAGGCAAATGACAAGTCAACAAGAATTTCCTAACTGTCTATACTGGGCCAAACTTTGGTTGAAGTGTAAGATGGGGAAGGGTGTTGGGAAAGCAGAAGTGATAAATATTGGCAATTGATTGATATAGGACAATGGGAATTGAGTGAAGGAGAGAGAAGAGTCAAGGATGGCTCTGAAGGGAAAAAGTTTGGGGAGTAGGGAGGAATGGAGTTAGGGAGAAAGATAATGAGTTCCATTTGGAAACAATGATTTTAAGATGTCTAGAGGACATGCAGAAGGGGACATCCAGCAGCACTTGGTGATACAAGATTTGAATTCAAAGAAGGAATTAGATAACAGAAAAAAAAAGATTTGCAATCGTCTGTACAGAAGTGATCTTTGGATCAGTGGGATCTGATGAGAAATAACAAGAGAAGGCTTAGGACTTAAGCCTGGGAGACCCAGCTAATCAGCTCTGCCTATACTGAGGAGAAAGTGGCATCCATGGATTCACTTAAATACTTTCCTTGAGTATCTTCCATACTTTAAAAAAATTTTGCAAGGCAATTAGATTAAGTGACTTGCCTAAGATCACACAGCTAGGTAATTATTAAGTGTCTGAGGCTAAATTTGAACTCATGTCCTTCTCACTTCAGGGCTGGTGTTCTACCCACTGTGCCACTTAGCTGCCCCTCTTCCACACTTTCTATAGTCACTTGTGGAAGTTCAAAAATTGAGTGAGTCCTCCATTTTGAGGCTTCTCTGGAGTGGTCTTTCAATCATCTTTAATTTCTTGCCTCTTTCTGGAGCAGATTCTACTGTTAGAACTAGAAGGGATACTGAAACGTAGGGTGTTAGGGCTGAAATATACTTCAAAGTTGGAGGTGACCCAGATCCTGAGGCCCACTCCAGCTCTGACATTCTTTGTTCTAAAGCCCCTTTCAGCTATGATAGTCTGTTTTCTTAGACACTATTTAGTTCAATTCCATTTTATTCATTCTGTGTTTGTGTTTGTGTTTGTGTGTGTGTGTATGTGTGTGTCTGTCTGTCTGTCTGCCTTCTGCTTTCCCATCTCTGTAGTTAGGAATTTGTATTTACTGAAAGGAACATCAGTCAAATGTGACTGCTGTTGAGAGGATGTTCAGTTTAGATAGCATTTTAAGATGCTTGAAATTCTTTTCTGTTGACTCACTGTAGTGTGTAGGTGATTCCCAAATTCACAAAAGTTTTGTCATTGGATTATATGCTTCTTCCTAAGTAGGAAGTATGGGCCATAGAGCTGTACCTGTCATTCAAGGAACACAGGTTAATGAAGTGTTCCGCTACACGAACACGTAAAGGCTATTTATTAAATAGTAGGAGTTTGAAATCTGCATTGGTGGGGGGAGTACCAATGAGAATAAAATCACAGGTCCTATTGAAGTTTGCAAAATAGGAAAAAAGACAAGAGGTGGTCCTGATCCCTATTCTGTAGTGAGCCATTTCCCATCTCTACAAATCACCTGTGAGGAAAAATTCATCTGTATTTCAAAGCTTGGGAGAGGGGTTCAGTGGCCACAGTACAACAGCCAAGTTTAGTAGGATGATATCTGGAGTTGTGTCTGATTTTGTCCTCTAATTTGAGAATAAGTCAACAGTTTTAAGAGCTAATGTGACCCAATGCTGCATTACATGGGCTATTATATAGGCATGATGCCACTTAAATAGAGGCAGAATATTCAAAACAATGGAGGCAACTGGCCCAATGTCCTTTCTTAGAGCACAACCAGTGTATTGGGAGGCATGATCGTGACAAATTAGAGCATATTCAGGGAAAAGGGATTAGATAGGTGAGGTGGTCAGGGGCCAAAAGTCAGTATTCAGGAAAGAAAATTTAAGCATATGTCTTAGGGAAAACTCAAGCTAGTTGTTTGCAAGTGATGAAGGATAAGAATCTAGTGTACTTGGATTTAGAGGGCAGAATTTAGGTAGGATTATAATGAAGTGGAAGTTGCAAGGGAAGATTTTATTCTGTAAAAGAAAAACTTCCTAAACCCTGGAGTTGTCCAAAAGTGGAATGGGTTGTTTTAGGGAGTAGTGAGATTTCCTTTTCTGGGGGTCTTTGACCAAAGGTCATCTGACCATTTTTCTGGGATTTTATAGTGGATATGGGGTTGGAATATGTGATCTATGAGATCTCTTCCAACTCTGAGATTAAGTGTGTTTGTGTGTGTGTGTGTGTGTGTGTGTGTGTGTGTGTGTGTGTGTGTGTGTGTTTTCTGAGATCCTTTGGGGCTTCATTGAAAGGAAATAACTAACTGGATAGTTCACACCCAGAGTCCAAAAATCAACAAGTTCACTTCTCTATGGGGATGGAAACCAGTCCAGATTGACCCAAAGAATATTATTCATTAATGAAGTTCCTGAGCATTTTAACTACTTCAAAGCCTCCAAAGTTTGAAGATAGTCATTGTGGTTAGCAGATTTAAGGAGCTGGATGTGATATGGGGGAAAGCCCTTCTTATATTGTTGGTTCAGAGGGAGTAAGGGTGATTTATGGAGATTTACTAGCAAAGCTTTATTGGAAGCAAAACAAATGCAGTTAGCTGGTTTTCTGTAGACATTTCTCCCAAAGTACTCCATGATACCGATCTCAGTTTTTGCTTTATTGGCATGGCAAACCTCATAGAAGTGAGTACTTTGCTCTCTCACATGGTATCTGTCATCAGGGAGATGATGGTTCCTTCATTATCAGAATGACCATGTTTTTCACATAATCCCAGGTAATAGTTGGAAGAGATCTTAAAGATTGTCTTGATCTGATCAACCACAGTTGGACACACTGTACCTTGATCCCCACATAGTGATGTCATTTTGGTCCTCTGTGAGCACCAAAGGACAAATATTAGTCCATCCCCTTCATTTTACAAAAGAAGAAATTGAGGCCCAGAGAAGTGACTTTTTCACATTCATAAGTTGTGAAGAGCAGAGGCAAAATTTGGGTCTAAATCCAGGTTTTTTTCTTTACTATATTCCACTGCTTCTCCGGAATTGTGGATAAATGTAGGATGAGGAGTATGATTATACTGTTATTTTTCTACAACTTCCAAATTCAAGTGAATTCAACAAGCCGTTTTGAGTATCTGTTATGTGCAAGATATTAAAAAGTGGCTATACCTCTTCTTATAGTTTCAGGTGACCCTGGAAATTCGGATCTTTCCCTGAAAGGGACTGGTTTCTGCCACCCAAATGAAAAGGATTTTATTGATCCCTTGTTTGAGAACTTGGTCTTCTGTGCCAATTGTGGTTGGAGTCTGACAACTATTGTCCTTCCCAGCCCCCAGTCATTGGTGACTTTAATATACTAAGTCCTGACTGGGCTCAGTGCCATAGAGCTCGGCTAACATTTTGAACCTAGGCCCCCAGTCATTCAAAAAGTCATAGTCAACATCTGAATCTGAGGAGTCTGTCACAAGACTGCTGAGTGACTCTGCAATGGACTCAGCTCCTTCGTAACCATAGATATGGAGGGTGTCATATGGGGGTCCACCATCATCGTGATCTGCCTCATCCTTCTTCACCTCAATCATGACAGCCATCTCTCCAGTGACAGCCTGGGGGTGCGTAGGCCTTGGGGGTTTCTGGATTTGAGCATAGGGAGAAGGATGTGTATCTAGGGCAGGCCTAGGTGGCTTCCCTCCTGGTGGCTTCCCACTGCCCTTACAGGCTGAGTGGAGCACAGATACATCATAGCTGTTGGTATCCATCTCTCCACCTCCTTCTTCATCATAGGTGACCAGCTGCTCATGAATTTCTGCTACATTCTTGCCTTGGACTCTGTCCTGCTTTCTCAACTGCCGGCGGAGGATGATTAGCACTGTGATCACTGTAAGTGAAACATATTTATGTCAAACCTTCCTGAGCATACAATCGGTCAGTTAATCAAGAAATATGTATAAAGTACCTACCAAATGCCAAGACATAAAAAAGTGCCTTCCTTCAAGGAGCTAACAATCTAATGCACATTCATACAGATCACACAATGTCAGAACAAAGAATATGTCAGCATTCTAAGACGTGTTTTAAGAGTCCTAGTTCTAACATCCTATGCCAGCTCTAATAATAATAATAATAATAATAACATTTATGTAGAACTTTAAGTTTTACAACAAATTCTAGAATTGGCAGCAACCTTAGTGATATTCTAGGTCAACCTCCTCATTTTACAGATGAGGAAACTGAGATCCAGAGAAATGACTTGTCAGAACTTTAATAATAAGTCAGTGGCAAAACTTGGCCTAGAACCAACATTTCATACTCTATCTCAACCTGATGTTCTTTCTATTATGCAATGACACCTGGCTCTGTTGGATTGCCTTGTCAGTCCTCTTAAAGAGAGAGCTAAGGATTAGTCAAAACACCACTGCACTGACTATCTCCCCTCAGACAGTAAGGAGACAAGTCAGCACCCAGGATGGAAGAGCTTTGGGAATAGCAATAATCCACAGTCCTCTGCCTACACTCTCTGCCATCATAGGCAACCTTTGGCAGCTGGTCCCACAGATGCTGCAACCATTGCTGCTGAAAACCCAGAAAAAGGTTCTTGTCATTAAAGTCGTTAATGGTGTCAAATGGAATAGAAAGAAAGACAAAAGGTGCCTCAAGGAGCTCACAGTCTGATGGGAAAGGTAATATGTAAACAACAATGTTCAAATAAGCTATATCTATATATCTATATATCTATATATATACACACACACACAAGATAAATAGGAAATAATTATCAAAGAGAAGACATCAGATTTAAGAGGAATTGGGAAAGGCTTTCTTTAGAAGGTGGAGTTTTTGTTGGAACTTGAAGGAAGACAAGAGGCAGAGATGAGGAGGGAGGGAGTTTTAAGAATGAAGGAAACCCAACAAAAGTCCCCAGAGCTGCCATTTTGAATTTTGTTTGTTACATTGACTGGCAGTTAGACAACCTAGTTTTCAATCCTTCCTCTGGCATTTGCAAGCTCTATGACTTCAGACAAATCACTTTAGGTCCCTAGTCCTTATTTCTCTCTTTTGGATAATGGACATAATAATCCCTGCTTCTTGGTGGTATATTGGAAAGAACACTGGACTAAGCCTGTCACACCACTGAGAATGAAGAATGTTAGATGTGGAATTGACTTTTGAGATCATGTAATTTGACTGTCTCATTTTAAAGATGAGAGAATTAAAGACCAGGGAGGGGAAATAAATAAATTATGAAAACTCAAGAAGTAAGTTAGTGGCAAAGTCAGGTCTCTTGATTCCCAAAATAAGACTTTAAAAATCATGTCATGTAGTTCTACTTGGTTTCTCAAAATCCTTCTCCTCCCCACCTTCTAACCCAAATAAAACCCTGCTCTACAAGGTCAATACTCTTATACTTACCAACAATGGTGAGGATGCACAGAAAGATGGCCACAAGGGCCTGGATGCTCACTCCAACCTGCTTGGCTGGCTCTTCACAGAATGTGGGCTCTCCATGATCATTACATTTGCAGACTGTGATGACAAGGGTGCTGGTGCCTGTAAGACTGGGTTTTCCATTGTCGGCAATGACCACAGGAAGGTAGTGAACCTTGGCTTTCTCCCGATCAAACTGACCATATTTCACTGTGATGTTGGCTGAATTGTCTGAAAAGGAAAGAACATCTGGGTAAGGTCACTGGACCAGACACATCTGCTGATATCTTGGGAATCTGTGGGCTCATCACATCATATACAGAGTTCTTAGAGAAGTTAGGGATTATCTTGTCCAACCCCTTATTTTTATAGAGGAGGAAATAGACCTAGAGAATCTCATTCACTTACCTAAAGTTATACAGGTAATAAATGGAAGAACTGGGAGATAATATTTGTAAAGTGCTAAGCATATAGTAGGTTCTTAATAAGTGCTTATTTTCTTCCCTTCCCTTTTCTTCCCTTCCTTTTCTCTCCTTCCCTTCCCTTCTTTTTCTTTTTCTTCCTGTTCATTCTCTTCCCTTCCCTTCTCTTCCCTATCCTTGCCTTCTCTAGGCTCCCCCCCCCTTTTTGTTTTTGTTTTTGTAAAGCAAGGAGAATCAAGTTACTTGCTCAAAGTCACATAGCTAGGTAATTATTAAGTGTATATGGTCACATTTGAACTCAGGTCCTGCTGACTCCAGGGTTGGTGCTCTAGCTACTGTGCCACCTAGTTATCTCTAGATTTCCCTTTCTTACCCTTTCCTATCATTTGTCTTTTCCTGACTTTCTCTATTTACCTAGTGTTCTCTTCTTTTTTCCATTCCTATCCTTCCTTTCCCTCCCCAAACCCAAATCTTTCTATTATAGATTCAGCATTCCTTCAATTATACTTTATGTACCTGGGTTATCATATCAGTTTTCTAACTATAGGTAATTGATTTTCCCCATTTTAAATGAGGGAAATGGACTAAATGATCTCTAAGTGTTCTGAAAAACCTGAGTTCAAATCCTATCTCAGACACTAGCTGTGTAACCCTGGATAAGTCACCTAGCCTCTCCTCATTTGTGATAGACAGAATCAATTAGAGATAATCAGCAGAAGGAATACATTGGCATGAAGAAGTAGCAGGAAGGGAGAACTCTAGTTGGGGCTGGAAGCCAAGGGAACTGAGAGGTGGAGATGAGGAGAAACAGACTTCCAGGCATGGGGGACAGGTGGTGAAAATACCCAGAACTAGCAGACGGGATGTGTTATGCAAGGACCGCCAAGGTGGTCAGTGTTACCATATGGAGAAGAGTAAGTTGAAAGAAGATGGGAGAGGTAGGAAGGGGTGGATTATGGAAGCCTTTAAATGACAGAGTATTTTATATTTGGTCTTAGAGATAATAGAGAGCCCTTGGAATGCTTTAAATAGGAAAGTGACATGATCCTACCGGTGTTTTGGGAAGATCAATTTGGTTGCTGAGTGGCGTAAGGACAGACTTTGAGGCAGCAAGATCAGCCAGAAAGAGAGTTGATGGAATTGTTGGAAGGGATGGGAAATTCTTCATAGATTTTAAGATACTGTAGAAGGGTGATATTATTATAAGCATTGTTAGAGGAAGAATTGCTGTAGAGATACAATACCTCGATTTTCCGTTAGGGTGAAATTGCTGTCCTCTTTATTTAGGTAGTATCTGAATTTCACATTCCGTGGTGTTATATCCTTGTCTGTGGCCAAGATCCTTGTGACTAACTGTAGTGATTGAAAAGAAGGAAATGGGGAGTAAGTCCTGCATCCAACAGGGCAGTGAACTGAGTGAAGAAACGTTGTTTCTCAGTAGTGGGCAATAATAATCCATGAACAACAAATTTAGTTATTGGAATAGGCTAGAATAGCCACATCCATATGATACCATGTGTCTCTCTGGGAACTCCTGTGCAAAGGAGTTTGCCCCCAGGCAAATTTTAGGATTTGTTGTTGTTTGGTCATGTCTATTTTTTGTGATCCTATTTGGAGGTTTCTTGGCAGAGATACTGAAGTGGTTGTCATTTTCTTCTCCAACTCATTTTACAAATGGGAAACTGAGGCAAACAGCATTAAATGACTTGCCCAGGGTCATACAATGAAAGTTTTGGGGGCCAAAACTGAACTCAGATCTTCCTGACTCCAGACCTGTTACTCTCTCCACTGGACCATTGCACTGCCCTAGATTTAGGATTATAAATTCCATTTGGAGGAAAGTGGCTTTCTTAAGGGAAGGACAGATAATAAAACAGTTCTAGTAGCTCTTCAAAGCACTGAGGGAGCCTCTATCCTGGAAATCCTATATTCAGAGAAAGTCTTCCATTTTACCCATAACCCCCCCTGCACATAAACAAATTTAAAGATTAGGTTATATGGCCAGAGCAGGCATTTCATGGGTCGGTGTGGCAAATTCTGAAGGAAGGAGGAAGTTCTTAATTGAGTTCCTTTAGGTATTCCCTTAAAGGCCTATAAACTTCTATACCTTGAGAGGAACTTTGAGACAAAACCAATCACCACACTCATTCAGAGTTGAACAATTTACAGTGAGAGAGAACAGTGGTGTTGCCTCTGGGCTTTTTTTTTTTCAGATTTCTTAGCTTTTTAATAAATGCCAATTTTGTACCTGAGCCTGGTGGCTACTTTAGTAATAGAAGTAATTCTGGATGCCCTGAAAATAAATATGTCACAAAAGCAAATAAAGGGTGAAAACAATCAGGAGCCATCTAGTCTTCTGAACTGTAGCCAAAAGTGCCATGTGTCTTGGTTAGGTAGACATGGGACTGTCCACTGTCCATTCACTTCAGTGCATGGGACTGGGAGAGGCCAGAATTCAGAGAGAGTTTAGAGAGGTTCCAATCAATTTGCTCTTGAATGAATAATAAGAATTTACTATGTATGGGCTTGGTACTGTGTGGAGTGCTGGGGACACAAATACAAAAGTAAGATAGTTGCTGCCCTGAAGGGGCTTACATTCTAATGGATGAAGACTACACATCAGAGTTTTGACTGGGGAAGAGCGTTATTATCTTTGAAATCACAAAGGACCAAGAAAACCGCCTCTTTCCAGAGACAATGATAATGGAGCTCTCTAACTGTACTCACAGAAAGAAGTAGAAAATGTGTGTGTGAGGTAGGGGATTTGAGTGGAAATGGGGAATAAAATGGGGGATAAAATGATCAGGGTAAAACGGAGGATTCAGGGGTCCCAGAGAGAATGTTCAGTTGAGTGACTGAGTTTTTCTTAGGTATGGTTTCTGGAAGGGATCTAGAATTTCGAGTCAGAAAGGACCTCAAAACTTAGAATGTTAAAACATACATGATAGAATATTAAAGTTGGAACCTTACTCTCAGAGCTGGAAAGGACTTTAAGGACATAGAATATTAGACCTGGAAAGGACTTCAGAGACCCTCTAGTCTAGCTTTCATTTTGTATGTAATATTGGGATGATTGAGATTGACAAACTGGAACAAGTATGGCATTCTAGCACATCCTCAAGGAATAAAGCTAGTGGCAGAAGAAGGGAAATAATAAGGAGTCTCTACAGACATGAAACTCAGAGAAACTCTGAGGAAGTTCCAATAAAAGACTTTATCTGTTCCCAACCTTTCTTATTTTTTATTTAAAGCGATGAGGTTAAGTGACTTGCCCAAGGTCACACAGCTAGGCAATTATTAAATGCCTGAGGCCAGATTTGAACTTGGGAACTCCTGGCTCCAGGGGAGGTGCTGTATCCACTATGCCACCTAGCTGCCTCCCCAATCCTTCTTTCTGGTGTAGATCTGATAATTAATATAACATTACATAATATAATTATAATACAATATAATGCAATATAATATAAAATAATGTAATATAATAATACAACACAACATAATGTAACATAATATACAATAAATATGACATGATGTGATTTGACAAGATACTATTTTTCAAGTTATGAATATGATTATGTTATGCTGTTGCTTTGTTGCATTACATTAATTGTAGATGTTATGTTATATTTTATTAATTATTATATTATATCTACTCTAATCTAATATTCCTACAATATAACCTCATGTTTCATTACTTAATTGTTTCTAGTAAATTGAAGTTTACCTTGACCACAAAAATTCCGGGGATTCAATAGACATAGATATAGATGTAAATGTAGGTAGAAAATCCAACTTCTTCCTAAATGCTAGGAATTTTCTTAAGTAGGATGATTGTAGTTGAACTCATAACATTTATCTAAAATAAAAATCTTAAAACTGAAGCGAAGGAACCTGTATGGACCTTATGTAATCCCCTAGGTAAAAAACAAGCTAATTATTCCAGCAGGGGTTAATATATGGATAAGAAAATGGAATCCTATAATCACAAAACACTGGATTGAAGTTGGGAAACCTGGATTTTGAGCCTCCTTCTGTTGCTAACTGTCTGTGTGGTCTGGGCCAAGTCTTTGACTTTCTCTGGGCATCAGTATGCTTATCTGTATATTGAAAGAATTAGAAGAGATAGACTCAGATATTCTTTTAAATTTGCATCTTGTGTGATGGGATCCTACATCCTGATTCTAGTGTAAACATTCTCAGTTGAGTGTCTCCCACCCACCAATCCTGTGGCTCCTTGGGATAACAATGGCCAAGAACACAGTGTTTTCAGGGTACTCACTGTTCCAGAGGCAGCATTCTCACACACTCTGGCATCATTGGGTTGTGCAATCTCTGGGGCATTGTCATTCTCATCCAAGATCTCGATGTGAACTTGTACAATGGACTCTTGGCCGGTAGGAACCCCTGGGGATGGGAAATGATGATATCATTCTTAATCACACCTCCTTCTTTGGTACTTGTGACTATATGACTCAAAGGAGTCAGTCCCAGGGAATGACAAAGTCCCTGAGAATATCATCCATCATAAAACTTCTAGCTTTGTAAGGATGGTTGGTGTCACAAAGATCTGAGATCCATTGGCAGAAGAGCCCATGACTCAACCCTTCTATCATCACCAGGGCAAAATAGGGTAGAATTGTGAAAGAGTCCTGGTCTGAGAAACCAGGAGACCTCCTTTCTAGCCCTAATTCTACCATTAACCAGCTTTGTGACCATTCACAAGTTAATTCCTCTTGTGAGGTCTCACTTGCCTCATTTGCAATTTCTCATTTGAAAGTAAGCTTAGAGAGATATAATTTCTTGTCCACTGTCATACAGTTAGTATGTACTGCATCTAGGTCTTAAACCCAGGTCTTGTGACACCATGTCTAAGATCATTCAATAAATACTTGGTTGTATATTGGTAGCGTCTTGTTTTTCTGTATTTTCCTCAACTTTGGTGGACTTCTCTCCTTACCCAAAAGACATATGAATGTTTTCTTAAGTCTTCCCTCCCAGCCTTTGTCAGAAAGAGGTAAACAGAAATAAGGGGGGTGCCCCAGAAGGGATAAAAGAGGGAGGCCCAGAGGGAATGTATCCCATTAGCAGCTTACCACGAAGATCCAGCTCTTTGGCCTCTATAGTCAGGTTATACCAAGGGTAGATTTCACGGTCCAGTTCCTTAGTATTGGAAATGGAGCCCGTAGAGGAGATTCTGAAAAATTGTCCTCTATCACTGGTCTTCCGGATGAAATATCTATATTATAGGAGAAGAAACATCTTCTGACATAACTTTCCCACACCTGTTCCATGTTTTCACTGGATTGGATGCTTTGTAGAGGAGGAAACTGAGGCTAAAATGAAGGTAAGTGACTTTTTCAAGATCACATAACTACTAATTAAGCAGGGATAAGTCAGGTTGACCTTGGATGCTAATGACATTCAAGATTATGAACTTGTGTAGGGTCTATAATTATTCTGATTATGAGGGGAAAATAGTATTAGAAAGAATTCTAGGCTGTGGTTTGCAAGATTTATTATAGTACTAACTCTCTGTGACTTTGGACACATCTTTCCTCCATTCTGGGTCTCAATTCTCTTTTTGTTTGAATAGTATGATTGTGATCAAACCCATATCTTTTCATCTAAAATAAATGTCTTAAAATTGAAGAGAAAGGAACTGTACGAGGTACAATTACTTCCAGAGATGAGCTTTCTTAGTCTCTGTTGATTACTCTGTAAAATAGGAATTATTAATACTTATAGTACCCAATTCCTAGGCTTTGCTTGAGAAAAACACTTTGTAAACCTTGTTGTTCAGAAATGTCTGGCTCTTTATGACCCCATTTGGATATTTTTGGTGGAGATATTGGACTGGGTTGCCATTTACTTCTCCAGCTCATTTTATAAATGAGGAAACTCAGAAGAGCAGTCTTCCTGATTCCAAGCCCAGCAGCACTATGAGTGTGATTAGGAGTGTTCTTATAAGTGTTTAATAAATATCCCCTTGGGAAAGAAGAATATGAACTATGCACCTTTATGTTTAATCTTGAGTCTAGGAAATCATATCAAGCACAATTTGTAGTTTTCTAATTACTGAAGTAAGCGCACTCACTGAAAATTTAACAATCCCCTTAAGAACTGGATCCAGCACACTCCTGAGTGTGAGTTATCACTATTATTTATTCTTGAAGGGTAGGGATATGGGGAGAAAGTGGCAGCACATGGTCTGTCTGTTGTGTGGAGAAAACAGTTAAGGGTTCTGAGACATGAGGAGGGAGCCTGAGGCCTCTAGGAGATGAAAGTTAGGATATCATAAGGTCAGAAAGAAAGGGAAAATGGATCAAAGGAGGGAACATTAGATTTGAAATCAGATCTAAGTTTGATTTCTAGCCCCACCACTGATGACTTAGGGAGCCTCAGTTTCCCCATCTGTAAAATGATTAGCTTGTATCAGATGGTCTCTAGGATCTTTCTTAGTTCCAACAGAACATGTTTTATTTTTCTGTTTTACCATCTGACTTCTAGCTTATCTTTCTGGGCTTATACAATATTGCCCCTCACATGCTTTAAGTTCCAGCCAATCTGGTCTTCTTACTGCTTTTTGGATGACATATTCAATTTTCTGCTTCCACTGCACAGTCTGTGTTCCATGCCCAGGAATGCTCCCCTTTCTCAATTCCACCTTCTGGGAACCTCTTGATCTTTGCAAGGCTCAGCAAAAGATTCATTTCCTTCAGGAGATCTTTCTTAATTTCTTAAGTTATTAGTGCCACTCTTCCACCTTTCCTTGTCACCATGTAGTTATTTTGACATCCTGAATTTGCTTCTTTGTGAACATATTTTACCTCTCTGGAGGAAGGTAAGCTTCTTGAAGGCAGGAACTATCTTATTTTAGTCTTTATATTTTCTAACACAATGTCTGGCAACAAGTTACTACTTAAGACATCTTTGGTGGATCTATTCATTGAACATCCCTTCCACCTTTAACATCCTGTGAGTCTGTTGGAAGGAGGCATGCAAGGGACTGGATGTGAGTATCTCACCCCCCAACCAAGCCATAGAAACTAATTTCCTCTTACCCAATAGCCCGTTGAGTTGCATCAGGATCCTTGGCAAACACTGTGCCAATTAAGGGTTTCTTTAGGTTTTCCATCAGTTCGAAGTGGTAGAAACGTTGGGAGAAGACTGGTGGCTCATCTACATCAGTGACATTAATGTGAACAAGGGCAAGGTTCTTTGAGGGAACATGATCCAAGTACCGGAGGTTAATTGTTGGGTCTGTTGCCTCAATGGTGAAGCTGTATTCTTTGATGTGCTCATAGTCCAGGGGCTAGGAAAGAGAAGGGAACATTTGAAATCAGCCATGAACTTAGATTTGGGGGAATCTGGATTGTAGCCAGGGGACTGGTTGTTTTTTTTTTTTTTAGGTTTTTGCAAGGCAAATGGGGTTAAGTGGCTTGCTCAAGACCACACAACTAGGTAATATTAAGTGTCTGAGGCTGGATTTGAACTCAGGTACTCCTGACTCCAGGGCTGGTGCTCTATCCACTGCACCACCTAGCCACTCCTGGACTGGTTGTTTTTAAAATTTTATAATCCCTCCTCTGCCTACCTCTGTAAGCAAAGAATCTACTAAGTGTTAGGAGACAATTATTGTTATGTATATGAAATTCATTCAAATGGATTTGAATTTTCATTGATCTGTAGTTAGGTCAATGCAGTCCGAAATGCTTGCATAAAACAGGAGGAGTCTCTTCCTTTCCCTCTCTTTTGGTCATATTTACTTATGCTCTATGAATCAACTCATTCCTCCAAACTTGTCCATATTCTGCCTCCTGCAGGAAACCTTCCTGGACTACTCAAGCTCAGACATCACTTTCCCAAAAAAGCAAGTTGCTATACCCCACATAAGCATTTGCCTCTACTGCTTTGTATTGTTAGTCAGGAAGGATAGGATCTATCCACACTTAGAAGGGGAATGAAGAGTATTCTTGGCATGCCTGTTCATCCTGTCTCTTTAACTAGCTTCTGTCCTTCCTGAGGTCTTTGAACAGGTCTTAGATTTTTCTATCATGACGTACGAGACTGGGTATTGATTGATGACTGGTGGATCGATGCACCTCTAGTACAATGGGTAGACTTATGGTATTTGAGGTCAGAATTACCAAAGGAAATAAATTGACCCCTTGTCCTTGTTTGCCTTGGATATTTAGTATTTTAATCTTGGTTGATGGAATTGGTGGGGTTATTATGAAAGCATTTCTAAATCCATCGGGGAAAAAACCACAGAATTTCAGATTTGGAAGAAATGTCATCCCTCTAATAGTAATAGTTTGAATTTACATAATGCTTTAAAGTTTGTAAAGCGCTTTACAAATATGATCTTATTTTATCCTCACAACAACCCTGGGAGGTAGGTTTTATTATTATTTTCTCATTTTACAAATGAGGAAACAGGGGTAAGGGTAAAATGTCCTTTCTTCTTCACCTCCATATGTTCCATGTACCTTCATGGGCTTGATGATGCCTTGGTTTCTGGAAGCATCGAGTTCAATGACAAAGGTGTCCCTGTATTCTCCCTGGACGATGCTGTACTTGGTCATTCGATTCTGGGGCTCATCAGGGTCTTCGACTGTCAGGGACCCCAGGGGGCTTCCCACTCTGATATCTTCAGGAACCACAAATTTGTAATTTGCTGCTCCACAAAAGAAACATTAGGGAAAGTTTGGTTAATGAGCTGTGCCTCTTAATTTACATTAATTAGATAGACCATTACTTTGCAGGGAATCTGGGTGAATTATGTCCCAGACAACAAAGTCATATAGCTTTAATGGTACAAGTAATCCCTGTTTACAGGTTCCCCAGCACTGTCTCCTTGCATCATAAAGTACTGGGCAAAATTTATGCGTAGCTCTTGTCCTAGCTTGTTTTCCTTATTAATAAAATCTGTCTGGACAATAGCACCAACATTCTAACTCATGTATTGTATCATCTTTGGTATTCCTCAGGTCTGACTAAGAAAAGAAGCACCTCAAGAACTGCGATGATTTAATTTTCAGCTTTGTATACTTAGAGTTTGCCACAGTGCCTAACAAATAGCAGCTTCTTAATGAATGCTTGTGGTTTGATTGATAGTGGGGGCTATGTATCAATTGAACTTCAAACATTTTTATTAAACTTCTACTCTCTTCTAAGCATTAGGGATACACATTCGTAAATTAAACAGTCCCTGGAAACACTAATCTATCCACACTCTCTTGTTCAGGTTTCAAGGGACCGAAAACATTCATTTAGAGAGTGTTGGGGTAGTCCAACATGATGATTTAGGATTAGGACTAGCCTTGGGTTTAGACTGTAGATTAGATTAGGATTTGGTTCAGGGCTGAAACAAAGAAAGTATCTGAGGTGGGATTTGAATTCAGGTCTTCATGACTCCAGGCCTGGTGCTCTATTCATCTAGTCACTGGCCTGGTCCCAGGCTAGGGTTAGAACTCATTCTAGGATTCTGTCAAGGGATGGGTTTAGGATCAAGTCTTCCAGAAGAGAAATGAAGTCTGGGATGGGAACTTGGAAATACACAAGACAACTGGTCTTCCCTCTGTGGTCAGGTGAGAACAAACACAACTTGAGGGGAAGATAGGAATTTTTTAACACTTAGAATGTGGATAATTTCTGAGAATTTAAAAAAAAACCCAGATTGGATAAAACCTCCTTAGCCCAGGCTGAAGCCTTAGCTCATCATATCCTATCTGAGTACAATATTCAATATATAGCTCATCCCCTTCCCATTCTCTTCCTTCCATCCTCTACCCTGTCTTATTTCTCCAAATATCAACTCACTTTCAGTAAAGATTGGGAAGTTGTCATTGATGTCACTCAAAGTGATGACCACTGTGGCTGTACTGGAATCCCCATGGAGCCCTGGACCATCTTTGGCTCCCACCACAATCTCATACTTTGACTGCTTTTCTCGGTCCAAGTTATTCACAGCTGTAAAGATGGTACCTGAATGGGGTGAGGAAGAGGGAGGGGAAAAAGGTACAGGAGAAATATGAGATAAGCAGTGACCTCCATTCCTTTTAATACCAAAATATGTCTTTAGGACATTGGTTAAATACTTCATTACCTACACTACCTTTCTCACACACGCCTCATCCCCTTTAGCTTCTTCACTTCTTTTTCTGTGTTTTCTTCTCCATTAGAATGTAAGTTCCTTGAAGGCAGGAACTGTTTTTCTTTATTTTTGTACTGTATCCCCAACACTTGGTACAAGGATTAGTCCATAAAAGAAGCTTACTTAATGCTTGTTGACTGACTTTACATGAGGCCTTGGGATTTCCCAAATTAGTATTTTCCAAGTTCTCTTTGCCTCTTTGTGCCAAAGCATTTCCTTCTGTAGGTATCACTTCCTTCCTCTATAAAGTGAGGGAAACAGACAAAAATCTCTAAAGTCTCCTAAATCCCTTTTATCTCAGATTTTTTTTGTCCCAAAGTTTCTTCCTATAGTAACACTGCATATTCTAGGTTCTTCCTTTCTGTAGACATTGCTTTTAGTTCCTGTATTCTATGTTCCTTTTTTTCAGTCTATCATTTCAAATTCCTTCCAGTTCTAGCATTCTATGACATGCTAGTCAGTCAGTCAATAAACATTTATTAAGTGCCTACTGTATATCAAACACAAGAGATATAAAAAGGCAAAAGATGGTGTCATTGTAACGATCCTTCTGTAAAGGCAACAGAGGTGACTTCAATAATGCGAATGGATTGTTTAACAAATTTACTCAACCATTCAAGCTTGTCTTGGAAACCATCCCCAGGAGATGCTTCCTTTAAGTCCTAAGAATGTTATCACTGCTCAAACCATGTACAGATTGCTCTTTGGAGCAATTTTGGCTTTTAATGTGGGTCTGAAATTTGATTCCACAGTTTTGGTCCAAGGTGTGTTCTTGCCATCTTAGCGTCATTCAAGTCAGTGGGGGTTATAGCTGCCACCTTGAACTTCCATACTCCATGGATCAGTAATGTTGTCTGTGTTTGGACAGTGCATTTCTAGGGACCCTTCTGGTTCTAATGTTCTGGAACTGTGAGCTCTTATTTTGCTGCCACAGATACCAGTCCCTCCATGTCTTAGTAGTTGATTCATTTAGTCTTTGGAGAGTCATCCAAGGACAAAGGACAACATCACCTCTGAGGAGATTCCAAAGAGTGTGTCTCAGCTCTGAGGGCCATTTCCACAGAGATTAGAACCTCAGATAGTGGCAGTACTGCAAGAATTAGCGTGTCATTTCCCAAGGAGACTTCTTTGAAGGGGCACCACATAGAAACTCCTTAATGGCAGGGTCTATTTGTTTTCCTTAATTCCCTAATTCCTATTACATGACTGGTATACAGTGGAAACTTAATATATTTTTATTGAAAATACATAACATTCTTTTGAACATTTGCTATTGAATGAATAGCCTCTTGCCTATTTGTAAAAAATCCTCAATAACCTCAAACAGTAAAAATACAATTATTTTCTGGTCACTTGGATATTCTAATTGGGGGCATGTTGTCTTCTTAGGCATGAGAATAATGGGAAGGGAAAGCAGTTAATTGTCATACAAACCAGTATTGTCGATGGTGAAATGTTCTCTGCCTTGAATTATATTGTAGGAAACCAAGGCATGGCCTAACACAGTGGGGTCATCTGCATCCACGGCTGTGACTCTGGTGACTTGGGTTCCTATAGGGAAAGTCAGTCAATAGATTAGAATATCTTTGGTCGGAGCCTTCTGCTAATAATTATTACAGAAACAGCTACAACAACAATGGTAGCTCTCATTCTTCTAGTATGCTTGCAAAGCATTCCATATATTTACTGTGTGATTGCAATGTTTCTAATAAGGCTCTGGGGAGCCACCTGCAAGGGAGTTTAGTCACCAAAGACCCTGGGAGTTTTTTTTTTTAAAACTTCTCTTAGTTTCTCAAAGGGATAGGTAGGAGAGAAAAGAAGGGACTATATCAGACTAACTAAACTATGTTTTATTCTTCATTCTCGAAGGACATAACATCATGGAAGGTGAATGCCATGACAAGCATTGAATTGGATTTGAGTGAAGGGGTGCTGTACTATACTTTCTCCTCCAGAGCTATCTGGTTCCTGTGGTCAGATATGAGTCTGGGTGACTGGAGATAGCCCTGGATGTGATGCAATCAGGATTAAGTGACTTGCCCAGGGTCACACAGCTAATAGGGGTCAGAGGCTGGATTCAAATTTCCATTCTCCTGACTCCAAGGCCAGTGTTCTAACTACTGTTTGCTCACTCAGGTATCAGGGTTAAAAACAGACTCAGAGGTCCTGTGGGAGAAGTTCTTCCTCAACATCCTTGTCCTTTCTTTAGAAGGGTGCATTTCCAGTTGTCTCCATTTCTTTTATCAAAGCCTGCATCTGACTCATTTAATCTTATTTCTCAAAAACGTGTGTGGTTGTTTTCAACTTCCATTTTCTCATACTCCTTTCTTAATGGTATGAGGGCACAGGGCAGTTCTGGGAGCCACTTAGTTTTTAGTATTTTGTAACTAATTTCAATGATAGGATTACTAGGGACTCAGGGCTTCCATGTCCAATTGTTTGGGTCACAAGCTTAAACCTGCTATGCCTCTTAGTAGTCATATACATGTTCTCATTTTATTTGGAGATAGTCCCTAGTCCTCGCTAGACCTCCTGGGGGACATGGCAGAGGATTATCATCCAGTTTTGCCCAGGATTAGGGTTCAGGCTGTGGCTATAGCTAGAGGTTTGTGACCATGTTAAGATTAAGGTTCAGTTAAGGGGTTTGTCTGTGGCAAGGATTAGGGTTTAGACTCTGGTCAGAGTTGGGTAGGTTGAGATGGAAAGGCATATGGGGTAGGGGACAAGCCACAACCTTGGTTCCATTCCTATTGTACTATCAATATCTCCAACTGAAGGGCCCAGATGGCTGATGATATCCAGGTTGGTCCTGGCAGGACATGGACTTGCAGAGCAAGAGTTGTCCCACATTTATTGCAATGAACGTACCAACTGCTGACATCTCTGGCACTGAGCCATTGAAGACTCTCTGTGCAAATTCTGGGGCGTTATCATTTACATCATGAACTTTGATCGTGAAGTTGGAGGGTGGCTCGAGGTTCATGTTGGTATCTTTGTCCACAATATATGCAGTGAGGTAATATTCTGATTTCTTCTCCCGGTCCAATCTCTCAAAAGCATACACATCTCCAGTCTGTTCATTGACTCTAAAGAGTTTGCCTTTGCCGGCTTCTGGTCCTTTGAGAACATACCTGGCACTTCTGCTGTTCACACTTGATGTGATCTAAGGGGAAAAAAAAATCATTTATAATTGATGGGGGTTGGAGGAGGCATCTTCTCTTCCTCTGTACAAAGTGAGCACATTCTGTGTTTTCTTATCAGTGAACCTTTGTTCATGGTGTCTTCTATATCTGAAAAATTTCCCCTCTTTTCTACCCTCACTCTCCTCAACTTGGATGAGTTAAAAGACATATTGGAGTCAGAAAACCCGAGTGTGAACTCTCACCTACTTAACTAGCTTTGACCTTGACCTAGTCACTTAGCTTTTCTGGGATTCAATTTCCTCATTTGTAAGATAAGGGGTTGATCTTTTACAGCTCTAAAACCCATGACATAATTACTTTTTGTCATTCGAAACCCAACTCATGTACCACCTGCTTTTCCTGATCTGATTCTGTACAGAGGAAAGTGATCTTTTCCCCTCTTCTCAATTCCCACAGCCAGGGAGATTCACATTCTTTTTTGGAACCTAATCACCTTCCCATTCCCATTCCTATCCTCCCAGGAAAGAATGGACAGATAAAATATGGACACATTCTTGAAAAAGAAAACGTGTCAGGTTGACTGATGGTTCTTATTAAATATGTAGAGTCAATAGAGCTTTTTAATTAGAATATGCAAATTGGCTTTGGAGTCATAAAATAAATAGCCACAATACCACTAATGAAGAGACATCTACACCAAAGGCTTGGGGAATGCATTCTCCTGGAACTTCATCTCTCACTCCACAAAGAGTGACCATTGTGAATCTGAGCAAACAATATTTGGTAAATTGACTTGACGAATTATTAAATAGGAGAAGAAATAGGCCTATTCTACGTGGCCCCAGGGTGTATAGTTTGGAGAATGACTGGAAATCTCAGGGAGATGAATTTCAATTTGATGCAAGGAAACAGTTCCAATCCATTAGAGCTATCAAAATTAGAATAAAATGACACAGTCCTTGCCCTAAGAAGCTTGAAATCCAATTGGAGGATATAATTTATACAGGAAAAAAATAATACAAAAGATGTGGGACTCTAGGTCCATCAGACCTCTATTTGAATTTCACCTTTGACAAGTACCAGTTGTGTGACCTTGGGCAAGTCATTTAACTGAATAGACTGGACTATATTTGTGTCCTGGATCCTTTTTACAGTCTGGTGAAGTCTATGGTCCCCTTTTCAGAATAATATTTTTAATTTCATAAAAATTTAACTTCACAAAAGACATAGAATTTAAAAGGAAACCAATTATAATGAAACACAGTTATCAGAATATTAAAAAGAAAAAGTTCATGGATGGCAGGTTAAGAAGCCTTGCCTCAGATGATATCTGAAGCCTTTTTTTTTGTTCTACATCTGTAAGCTATGATCCTATCATGGGGCAAAGGAAACAGCCATAGGAATACTGGGGATGGTGTGAGGTGGAAGGGACCCAAGGGAGCAGCTATTTCTTAAGCCAAGCACTGCACTAACCTCATTTTATGAATTTCAACTAGAGAAAATGGAGAAGACGTCATGAAGGTGATGGTGCCCCAGCTGGGCCGTGAAGGCTGGTGCATCCTATTTAAAAAATCCATCCCATGAGTTCCATATGAGGTAATGTTCAGTCATCTGCAGCTTTGTTGCTCTACTAGGCCCACCCCAGCTAGTTGAAGAAACAGATTAGAAAGCCCTTGCCCATATGGTGTCCCACTCATGATACTAATTGCATTCTACCTCATTCTGCTGTGCCCCCCCCCACCTCTTCCTTAGCTTTGGCATCAGTGTAGGAATGGAGACAAAGCTTTTAACACCAAGCCTTTTGTTGGACAGGAGCTGAGCTCTCCTGAGGAGGAGAAGGAGGTTATAGTAATAATAATGATCATCCATTAAATTAGTGTAAGTTTGATATGAGTAAACAGAGTGATGTTACCCACCTCCATGAACCTAGTGTTGAAAGTGTAGTGTCTAGGTTGAGGGAAGTGACAACTATGTGCATTTTGTCTCAGTCTGATCTCTTTTGAAATAATGTACTCTTCCAAATGCTTCAAAAAGATCAGCTAGGTGACCCAGTGGATAGAAGTCTGGATCTGAGTCAGGAAGACTTATCTTCCTGAGTTCAAATATGGCCTTAGACATTTATTAGTTGTGTGACTGAGCAAGTCACTGAACTGTTTGCCTCAGTTTCCTCATCCATAAAATGAGCTGGAGAAAAGAAATGGTAAACCACTCCAGTATCTTTCCTAAGAAAACTTCAAATAGGATCACAAAGAGTTGGTCAGGACTAAACAACAACAAAAGATGATACCTTATTTTAGGGAGGATATAGACAAACTAGACAAAAGCAAAAAAAAAGTATTGTGAGGGTACTAGAGCTGATACCAAAGGAGGATTAATTGAAAGAAATATTTCAGAAATTTATAGCCTGGAGAGAAGACCTAAGGGAGACATGATCTCTTTCTACAAATATTTGAAAGGCTCTCATACTGGACCCTATAGGATGGAATTAGAAGCAATAGATAGGAATTACAGATTGGCCAATTTTACCTCTGTGTAATCATAGTGTGCATTTTATCTTTGTCCCATCTAAGGATCCAGGGATCCTGTGTTTCAAAGATCAGCTCTGCCTATAAGCTTTGGCTGATATAAAAAGAATCTAAAAGGTTAGGAGGGGCAGAAATGACATGAGGATGGACCTTGAGACAAAAAAAGGAAGTGAGATGGTCCCTGAGATGCAGAAAGAACCTGCTTTAGCCCCGAGACTTTTTTGTTATGAAGTCTATTTCTTTGGGCAGAAGCAGGTTTATGAGACAGATAATAAGGCAGGAGAGGCTGGAATTGTTGCCAGAGTTGAGCAGCCAATAGAGTAGACAACATGAAAGAAGGTCTAGTCTTTGAATCCAGATTTCTGGATTTTATTTCTGGTTTTATTTAGGAGAGAACCAGAAGCAGCTGATGCTCCACTGATTCCCTCAACTGATCGTCATTGACTCTACTGGAAGCTGTGAATGGGACCACACTGGAGAATGTTTGTTCATTAATGTTGGGATTGACTGATGAGGAATTTATGAACCTGAACGGAATCTGGGAATTCTTGGACTTGCAGTGTGCCTACAGACTGGTAAAAACTTGGAAGAGAAATAGGCACATATCCAGTGGGGTCTTTGTTTTAATGAATGTTGATTATATTTCCTGTATTTCTTTGGTCATGAGTGATGAAAGAAAAGTCACATTTGTGTAGTTGATTCCTTTTTGCCATATTCACGTGATTAAGGTTCATTGAAATATAACTGACCAAGATGGAGGGCAGAGTTCTCCAAGTTCAGAGGGGCTTGAGTCAAGATTTTTAACTGGATATATCCACATGGCCCATATCCCTAGACTAAAGGTAGTAGCAATAATAATCAAGGGAAGCTGGGATTAGGGGAAGCCATTCTAAAATAGCCAGGTTTTGTTTTCCTTGGGTACCTCCTGCTTTTGAGAGGATGCTCAACTGCCCAGGTAAGTGAGGAGACTCAGGTATCTGGGATTTCCTCATTGAAAGGGGTCATTTAACTGTCCCACAGAGCCCCCTGGTGGTTCAATAAGGAAAAAACTTCCTAAGAATGAGGTGGATCCCAAGGAGTGTTGGGTGGTCTGAGGAGAAATGTGGGGAAATCTGCATCATGGAGGTGTTTAAGCCGAGGATGAACTTGAAAGGTATGTTGCAAATGGGATTCCTGTTCAGATATAGATTGAACTAGAGGGCCTCTGAAATCCCTTCCAATTCTGAAAGTCTGTATTTTATAGAATTGGCCCAAATAGAATAGCTTCTGGAGAGATTCTCCTCAGACTTAGGCCTGGAAAATACTTTATAAATGGCCAGTGTAACAAAATGTGAAGAGTATTAGATACCTCAGAAGATGTGGATTCAAATTTTACCATCTTTTTGAGTTTGGAACAATTATAGCTTCCTGGACCTTAGTTTCCTCATTTGCAAAATAAGTAGATATGTCTAGATAACTTCCTTGGTCCCTTGCAACTCTAGGTAAATGATTCCCTCATTTTACAGAATAGGAAACTGAGACCAAAAAAGGAAACGTAACTTACCCAAAGTCACCCAATACATACATAGTTTCCCCCAAATCCTTCTTCCTCCAAACTTGAGGAGAGAGTAGTTTTATTTTTATACAAGGTGCCCTTAATGTTTATTGGATTATGTTGAGGTATTGGTCAGGATTTGAACCCAGGTCCTTTAATTTTGAGTGGTGATCTTTCTGCCTTGTCTTCTTTACTTATTCAAGGTTTATTCATTTATTTCAAAGCTCACTTCCTCCAGGAAACCCTCCTAGACCAGTTCAGTCCATGCCTGCCTACAACTGTTGGAGACACATACAATGCTGTAGTCATGGTTCACATCCTAATGGTGTCATTCTTGCCTCCCTTGACTGCAAGCCCCTCAAGAGCAGGGAACTCTGCAACATTCAATTGGGTAAATGATTACTACCCTGAGAAACTTTGTATCTTTATTTGTGATATAAAAGGGGTGGAGTCAATGATCACTTCTACTCTCAAACTATAATTCTCAACTATTTTTTCTATTTTTCCCAGGGGTGCTGGAAAAATTGTTTGCCTTGCTACAAAAGGTCATAGGTAGGACAGTCAGCCTGTGGAGGGGGAGATCCTTTACCTTGCCCACATGGTGAGGGAGTTTGCTTGTCATTTCCTCCTGGATATGCATTTGGTTCCAAATCCAGTCTCTCTTAAAACGTGGACGTACATCCTGGGACCCTGATTGGGGGAGTGCCTCAGGGAAGACCTCTGCCTCTGCAGAAGCTCTTATCACACTTCTGAAGGCTGCAGCAGCCAGGAAAATGATGAAGATCAGCTTCTCCATCTTCCTGTAATCTGCTCAAGTCTATAGAAAAAGGGAAGGACAATTAAGAACAATAAGCATTTTTACATATAGGTTTTATAATACACTTTATGAATATTATTTCATTTGATATTTATAACAATTCTGAGAGGTAGGCTCTATTACAGATGGGGAAATGGAGGCAAGAGAAGATTAGTGACTTACCCAGGGTCACACAGCTACTAAATGTCTGAGTTTGGATTTGAACTAGTCTACCTGAATCTATGCTTAGAATCCTATCCACTGAACCAGCTTGCTTGCTTATACACCCACACTGAGTCAACCTGCCTAAAAATGCTTCATTATTAAATTAATGTTAAATTTAAATTTTAAAATTAGAATTTAAGTTACTATCATAGATGAGAAGCTTTGTACTTGGTCCCGAAGGGGGAAAAGCTTTTTATATTTGTTTTTTCTACTCCCCACACTAGACAGTAAGTTTCTTGCAAACAGGGCCTCTGCCATATCTATGTTAAAAGAATAAGACAAGTACCAAAGCAAGGCTCAGGCAAAGTGAAGTGAGAAATTTGAGCAAAGAGGGAATATTTTTGTCTGAATAGTTCAGAGAATATTGAAGGTAGAGATTGTTATGTTCTTGTTTTTTAAATATCTCCAGGCCTAGTAAAATATCTTGCATGAAGTAGGCACTTAAAACATTTTTATTTTTATTGTTGAAAGGGTCCTGCAGCAAGGAAGAGAACACAGCTGATGGAGATGATGGGGAAACCTGTGTCAAACAAGGAGAAAGGAATGAGCAAAGAAAGGGAGACAGGGGAAGTAAGGATGATAATGGTGGATGGAGAGTGGTCCAAGAGTCGATATGAAGGGTATTAGTATGAATTAAGATTGGGAAGTCAGATCACAAAATGTAGACATGTGGATCCTGAATTCCAATTATACTTTAATTGGTAGAAGCCACAACTTTTCTATAATTATATGATTGCATATTTATGCGTAATTGCAGAAGATTTTTGAATGAGGAATGACACAGAGGGAAACCTTGAGTTATTGAATGATGGATGGATTGGATAAGAATGAAACTAGGAGCAAGGAGACATTTGAAAGTTTATTATTAAATTCTAGGTGAAATGAGAAAAAAGGCCTGAATTAGGGCGATGTCAGTAGGAATCAATGGGAGGGGACAGATGTGGGAGATATATAAGTAGTTATCACAGAACTTGGGAAAAGATAGAATCAAAGATCATTCCAAGGTTATATAATGTGGAGGACAGAAATGCCAATAACAGAAAATAGAAGGAGGAGTGATAATGGGGAAAGTGATTTTTAGAGCTGTAGGGGACCATTGAACAAAATTTAGGCATGAGAGGTCTTATTGATTGTGTGAACTCAGCTGTTTGTTCCCTTTTCTGGGTCTCAGTTTTCTCTGTTGTAAATGAGGGGCTCAAATCACTTGTGTCTAAGATTACTCCCATTTCTAATATTCTATATTCTAAAGCCCCTTAACATCATTTGGCTTTCATTTTCTACCTGAATAATTTTATTTTCCTTATACTGTGAATTTCTACAAAATGTGGCCCACATTTTGTTTCTGTCCCTTCTTTTTCCTTAAACTTGTGCATTCAATTTCCCTTCCCTTTTCCTACCAGAATTCAGGAAGTTAAAAGGGCATTTATTTTCTATTAACTCCAATAAGAGGCTCTGTCTAGGGAAATGATCCTGTACTTCTTGAAGTATGGTCAACAAAGGCCTCTGACCCAGGGATATGGAGAAGAAAGTTGAGAGGTGGCTACTTTGCTGAGGGAATTCAGCCTTGGGGATTATCTAGTGAGTGAAAGGTGGTGGTTCTGAAGGCTTTCTGCTACATCATACATTCTTCCCTCCATGTGGTGATATGCCATATCCCCATACATAAGTGCTTTCAAAAAAGAATCTTTTCTCCTCCATACTAAAGTGTTCCCAGTAGAAATGTTGTAATACCTCTCAGAAGTGTTCAATTGGGGACATCATATTATTAGTAAAAGGAATGGTAGAATTTCTGATTATCTATAAAAGGTTGGCAGGAGAATTTTTGGTGGGGAGAAGGGTCTTCTCAGTGTCCCTTAAATTACTCAGTGAAGACATTGCCTGTGGGCCCTTGTGGGAATCTTAAATAAAGAACAATATAGTTCCTGTAGGCTGTGACATCACATAATCCAAATCACCCTTTAAGAAACAAATATAACCCACTTTGGAAACTGGACAGTTTCCTACTCCCAAATTCTTTTTTCTTTCTCAGGATCCATCATAAAAGGATGGGCAATGAGGTAGACACTGTCACTATCAATTGACCTTTGGGCATGTGGCAGCTCTGGCTTACATCTAAATTTTTTAAATTGAGAGTTAGTTCTCCAGGAAGGTCACAGGAATTTTTTTTAAAGATTATAGGATCAAAGGACTTAGATCTGGGAGAGACTTTAGACATTACCAAGTCTAACCACCTCATTTTTCCATATGAGATCACTTTCACACATATAGATGAAGTGATTTACAAAATGTCACGCAGAGAGAAAGTAAATGACAGATTTGGGATACTACATTCTGGCCTTCAGACCCTAAGTCCAACTCTCTTTTGGTTATGACAGAGAACAGAGAGAGACAAATTTTGCATTGTCTACAGAGAGGAAGAAATCGTTTTCCTTCTTATTTATTACCCAGAGCAGAGAAGAAAAGCAGCTTCCATAGCTCCTTCTCTTCTCAGTTCTGAGCATTTTCACTGGCCAGCTGCCATATGACTGGAAGGCTCTCCCTCCTCCACACTTGACTCCTACCCTCTCTGGACCTTTAAATCCCATCTAAAATCCTACCTTCTACAGAAACCTTCCCCCACTTCTCCTTAATTTCAGTTCCTTCCCTCTCTTAATTATGTCTAATTTATCATCTATATAGTAGTTGACCTGTTGTCTCCCCCTTTAGATCATGAAGATAGAGAGACAGTCTTTTACTTCTTTTTTGTATATCCATTGTTAAGCATAAAAAGCTAGAAAGGACCTTAGAGGCTCTCATTCAACCTCCTCCTCTATAAGATGGGGAAACTATGACCTAAGAGAGGTTTGATGACATGCCTAGGGTCACATAGTAAATATCAGTGATGGAGTTGAACCTATGTCTTTCTGACTCCAAATTCAGCACTCTATCATTCTTCAGTGTTTAGGGCTTGGGGTGGGGTATTCAGTTAATTTTGACTAAAATATAGGAAATTTGAGTTACTCAAGTGTAGGGATTATCTCGTGCCTATTTTTGTATCCTTAGCCTGGTACTTTCTCATTTGTTGTTGTTCAGCTGTTTCATTTGTGTCTGACTCTTTATGAACTTATTTTGATGTTCCCATGGCAAAGATACTGAAGTGGCTTGCCACTGATTTCTCCAGTTCATTTTACAGAGGAGAAAACTGAGACCAACAGGGTTAAGTGACTTGCCCAGATCATATGGTAAGTGTCTGAGGCTAGATTTGAACTCAGCATTTTATATACTGTATCACCTCATGGTCCATAGAAATCACTTAAGAAATGTATGTTAATTCATTAATATGCAAATCTCTAAAGGCCTACAGTGGGAAGGAGAGATTCAATTTATTCTGCTTGGTCCTAGAGGATAAAGCATACTTTGCAGAGAGGATTTTGATCTAATGTAAGCAAAAAGTTTCTAAATAACAAAATGCTATATCATTGCATTTGGGGGTATCAGAGTAGTCACAGCTGGATACACCGTAATTTGTTTCAAACATTGGGATGCCATTTTGGTCTTCTCAGGTAACAAAAGATAAGACTCAACCAGCTGAGTTCAAATCTCTGATCTTTTATTTAGTACTTGGATGAACTTGGACAAATGTTCCTCATAGTGAAACTCAGTTTCCTCCCCTATAAATCGGAGTGGGGGGGGGTTCACTTGGGTTTCAAAGTTGGCTTCTTAGCTCTAAATTTTAGTCTGGCATTTCTTTATCTAAAAGTTAGAAATCTACTCTCAAGGCTTTTGAAATGAATTTCCACCTATTGTGCTGAGCAGTGGGTTGTTTAGTCATTTTCATTCATGTCTGACTCTCTGTGACCTCATATGGGATTTTCTTGGCAGAGATATTGGAGAGGCTTGCCATTTCCTTCTCCAGTTCATTTTACAGATGAGGAAACTTAGTCAAACATGGCGAAGAAGCTTGCCCAGTAAGTATCTGAGGCCAGATATGAATTCAGGGTTCTATGCAATATAGTGCCACTTAGGGTTGGACTAGATGATCTTCAAGGTTCCTTCAGTCTCTTGAGATTCTATGAAAAAAGAGTGAGACTGATGGAAGTCATCTGGTCCATCCCTTTGCATTTCAATAATCTTTTCCCCAACACAACAACTACTGCTCAGAAAATGAGATTGTTGGCTTTGTACAGTACCCCTCATTTAAATTCAAATCACTTGCATGCCATGACATCCCTTCCCTGATGTCATGGTCTTCTTTGAGAATGAAGGACCAATAATAACAGCAGCAACAATTTCCCTCTATTATATGATTTTTTTTTAGGTTTTTTTGCAAGGTAATGGGGTTAAGTGGCTTGCCCAAGGCCACACAGCTAGGTAATTATTAAGTGTCTGAGGTCAGATTTGAACTCAGGTACTCCTGACTCCAGGGCTGGTGCTCTATCCACTGTGCCACCTAGCTGCCATAGACAGTTACTATTTAACCCTGGGGAAGACACTTTATTTCTCTGGAACCCAGTTTCCTCAGCTGTAAAATGACTGGGTGAGAATCTATGGACTCTGGGTTCCATTCCAAGCATAAATCTATAGTGTTGGTTTCTCCAACAGAATGTAAGCTTGATGACAAAGACTGTTTCACATTTCTCTTTGTATCCTCAGTGGTTAACACATGGTAGTCACTTAATAAATGATTGTTGATTGGTTAATATCGTGCTTATCAGATGTGTAAATGATGAAGAGTTGCCAGAGATAGATAAAGCTTTGAACAAAAGAGGCACTCTATCCACTGCGCCACCTAGCTGCATTCTTATTTCATTTGATTTTTTCATGGTATCCTAATAAAGTGGGATGGTTGGGATTTATTCTCTCATTTTAAAATAATATTTTATTTTTTCCCCAAATTATGTTAAAACAATTTTTAAAAACATTTAAAAATGTTTTGAGTTACAAATCTATCCCTCCTTCCCTCCCTCCTACTCCCTGAGATGGTAAGCAATCACATATAGTTTATAAACGTACAAACATGTAAAACATTTCCATATTAGTAATTTTGTACAGGAAGACTTGAATAAAAAAGAATGAAAGAAAGTAAAAAATAGCATGCTTCAGTTTGTATTCAGACAATATCAGTTCTTTATAATCATTCATTGGATTGCAGATATTCTCTCCATTTTACAAATAAAAGTTAACCTCTAATTTGCTTTGTAAACCCAAGTCTTTGTAGCTCTGTTCTCCTTAATTTGGTGACTGGTCAGATGCACATCGTTTCAGATTATCTGGACACCAGTGACAGAAGGGAATTTGGGACATTAAGCATCCTTTCCAGCAATAAGATTCTGTGTTCTAAGATTCTAACATGCATTCTATGTTCTAAGATTCTTTCTAGTTCTGAAATTCTGTATTTTAAGGCCCCTTTCTGCTTTGACATTTTCTGTTCTAAGTTCCTTCTAACTCTGACATTCTTTGTTCTAAGACCTCTTCTAGCTCTGTTCAAATATTGTATCCTCAAGACTCCTTCCTGCTCTGACATTCTATAGTCTAAGAGTCCATGTATGAAGGCCCCTCCAAGCTCTAATTTCCTAAGAACAGCTGGATTAATAAATCTTCTTAATGCACAGAATGATCACACTGGTAGCCTTGGCCTCCTTAGCTCAAGCACCCGCCCTTATCCTAAACAGCCTGGATGAATTCATTGACCCAGGGGATAGCCACTGAAGGTTCCTGAATTGTGTTGAAGGAAGAGTACTTGGGAAGTCTCTACCTCTGCCTATGGCTACCATTGTCAAAATCACTCAAAAGACAAGTCTTTCCTACCTTGGCCAGATGGTCTGTGTGAGGGGCAGCCAAGCACCAGCACTGTTCCAAAGAAAAGTGGCTTCATGTGGGAGGAAGTTCTGAGAAAGGGTAAAGAGCTGAAGTAGGAGATCTCAGACCTTCTGCTAACTGAGGAAATTCTGTGAACTCTAGTAATACTATTACATTTGAATGACTGGCACCAAACTGGCTGCAGGAAGAGCTGACCATGTCAATGGTTTTCTGAAGAAACATTGGCTCTTCTTCCCAGGGAGTGAACTGTGTTTTGGGTCTGGGTGACTAGAACAAGACCTCATTTGGGATCTTGGGCAAGTTCCTTTGCATTAAGGAATCTTCCTTTCCCTATCTGTAAGATGAGATAGTTGGACTAAAGCTCAAAGAACCTTCTTAGCCCTCAGTCCATTATCTAAATGGATAAAGCTCTGAGAGTAACAGTAATGACTTACATTTACATAAAACTTTTTGGTTAAAAAGTGCTTTGTACATAATGAATCATTTAATTCTCTCTACAATCCTCCAAGATGTAGGTACAACTGCAGAGAACCTGACTTTCAGGTAGTTTAAAACCCAGGTGCCCTGATTCCAGATGCAATGGTCTTGCCAATATATGTCAGTGATTAGAACACTGAACCTTGAGCCAGAAAGACCAGAGTTCAAATCATGTCTCACACACTTACTGCTTGTGTGACACTGGGCAGATCACTTACCTTCTGTCTGCCTCAGTTTCCTCATCTGTAAAATGGTGATAATAAACACACTGATCTGCCAAAGTTGTGAGGATCAAATGAGATAATTTAAAACACATTGTTCTATAAATGCTATTATTGTGGTTATATGGTTACATATGGCATGCAGCTACAAATGTGGTTATGATTATCATTAATCTGGCATGGCAGGGGATAATTAGGGGTAAGAGAAAATTTTAGGGGACAATAAGGAAGTGGAAGTCCCAGATCAGATACCCTCTCTGGGTCCAATGTTCTTTCTGCTATGGACGTAAAAATCCCAGAATTATGGAATTTGAAAGGTAAAGAGAAACTTAGTGGACGTTGAGTCCCACCCATATCCCAAAGGAATACTCAAAAAATCATTGTCTGACCTCTGCCTGAAAATCTCCAATGAGTGTGTGTTGGGGATTCTTTATTTATTCTTTGGGTTTGAGCTACTTTCTGTTAGGTGTGGGGTACTTGGAGGGATTGAGGAGAAAAATGAAAAAAAAACTAATGGAAATGAATCTGGAAAATGTCACATGAAAGATTCATGGCCCCAGTGAGGACTGCTTGCCCTTGGTATGTTTTGAAGACTTTCCCACTGTGAGATGGCCCTTTTCTTTTCCCTCTCTGGCACTCTTCCTTCCTCCCTCCCTCTGCAAGGGATTTTGGACTGTAGCACGAAAATACTCACATTTCAGTAATGTTTTAAGGTTTATGATTTACAAATCACTTTCTTCACAACTCTTTGAGGTATTCCTTAATTCTCCTGTGGGGCAACTAGGTGACTTGGGGAGAGTGTGCTAGACCTGGAGCCAGGAAGACCTGAGTTCAAATCCAGCCTCAGACATTTACTAGCTGTGTGACCCTGGGCAAGTCACTTAACTTCTGTTTTACTCAGTTTCCTCATTTGTAAAATGGAGATAAAAATAGCACCTAACCACCCCAGGAATGGTGTAAGGATCAATAAGAATATCATTATAAAGCATTATATAGTAAGCACTATATAAAATGTTAGCTATTATTATGGGATTTTAAGGGTTGCAAAGGACTTCTGAGGTGTCATAACTGTTGACATATTATAGATGAGGAAATTGAGGCAAACGGGGTTAGTGACTTGCCCAGGATCATGCAACTTCTGAATGTCTGAGGCAGGATTTGAATTGAGGTCTTCCTAATTCCAGTTTCAACATTCTAATCACACCCCCCCCTAGAAGCTGCATATCATAAATTGATCAAAATTCCTTCCATCTTGGTAAACTGAGCAAAGTAACCTCCATGTTGTGTCAAGCATTATTGTTGTTTGTCCTTCATTCTTGAAGAATATCATGATATCAGGGAGGTGATAGCTTGACATGAGCATGAATTGGTTTTGACTGAAAGGGTGCTGTGCTAAGTCACTGGCCTCAATTTCTCTTCAGGAACCATATGAGTCCAGTGGCCAGATTAAGGATCAAGAGATTGGGTATGAAGTAATCAGGGTTCAGTGACTTGCCCATGGTCATCCAGCTAGTAAATGTCAAGTATCTGAGGTCAAATTTGAACTCAAATCTTCCTGATTCCAGGGCTCGTGCTCTATCCATTACTCTACCTAGCTGCCCTAGGTTCAGTTAATGCTAAGCATTAGCTCACCAATTAAAGGACCTACCTGCCATGCTAACCACTCCAGTGACCCCACCACAAGAATATACTGTATGATAATGTTTGTTCAGGTAGACTTCAAAGATTCCCTAGTTTCAGTAATCCACTACCTTCACTAATCAGTCAGCTCTTGCAACATCCTCTCCCATCCCCCTTTGCCTGAAGTCTTCCCCTTCCTTTGTGATTGGTCCCTTTGTTCCTTCAGAGAATCTTTGCCCATGTGGATGGGGGTAGGGGAACTCCTTTTCTGGAGAACTCAACAAGCCCCAAGACAATTTTAATACCCTAGGGACTCTTCATTCCTGTGTCACCCATACAGCAAAATGAAAAAACTGAGGACAACAAAAGGAAGTGATTTCTCCAGGAAGTAGTAAGATAAGAATGTGAACTCAAGTCTTCTGACTTCAAGCCCAGAGATGCAGAGATAGGTTCTAGGGAATAATCAACTAAGATTAATAGAAAAGCAAATTTTTATTGTTGAGAGGGCATCTCTGCCCACCACTGGCTCAAATTTGGCATATCCAGACCTGAACTCATGCTTTTCCCCTAAACCAGCCCCCTTTACAGCCTCATTTTGTCCATCTGTTGATGACACCACCATCTTCCTAATCACTCAGACTCAGAAACCTCAAAATCAACTTTGACTGACCTACTTCCTCAAATTCCTTCCCATTTCTCCCTACCCTCAACAACATTGCCAAATCATGTCATTTTTTGTCTCCTTGACACATATCTGGGATCTATTTCTTCCTTTTGGCTCATGTGGCCACCACCGTAGGTCAGATTCTGGTGAAAAATAATTCATTTGGACCCCTGCTCTATTCTGCTCAGTATTAATAAATATGCTTTCATTACCTAGGGGTAATGATTACAATTTTTGTATATTAGACCCTAGAACTGGGGCTACATATTATAAATTCACTTGCTTAATCATAGGAAGATAACTACAGGTCCTCCACCCTTGTTTTTCTTTGTCATGTCGACCAAACCCAGTGTAACAGAGGTGACTCAATTACATGGAAAGTCCCCCAATTTATTTTTTGTACCTCTGGATCGCTCCTATTCAACATGAACAGGTGACTATCTTATGATTGCTTAGTCAGTGGAGAGGCTCCCTCCAACTTGAGACCCTCTGATGGAGGTACCATTTCTGATGCATTATTTTTGACTAGTGAAGCAAGGTCTATTAAACAATGGGACTGTGCTTTGTATAGCCCTTTTCGAATATTTGGGAATCAAATCTGGTTTAAAAACCTTATAAAAATAAGATCTGGAAGAAGGGGGTATCTCAGATCATGAGGAAGATCTGAGGTCCATATTATTAGAGGAGATCATGAACTCTTTAATAAAAAGTGTCGTTGGCTCAGAGCTCTGCCTTAGACTTTTAACATAGGTTAGACAATTTTAATTCCCACATCCTCATGGCTTTTGGTCATTGTAATATCTTCCTAATTAATTGGTCTCTCCCTGCCTTTCTCTTCTCCACATAACTGCCCCTGAGTCAATCTAAGATAGATCTGTGTCACTTTCTGTCTTAAGTGACTCCCTAGGACCTCTAAGGTTCTCTGTTCTACATTTTAAAGCCTTTCATATCTCTGGTCTTCATTGCCTTTTCCACCCTTATTACACATGCTATCTCTTCATTCATTGGGTTCTAGGTAAACTCTGTTCCTTTTTCTCAAGGCTCATGATTCTTTCTCTGGATCCTCCAAATTTCTGGTATCTTCCACCATTACTTGGTACAGATTTGGTATCCATTACTGTATGTACAGGCTGTCTCCCCCAGAGACAGTAAACTCCTTGAGGGCAAGGGTTGTATTTTCTTTTATCTCTGCATATAGATGTCTAATAAATGTATATTGATTGGATGATGGATTACCCTGGATGAAAGCTAAGGAAGGTTTCTTGAGAACAATTACTTAGTTTCTGAGTTCTATGGGAATGTTTATCTGGTCTTATGCATACTTAGAAATTACCTATGAATTGTAATTTTGAGAACAGGATGGACATGCCTTGTGATTCCATGTCTTTCTTTTTCCATCATATTTGTGCATAAAAGGAAAGTGCTCCCTCACTATTGTTGTCTTTATACATAGGGGACAGAGTGAGATGTTACATGCAAAGGGAAAGTGCTTTGAGGGATCTGATGTCCATCAACAAACAATGATAATGACAGTTTACATCTATTCTTTGGTATTTTTGAGGAAGTTAGTGATGGTTTTGTTATTTCTGTTTTATAGAAGAGAAAACAGATAAAGAGAAATGACAGAATCATAGCTGGTCTCATTGCTCATAAATGTTCTAATCCATTTTTTTTAATTATTTGTTTTTTGCAAGGTAATGGGGTTAAGTGATTTGCCCAAGGTCACACAGTAAGGTAATTATTAAGTGTCTGAAGTCAGATTTGAACTCATGTCCTCCTGACCCAGGGCCAGTGCTCTATCCACTGCACCACCTACCTGCTCCATAGGATATGGTTTTTAATCTCAGTTCAGATTTAAATCCAGAGTACTTTCCATTGTGAATCATTGCCTACCAATTACTGACACATTAAATTTCACCTCCGCTGATCCTTTTATTTTCAAGTGGTATGTTCCTTCATTATCAGCCTCATCAACACATCTAACCATCAACACATAACAGGAATACTGCTTGGCAAGAACAAATAACCAAGAGATTCAATCTGTAATTTCTGAGCATAATTTTCCCTTTGATAAACTCACAGATTTGATGTGTTAATGTTCCCCTGACTTGGGCAAGAGACAGCAGCTAGATCAGGATTATTGTTAGATCATTGATTATTGTTGAGCATTAACTGGCAAAAAGGATTTGGTTTTGACCAAATAGAGAAAATCCTTCACATGTTCATTGTGTCAATGCTTTTGTCCATTCAGTACTTTGTGTCTAAGACCAGGGACTAAAACAGAAGAGAATTTATTCTGAGATCCAACATCTTTGCCTGTTTTTGGCTTTTGTTTCACCATTAGCTCTGTTTGAGTCTCTTTGCATACACAGATCTCACCCATAATTTGTTCCCCATATTAGTGATTTTAGGAAAGGAGAGTCAGTCAATATTTATTGGATCAGGCAATGTACTAGCTGTTGGAAATACAAAAAGAGATAAAAGACAGTCTCTGCCATCAAGCGTCTTACAATACATTAAGTGAATATCCTACTGGAATCTCTCTTTGGATTTTGTCTCCCCTGATCCTTAACTATGAAAGGCAGTTTGAAGAGAGATGCCATTTAGGGAAGAGTATGTGGGTCTTTAGTGAAAGGGAAACATGACCTCTGCTTAGGCTTGGAGCTTTGGCATTAAGATAAATAATTTTTCTGGAGGAAGGACAACCAACCTGATGGGAAATTCACTGTCCTTTATGTTTTCCCCTTCCCCTTTCCTTATGTTTCCATGACCAATCATGTTGTTCCCATCTGTGTGAATGCTACTCCTTCTTCCTCTCTGGTTCTTTACTTTCTACTATTCAGTCTCACTGCCTCCAAGAAGTTCACCCTGACCATCCTAGCCCACAATGATCTCCTAGGATCATTGATGTGCAGATGTCAGAGCTGAAAGGCATCTTAGAACAGAGGATGTTAGAATAGAGAATAGAGAATGTTAAGGCTGGGAGGGAACTTAGAACATAAGATGATAGACTAGAGAATGAAGAATATTTGAACTGGGAGGGGTCTTAGAACATAGAATATTAAAATAGAGATTGTAGAATGTTAGAGCTGAGAGGAAACCTAGACCATAAGATGGTAGAGAATCAAGAATGCTAGAGCTTGGAGGAGACTTAGCACATCGAATGCCAAAATAGAGAGTTTAGAATGTTAGAGCTGGGAAGGAACCTAACAGAGGCTGTTAGAATCTTGCTCCCTCTGTCTCTCTCTTTCTCTGCCCCTGTTTCTTTCACTGTTTCTCTGTCTCCCTCTGTCTCTGTTTCTCTCTGTTTCTCTGTCTCTCTTTCTCTCTGTCTCTGTCTCTTTGTCTCTGTCTCTGTCTCTCTCTGTCTCTCTGTCTTCTCTCTCTCTCTGTCTCTCTCTCTCTCTCTCTCTCTCTCTCTCTCTCTCTCTCTCTCTCTCCTTCCTTTCCTCTGTTTTTCTCCCCAAATTGCCTTCTATTATAAGTTTCTCATCAATTATTTTATCCCCTCCTAGGGATGTGGCTATTAAAAGTTTTGTTTTCTTATTGCAGAGTCTTGTGGATAGTAGGTGTTTAATTGAAGTGAAATGAATATATGTTATTCTAGGGTAAGAAGCTTCTAGTGTTTAGAATTGGAAGAGACTTCAGCCATTTTCTTTTACAGATTAGGGAACTGCTGCACCCATAAGTGATCATACTTGCCTAAACTCAGATTGGTTGTAATGACAGAGCTGGCCTTCCTGCCCCAGTTCTTTCACTCCTAATGCTCTGACACCTATTGCCTCCTCAACTCAAGAATCCTCAAATCTCAACTTGCGGGACCTTTAGAGGTCAGCTATCCCTCCCCTTCTTGATGCAAGAATTCCTTTAACAGTATCCCCAACACATGCTCATTTAGCCCCTGCTTGGATCCCTTCAGTGAAGAGGTATTAACTGCTCCATGAAGTAGCCCACTATATCTTCTAAAAATTCTATTCACTCTCAGATTCTTGCTTGCCTTGGTCTGGAATCTCCATCCCCATAACTTTCACCCATTCAGTCTCATTTTCCTAGTACCCCCCTTCTTTCCTTTACAGCACATTGCTTCCATGCTCCCACAAAGACAAAAGCAAACAAATACACACCGATTGTGAATGCACACTGTCTTCTCTACAGCAGTCAAGCGACAGCAAAGTTCTAATCAACTCAGCGGCTGCCCCTTCCATCTTAATTAAAGGCAAGAAGCAGATTGTTGAAGTTGATGGTTGAAACTAAAGTATGAAGACAGATGCTTCCCAGGGAGAAGGGTCAGTACTCAGATGGAGGGGAGGTTATTAATTTTGGCAGAACCAAAGGAATGATCTCACATGGGAGTACACACCCCGCTATCTTCCCCAGACCTCCAAGACCAGCTGTGGTCTTCTCTCTTCCCATTTCTCATTGGACTCTGGACTCTCCCCATGGAGATCCCCTCCAAGAACCCCACTGTACTGGGATTTCCAGGTTTAGGAGTTAGGAGGCCACGAGAAGAGATAACAGAATTGTGTTTCTTTTGTGGACTGGGGTGGTGAGAGGTGAGGGACCTCAACCACTCCCCACTGCCCACTTCCTCTAGTCTCTGATGAGTAGTTACACTTGCAATCACTCCCATTCCCAACAACACTTGGAGGCCAACAAAGCACAGTGCTTGCAAGAAGCCTGTGAAGTGCATGGTGCAGTTTTAGGAGCCTTGTTGGATAAGGAACTTCTGACCCAGGAAAGGAATCTTGCCAAGTCACATAGTTGGTGAATGGCAGAGTCAGAAATGGATCCTCCACCTTTAAGGATCCCCTGTCTCTAAAGGATTCTTCTGATGGTACCATGTGGGCAGAGAAGAGAGATGTTTTTGAGGAGGCTGTATTTTAGGCATTTTGTAAACTTTAAAGCTTCACATAAATGGGAGTTTGCTATCATTATTATGAATATTCCTCCTTACTATGGGTGGGCGCTGAGCCCTAGGGGCTGTATTAATAGATTACTTTTCCAGGTCCATTAAGGTCAGATTTCTCATTTTCCTTCCTTCATCTTCCTTTTTCATAGACAGAATCCTAGAATTAGTCTAACTTATAATTGAGTTACTTAAACATCCCTACCAAATGGTCATCTAGCCTATTCTTAACAATATCCAATGATGGGGATTTTTTTATCTTCTGAAGGTGTTCTAATTTGGGGTCACTCTGATAATGGCCTGATTGGGTCAGAGCTATAACTAGAGGTAGATAAGTGATACTACCCTAGAGCACCAAAATCTAGAGGGTACTAACAGTATTTGCATTTCCTTCAGCATCATAGAGAAAACCCATTTTATTATCTAATTGTAAAAATAATTAGTTTTATAAATTCGTTTTTTGCTTGTTCTCTCTCTTTCCTCCCCTTTGTGGTAGTGGTGGTAGGGGATACAACCTAAGAGGTAGTGGTTTCCCCAGAAGCAACATTGGGCAATTCTTTTGCAAGGTCTTTTGCCTTTGGAGGTCATTGCCCCAGGGTATTTGTTTCCTTGCTTTGGGCTGGTATACTGGGGTCTCTCTTCTTATCAGGTTTTATGACATTAGATCTCTTATTTAGTCTCTCATAAAAAGTAGATTTGCAAGTATGCATCTGGCTCCTTGCCACTTGCCCTTAATGTGTTCAGTGTTCAGTTGCTGACCCCAGAGTCAGGAAGACATGGGTTAAGACTGGTCTCAGAAATTTATTAACTGTGTATTCTTGGGCAAGTCATTTAATTTCTGCCTACCTCAGTTTCCTCAAATGTAAAATGTAACTTGAAGCACTGTTGTGAAGATCAAATCAGATAATATATATAAAAGGTGCTTAGCACAGTATTTGACCCATAGGTACCATCTTTAACTATATCTACACACACATATGATATATATTTATATACAATTTGTATTTGTATATGGATATGTCATATATCTATATGTATATATAAAATATAGTAGGTGCTATATTTAGTAGGTGATATATATATATATATAGATATATATATATATAGTAGGTTATATAATCATATATGTATGTGTGTATACATAGACCTGCACACACACACAGACACACAGACACAGACACACAGACACACACAGACACACACAGACACACAGACACACACACACACACACACACACACGTAATGCCTTTTTCCTGGATGCCAAAATTTTTAGCTATACCTCTGGACCTAATTTTTAGAACATTTCTTCTTATGCCAAATCAAAATTTGCTTTCTCATAGCTGTACTCTACCCTTAATAAATATGTTATCCTCTTAGACAACTCTCTGAGATGGTAATTTGTAGGAAAACTCCCTATCTGTATTGGTAAGAGGGAGCTTCCTTATGGGGATTTTCTTACGTTAAAGAATACAGGTTTAGACCAAGTTGAAGGTCATTACTATTATTTTTTTTCTGGGCCTAATCAAAACAAGTTTAATCTTTCCTCCCTGAAAGTCCCTCAGATACTTGAAGATGTCTCTTATGGTCCCCTAGAGCATCTCTTCTTCCTTCTGCTATTTAATGACATAATCCTAGAACTCTCCTCTAATCATTCTCTAGCTTGTGAATGTCTGTTCCTAAATGTGGCAGAAGTGAACACAGGTCCTTTTTGATTTGCCCTGGGTAGGGGTATCTGGAGAATTAATGCTATTCTATAACTTTCAATTATCCATTTTGCAGCCTTAGTCTACCTGTTAGCTTTCCTTTTGACTCACATGATTTCTTTCCTTCACTCTGTTGACAAGATTAAACTACATAATTGAAGTTTTTGTTTCCCTCTCTCTTTCTCTTTCTTTTTCTATTTTTCATTCTCTCTCTGTCTCTGTCTCTGTCTCTCTCTCTGTCTCTGTCTCTGTCTCTCTCTCTCTCTCTCCTTCTCTCTGTTTCTTTGTCTCTTGGGAGTCTGTTTTGACCAGTCAATCAGAAATAGAACAATTGGTATGTTTGGTCCTCCTCCTTTGGCAGCTGGGAAGGAGTCCACCCAATCTAATTTTGGTTTCTCATGCTAGGCTGTTCAGTCATACAAGGGCAGGAGAGTCAGGAAAGGTATGCAAAGGAAGAAGGAATCCTTTCACTATCCATTTCCATCACCATTCAGGATTATATTCTACAATGTTTGTCCATTTGTTCATTCCAGGACTATATTCAACAATGGAATGCATTGGATCTGAAGCCCAGAGAGCTGTGTTTCAATTCTGTCACTTAACTTCTGAAACAAGTGAACCATGTATCTCCTTGAGCTGAGTGCTGTCTCCCTTGCCCAGAATGCTCTTTCTTTATTTCTGCCTCTTATTATTTCTGATTCCTTCAAATCTCAACTTAAGCACTACTCCTTCTAGAGCAAGGCTTCTTAACTTTTTTGTAGTCTCCTTTGGAGATCTAGTAAAGCCTATGGATGCCCCCTTTCAGAATGACGGCTTTAAACTCATAAAATAAATTATATAGGATTACAAAGGAAATTAATTATATGGGGAATTAGAGATGTAATTTTTTTTCCCATTCAAGATGATGGTTCTCAGATTAAGAACTACTGATTCCCTGATTCCTTTCCTCCATGTCTCAACTACTCAAACTCCCTTAATTTACTGAGTATTTTACTTTGTTCATATTGTGCTTCTACTTAGACAAGAAGATGTTTATCTTGATAGAATGGAAGTTCCTTGAGGGCAAATGCTATTTCATTTTTGTTTATCTCTCAGGTGCCTAGCAAAATGTAGGCACATGGTAAACACAATGAATACTTGCTGATTGACTGATTCATTGATATAAAATGGGAGAATGCCAACACATGCTTTGCTTCCTTCACAAAGATGTCAAAAATTTTTTGTAAACCTTAAAGTACTGCAGACTTGTTTCTATGAATAATAATAACCCAGGCTTAGCTCAAAGATTAGCTTGACTCCAGGAAGCCTTCTCTGACACTCTAGGCTCCCATCACCTCCCTCTTTGCTCAATTTCTAGAGAACTGAGATTATATGGACTGATGATAAATAATCATGAGGGTTCATTTATTTATGACACTTTACAATTTACAAAATGCTTTCCTTACTAACAGCTCATGAAAGATTTAGGAGCTTACATTGTAGCAGGAAAACCAAGACACTGAATAATTAAAGAATCTTTTCAGTGACTTGCTATTGTCTTGGGGATAAAATACAGACTCCTCAACTTGGCATTTAAAGTCCTCCCCAGTTGGGTTCCCTCTGCCTTTTTAGATTTATTTCATGTTGTTCCATCTTTGTGCATTCTTGTTTCTGTCAAAGTGTAAGTTTCTGAAGTCACTATTCCATCATTAACCACCATACTTTTGCAAATACTATTCCTCATGCTTGGAATGCACTCTCTTCACTTTCATCCCTCAGTGTCCTTAGAATTATAAGCAGCTAGGTGATGAAGTGGATAGAGCATCAGCCCTGGACCTGACGACCTGAGTTCAAATATAAGCTCATAATTTAACATTTGGCTGTTTGACCTTGGGTGAGTCACTTACTCCCCGGCTGCCTCACATCCAGGGCCATCTCCAATTTTAACGATTCATATCTAGCCAATGGATTGGGAGGAGAAAGTGAGGCTAGTGATTTAGCACATCACTCTCTCTCACTAAAATCCAATTCACTTGCTTGCCATGGCATCACCTTGCTAATGTCATGGTCTTCTTTGAGGACAAAGGACAAACATCATCATAATCAGCATCTTTTAGAACCAATTCGTTCTCTCTCCTCCTTTCTTTCCTTCTTTTGTTTCTTCACTCCTTGGTTCTTTCATGCTTCATTTGTTTGTTTGCTTGTTCATTCATTTATTTGGTCATTCCTTCCTTCCTCCCTATCTTCCTGATTCTAAGTGTAGTGGTACATTTAACCTTGCCTATTTCTTTTCTAACCCTGCCTCCCATTTGTTAGTATTCTTTCTCTACTCAAATTGCTTTGTATTTGCATAAATTGTGGAAGCACTGTACCCCTCAGTGGAATATAAACTCTCTGAAGGCAGGGGCTATTTTTTTCATTTACTCAATGCCTTAGACATTACTTAGACATAGTAAGCATTTAACAAATTTTTTTTTTTTTTGGAATGAACTGAACTGAACTGATGCAAGATAACATATACTTAAAAGCAAGGTCCTAAAGATTATGTCCTAAAGAAATAAAGATTCATAGAAATGGACTCAGTGATCTAGCCCAAGTCTAACTTCAAGCTCAATGGATTTATGATGTTATTGATGTGGAGTTCTCTTGGATGGAGGCCAACGCCTGACCCTGACCCTGTCTGTCTATCTTGTGCATCTCTTGTCTGTGCCCTCTAGTAAATCCACTACAGTGGGAATGCTCAGTATCCTGGAGGCTTTCCTAGCGTTTCCTTGACATTAAATAGATGCCAGTCTAAACTTAAATCCTTTTTTACATATCTAACAAATAGCCATCTAGTCTAGTCTAGAAAAATCTTTATCTCTCTATGGAGTCAATTACACTTTTGGACAGCTCTAATTTTTTAAATCTAACAATACTCTAATGTATCCTTGATCTCTATCATGTGAACACTCCTTCTAAGGACATATTGTTTAATATGGTAGATACAGCTTTAGACTTGGAGTCAGGAAGATCTGAGTTCCAAATTCATCTAAGACCTTTGCCAGCTCTATTGTTATTCAGTCATGTCTGTGTCTACAGGATCCTTTGGGCCATTTTGTTTGTGGGGTTTTCTTGGCAAAGATACTAGAGTGGTTTGCTCTTTCCTTTTCCAATGGATTAAGACAAACAGAGGTTCAGTGATTTGCTTAGGATCATCCAGTTAGGAAGCATATGAAGCTGGATTTGAACTCAGATATTCATGATTTCAGAGCCAATAGTCTATCCACTGAGCAAGCAACTGCCTCTTATGAACTTACTTATCCTCTTTGTGATTTTTTTCTTATCTGTAAAATGAAGGAACCAGACTCAATAGCCTCTAAAGTCTCTTTCAGATTTAAATCTATGACTATCATTCTATATCAATTTCCGTATGTACATATGAACCCATCCTGTGTAACTTAGATGCACAAGTTCCTATAAATTTCACCCAGGAAATATGCTAGAGCCCTTTCTCTAGTTCTCCCAATACTATGAACTCTCCATTGATCAGTCTCAGATTTGTTATGGGACTGTTCTGTATTTATCCAGTTATATACTTCCCTGCTGACCTTCTTTGACCTGCCTTTCTTGTTCAAGTCCACTGTGTCCACCCATGATGACTTTTGTTTGATCCTCACTTTCCATTTTTCAGAGAATCTAGTTTACCCTATCATAGATCAACACTGCAAATGGACAAAGAACTGTGTCCCAGACAGAACTGGAAACCTTCTATTCTAAATAGTTGCCATTGGTAGTCACAGTAAAATGTCTAATGAATTAGTGAGATAGGGTTGTGTTGCCTCTGGGAAATTATGGAGTGTTTTTTTAATGACCTCAAGATTCTCCCTGAGACAAGGGTCTACTTTTCTAAAGTACCAATTGTTTTCTCATGATGAGAATCACCACAGTTTCCTTAAATTGTGACCAATTTGGACTTTCTTCACTCTATATAATTACTCAAAATAGTGCAAATCTAAGCCTTCTTTCTCATGTATAGTTATTATAAGGATCATATGATATGGTATATAAAGTGATAGATGAACATTTTACAATCATGATTACACTCTTCTGGATGTATTCTAGCATGTCAGTGTCTTCCTAAAATGTCATCTCAATTTTTATAGATGGAAAGAGAGGAACTTCTTCTAATCTGGTCATCTAGGTTTGCAATCTGGACATTACCCTGAATTTCTCACTCTTTCTCACTCTCCATTTCCAATCAGTCATCATCTTGTTGATTCTACTTCTATAATATCTTTCACATTCATCCTCTTGTCTCCATTACTATGGACACTACCCCAGTTTAATCCCTATCACTTCTCACCTGGACAATCTTGATAGCCTCTTTTTTTTTTTTTTTGCAAGGCAGAGGGGTTAAGTGGCTTGTCCAAGGCCACACAGCTAGGTAATTATTAAATGACTGAGGCCAGATTTGAACTCAGGTACTCCTGACTCCAGGGCTGGTGCTCTATCCACTGCACCACCTAGCCACACCTCGATAGCCTCTTAACAGATCTCCCTACCTCGACACTCTTTCTTCTGTGATTCCTTCTGCATACATCTGTATAAGTGATTTTCCTAAAGCACCAGTCTGACCATGTCACTATCTCACTTAATAAACTCCAATGACTGATTAAACATGGCAGCTGAAAGAAAGAAGCAAGCATTTATTAGGTAACAGATACTGTGCTATATAGTTTACAAATATTATCTCATTTGATCCTCATGATAGCCCTGGGAGTAGAAATTGAGGCAAACAGATTAGAAACTTGCCTTAGACTGAGTCCAAATTTGAACTCATCTTTCTGACTCCAGGCTGAGTACTCTATCTACTGTACTGGCTTCATGACCTGGCTTCAGTTTCTCTTTCCAGCCAAATTAAACATTCCTTCTCTTTCAACATCCTAAAATCTAGTACAATTGCTGTGAGTGATATTTCCTTACTCATTACATTCCATTTCCCAACCATTTTGCTTTGTGTGGGCTTTCCCCTTATGCCTAATCTTTACCTCCACTTCTTAGAATCCATAGCTTGTCTCAAATGCTACTTTCTACATTAGATCTCTCCTGATTCTCCCAGTTGGTTGTATCGCCCTTCTAAAATTATCATGGATTTATTCCATATTTATGTCATTTTGTATATTGTCTCCCCTAATAGAGTTGCAAGCTCCTTCAGGCCAAGGCATATCTCTAGCTTTTTATAACCAGTGTCTAACAATCAGTGTCTAATAAATGTTTGTTGATTGCATATTGATTGGTTAGCTTGATATTGATTCCTGGAAAAATTCTACACTTACTGTTAAAGGACTGTTTATAAGTACTTGATAAAACTTGAAGTGATTAATTTGGGTTCAATAAGAATGTATCATTTCAGCTCTACTGTATTTCCTTTTTTTTGATAATACTGGATTGTTAAGTTTAGGGAATATTATAGACATTGAATACATAGAATTTCCAAGACATTTGACAGTCTTTCATGATATATTTGCTCCCCTGATGGAGAGATATTGGCTCCATCAGAGCACAATGGGCTGATTTGGAACTGGTTGATTGACTAGACCCAAGGAGTGGTGATTAATAGCAGGATATCAACCTCCTTCTGTTTTCCTGTTTTTATATCCTGCTTTTGTTTCCAGGTTGGTCCTGCCTGGCTCTTCTAAACTTAACCCTCTCAGGGAAACTCCCTGTCGGCCCAAACAAAGCAACCGAGAAACCAGATGGTGTCTTGTGGGTAGGTAATTGTGACTAGCAATCTTAACAAAAGAGTCCTCTGTTCTTGTTCGAAGGGATAGTTAATTCAGAGCATAGCAACTTAAGCAGTCCTGCATATACTCTGGAGAACCCAAAGTAGACAGAAGGTTTCTAGTTAGAATATACAGAAAAAGTGGGAAGGAAGGTAAAAAGGGGAAAAATCAGGGAATCCATATAATGGAGAGGAGAAAATGGAGAAGAGGAAGAAGGGAAAGAGGTGACAGAAGAAATCTCAGTAACAATTCTTTAATTATTTTTTATACTTTTCCATTTTGTTTAATTCAGCATTATTCCAAGTGAATCTTCAGATAGAGTATTTGACTTGATCTGAGTTCAAATTTGACCTCAGACACTTTCTAGTTATGTGATCCAGACCCAATCATTTAATATCTTTTAGCTTCTGTTTCCTGATCCAGATGGAGTCATGAAAAATCAGACGTGACTGAAATGACTAAACTTCAAGACCTCTATTTATTTCCTCCTCTATAAAATAGAAATAATAATGGTATTTATATTATGGGGGTGTGGTGAGGAATCAGATGGTACATATAAAGCCTATTGCAAATAAAATACGAATTGATTCCATTTCTTATAAAATAATAAAGAGCAGTTAGATGACTCAGTGACTGGATCTGGAGAAAGGAAGACCTGAGTTCAAATTTGACCTTGAATATTTATTGGCTGTGTGACCCTGGCTAATTCATTTAGCCTCAGTTTGCTTCATGCATTGAAAATGGTATAATACCTTAGTATCTTCACCAAGAAAACCCTATGGACAGTCCAGTCCATAGTGTCACCAAAAGTCAGAATGAATGAGCAACAACAGATTATAGTTATGTTATTGTTGTCTGTCCTTCATATTTGGAAGAGAGCATAATTTCAGGGAGATGATGCCTGCACATGAATTGAATTTGAATGGGGGGGGTGCTGTGCAAAGTCACCAGTCAAAATCACTATTACTTTCTCCTTCAGAGCTATATGGGGCCAGTGGCCAGATATGGATCATGACTACTGGAGATGGCCCTGAATATAATGGGTCTTGGTCTTTTAAAGCTACGTTTTTCCCAGGTCACAGTCTGATTGAGGCACAACCCATTCAGTGATTAAGTCTAGGTAAGAGAGTTGAGGCAAAAAGGCCAAAAAGATCATTTTACTTAGTTCCTCCACTGCCTCCAAAAAATTTAAACTGAGAATGCAAAACCCTTAGCATTTCTCAGTGATTCAGTAAGTAAAAAAGAAATGAAGCAAAGAATAACTTCTTTTGTATAGTCAAAACCTGAAAATAATGGAAAAGGAAAGAAAACAAAAGAAAAGTAAAAGAAAAGCAAAGAGTCATGTAGCTCAATTTGCCTGCAGTGAGACCTTTCCTGTTATGCACTAGGGAAATAATAATGCTGGCTATTGTTTATGTAGTTTGTGCTATATGACTGACACTATTAAGTACTCTATATTTATTATCTCATTTGATTTTCACAATAATCCTGAGAGGAAGGTATTATCATTATTGTCTTCATTTTATAATTGAGGGAACCAAGGTAAACAGAAATTTTTTAAGGTCATCTGGGTAGTAAATATCTGAGACTGAATTTGAATTCGAGCCTTCCTGACTCTAGGTCAGACATCTTATCTATGTACCTACTATCATCATACCATCTTCTGGTTTGTGTGTCTAGGGAATAGAGTATTGGGTTTGGACTCAGGAGACCTCTATTTGATTGCCCACTGAGATACTTAATAGCTGAGTGATCATGGGCAGGATGCTTAAACTCTCAAAGACTATTTTCTCATCTGTAAAATGGCAACAGTAATACTGTATCTTATTGGCTCACTTTAGGGAAGGGACTTTATAAAATTTAAAGCTCTACATTTCAGTTATTATTATTATTATTATTATTGTTACATTTCATTTCATTCTAATCTAACCCATTCCATCTTACTTGCTCCTATCCTGTCCCATCCACCCCAATTCTATCTCATTCTTTCTCATGGGACTAGAGGATTAAAAATTGAATGAACCCATAAGTTCATTTTAGGAAGTTATTTTTCTTATTTTGCAAAAAAAGACAATAGGAACCTAGGAGGTGACTTGCTTTTAATTATATATAGATAAAAAAATTAGGATTTGTCTCTAAGTGTTTTGATTCCAAATGAAGTGTTGTTATCACAATGACAACCGACTCTACTCCAGCTCATACATTTGCATTTATTATGCACCACTGTATACCAAGCAGGTTGCCCATCATTGGCTTAAACTTTGTGTTCATATTCACTATTTCAGCTTTCAGTCAGAGCTCTTAGAAGCAAAATGAATCTCATACTGTGTATCTTTGGAAACTTTCCCTATCTTTGCATCTTGTGGCCATTTCTCTCCTTCTGGTCCCTTCACTACTGTCCAGGATCCAGGACATTTTTTTTCCCATGGTGCTATGAGTTCCACATCCCCCCCCCCCCCACCCCGATTCCCACCCACCAGAGTCCTACTCTTGGCAACCTTTCATTTATATAGGATTTTAGGACTTCATGGGGCCTGGCATCTCGTCTGTCTAACAATATTACTAATCGGGCTTTCATTTTTATTTCACTTTAGGGCTTATAAAGCACATTGCTTCTGATACTTCTGTGAGATAGACAGAGAAAGTGTTATTTTACAGATAGGGGAAGAGATGATGATGGACTGGTCATATGATATGAACATGGAAAGCCTGATACACTCCCACTGTCAGGAGAGAATGAGGAAGGGTTCCAGTATTGTGGGTGGAATCCCCATGGGGAACTTTTAGGAGGTGGGGGCAAGAGTCACACAGGATGAGGAAGCATAGTATCATGGGGAGGGGAGAAGGGAGAGGGGGGAACTCTCAAATAAAAGAGTTCACAGATCCATTTGAGAGAACAGAGAAATTGTAGATCTGAGGCTCTCATTCACAATAAAGCTCAGTTCCTGAGATCTTAATACCCATTCCCTCCATTGAGAATTTTAAAAGAGAGTGCTATATATATAAAACCTATATTAAATTGCTTGCCTTTTCAATAAGGAAAGGAGAGGATGGGGAGAGGGAAAGAACTTCAAATACAAAAATGAAAAAAATAAATGTTAAAAATTGCTTTTACATATAATTGGGGAAAATAAAATATTATTTTTTTTTAAAAAAGAGGATGCTCAGGGAGGTAATGATTATGATAGCTTACCTTTTTCATAGAGTTCTATAACCTACAGAATACTTTTTTTCTAAACAACCTTGGGAGCTAGTGATTTAGAATTATTATTCCCATTTCTATAGATGAGGAAGCCAAGGCTCTGAGAAATCGTAGTCACATAAGTAATGAATAAGAAAACTCAGGCTTCTTGAAAACAAATCAATTATTTTTTATACTACTTCATGCCTCTTTAGTCCTATAGACAGAATCTCTACTGATAGAATTTCAGGGATGTTTGTAATAGCTAATAATAAATTACTAACATATTACTATGTTATTATCTATATTACTAACATTTACTATTTGCTAAACCGTTTGTATTAATTATCTCATTTGATCCTCATAACAACCTTGAAAGGTAGTTGCTATCCTTTTTTTGTTTGTTTTGGTTTTTTTTTGCAAGGCAGTGGGGTTAAGTGACTTGTCCTAGGTCAAGCTAGGTAATTATCAAGTGTCTGAGGGCATGTTTAGACACAGGTCCTCCTGAGTCCTGGGCCAGTGCTCTATCCACCGTGCTACCTAGTTGCCTCTTGTAGGTTTTATTTTTAAACCCATCTTAAATTGAAGAAACTGTAGTATACAGGTGAAGTGACTTGTCCAGGGTCACAAAGCTGGACAATGCCTGAAGCTAGATTTGAACTCTGCTTTTTCTGACTGCAGGGGGACTCTCAATCCACTGTACCATTTAACATTAGTAGGTAGGTAGGAGATAATGTTTTTCTGGGTAGAGAGTGGTTGTAGAATGACCTTTTCACCTGTTACCCACACTTTAACCCATCCACTTCACTGCATGTATATATTCTTGGTCCTAAAATAACATCAGCTTTTTTTTCCCTTTTTTAAAATTTTTATTTAATTTTTTTCAATTTATTTATTTTTTATTTTGCAATTACATGTAAAGATAGTTTTCAACATTCATTTTTGTAAATTTTTCTCCCTACCACCTTTTCCTCCCCCCCACCTAAGATAGCAAATAATTTGATATAGATTATACTGCATTAAAATTCTTTAGCTTTCTAAAGGACTTAGGGTTGTTGTAGCTAATAATAAAATACTAATATTTATATTACTATATTATTACATATATATTTCTAATATTTACTATGTGCTAATAAGTCCTTTGTAGTAATTATGTCATTTGATCCTCAAAAAAAACCTTCTCACACAATCTCAATACAATCTCCATATTTGGAGGCAAAGGAACCTCAGAATCCTTGTTGGGCAATCCACTAATGGGGTCCTTAAATGAGGGAAATTGAAGTCCAGAGCAAGAAATTCACACAGGTAGTAAGAATCAAAGAATTTGAACCCAAGTCTCCTGATCCCAGAGCTAGTGCTGTTTGTCCTACATTATATAGTCTCTTCTCATATGACAGATGAGCAAACGGAAGCTAAGTAAGGGTAAATAATTTGACCAAGGTCATTCGATGACTGTGAAAGATCTGGGACCCAAATTCAGGATATCTGGCTCTTGGGCCACAATCTTCCACCATTCCACAAGACCTTAAGAGCTCCTCAGAAAATTTTAGTTTTTCCTTGATTTTGTAAATTCTTTTACTTTTAAACACATAAACATTCACATATAGCTATACACACAATCACACACACACACACACACACTACACATGACACATGTAATACAGATCATAGAAATAAGTCCAAAGTGGTGATAACTACCCATTCATGCTCTTGAGATTTTTCATTGCTTGCATATGACAGGTTGTTTTATTTCCGAGTTTTGGGTCATAAAAGTCATAGATTCATGGATTGTAGAGTTGGAAGAAACTAAAGAGAACACAATTCATTTTTTTTCCCTTTATTTTACTGATCAAGGGAATGACTTTGCCAAGGCCACACAGTGAGTTATTGGTAGGGTTGGGGTTCTAATTTAGATCCTTCAGGCACTGGCCCATGGCTCTTGATTTTATATCATGTTTTCTCTCCACTGAACTTGGTGAAATTGGTTGTAAAGCAGTGCCAGAGGAGAGGGGATGGGGCTGAAGGTTTCACTGTAAGACAAACATTTGAGACATTTGTGCCCAAATCTCATGTGGGAGTCTTGAAAGGCAGGCAGTGGGGACGACTGGTCCTCAGCTGTCCAGGATGAGCTGGCCACAGTCCTGGGGTTAGCCTACTTGACAGGTCTGGGATGTTTTTATTATTATTTCTCCCTTGATTCCTTAAAGCATCTATCATCTATCATGGATCCTTTTGACTTCAGGGATGGAGAAAATGACAAAGGAAAAACCTACAGAACTGTTACTCTCATGACTTCAGAAATGGACAGCAGTCAGGGAGAATTTCCTGGAAGAGACTGTTTTTGAGATGTTTTGCAGGGGTTGTTCTCCTGTCTTGCCATGTATTCTTTTACTTCATCCTTCTAATTTAGTCTCTCCGTCATTAAGTGGATAAACCGGACAGGGTGGGGAGAGACTCAAAACACTCTAGGCTAGAAGAGGTAAAGAGACAGGATGCTACTTCTTGGAAGTAGTCCCATGATGTGCAAAAGAAATTGGGCTGGGCATCGGTCTTGGGTTAAAGTTCTCTGTCTTCTGGGTGACCTCTTATAAAATGTGGGAAGTGGACAAGATGGTTTCTCTTTTTAAAATAGTTTATTTATTTTTCCAATTATATACAAGGATAGTGTTCCACAATCATTTTTTTGGCAAAGTTTTGAGTTTCACATTTTCTCCCTCCCCTCCTCCCCTGACAGAAAGCAGTTTAATATGGCTTATAGTTGTATAACTATGTTAAACTTATATCCATATAAATCATGTTTTGAAAGAATACATAAATCAAAGAGAGGGAAAAACATATAGCATATAAAACAAATTAATACAGTTTCCAAGAGCTCTTCCTGACCTCTAAGGCTCCCTCTTCACTCAGATATTCTTTCTTCCAAAGTCAAGGAAGCATAGATTTATATTTAGAAATGGACTTAGAGGTTACTTAGCCCAAGCCCTCTCTTTTAAAGGGAAGGAAACTGAGACTCAGAGCATCTAAATGAGTTACCCAAGGACACACAGCTACAGCAAGTAACAGAGCTAAAATAATAATCCAGATTTTTCCAATCCCTGCCTCCCCGCCTGCTCCAATCCAGGGCTCTTTTTCTATTGTACTCTTCTTGTGATCTTTCCATTTCTGAATTTTTAAAGTTTGTCATAAGAAACAGACAATGGGGTTCACACTGGACAAGTTAAGGGTCAAAAGACTATATGATGTATTTATATAAATATATATATATATACATGTATGAATATACCTATATATACCTACATAATTGTATAGATATATCTAGATATAGATATGTATCTCTACATATACATGTACACACGTATTTTTGTTCCAAATCTGTTATTTCATCTATGTTGAGGACTCTTGGAACAGAAATCCTACAAGGATTGAGGGAGGCTGGGGCCCTGAGAGGGTATGATAATCGTCTGTGGACACACAGCCAGGACCATCAATAGATACCAAGGCAGCCATTGGTCTTATTTCTTCCTGACTTCTGAGGGTAAGCCTCTGTCTTTATGCCAAGTTTCTCAAACATGCATACATGTATGTTTGTATGTATACATTTTACTTTTCTTACTGACCTAAATCTTCCAATAACGTCTACCTCAAATTTTCATCTTTCTCTTTCGCCCCATCAGGATATAGGAAATTAAGAAAATTGTTTTTTCCCCTAAGGGAGTTGTGGTCTCTTACCTTAGCTTTGGCCCCAGAGGTGGGACTGAGTGTCCCTGGGTCCTTTGCCTTCTGCCCAGCCTAGAAGAAAGGTAGAGGGGAGGACACACAGCTGTTTCGGTGTCCCTGTCCCGAGTGGGTATTGGGTGTGTGTGGCCTCTGCTTCCCTCCGGCTTTTCCAGCTCAGCTTCCCACCCGGCATGATTTCCTGTTATTGTTCCTGAGGGTCAGGCCTGTATCTACATGGAGGCTGCATTGTGAGGGGCAGAGCTGCCCTGGACCTGCCTGAGAAGTACCATTGGGATATTGTAAATCTGGAGGCCTCTGTTGATTTTATGCCTGTCCTGTTAATTTTATATGAATAAACAGCTTTGGGGCTGGGTCCAAGGGGGGAATTCTGGGATTCTATTTAGAACTCCCCAGGCAGTCAACTGGCATTCTGAAGGCAGAGGGTCCCAACTACTATAGAACAAGGCTAGGGTTTATTCAAAGTCTCTAGAATAGGAGTGAGCAAAGAGTAAGAGGGTCCTGGGTTATAGAAGAATTGTGGGAAGCTGAGATCTTAGAAGGTATGTAGGTGAAGTGACTGGCTTGGTACAAGTGGCAAACAGGACTTGAATCTAGGTCTCAACTCTGAATTCCAATACCTTTCCAGCATATCAATCAAATTCCATTTTTGAAATTGACTTATTTGTGTGCTCTGTTCTAGATTCCTAATAAGAGGCAATAGGGTAGATTTGGAGTTTATAAGACTTGGAATCAAGAGTCAACAGCTCAGCTTTCAATTGACTCATGCCATTAGTGAAATCATTTCCCTTCTCTGGGCTTAATTTCCTACATCTGTACAATGAACTAGAAGCACAATGGGGGAGTGGATAGAGCAGTAGCACACACAAAGTGGGGTGTAGAGTGTGTTCAAGGAAGACTAGTGTGAGGGCTACTGAGCCCTTTTCACCTTTAGTGTCCACCCAATCCACCTAACTCTTGCCTGTGGTTCTAAGAAGTTCTCGATTGTATAATGGTCACATTCTAGTAAACTGTTTTGGCAGACAGACTAAACCAGATTGAGGGTAACCAAGGAGTATCAAATGCTTTGGTCAGTTGTAGGGGGTGTCTACCCCAAGTATGTGAAGTCTTATCCCTGGTGGAATGGGCAGATGAGCACAATTGTTCCAGTGGCCACAAAGGAAATGAAGCAGGTATTGTAGAGCACTTAGATTTTGGATAGACCTTTGAAGACAACAAGCATCTCAACCTATCACCAGTTGTCTTTGCTTTGTCTTGCCGCTGTACTGTGATGACTTCCTGCAACTCTGTTTCACTTGAATCTAATTAGTGAACACTCATTACATTTTACCATTTTTACCTATCTCAAAGTCCCGAGGCTCTAGGCAAGTAATGATGAAGAAGCAGGTGAGGATATACTAAAGCTGTAGTCACAATCCTACACACAGGCAGTGCAGTCCATAGGGTCTTTTTCTCACTGGAAGTAGTGAGATTTGGCAGATCCTTGGGTGTTTGAGCAGTCTTTTAAGAATTGCACTGCTTGAATCAGAAAAACATTGTATACCCTAACAGCAACATGGGGGTGATGATCAACCTTGATGGACTTGCTCATCCCTTCAGTGCAACAACTAGGGACAATTTTGGGCTATCTGCAATGGAGAATACCATCTGTATCCAGAGAAATAATTATGGACTTTGAACAAAGAGACCAAAGACTGTTACCATCAAATTAGGGAAAAAAACCCCCATTATTTGTAATTTTACTATCTCATACTTTATTTTTCTTCCTTAAGGATATGAGTTCTCTGTCATCACATTCAACTGAGATCAATATATAACATGGAATCAATGTAAAGACTAACAGACTGTCTTCTATGGGGATGGGGGGAGGGAAGCAAGAATGGGGGAAAATTGTAAAACTCAAAATAAATAAAATCTTTCTAAAATAAAAAAAGACTTGCACTGCTCATCACTGGGTGTGATAGGAGGCTAAGATCTTAGAATGTATTGTCTGCTTACCTAACCCTTGTCTGATTATCAGGCCAGATGGGGATCCCACCCTGTGGTAGAAACAAAAAAAATGTTCAAAAACTTCTTCAAAGAAGATTCCACTCACTACTAATGAGTGGAATTTGCACATACTCATAGACATTACATGATCCAATAGACCTGAGACATAAACAGCTCTTGTTGGGAGAGAACTCAGCAGGTACCACATCCAAATCACAGCCCTGAGTGAAACAAGCCTGGCAAATGAAGGTCAGCTTACTGAAGTTTGAGCTGGATACACATTTTTCTGGAGTGGGTACAGCAAAGGGGAGCACCATGAGTTGGGGTAGGTTTTGCAACCAAAACTAATCTAGTCAACAAGCTTAAATGCTTGCCAAAAGATTTAATGACAAGCTCATTACAATGAGATTGCCTCTTTCAGGAAAATGCCTCATCACCATCATCATCAGTGCCTATTCTCCCTCCATGATGAACCCTGATGAAGTCAAAGATCAATTTTATGAAAATCTGGAAACTCTCATTATTAGAGTGCCAAAAGAGGTCAAGCTTAGAATTTTGGGTGACTATAATGCTAGTGTGGGCTTAGACTACTCAGAGACATGACAAGGAGTCATTGGGAGGAATGGAGTTGGAAACAACAGTAGTCACTGACTACTGAAGACTTGTATGTCTCATGACCTTTATCATCAACATTGTCTTTTACTTAGCTACATGTCTTAAAACTTCATAGATTCATCCTCACAGCAAACGTTAGCATCTAATAGAAGATAGGATTGTAAAGAGGAGAGACAGAAAGGATGAGAATGACAAAGGCAATCTGTGGTACAGAGTAATGGACTAATCATAGACATCATCTCTAAGCTAAATATTTGCATTCAATGAAAGCAATGGGACCTAAGACAAAATGACTACTCAAAGAATTAATGTCAAGAGTTTACAATGCTTCTCTGAGCAGGAAGCAAAGTTGGTAACAATGGAGCAGAAAAAGAATGGGCAGCTTTGGGAGATCTGGTTCATAGCCCTGCATTTGCTCATTTGTGTCAGACACTCACAATCATCAAGACTGGTTTAGGGGTGGCTAGGTGGCATAGTGGATAAAGCACTGGCCTTGGAGTCAGGAGTACCTAGGTTCAAATCCTGTCTCAGACACTTAATAATTACCTAGCTGTGTGGCCTTGGGCAAGCCACTTAACCCCATTTGCCTTGCAAAAAAACTAAAAAAAAAGACTGGTTTATTGAAAATGATGGAGAAATACAGAAGTTGTTAAATGAAAAATGAGAACTCCACAGGGTTTATAAGCAGGATAGTTCATCCATTTCTAAGAAGGCAGCATCTAATTCCATCAAAAGTAAAGTGCAAGCAAAGCTTAGAGAGATGCAGGATCTTTGGCTTAGTAGGAAGGCAGACAAAATTCAATTTTGTTATGATAATAATAATTCAAAGTGCTTAGATTATATCTTGAATACTATTTATGGGCCAAAGATCTATGGTGCATCTCAACTACACCTCAACTACTTAGTTCAATGGAGCCACATTTGATTAGTGATAGGGATGTGATCCTAGAGAGATGGGCTCAACACTTCCATAGTGTTTTTAACAGACCATCATCAATCAATGCAGAAGCCATTGACTTTTTCCCTCAAGTTGAAGTCAGTCTATCCCTAGGTGAAATTCCAACTGAGGAAGAGGTTTTGAATGCCATTACGCATCTTTCATGTGGCAAAGCACCTGTACTGATTCTATTCCAGCTGAGACTTATAAGGTGTGTGTATGTGGTGGGGGGGAAGGCATGATCATGCAAAAGCTGACTGAAATTTTCTTAGTTATATGTATGGTGTAACCTTGTCCTCCAAGAGTTTGAGGATGTTGCCATTGTCCATTTCTATAAAGGTAAAAAGAATAGATAGTAAGACATGATTGAACAATGACTGAACAACAATAACAAAATGTTATTATATATTAGATACTGTGCAAAGTGAGAGTGATACAAAGATATAGACAGAGTAGATTCTGCCCTTATGGAGCTCCCATTTCATTGGATAATCACATTGGATTTATGTAACATAGATGTTGTCCCCATTTAGCAGAGGGATAAACTGAGGCTCTGAAATATCTGCCCTTCTTTCCTCGCCTCAGATGACTCTGGAAGAGAAAGTGAGGTGACTTAGTACAGCAACCCCTCACTCAGATCTAATTGATGTGCATGTTATGCATCACCTCCCTGTGTCAGGGCCCTCTTTAAGAAGGAAGGACAAACAAACGATAAGTCCTTCAATTAATTGTAGATATCAGTGGTGATCTGATCAGCTCATAATGATCGCCTCTGTGCAGGGGATTCTAAGTTCTCTCTATATAACCTTTATCTCTCCTAAACTCCAAGTCTGTGTAAAAAAAACTTAATTTAGAAAAAAAGATAAAGTAGCTCTGTGATTATATTCCTTCCAAGCTTGTTTCTTCAAATGTAATATGGGTATAATGCTACTTTTACTACTTATGTCACAGGTTATTGTGAGGAAGCTTTAAAATGCCATTCAAATAAGATTTGCATTTCTTCTTTTGGAGGTAAGTATGATGTATGAGAAACATCATCGAATCCAGAGTCAGCACATCTGATTTCCAGAACCAATACAAGGGTGGTACGATAGGGCTTTGTTCCAGGGTGCTGACATTTAGAGGGAACTTATAATACTTGAACTACTTCAGCAGCTAGAAACAACTGAATTTAGCACCAAGTTAGCAAGAGAAATTAGTTAAAACAGGAAATTTCCTACCCTCGCCTGCCACACCCATCTCAGTTCTAACTCCTCCAAGTCGGAAAATGAACAGCCAAGGGGCAATGAAGTCCAGAGCTATGTTGATGAGGAATAAATGACCTTTCCTGCTTTAATGAGATGAATGAATTGTGCAGCCCTTTTTTGGTGGGGAGGAAGTCTGACTAACATGTCCTGAGTTCTTTTTCTGTTTTGGGTTAAGGGGAGCTTGAACTGAAGGGCTAATCTAGAATGACCAAAGAAACTCCTTGAGAAGATGACGTTCACTGTAGAGTAGGGAATTGTTTGATTCTTTTCTTTTCCTTTTGGAAGGGAAAACTTAGGAAGGAGAAATAGATCAACTCTTGGGAAGGATGGCATCCCACTGGAGAGGCAAGAGATGGTATATTTCTTTTTAGGTTTTTGTAAGGCAAATGGGGTTAAGTGGCTTGCCCAAGGTCCCACAGTTAGATAATTATTAAGTGTCTGAAGCTGGATTTGAACTCAGGTACTCCTGACTCCAGGGCTGGTGCTCTATCCACTGCACCACCTAGCTGCCCCCCAAGAGATGGTATATTGACTATTTATGGATTAGAGTATGTCTTCACATTTTTAGATTACTTTGTTCAATATTAGATATCTTATGCCAGGGAGTTTAAAACCTCTTTTCATTTTTTATTGAGACCTACATAGGAGTCAGAGTCTGATGTACTCTTGGGATGTCCTGGGCAGGAGAAAAACAGTCAAATTCCAATTTTTCTCAGAGGAAATCTGAGTATCAACATGAGCTAACAAGATTGGCATAGGATACCTCTCAAGAGTGAAACCTGCTGGGCTTGGGCACAGAGTTTCAGTTCAGAACCAAGAATTGCATATGAATAATAAGGATTGAAGCTCTCCAGGGATATGAGCAGAGCTGCTCTCCCTGCTTCTGGCTAACATGGAAACAGGCCCGGATTCAGGCCTAGACATATACATGGTACTAACCAGTCATTGCAATGGGTTTTCAGGTATCATAGGTCCTTTGATTCCCTTTGTCAACGAAGGTTGCTTTCTGTATTGTAGCATTTTGAGAAAGATAATGCTAAAAGTTGGGATTGATATGATTGGGAAAGCACTTTATATATGGTTTATTATTAATTATCATTTTGTGTGTCAGTTCATTGTGCCAGCTCTTTTGATCTTTATAAACACTTTGGGAGGGAGGTACTATTTACCATCCACGTCTTCTGTCTGTCTGTCTCTGTCTATCTCTGTCTCTGTCTCTGTCTCTGTCTCTGTCTCTCTCTCTCTCTCTGTCTCTCTCTCTCTCTCTCTCTCTGTGTCTCTCTCTCTCTCTCTCTCTCTCACACACACACACACACGCACACAGACACACAAACATTCATCTGGGAGCTCAGGAAGTTGCAGTCCACAGTCACTGAGGAAGCTATGAAGGGGGGTGGGCAGCAGAGACTGGAACAACCCAGTCCTCTCACATCTTTTGGGTTTGCTCAGGATCACATGGCTAGTAAGTGTTTGAGGGAGGATTCGACATTTTTTGGATGCCCAACTTATGATTTGACTCTACAGTGGTGGTTCACTCACTGGAGTCTTTGGGATATTGTGTGACTTAAAGCAAAACAAAACAGACATCATCCCCATTGACTACTATATTGTAGATACCAGTTGGCACAATGGTTAGAGTTCTGGACAGGGTCTCAGGAAAACGAGTTCTAACCTCTGACACCTACTAACTGGGTGACTTTGGGCAAGTCATTAAGCCTATATCTGCCTCCATTTTTTCACCTGTAAAATGGGGACAATAATATAGCAACTACCTCCCTGGTTTATTGTAAGGATCAAATGACAATAACTGTAAAATACCTGGCAGAGAAAGTACTATAGAAATGTTCATGTGCATCCAGGTCCTAAGTCCCCTTTATGGATTCTGGAGCTGGAGGAGAGCTCAGCACATAATACTAGGGGAAAAAGCTTAGAAATTATAGAGTCCATCTCAACCCCATTTTATGGATAGGAAAATTGACTGAACTGGTTTTCTTTTCCAGGACAGGCTCTCTCTAGTTGGCCTGTCCTAAGCTTCTTTTGTCAGTGAGACCTGGAAGGAAAAAAAGTCGCAAGAAGCCAAGTCTCCTCCCCCATCCCTGGCATTCTTTGAGCCTCCTTTCTGGGTCAGTGAGCAGGACTGTTGTTCCAGCCTCTGCTGCCCACCCCCCTTCATAGCTTCCTCAGTGATTGCGGACTGCAATTTCCTGAGCACCCAGCCGAGAGTGTGTGTGTGTGTGTGTGTGTGTGTGTGTGTGTGTGTGTGTGTGTGTGAGAGAGAGAGAGAGAGAGAGAGAGAGAGAGAGAGAGAGAGAGATTAGACAAACAAGAAAGTAATAATTATCATGAAATATCATGAAAGCATTTGATCCTCACAACATTCCTGGGAGGTAGGTACTATTTTTATTCTCATTTTTATAAGACAAAGAGGCTGAGTCTAAGTAACTTGCCCCAATCACATAGGTAGTAAGTGTCTGAGGTAGTTGAACTCAGATTTTTCTGACTAAAGGCCCATCACTTTATCCCCTTTGTGCCACTCTCCCCCTCCCAGCTGCTCCTAAATGAGGAAGAAGTTTGATTTGGCAGAAAAAGTACTGGAGACTCGAGTCAGAAGATCCTGGTTCAAATCCTGATTCACTTAGTAGAGTGTCACCTTCGGCAAGCTTCTCTTTGCCTTAATTTCCTCCTTTGTAAAATGAACTGGAGAAGGAAATGGCAAGCGACTCCAGAATCTCTGCCAAACAGGGTCATGTAGTATTAGAGATGACTGAAAACACTGAACAGTAGACACAGAACAATGGGTTTAAAACTGGCAAAGGAACTTAAGTGACTATAGTACTCTACATAATGGTACAACTCCCTTTCTCCTTCCCTATAAATACATCTTAGGCCATCATTGGGTGTTTCAGCTTGAAAAATATCCCAGTGGCTACAAGCCTCTAGCATTTAAATTGGCAATACTGCCAGACCATTCTTGACACAGTTTAAAAAAAGACATTTCTAAGAAGAAATTGGATTTACATAATAATATTAACAACGATCCTTTCAGGTCCCAGGGACTTCCTTGCAGACTTCCTCTAGAAGCATAAAGCATCTTTGCAGATGCCAACTCACTTGATATTTTGGAAAGCAGGAATTCCATCATGGATCTTCCTCTTCCCCCAATCGGTTTTACTCATGCTTCAGTAAAAGTGCACAAGTGAAGTAATCACTAAAGAATGTCAGAGATGGAAGGGCCCATAGACATGATCAGTCCAGTCCTTTCATTTTACAAGAGAAAGATAAAAAGTCCTAGAGAGGGAAAGGTGGCACACATCACACTTGGGAGTTCTGGGACATCTGGTCTCCTAACCCTTTATGGAGGACATATTCCATTCCATGGTCAGGCTAGTCTTGGTGGCTTGTCCTGAAAGGACATCTTGTTTAGTTAATGCTAGCAGTAAAGGAACCTTGCTGGGGACTTCCTGTCCCTCAAGGCTCCACATTCCTTAAGGCCTTGGCCTGAGGGTCTCAGGGAGAACAATAGAACTGGAGCTCTTAGGCAGGAAGGCAGGTCATTGATAGTGTTCCTGCCTAATAATTGGACAAACAGACATTTCTTCAGCCTGGGGTTCTGGGCTGGATTTGGTTCCTTGCTCTCCTGCCTTCCTGTGTCTGCCATTTTATGGGGAGTCAAAGGTAATCTCTAAGAATCCTCCCAGAGTCAAATCCTATGACCTTGAGATACAGTACTCTCTGTAAAACATGATTTTCTTATACTCTTGTCATTTCTTCTGCAGTCCCATGGGATAGTTTGCTGATAGTAGTAGTACTAGTGGTGGTGGTGGTGGTGGTGGTGGTGAGTGGCAGTAGTGTTGGTGGTGATGGTGGTAGTAGTAGTGGTAGTACAGGTAGTAGTGATAGTAGTGGTAATAATAGTAGTAGCAGTAGTAGTGGTGGTGGTGGTGGTGGTGGTGGAGGAGGTAGTGGTGATGGTAAAGATGAGTGGTAGTGGTAGAGGTAGTGGTGGTAGCAGTGATGAGTGGTAGTAGTAGTAGTCATGGTGATGGCAGTAGTATTAGTGGTAGTAGAAGTAGTAGTATTAGTGGTAGTAGTAGTAATAGTAGTAGTGGTGGTGGTGGTGGTAGCAGTAATAGTAGTGGTAATAGGGGTGGTAGTGGTAATGATAGTAGTAGTAGTAGTAGTAGTAGTAATATTAGTTGTAATAATAACAGTAATAGTAATAATAATATGAAATTACCAGCAGCAGCAGCAGTAAGATTTATAAAGTACTTACTATGTCCTAGCTATAGGGATAAACAATGGGAATATAAAGGTAGACATCAGTATGGTCCTTCCATGGAACAAATCCTCCACTGGAGTCCTCTTCCAAGTGTCTCATTGTGACCATGATCCTGAGTTCTCAAAGGCTTTGTAAGGCAAGGGAACATAAATTCTGTCTTGTCTTATTGAGCTGAAGAAGATTTTCTTCAACATCAACTAATGTTGGTCCCAATCTGACTGCTCCTTATTATTCTTTTATTCCACTTAATATTCTTTTATTATGATTAAAGTTAAATTTTATAAAGCATTATAATACAAAGAATTGGTAACACACTAAGAGGCAAAAGTGGGTACTTGCCCTCAAGGAGCTTGGCAGTTGAATGGAGGAGAAAAAAATGCAAATATAATATATATATATATATATATGTATATATATATGAATAGACTAAATTTGGAGGTGCTCAGTATTTGCCTGTGATGGACTTGGTTTTTTTCTTTCATGGCAACTCATTGACAAGCTTATGGTTGGGCTCTGACTTGTGTCATTTGAGTAAGTATCTATTCCCCCCCAAATCATGAGTTCAAATCCAAGCTCTTTTGTATATGTGATTTGGGATAAGTCACTCCCATCCATGACCATAACTGATCTTAGCTATCACTTTGGAAGATAAATTGGACCTCAGGAATGGAGACCACCTGGCAGTCCTTGGTTTGAACGTTCTCCCTATTTCCCCAAGTCAGAAAACAGGCTTAGAAGTGAAAGGGCCAAATGCCACACGGATAGTAAAATGAACTTAAAAGTCAGTTTTCTGGTTCTAGGTCTGGAATGCTTTTCCTTACATCACGTTTTCTTCTTGGTTACCATGCCCCATTTCCCCTCTCCCAGGTTCATGTACTCTGTATTTAGTTAGTGATAGCAGTGATGGACAAAGCAAAACCAGCAACAGATAAGAAAGAGGTTGCTGGTTTTGCTTTGCCCATCACTGCTATCCCTAACTAAATACATGTTCCGTTTGTTTTTTTAGTCATGGGGAACCGGAGCACAGATGGGGTAAAAATAACAACTCTGGGGAAAGCCGGAATGCAATCAGGGTTTGACCTTGAGTCCACTGAGCTTTCTGACTCTGCTGGCTTAGCTTTGTTCTTGTTTTTAAAGAGTGAGAGTTCCCCTGTACCTTCCATTTATTTTTTGGCCCTGGTCTCCTTTAAGTCTACTTCTATTTTTTTTTTCAGCATCTAGACCATTGGTTTACAAACTTTTAAAATTGTTTGTTGTAAAGGTAAAGAAGTTTTGAGCACTGGTCCTAATATATGTACATTTATTTATAAATGAAAACTTGATGAGATTCTTAGTCTAAGGTCATTGCCACAGCAAACAGAGCCAAATCTTCTTGGTGAGCCTGCCACAGACAAGAGGTAATGATGGGAAGGAGAGAGTATATCAAGGATGGGAGGAAAGAATTTTCCCTTTGTTATCTTCTGAGCTACTGCTGTTGGTCAGTCAATAAACATGTACCAGAATTAGAGATACAAAAAAGAGGTAAAAGAGTCCCTTTTTCAAGGAGATCCCTATCTAATTGGAAGAGGGGCTGGGTAGAAATTGAATTGTAAGTCTCCAACAGCTGGGGTAAAAGATGGGAGGTTGGGAGCTTCCACAACAGTGGGAATAGGGAATATTGGAAGGTAATAATAGGTGAAGGTTGGAGATTAGTTCCATTGTTGACTATTGCATAGAGGATGATATTTTATCCATTTTACTCACTTGCTGATGAATTGATCACTATGAATTGAAGACCTTGTGTGTTAGAATTGAAAGGGCCTTAACAAATGAGATCTGAGCAGAATCGTAGAGCTGATCTATTCCAATATGTTTATTTGATAGCTGAGGAAACTGAAGTCCAAGGAGAGAAAGTCAGCAATGATAAAGTGGAAGAAAAGTGGTTTGGCAATCAGGAAACCTGGGTTCTAGTTCCAGGTCTTTCTCAGTTATGCTTCTGACTTTCCAAATTTCTTAACCATGTCTCTTGTCTCAGTCTTGCCCTTTGGAACTCCTCAGCACCTGAGATCTCCTCTTTCTTCAGTATCCATCCATTTATCAAACATTTTCACACATTGGCGAGTTTCTCCTGTGATTTCATTTTGGAGAAGATCTCAAACTGGCCAACCTTCATTCTCCTCCTGGGTGTGTTTCTGCGGCAGCTGGTGGTTCAGTGGATAGATGGCTGGTCCAGGAGTCAGGAAGACCTGAGTTTAAATCCAGACTTAGATTCTTGCTAGCTATGTGATCCTGAGCAAATCACTTAACTTCTACCTGCCTTAATTTTTTCATCTGTAAAATGGGGATAAGAGTATTTTATTTATTATATCCATTATATTTGTACTATTTTAGTATATTAATTTATTATACATAGTAATAGCATACAACTTTCTTTGCTTGTTGTGAGAATCCAATGAGATAATACTTATAAAGTACTTAGTAATGATGTTGTTTGTCCTTCATTTTTAAAGAACATGACATCAGAGAGGTGATGCCATGACAAGCACATGCATTGTATTTGAGTGGGGAGGGATGGGGCTGTGTTAAGTCACCAGCTTACTTTCTCCTCCAAAGTCATCTAGGTCCAGTGACCAGATATCTGGACAATTTGAGATGACCCCAGATGTGAGGCAATCAGGGGTAAGTGACTTGTCCAAGGTCACACAGCTAGTAAGTGTCTGAGGCCAGATTTGAACTCATCCTCCTGACTTCAGGGCTGGAGCTCTTCTCACTTTGCCATCTAGCTGCCTCTCTGCTACGTATTATACTATATAATATGTACTATATAAATGCTTACTTTGTAGGTATAATATAAATACTTATTCTCTTTCCTTTTCTTCCTACTTTTCTTCCCCCTTGCTCAACCTCAGATAATCAGCTTTTTTGTGTGTTGTCTTCTTCCATTAGACTGCAAACTCCTTGAGAGTAAGGATTGTTTATTTTGTTCAGATTTGTATTTCCATTGCTTAGCAAACTGACTGACATACTAAATGCTTAGCAAATACGTGTTCCCTTATATACCTACCTACTAATTCTACTACTGCCTTTTTAAGTGACGCTGGCCAAATTATTGGATTTGTTCGTCAGTCAAATGGAGAAGATTGGACTATATAATCTTGTAGGTCCTCCTTGATTCTTGCTCAATGGCAGAAATGCTTTAAGAAGATGGTTGCTGGGGACTTATTGTTTTCTCCTACTTTCCCCACAGACTCTTTTCCTTCTGTTTATTATTCTAGCAGCTTTTCCCACCTGCCTATATCCCATAGGATGGTCTTTAGTGGAATGCATTTCCCCCTCTTTCTTCTCCTCTCCTTATTCCCACCCTGCTCCCCATCCCCCAATCCAGGAAAGAAGGAAGTAAGAATTTTTTTCCAGTACAGTAGGATACTGTGGACTACAGAAAAGAAGAGATAAAGGGTCACTCAGAGGATTTAGAATTGGAAGTGACCTTGGAAACTATCTAGTTCTATCTCCTCATTTCTCAGATGGGAAAACTGAGGCTAAAGCTGGGAAGGGACTTGATGTAGCTGTATGGATAATAAATGGCAGAGTGACTCCAACCCAGTCCTAAGATCCAAATTTTCTTCATCCTCTTTCTTGAGCAGGACAATGACCCCTGTTTTAACTGCCCTGTTTTTTGTTTCTTGCCAAAGGATTTCCTCCCGTGAAACAAATCCCAGGACTTGGGTCTCAATGACAGGAAACACATTGTGGAACCTAAAGATTGGGACGTGTGTGTAGGAGCCCTCCAATGCTTCATGGCACAGCTTCCTCTCCTTGGGGCTCTTGTTTTTGATTGGGGGTGGGGAGAAGATCATAGAATGCTCTAGAAATGTCTGAAGTACTCTAGCAGGGAGGAGAAATGAGAGTCCCTGTTATCCCCAATACTCTCCCTGATTCTCACATTTGGAGTCAATCCTTCCTTCCCTCCCTCCCAGATATGATAAATATCTGAAAGCTCTTTTAGGGAGATAGGTCAGAATTCAGTGAAATGGTCAAGGAAGCCTTCCTGGAGGGGATGATTCTTGGATCGGGCTTTGATGGATGGCTAAAACACATACAGTCCATGAAGAGAAGAGGAAGGCAGAGTGTTTACTCTAGCAAACAGCATGGCAGATGAGGACTGCCATGGGCTTTGAGTTTGAATACCATCTATTGCCTACATGATCTTGGGCAATCAGATTAAATGTCATTTTCTTCTTCCCCAAAATGAAGAGCTGAATTTGTTTGTCCCCCAAGTCCTTTTGGTGGGTGGGTAGTATAGTAGTTAGAATGCTAGGTCTGGAATCAGGAAGACCCAAATTCAAATCCAACTTCAGACAAGTTCTAGCTGTGTGACCCTGGGCAAGTCACTTCACCCTGTTTGTCTTAGTTTTCTCATCTATAAAATGAGTTGGAGAAGAAAATGGCAAATGACTCCGGTATCTGTGCCAAGAAAACCCCAAGTCAGGTCACAAAATGTCAAATGTAATTGAACAACAAATTCTTTTGAGGTCTAGGTCTATTAGAATGTTGGGGGTGGAAATGTGAATAAACATGATGATATTTGTCATTTGTTCTTAGAGAAAACCATTATGATGCCATGACTTGAATCTGAATAAGGGGGTGCTGTGTTAAGTTACCAGACTCACTTTTCCTGCAGAATCATTTGGGTCCAATGGCCAGATATCAATCAGAATGACAAAGTGGCCCTGGAAGTGAGGCAATCAGGGTGAAGTGACTTGCCCAAGGTCACACAACTAGTAAGTTTCAAGTATCTGAGGTCAGATTTGAACTCAGGTCCTCCTGATTCCAGGGCTGGTACTCTCTCCATTGTACCACATAGCTGCCTTATGAGAACATGTGTATTGAAAAGAACACTTCCCAGAAGAAGTGGGAACAAACCCTTGGTATTCTACTTAATCACAATAGCTAACTCACATTCATAAAGTGTTTTAAAGTTTGAAAAGCTTTCATCCTTGGTCTTCATATCTACCGAGAAGTAGGTCCCATTATCACCTTCATTTTACAGATGAAGAAACAGAAGCCAAAAAGGCTGAAGGGACTTGCCTACTAGGTTCACACCTAAGCAGAGTCTGCAGCAAGATTCAAACTCAGGTCTTCCTGACTCTAAGCCTAGTCACTATTTTTCTAGCTAGCCTACTATCTGGGTGAGCCAGGACATATTTAATCTCTAGAAGATTCAGTTTTCTCATCTGTAAAATAGGAGGTTGGATTAGTTGATTCCTTAAAAAACTCTTCTAGAGATTCTATGAAAGCCCAAGATGTAACCTGTGGACAATGAGGATACTGATGTTGTTGCGGATGAGAATTTGACTATAGAAAGTGCAAGAGTTTCTTCTAATTGCTTCAGTCCTTTTTTTCAAAGTCAGATACTGTCTAAATGATAAAACTACCCATGATTAGAGTTTACAAAGCCTTTTGGGAGTAGGTAGAATGAATACTAGTTATTCCATTTTGCACATGTGAACACTGAGGTTCAAAGATGCTAAACAATTTGCCTAAGGGCTAGTAGCTGGTAAGTGGTAGAACTGGGGCTCCTGGTCCCTTCCTTGTATGATGCAGCTTTCCTACAAGTCATCAAATCTTTTTCTTACAAGAAAAATTTTGAGCCCCCAAATACTGTGAAATGTGTTCAATCGAATGTTTGGTGTGAAAAAATGCCAAGACCATATACCAGCCAATGATTGCTGAAAGGCAAATATCCTGGGTTCATCCATGTCTTTATATTTTTACTCATACTTTAATTCTCAGAGGTAATGGCATTTATCAATATACAAGGAGATTCACAAAATATTATTCAGAATAGCCACAGAAGTTGTCTTATCATAGAATGATAGACCTGAAACTAGAAGGAACCTCAAAAGCTCCCTAATCCAAATTATTTTACAGATGAGGAAAAAGAGATCCATGAAGACTAGGTTGCCTAAGGTCTCACAGATAGTAAACATCAGAGGTAAGATTTGAATCAAGATTCTCTCATTCTAGAACCTTGTAACAGGAAGCATAATATAGGGAAAAGAGGACTGGATATGGGCTTTTAGGACATGGGTTCAGGTACCTGCATTAAGGTATGGCTCTGTACCTGTCTACCTGGGTGACTTTGGGTAGATCTTTAAAGCATATATATATATATATATATATATATATATATATATATATATATATATATGTGTATATATATATATATATATATATATATATATATATATATATATATATATAAATGTATATACTACTTTCTGTAAAATAATGCTCCCCTTGGGTCTAAACTCTATGAATCTTGAGAGCTACAGACTTATCCAAGGTCACCCAGAGCTGGAGGATTTGGAATCATGGTTCCCATCTGCTCCCAAAAGGACAGTAAAGCAACCTGTCCTTGGGCTATAGTGATGCTATTAGGAGGCTCCTAGGAAGTTGTCTGTCTTAAGCTTCTGAAAAGTAATGTCTCTAAAAGGCCCTGCCATCCCTGTTCCCTTAGGAAATGTATCACTGCTGATGAATGCTCCCTGCCTGGTCTTTGTTATGTCTCTCTGCCCAAATATGAACGTTTTCAGCAGCCTTTCTTTAGCAAACATTATGATTTAGGGCAAGAGAGCTGAATTATTCTAGTTTCCCCTTAAATAAAGGAAATCAATCTGTTCAGCCTGCGTTTTTGCTTCTGACATCGATCCGGCATAAATTCAGAGGAGTCTCAGATCATAAATACATTTATTGCCAATAAGAGTTAGTGTAAATTACTGGGAGGCTGATGGCAGGTGTCATCAATTTCTCTTTAGTGCAATTTCCTCTGCTTCCACTCAGGATCTTCTTTGATGGACTTTTCAATTATTATTATTATTATTAATTATTGTTATTATAATTAAACCACTCCAATTTCTACTACACTGCAGCACTTTCCTTACAACACCCATGTCAGACATGATGTGTGAATGTTATCGTCCCCATTTTTGCTGTTGTTCAGTCATGCCTAACTCTTCCTGATCCAATTTAGGGTTTTCTTGCAAAGATACTGGAGCAGTTTGCCATTTCCTTATCCAACTCATTTTACAGATGAGGAAACTGAGGCAAACAGCATGAAGTAAGTTGCCCAGGATCACAGAGACGGGAAGTGGACAAGATGAATCTTCCTGACTCTAGTCCTGGTGGAGGAAATTGAAACCCAGAGAGGAGATTCCATTTACCCAGGGGCTCCCAGATCATTGGCATCATAGCTGGGATTTGAACCCAGGTCTTTTGACTCCAAGACAAGTCAATACAGCTTCCTTTAGTCTCAAGTGATGGTGGTAATGGGCCAAGACAAATAGCTCCCATTTATTCCAGTTCTTTATATCTAATGATTCATTGAGATCTCCTGGCATCTCTGTGGGATAAGTCAAAATGATGATGATTATTATATCTATTTTATGAGATGTTATGACTAGAGTGCTGGGTTTGGACTCAGGAAGTTCTGCATTTGAAACCTGTACCTGACATTGGTTTTATGGCCCTGAACAAATCAATTAACTTCTGTCAGCCTCAGTTTCCTCATCTGTAAAAGGGAGATAATAAAACAACTGTTTCACAGGGATGTCATAAGGATTGCAAATTTTAAAGCATTATCAAAATACAATCCATTATTAGTAGTAGTGTATACACAGGAAGTTTTTTTTTTATTGAAGTCTTATGTTTTTGCATTGTGATCATTTCTGGATGTAGGTCCCTCTATGTCTGAGTCATTCCTTGGGACAAAGAAAAGCAATTAATACAGAGCAAATTATACTGTGACCTCTGTGTGCTACTATGATCACTATAGCCAGACTTGCTATGGGAAGTGCAAATAGAAAATTCTGAATTTCTCTGCTTGCTTTTCTTTCTCTTAGGATTCATAGAATATCTGAGTAGCAATGGGGCCTTGGGCATTACTCATTTAAGCCCCTGACTTTGTAAGCAAGGACCTAGAGAAGAAAAGCAAATCGTTAAAGGCAATGATGGGAAGAGACATCAGGCTTCAAATCTAGGTGCCCTCTGCAGCCCATCATACCTCTCGCCATCCCACCTTCCCCTTTCCCCAGTTTCATTTTGCCCAATTTTCCCTTCCCTTTATCCTTACTGCACTTCTGTCTTCTTTCAGAAACAATAGAATTTCAGAAGCACCCTCAGTAGTCATTTTGTCCAAGCAATTTTTTAAACAAAATTCACTATGACATAACTGACAAGTGGCCATCCAACCTTTGTTTAGAGGCCTCCAATGAGGCAATCCATTCTGCTTTGGGATAGATCTGATGATTCCAACCTTCTTCCTGACATTGAAGTAGGAGTTTAGCTTTGTGCATCATCTAGATCTGATTGTCTTCTAAGGACAAGAAATCTCTCTTGAATGTGAGAGATCCTTTAATTATTTGAAGATGACTAGTATGTCCCCTTTCAGGTTTCTCTTCTCTAGATTGTCTCTATCTTGGTTGTCTTCTGGATATGATTCCTCTTTTACCTCTCTTCCTTTTCCTCCTTCATTTCCCAGTCTAACCTTACTCATTAAGAATAATGAGATTATGGAGATGGTCTAATATTATAATATAATTATAGTATATGTATGATGCATAGTGCTTCCTGTCACAATGGGACTGGTCACAGTGACCCTCTTTTACCTCAGACTTTCATAACTTACAGTAAAAAATGTCATCCTGTTAGAATAGAGAGTATCATACATCCTTAATTTCCTTACAGTCATATCATTTTAAAGTTAATACAATATCTAGTACATAGTACAATTAATAAATGCTTGTTGACTTAACTTGACTGAGTTTTAAGTTCCTTCTAGTTCTGACATTCCATGTTCTAATACTTTATCTTCTTTGTTCTAACATCCCTTTCCTTTATAATTGCCTATTTTTCTCAGGTCTTTTCCAACTCTAATGTTCTATGTTCCAAATTTCTTTCAGTTTTAATATTCTATGTTCTCTAGGCAGTGGTGTCAAACTCATAGAAATTTCCTTATGGTCCTTATATAATTTAAAATGCAACACAACTTAGAAAACCACAAATTAACGTTATTTATGTTATGTTTTATTTTAAAATTTATTTTGTTACTCATTTCTTAATTATGTTTTAATCTAATGCAGGAGTTTTGCTGAGTTTGATATTTCTATTCTAAGATTCCACCTGAATCTAATAGCCACTTTTTATGTTTTTTTTTTTTTTTAGGTTTTTGCAAGGCAAATGGAGTTAAGTGGCTTGCCCAAGCCACACAGCTAGGTAATTATTAAGTGACTGAGACTAGATTTGAACTCCAGTACTCCTGACTCCAGGGCCAGTGCTTTATCCACTGTGCCACCTAGCTGTCCCCATTTTTTATGTTCTAAGGTCCCTTCTAGCTCTTTCTCTGTTCTAAGGTCTTATCTAGATCTAACAGTTTATTTTCTTTATTCTAAGGTCCTTTCCAGTTCTAACATTCTATGTTCTAGCTCCAATGTTTTAATGTTCTAAGGTCTAATTAAGATCTAATAGCCTACATTTTAGTTTTCAGGGCTCTACCAGATCTAACTTTCTATGTCTTAAGGTCTCATCTAGATCTAACAGTCTATTTTCCTTGTCTCCTTTTGTTCTAAAATTCTATATTCTTAGCTCTGATGTTCTAGCGCTAATGTTCTAAAATCCTTTCCAGCTCTAATTTTTTAATATTAAAAGTTTCTATATGGATCCAAAAGCCTATATTTTTTTGTTCTAAGGCACCTTTCATCTCTAAGATTTATTTTCTAGCTTGAGCTTCCTGTGTTGTAAGCTCAATATTAATCTAACATTCTATGGTCTATGTTCTAAGATCTTGTTTAATTCTCAGTCAATGATTCTATAAGTCTACAGGGAAAAACCCCCAGTGAGCTAAAATATAAGATTTCATACTATAAGAACTGAGGACAGAAACAATGCATACACAGCAAACCAATTTTTCATCCTGTTAGCTACTTAATTATCAATTAATAGGAATACACATAAATAATAGTTCTCTGCATCTGCTCACTGATAGGTGATGAAAAGAAACCAAATATTCATTTGAAAAGCAATGTATTTTCTACCAAAGCTATTTTTTCCCAGGCCATAAATGTCATAGACAAATGAATATATTGTACTAAGAGATCAACATATCGGGGATACAGGCGTGTCTGCAGGGTGGATGAATTACCAGGCCCTGTTGCCAACTGGCTGCTCTGCAGTTTATAGTTGATTGTATCCTGCCCCCACCTTCTGCCCCACAGTATGAATATCTCAAAGCAAATAGTCTTCCCAGATGCTCATTAGTAAGGAATCATTGTAGTCTTCCTGTTCTGCAGGTAGATCGATGCTGGTAGTGAGTCTGGAAGGAGAATCATTCTTCAAACACCAGTGTACAATCAGAGTCAAGTCTGAGCTCAGGTGAAGAGAGCACTGGCCATCTCTTGCCTATTATCCAAGTGGTCAGTGGAGCTGGGTTCTCTAGTCCTGTCTCTGCCATCATAGACGCTTTGTGAACTTGGGCTTATCTGAATTCTTTTCCTGGGTCTCAGTTTTCCCATCTGCAAAATGAAGGGAGAGGATCTCCAAGGTCACTTCCAACTCACAATTTTCCATTGTGTGTTTAAAACTCCTTATGCCCTTCTTATTCTCATTTTAACAGTTGAGGAAACTGAGTTAGAGATGAAGTGACCTGTTTGAAGACTTCCAGTCATTGGAAAATCAACAACTCCTGTTTCTAGGGACAAAGCAGAATTAATTACATGGTGGCCCTTCAAATGCTTGGATTTCAGCGATTACCTGAATGAATACATTTCATTCAAACAGGATGAATAATATACAACCCTTATTTATATAGCATTTTACACAGCTTTCATCACAATAGTTCTGTGAGGTAAGGCAGTGCAGATGTGATTATCCTCATTTTGCAGGTGAGGAAATTGAGGTACAGAGATATTAAATAACTTGCCCAAGGACCTACAGGTAGCAAGGAGCAGAGCCAGGGTTTTACTAGTACTCTTTCCCTGCTGCTATTGTTGAATGAATGTAAAGCTCTATCTTATGCGCTGTGGTATATTAAAATGTGGATAAGATATAGTCTCTGTCCACAAATAGCTTATTTGGGGGAAGTGGATGAGTGATAGGGTAGGGTAGAGGGAAACAACCTTGCCCACCCTGATAGTGATGTGTGTGTGTGTGTGTGTGTGTGTGTGTGTGTGTGTGTGTGTGTGTGCTTGTATATTTGAATATCTGAAGCGACATATTGCTGGTAGCGGTCTCCAAGCCAAGGCTACTTGAGGATATTGTAGGAGTATCTGAGCTTTCCAAGATTGCAATTCTTCAACTCTGCAAAACCAATTTTATGGACTACAGACATTCAGAGTTCGGAGAAGTCCTTGAAAACCAAGATGGATGGGGATGGGTTAAGGGCAGCCTCCTGAGGGAGGTAGGTCTTGATCTGGACTGAAAAGATAGCTCAGACAGATCTCAAGGAAGACTTTGAATCCTTCCCAAAGCTCTACTCTGACAAGAAGAGCAGTGATAGGGCCGGTAAAAATTTCTTGTGCCAGGGATGTTTTGGGGAGAGGAAGGATGCACGTATTATACAGGAAAAGGGTACCCTGGAGGAAATTCGGCACTGGAAATAACCACAGTCCTTGCCCTGTGCTTGGGAGATAAGGGAGAGGACTCTTAAGATCTTTGCAAACTCTGCCAAACATCTGCACAGTCTCCACACCACTCCCCCTTAACTGTTCTTCTTGGTTGGTCAAGGTGGAGAGACGGATCCTCATGCCAATACCGTGATTCTGCCAACTGGAATTTAGCCTACACCACTGGTTGTTGTGAGGTTCAAATGAGATGTTATACACACAATACATGTACACACATATATGTTCTAGGAAAAATGTTCTATGCTATTTCTATGAATAGTAAGAGTAATAATAGAAAATAAATGACAATGGCAAATAACACTGTAAAATTTACAAAACATTATATTGATGTTCAGTCATTTTTTTCAGTCACATCTAATTATTTGTGACCCCATTTGGGGTTTTCACAGTATAGACACTGGAGTCATCTGAAATTTCCTTCTCCAGATCATTTTATAGATGAGGAAACTGAGGCAAACAGGGTTAATTAACTTGCCCAGGGTCACACAGTTAATAAGTTTCTGAGGTTAGATTTCAATCTTCCTGACTACAGGCTGGCACTCTATCCAATGATCTCTCTGGCAGGAGATCTAAAGCATTAGATACATATGTGTTTAGATAGACATGCACACACACATATACACATATGTTGTGTATATCAATGTGTATGTATGTATATCTTTTTAAAAAAATTTTTAAAGTGCTATTAGACATTGTTATTCATTATTGTTAGTATTAGCATCAGCAATAATCTTAGAACATTTAAAAAAATCTGATCTCTCTTAAGAGTTGTCTGTATTGCTGGTTCCTTATGATATCTTGAAATCTTTCCCTCTTTCCTGTTTTTTTTCTCCCTCACCTTCACTCCTCCTGCCCAAGTACAACACAAGTTCTCTAAAGGCAGACACTATTTAAGTTTTGCTTTTGTATCACTCTTAACATCACTCAGTCTAGTGCCCGGCACAGTATAATGACTTGTATATGTAACTGAATTGAATGGAAAAAAGTCACCCAGAATAAAAGAAATAAAAATCTATGGTTCCTGCCATCAGGGAGCTTATTTTCTAATAGTCTAGGACTTGTAGAATTATAGAATATCATAGTCTGATGGGATATTAGAGCATAAAATTACAGAGATGAAAGAAGCTAGAATTCCAGTGGTGGAGAGGACCTTGGAACATGGAAGGCTGAGAACACAAAGATACCAGAGGCAAAGAGTACTTTAGAACATGGAATGGAAGAACATAGAATGCCAGAGGGAACCTAGAACATGGTAAGTTAAAACATAAGATGCCGGGGGCAGTTAGGTGAAGTAGATAGAGTACCAGCCCTGGAGTCAAGGTTGAGTTCAAATCCAGCCTCAGATATTTAATAATGTCCTAGCTGTGTGACCTTGGGCAAGTAGGTTAAAAACCCCATTGCTTAAATAAATAAAACTCAAAAAACCCCCAAACAAACCATAGGATTCCAGAGGCAGAGGACATAGAATGATAGAATATAGGATGTTAGAGACACAGAGTACTTTAGAACATAGAATGATAGAACACGGGATACCAGAAGTAGAGGGGATCTTAGAACATAGAATGTCATGACATAGGATGCCAGAGGTAGAGAGGATCTTAGAATATGGAATAGTAGAACCTAGGATGATAGAGGCAGAGAGGACCTTATAATACGGAATGTTAGAGTATGGAATGATAGAACACTGGACGCTAAGGCTGAGAGATGTTAGAACATGGAATGGTAGAACATAGGATGATGGAGGCAGAGAGGACCTTAGAATATGGAATGTTAGAGTATGGAATGATAGAATACAGGATGCTAAGGCTGAGAGATGTTAGAACATGGAATGGTAGCGCTAGAAGGGACTTCAATCTCTACCTAATCAAATGCCTTCATTTCCAGAAGAGGACACCCAGCCTCCTAGAGGGAGATGATGATTTACCTGAGGGTACAGTTCCATATTCCTTGAGCTGGACCTTGAACACAGGATGCCTGAGCTTTCTCTGCTCCACTCTGCTTCCTCCCTCCTCTATTTCCTCCTGGGGCCTTGGCTCTCTGAACTGGGAGAGGCCCCAGCTGGATGCTATGGAGGTGGCTCTGCAGCTGGCTTGCTTGCAGATACAGCGAGGTCCTGGCATGGTGTGTTGATGTTTCTGCCAATGTTCACATGGAGCCCCTTGAAGCCAAAGAGGCTGGCTCCACTTGAACCTCCTTGAGCCTGTGTAGGGGCCAGGTGGGCACTGAACCAATCACTTCCTCCCTCTCCTGCCTCAAGTGTTTGTTTCTGCAGGGTCTGGGTCTGGCATGAGTCCACTGCATGCTGAATTTAACAAGTTCATTTCCCCCATGGGATGGAGAGAGCTTTTGTTCTCCTGCATGGATAAGATATTAATTCTGAAGTTTCCTCTTTACTGAATTCTCATTAAGATCATTAAAAGGACCCATCCAATTTCTGCTTGGAAGGGAGATCATAGAATATCAGAGAAGCAAGGAAACAGAAGGATGATCCAGTTCAACTCCTTCATTTTACACATCAGGAAACTGAGGTCTGCAGAGAGTAAATTATTAGATTTCATTTAACAATGAAAAAAATCTTTGGCAGGTCTTGGGGAGATATAACATATAACTTTCAATTTCAGAACTCATGGAATTTGCCTTATTGTAGAGGACATGACATAGCAAAGATAGTTAATTATCTGATTAGGTGAGACATGGAAAACAATTTGTCAAGTTTAAATATAAATGGTCATTCATAATTACTTTATGCATCCATTATATTGGCAGTGAAGAGTTTCTCAGAGTAGTCTAGTGGAAAAAATCTCTGGACTAAGAGTCAAGAGACTTAAGGATGAGTCTTATATCTGAGTCTAAGCCAGTCCGTCCCCCAGGGCAGAACCAAGAGATACAATGGCTTGCCTAAACAAGTAAGATCAGGAAAGAATAAGTAGAGCAATTTGGCTAAGAATATAAAATGTGTAAGGGGCAGATTGAGAACTAAGCTTAGATGATAGATAGATAGAGAGAGAGAGAGAGAGATATATAGATAGATAGATAGATAGATAGATAGAGAGAGAGAGAGAGAGAGAGAGAGAGAGAGATGATAGATAGATAGACTAGAGACAGATCATGAAAGACTTTATGGTCAAATTGGATGGGTTGTCTTTTATCCTAGAGACAAAGGTGAACCACTAAGGGATTTTAAACAGGACAGTGACATGGTCAGATTGGTGTATTAGGAGGGATATTTTAGCAATGTATGTAGGATGGTTTGGAGAGAGGATACTGGAAGTCCTGAGTTCAATCAGGAATGTTCTGCAATAGTATAGATAAAAAATGATAAAGGCCCAAATGAGGGTCAAATCAGGCAGTCAATTAACAGTTTTAAGGACTTACTATATTTTTAATATTGTGTTAAGTTCTTAGAATAAAGAGAAACCAGTCTTTGCTATAGAGGTGGTGATCAAGGGAATGGATACAAGATATTTGTTGGAGGTAGCTTTCCTACCTGTCAATTGATTGGATATGGGGATTGAGAGAGAGAGAGAGAGGGGAGAATCAAGGATGACAAGGAAATTATGAATCAAATGTGGGTGATGCCATAAATAAAAATAGGAAAATTTAGAGGAAGCTAATTTTGTTCTGAATTTGAGATTCCTACAAGATATTATTCACTGTGACATTGGAATTCGGGAGAGGAACTGGCCATTATAGATCTGGAAGTTGATGATGATTGTACTCATGGGAGTTGTTGTGATCACAAAGAGAGTTAATATTTATAGAGAGAAAAGTCCCAAGATAGACTCCTTTAGGGAGATACAGAACAAATAATAAAGATGACCTAGAGGGAGCAGACAGGTAGGAGGAGAGCCAGGAGAGAACAAAACCATGAAGCCCTAAGGGCTTCACCAATGGCAAATACCAGAGAATTTAAGAATTATGAAGACCCAGAAAAGACAATTGGATTTAGTAATTAATAGATATTTTGCAGCCTTGCAGAAGGTAGTTTCAGTTGAGTGGTGAGATAGAAAACCAGATTGCAAAGGGCTGCAAAGGGAGCAGGAGACAGGAAGCGGCACCAAGGAGTGAAGAGGGATTTATATATTAGTTTTCCTTTGGAAAGGAAGCTGAGCTTAGAGTTTAGCAAAAGGACGACATGGCAGAATTGTAGAACAGAGAATTATAGATGCTCTACTTAATAAGTCAACAATAATTTATTAAGTGCCTACTATGTGCTGTACACAGTGTGCTAACCTAACCACTGGGAAAACAAAGAAAAAGAAAAGACAGAATTCTTGCCTTCAAGGAGCTCACCTTTTAAGATGTTTGACAATGTGCAAATCACTAATACATACATACATACATATATATATATATATATATATATATGATATAATTTTATTGTTGGTTCTTGTCCTCCATCATTGAAGAAGACAAAAATGACATAACTATGTTAGAGCAAGTTGACTGAGGCTATTCACAGCAATACAAATTTGCAATGCTCTACCATAGGCTGTTCACAAATAGTCTATGGGCTCTATTTTCTAAACATACACATCTCATGCTTCTTTTGAGCTACTACTTCCATTCTGCCTTGCTCAGAGAGAGTACCACCCTCACTAATGAAGGCACCGCATGCTAGGCGATCCTATGTTAGTGTTCCCCATGCTGAACAATTAATTCCAAAGTTCTTTTTTATTACATTTATTTTTATTTTTGTACAAATGATGTTTTTTATAAATTACTAAAATATTCTTGTTTAAGAGTAAATATAATACCTCCTCGCCCCTCAAAAATATAGACTCTCATGAGCAATAAAGTAAAGAGAAAAAAAATAAAAATAAAATAATAAAAAATGTGCTTCAGTCTGTGTTCCAACACCACCAGCTCTGTCATGGGTGGATCACATTCTTTATGATAAGTCCATCACAAAAGCTACTTCCAAATTTTTCCACAGTTGCCATTGCTGATCACAACTCCCTCCATGAGTACTTCCCCACTACCATATACCATATTTTCTCTCTCCTTTCACTCTGTCACTCTTCTTAAATGTGCTTTAGGGTAACTTAGTGATGCAGCAGACTGATCACTGGCCCTGGGGCCAAGAGGTCCTGAGCCCACATACCACCCCTAAGACCCAGCAACCACCTGGTCCTGTGGTCCCAGACAGGCCATCCAATCCCAGCCCCTTGCAATAAAAAAGAAAATGGATTATATCTGACCACTCTCTCCCATGATCCACCATCTCCTCTATCATTCATATCATCCCCTTCTCTCTGCCCCTCTTCTCTCCTTCTTACTCTAGATGTCTACACCCCATTGAGTATATATGCTGTTTCCTCTCTGAGCCACCTCTGATGAGAGCAAAGGTTCCCTTATTCCCTCTTGTATCCCCCCTTCCATATCATTGCAATAGCTCATTGTAATAAAAAAATCATATTATATGAAATATCTTAGCCTATTCCACTTCTCATTTCTCTTACTCCCATTACATTTCCCTTTTAGCCATTGACTCCATTTTTACAATATATTTTATCTTCAAATTTAGCTCTCTCCTGTGCTTCATCTATAAAAGTTCCTTCTACCTGCTCTACTAAATGAGAAGTTTCATATGAGTATTATTAGTATCATTTTTCTATGCAGGAATACATGCAGTTCATCATCATTAAGTCCCTCATATTTTACCCTTCTCCATGCTTCACCTGAGTCCTATATTTGAAGATCAAACTTTCTGTTCAACTCTGGCTGTTTCAACAGGAGCAATTGAAATTGCCCTGGTTCATCCTTTTCTGTGGAAGAGGACATTCAGTTTTGCTGGGTAATTGATTCTCGGTTGCATTCTAAGCTCTTTTGCCTCCTGGAATATTATATTCCAAGTCCTACAAGTCCTTAATGTAGTTGCTGCTAAGTCCTGTGTGATCTTGACTGCAGCTCCATGATATTTGAATTGTGTCCTTCTGGCTAATTGTATTATTCTCTCTTTGACTTGGGAGTTCTGGAACTTGGATGTAATATTCCTGGAAGTTGTTTCTTTTGGATCTCTTTCCAGGGAGATTGGTGGATTCTCTCAATTTCTATTTTGCCCTGTGCTTCTAGAATATCTGGGCAATTTTCCTGTAGGAATTCTTTTAAAATGAGGTCAAGATTCTTTTCCTGATCATGACTTTCAGGTATCCCAATAATTTTTAAATTATCTTTCCTGAATCTGTTTTCCAGATCAATTGTTTTTTTTTTTTCTTTTTTTTTCTTTTTTGCAAGGCGATGGGGTTAAGCGGCTTGCCCAAGGCCACACAGCTAGGTAATTATTAAGTGTCTAAGGTGAGATTTAAACTCAGGTACTCCTGACTCCAGGGCCAGTGCTCTATCCACTGCACCACCTAGCTGTCCCATCAGTTGTTTTTTCAATGAGATGTTTCACATTTCCTTTTAACTTTTCATTCTTTTGGTGTTGAAGTATTGTATCTTGATTTCTTGTAAAGTCAACAGCTTCCTTTAGCTCCATTCTACATCTGAAGGATTTGTTTTCCTCAGAGACCTTTCTTATCTCTTTTTCCATCTGGCCAATTCTGCTTTTTAAAGCATTCTTCTCCTCAATAACATTTTGAACTGTTTTATCCATTTGACCTATGCTGGTTTTTAACATGTTATTTTCTTTAGCATTTTTTTGGATCTCCTTGACTAAGATGTTGACTTCTTTTTCATGTTTTTCCTGCATCTCTCTCATTTCTTTTCCCAATTTTTCTTATATCTCCCTTACTTGATTTTCAAAATCTTTTTTTGAGCTCATAGCCTGAACCCAATTTCTGTTTTTCTTGGAGTCTTTAGATGCAGAAGCTTGTACTTTCTCATCTTCAGATTGAGCATTTTGATCCTTCTTGGGATCATAGGCAATGTATTTCTCAATGGTGTTCCTCTTTTTTTCTCTGTTTACTCATTTCCCTAGGCTGTGGCTGGTTTGGGGTGCTTCCTGAGCTTTTGAGTATTATTGGGACACCCCCCACAAGGATCTCAGTGTGTGAAGCTCTTTCTTCCCTCCTGGTCTGTGAATGATCACAAGCATACCCCTCTGCCATAGAGCTGAGGTGGGGGCCCTGCTGTTCTATGGGGGGCCTAGACTGTGATTAGGATCTGAATGTGGTCAAAGCTCCAGAGTCCTGTTCCAGGTATAGAGGAAACATCTTGGAAGTCTCTCTCTACTCAGTTGCCTGGGGTCTCCTGCTTACTGTCTCCACCTGCTTCCTTTTCCTGAATCTGGTCTGCCTGGGCCACTGCTGCTCGATGAGTGCCCTGAGAGCTGGGCTTCATGGGCTCACTCTGGCAGAGGCCCCACTACTGATCTTCCAAGTTATGCTTGGTGCTCCCCGGGATGTAAGTCAGGAAACTGCCCCCACTGCCATGAGCCATGGCTTCCAGGCACCCTGGGGCTGCTTCCGGGAGGCTGAAGTTCCTTCACTCTGGTAGGTTGCCCCTCTAACCACATGGAGCAGAACCTTTCCACTATTTTCCAGGTTACCTTGGTCTGGAGAACTGCCTTACTGAATCTTTTTGTGGGTGCTGTCTCTCAAAAATTTACTTAGAGTCATTATTTTATGAGTTTTGAAATATTATAGAGAGAGCACCTAAGAGAGGCTCTTCTCTTATTCCCATCTTGGCTCTGCCCCCATAGTTATTCTCAAATTCCAAAGTACTTAAATTCCAAAGTACTTAAAAGAGACCTTGAGAGGGTCTCTGTATTGCTTCTTCTGATCCCCCTGAGAGTACTTGTCCTGTGTGAGTTCTCCATAAAATAGTCTTTTTGGAAAGCATACTTTTGGCAAGATTCTCTCTCTCTCTCTCCCCCTCTCCCTCCCCCTCTCCCTCTCCCTCTCCCTCTCCCTCTCCCTCTCCCTCTCCCTCTCCCTCTCCCTCTCCCTCTCCCCCCGCCTCTCTCTCTCATCTATGCCTGTCTATTTGTCTTTCTATTTATGGATTAAATGGAAAATAATCTCAGAGGGATAGTCCAAGGAAAGGAGAAAGTGGGGACTGAGAAGGATGGATTTGAACTAGATCATTTTTTTTTTGCAAGGCAATGGGGTTAAGTAATTTGCCCAAGGTCACATAGCTAGGTAAAATTATTAAATGTTTGAGGTCAGATTTGAACTCAGCTCCTTCTGACTCTAGGGCCACTGCTCTATCCACTGTGCCCCCTAGCTGCCCCTGAGCTAGATTTTTGAAAGAAGTTATAGCAGAGGCAAGATGAAGCAAGGAACACTCTGAGTTTGTGGAGGTTATATTGGAGTAAGCACAAATGAGGTGGGGAGATACATTAGAATATTATTGCAGTAGTATAGACAAGAGATAATGAGGACCTTTGATGATGATGTTTGTCCTTCATTCTCAAAGAAGTCCATGACATCAGGGAGGTGATGCCATGACAAGCACATGAATTGGATTTGAGTGAGGAGGGACTGTATTAAGTCACCAACTTCCATTTCTCCTCCAGAACCGTGTCTGGGTCCAGTGGTCAGATATGAATCAAGACAATGGAAATGGTCCTGGATGTGAGGCAATCTGGATTAAGTGACTTGTCCAAAGTCACTTAATTAGCAAGTATCTGACTTCAGATTTGAACTCAGGTCCTCCTGACTTCAGGGTTGATACTCTATCTACTTAACTGCTTCAATGATGGAGGACTGTACCAGAGAAATGGATTTTCAAGTAGAGAAAAGGAAGGGGAAGGTAGGGTGAGGAGGATTCTGGAAAGAAGGTGGAGTAGGTCAGAACATTCTAAGCTCTCCAGATTTCCTCCACAAACAAGATAAAATAGAACCTTAGGGTGAATGTAGAGCAATAAAAATAGACAAGATTTGGGACAGAACTGAGGTCCTCCTGAGAAAATCAGAAGAAATATTCTGAATTTTGCTTGAGAGAAGTACAAACTCCACTGAAATGAATATGACTAAATCTGGGGACAACTAGGTTGAGAGGTAGCCTCAACCTCAGCACAGGGATTTTCATCTCCCAGTCTGTGTGGGTAGGTGGGAGTCTGTTCCCTTGAGTGGGAAGAATAAAGGTGTGTTGCCCAGACAATGTCCTGGATGAGACGAAATGCCTGGTAAGGAAAGCAGTGGCATGGGGACACTGCTGGCTGTGGGCACCTATAGAGAACTGAATTCTTGGCCTCAGTTCCAGCCCACAGGGGAGAACTGAAGGTTATAACCTCAAAATGAGGCTATCCCTAGAGGGATCTCAGGGTGTACAAGGTCCTGAGGGGGCCCCAGTTGTGGTTTGGAGGCAGAAAGGAGTGCAGAGGTTGGGTCAAGGACAAAACTAAAAAAATAACAGTAAGAAGGACTGAAGACCCAAGGCATCATTCCCCATACCCAGGAACTAGAGGTGAACATAACAATAAGCTGCTAAAAATAACAAGCAAATTAAAAAAGCAGACAATGGAGAAAAACCCAACCATAGACAGTATAGGAATAGAGAAGACAGGATTAATCTTCAAGGGAGAATATTGAAGCAAAATAACTTTTCCCATTCCAAAGAGTAAAGTCAAATGGTCACCTGCTCAAAAATAGATGAACCTAAAAAGACTTTAAAAATGAAATGAGAGAGACTGGGTAAAAGTTAAAAAAAAAACAAACCAAGAACAATCCAAGAAAGACAAGATGACCAACTGGAAAAAGAGATCAAGAATCTTTTTTTTTTTTTTTTTTTAGGTTTTTGCAAGGCAAATGGGGTTAAGTGGCTTGCCCAAGGCCATACAGCTAGGTAATTATTAAGTATCTGAGACTGGATTTGAACCCAGCTACTCCTGACTCCAAGGCCGGTGCCTTATCCACTACGCCACCTAGCTGCCCCGAGATCAAGAATCTTAAGGAAGAAAATAACTTTTTGAAAATTAGAATTGGGCAAGGTAAAGTCAGTGAAGTTAACACAGAACAAGAAATAATAAAACAAAATATAAAGAGAAATAGAGTCATAATGTCAAGATTAAAATGACAGGATTTGAGAAGAGATCAGATATGTAGGATATGTCTGAGTTGGAGAATTTAACCCCAAATGACCTGGAAAAAGGTGCTGTCTTTAGGAAAGTTGGAAAGAGAGATCTGATGGGAAAACATAAGTTTTGTTTTGGATGTGTTGAGTTTCAGATACCTATGGGACATCTAAATCAAGAATTTTGAAAGGCTTTTGGGGATCTGAGATTGGATCTCAGGAGAGACATTAGAGTTGGATACACAGCTCTGATTATCATCTGCATAGAAATAGCAGTCCATGGTATTTAAGGAGATCATCAAGTGAAGCTGTATAATGGAGGAATATGGGAGAATCTTAATCTAAGTTTCACAGACCTCCCCACTCCATCCCTGAATCAGTTGTTCATGTTTAGATTTCAGAGGGTCTGTGACTTTGGATGGTCAAAAATACCTCTTCATTATCACTAACTTTGTTTTTTTTTTAGGTTTTTGCAAGGCAAATGGGGTTAAGTGGCTTGCCCAAGGCCACACAGCTAGGTAATTATTAAGTGTCTGAGACTGGATTTGAACCCAGGTACTCTTGACTCCAGGGCCAGTGCTTTATCTACTGCGCCACCTAGCCACCCCTATTATCACTAACTTTGAACTGAAATTTAGAATTTCCTTCAATTATAAAATAGGAAACTATGTTCAGAGAAGAGATCCATAGGATCTGTCAGACTGCCAAAGGGATTTGTGACACGGGAAAGGTTAAGACATCCTGGTACAAAGGGAAAAGAGGAGAGCCCAGGACAGAGTCTTAGGCATGACCTGGATGAAGAATAAGCAAAGGAGACTGGGAAGATGTGATCAGACAGAACATCCCTGGTTCATGTTTTGAACCAACCCCTTGCATTGTTACCTCCTACGTCCTGACCAGAATCCCCTCAGCCCTCCTGAAATCTCCCTCAACTGATCTGTCTGCTTGGGCTTGGTTATTGGCACTGCCTCAACCTTTTTTTCTTTAATTGTTAGTATACTACTATATTCCCTCATCCCAGTGATTCTGAATCCTCAGCTGCCTATGTCCATTCCCCATTCCTGACTTCCCACTTCTTTTCTCTCTCCCTCCTTCTCCATCCTCTCAGCTGAGAATCTAGCCCCATACTTCACTGGGAAATACTTACAAAACTGAGGTCATTCTCCCTAAAGATCCTACTTGTTCATTCTTCTCCTGCTTATATCCCAACTTCCCCCACAAAGTTCTCCTTCTCTCCTGTTTCTCATGAAGAATGAGGTACAGGAGGACTAGTATCTCTGGAGTGAAGGCTTGTTCATCCACCTTTCTTTGGTGTTCATCTGATTCACCCAACTCACCCAGTTCCAAGAAGCTAAGCATGTGGCTTATACCCTGTGGCCACATCCTGGTAAACCATCTCAACACAGGAGCTAAACCAGATTGAGGGTAAATGATAGGCCTTGAAACTATTGGTGAGTTAGGAGGACTATCCCAAGTCTATCCCAAGCATGTAAGGTCATCCTTTGGCAGAAGAGGTGAATGATAATAATTTGTTCCAATAACCATGAAGGAGGCTGAAGCCACACTATGGAGTGCTTAGAACTTTATTAGGGTTCAAAGACACCAAAGTCATCCACTTCATCCTGGGCCATCACCAGTAATCTTGACTTTTTTTTCCTACTACTGGACTTTGATGACTCTGGAAGAGACAGTGGGGCTGACAACCTGGTGCAACTCTCCACATTTAAATATAATTCATGTACAAGTAAAAAAAAAATCACCCTATGATGTCATTGACCCTCTTTGAAAATGAAGAACAAAGTACAACAACATGAAGAATAACTCTGAAGCATAAAGGAAAGAATAAATAAAAATGGCTAAAAGACAGCTGAGGAGGGAGGATAATAAGGGAGCACCTAGTTTCTTTTGAGATCAACTCATCGTATTCATACAATATAGATGATAGCATCCTGAAATAAATAATAGAAGGGGTTGCAGAACCAGCCAGTGTAATATCTGAAACATCTTGGGGAATAAGGGTGGTCCCATAGGCCTGGGGAGGGACAAATGAGCTCTTTTTTATAAAAGAGAAGAGCCTAGACCTTGAAGGTTTCAAGCTATTCAACTTGGCTTATTATGTTTAGAAAAAAAATCAAAGAAATCTAGAATTTGCTAGTGAACATGTAGAAAAGAAAGTTATGATCATAAAGGACTGCATTAAGAATAGGTCATGAAAGAAAATTAATTTTCTCCAAAAATCAAGATTACTAGACTTATAGGTTAGGGAGAGTTATAGATATAATATTTCTAAATTTTTACAGAGCATTTGACAGAACTTTTCATACTATTCTCATGGACAAGATGGAAGATGTCAGTTATATAAAAGTACAATTAGGTGGACTCAAGATTGGTTAAATAAATCAATGAAGTCTATTATAAGCCAGGTACTGGAGATTCAAAAAGAGGTAAAAAGATACTCCCTGACCTCAAAGAACTTATAATATACTAGAAGAGAAAGCATGCAAAGAAATGTATACAAAACAAGTTATCTACAGGATAAACAAAAAAGTGAGAATATGGTGTTGCCCTCTATAATAATAGGGATGATAGGAGGGGAGAAAGATTTTGAGGGAAGATACTGAGTTCTAATTTGCATATATTGAGTTTAAGGTATCTGCTGCATATCCAGTTTGAAAGATCTGAAAACATATGGAGATGTGAGATTGGATGTTAGCTGAAGGTTTGGGGTAGGATAGACAGATTTGAGTATCATCAGCATAGAGAAATGTTCATATCTCCAAGTTGTCATTAATGGATCAATATTGCACTGGGAGGAGTCTCTAATGGTATATTCAATGGAGTGTTATCCAAATTCTCTGCTAGTCAGCATTTTTACCAATAACTATGAGATCATAGAGGCCATCTTGACAGATTTGAAGATGATACAAAGGAAGGAAGAGTATGTTGGCTTTCTGGAATTAGTTTTGGATTACTGAAACTTTGGGACTTTGGGCCAGATCTAAGACAATGAAATTTAATAGGGGTAAATGTAAAGTCTTATATTTGAGTTACAAAAAAGAAACTTCTTGATTAACAAATGGGAGAAATATGGCTAGATTACATTCCAAATGAAATAAATTTGGAAGTAAACTCAACATAAATCAGCAGTGAAATATGGCAGCCAAAAAATCAAGGTAAATAGGTTGCATTAAGAGAGATTTATTATTATCCTGAACCAGGTAGATTACAACCTAGAAATATTCTGAAATTTTACATTCAATTGTGACACATTTTAGGAAGGTCTGGAGACGATCCGGAGGATACTGAAGGAAACTGAGATCATTCCATGTGAGATTATGCCTGTTTAAGGAACTGAGAATGTTAGTTCAGAGAAAATAAGATTTAGGGGGAGGGGTATTTGAAAGTATTTGAAAGGCTATCATGTTCAGTGGATAGACTGGACCTGGAGTCAGGAAAAACTGAGTCCTGTCTCAGACAGTTATTAACTGTGGGCAAAGTCACTTAAACACTATCTGTATCAGTTGCCTCATTTATAAAATAGATATAATGTTAATATAAGAATAACTCTTGGGGTTATTGCCAAGATAAAATAATATTTGTGAAGAGCTTTGCAATTTTTTTTTTTTTGGCAACGGGTTAAGTGACTTGCCCAAGATCACACAGTTAGGTAATTGTTAAATGTCTGAGGTCATATTTGAGCTCAGATCCTTCTGATTCTAGGACTGGTACCATATTCACTGCACCAATTTGCTGTCCCATGTTTTGCAAATCTTAATGTGTTCTGTTTGTTTTTGTTGTTTAGTCATGTCTAATTCATCATGATCCCATATGGGGTTATTATGGCAAAGATATTGGAGTGATTTGCCTTTCCTTCTCCAGCTCATTTGAGGAAACTGGATGAAGTGACTTGCCTGGAGTCACACAGCTAATAAGTTTTTGTTGAGGCTAGTTTGAACCCAGGAAGAAGAAACTTCCTGACTCTAGTCCCTATTCTCTATCCACTGAACCACCTGGCTGCCCTTCTCCAGATGCTAAGAATTTTATCATTGTCTTTCCTAAAATGTGACACTTAAAACTGAGCATGCTATTCCAGTAAAAGGCAATAGGACTGTCACTTTCTTAGTCTGACTGAAGTGTTTCTTTAAAAACAGGCAGATTTCATTCTCTAGGTAACAGGATTTATTAAGCATCTACTATGTGTTAGGCATTGTACTAAGCTTTGGAGATAAAAAGAAAGCCAAAAAAACAAAACCAAAAACCACCACCAACAGAACCCAATTGCTTATCTCAAGAAACTCACAGCCTAGTGGAGTAGATGATTATATAAGGATATATATTTATATATATATGTATATATATATATATATATATATATATATATATATGTACATATATAGGATTACTTGTGCATATACAGGCTAAATTAGAATTAAATTTGGAGGAAATGAAGTGCTTCTAGCCATTGGATGAAATCAGCTGCTAACATACAGAAAATATATTGGGATTGGTGGAAAGAATTAGCTATACCTGCCATCAGAGGGCAACAAGAGTAGGGAGTGACACTGAATTCTCCATCTTCTTTCTCCTTGACCAGGAAAGAACTTGTGAAGTTTGAGTTATATTTCCCATGGGTATTTGTAACCATGTCCTTAGCGATGGCTGATGGAAGCTCCTGCATTAGGCGGTCAGTGATGCTCTGAGGACAAAAGATTCTACTGACCTTTCAGCTGGCACCAACTCAAAGTAGAAGCTTATACATAAGAATTACCCTTGTTAAACATGCCTTCTAGACTCCAGTTGATTCTCCCCTGGATTCTACATGTACTTGGGGGACACTGTGTCCCAGGCATGTTGGGAGAATATTTTTGTTCCAATTAGTCTTTTTTTTTTTTTTAGTTTTTTTCCAAGGCAGTGGGGTTAAGTGGCTTGCCCAAGACCACACAGCTAGGTAATTATGAAGTGACTGAGGCCACATTTGAACTCAGGTCCTCCTGATTCCAGGGCCGGTGCTCTATCCACTGTGCCACCTAGCCACCCCTGTACCAGCTTACTCTAACATATTAGTAAAAATTTGGCAAGCTAGTAAAATGAGGTGGCCATATGGAATGGGCACGCATGAGTCATAGTGACTCCCAGAATACTGATGGAAGGAAAAAACCAGATACTCTCTTATTAGTGTTAGGAAGGAGCCCAGAGGTTGGCAGTAGGGGCATCCTGAGATCCTTTAAGACTTGCCTGAGGTGTTCATCTCTCATAACATGCTCTATAAATGCTGCTATCATTGTCATTATTTTTATTATTGTTTCCTTTGCCCAGCCTAGTATAAGACTAAGTGTCTATTTCTCACTGAATAAAAGACTTGTTGAATTGAATAACAATGGCATTAAGACACATTAATTAAGAATTATTAACATTTCAATTGTGGTTGTCACTCTGAGGCAGTCCTAGGTTTTTGTGCATCTCCATCTGTCCAGGGAGAAAACATCCTATCCATAACTTTCCCTCCTCACTTCCCCCCAATAGGAGGGAGAATCAAAGGCTTCCGAATGAAGGAATACACACCTATTTAGGTGTTATCCTGACCAGGCTCTATATACTAACTGTACAATGGAGCAAAGGATTTGGAATGGATGACTCTGAGTTCAAATTCCAGTCTCTTGCCTCTTACTACCTATGTCAAATCTACTATTACCATGGTCAAATCACTTCCTTTGTTTGGGTCTCAGTTCCCCTCCCCCCTTTTTCTCTGTAATATGAGAGGGACAAAAATGTGAAGATTAGACTCACGTTTTGAATTCCATGATCTCCAGATTCTATAGAGGGGATTCCTGCTTTAGGTAAGGCACAGGCAAGATGATTCCCCCACTTAAATTCTGGGCTTCTGTGACAAGATGACTGACCATAGGTGATGAGTAGGCCAGGACTCTCTAGGCCTACACTGAATAGACTGCTGCCTGTATTACATGGGTGGTTGGTGGCAGCATGTTCAAGGATACTGCCTCTACCTACCTTTTTCAGTTGTTTTGGTCCCGTTCAACTCTTCATGACCCATTTGGAGTTTTCTTGGCAAGGATAATGAAGTGGTTTACCATTCCTTCTCTGGTCATTTTATAGATGAGGAAATTAAGGCCCAGGGTCACACACTTAGTAAGTGTCTGAGGCCAGATTTGAACTCAGGAGGAAGAATCTTTCTGGTTCCCAATTCAGTGTTCTATCTACTTCACCATTAATCCACCTTTTACTGGATCTGAAATACCAATATTCGAGCACATCTAGAAGAGGTTAATGGCAAAGATGGAGGGAGATATTAGCATTACATGGGGGCAAATTAGTCCCCTCTCTGGATCTAAATGTCTCTATCTGTAAAATTGGGAAGCATGTCTAAAATGAGAAGACATGTCTCAAATCACCTCTTTTCCCTACCTGTCATTGGTTCTAAAATGCCACTACTGGAGCACTTCTGGATGGGGTTAATGGGGAAGAGAAAGTAAGGGGTGCTGTGTGACCTTTTCCAAGTCATTTTTCTCCACTTGAAAAATAAAGGGGTTGGGCTGGTTGGTCACTGATAATCTATGATCCTTGGTTTGGAACAGAGGATATTGCTGCTCAGGGATGGTAGACCTAGATAAGGAGGAACTGAGAAGGCAAGATAGCCTATCATGATCCTGACACTTGGGGCCTTCTAGGCCACACAGAGACTTTCAGGTTCCACCCCATGGCCCTTACTCTTATACACTTAAATGAATTGGACTGTTTTAAAGTGGAGGCTTGTTTTAAAGTGGGATGGTTTTTCCTGTTGGTAACAGCTCAAACAGACTAAAGCATCCAGGAAATATAGAATTTGGAACCAGAAGAGACCCTAGAGATCATCTAGCCCAGACTTCTTATTGGAGGGAGGCTCAGAGAGAGTAAGTGATTTGTCCAAGGTCGCCAGAAAGGAGCTAGCAGAATTTGGATTTGTACCAGTTCTTCTTATTTTAAATCCATTGCTTTCTCTTACAGTCTACTTAACTCCATGGCTCCTTAGAGACTCTGAAGGAGGATGAACAAGCTTTATTCAGGATGAAGAATTCTGAGAGCAGGAGCAAAGAAGGCACTGACCTTGAAGTATTCCCCTGGGTGGGAGCCTCACCCTTTCCTCCTCAGGCCCAAAGAAAGGCTGGAAGGAGACAGCTGGCCTCTGAAGAAAGAATTGATATTCCTTCAATCTCAGGGATTTCAATAGAGGGCAGTATTACATCATATTAGCTCCTGTGCCTTCAGCTACACAGCAGAAATGTGTCATTTCTTCTCTTCTGGGGGATTCTCAACTAGTTTCAGTTAGGGAAAGAATTGTTTTGCCAAGAATAATATGAAGAAGCGGAAAGAGGTCTGCCCAATTGTCCTATTTTGCTAAACCCTATTCATGTAATGAAGTCACTCTCTACAAGAACTAACACTTAGCTATATACAGTGCTTTACTCTTGACGTAGAATCATTACAAATTATTTTTTTTTGGGGGGGGGTAGAAATCAGATTTGTGATTTCATTGATACAGGGAATCACTGTCTCCATAGAGAAAATTTCCTTCTCTCAATGCAATTCAGTAACTGCTTTGCAGGTTTACTGTCTTAAGGTGTTGTCTGAGACATTGAGATGTTGAATGATCTGCCCTAAATCACCAGGTCTTTAGGAAGAGTCGAAGGTAAGGCTAAAAGCAATTAGCAATCTGTAGTAAAGCATCTACTGCTTGGTTGCCTCTCCACTACCTCTGCCCAGAATGGAACAGTTTCTAGATAAGCATATAGAACATTTTGAACCTCAGAGTCCTAGAAATCCTAGAGGATTCAAGCCTCCACTCCTCTCAGGGGTCCAGAGTATAGTAGACAGGATGACTGAGTTTTGATTCAGGAATTCAGCTGTGCAGATCATTCCACCCATCCTATCCTTCATTTAGCCTCCTTGATTGAGACAAGGACTAGGGAGTTGAAGTTCTTACAGCTTTTTGGATACTTCTTGCCATTGCTAATTCATCATTGAGCAGGGTTCTGAGCAGGGGCCGCTCAGATGGAGAAAGAAAAATCCTTCCTGTTCTACTCATTATCTGCCTTCTCTGCAAGATTGTGCTAGAACCACCAGTTCATTTTGCTTTTCAAGAACTAATTGTTAAATTTTAAGTGTGAGCATTCATACCTTGAACATGGCAAACACTCCAAATCAGGGCTTGATTTTATTGTTTTGTTGATTTTCTAGTCTTAATAAAGAAAATAAGAATATTGCAAATTAAAGTAAAAACATATGATATGCACTTTTATGTTTTTTTTCTGGTAGCTTGGTGGTGTAGCGAATAGAGTTCTGGGTCTGGAGTCAAGAAGACTCGTCTTCCTGAGTTCAAATCTGACCTCAGACATTTCCTAGCTTTGTGACCTTGGGCAAATAGCTTAATCCTGTTTGTCTGAGTTTTCTTATCTGCCAAATGAATTGGAGAAGGAAATGACTTTGCCAAGAAAACCCCAAATGGGGTCATGAACAGTTGGACAAGATTGAATCTTGATTAAACAGTAAACATCTACCAGTGTGCTCCTACTTTTCTTTCACTCCCAGCTTATCTCTGAGCTTGAGCTTTTTCATTGCCAATATCTCTCATTCTCTCTTTCTCTGACACGTTACATAATTTCTGATGATATGTTTTCTCTTTTTCTCTTCATCTCAAGCTATAACCATCTTTCTCTGCATGATGGGAGTTTCAGAGATTGAGAAAAAGGGATTGTGGTGTCAGTAATGGGAAGGGAGAATGTGGCAACAATGATGACAATGATAGTGATTATTATGGTAAAGATGGTTGTGGTTTACGTAATAATGATGGTAATAGTGGTGATAGTAGTAATGATGGTAATTGTTTTTATAATGAGATCATTATGGTGAAGATGATGGCAGTGGTGATGATTATGGGGGCAGTGACTGATTTTGAAACAAAATTCTGACCATGAAATGACTCAGAATAATTCCTGGAAAATCTAAATAGAAAAAAAAAACCAAAACACTTTCAGGCCTTATACTCTTACTGTGGTGCCTGGTTATTGGGATATCCAGAGGAATTATCAAGTTCCTTTCTTCTGTGTGTCTATGGCAATTTACAGGTGAACCTTCCCAGCTTTGAGGGAAAGTAAGCTCTTTCAGAACAGTCATCATCTGCCCCCTCTCTGTTGTGTTTAGGACATGGGTGGTAGATATCTTTCTTTATAAAATATAGATGGAGGAGGCATTTATAATTCAGTCTGACACCTCCTAAACAGGGAAACTGCAAAGATGAGTTGTCATGAACCAATAACTTGATGCCAGGAATCTTTGGAGGATGAGCCGTGCATTTTACATTGGCTGTGAAGTTTGGTGGCTTCATTCTTAGTCCTCGTACCTCAGTCACTAACTCACTACTTACTCAACCTTGGAAAAATTAATTCATCTTTTGTGGCCCTGGGTTTCTTCTTAGTAAACTGGGAAGAGTTTTTCTTATATAAACTACCTCATAAAGTTGTTGTTTGGTGGTTTTTCAATTGTATCCAACTCTTTGTAAACCTATTTGGGGTTTTCTTGGCAAAACTACTGGGGTAGTTTGCCATTTCCCTCTCTAGTTCATTTTACAGATAAGAAAACAGGCCAAGAATGTTAAATGACTTATCCAGGGTCTCAGGGCTAGTAGATGACTGAGGTTGGTCTTGACTCCAGATATGGCACTCTATGCACTATGGTGCCACCTAGATAAGATTGGCTCCTCAAGCCTCCTTTGAAGAATCACTTCCATGCTGGCCAAATCTCATTCCTCTCCATTATGTACTCTGGACTTTCTCTACCATGACCCCCTACATCAGATGTCTTGTACCCCCCCCATTTTCAGATTCCTTTTTTTTGTATTGTTCATCCCTAATAGAATGTAAGCTTTTTGAAAGCAGGGACTCTCTTTTCTTGATTTTGTATTCAATGTACTTAGTATTGTGTTTAGCATACAATAAACATAAATTCTAGCTACCTTAGTTGAGTATTATTTTAGGGGGTGGATAGAAGCTCCTAGTGGGTGCCAGCACAGTCAGCTGTGTCCCAGGCTCACTTCTAGGGGCTCTGACATAGTACCTTTGGGAATATAAAATGGCCCCAGGATGAGATATGTGATTTAATACTCTCTTTTGGGCCCCACCTTTAAATCTCTGTCACAAAATCCTCCTGAGGTAACATGAGATTAATTTCTAGACAGAGATGGGTGATTTATCACTCAGCTGCTGGCAAGGTACCATGATCCTTGGGTAGGATGATAGATCTCTTCTGTCCCTCTGTGCCCAGCCAGCAATGATACCAGAGTCAGCCAGGCCAGCAGTGCCCAGATGCTTAAGTCCAGTCTAGGACAGAGGACTTGCCCTATGCCTTCTGGGACCTGGGCACAATAGTGGGGAGTTGTTTGCTCTGTATCTCAGAATCCCAGAATGTTAGACAAAGAAGTAACCTCAGAGGTCACCTACTCCAACTGATACATGAATATGAATCTCTTCTACAACATAACCTACAAGTGGTCAGTCAGCATGTTTGACCTTCCATGAGGGATAACTCCCAATTTCCACAGTCAGTCCTTTCTGTTTTGGAATAACTGTAATTAATACTATGTTTTTCCAGTAATTACTATGGCCCATGTTAAATGAGAGTCAGATCTGTTACATTTTACTCCTCCTCCAGGATTCCCTGGTGTCTCTAAAAGAGATTTGGGGGTATCTGATCTCTGCCATAAATTCAAGTCCCCATGTTCCCTCATTTTAGGGATCCTCTGTGAATCATAACTTAGCCCCCTGATTCAAAGTCCAAAGCTATGTTCCTCCCCTAGAATTCACACAATGAAAGTACCCTGCTCCCCTACAGCCTCCATGCTAAGGAGGAGTTCTTGTCTAGTGATGTCTTCATTCCTTTCCAGGCTGCATTCCTGACTCTCAGACATTTTCCTACTATAAATCTCACTTGGTACTGTCATCTCTCTCTTCTCCTCTCCCCCTTCATCAGCTTCCTTTTATAGATTGCCTTCCCCCTTAGAATGTAAGCTCTTTATTTTCTTGCTTTTTTTAATCCCCAGGACTTAGTACAGAATCTAGCATGTGGCAAATGCTTAAATTCTACCCTCCCGCCACTCTCTCTCTCTCTCTCTCTCTCTCTCTCTCTCTCTCTCTCTCTCTCTCTCTCTCTCTCTCTGTCTCTGTCTCTGTCTCTGTCTCTGTCTCTCTGTCTGTCTCTGTCTCTTTCTCTGTCTGTCTCTCTCTGTCTTTTTCCCCACCTTTGCCTCTACTCTGCCTTTGTTCCCTTCCCCCTCCTCCTCCTCCTCTTCTCCTCCCCCCCCTCATCGCAGCCCTGCCCCTCCTCCTCCTCCTTGTCCTCGTCCTGCTCCTCTTCCTTCTTTTCTTTTTGCTCTTTTTCTCCTTCTTGCTGTTTTCATTGTTCTTCTTGTTCTTTGTTTCCCATTCGCTTTCCAAAATGCCATATTGTTCCTAAGACCTCACTCAGGAGCAGAATAACTGAATAGATATCTATTTGGTTTTTGCTTCCTTAGCTGAAGGACAAAAATAGGATCAGAAGATTTAGAACTGACAAGGACTTATTCCAAAGGAGGAAACCGGGTCCCAGAAAGGGGACTGAATGTCACACAGCTAATCAGCAATAGAACTGGGATCCAAACTCAGGTTCTCTGACCCTAAACACATTACTCCATGGTGCACAAATATCCTTAAGGAGACATGATGCTGTGAAAACTAGACATTAATTCCCCCCACATATTCTGCCTGCTGTATATTCAAGCTTCAGTTAAAACAGAAAGAACCATAATTGCATTTTGACTGAATCCAAGTCAGGTAGACTAGTGGCAGCCCAAGTAGATGGGCATATATGATGTCAACAGAAATTCTTAATTTTTATAGGGGGAAAAGAGATCTTTGCCATTTTCTCTAGTTTGTACAAATGCTGATTGTCTATATTTTAAATCTAGAAAAAATTGGATAGACAAAATGCAACAGACACCAATTTAGGCTTTTAGGTTAATTCTTTGCTTATGGGACTGAAATGCTTATTAGGGTGACTGTTTCCTCTGGAAATAAGGGAAGTCCCATGTAGGCATTGTTAGAACTGAAGAATCAGAGAACATAGAATATTAGAATAAAGGACTTATGCTTGTCCTATGTGGGGTGGGTATTAGAACCTAGATTATTAGAATTGAGAATAATAGAACCTTAGATTTTTGAAGTTGGAAGGGTCCAGTTAGAGCATTTATTCCAACTTCCTCATTTTTAAGATGGAGAGACTGAGGCTTAAAGAGGCCAAATAAAAATAAAAGGTAGAAGAATCAGGACTAGCATTTGCATCTTCAGATTGCTTCTTTATTTACCAGTTACCTACAATTGGCCAGGGAAGGGAATGGAAATGTTAAATCAGTTATTTGATCCATATGAAGCATTAAGAGTTGGCAAAATATCTCCCTTGCTCCAGGTTAGTCCACTGAATGCATACCAGAGTGGAGTGTCATTGTAAGAAAGGAGTTGTGATCCTGTAATATCATATTTTCTTAAGTCAAGATTGCCCTTACTTACAGGAATGATGGGGTACATCATTCTTTTCCTAGTCAAGCCTTCCCTCAAATTCTGACTGCAACCTGAAATTCCACCATTAAAATTTTTCTTTTGTTTTTGTCAATGGGAGATGTCATAATCCAAGCTATAGATTAGTGGCATTGCAGTATGAGAATGAAATGAAAGCAGGTTTGGATGGGAGGAGGAAGGGACTGGGAATGGCATAAACTGATGAAGGAAATAGATACTGATGTTGTGAAGCCCACATTTGAAGACTTCCCAAATTTTCTTTGAATCAACCTGAATTCAAATCTGGATTCAGATGCTTTCTAGCTATGTGACACTGAACAGTCACTTAGTTTATATCTGCTTCAGCTTCCTCAACCGTAAAATGGGAATAATAATAGTGTCTGCCTTGCAGGGTTGTTATGAAGATCAAATGAGATAATATTTATAAAGTTCACCTAGTGTCTAGTGTGTACTTAATAAATGTGTGTGCCCTTCTTTTTCTCTCATTTTGGGGATGTTGGTTGTCCCCCCTGTTTAAAAAGAAACAGAATCAGATTTCCAAAGTCCCTTCAAGCTCTAATAGTCTATGGTCATAGAAAGGGGGAGGAAAAAATTGCATAGAAATGTTCCTTCAAGCATGATGCTGGGGACTATTTACTGAAGCATGGGAATGGGAGAATTCTCTTATTTGGAAATGGGGAATGATACCCTGGCATTGCCCTTCCCTCCTCTTCTTTCCAAGCCTTAGAGTCATAGATTTAGAGCTGGAAAGAAATTTAGAGGCAGTCAAGTCTTTTTTTCCTTCATTTTGCAGAACTGGAAACTGAGACACAGAGAAGGGAGAGACTAGAAAGCATCTGAGACAGGATTTGAACCTGGCTCCTCTTGACACCAAATCCAGTTTTGTACCCAATAAATCATTCTGCCTTCCATCTTGATGCAAGCTGATAAATTTGGATTTGGAACATTTTCAGCATTTTTTTTCCAGCTGTTCATACTCAGATAGGATGTGGTTGCCCCCTACTGATTCCTATGCTGAATTCCAACTTTTTTGGTATCCTACAAATGGAGAAAAATAGGAAAAAAAAGAAACAAACCAACCACAACAATAACAAACAACATCCCAAGATAAGAGCTGGAAGATAGAGACCTTAGAGGTCATCTCATCCAGCCCCTCTCATTGAAGGAAAATAGAAGTCAGAGTTAGACAAGAACTTGACAAAAATCACATGAATAATAGCAGAATCAGGATTCAAAGCCTGGTATTAACCTACAGAGGTAATTCTCTTGAATCACTGCTCCACCAAACCTCTCAGGCTTCTGGCCAATCCAAACCAGGCCAAAGGATAGCACTACTCTCTGGATCAGCTTCCAAGATGATACTCTTGTGATGAAAACCAGAATGTGGGGAGGCAGAATGTGATTTGGGGCACTTGGGAAGGGGGTCAAAAAGAATAGATATCCATTATAAAACCCATTATATGGGGAGTCAGGAGATGTATTTGTTTTGCTGAAGAAAACTCAGGGTCTTACAGTGAATATGAACCCCAGGAAAAACTGGGGCCCAGAATTTCCCAGAGAAACACAAAAGGACAGGGAAGTTGTAAACATCACCCGACAAGCCCTCATGGCAGGGAACAGTGAGGCCATTGAAGACCCCTTGCACGTTTTGTATGCCTGGGTTAGAGCTATTTATTTGGGAAACATGAGGGAGCCCCTTTCTCATCTTCTCAGGCATGACCTTGGCTGCTAATGGAATTCTTTCTCCTCCCCTTTCTCTGCTCTGTTGCTTGGTCTTCTTGGGTGATCCCTCACCACTCTCCTCTAACCTGCCCCCTCCTCTTCCCAGGCTATAGGTCTGAGCTAACAAGAATGGAAACTAGGGGCCAGTTTTTGATAGGACTCTTGGTGTGGCTAATGACTTCCTGTCCCATACTTTCCCTCCATTCCCCAAATCTCATTTTAAACCTTTGTCTATTCTCACTATTTGCCCTGGCTTATTTTGACCTGAATGTCCTTGTGTAATGTTTTTTTTTTTTAACCTAGATAAATTCTTTTAAGATCAATTTTGATGAATACTTTCTGGATTAGAATCATAAGTAACACAGAACATCAGAACTTGGAGGGGACCTTGGATGAGAATGTTAAGGCTGGAAAGAAAATTTAGACTATAGAATGTCAATGATCATCTCTGTTTTGATGATTCTGAAATTTACCCTGTCTCTCTGTGGACCTCGACTTTAATATCTTTAATTACCTAGACTTTGAACTGAATGTAGACCCCTTAAACTTAATATGTCTAAAACTGAGTACTTTATCTTTTCCCCCAAACCCTAGTCTCTTCCTTATTTCTCTGTCATTATCCAGAGTACCAACATCTTCCCAGTCACTAAGACTCACTCCTCCTTCTTTCTCACACAGTTTATCTAATCTGTTATCAAGACCCGATGCTTTTATTTTTGTAACATCTCTTGAGAATTATCTCTTCTCTCTGAGACTGCCACCACTCTGGTGTGGGCTCTCGTCATATTGCTCTTGGACTTTTATAAAGTGTTTATTGATTGACATGGGTGATAGGACTTTAGAAAAGCCTGGAAAAACTTGCATGAATTGATGTGAAATAAAATGAACAGAACCAGAAGAACATTATACACCTTGACAACAACATGGAGGTGATGAACAACCATGATGGACTTGTTCAGTTCAACCGTACAATAATCCAAGACAATTTTAAAAGACTTATTATGGGAAAAAACCATCCATATCCAGAGAAGGAACTGTGGAGTTTAATTGAAGATCAAAAGTGTATTATCTTCATGTTTTAGACGTTGTCATGTATTATATCGATTATTTTCTCTCTAATATTTTTTTTACTTTGGATTGGATTTTTCTTTCATGACCTGATCAATATGGATCTATTGTTTAACATGATTATCAATGTAGAGCCTATATCTGACTGCTTTCTGTCAGGGAGAGGGGGAGGGAAAGGAGGGAGGGTGAAAAAAGGTAAAACTCAATCTTGCAAAAAAAAGTTTGGTAAAAACTGTCATTGCATATGGTTGGTAAGACAAATAAAATATTTTTTAAAAAAAGAAAAAGAAGAAAAAAAGAATTTTTCAATTGAGCTTCCTTTCTCAAGACTTTTCCACTTCAGTATATTCTTTTAATTATGTCAAAATGGTTTTCCTAAAGTTAGGGTTTGGCCATGTCTACCCCTGTGCCCTACTCAGTAAATTCCAGTGACTCCCTATTACCTCCAGGATCAAATGTAAATTTCTACTCTTCTTATATCTTGTAACCCCCCATGTATCCCACATCATGATACTAGACTCTGGATTGTTCGTTGAACAAGCCACTTCATCTCTTTCTTGACTATAGACATTATCACTGGCTTTTCTCTGGTACCTGGAATGCTGTCATTCCTTACCTCTGCCTCTTGGCTTCCTTCAAGTCCCAACTAAGATCTAACTTTCTATTGGAAACCTTTCCTGAACCCCCTTAATTCAAGTTCCTTCTCTCTATTGATTATTTCCAATTTATCTTTCTAGCTTGTTCCTTGACAGAAAGGACTATCTTTATCTCTGTTTGCATCCCTAGGAGCTGGCACACATAGTAGGTTGTTAATATACCTATTGATTAGTTGGCTAGACAGTGATCTCAGTCTCTGACTTTCCAGTTACAGAGTGGAAATTACATAGACAGAATCAGCCTTGGAGTTTGCCTTGTGAAATACTCTCTCAAATGTAAGAATTTGGGGGATCTAACCTCCTAGAGACAGAAGTAGATTTCCTCAACAGGCTGTTTCTTTGGAGAAAGGAGAGGATTGTCCATATGTCCCTGTAGTCAAGGCAACAATCATGTGTAAAGCCAATCCATTAGGGTAGTAGGGGAGAAAATCTTTCTGCACCTTGCTATTACAAAGAGTTATTAAGATAATGCAAATTCAGTAGAAAGGGGATATCTATCTAGCAGCCTCAGAGTGTCTTTGTCTTCCATGATAAGTTCAATTCACAGAGGATACTATGCCTTTGGTAGGATCCTGGAGATGGGAAGTAGGAGGAGGGTACATTTTTAGTGAATGATTTTTACTAGCAAGCCTTAATGTGCTTCCCTTAGTAGGGGATTTTGTGAGCTCTTTGAATATTTTTCCTGTTTTCTATTTTTTTTTTTTTTTTATGGATTTTGGGTGCCTTTGAATTGGATGTCCCACAGGTATCTGTTTACAGACTTCTATGAGTCATTTTTATCTTCTGCATTTTCTAGGGGCTAAAATCAAAACTGTTCTTTATTGACATACATTTAAATATTTATATGGGACCCATATATATATATCTATGGAAGCCTAGACATTAGAAACTTGGAAGATTTTTCCTAGAGTGAAGCATGAGTGATATAATCAATCAATTGAAAGAATAGCCCTAGGATTGGATGTGGCTAGTGAGAGCCCAGAGTTTTGGGGTATACTGCACCATGCTTGGATTATATGTATTTTATCCTAAAGACAAATAGGAGGCATTGATTGTGTGTGTGTGTGTGTGTGTGTGTGTGTGTGTGTGTGTGTGTGTAGGTGAGGAAGAGGAAGGGAGGAAGGGAGGGATGACATGGTCCCAAGCTGTATTTCAGAAAATCTTTTCCTGTTTTCAAATTTATAGTTTTTGAAGGGTAATGAAATAATTAGTTTAGGAAAATGATTTAGGTTTTACATTCACAAAGGTGACCTAAAGTAATCAATTCACTAAATTGGTTCTTCTAGAAGGTATTCTGGCTCACCTCAAAAATGACTGTCAGTGTGTGGTGGCAGCATTTGGCAGACACCAAAATTCAAAATCTAGGCTCAAATCCAACTTCTCTCATCCTCTAGTGCCCAGAGGTGCTCTTGGACCAGGGGGAGTGGTGGTGAGGAGAGAGAGCACTCTCCAAGCAGCGTGTTGGAGGTCTGTCAGAGATAACCAGTCCCTTATCATTCTGGGTAGGGCGAAGATTGGGGAAAGGGGGGAGAAGGAACTGCTCAACAGATGGTTGTGTCTTTCCAAATGAGCTTGGCTCTGAAAACTCCAAGTCATGGAGGGCATCCAAGTGATTCCTTGATTAGCTGTATTCAGGTTACTTCTGAGCAGAATATGGAGTATGCTCCAACTTGGACCCAAGTCAGAGGTTCCTCATAACACTTCATTCGCATGGGGAGACAGGAGTCCTAGTTTCTAAATTGCAATCTTGGCTCATGTTTCCAACAGTTTTTTAAAAATCTAAAGATTTGCAAAGCATTTCCCTCATGATAGCCCTTCGAGGTAGGCAGATGAAAGTATTAATTAATTCCATTGTATCATAATGATAATAATAATAGCTCACATTTATAAAGCTCTTGAAGATTTGTGAAACATTTTACATACCTCATTTGATCCTTACAACAACTTTGGGAGGCAGATGGCCAAGTGGATAGAGTGCTGTGCCCAGTTAAGAGGACCTGAGTTCAAATTCTATATCAGACACTCACTGGTCACAGGACTCCAAATAAGTCACTCTGCCTCAGTTTCTTTATTTGTTCAATGGGAATAATAATGATACTTTTACATAATTTTATGAAGTGCTTAGCACAATGTCTGATACTCAGTAGGTCCTATATAAATAGGAATTATTGTGTGGGTAAGAAACTTGGAGAGTCACAACCTACACTCCTCCTTTCCAGAAACTGGAAATGAGATCCCTAGAGGGGGTTGGCTCAGGCTAAGTTGCCTGTGTTCATAGATGCGCAAGATTTTTCTGTCCTCAGGCTGCTATTGCATTCAGAAAAGGTGTTGATCCTCTCCTGTCTCCTTGAGTACAAAACATCATCAGTTCCCTGACAGGGGTACTAAGAACCAGTCTGTAATTACTGGCAACACCGATTGTCATATGCTGAAGTTTAGATGTGTTGTTAGGTCAATGCCAGGATAAAAACGAAGACAGTTAAGTCTTCCCTCAAGTCTGGAGATCTGCTACTTCCTGGTTCCCTGGATTTTGGTCTCTGATGCCACAGCAGCCTCCTTGTCCTGAAAGTTTGCTTCATTCCTGGACTTCTCACACTGGATATACATAAGACTTCTTGGTCCCTTGGTCTGTCTGTCTGGTTTTCCCCAGAATCTTCATTTTAAGGCAAACATTCAGCCCAGTCATTTCTCTATGAGTTCAGCTACTGACTCTCTCTCTCTCTCTCTCTCTCACGCTCTCTCTCTGTCTTTATTCTTTTTAATTTTTCCATCTTTTTCTCTCTTACCGCTCTTCCCAATATTTTTTTCTCCTTTGTATTTTTTCTATAGTTGCTTCTCTCTGTCTCTGTTTCTCTCTCTCTCTCTCTCTCTCTCTCTCTCTCTCTCTGCTGTCTCTTCTCTCTTTCTGTCTATCTATCTCTCCATATTTCCTGTTCTCTCTTTCTTATTTCTCTGTTTCTGGCTCTATGATTATTCTTTTTTCCTGTCTTCTCTTTTTTTGTTTTTTGCTTTCTCTTTTTTCCTATTTCTCCTTGTCTTTGTCTCTCCTCTGCCCAATATTTTTTTCTCCTCCTTTGTACTTTTCTATATTTGTTCCCCCTCCCCTTCTGTTTCCTCTTTCTCTCTCTCTGTCTCTATCTTTGTTTCTGTCTCTGTTTCTCCTCTCTGTCTCTGTCTCTTTTCTCTCTCTCTCTCTCTGTTTCTCTCTCCCCAAGTTCCTCTACCCCAACTTCCTTGCTTTGTGTGTTATCTCCCCTCTCCCCCTCCCATTAGAATGTAATTCCATAGGGACTTCCTTATTTGCATTCCCAGCACTTAGTGTGATGCTTGGTGAAAAGCAGGCATTATATAAATAAATACCTGTTACATTGGTGTTGACAATGGAGCCTCAGACAAGTTAAGTTTTGATATCAATTCATCATAGTGGTGGAAGTTCACTGAAACCCGTAATGGAGCTTATTTTACAAATAAGGAAACTGAAGCCTAGAAAGTGAAATGACTTGGCTAGGGTTGTCCAGCTAATCACTGCCAGTATCTGAACTCTTTTGAATTGAAGATGCATGCTATTTCCAGTGTATCACAGCAGCCCACTGCCACTTAGTATCTGGGGCTTCTTTTACTGCTCTGGGAGTTAGCTACTTCAGCTAAAAAAGGGTCTTTTGCAGCTCCAGGCTGACCTTATTTACCCTTTTCCTCCCTGAGTTGTTATCGGATCAAATGAAATAATGCACATAAATGGAGGCAGCAAGGTGCTTGTGGGAATAAAATGATGATTATAATGGCATCTACCTCTCAGTGTCTTGTGAGGATCAAAGGAGATACTGTATGTGCTTGAGATCCGTGAATGGTAATCATTATTATCCTCACTGCACTAGACAAATGAATTATTATTAAATTATATATTATATACAATTATTAATTCTACACTGGTATATTGTATATTATTATTCATAGAAGTAATTTACCAGCACAACCCTTCTCCTGCCCCTCTCCTATATTCAAGAGGCAGTTGCTGGTGGATTGTGAGCCTGCCAGGAGTCAGGAAGCACTGGGCTCCAGTCTCTTCTCAGACCCCTCCTGGTCGTGTGTCCCTGGACCAGTCAAATCTCTTTAGATCCTACCTTGCAGACCCAATGTCCATCTGCAAGGGCAAAGGGAGTTTTCGACACCTAGTTCAGTATCACAGACTTCGGGGAGAAAAGGACCCAGGCAGCGTGAGCTACTCTTTTTTTTTTTTTTACATTTTTTTTTTGCAAGGTAATGAGGTTAAATGGCTTGTTCAAGGCCACACAGCTAGATAATTATTAAGTGTCTGAGGTCGAATTTGAACTCAGGTCCTCCTGACTCCAGGGCCGGTGCTCTATCCATGGCACCACCTAGCCGCCCCAGGGTGAGCTACTCTTAATCTGTGTTTGTAATCCTGAAATTAATCCAAACGTCCATCTTTCTTGGGGTTCTCACTTCTTTCTGTTCCCTGTCGCCTCCTCTCTTTTGGGGGGGGGTAGATCTTTTTGCCGGCTTTAAGCGTCCTTGTCTATTTCATTGGAACGTCGGTTCCCCCCGGGAACTGCAGACCCCGGATCTCTGGCATCTGGTGCTGCGGCTTTGGGACCCCAGAGGCTTCCTCCCCCCTGCCCCCGAGCCTGGCCCCGAGCTACGGCGGAATCTGCCCGGTAATCCGGCTAGAGAGGCGGCGGGGGGCTGCAGCCGAGCGCTCTAGTGCCAGACTCTGTCCCCCCAATCCCAGGTGCGATCAACTGCTGCCTTATCTTCAGGTTGGCATACCGCACCTCTGAGCTGCTCTCCCAGAGACTGGCCTGGTGGGGCTCAAAACCCATCACCGATCAAAAACAAAAGGCTGCCCTCCGACTGCCAGGGCCTAATTGAATCGGGGTATCATTTCCCAGCCAATTTTGAGGAAAGAGTCGTATGTATATGTGTGGGCATGCCTTTGTTCACTTCACCGGCAGAAAATCCAATTCCATTCCAGTCTTTCTTTATTTTAAAGGAATTGGCTTTTATTCTGATGTGGCCAACCTGTGATTTTAATCAAAAACCTTTGTGATGGCAGGGGGTGAGAGCTCTAATCATTTGAAAGGGATCCTTTGGGCAATTACAGTAGTAAAGGTAGGTTCCCTCTTTCTATGAATATTCTGTCTTTGATCACAGAATATTTGCTGAGATAGAGAAATCATAAAACCACAGATTTATTAGTGGAGCTGTAAGGGAGCTTCAATGCAATAAACATTTATTGTGTCTGCTATCTGCGAAGACCTGGCCCTCGATGCTTGGGGGTATAGAAAGACAGTCCCAGGATTTGAAAAGGCTGCATTCTATTGTAGGCAGATATTGTCTGTAAGGTGCTTAGCACAATGTCTGCATGTAATAAGGCACTATATGAATGTCATAACCCTTACTCTCCTTTCTCTTCCAATACACCCAAATTTTTGTCCTTATCATCATCACCATCACCATCACCATCACCATCACCATCACCATCACCATCACCATCACCATCACCATCACCATCACCATCACCATCACCATCACCATCACCATCACCATCACCATCACCATCACCATCACCATCACCATCACCATCACCATCACTATCACTCTCACTCTCACCACATCCCCATCCCCATACCCCTCCCCCTCCCCATCCCTATCCCATCTCCATTCCCACAATCACCATCACTACCACCATCACCACCACCACCACCACTATCACCACTACCAACACCACATCATCAACATCACCACCACCACATCATCACTATCACTACCACCATTATCAGCACCACTGCCACCATGTCATCATCACATCCTCATCCTCATCATTCTCATCCTCATCATCAACATCATCATCATTATTATCATCATCATCATCATCACCATTACCACTGTCACTGTGATCCAGATTCAGTGTTCTATTTGTGTCCTGCCTCTCAGCACTTTCACTGGTTTTCTCTCAAACCTTGACTCTCTCCCTCTTTGCTTCCACTTTTGGTTTCCTTGACTTCCTTAAATATAATTTAAATCCTATCTTTGGTGAGAAATCTTTCTTGGTCCCACCACTTCTAGGAGATTGTTTTCCATTCTTTCATATTCTCTCTCTTTTTCTGTCTCTCTCTGTCTCTCTGTCTCTCTGTCTCTCTGTCTCTGTCTCTCTGTCTCTCTGTCTCTCTCTGTGTCTGTCTGTCGTCTGTCATCTGTCTCATCTGTCTGTTGTCTCTCTCTCTCTCTCTCTCTCTCTCTCTCTCCATATATGCACATATATTGGGTTGCACAGTGGATAGAAGAATCTGGAAGAATCATCTTTATAACCTCAGATACTTAGTAGCAGTGTGACCCTGGGCAAACCACTTAACCCCATTTGCCTCAGTTTCCATATCTATAAAATGACCTGGAGAAGGAAATATCAAACCACTCCAGTATCCTTGTCAAGAAAACCCCAAAATAGGGCAGCTAGGTGGTGCAGTGGATAGAGAGCACCAGCCCTGGAGTCAGGAGGTCCTGAGTTCAAATATGACCTCAGATACTTAATAATTACCTAGCTGTGTGACCTTGGGCAAGCCATTTAACCCCATTTGCCTTGCAAAAAACTAAAAATAAATAGGCCATTAAAACAAAGGGATGGACTAGAGAATGTTAGAACTTGAATTCAAGTAGAACAGAATATTATGACATAGATTTTTAGTGTTGAAAGGGTGTCCTAGAACAAAGATTAATGGAACTGAAAGAGATCTTAGTCATCTGAGTTCCATGTCTTTATTTTACAGATAAAGAAACGGAGCTACAGAAAAAGGGCATAGTGATCAAGGTCACAAAGCAGTTTAATAGTGGTAATGAGATAAAATCCTGGTCTTCAAGGTTCTTTCCTTTCTACTTGTGAGATTTGGATTTCAGGATCCAAAGCCCAAGAAATCTAGCTCATCAAACATTCCCATTCCTAACTCCGGGAAGCAGCCAAATCCAGTTTCCATTCTGTAGTTTTAGCCTGCATTTATTTAATCATGCCATAAACTCCCCTTCACATTATTAAAAATGGTAATTTGGTGTGTTGGTGAAGCCTGCCAGTTCCCAGTGAGAATGGGTCCAAGCTGTTTAATCTTTCCTCACAACCCACAGTCAGTTTTAAGAATTGCTATTGTTATGATTATTCTGTGAGGAAACTCCCAGAACAATTATAAACTCTGTAAACCAAAGAGACTCCAAGCTGCTCCATCAGAGATTTGAGGGGTGATGTCTGGACTTTAGAATATTTTTTGAAGAGATAGGTCACTCTCTGTTTTTCTCTTTGATTCTGATCCTAGATTAGTAGGGAAGGAAAGAGAGGCACTTCCTCTATTTGTAGACTATCAAAACTGGGAGGGACTTTAAATTCAGCTAATCCAGCTCCCTCATTTTATAGATAAAAGGAATGAGATTCAGAGAGGGGAGGGGATTTGCCCAAAGTCACATAGCAGGTTCATGTTTAATCAATGAGCATTTGTTCAATGCCTATTGGCAGATTTGGGATTTGAACCATGGTCTCTTGACCCTTTGCTTAGGGACAAATTCCTCTGTCATATTATCAATACAGGGACTGTGGAAAAACTGAGAGTAATATAGTCAGTGTGTCAGTGTGTGGGGGAGTCAGCTGGGACTGGCAAATTGTTAAAATTTTACTGTGATCATTTACACCTCAGAAATCAGGGCTTGATTTATTGTTCGGTTGATTGTCTCAACCTATGAAAGGAGACAGAAAATGTTAATGATGCAGATGAAGATTATTGAAAGTGTGTTCACTGTTTTTGGACAGGTGGTTGTTTCACATTTACCATCATGCCCTGGAATAGCCCTGAGTTCTTCATATATATAGTGCATCCTTATCATATGTAGCTTATGGAAATTTTGTTTCTTCCTCAGCATCACCCAAGAAACTGCATACAGTAGACACTTGAGAAATGTGAAAATGCATTGAATTGAATTTTTTGAAAAGTTATAGGAACTATTTGATTTAGTAAAAATAGTAGCTCTTTTTTGATATAATGCTTTATATGCATAAAACTTTTGTACTATTTATCTTGTGGAAACAAAATGCAATAATGTATTATATATATATATATATATATATGCATATGTTGTGTATATATATAATTTCCAGAATGTAGTTGTCATAACAACCATGCAAAGAGAGGCAGGGTATAGTCTGGATATAGTCCTCCTTGTAGTCTGGAAGGTCTGGGTTCAACTTCTATCTGCCTGACACATACTGCCTGGATGATGCTTGGTTATCCACTTTACTTCTGAGTTCTAGATGAATTTTCAAAATTCTGTATTGCAGAGTAGTTATATTTATAAGAGTTCCCTATACATCAATAAAGTCAGCGATTGAGGTGAATTAGATAAGAAAGCATTTGATGCAGTCAGAAAGAGTTGAGTTCAAATCCTGCCACAAATACAAGCCTTATGATCATGGGCTAGTGACTTATTCATCAGCCTCTGTTTTTTTTTTTTTTCATCTGTAACATGGGGAAGATGGCAGCATCATTATGGGGAGTAAATGAGATAACCTATCTAAAGCACTCTTCAAACATTGAATCACCATATAAATGTTTGCTGTTAGTATTCTCTCTCTCTTACCCTTTGGTCATCATTGGGATATTGGGATATTCAGGATTTTTTTTTGATAGTGATGATGGCTAATAAAGACTAATGGTGGAATCTGGGAGTTTCCGGTATGCACAGATGTTCACATCTAGTTCAATCTGGAATTTGGGCAAAAGTCTGAAGTCTTGGGTGGTTTTGTTTTATTTACACTCTTAAGTAAGTTTTTGTTTTTTTACATTTAGGTTTAAACTTACCTATTTCCAATGTTTGAGTTCCAGTTGTCATATGGTACATTCCACCATCATCTTTCTCTCTCTTTTCACTAGGGATAAGATATAGCTTTTCAGTTCTTCCATCATTAAAATAATTATATTAGATGGTCTCTTACTTGGGTCTTTTGTAGTTTGGGTGTTCTAGATACTTTTATTCTGAGGTCCCTCTAGCTCTGGCAGAAGAGAACCTCAACTTGCATCAAAGTTTGATGATTATTACCTGGGTTAACATAGGCCATCCACTTCCTTTTATAAAAAAATATTTTATTTTAAATTTATAGATAAAACAAGTATTTCCTTAACATAGTATAATAAAAAAGATTGCATGTACAACTTGCTATTATTTTAAAATATAAAATTACCATGTAAACTTCTTTTTTCCTTCCTGTCCTCCCTCATTCCTTCTTCCCTTTTCCCTTCCCCCTTCCCCATCAACTCTGGAAATGGCTACCAATTGGACACAAATATGTGTGTGTGTGTGTGTGTGTGTGTGTGTGTGTGTATACATACACACATGTATACTCTCACACACATATATGTAAAATCATTCTATTTGCCAGTTCTTTCTCTCTTTGCAGATAGTATCTTCCTTAATATGTCCTTTGTAGTTATTTTGGTAATTTTTAATAGTCAAAATGACTTATTTGTTCAAAGTTGTCCTTAAAGCAATATTGCTTATTTCACTCTTCATTATTTTATGTAAGTCTACCTATGTTTTTAACCCCTTTAAATTTTCTGATTTGTAAGATGGGGACAGTAATCTGTACTCTACCTATTCCCCAGAGCCATTTCAGGTATAGTGCCCTATAAATCTTTTTTGTTTTTAGTTTTTTCCAAGGCAATGGAGTTAAGTGGCTTGCCCAAGGCCACACGGGTAATTATTAAGTGTCTGAGGCCAGATTTGAACTCAGGTACTCCTGACTCCAAGGCCCATGCTCTATCCACGGGGCCACCTAGCTGCCCCATAGTGCCCTATAAATCTAAAAGCACTGTATACATATGATCCGTTATTAGTAGATATTTTAAGGTCTCTTTCCTTTCTAACCTTCTGTGATTGGATTCAGAAGCAGATGTTAGCCTCTCCATCCTAGTGCCTAGTCAGTTCCAAATCAGAGAACTTTGAAAACAGACCTGTTCTGGCTTTGGCAGAATCCAATAGGGGCAAAGACATCTCTCTACAGGGTTTCAGGGTGTGACATGATCTCAAAACATTAAGGAGTTCATATCAGGTTCATCAGGTGCTGCTGTTAGCCTCATCTGACTCCATAGGGAAAAAACTCAGACTGCCCTCTCCCTGACTCCCAAACTCATGGCACTTCTTCCAGGTCTTTGGCTGTGCCAGGAATTGCCACAATGTCTAGGGTTCTCAGAGATAATAATAATAATAATAATAACCACAACAGCAATAACAGTAGTAATATCATCTAAAGAGCACTTTAAGGTTTGTGAAGTATCTTATAAAATTATCTAACTTTATTCTCATCATAACTCTAAGAGATAAGTGCTATTATTTATCCTCATTTTACAGATGAGGAAACTGAGACAGGCGTGGCTTAAGTGACTTGCCTAGGGTTATATAGCTAGTAAGTGTCCTGACTTAGTTCCCTTCTATTTCTCTGAGTGGCTGCACAAGTCAGGAGGAGGAGTTTTTAGCCTTTTTTTTTTGTGTTGGAGTATGGTGATCAGGCATGCTGCAAGCTAATTCATTCCTTATAGAGTAGGAAAATATAAGACAAGCTTAGAAGAGAGCTCTTCTTTTTGCTCTGACCTCTGTTTTGCCTCCTCTGATCCCCATGATGCTAACCTTTAGCCCTACAGTTTAAATTTCTCATGATGGAGAAAAATGTCCTGTCCCTTAAAAGTCTCTATGTACTTTATCTGCAACATTTCTCTTACTGTCAGATCATAGTAGGTTTCCTCTCTTCTTCCCCAATCAATAACCAAAGCTTTGATGCTCTGCACAGCAAGGGAGGGGCCTGCTTCAATAGAAGGACTTTTCTCAACAACCTCCCTCCCCCCTACCTCATCCCCAGCTATGAATGCTTTTTCAGTTAACATTATCTTGTGCCAACTCTGTTTGTGTCTTTAATATGCTTCTATAGGTGCCTATTATATCCCCCATTAGAATCATAGAAACATATACTTTTAGGTTTGGAATTGGTTTCAGTGGCCATTTTGTCCATCCATATATGAAAAGAATCCTCATTCTGACACACCCAACAAGTAGTCATCCAACCTCTATCTGAAGACCTCCAAGGAGACAGAACCTCCCATCCCTTGAGACAATTCCCTTTTAGATAGCTATAATTGTTGGAAAGTTTTTTCTTACACTGTTTTAAATTTTTAGTATTGTGATGTCTGCTGATTCCATTTTTTGAGTTACCCTTCCTCCCTAATAAAAAACAAATAAACAAGTTTAACCCCTCATCCACAGGACAGCCATTCAAATGCTTGAAGACATTATCCTGCCTTCTCTTCTTTAGGCTAAGCCCAGTTCCTTCCGCTAGTTCTTATAAGTTATGAATTCAATGTCCCTCATAGTTCTCTTTTCTCTCTTCTGAGCACTCTCTAACTTATCAATATCTTTCTTAGACTATGGATCCTAGAACTGAACATAATATTCCAGTTGAAGTTTGATGAGAGTAGAGTACAATGGAACATCTCTCTGTTCCTGGAAGCTAAGTCCCTCTCAAAACAGCCCCGGATTACTCCATCAAGTGAGGAATCATATTGAGCTTGTGATGTATTAAAATCTCCAAATTGTTTTAGAATAACTGCTATCTAATCATTCTCCCCCTTTCCCCACTCCCACCCCCATCTTGTACTGCCAAGTCAAACTTGAATGTAAACTTGTTAAATGCAGGGATCATTTTGATTTTCTCTTGGTATCTCCAGTACTTAATAATAGTTCACCATTCACATATTTTTTGACTCCTCCCCTGTATTTGACAATGTTAATGACCCTCTTCTCCCAGACGATCGCTTCTCTCTTAATTCTCCTATATTTTTGATAACTTCTTCTCAGGCTATTTTTGTGATTCATCAACAATATCATAACCAGTGGGTATTCCCCAAGGCTCCATCCTGGATCTTCTTTTATCTCTCTGTTCTCTTTCTGTGTGATCTCATTAGTTCCCATGGATTTAGCAATCATTTCTATGTAGATGACTTCCAGGTGTATATACTCGACCCCAGTGCTTCAGCCCACATCACCAGTTGCCTATAATTGGATGTCATAGAGACATCTTAAACTCAACATGTCCAAAACAAAATTCATTATCCCCCCCACCAGATTCATTTCTTTTTTAAACTTTGCCTATCAAAGGCAGCACCATTCTTCCACACTCCCAAGTTCATAATTGCATTGTTATTTTCCATTACTCACTCTCCCTCACCCCGCATATCCAACCAGTTGCCAAGTCTTGCTATTTATACTTGTAAAACATCTCTCCCATCTCACCCCGTCAACCCACTCATGTAGCTACTATTAAATCAGGTCTCTTGTGTCTCACCTAGATTATTACACAGTTTCCTAAATGGATTCCATGCATCAGCTTCCCCTTTCTAGTTCATCCTTCATATAACCCCCAAAGTAATTTTCTTCAAATACAGATCTGACCATTTCACTCCCCTACTCAATCAAGTCTAGTGGTTCCCTATCACTTTTAGAATCAAATGCAAAATCTTCAGTTTAGGTTTTAAAGCCTAATCCAGTGCCTGACACACTGTAGATCCTTAATTAATGCTTTCTGATTGACAGAAAAAGAGGAACATTATATCTGAGATATGACTGACAACTCTAGTATTGTGTCCAGTGACCTTTTGCAAATGATGGGGAGGGAGAATGATGGAGACATCTGAAATGTGATTTATGGCATTTGCCTTTTGTACCCCTTTCAAACTCGTCAGAGATTTCTTCATTAAAACATTAATGTCTATCTGCTAATTGTCACTTGTGGCTCATTCTTTACTGTACAAAACCCTAGAAAAGAGTCTCAATCAAATTACATTTATTCACTAATACCCTGCAATTCTCCCAGTTTCATTAGTCTTCCCTCCAACCCCATGGACTTGGAACACATTTTGTTTCCATTGGAATTTGTGGGATGCATCTTTCTATAATCTAGTAAAATCTATTGATAGGTAGGCTAGTTTTTGATTCTCTGGAAATGTGATTCTAGTGGCTCCTTGAATGTACCCATTCTTCATTTTAATTGGCTGGTTGGGATCTTTTCACAGGAAATTTAACAAGGCAGAAAGAGGGAGAGGGAGAGGGAGAGGGAGAGGGAGAGGGAGAGAGAGAGAGAGAGAGAGAGAGAGAGAGAGAGAGAGAGAGAGAGAGAGAGAGAGAGAGAGAGATATGCTATGGGGTGGTTGGGAAGCTAAGTGATTTCCTCTAGGTGTAGCTTCATCAGTTCCTAACTTATAACAACCTTCTTCCTGGGGTGGCTTGAGGCATCCTAGCTTGTTTTTAGGTTCTGTGCCACTCAGATTCTCTTATATTTCTTCTCCCTCTCCCCAGCTACCTTAGCCTTTCCTAACTAAGCTGCTCATCTACAGGATCTGAGAATTGATACAGAAATCCACCCTGATCTTACTTTTACCCATCATTTTGATTCTTGCCAATACTCAAATATTGGACTTACACTCTGTCCCTGACCCTGGCCCTCACCCTTGACCCTATCAGTGCTAGCCTTTGAATTCCAGTGCTTTGACCCCTAAAGGTAGTGCTCTTTTTGCTGGCACTGACTTTGGACTAAGGAGATCTGAATTCAAGTTCATTTCTATCATTTACTTATCATCTGTTGTAGCCTAGGCCAAGTCACTCAGTCTTCTGGGTTTTAGATTACTTCTTTTAACAATTAGGGGATCAGACTAGACTGTCTTTGCAATATCTTCTAGTTTTGAAAGTCTATGAATCTATGAGATCATGGTCATTGAAGACGAGAGCCAGTAAGGAGATGAGGTGAGGATAGTTTGTGGAAGGACAACAAAACCAGGGAGAAGTTTTTTGAGGTATAGGTGGGGAGGCTTAGGAGAGGAGTTCAGGTCTCCACTGGGACCCATTGATCCTTTAGGACCCCAGGGGACTTTATCTACTTCCTTTTTTTGTGGCACGCATTCAACAATGCAAAGCGATATCTTCTTGTGACCATAATCTTTCCCAATGAGACAAATTAGAGGGAAATTAAAGGTTATTTATTAAGGAATGAGAAAATTATCATAATACCAAGAATCTTTCATAATTATTTCAGAATCATGTGCTTGTGTTTATTTACATTATACATGAAGCGGAAATTTTGAATAGCCAAGGAATTAAAACTCCAGTATTACAAGAAGTTAAAGTTGCCACATGGAATATGGAGAGGGCAGTTAAGACAATTTTTCCTTTTTCTTTTTACAAAATATCTTATAATTACCTTAAGTCCTTGTTGAGTTAAATAATGGCTAACTGGCAATCTGGACTCTTTTCCCACATTGTTTTAGCTTAGCCTTTGGCCAAAACATGCTCATTTCAAGTGCATCCAATCTATTTCCCAACAGCTGTTGAAAGGAAGTCTGTTTGGGGAATGTAAAATCAACCAAGGTGCTATAGCTGATGAATTCTGTTTTGTTATTGATGAATGACAGGAAAGTTTTCCCTATTGCCTGTTCTGATGGATTTATGGTACAACTGAACCCCTGAGGAAATTGAAGAAAACCTACCCTGACTTGTCAATGGTTATGAAATAGAGAGATTGTGAATAATAGAAAATGAGGGCTAGCTAATGAGTCAATCATTAACCTCATCTCTGGTGTCAAGATGAGATTTCCTTTTTTCCTTTGGAACCCAGAGCAGGAAATACAAAATGATCCAATTATGGAGATGACTGATTAGAGGAAATCATATCTCTCATCTACACATTGAGGATATAGAGACACAGAGGGTCATTAATGAAGGCTATGATTAAGTGTGCTGGCCTGTTTACCAACATTACCAAGACTCCTTTCAGTATGATGACTTTCTCAAAGATTACAATTATAATTCATGGTCTTATAGTTAATTTTTTCAGGAATCCATTTTTTAAAAAAAGTTTCACTGTTTTCATAGAATAAGTAATTATCAGAGTTGGAAGTGACGCTAGTAAACTCAATTGTTAGCAGAGTGGTGACTTAGTTGAAGAATATAGGACACAAGTGAACATTATTATCCCTTCACAAGCCCATTAATGTGAAATGGCAGGCTTAATGGGAAATCTGTAAGGCCAGGAGGTGTGATAGTAAGAGAGATTTGCTAAAAGATTGAGAATCAACAAAAGATGGTTGCTATTTGAGACTGTCCAAAGTGGAAACTGCTGCTAGAGTTGAAAGGAATTTGCTAACCCTAACTGAAATATTAAGCAGGCATAGGGGAGGCAAAGAAGTTCAAAAGTCAGATTTGATCCGATGGACTCATGCTGTTATTTCTGAGTGGGATTGTGGGACTGACTCAATAAAGCTAATATAGTCTTGATGTTATAGAGCATGCTCCCCAAAGAGCTCTCTTTGGAAAAGAAGAGGACAAATTAGCAGATGCTAATATTCAGTAGAAACTAGGAGGTCGGAGTAGCAGCTTAGTGGAGAAAAGAGCAAGAGGTGATTTCCTAGAGAAAAATGTTTTCCAGGTGGGTAACACAAGTGATGGGTGAGGCATGCCATATAATTTTCCTCAATACCTTCTATTCTATTAGTTAAATGCCTTTCATTTGCGTCAGTGTTTTCTGGTTTTTTGGAGGGGTAAAAAGAATCATTGGATGGCAGCAAGGTGGCACAGTGGATAGAGTACCAATAGGAGTTCAAATTCAGATTCAGATATTTGTTAGCTGTTTGACCTCTGGCAAATCACTTAACTCCAAATGTCTCAAAAAGCAAATGAAAACAAAAAGAATTCCTGGAGTGGGTAGTTTTTGCAGTCCTGGGAGTTGAAGGTCACCATTAATAAGGTGTTAGTAGTGGCGGCTAGGTGGCGCAATGGCCTTGGAGTCAGGAGTACCTGGGTTCAGATCTGGTCTCAGACACTTAATAATTACCTAGCCATGTGGCCTTGGGCAAGCCACTTAACCCCATTGCCTTGAAAAATCTAAAAAAAAAAATCTAAAAAAAAATTAAGGTGTTAGTATCAGAATCAGGCTTAGGAGCCAGGTCTCCTAATGTGTGATATCACATCTAGCTATCATCTCTTCCTACTCCAAACAGAGACAGATAAATCTGGGGTCATGCTCAAGAAACATTTGTCCAATAAAGATTCGTTGGTTATGAGAAGTAGGTTGTGGATGGTAACGGATAGTAGATACCTGTCAGTACTCATTAGGTAAAGAGAAGAGCCTGATAGAAAGAGAGCATCTGAATGAAGAATGCCTCATATCTGACATCCCAGAATGAAGGGAGTGGAGAATCAAAGACTAATCATATTTGGTGAAAATTTGGCTAAAAGAATGGAAATAACCAAGGAGGCTGTCCTGGGTTAAAGCAGCAGCTTCCTGAGAGGCAATCTGAAAAATAAGGTCACCATTAAATGTCACTCTCATGACATCTCCATCTCCAATACAGATCAGGAAATGGGGATAATTAGCCATCCCTTATACTTGTCCTCTATGCCATTATTCAAATCATTCCCCTTCTATTTGAAATTCCCTTCTCATAATCACATTTCTGTTCTTCACATTCCTGCCCATCCTTCAAGGCTCAAACCAAATGTTATTTGCTCTGTGAAGGTTTCCGTGATGCCTCCCATTGAAAGTGATCTCTTTTTTCCTCGGAATTTCAAAATATTGGCTCTTAGGTCACTTATGCTCATGAATGAAATCATGGAAGGCCTTCTGAAGAATAATCTCCATGAGGGTAGGGTCGAATCTTGTCTACTACAGGGCTTTTGGACAAGTCATTTCCCTTCATGGGGTCTTAATTTCTTTATTTGTAAAATGGGATTAAACTAGGTCATATCCACTATTTCCTGATAATGATTGCTCCTAGTATATGGTTTGCAGATGAGTATGGCCCAGAAGGTATCCCTTTGTTAATGGCTGACTCAGTTTTATCAAGAGACTCCACCATCTTTTTTTGCTTAGCTCTTCCTAGGAATTCAAGGATCCCATACTAGTTGAAAAACTTTGAATTATGTGCACTGAGCAGAAGCAAGTTGGTCCAGAAGGGATTTTTTTCTTAGCTTTATTGTTCCAATTTCTCGCTGTCTCTGCATGGGCCCTACTTTAAGAATTTGAAAGGCAATGTTTCAACAAAGAGATATTTTCCCCCAACAAACTGTTTTTATTACTTTATTTTTAAATAGAGGAAGAGAGGGAGGTGGTTGAAACTAGGAATTAATTTAATGTAATATAAGTAAATGTAATCCTTATGTCAGAGAATCCTTTACCAAACAAGAAACCTTGGTACTCTTTGGGAGAATGTTTTTCTTCTTTGCATAATTGCCCACAGATCATTTGAGAACTTTGACTCCTCCCTGTGGATGAGTGAGGGGGAGTTGTAGGGCTGATAGTATAGCTCCCAGCTCTTACATACATGATCATTCTGATTGATCTATGATTTCATTACTGTAATCCATCCACGCCTGCCCATTCTCTATGATTCTTTTTCATTTCTTTTCTTAAGTTTGGCACAAGAGGTTGTTCATTCAACATTCTGGGGGTCTTCCTTGCATTCTCATGACATCATGTGATAGTGGAGCACATGTTCCCATTATCCTTGCTTATGTGACTGACCCAACTTCTTTTAAAAAATTTTTGGGGGTATGATATCTTCATCATTGCTTCTATAAAATTCTGTGCTTATAATGTATCTCAACTTGCACATATCTTCCATGTGTCCCTCTATTTTTCAACTTCATATTTTTTGGAGAGTAGCATTCTGTGGCTCACAGTCAAATAAACTTTCCTTCCCAGTCTTTCTATTGACTTCTTCCTTTGGGGAAGACATTGAAATCAATTACTTCCTGTAGTATCGAAAAGTGGATCTATCTCCACTCCCTGTAACTTTCTAGACTAAGTATCACCTCCCTAATCATGACTTGCCTAATTATTATTTGTGTCATTTCCTCTATTAGGACAAATTTTTTGAAGGCATGAACTGTTTCATTTTTGTTTATTATTACCTGTATCTAGTGCAGTTTTTACTATGTGGCTTAATAATGTTGTTTGAAATTAATTGAATTAACTTATCCTTAGTCCTGCCACTACTAAGTAGCAGAATCAGGACTCAAATCCAGGTCTGTTGACTTCAAATCTACTGTTTTCCTCTTTCTGCCACCATAATGCTTCCTTAGCAGTACATGAGTTGAGTTACTACTACATGATCTTTCAGTGGAAAGCCCTGATGATGCCACAGGAGCAGCAGGGAAACTAATGATTCTGTTGTAGCTTAATTCTATATTTAACACTGATATATATAATTTCCAACTTCTTTGACAAAGAACTGGGTGTTGCAGGAGGCTGGTGTTGCTTTAATGTCTGGGAATTAAACAAATCTCCTGGGTTGTCACTCTCAAATGTGTGGAAGATGGGTTCAATTTGATTTTCTTTGTAGTGCACAGTTTGCCAGAGTACACCTGGTGTTGATATAAGTTGCACCCATCCTCATTCTCTGAGTTTGGGCTGTGAGATCTTCACTAGGTGGAGATTTAGAGGTGAAAAGTACCTTAGAAACCATCTGGTCTAATTCTTTCATTTTACAGATGAGGAAATTTAGAAGGAGAGAAGTTAAGTGATTTGTTGAGGGTCATGTGACTGCTAAGCATCTGAGATAGAATTTGAAAACAGGTATTTCTGACTCCAGGGTCAGCATTCTGGCTACTCTGCCTCTAGGAACCTACAAGAGTGAGAACATCTCTGCCTTCAAGGAAGTTGTCTTCTGTTTCTGAGAAGACACATGTACATAGATGAGATGCAAAAAAATAATCAATACATATAGTAGGTAGTAGTCCAATAACTAGTGAGATAGTATAGCCCCTGAGAGGGGGTGCTCCTTTAGCCGAGCCTTGGGACAGCTAGGGGAAACAGTAGTCTTCTATGGGGGAAAAACTGAATGAAATGTCATCCACTGATGAATCAAGCCACCCCAGTCAAAGGATTGAGATGGTTATATGTAGTGGCTCTCCAAAACAGGATGTAGAGAGGTTAGTATGGGGTAGCAGTTCAGAAAAAATATGCTCATTGAGTTTCAGATTGGGAAGGGATTTCAATGACCTCCTTAGTCCAATACAGAATTGTACAAGAATTTTCCCTCAGGAGGTCCAACAAATGGTTAGTCAGTCTCTGCTTAAAGAATTCTAACTTACTTGAAGAAAGACAACATATTACCTCCTGAGGTGGCCCATTCCATTTTGGGAAAACTTTAGGAGTTAGAGAGCTTGTCCTTAAATCAAGGCTAAATATGCCTCTACAATAAGACTTACTTTCTCAGATCAAAGGGAACAAACTTATGAATTACAAACATATAACTTCCTGAGGTCATGGCGCTCTTTGGAAATGGGCAAACAGAAATGAATACAATGAATAACCTTGTATTTAAGTACTCTGGACATGTATATTTTATATATGGTCTTGTTTTTTTTCCCTATTACAGTGTGAGCTTCTAGAGAGAGTAGGGATTGTCTTATTCATTGTATTTATATTCTCAGTGTCTAGCATGTTGCTGCCATATCCTTAATACATCTTTGTTTATTGAATCATGATACATTTATTAAAGAAGGAAAAAGAAAGAATAATCACAATAAAATCATTCATCCTTAATCCTAAATCATGTTTTCTGTGAGAATGAGTGGGCACAAACTTAGAAAAGTCTAATAGAGAGGGATATGACTAAGGAACCCCATAAGCCTGAAGCAACTTAGCCTTCTGCTCTGCAGACTTCAAGGTTCCAAATTTCCTTAGGGAATAGTTTTTAACCAATATTTTTTTGTTGGTTTGCTGAAGCAGTATGTTAAGCTTTATTTTGTTTGTTTATTTTTCAGATAGCAGAGCCTTGGAAATCTATAAGGCTACTCATGTCTACACTTTTGGCAGTGTTAGTTTTCTTAGAAGACTAATTTGCTGAAGTTAGATATACACAGATCTATCCATATCATCTTTCTGAGCTGTGAAAGTTGTCCTCCTCCCAAATGGTAGGTAATAATAAAGTTCAAGACAGAGAAACCTTGGAGAAGTTTCCACCATTTAAGATGAAGATGGTAGTAAAGATCCTGGTAAAACGTATGTGCATATATATTTTTCTTATCCTAACTATATATATGTATATATATATATATATATATATATATATATATATATATATATATATATTCCTTATCCTAACTAGTTCTTTCTAAAGATAGCTCTATCTTTTCTTCAATCAACTTTTTATTTATTTCTTTATTTTTTTACAGCATCACTTTCCTCCAATCAGATTAACTCCAAGCAGCAGCTTTGAAGCCTGTATTTCTTTATTCAGCTGATCTTGGCTGAGTTCAATTCAGAGTAGCTTTTCTCTTCTTCCTTTTCCAGCCTTTTTGTGCTTCTGGTTACTTTTTGTGCTCCTAGTTACTCACTGACCCTTGCCTCAAATCAAGACCTTCTTATATGAAATAATTCCCCTTAGGGTAAGTAACCAAAATTCATATTTCTTTCAAATTTACCAAAGAAAGACATAGTAACTAAGAAGTTCTTATAATCAGGATTTTCCAGCTATCACCTTCAAAGTCCACACACCAGTCACAGGAGCTGCTTTTGTTCATCTTTGCCTTCAGTAGGTCCTTTTTTCCTGAGGGACCGATTTCTTCAGATCATTTTAGTGCTTTGCTATGAGAGGCCATTTTCTCTCAGAAATATTTTTATTTTATGTCAAAATTCCACGGGGCTGATTTTTCTCAGTGTTTATCACATAACTTTCCTCATTTCCTTCCTCTTTCAATAACTAAACATGTCCAAATGATGAAGGGGCACCCCATTTGCTTATAACAGTTATTTTGCCAGAATATTAGCATCTTTCTAGAAATACTACGACCAAACTGAGTTATAACAACAAAGGGAAGTGGTATGTGTGGACAAAATGATAGCTTGTTTAGAGCAATATTAGAAACAGCATTCTTATATAGGGCTGGCATACTAGTCCTGTGTCTTCCTTACTCAACTCCATCAGTATCACCCTAGGCCAGAATGGGCCAGATGCCATCTTCAGTATGACCACTTTGTCTTACCCCCAAGTTGGAATCTATGTCTATTTATTTTAGTCATAGGGAGCTTCTATCAGGAACCTTACCCATAAGACTACTTTCCACTTACATTGTATGTGGTTGTATGTATAGAATTATTTACATATTCCTTCTTCTCTGTGCAATCAGGGACCCTAGTTTTGCCTTTCTTTACACCCCCAGGGTTTAGCACAGTTCCTGGAGCCTAGTAGATACTTAATAAATTCTTGTAGATTAAGTGACTTCTAGGGATGGAACATGCTGAGCTCTAATGGGAAGCAGAGGGATCCCAGGGACCATCATGAGTCTCCTCATCCATTTCATTGAGGTTCAATCATTCTTGGATCAGGCAAAGTAACTAAGCAATTTTGATGAAGATATTGAACTGTCCTTGGATAGCCTAATATCCAGGTATGATAAAAAACCTAGCCACCCTGTTGTGGAGAACATAAATCTAGGAAATGATGAGACAGATGGGGTAAAAGAGGAATGGAGTTTAAAGGCTCAAGATATGGGTTTAATTTCTGATTCTAACAATTTTGGGCTGACTGACTTTAGTCAAGTTTCTATACCTTCTTTGAGCATTAATAGTCAATAACTTTGGTATTATCTACCTCACAGGTGTGCAGGTGTGTGTTTGTGTGTGTGTGTGTGTGTGTGTGTGTGTGTGTGTGTGTGTGTGTGTGTGTGTGTGTGTGTGTGTGTGTGAAGGGCTTTTGAAACATTAAAGCATTTAAGAATGTGGTCTGTTTTGATAGGGAATTCAATCTCTCACAGGAGCTAAACAATACACACACACACACACACACACACACACACACACACACACACACACACAAACAGACCACTGATGATCCACAGTTAGAGGCAGCCCCTAGGGTGCCTATTTTCTGAGATTGCCTTCAATTTGTCTTGTGTACATCTTAGATGCACATAGTTATTTGTATAATGTTCTCATCTCTCTCTCCCATCAGAGGTTCTCAATGGAACCTTAACACAATTATTTACTCAAGTGGGAGTGTTTACACTAATATTTAGTATAATATTTTTTGTTTGAGATACATGGCTACTGTATGATATAGGGAGTAATGAATCAGAAAACATGGATTCTGATTATAATTCTACCTGTTGCTTACTATGTGATTTTCGGCAAGTCCCTGGAAAATGCTTTGGGCCTCAGTTTCCCCATTTGCAAAATGGGCAAGTTGTGTTACCTAATGATATTTCACTTTTTTACACATTGATTTGAGACTCAAGAAAAAAACAAAAGCAAGCAAACAAAAAAAATTAAATCCAAATCAGAACTCCTGTGAACATTATTCTTGCCTTTCCCTGTTTTGATACTTCATCAGGGTTTCCTTCACTCCTATCTATCCATATCCTTTCAGGGAATGTGTGGACCAGTGAGGGGATTTGTATTTGCATCTGCCAGACCACCCTTTGCCAAGAGGACCTGGCCTTTTTTCAGCTCTAAAGGAAATCCATTGAGAACATTAGAAATCCTTTTCCAGTTGAAATTCCAAGGACAAATGGTCTGTGCACATGTGTAACATGGCAGGGCCCCAGCTGTTTGCTAAATACCTGGATAATTTGGATAATGATGAGGCAGCCTCAGATGTTGAGAGAAAACAAGGAAAGGCAATAAGATTTATATGCAGTTTAAATAATGGAATAGAATCCAAGACTCTCACACCCAGCAGCTGTATTTCGAGAAAAATGTTCCAACTCCATTAACTCCTTCAATTTCATGCTGTCTGCCTCGTCCTAGTCTGTGTCTTTCTGTATTTTGTTGGATTTCCCTGGAAAGTATAGATAACAGACCCAGAACCATAACTAGGAATTCTGGCACCTGGGGCAAATTTAGTTGACTGGTGGTGGTGATGGAGTGAGGGTTGGTCCAAGCTAATGGTTACAGAACCTTTTGGCAATCTGCTGAAGCCAATATGTCCCTTCTCATAATAATATCTTGTTCTTTACATTCATAATGGAGAGACATGTTGAGGTTAGTGAAAATAAAGATATATTTTATTCTTATTCAAATTCATGGATACTAGATAACAAAGCCCTGGTGTAAGGTATCACTCTTGTATAAGGAAGAGAGTGGAGTTGGCACTTTGGGAGGTGAGAAGGCTGAGGGGCTGGAAGAAAAATGATGTTTTAAAGGAGCAGAGGCTGAGGTTCAGAAGACTATATATCATCAACTGACTGAATGACAGACTCAGAGTCAGGAAGACTTGGGTTCAAATTTCAACTTAGCCAACTGCTAACTTTATGACCATGATCAAGTTACTTAAAATCTCTGGATGGGGGTGGCTAGGTGGCACAGCGGATAGAGTACCGGTCCTGGAGTCGGGAGTACCTGAGTTCAAATCCAGCCTCAGACAGTTAATAATGACCTAGCTGTGTGTCCTTGAGCAAGTCACTTAAACCCATTTGCCTTGCAACCCCCCCCCCAAAACAGACTTAAAATCTCTGGATGTCAGTTCCTTATCTTTAAAAAGAAGGTTGTATTAGATGACATCAAGGTCCTTTCCAAACTAAAAATCTATAATTCTGATGATGTTTGTCCTTAGTTCTCAAAGAAGACCATGACATTAGGAAAGAGGTGTCATGACATGCGGGAGAATTGGATTTGAGTGAGAGGGGGCTGTGTTAAGTCACCAACCTCACTTTCTCCTCCTGAGCCATCTGGGTCCAGTAAGCAGATATGAATTAGGATGACTGGAGGTGGGCAAGGTTGTGAGGGAATCAGGGTTAAGTGACTTGCCCGAGGTCACACAGCTAGTGTCTGAGGCTGGGTTTGAACTCAAATCCTCCTGACTTCAGGGTTGGTGCTCTAACCATTATGCTATCTAGCTGCCCTTCTATAATTCTATGAATTGCTTGGGGAGGGGGGCAAATGAACTGGAGGCTCATAGATGGCAGTGATCTAGACAAGATGAGATGAATTTTAAAGGAGAGACTGAGGGAGCTGTTGATAACTGAAAATGGCAATGGAAAAATCTGAAAGTAGCGCTGGGGAGCAAAAAGCATGTTCACTGCAATTGGTCTTGTGTATTTGGGGCTCTGAGAGAAGGAATAACCACCCTTAGAAGGGAGGATTTATGGCATATTTGGAAATCAGAGAAGTCTGGATTGACTGGAGTTTGGAGTACATGTGTAAGCAATGTGATGTGAAGTTAGAAAGGTAGAGTGGCCATATTGCGGAAAGCCAAAGAAGGAATATTTTGAACATGACACTGGAGGAAATAGGGACCCATTGGAGATTTTTTTATAGTTGTGGGATCACACAGTCTAATCAATGGAAGATTACTCTGGTAACTGGATGAAAGATAAATTGGAGGGGAACATAGAAGCAAGAAGACATATAAGGAGGTGATTTTACTCTTCTAGATGGGTGACAATGATCCAGTAATTGATCAATCTGTTATCCATCAAGCATTTATTAGTCACTTTCTAAGTGCCAAGCACCAAAAAACTGAAAAAGGTCCCTCAAAGAGCTTATATTCTAGTGGGGAAATAACATTTAAAGCAGTCAGGCAATAAGTATTTATTGTTTACATTATATATTATGTTAATTATATGTTATTAACAATATGCTTAAATTATTATATAATAAGTATTATATAATAGCATACTTATATTAAATATATATATTAATTAACTAAGCTCTGTGCTAAGTATTGAATATTTGCTATATATAAGGAAAAAGAGAAGTATTCTTGTCTAAAGGAGTTTGCATTCTAAAGGGAGAGGACAGCATATAAAAGAGCTACCATGACACTGGGGCACAGATAAAGGGCACAGTGGTCAAGTACTGATAGTCAGAACTGAAATGGAATGACCAACCTGAATCTGTCCTTAAAATAGAGGCCTGGGAATGACCTCACCAATAGGGCAAGGAGATGAGAGTGGCATGGTAGAAGGACATTCCGTCAGATGAGAAGGTCCCAGATACTGAAAGAAGTTCCAAGGTGAAGAGGCATCTGAGTTATGAGGGAAAATCTCCCTCTTGTCTCTATGCCTTTGTGTACACTACCATCCCCGCTTTGTCCAAATTTGCCTTCCCTTCCCATATCTCCATTTTGAAAGACTTTGCTAAGGTCCCTTCCAGCCCCAACATCTTATGATTCTGTGGGTGGCAACCCTTTTGATATCATTAGTCCAAACCTAGTTCCTCTCTTCCCTCTCTGTGGTCTATTTCTTCAGAGACTCCAAGTCACAAATTTCCTCTCAGCTTCTTAGACCTTTTCTTTTCCACCTACTCACCCCCCCCCCATTTTCCATAGCCACAAATTAGTCTTTGTTGAGATGAATGGCATTGTCAAAGGCTTGACTTTCCTTTTTCTTGGCTGAGTGTGGCCTGAACAATCTAACATCCCTCCCTCCCACCAACCCTTGTAAGCCCTTTGAAGCTTCTTCATGAAAGTGAGTTCTAAGAGGGGCAATCATCTGGGTCCTCTGATGGAATGTGTATGTGAGGGTGGCCCCCAAGGATTTCCACAAATAGCTGGGAATCTATAGCTGGCAGGGGCTGGTGCTTAATTGAGAGAAACAATTTCACTTTTGGTCTTCAAGTGTTCAACATCCATTGCGAAGCCTCGGGGGACCTTTTTAAAACCGATTCCCCTCCTAGAGAGAGAACATTCACACCAAGCAGGGGATGGGGAGGATGGCTGGTTATATTTGAAAACAGGGTTCACTTACTTGCAAGCAAAATGTAGGTCTTTACAAGCAGGGTAGGCTTACAAGAGCCAGAATTCCTGATGCACTCAACTCACCCTGGGTACAACTCTTTGCCTAGTGTGCAATCACAGAAACCTTGGACATCCAAAGAGCCAGACTGAATGCATTATCTATATTAAAAAGAGGCAGCTTTTTTTGTGACCCACCATATACATGGAGGGAGCTGTAAGTTAAATCTATTTCATGACAATATGAAATGTTCTATTTATAATTTGAGACTATGAAAGGTTATTTTTTTTAAAATTTTAAATTAAAAATTAAATAAAACTTAAGAAAGAAAAACATCATCATCATCGTCAATGTCAAATGATTACTTCCCTTTTTTTCTGAGTCTTTTGTTTCTCTTAAAGCAGCCTAGGATAGAAGTAACTTTCTTGGTCTCCAAGTCAAAGTGTTGATTCAAAAATAGCTTGTTTTCATTAAATCCCAAATTTCTTTTCCACAAACACTGTCATCTAGCCAAGACTTCTCAGTCTTGTCCTAATGAAATTATCTTATTGAACTCAAGAATTTAACATTTGATCCTACTAAATCTCATCATATCAAATGTCATCATGGCCCATTGCTTTACCCCTACTGAGATATTTTTGGATCATGACTTCATTACAGATAGATGTTAGATAGAACATTTATTAAATGTCTTTTATGCCCTATGCACAAGAAAAACAGTCTTTGCCATTCACGATTACTTAACCATCTTACATTTTGGTCTCTTTCTGAGAACTAGACTTAGTAATTCTAGTTAATTGTTAACTGGGAGAGGATGAAGTTCTAGTCTAATGGGGGGGGGAAACAATAGATAGAGGCCTGGAAAAGTGAAGGAATGGTGAAAGAATTTTGAATTCCTTTCCACACAATAGCAAATATAAATGCACTTTACATGTCTCAGCCATGGGAATAGAGACACTGGACAAGGTCAATAACTCCAGACCACTCAGCTGGGGGTGGGACTACCTGGTCTATAATCATAACATTGTCAAGAAAGACTGCAGCCATCAGCATGATGAGTTTTATTAATCTCTTGTCAAAAGCCAGGTCATAACTTTCTTCACTATACTCATAGGGTTATTATAAGGAAATTTAGAATAAATTTGTATAATCAAGTATTTCAATGTCCTTCACCTCCTTTAGTAGGGGGGAAATAATTTCATCATCTCTCTCTTTCCCTTCCCAGGATCTGATATTGTTTAATGTTAAATATATGGAAGAGTTTAGGCATTTCCAAGGGCTTCCATTTAGTTCTATCCATGATAATCATCACAAAAGATGCTGCATGGGCTCATTTAGGTGACGATGTTTTTGTCCTTTGGTCATGAAGAAGACCATGACATCAGGGAGGTGATACCATGACAAGCATATGAATTAGATTGGAGTGGTGGTGGGGGGCTGTGCTAAGTCACCAACCTCACTTTCTCCTTCGGAGACATCCAGCAGACAGATATGAAAGGGGATGACTGGAGATAGCCTTGGATGTGAGGCAATCAGGGTTAAATTACTTATCCAAGGGCACACAACTAGTAATGGTCTGAGGATGGATTCAAATTCCCATCCTTCTGACTTTATGCTCAATGCTCTATCCACTGCACCTTCAAGCTGGTACCAACGCTCAAGAACACATGATACAAATGCCTATATTTATATAATTTATATATATATATATATATATATATATATATATAATTTATATAATTCCCCTGCTGATCCATCATAAATGAGACTTAAACAGAATGTCTTCAACCCATCTCCACCTGAGTAAGGATACACCTTCCCTCAGTGGTGTGACTTCTAAATGAAATTGGGATACCTTTATGCAGTAATCTATAGTTTCCTGATAGTTGAAATCTAGCAGCTCCTTGAATGCTGGGTGGACCTTTTTTCACATTTACCAGGCTATAGTAACTTGGGTACATGAATTCTGTTGTCCTGCAATTAAAAAAGGACTGACTCTTGGGAAAACCTCAGCTCCCAACTTATGATATATCCCAACATTCTCTTGTATCTTGATACATTGGGTTACTCTGAATAACTGGGTGAAGTGGGACTTTATGGTTGTCCTTAATTTTATCATGGAAAAAATACTCATACTACTCTGTTCCAACAAGATTTTGCTAAATCAAGTCAAAAAATCAAGAGTATTTATTCCCAGACACTGTGTATGATTGGAGATAGAAATAAAAAAAAAAAGACAATCTCCGCCCTCAAGTAGGGAAATGGAAACCCAGACAAAGGAATTAAAAATAAAAAGAAAAGAAGGTAAAGGAGGGAAGAGCTGGGGATAGAACATGGGGGAAGACATGATTACAAAGTCCAGAGAATGAAGAAAACTTGGTTTAGGCCTTTCTTCAAAATGGAGGTTTTGGGAGGAACTCACCAGAGGGTTAGTTCTAACTGCCAAAGATTGAGCATCAATCATCTTATCCACTTCATGTTTTAAAAGTCACATCCAAAGCTCCACATGGAAAAGAGCATTATTCACCCTCTGCCCACATAGCATGGCAGCAGGCATTGTTTATCTATCCCACTGTCATCTACAGAGTGCTTATTTGTACAGACAAGCTGCTTGGCTTATTCCAGTCTCCTCAAACTAAACTAATTGATCTCCCCGAGCCTATTAGTGATCTGGTGGTGAATATTCTGTAGCTAAGACTTGATGGCATTCAGGTGTTAGGATGCCCCTGCCCCATGATTGTTGTGACATTTGATATTTGATTATCATGATTTCTTTGCTTTTGTCCAAGCAATTGAAAACAATACCAAGCACCACACAGGGGCATGCTGGAGCAATTTACCAGCTTTATGAGAATCGTTGTTAAATTTTTCAATGTGAGCATCTTCATCTCAGGAATCAGAAAATAACAAATCGGGGTTGGATTTATTGTTTTATTGCTTGTATAGACTTAATAAAGTGTTAATAATGCAGGTTAAACTTAAAAAGTGTGTAGTGGGTATATTTGATGGTTAAACCCCATAACCCATAGGACCAAGGACAGATCCCTAGTCTGCTCTAATGGTTTCCTTCCAAGTAGATAGTAGCCATTAATAGATCCTCTTTGGGGTCAGTCATTCAGCCAGTTTTGTGATATCATCTAGACCTGTTATTTCTATATTTTTCAATAAGGACAATATAACAAACTTTGTGCTGAAATACAAGAATGGCAAGTCTAAAACAATCCTTGATCTACTGGTATAGATACATTAACAAAAAAATGAAATGAGGTTAGTGTATTATGATCCATTTGTGATAAAACTTTGTTGGCTTTAGCAATTGTTGTTTCTTTTGCAAACCATCCCTTTAAGAATGTGTTTTAAAATTTTGCCTGGAATAGAAGTCAAGCTTAGAGGTTTCTTGAAGGGAGCAGTTAGGTGATGATTTAGTGGATAGAACTCTTCAAATCTGTCCTCAGACACTGACTAGCTGTGTGACCCTGGCCAAGTCCCTTCCCTTGTTTGCCTTAGTTATTTCATCTGTAAAATGAGCTAAAGAAATTGCAAACTACCAGTATCTCTGTCAAAAAAAAAACCCCTAAATGAGATCATAAATGTTCAAATACAACTGAATAACAATGCCTTGAAGACTAACCTCCTCTCTCTCTCTCTCTCTCTCTCTCTCTCTCTCTCTCTCTCTCTCTCTCTCTTTCTCTCTCTCTCTCATTAGGACATTTGTTCTTATGCAGCTCTGCAATGGCTTTCCCATTCTTTCTACCCTTTGGTACAGAATTATAGAAGACTAGATTCAGATCTGGAATGCCATTTCATGCAATCCCTTCTTTTTTTTCAAATGAGGAAACTGAGAACCAGGTAGGGGTAAGTGAACTCAGTGTCACACAGACAGTAAAAATCAGAGGTAGTACAATAACCCAGACTCTTGACTTAAGAGTTCCACACATTTTTAAACCAAACTGTGGACACCTTTTTGTAAAAGAGAAAAAGATTGTTACATACATATATATATATATGTATATATACACACATATAAAGAGAATATATTATATATACATATATACATACCATATATATGTCTTTTTGTCTATATGTTTAAATGAAAAGTAAGACTGTCTTGTTTTGTTTTGTTTTGTTTTTTTCTGGTCAAAGCACCTGTTGGGGAGATTGGCTTGACTTCTATAACCATTTTGCAATTCAAGTTATTCTGAGATAGCACAATAGAAAATTTAAGAGATGCAGGCCCATCTGCTGATATAGTTTTTTATTTAAGTTTTTAGATTCATGGCCTTGGGTATCATTTTCAAAATAAGAATTGGCACTCAACTGAGAATAGGAAATCCAGAAAGTGAGAGAAGTTTATTTTTCACAGGCAGACTAGGACCAGATTTTAAATATAAGCTGTGGGTGCATTTGAGAAATTTCTCAGTGGGAATCAGTGGGAGATAGCAGGCTGTTATAGAAAGAGCATTATAACTGAATCAGAATACCTGGATTCAAGTCTGCACTGCTACTAAATTGCTGTGTGACCTTGGGCAAGTCATTTTTCCTTTTCCTCTTGGGTCCTCAGGTTCTTCATTTGTAAAATGAAGGCTTATGCTATGTGATTCCTCTTGTCCCATTAACTCTAGTATTACCAAGCTTGTGAGTATATGTATGTGTAGATTCTTGGAAGAAAGTTGGGATGGTTCAGAGGTAACAAGATGGTGGAGAAAAGGCATAAAGATTTTACCTTATAACAGTGGTTTTCAAAGTGTGATCCAGGAACTCCTGGAGCTCCCCAAGACTCTTTCAGGGGGTCTGTTAAGTCAAAATTATTTTAACAATACACTAAGACATTTTAATTTCAAATATGGTAAACTAAACACTGATATATCGATTTGACGCACATAAACAAAAACTCTATGGAGGCAATAATTTTTTAACAATGCAAAGGAATCAAAAAGTTTGAGAATCTCTACCCTAGGGGATGAAATACAATAAAGATTATATTCAACTTCAATAATTAAATGCCATCCAAGGCTTTTTGGATACACTAACTATGTTTAAGGAAAATGGGCCAACTTTCTTGGCCCTGAAAATATTACACCTTCTGTCTTGCTTATCCTATCTTGATCAAACTGGCTTTCTGTAAGGAGACTAGAATAGAAGCTAAATCTTTACTTAGAAATAGAATGCAATCATCCCTTTCTTTCTTGAAAAGTTTCATTGGATTTGGTTTCTGGCCCCTAAAGAAGAATGACAATCAAAAGTCTAATCCAGCTTTTTGCTCTGAAAATGGTATCTAGTATTCCTCAAAATCTATGAGTTCATAGACCTATACAATATAAGAGCTTGAAGGAAACCTTAGTAATTAATAAATAAATCACCTTCAATTGAGTCAAATTTATATAAAAAAGAGCCATCTACCAACTGATAAATGGTCAAAGGATATGAACAAGCATTTTCAGAAAAAGAAATCAAACTTATCAATGGTCATGTAAAAAATGCTTTAAATCATTAATGATTAGAGAAATATAAATTAAAATAATTCTGAGGTATCACCTCAACCTTCTAAGATTGTTGTTTGACCTTTGTTCTTAAAGAGGACCATGACATCAGGGAGATGATGCCATGACAGGCAAGTGAATTGGATGTAAGTGGGGGAGAGCTGTGCAGCCGTCAGCCTCACTTTCTCCTCTGGGGGCATCTTGGTCCAGTGGCCAGATGACTGGAGATGGCTTTGGATGCAGTGGAAGACCTTGACCATTTTAAAGCTAAGAACTTTTAACAGTCCTCAGTTTGACTGAGACAACACACATTCAGTGATTAGGTTAGGTTAAAAACAAAAAGGAAGCAAAGAATGAACTGTTTCACTTAGTCAAAAAAAATGAACCTGTGAGAGGAAGATCCTCAGGATTTTGGCCAAAACAGAAACAATTATGATTTACATAAATTCTAATCTAATCTGGGCCCAAACAATCACCAAGTGGAGCTTGGCCTGGGACCTGTTATCAGATTGGCTAACATTACAGGAAAGAAAAATGATAAGTACTGAAGGATCATGTAAAAATAGACTTGCTAATGTACCATTGTTGGAGAACTGCCTCAACCATTCTGGAGAACAATTGGAACAGTACCCTAAGGGCTATACAATTTGACCTAGTTATAGCACTAACTAGATTTATATACAAAGAGATCAAAGAAAAGGGAAAGGGACTTATTTGTTCAAAAATATTTATAGGAGCTCTTTTTGTGGTGGCAAAGAATAGAAAGTTGAATGGATTCCCATGGACTAGGGAATAGCTGAACAAGTTGCACATTATTGTAATGCAATATACTTTTGTGCTATAAAAATGGACAGAATGGTTTCAGAAAAACCTGGGAAGACTCATATGAATGGATGCAAAGTGAAGTTAAGTAGAACCAGCAGAACATTATACATAGTAATAGCAGTAGTGTAACTGTGAAAAACTTAGATGCTCTGATCAATACAATGACTCAAGACCCATGATGAAACCAAATAGTTTGATGACCCCAAAGGATCCATGAAGAAAAATGCTATCCAACTTTAGAAATCTAATAAACTATAAGTAAAGATTAAAGCATACTTGTTTTACTTTCTTTATGTTACTTTCTTTTCTTTTTTTATTCCCAATATGACTAATATGGAAATATGTTTTGCATGACTTCACATGTATAATTGACATCAGATTGCTTACCTTTTCAATAGGTGGGGGAGACATGTGAGAGGGAATTTGGAATTCAAACTTTTAAAAAATCCTAAAAATATATAAATAAAACACAAAGCAATGTACTGAGTCTTCACTAAAAAATAATCAACATTCATTTGATGGAAGGTCTAGGAACATAGACTGAGGTTTCAATTTGATCTCTATTAACTAAATTAATATGTAACCAATAGCAAGTCATTTCCCTTCTTTGGGGGATCAGTTTTCTCACCTGTAAAATGAGGGGTTTGGAAAAGACTATCATTGGTGAAGGATAACAACTCTTCTTCAGAGATATTGCTACCATGTTATTCAGAGTGGGAGAAGCCCAGAAGTTGACACTGTGTATTTTCAAATGAGTATAATAACCATGCCTCAACCGCAATATATTATGGTTGGATTCTTTCTTTTTTGTTTTTTTGCAAGGCAATGGGGTTAAGTGACTTGTCAAAGGTCACACAGCTAGCTAATTATTAAGTACCTGAGGCTGTATTTGAACTCAGGTCCTCCTGTCTCCAGGGCTATTGCTCTATCCACTGCGCCACCTAGTTGCTCCCCAGATGTATTCTGAGTCAGAACAGCAATGAAGCAAAGGATAAAAATGCTGAAAATTTTAATCCTCTGATCCATATTAGGTAAATCATTGGAGATGGTAGGCTGATTAACTGATTGGATATAAATTTATTAAATACTATTGTATATTATATTGTATATTGTATATTAATTAATTAACTAATAATACTATTGTATTTTAAGGTTGAAGAGGAAGAATTCAGATCCAAACTCAGGAATCTTGATGACTTGGTGTCCTGGATCAAGAAGACAAGTTCAAATATAGCTTCGGTCACTTACTAACTGGATGACACAGGACCAGTTAATTGTCCAGTCACTTTTCTCATCAATAAACTAAGGATAATAATTTCATCTACCTCACAGGTTGTAATGAGGATCAAATAAATTTAATCACTTAATGAAAAAATAAGACTCATTGAGAAAAAAATCCTGATGTTGGGAAAGATTGAAGGCAAAAGAAGACAAGGATGGCAAAGGCCATGAAAGTGAGGAAAATGAACTTAGGACTTGGGAGAGAGTGGAGGATAGAAGGGACTGGTGTGCCCTGGATCCACTAAGATACAGACATGACTGAACAGCAACAATAACAACAAAATGCATCCCAAACCATGTAAATGGCATTTGGCAGAAACTAAGATCTATCTTTTGGTCACACCTACACCATGTTTTTTTGTAGTTTACTTGGTAGAACTTTATGAAAAAATTCATTAGGATTGGAATTAAAAGAACCACAAATGAGATTATAGTTAAATTCAGAGGTTCTGAAGAGACTGCAAGGAAGAATTAGTTCCAAAAACAAACCAAAGCATGCCTGGTGGCTTTCTTTATCCAGTTTGATTGTTTTTTTCAAGTTTGAGTTGAAATCTTAAAAGATCAGCCAAGGGTTATAAGCTTCTTAGAACTAAGACCCTAGAAGCTTCAATTTAGCATTGCCATTATATTTCAATGAAAACCAATAGATGGTGCAAATATGCAGAAGAGGTACCCAATAGAGGGCAATAGAGATGTCCATAGAGAGACCAGTATGGTAGAACACACCAGATTATCAAAGAAGAGTAGCAACAGCAATAGCAGTGGTAGGTGATGTATGACTGAGAGAAATGGCAACAGAACCATCTAGCAGTGGAGATATTTGGCACGGAGAACATATTTATGAAAGCAGCAGCTGACCCAACAATATTATCAGAAGGGCATCAATAACTATGCCCTGAACACCTGAATGTCTTGATCATACATGGATGCTGGTTATTCCCACTTCTTTATTGATGGTGGCTGATGGGAGTATATATCCTTGGAATGGTGATAATCTTGGTACTTAAATTTATTTTGCTTTAAACTAATTTTTTTTTATTAATGGTAAAAATCATTAGTTGGGGTTTGTGAACTTTGGTTCTGAGTACATGCTGACCATACCTCAGAATATGTTTAAACCTGGGCTAGCATTCATTGGCGATAATATGTGAAAGAAGACTATGGCTTATACAGAAATAAAGTTCTTTGTTTTAACTATATGTGTCTATGTATTTTTCTTTATAATAAATCATATTTTAAGGGAATGGTCAATATTAGGTAACAAGGATTCTTTGTGGCATGGTGATGATCCTTGATTTCAAAGTCTGTAGAAATGGGTGTGTAAGCTCTGGAAGGTTCTATCAGAAAGCATTTAAGTACAGTTCCAGTGCAAGGTTATGTACTATGTATTCAGAGAGGCTCATTACCAGTAAGTTGGCCACTTGATGAATTCTTTAGCTATCACAACTCAGAAGATTAAGAAATTTCCAAGATGATGTTCAATCTTGTGTCTTGACTATATCTATGATCATCTGGAAATATTTAACTTAACTGTTGGTACTCTAAATGTGAGTTTCTTATACATTTAAACACAGTCAAAGAAACTGAATTGTAACAATCTTGATATTCTCTCTGATGCTAAGGGTGAACAACCAAAAGGTTGTGGCAATTAGGTGGCATTGAAGATAGAGCACCAGTTCTGGAGTCAGAGAGACCTGAGTTCAAATGTGGCCTTGGACACTTAAAAGCTGTATGAACCTGGGCAAGTCACTTCATCCTGTTTGCGTCAGTTTCCTCATTTGTAAAACAAGCTCTAGTATCTTTGCCAAGAAATTCCTGAATGGGTCACAAAACATTGGTCATGAAGACTACTGAACAATAACCATGTGTGCGAGGTTATTGCCTGTGAAGAATCACACTTTGAGATCTGAGAATGCAGGTGTAAAAGAAAATAGAGATTTATTAAAAGAAAGTGATAGGAAAGTTAAGTAGAGATTAAGGAAAAGGCCATGTGAATTGCTAATTAATCTTGGCAGACCCCCTGCCAAGGCATCTGGGAAGGAGAAAGAGAGCAAGCCCCTTCCCCACATCTCCTTAAATTCTCCCTCAGGGTCCATGGGAGGGTTGGTGACCTGGGAGTGACCCAAATCCCGCATTGGAGATTTTGCCTTTTGGGAAGGGGTCTCTTATTGGGTGGTCTTAGATGTGTTTTCAGAACTTGCACACACTGGCTGCCCAAACCAAAAGAGAAAATAATCCAGATCAGATTGAAGATCAGACTCTCACACTGTGGCCTAGATTAATGCAAACAAAAAATTTACAAAATTTGTCTCCAACTGATCTCAAAATTCCCTATATCCTTACTTCCCTGCATCACTAGCACCTATAGTTTTATTATGATTTCTAGACTGAATAAAATATTGTGTACAGTTAAGCATATTCTATATGTTCTATATGTATTCTTCTGGGGTAGAGATTCCATTATTCAAAAGTTGTGTACCCAGGATTGAGTTTAATATATTGAGTTCAGGAAAAAGACAAGGTTTTCCTCATAAGATAGGGGGCTCTGAGCTAATTCTAAGTAGGTAAATCTCTATCAGTTAGATGTCAGATAGCACACAGACTACTCCAAAGCTAGGAATCCTAGGAAAAATGATTTAGTTTTCCTCGTCCCCTAATGGTCCTCTTAGAAAGGAGCAAAGGGAGTGTAGACAATATAACAATTCCCAGCTGATGTTCAATTTGTGACATCCTGGAGGGCTGGTCATTAGGTCAAAACTTGAGAAGGCTGCATCCTGAGACTTGACTGTCCACTGAAGCACTTAGGATTTTGCATGAATGGAAGCCCGGAGGACCATTGCTTTTCTGCTATTTGAACTGTGACTAACCACGAATTGAATGCTTCTGGTAGGGTATAGCTCATAGTGTTGTCCCTCTATTGATAATTTCCAATTGCTTCTATATATAGCTTATTTGGACATAGTTATTTCCATATTAGAGTCAGCTAGATAAATCAATGAATAGAGTATTGAACCTACAGTTAGGAAGACTTGATTTCAAATTTGTCTATATGATCCCGAGCAAATCACTTAAACTCTATCTGCCTAGATTTCCTCAACTGTAAAATGGGATAACAATAGCACCTCCCTTGCAAAATTGTTGTGAAGGAATTTGTAAAGTGCTTAGATCAGTGCTTGCACATAATTGTTGCTTATTAATTGTTTGTATCCTTTCCATTTTCCCTTATAAGATTTCGAGCTCCTTGAGAATTGGAACTATCTCTGTATCACCAGAGTTTAGCACATAGTAGCCATTTAACAAATGCTTATTGACTAAGAAGAATTCAGCTGTCACATGGTGTCCTTGTGTCTTTGACCTTGAGACCTTCATTTTAGATTTTTGGTGGCTGAGAGGTATGTCCCATCTCTACAAAGGCTTTAAATCCTTCATCTTTTAGGTGGCACCTCCCCACTTTCTGCTCCTTTTCATCACATCTTCCCTTGCACACCTCTCCTCCCACCCTGGACAACCAAACCCCTGCTAACTAAACAGAGAACTAGAAATACAAGACAGAGTGTGATGTTTAAAAAGTTCAGGAGGTAATTTCTGGGTGATTAATCATTGTATTAATCATGCTAGCATATAATTAATCAAAGGGGCCAGTGAAATTCTCAAATGCCAAAGATACCTCCCCTAGAACCCACTGAAGGCTTATATGCCCTTGGAAGAGTGGGTCTCCTTGAAGGTGGTGATTGACTTTATTTGGTTAAAAAGAAATGAAGAGAATGAATATTCTAATGAAAGATGGACCTATTCCAGTGAGGGACAGGACTTTGATAGTGTCATTTGTTGTTGTTTAGCCTTTGTTCTCAAAGAAGATCATGACATTAGGGAGGTGATGCCATGACATGCATGTGAATTGGATTTGAGTGAGGATTGTCCAGTGGACAGATATGAGGGTTAAATG